>NW_027211759.1:26717500-29117500 GCF_022749685.1 Semicossyphus pulcher | reverse complement strand
AGCTTTTTTGCTTAGTGGGAAAGGTTACAACCGGCATTCAGACCCGGGTCAAATGACTCTGCAGTAGACCCGGGTAATTATCGCCTCGGCTCTGATCGGCATTGATGGGAACACAAAACCTGTGTCGACACACTAATCTCCACCCCCTCTCCGATGCTATGCTCTGTCAGTAACTTCTGCGACTCCTCGTCATCTCAGCTGCAAATTCCGCCTGTCTCCATCCGAGCAGCGCTCGAACATCGTTCCAAATTTGTCGGCGTCGAGTTTGATAAACAGACTGAATGAGTAATAGATACAATAAAGACCTAACCACCATAACATCTTCACTGTTTACTAACCCTGTTTACGGTGCGTTTGTGACGTCAGACTGTGACGCAGCAGAAAAGAGACCGACAGGAGGATACTTCACTGGCAATGGGAAAAGAGACAATCAGCATCTGTAAGCGTGTCTTCACGGGTCTGAAAAACGGGGTAATAGATAAAGCAATTCAATGTGTTTGACAGAGTTAAGAACGTTAAGAGCATTATGAAATATGACAAACAAAACATTAAAATTCAGGATATATTAAAATATTAGCGATTAAATTAAAATAAGTAAGTAAAAGTAGACATACAAGTACAACCTTGCTTGTTCCAATGCTAAGAAGCATTTTAAAAGCCTATTTCATTATTTTGTGGAGCTACAGGTCAGCATTAAGCCTCTTCTGTTGCAAAGTTTGCAAAGTGGACAGAAATAAAAGTTTATTTCCAGTATATCGGCACCATGATAAAAATGAATGCTACCAAACTTTAATTAATGGACAGACTTATCTCTCTGTCTTTCTCACATATTCATTCATGCAGGCTCTTCCACTACCTCTCCCCCCCTCCCTCTCTGTTGTCTCTCCTTTCTCCCGCTCTAACTCTTTACTCTGCCTTTTGTGTAAGTGAAGCCGGGGCCTCCCAGTGACATGAGCCCTGCTCCTGTAAAACTAATAATGACCGAGATTTGTGCAGGCTTAGCATTCTTTCTCCCTTTCAGTGCAAGACACTGAGAGTTCAGCGAGGGGAGGGGACAGAAGGGGAGAAAGGTCTAAGGGGTAAGGTGGGGGGTGAGACAGGGGGGGAGATGTCCTAGTTTGAGAGGGTGCAACTTGTGAGAAGGGGAAAAGGAAGAGAAGTGAAGCACAAGATGGAGAAAGAGATAGAGAGGCCCCTTTCCCTGAAACACAGCACATGCTCTCATTCTTTATGGGTCAATGGCACTGAAATCACACTGCGTCCTCTCCAAACATAATGTACACACACAGACACACACATTCAGGTGTGTTCAAGTATTCCCTGTCAGATAAATCATGCACATCATGTCGCCGAGAAAATCAGGAATGTAAACAGGGATGTTGAACAGTTAATAGCCTAAATGCATGCTGGGACTGTAAGCTAGCAGTCAACAAGTACTTTCAAACCCAACAATTAGCAAGCCATTTATTTTCCCTCCTACATCACCGCACGCAAGCAAAACATGTGAAGCAAAGCCACAGAAGATAAAATACGTCCCCACAACACATTGACAGAACTCTGTCAAATTCACATAAAGATCACCAGATGTGCTGGGAGATGCAACACGAGGGCAAAGGGGAGGTCTCACACAAACTGCCCTCTCTAACACTCTCCCCTCCCTCCTTTCACCCCCTCCCATCCGCTATCCCAGAGACATGTGCGCACACTGTGCCAGCACACAGTTTCAGCTCTTCGCAACTGATGCACAGACAGCTGCTGTTCCTCCCTTCCCCTCCTCTCGCTCCCCTCACTTTTCTCCTTCTTTCATTTCTTTCCTACACTGCCTCCATTCATCCCCTCTGTACTTTCCCCTTCCTTCCCTCTACTTTGTCATTCTGATCTGTACTTTTCCTCAGGCGGATAAAAAGGCAGGTCCTGTTGGAGGGAGAGGGCTTGTGTAATCTCTGGCTGCACATGAGCACCGGAGAGTTATTGCTTCAGCTGGAAAGGCAACATATCAGAGGACCCACAAACGCCTAAAGGACCAACTTTGGAATAAGGAGAGGAAGAAGGAATACCTCTTTGACAGGAAGGGAGGAGAGAAAGGGGGACACAGAAGGAGTTTGGAGTTGGTGTGCAGGACACAGACCATGCCGGGATCTGTGGTGCTGCTGCTGTCCCTGTTGGTCCTGTCCACAGGAAGTGATGCCAGAAGAATCAGGAAAAGAGGACTCAACCATAAGGTGGGACTGCTAATCTTCCTCTCTGCCTTTGTGTATGTGCTGAATTAGTGCAGGTCTTTCTTTGGTTTCTGGTTGTTTCCAGAGTCTCCTGCGAAGTGGAAGTAGGTGAAAGCTCACAGCATTACAGTACAATACCGGCTCTGTGACAGAGAGCTGGTTTCACACAGTGAGGGCAGTTTTGTGGCTGAGGTGAGAGGAGGTTGACCTGGTAGGAGTGCTTTAATCCTGTAATGAACAGTGAAAAGTGGTGTGAATTTCCCATGTATGAATAACTAAGTAATGTGCTGCAGAAACAGGTCCATATTTAGGGACGGTTTATTTCTTGCAGAGTTAGATTTATTCTTATATCTGTCTGGTAGATATAACTCTGCAGAGAGAGGTGACTAGCTTAGCTTAGTGTACACGCTGGATGCAAAAAGCATGCAACAGTTAGCTTGGCTTTGTCTAAAGGAAGTAAAATCCATTTATTAGAACCTCCAAAGCTCACTGAATAATACATCACATGTTTTTAAACTAAAACAAGAGGTCAGATTATTTCTTGGCTGGGAGCAGTGACATCAAGAACATAACTACAACTTTTACATTTTATTGTAGTTTTTGTGTGAATAATACAACCAAGAAACGATTTTTATAATTTAGTTTTTCTATGGATTGCAAATTAAGTGTTATGCTGTTTCCAGACTTTATGCTAAGCTAAGCTAACCGCCTGCTGGCTGTAGCGCTGTATTTACAAGATATGTGTGTTTAAGAGGATTTTGAGGAACTTGTACTTTATGCTCCTTTTTTATTTATACTTTTAGAATAAGGCAAATACATTTATCCTGCCCATATAATGACATCTCTACTGATTGAGCATTGTTTCATCACTTATTTTACAATCATATAATGATGTAACACTTTGTAAAGCAGATTTTGCTGAGTCATTTTTGATTCTTGTTCATATTTCTGGTAATGACTCCGACAATGTGGCGTCTTTAGCTTAAATGGAGGACCTGAAAACGTCTCTCACCCCGGAGAAAGCAACAGTTTGGAGCAGCTTTGATTTTAAAGCATGACAAATCTACACTGACGGGATAGTTTTTCAGTTTTGATGAGCAGCAGAGATTTGAGTTCAACAGGTTGGAATAAGTCGCTGATTTTCCCGTTTCCATATGAGTAACTGAAGTGCACACTGGATGTACGTCTACAGCCTGTGTGTGTTGTAGTGTGTGTGACTTTGTTGTGGATTATTAGGGCAGGAACTGAACTTGCAGACCGGGCCCCTGCTTGTTAACTCAGCTCAGTTTGGCTGATTGATCATCTCTAACAAGGGCTCACTGTAGCGTGCTGCCGCCTCTCTCTCTCTCCCTCTCGTGCTTCAATGTTCTCACTTTCTCACTGGTTTATGCCCTTGTTGGCCTTCTCCCTCTCTCGCTCTCAGCCTTCATCTATCTTCCCCTCTCTCATATAAAGTAGTTACCCTTTCACCTTCTCCCCACCCTGCTTTTTATATCCTCTACCCCATGTGCCTCTCTCAGCATATCGCCCCAGAGTTCCCCTCTCCCAGATCTCTTTTCTCTCGTCGTCTCCTCCCGCTCTCAGAAAGCACCGTCTTGCTGGACTCTGCTTCAAAGCTGCTGTAATTGGAACATGCTGAGACGGCTGTGCAGATGGAGTTTGTCTCTTTCCCTCTGAACCTTTTCATCTCTGCATCTTTCAATCTGTCATTTTTTTTAACCACCTCCCACATGTGCACTTAAACACACACAGCCTCAACTTTATTCATAACACCGGGCCGTGTGGAAAGGCAAATTATAGTCACTGACTATTTAGTGGAATAGTGTTTGGAAACAACATCAAGGCCTGGGTGTGCTCAGTACCTGTCTTGTGTTTATGCTCCCTTTTCATCTCTGAATATGGAATAGTCAAAATTGAGACAAGGCCGAATAGTGATGATGCTTTTCAATATGAAATTTGGACTTCAAATGCTTAAATATGTTTATTGTCACTTGATTATTTGTTTTGCATGCTGGAAAACCTTTAAGAAAATGCAAACAAAAATGATGAAAACTAGAAAGCAGTGTAAACTGGGATGTCTCTGTTTTCTTTTCCTGGAATTTCCTCATTATAAAGCTTTATTATTACAAACATGGTCACCCCAATCTAGACAAACTGCCTTTGCAGGCCTTAACGCCTTCCTACACCTGACTCTTATGTAAAGCTCAGCCAGGTTTCTATTTGACCTCTGGGTCAGATGGTCTTAGGGGTCAGAGTCATGTCTATCTCTTATCTAGACCACAAGGTCTAACAAGTAGCACTTTAAGTTCCTCTTTGGGTTTGATGGGGAAACTGTCTGCCAAGTAAAACATGGCATGTCAAAAGGGGAAAAAAGCATTAGACTAAACTTTCTTTAGCTAAGAGAACATGGCCATGAAGGGAAAGAGAGGTGGGGAATGACACAAATAATATCAACAGGGATTTAAGGTTTATTCTCTCTGGCTACTCATTGATTGGGCTGCACGGTGGTGCAGTGGTTAGCGCTGTCACCTCACTGCTAGAAGGTTCAAATCCCGGTTCGAATCCTGAGCCTTTCTGTGTGGAGCTTGCATGTTCTCCCTGTGCATGCCTGGCTTTCTCTGTCTCTGTGTGTCAGCCCTGTGAGTGACAGGTGATCAGTCCAGGTGTAACCCTGCCACACGCAACCCCGAACAGGATAAGCGGTATAGATAATTGATGGATGCATGCTTAGTGATTACACACAGACAATAACAGATATTTTCACCCGGCTACATTAAAGTAATAATCTCTAAGATTTTGATTTAAATAAATGTCACTATCTATCGCTGAATGAGGTAACACAATGGTGATTGAGCCTATGGCCCACTGATGAAAGCCTTTGCATTTGCAGTATTATAGACTGGCTGCCTGTGGCGACTTTTGCAGAAAAAATCCCAAGCGGCGCCCAGTTAGTGATGTGTTTTCCATCAGCCAGCAGTGGTTGGTCTGCCAGAGAGGGTAGGCGGAGCTAAGCGGCTGCTTTTCCGGTCTCTGCAAGTGTTTCGTGTAAACAGTAATCTACTATGTCTGAACAAACAAAGAAAAGATGGATGACTACAGATACAACTTCAACAATAAGTGAAAATCCAAAGAAAAAGAAACAAACTCGACGCTCAGATGAAGCAAACAGTCTGAAAAGGAAAGCGACCGTCAGCCAGGAAAATCAAGAGTTACAACCGGAGCCAACCGTGGACGTCTGATATGTAGGAAGTGTGCTCCCACAATTACCGTTTATCACCATAGGTGCCACCAAAGAGAACAAAACTGAGGTCTTTGAGATTGAGAGAGACCACTGTAAGGAACAGCAAGAAAAAAAATATATATATTCCAAAACAGTAATTACATTTTGCAGGAACTATCGTGATGCTCATACAATTTTTGATCCACATTCTGGTCGTGAAAAGGTTTCAAAAGACTGACTGAAAGTGAAAAGTTAGAATTCAAAGTAAAACATTTTCTCCAAGCAGCTGCAATACAGAAGTCTGAACGCCCCAAGCACCTCTGTCCTCCTTCCAAAACCATTGCTCCAGATGTACAGATTCCAGATTCCCAAACACACACACACACACACACACACACACACGCACACACAAACACACACACACACACACACACACACACACACACACACACAGAACAGATAATTTTGTCTCCTACAGCCATAACACAGTCTGGCTCAGACACCTGCCTGGGCTTGTCAGTGAGCACGGACAGTCTGAGGCTTCCATCAGAAGTCTACACAGTTTCATTTATTTGATGTTATGCGGGTCATCTGAACAGCACCTGGTATTAAGATGGGGCCCTGCAGATGCTCACTAACACATGTACTTCCTGTTCCTGGCTGTTTGACTTGTCCTCTGGCTTATACTAAAACAGATTCATACTGCTGTTCACTGAAGGACATTTGTAGCTTTTAGGCAAGTCATACTTTGCAAAGATAAGAGCAGACTCTTACGCATAATTTATGTAAGGCAAGAGATTCATAACATGCATTGAACTGAAGGGAATTAAAGGTCACACTTTTATTGTAATGGTTGAGAACCAGATCTTATTAATATTTATTGATTAATATTAATCATTTTTAATAGCGTATCTTCTTACATGTGCTGTTGTGTTTACTAACTAACTTACTTGGCCAATTTCCTTCAGCCTGGTTGGGACATAAGGCTGTGACAATCTTCCTCACTGGAAGCTGTCCTTGGCATCATCATCATCAACCAGTCTTCAGCACAGTCGTTGTTGTTGTCACAGTTTGTCCTAAATCACAGCCCTTGCATTTCACTGCAAGGGTTGTATTTTAGTTCATTAGCAAAATATTTGTCTGAGACAAATCATTGGAATGTAAGACAAATGCAATGCAGCCATGAGAAGCATCTGAAAACGTGTTCACGTCTACATTTAATCAGCTACATTTCAGTTCATTTAAAGAGTTATGACATGGTGGATTTTGTTGTGAGGGTATAGTCCGAACAATGTTTTTGCATTTAGTTTAACTTAATATGGTCTAAATTATTACCTGTGAAATTGGGCCATTAATCAATACTAGGTCTTGACATTTCTGACATGTGAGCAACTACACTTAAAAAATCCGGGAAGCCATTAAACTGTGTTTGAACTTTCACTTATTCATCATACAATTTCCACTATAACTTAATTCTTAAAATTCCTAATTCCTAAGCTAATTAAACAAGTCCGCTGAAGTTTGGAGAGCTTTATTTTCTCTTTTTAATTAGCTTTTATTGGATGTTGTACAATGGTAAACAACATGTCAAGAAAAAGTAAGAAGAGAAGAAGAGCAAATAAAATAAATAATCAAAATACCCTGCAAGAGTCACCAGGCTGCATGTACAAATCAAATCAATGGAGGTTCTGCGTGTGCAGTGGTAGCCAGCCAGTCATCCAGTTTAACAGTAGTCTTGTGAACTGGTGTGTGCAGCTCTAAGCGGGCTAATCCCAGTCAGATGATGTGAGCCTGCTGGTCAGAAGCACATAAGTGGACACTGGAGGAGTTCTCCAAACAGGACGACAGATACACGCACAAAAAACAGATTTTTTTCCACATACATTTCTGCATCACTTTTTCACCTGGAGCCTCTGATGTTCCAGACATTCTTATTACTTGGCAGCAGATTATTTTCACAATTTATCTCTTCAACTACAGGGAGGAAATTCATAGCGAGTCTGGGTATGTGAGATCGCAGACGTGTTTATATCAATAACTCTGCATACCGAGGCAGTCTAAAATGTGGCTGCTGAGTTTACAGAGAGCTCTTTCATGGCCATCCCTGCTACCTCGTATTATGACTGACAGATAGCAGACACTCG
The DNA here is from genome assembly GCF_022749685.1 of Semicossyphus pulcher. Classification (NCBI taxonomy): domain Eukaryota; kingdom Metazoa; phylum Chordata; class Actinopteri; order Labriformes; family Labridae; genus Semicossyphus; species Semicossyphus pulcher. Next base: position 29,109,917 of record NW_027211759.1, on the reverse strand, counting down.
TTGAGACTCTTTCCCACCACTAATGAGCTGCTTTCACAGTCACTTTACGTCTGTCCTGTTGTGTGACAAACCACAGCTCACATGGGATCAGTCAGTTCATCTGCTTTTCAAGGTTAGACGTCGCTCTGCTGTTATGTTCACAGCACAAGGACTTTTCCTGCTTCCCAGCTGTGCGTGTACCTGTTTGTCTGTCAGCATGTCTTCACATCACTCATCGAAACTCTCATCTACGGCTGATTTACAGGGTTTGTCTCACAGCTTGAACTGCTGCGTTTCCATCTATCTGCACGTCTGTCTATCTTTCTGTCGAACTGACTTCTGGTTTTAAGACAGGAAATTAGTCTTGACAACCTTAAAGCTAACCAGATGCGTGCTGTGGGCTACTTCATTTAGTAGACATGGCAGATCTGACACATTTGAGTCGACACCTATATGAAAGAATGTTTCCTGTAGATGTGTGCACAACCCTGACCCTGCTGTTTCGTATGTGAGTGTGTTTCTGTGTGCAAAGGCAGCAGAAAATCTCAGTATCTGTCTGAGATCTCTGCGTTGAACCATGAACGGCCTGATCTGAGTACAGTTAAACTGCCCATAAACCACAGAGCAAGAGTGCTAAAAAAGATTGCCAGACTGAAAGAGTAAAAGAGCAGTTTGGGATCATTTGTTACAGCCACCCTCGTGCCATTTCTTTTCAACACCAAGGAGAGGAAGAGAGGGAGAGGTAAAACTCATGAAGATTATAAAAGACGAGGAGGAAAACAGTCAGCGAGAGTGATTCAGACAGAGAGGGCAGAGAGCAAAAACATGCCCACAGATAGACATGAACATCACACACGGGCCCGCTGGCAGAGTCTCTACAGGAGAGCGGCACAGCAGACAGGAGAGTAAATAAACAATGTGGAACATCAGAGAGATGAGTGCAGGATAGTGTGATAAAGCTCAGGATGTGAAGCATGGCGGCCCCTCTGGCATACAAAGACATGAAGGCAGCAGAGAAGAGACAAGACGAGCCTTCAGAGCGAAGCAGCTACTGTAAGAGATGACGACAGACGTGAGGAGAAGCGGTGGAGAAAAGTGGAGAAAAGAGTTTATTAGAAGTAACATTTAAAGAAGAAAAGTCTTAGGCTCAGGAAACAAAACAGTAAAGATACATTACAGAAAGGCTTCTGCAGAAAACTCACACTGAACACACGCACACATAAACAGGAAGGGCACACTTGACCTTCTGTAGGAGACGTCTGTAGGAGACGTCTGCAGGAGACGTTAGGAGCAGATCGGATGTGAGATAAGAGGAGACGGTTGTAGTCATTATGTCATTATCCAATCACAGCGGGCTTTATAGTCCTCATTCATAGATCAAACTGCACCAGGAACCAGTGTGGCTCCACTGAGAGGCATGAATGAAGAGTATAAGACCAAGTTTACAGTGTGTGGAAGGATGTGCATGCAGACAGTTACGTATAATTGTTTTATTTTGTCTTAAGGGGAACTCCTCCAGATGTTCACATCCAAGTCAGGCATGTACTTGTGCATATGTAAAAATAAAGTTGTTTAAAGTCTTTAGTGGCTGTTGGGAGATCTGCCCAGAGTCTGATAAATTGCCTCTGTAGCTCGCCCCTCATTCCTGCTTAAGACTAAAAGCAGGAGCCGGGTTGTTGCTATTTACATAACACGACCAAATCTGCAAACTGATTGCATTTAAGTTGGTAAAATGTAATGCATTGTGTGGTAATGTAGGGTCAATTGGAACATAAATAGAGAATATTTTAATTCTGCCGCATCAATTTGTTGTTTTTACTTATCATCATGAGTCTTAAAGAGCAGCTCCAGTCATGTTGTACGACATTTAAAATGCTCTGCTTGAAATAATAAATTGTGTCTGATATGTTTTTTCTGCAAAATATGTTTCATTACCTTGTAAAAATCCTCCCAAGGCATCTCCTCCTTCTCCCTAATAAAACATTTCCAACCGCCACCTCTGTCGCAAAAACAAAACACATCTCTGCCATCGTTTAATGGCAACTTGTTGAAACGTAGCTCGCTTGAAACTTAGTCATTAGTAGTAGTAACGTTAAGTTAGTCAGTAGTGAGTTTGCAAAAATTACGATGACGGTTACAGTTGGTTCGCGCATCACCGAAGTGGTTGCCATAGGTTGCACAAAATAATATGCATAGCGTCACCCTGTCCATTAACGGGATTGGCCTTAGATTTGTGACATCACAAACCCTGCCAATCTGAAAACGTGTTGTTCAGCCTGTCCTTGGTACACCACATGGAGATGTGTACATGGTTAAACACTGGATTTTCACTGGAGGGGGTCTTTAATGTTTTCAGAGTGGAATGTCACATTGGTGGAGAGTCCTGTTCAAGTTCAGCTGGAATAAAAAAAAGATTTTTTTTAACACTTTTAGATCACATTGCCGAACATTTTGAGAGCCTATTTTATATACGGGGCAAAAAAATGTATTCTAATATCAAAATCCAACCATATTTCCCCCTTAAAACATGACTGGCAAGTGCTTATGTAAGCTGGAACCAACCAAACTGAGCTAATAATATCATGACAGTCACCCATTAATCAATATTCGAATTTTGCAGCAGAGAGCTAAGATTCATTTGTTAACTAGCTTGAAACAGCATGACTCATTGGTTTGTTTTTGGATCCTTTCTAACTCCATCCTTGTTCTGTACCACAAACTATTGGGATTCTACTTGGCTATAATTCATTCACTTAAAAAGTGGTATCTGTGACAGCTTCAGATAATACACAAGGCATTTTAAACTGGACTGCTTTAGCCACTACACAGAGCATACTGTGCCTCAACTTTTTGCCCTGATGGATACTGCTGTCACTGTCAGTGCTTACCTACTTTGATTAAACAAGCTCACACTGAAACATGAAAAAAATGCATGAGGCCCTCTTATACTGAAAAAACTTCCACGCAAAAATCTGTAAACACAGCATTAAGGTTGATGATGTTGAATAGGCACAACACGATCTGTTGAATTGATGCGTGTGCAAGTGAACTGTAGCTTATTCACTGGACTTACAAGGTGTCGCTGCCAGAATGACATAGATGCTGTATACTCGCACTAACCAAAAAATGCATTAATTATTTAGATCTGCAGCTTCACTCTTTTGCATGGAGGCTTTTGCAGGTTCCTTTCATTCCTTCTATTTGGCAGCAAAGTTTTATCATTTGCAAAAAAGTTTCATATATTGTCAACAATATTTAAAGCAGCATTTGCAGTCATATGGAGTAATGTTTATACTAGTAAGTCCAATGTTCACTCTTATTTAGATCTGATTTTGTCTCCACACACTCCCAGGGAAAATATTTGGCTCTTTAGCTAATGAATTATCCACATGCAGGCTACTTGCTTACGTTGCCACAGTGACACAAAAACAAAGGTTTTTTGCAGAAAACATCTGTTTTCATGAGAGCAGCGAACCAAAAAGTATGGAGGTGTGATCGATAACAAAACAATGAGTTGACAGATGCAAACGTTTAGAAGAGCTGAGGGGAACTGTAGTATCGGATGGTTAAGCAATATCACATGAGAGGGAGTGATGTTGCACTGAATATCATCACGGCTGTGATTTAGTCGTAGGCACAAACCGCAGAGGGTCGAAGATAATCACAGCCATGGCAAACAGTTATAAAAAGTAACAATCAATAGCAGATTATTTTTTGTTACATCCATCTCAGCTAGTTCCACAACTTAACTGAAACTGGACTTTTGTTGCCAAGCAACCCAAACGTTGTCCTGCACAGTAGCTGTTTCCCAATCCACAGGCTCCAGCCTTCAGAGGAGGCGGTCCACAGAGGATGCTCCATTCATAGCCTGCGTAGACCGTTAAAGCCAAACTGAAATGTCTGGTCTACCCTTGCGTCATCAAACGCCGCTCCTATCGCCTAGCAACAAGTAGCTAGCGGGCTAACTAACTAGCATTACTAACGTTGTGTAAATTAACCTATTATTTTAAAGATAATTTGTTTTAGGGGCCCTTTTGTTTTCTTAAACATGTGTAACACTAGCTATTCGATTGAGTTGAAACCAAAAACTTTTACATTTAAAAGCGTATATTTAAATAGTTTGAATTGGTGTGCAGTGCATCTGGTATCTGATATGGTGGGCCGGGGAAACGGAGGACGCATTTGTCGGCCGCATCTGAAGGAGCCTTCGACACGCTTCTGTTACGCAATCGGTCTTCAAATACAGCCTTTGAAGGCTGCAGCCCCTGGATTGGGACACAGCTTGTGTGTCTACAGGTTACCACAGATCAGCTGTTTTTTATCATGTACATTTATCAATTTGTTTTAATTTAAAAGGCAACTGAAATAAGAGTCTGCTGTGTGATTCAGAGGTACCAGCTTCATTAATGTAGACAAACACGGCCTGCCATAATGCTAATTAACAGTATTCAGACCACCTGGCTGAGGCGGAGTGATACAGAGAGTAAAAGGTCCCACTGATGTGAATATCACCACTCATAGAAGGCCTCTTCAAATTATTATTATTCAGAACTAACTGTTGTATAATAATTGTTTTTGGATTTGTTGATTTGTCACTATGAGTGACAACTTTGACATTACACAGTCATTTGATCCATTGTTAAGAAAAATGAATTTGTTATCTAATCAAGAAATATCTGAAAAACAAGTTAACATATTTTCAGCGTCTCAGTCAGTAAGCAAAAAGTTTTGTAATTTACCCAGCGCTACAAGTGGTGTGCAATGACAATCATTTATGCAGGATCTCAATTAACTGTAAGAGCTGCACATTGTTCCCTCCATCCCTCCACAGTGTGAATCCCCCCTCAAAGAGCCCTCCAACCACTATGCTGGCAGCTGCCAGAGCAAGTTAATGGGTATTTAAAATTAACCCACATACAGTGTGAGCGATACCAACGCAGCGCCAAACATTTGCTTTCGTTTTTCTGGTTGGTTTGTATGAACTGTCAGAGAGGCTGCCAAATAAACAGCACAGTTTAATGACTGAGTGCAACACGCAGGCTGGTTATCTAACTACTAATCTAGTGTAGAAGTAACACCAAAGTCTCTCTCTCTCTCTCTCTGGGACACCCAGATGAATGGCTGAGGCTGGGAGGTCAGAGAAAGTCACCCGACTGAAAAGATTTACATTCAGAAAGATGGAGACTGTGGTTGTGCTTGTTTTCCAGTGACACAGCATGTATTCTCGGCCTTATGACAAACAACTCTGCAGATTCATAACAGAGGACTAATGATCTATATCTTGAAATATGTCAGTAAATGGAAAGAAACATTTGTCCTTCAATGGTAGAGAATGGGCCCTTGAGGCACAACAAACTTTATTACCACCTGTGCAGCAGAGATTCAAGGAGTTCAGCCTTACAAAACAACTATCCCTGGATTATTCCTCGTTATGTTCTTCAGTGGTTGCTGTAAAAGTGATGTGAAACCAGGCAGTAACATTTTGTTAAAAGTTGTTTGTAACAGTGAGAAGAAAACAGAGAAATGAGCATGAAACTTGATCACAGTGCAGCTTGTTAAACAAAAGCAAATACAGAGTTTGAGAAAATATGAGTCAATGTTTAGTCAAGGGCTGCAGTGCTTCTTGGGATTTGGTTTTTAATATTCCCCATGTGTAAATAACCCAGAACAAATAATCACTGCTTATTCGTAGGCACAGATCTTGTGAAATTCAATACCAACATTGTGAAAGAGTATAAACCCACACATGTCCAACCAATGAGCAGGAATAAATACAGAGTTGCAGCTTGGTAAACACTATTAAACCACAGAGACCGTGGCTGTGATACAGATCCCATTATGTTAGCATCTGCAAAGCATGCAAGAGCAGATCCTCTCTGCAACAGCGTAAAAGTATGCGCATGTGGGCCCACGCTTTGAGTTGCCAAAGCCGACGTAGTGTGTGAAGTGTGTCTTTGCTTGGCTCAGGGTCCCGTGGCCTACTTTCACCCTCTCTGACTCGCATAGGAAGTGTTTGTTCCCACAGTGAATCACCTTCCCGATCCAGGTCAAGACGTGAGCAGGCAGGCATGCATACGAGAGCCAAACCGTCAGTGTCTTTGCTGTAACTCTTGCGTGCTGACAAGTCATCACTCAGATCCGTTGCTGCCCTCTTGTGGTAAAAAAATTAAGTGAAACTCCATAAGCACTCAGTTTCCACTGAGGAGTTTTTTGTCTTTTCACCATGGTAACAACACTTTCCTGGCACATTATCTTGTAATGTATTTATATGTCCGGTGTGATGTGGTGTTTTTGTACATTAGTGTGTTTCTTTTATGCTTTATGCTTTGTCCGTGTGAATGATTTTTAATACTGTATGCATGCGTGTCTTTTTAACCTTATGCACCAACCAGGAGTGGCCACGTCACCTTGTTGTATCCCGTCATACAGCAACAAAAAATGCTTTAAATTCAATCAAATCAATTCAAACAGTTTGGAACCAAATTAAAGGAATTTATAACAGTTGTTCATGAAGTTTAACAAAGATATTTAATTTTGTTGCCTTCAAAAATGACTCTACTGATCTGAAGTACTGGCTTACATGCATGTTCACCTACATTACATCTCTTTAGTCTCAACTATGCCTTAGATTTTTAGCCATGCATGATCTAAATGCATGCATATCTTCAACTTATCTCCTGAATTGTGTGTACCAGAAGTTGTCGAACATACAGTAGACTTGTGGTTCTCAGACAATATCCACCAATGAGTTCAGTGATCACATGACACAGGGTCAGCTTTTTCATTTTCCCAGTACTTCTGGTTAGTATTTAGTGTTCAGTGATAATGACTGACTCATTTTAAGCCAAAATAATTAAACACCTTATCCCCCAGTCTAACTCAGCTCTAAGACCCGTGTAACCACGGTAACAATCAGTGACACCTGCTGACCAGTAGCACCAAATTTTGAACGTCTTTGATGATCCTCTCAACAGTCGGATTAACACTGTTTACTGTTGCTGCAAATTTTTTCCATTTCAGGTTTTGTTGTTGTTGTTGTTGTTGTTGTTGCTACACTCTAGGCGGAATTTTCCAAGTAAAATGCCCTTATAACCTCCAATAGACAAACATGTTCTGCTGGGGTAAATGGACTTGAGTGGTTAGATGCATTACTCGGTCGGCCATTTTTTTTGTTTTGAAAAAAGTCTTAATTTACCCAGAATTCAATGCATCATAGTCCTGCTTAAGATAGACAAGAACTAAACTACTTTGAATGAATTTAGACGTCTATCTGAACTCTGAAGCCATAGTCAAAGTCTGTCTTTGTGAAGCATTTAGCTAAAATCACAGCTCTGCCTGATAAAAAAAAACCTTACAGTCTCAGAGCCACTTGCATGGCTGCAGAGTCTAAATTTGTGTAAACAGCATGACAAAGACATTTGGCTGCATTATTCCAAAATTATAGAGTCAGCTTGAATTGAAGGTGTGTGTACAATTTGTTATCTTTTTCAACTGTTTCCAGGGGTGAAGATTGGGATTTGTGAGGAGGGGTAGCACTTGTCAAATGCAGTTAAGGGAATTTATTTTATTCATTTATTTAGGATCCCCATTATCTTTTTTCATAGTAACAACTATTCTTCCTGGGGTCCATACAAAACAACACAAAACATTCAAGAATAGACAACCTTCAACAACAGAAAAAATGGTTATTTTGGCTTAAGTTCATGTAAATTAGTCCCACTTTCACATACAGAGTGTCATCTTCAGGCAAACTGATTTCTTTTTTAATAATTGCATTTCTTTTTAAAACTGATCTTATCTGTAATTGAAATGTAGTGGTATTTTATTCCACTTGGTTGTTACACTGGTTGTGTATGGATTTAAATACAGCTGTGTGTGTATTTGCAGTAACTCAAATGTAACAAATGTAAAAGCTCAGTACAAAAAATTGCCTTATTTTTTATTATCTTGACTTTTTAGAAAAGTTTCATGGTTGCAGAATATAACAAATACAATAAACTTTGCTGTTCTAGCTAATCTTTACACTTGTGTACCACTATTATTGGCATCATAACCATAAGTATGTATTACCTGTTGTTGTCGATATAACCAGAACATATGTTGTTGTTGTTGCTCTCTTTGCCTGTCTCTATCCTGCATCTCCTTCTTGACCCGTCGAGGCAGACGGCTGTTCAACATGAGTCTGGTTCTGCTCGAGGTTTCTGCCTAAAAGGAAATCTTTCTGCCAATGTGCCGATTGTTGCTAAGTGCTACTCAGTGTGATCCATGTTGGGCCTCTCTTTAAATAACATAACAAAGAGTCGGTCTAGACCTGCTCTTTCTGTAAAGTGTCTTGAGATAACATTGGTTATGATTTGGCGCTATACAAATAAACTTTATTTGAATTTGATTGATTGATTGACTGACTGATATAATATAATATAATATAATATAATATAATTGCATTTAAACAGCAAAACTGGTTCTTCCTTCAATAATCTACTCGGCTCAGCAATAGACCAATATGACATCAGATGGTTTAATGGTGTTGTTGCCTTGTGTGACCTCTTCCTGGCCTGGCATTATTACATAATCATCTACTTAGATTTTATTGGTGTTCCCCCTGCAGCTGCTCATCTACTAAGCACTTGAACTATTCAAGATGGAGCATGTCACAGCTTTTTTATAGACCCTGAACGCCTGCTGATCATTTTTAGAACATGGATCTGATCCTTCAGTTGAGGGAGGGTATTACCCAATACATGAACACACAACATCCATATTCTCATTCCTTTATTTGACATTTCTGTCTTGTTACATCTCTCAGGACTACGAGTACCCAAACCACCCCCAGTCCACGCAGCACCAGAAGAATGACCGGTGTCCACCACCACCACAGATGCTGCCTGAAAGGGCCTGTGAGGTGCCCGGCTGCCGCTCAGACTCGGAGTGCGAGCGCCATAAACGCTGCTGCTACAACGGCTGCATCTACGCCTGCCTGGAGTCTGTCCAGCCGCCCCCAGGTCAGCAGAAACAACAGATTACACACATAGTAGATAACATAAAAGAGAGAGTAAAATTGGACATTAAATGATGTAAGAGATTTGATTTATTTTTGTGCTGTATTGTACTAGGCCTCTAAGTGTTTTCTTGTTTGTAAATAACTGTTAATTTTAACATCCTTGTGTGCCTGTGTTGTGAACAGTGTTGGACTGGCTGGTGCAGCCCAAGCCTCGGTGGTTGGGAGGTAACGGCTGGCTGTTAGACGGTCCTGAGGAGGTTCTGCAGGGTGAGTTCAGCTTTGCCCCAGAAACCAGAACAGAGCAGGTTTCATTTAACACGTCTTGGTTTGTTTTCACCTGTTATGTGTGCACAGATGAAGGCCTTTTGAGGTTATTATTTTACTGTTGCACAATTAAAACTATAAGATGTTTTCAGTCCAATTACAAGCTTTTAGTGATCTTTAACATAAGCAGTTAAAGTCACATTTTGATGTCCATCCTTTAGACAATTGGGCATCTAACCATGATGAAAAAAAACAAACGTTATGAGATATAGCAAAATGCCCAATTTGGGGTGCCGGTTTAGCTCAGTGGCTACAGTCCTCGATGCAGTGTCCAGGGCTCAACCCTGACCCTCGGCCTCTTTCTGCAGGTCATCTCCCACTCTCTTCCCAATATTTCCTTATCTCTTCAGCTGACACCTGTAAAACACCTCCACAAGAGGCATTTAAAGTCTTCCGTTTGCAGTGTTGGCACTCTAAGTGGGAAAGATAGCAAATCAATACATGAAGTAAAAGTATCATAGCAGGTTTAGGGTGAGCAAAAAATCATAATATCCACAGAAAAATCTTGGCGTATTTACTGTTTGTGATTTCTTCTAATGCATGCTATGTTTACTGTCTACCAGCTGAGGCCTGCAGCACAACTGAAGACGGAGACGAGCCTCTTCACTGTCCCACAGGCTACGAGTGCCACATCATCAACCCAGGAAATCCTGCCGCAGGCATCCCTAACCGAGGACAGTGCATCAAGCAACGTGGAAACTCTGGTCTGACTAGACTAGATTACCTGCAGTTACTAAAATTACTGAATGATTATAATTATTATAATTATAATAACTGTATACATAAAGTGCTTCACAATTAAACAAGACACATTGTAAAATCAAGTGATAAAAACAAATACCAAACATCAATTATGGCCTTATAATTTTAATATGGCTTTGATCCAGGCCTTAAAGACACATAACCTCAAGCTTAATTTTATTTATGTAGCTAAACTAGTTTGTCTGCTCTTAGTGCAACTTCCCTCCCAAGCTTGAACTTCTGTAAGGCAGCAGGGGAAGGAGACAGGATGCTGGGAGGTGCCAGCAAATGTCTTTCAGTATGGCTTGGTTCCTTTTGGCAGATTGTATACTGTTAGGAGCCAAGAGTCTCCTATTAATAGGTCCATAAATAATATACAAATTGGAATGACTTGGCTGCTCAGCAGACTACCTCAGTTTATGCTCTGTGTCTGCAGCTGTTGGCAGAAAAGTAAAGATGGAAGAACATTATTTTGTATCTTTATGTACCTCTTATATGTCATGTAAGCAAGAATTTAAGGTGCAATTTGTTTCATGTGGAGATCAGATGTTATTCCAGCCTTTTTTTTTTCAGATGGACGGGGTCTGAGGCACAAATACTTCAAGGACTACAAGGACTACTTGGGTAAGTGAGGTAATGTAGACAACATGAAAGCCCGCACTGTTACTGAAGCAGAAAAAGCATCAGTCTGCCTGACATTAAGCTGTCGTTTCACTGACAGGTACCAGCTCTAACAATGCAGTAGGCTATGAAAAACATCACCACAAGAACCTGCAGGGATAAAGTATGTTTTAGTCCACTTTGAGAGATCATAGAAATCTCCCTTTAGACACAGTCTTATGTCTCTTTCATATCTTCTCTCAGATCAGCCTTGACCTCAGCCTCAGCGACGACCACAATACAACCTCAGACATCAGCCCACTGCTCTTCACCTGCTCTCAGCACACCTGAACCAGGACCAGATTGGACCTTTTTCTACCAGACCTACAGCAGCTACCTCCTCTTTGCAAAGCTCTCGCCTCAGTCACAAAGTCCTTTGTAAGACAATCTCATGTACTTTCAGTAAACAACCAAAGAAATGCTCTTTTATTGCTCTCTGTCTGGTGTCTGTGGAACGAAGGAGCAGAGGATGTTGATGGTGAAGCAGAGGAGAGGTGAGCGGGGTTTGCACCAAAGCTGTTTTACAAATGCCATTTCATTATATGTCATTTCATCACGTTACTTCCCTTCACTGCGCTCTTATTCTCACAGAAACACACGCTGTAACCTTAAGGTCAGTCAGCAGATAATCAGGACCATATGGCCCTCGGATGGTGCTCAAATATCCTGATCTGAGATCTGGAAGGTTTTACAGACAACTGGGTCAAATTCCAGCTGAAGTGTAGTGCATCTTTAAATCAAATACACATGTGGTTTATTAATCTGACTAATAACTCTGATTTAAACCGAATAAATACCATATTAGAATTTGTTTTTAAAGAAGTGGAATAGCAAACAGATGCTGACTTCATTGCTCTAAAAAGTAAAAGGATAAAATAGTTTACTTGCAAAGTTCACTTTGACTACTGTTTAAAAACAAGCTAAGCCTACAGAGTACACACGTTTGATAATAAGAGGACTGATTTGGGTGAAATATCCCTTTAAATTTAAACTCTAAACATCAGTAATTCATTTTATCAATGTACTGTTTTCACTTCACTCTCTCTTCCTCTGCTGCAGTACAAATATAAAAAAGGTATTTTGCACAGAGAGGATATCTCAAACTGGTCAAAGATCTTTTGTTATTCTCAAACTCGCCTTGCTTCAGTTCAGCTCTTGATGTTTCATTTCAAATGGTGCTCAGTTTCATTGCTGCCTATAATAACAGAATAATAAGCTGGTCTCATAATAAGCTGAAGGTTTAAACTAAAGCTGTTACCATTCTCTGTGTGCAGAATCAAAGTGATGTCTGAATGTTGCCTTCTGACTGGTGCTCTAATGTTGTTCTAAATAAACCACATTGTTGAAGTCTAAGACTGTTCTGTGATGTGTTTTTCAGTTTTAAGTTATTTGAAGATAAAGGACTAAATGTATGTTCAACAAATGATAAAATGTTGTTACAATGACACCACAGATTTCTGTTTGTGTCTGGAAAAGTGTTGTGATGGTGTTTGTGAACGTTTCCTGTTTAGCCGTAGATTTTGTGAAAACTAAAAATTAGATGATTTCATTGTTAAGTTTCCACACATGCTTCTAAAACAAGGCGCAGGAGTTCATCCGTTATCTATACCGCTTATCCTGTACAGGTTCGCGGGGGGGCTGTAATCTATCCCAGCTTACATTGGGCGAGAGACGGGGTTACACGTGGACTGATCGCCAATCAATCACAGGAGACAGACAACCTTTCACGCTCACTTTCCCACCTACAGGCAAAATAATGTGAACAGCCAAAGAAAAAAATCAGATCTGAGCAATAAATCGGAATTGGGCACAAAGGCTAATAGTGTGAACATAGTCTTAAAGTCACCAGTGAACCTAACAAGCATGTCTTTGGACTGTGGGAGTAAGCCGGAGTACCCGGATAGAACCCACGCATGCACAGGGAGAACATGCAAACTCCACACAGAAAGGCCCACTACGCTAACCACAGCAACACTGTGCAGGGCTTCGATTGAGTCTTTCTGACAGTTTTAAGACATCCCAAGTAATGAATAAATCCCTTAATTTGACTTTTATTTCACTGCCTATAAACAACACAAAAAAGAAAAGGTGTGCCAAACAATATTTTTCCTTGTCTTGCTTTGTGTAACTCGTCTTTGACTGGAGACTGTAACATGAAGGAAGCCCACCTTTCCTCTGTTGATCAAGGTGGGAAAATAGCTCTTCATTCCTGTTTAATGTGTCATCTGTTGATATTTATAGCCTTTTTATAGGCTTGTGTTTTATCACTCTACGTTACATCAGCCATGTTTCGTGTGCCTCTTAGCAACCCTACACCCTGTGTTGATCTGCAGGCCGTTAAATAAATGTTATTTAGGTGATTGTGTGCACTCAGCAGATGAGATTTATAGGGAACATATCCTGCCTGGTGATGTTCTTGGCCGGCACGGCTGAACCATCTGAGAGAGGAGCCTGTTTTTTATCTGCATGTCAGGACAACAACCCAAGTCAGGGCTGTAGGCCACATTCAGCCACATATGAGGTTGGTGTTGATGCCACCTGAGTTAACCCTGTCATCTCCTCCTGATGGAAAGTTTCACCCCTTCTAGATCTGCACTACAAGGTTATATTCTTCACGTAGCAGTCACATGCAATCACCTTTTCCTGTCCTGCGTGTAGGGAGCAGAGAGTTTCAAAGCTGCTCAGACCTCCATCACTGAGCTCCTATAGAAAACCTTACTACCTAACAGTATTATGACCAAGTCATCTTTGCCAAGCAAGTCTCGAGTCATTTTTTCTTGGGCAAGTCAAGTCAAGTCACAGGTTATGTCAAGTCAAGTCGAGTCCTTAGTTAAGGCAAGTCAAGTCACTTATTTTCCACCCAAGATCCAGCACTCTTACCTGTAGTATCCGGTCTTTATAAAGAGAAAACACAAGGTGTTAGCAGCCCGTCTAATAATGATATTATTGGCCAATTAATATAACCTGTTCAAAAAGTATGACAGTGAATTGTATCTGTGTTATCTTGGCAAAGACGCAGCCATGATGATGGTCTACTATGAGACGGTATTGAGTAGTAACGAGTACGACTGATGAGGCTTCTCTTTGGGGTCTTTGATGTTGCGTGTTGCCATAGCGAAGATTTGACTGACAGCTAGCCATCCAATCATGACAATCACATACCGAGGAGCTTTTTGAGTCGTCCAATCATGATTCCCAGTTTGCGCTGCGTACATACTTGATAGTAAGACAGGAACTTGACAACACTGAATTATATAATTTTATATTTAACAGCTAACATTCAAACTTATGAACACACACAAGTCATCTGAGTCATCACGCGTCAAGTCCAAGTCGAGTCTCAAGTCATTGATTTTTTGTCAAGTCAAGTCACAAGTCATCAAAACAGTGACTCAAGTCGACTCGAGTCCAAGTCACCAAGACTCAAGTCCACATCTCTGCTGCCTACTGTTGATTAAACTTTCAATACAGTCTGGACCTCTTTTCCCCGAGCGTGTAAGAGCCTTTGGAGCAGGAAAAAGTGAATCTTTTTGATGTGAAAATGTGTATAGGACTCTGTCGTTCGTCTCACTCTGAGGCTACCTGTGCTCAGGATTTATTCACACGTCAAATATCTTATTTAGAAAACAAAATACGTCTTGATAGAAATGCCTTAATTACTAGCTGCTAAACATCAGGCGTGGTGACCCACAACAGTGCAGATACCTCCTCACTGCACAAGTCGTCTCATATTGTATATTCCAGAAATCATATGTATGAAAACATACAGTATGACTTATAGCTAATAGCCCCCGATTAGCCATAGTGGTATGAAACGTAGTAGGTCTGCTCCGTCCCACTGGTTAGAATACAGGTGGTCTACATTAGGGCTGAACTGAAGAGGCTCTCCACACCTGTTGCTAATCAACCAATCACTGATACAGAGAGGAGAGGTGTTTGTTTTCACTAATCAAACCTTTGACAAAAACATCATGGTGAAATGATGAAAGGCGCCATGCATATTAAATAAATAAAAAGTGTTTTTTTTAACTGTAAGTTGTTGAGGTTTTCATTCTGGGAAGTTGCTGCTTTACTTTCTGTTGGATTCATCTACATGTCATATCAACATCATCAGTGTAAGTTCAGTCCAAACCCCTTTTGAACAAGGACCAACAATGCTTTACTGCAGACTGTGGGCACATATCATAAATTATTTATAAATTATTATTATGAAAAAAGTTTAAAGGATTTTAATTATTTTAAAGAATAGTGGCTGAATTCCATTTAGCTGCTTCAGTTTCAGGGTCCTGGTTGTGTTAATGCAGCTCAGCTTCAGTGACTCCGCTGGACAGCGTGAGTCTCAGTTTGCAGTCTCCTCTGAGTGATTAAAGGAACTCTGTTTGGACTTTAGGGGATGGAGGAGAGTTTCTTTTCACAATACAGAGACAAATCCCTCATTAAAGATTCACGATATATCCATTACAGGTTATACACCGCGTGCTCGCCCAGCTCATCTTCAGCTTTTAGCTATAAATCACAGGCAAACTGAGATATAACGTATATTTACTTATTAATATGCATTTATATTTTGAGCATATACTAATTTCTGTTATACATTTAATTGACTCAAAATGTAACAAACCTCCAATGTCCTTCATAATCTTTCTCTGCCATCTTTCTTTTTTCCCTGGTACAAATACAGGAAATAAAAACAAAGAGAAATAAATTGCCATCACGTTGTACCGAAAACTGATGCGTTAACTTTTTAAATTTATACACAACTTTTGTCTTTTCAAGTTTGAATTTCTACAAAAAAAAATCATCGTTACACAGTCAGAAGGTTTGTTTAACTTTTTATTTAGCATTTATGGCCTACAGCAGTTATGTGAGAAATGTATAGCCGTGTGGGTGTCTGTCTCTTCTTTTGTCTCGCGCTTTGTGCCTGTCGCCCTTCTCTGGCATGCACACGCGAGCAATTACGCACGCAAGCACCTGCCTGAAAGCTGCGTCAGAAAAAAGGCAGAATCACACTGTCAGTGACTGCTTAGTGTGGAGAGTTTACCGGTCATTGTGTTTGGGATGGTGACGCTCCGCAGCACGCAGGCTGACATTAGCGGGTCGGAGTCTGCAAACTAACTGTTGGGCATGTCGCGCATGGACGCTTCATCACCGCCAGCTTGTTGATTTAGCTCACCATGAGCGCGCAGAACAAATCATCAGAGAGAAGGTTAGTCAAGTCTCATACGTTTGTGGAACAGCTTCATTTCAATTGTTTATTTTAGTTTCAAAGCAACTTTGCATTATTGTTTAACAATGACAAGTCAATTTCCCTTTGCACATGAAGATTTAAAAATTTAGCCAAATTAATGTTCTCTTTTATGTTTTTTAAAAGTTAAAGGCTATGTGTTTATTACTCGTTAGGTACTATTTACTAAAGTTATTAATCGTCCAGTCAGCTTTCCTACTTTCTGACTTAAACTACTAACTCTTTGGTAGTTGAGCACCGGAAACACCTCTTCAAAAACACAAACAGAGCTGACTGTGTTTTTTAGAAGACAAACTAAACATCCCCCAGAAGGTGTCAGTGTAGTTTAATGAAATGTTTCCTTATCTCACAGCTCTGTCTGTTCTGCACTTATTCATGTCATCTAAACATTGTGTTTAAAATGAGCTTCTCATGTCAGATAGCATCATTAAAGAATAGTTTCCATGTTTATGCAGTGATCCTTGTGCGATTATTTAACTCAGATTTTCCTTTTGCAGAAATTTCTCCAAAAATAAAGTGGATAAGCTTTTAAAGGAGAGAAAAGGCACCTTTCCTCTTCTGATCAAGGTAGGATAATAGCTTTTTATTCCTGTTTAATGTGTCATCTGTTGATATTTATGATGTTCATGTTTTATGCGCCTCTTAGCAACCCTACACCCTGTGTTGATCTGCAGGTTGTTAATTAAATGTTATTTAAGTGATTTTATGCACTCAGCAGAAGTGATTTATGGGAACATATCTTGCCTGGTGATGTTCTTGGCAGGCACGACTGAACCCTCTGAGAGAGGAGCCCTTTTTAATTTTCTCTTCAGGAGACAGAATGACCCTGACCAGGCCATTAAAAGGTTACATTCAGCCACATATCTGCGGTTGGTGTTGATGCCATCGGAGTTAACTCTGTCAACTTTGCTTCCTGGAAAGTTCCACCCCAAACAGCAATCACATACAATCACCTCCTCCTGTCCTGCGTGGAGGGATTAAAGAGTTTCAGAGCCCCTCAGACCTCCCTCACTGAGCTCCTATAGAAAACCTTACCTACTATTGATTCAACTTTTAATACAGTCTGGACCTCTTTTCAGTGAGGATGTAAGAGCCTTTGGAGCAGGAAAAAGGGAATCTTTTTGATGTGAAATTTGTAAAGGACTCTGTCGTTCGTCTCACTCTGATGCTATGTGCTCAGGAAAATATTTGTGAATATGGGACGTTAGGCATGTCATGAATGAATGGCTCCTTTGTGTGTCTGTGTGCATGTGTACATAAATCATGACCACTGTCAGGTGAACAAAGCTCGGACTTGTTCTTTACATGTAGAGGTTTGTTTCTGCAGGCTGTGTTAGCCAATCTTATTCATGTCCTTTTGTTGCCTGTGATCTCAGCATTTAAAAAACGCTCCTCACGCAGGTATTCTCATAAATTAGCAGAAGCACTGCCAACAGGTTGTAAAGCCAAAAGACAGTCAAGATAAGAAAGCCTTTAAATATCAATGAGGAACAGAAGAGCCCTGTATCTGACGCATCATTAGAAGCTGTTACTGTGAGCAGACTCCTTGCTCGGGATGTCAGTTCAAAAGATTTTCTCTTCTTTAAGTTGGGATATCAATATAGAGCATGTGCGTCATAACAAAATTCAGACGCAAGCAGCTGCTCTCAGCAGATGCATCGCAAACCTTCAAGATGTGAAATGCCTCGAGTCTGTAGCAGGCAGAGTGTTTTCATGTTTCTAGCTCTTACGTGATACTGGATGACTCACCACCGAGGTCCACCTTTGGCATTCAAGCCGTCTTTTTATATCAGAAAGAGCTGTCAGATCCTCCCCATAATGTGGTATGTTCTGCTGCATGGACATGACTTATTTCTGGGCATTCGTCCACTGGCTGAAGATTCACCTTGAAGCTTCATGTATTAGAGTCTTACAATTAAATGTGGAGGGATTTTACTTCACTCTAACTTGACAGGAAACCGACTTTCAATTAGAGCTGCAACTATCAGTTACATGCATTATTGATTAAATTAAAAATGCATGTAAGAGTCCAAGAACCAAAGATGATGTCTTCAGCAGTCCACAAAAGATATTCAGTTTACGCGGATCCAAAGCTGCTGATCTTGTCGTTGGATAAGCTGAAACCAGAGCACAGCTGCTGGTTTTACTTTAAAAAATGACTTAAATTAATTTATCACTACTGATGAGTTTTCTGTGGATGGACTTACCTATAAATCAAACTCTACTTGCAAAACTGCTCTGGAATAAATGCACAAAAATACTGTAAAATGTAATGTTTACAGGTCTGCAGTATCCAGTGGGAGCCTTGCAGTCTTGCATTTGCAGATTAGGCTCCAAAGAATGATGTAATGTTAGCATCCTTGACAAAGTAGTAAACATGTCTTCCCTTCGAGTAAATATCTGCATCACTTTTCATATAAAATGCATGTCAAGTCAGTATTGCAGAGCAGTAAAAATGATTCATTTCTTTGTATCTCTCAGCATATCCATCGGGTGATACAATTTACCAAATCTGTAAAGCATGGGAAGCATGTGGATCTCCCTGTGTCTTCTCATGTTAACATAATCAATACCTGACTGACCCATAAACTTGTTTACCATTGGATCTGTCCCTTTGGTCTCTTTTGCCAGCGCTAGATAAAAACATTGTCCCAGCACAGTGTTAGATCCTGACTGTGATTATTTTTTGGGCCCTTGATGACCTGCTTCAGAGTGAGTGTGGTTTATGTGCAGGCAGAGCCGTGCACCTGGCCCAGCCTTCACCCCCGCAGACTGTGGAATAGGGAGTGTGCTGCCCCATTATTCTGATGAACCCTGCCCCTGATAGGGTTTCTCATCACAGCTTTGTCCCTTGTTGACACCGGACCCCTGAATTAAAGCCGGTCATTTAGAGAGAGAGAGAGAGAGAGAGAGACAGCGAGAGAGAGCTCACCTCTGCTGAATAACACGCTGATATCAGTGTCACAGAGCACTGGGTTCACTCTGCTTCTTCACCGTGCATCTCTGACTATTTATAAATCACATTAAAGCAAAAAAAAGCTCTCTCTCTAAAATTAGAAGTCATCTTTGCACCTATTTACACTTGTGCGTGTGCGTTAACAATTGTGCTGTCATGTGTGCATCCATATTTATATGTGCTTGCAAGCATTCATGTATGCCAGCTGAGCCTCTGGCTTGTCACATGGCCCATGCTTCTCAACATGTGAATCTCCACATTTGGTTGGAGACCAAGGCACAGCAGCATCTCTCTTCTGTGGATGACTGTTTTTCCTCCCACTGGTCCACACTGGGCAGCGCTCGGCCTCATACTGCCCAGGCCGAACCGACTGGTGCTGCCGAGTCGCAGCTGCAGGTTTCATGGTGAGGAGACTCGTGGTGACTCTTCAGTGAGGACAGCCGGGCGGAGACACTCCCCAAGTCTGATAAACATTAATTGGATTTGCAAAGAATGCTGGGTGAACAGCCACCCAGGGAGTTTTTGTTAATGAGTGCCTGACTTGGTTGCATGTGTCTGTTTTCCTTTAACAGTGAGTCATGCAATACAGAGCAGCTAAACAGGGAATGCCAGCGCCCTCCCCCGTCTCACCCTCTCCTTCCATCGCCATAGGCTCAGCAGCTCTGTTGTGTAATATTGTGTGAGGTCTTATCTAAAATGAACTTATATAAGAGGCTCCGGCTATTGTTACCTTGTAAGACTCATTGATTCTCAAATAGATTTAAATCAGCATGTGAGTTTAGCCAATTTACAAACATTTTTAACATAAAGTGCCATCGCTTGTGGAGCATACGTGCAGCAGCTTAATGTAGAAATAATACAATGATGGTATAGTTTAAATGATAAAGCATAGCTTTGCTGTATGAGGTATATAAAGCAGATCAATCCTCCTAATTGATACCTTATAATAATATTAATAAACTGTGTTTGTATAGCACCTTTCATACAAGAGATGCAGCTCAGTACAATAGTCCTGTACAATAAGGAAATGACCTGCCCTGAGTGCTTTGCATGAAAATAAACAGAAGAGAGATAAAAATGATAAAGTGCAATGATGA
This sequence comes from Semicossyphus pulcher, assembly GCF_022749685.1. Classification (NCBI taxonomy): domain Eukaryota; kingdom Metazoa; phylum Chordata; class Actinopteri; order Labriformes; family Labridae; genus Semicossyphus; species Semicossyphus pulcher. Next base: position 29,089,914 of record NW_027211759.1, on the reverse strand, counting down.
CAATAAGATGGAAAGTAAAACTTGACTGATAACAAAAGTAAAATAAGATAAGAAATAAAGATGAAAAAAAATCCATAACATAATTTGGAAATAAAATATTTAATTGCAGATCAATGGCATCCTTCAGAGGCTGTTAAATTAGATATCTGTTATAACTGCACAAGTGACTTTGTATAATCATATATTAAAATTCCACATCTTGTGGGGGGGGGGGGGGGGCTAACCCTAACCCCGCCCCCTACAAGCCCACTTTCTTCTGATTGGCCAGCTCTCTGAAGCCTGCTGAGGCTGCACTTTGTGAGGTCACAAAGGGCAGCGTGCAGAACAAACTGTGTGAAACCTGGTGTTCACAGCAGCCTGCAGACTGAGCTGAGAAGCCTGGGGATTACTCCAAAATACTTTTATCTACAGGTTTGAAACTTCACCCACGTTAAGGCTGGACATCTAACATTGTAACATTATCTATGTGTCTTAAAATGTGAAACAGCTTAATAACACATCTTTAAATAAATAAGACGTTGAAGAATATTTATTTTTCACTGGAGTCATTAGGACTGATAATTGTGTTACATCATAGTTATCACAATAATTAGGATTAACCTGTGTCAGCCTCACAGGCCAGAGTGTTTCAGTATATACCTGTAGCCTCAGGTGAGTGAGAGAGGCCTGAATGCCAGCTCGGTAGATTACACCTGAGCCATGGATGATAAAGCTGTTAGAGTCTAGAGATCTTCTTTACCGAATCCTCCGTCTGCCGTGTTTTGGTGACACTGTGTGGAACAGTAGAGCCTCTCGTATTTGGCACCCAAAGACAACAAGCGTTCCAGTCCTCTTTGTCTTCATCTGCTGCACATGTCACCAGATTAACTCTAATTTGCACTAATTGTTACAATTTGAAGGCAGCGTATTGTCTGTGTCAATCTAGCTCGGACATCGCTGCTTTTGTGACAGGGTGGCGACAAAAGCGGATCACCTTGCGAGGTTGTTGTGGAAGGTGACAGGAGAGTCTGTGTTTATAGGGTCAAAAGAAGGGCTAACAATGCTCATCTTACCTGGGTGACAAAGCTCACCTCTGCCCATCACCCCTGCAGGACTGAGGAGACTGAGAAAAGGTTTGCGAGGGCAGGGTGAGGGGATCCAGGCAGTGATGGAACAAGTCAGTGACTCGCTGTAACTAAGCCGCTTTTAGCATGGCAGGAAGATTTGAAGTCGAGAGGGGGACATTAAAAATGGAAAATGCGATGTGGTGATTTGCACAGTGTTGCCTGGAGGATATGATTCATTAGGGGGCAACATCAGAGCCATTTGAGGACAAGGTGTGTGACCCCAGAGCTGCCAGAGATGCCAGGCCTTCATCACTCACACAGGCCCGGCTGCTGCAGCGCGTCTCCTCCATCCTCGGGTTCTCGGACCTGGCAGGGCAGAGTGTGGGGCATTCAGGTCAACACCTGACCCGCACATGATACGGGCTAAAGCCTGCAGTGTTGTAAGCATATTTAGCACCAAAACCCATGACACGCACATTTTGATTATGGAGATAAATACACAGGCCTGAGAAATCGCATACACACTCTGTGCTAGTCGTACGCTACACCTGCCTCAGCTGCAAGTGGGACCTTTTATTTCATGAGTTCGGCTCCATTAAAATAACAGTTACGTTGTGACATGGGGCCCTGGGTCGGATCTCACTCCAGGGATGGAAAAACGCAGAACTTAGACGAGGTAAGATTTCCAAGACTGTGGCAACTTGGAGAGAAAAACAGCTGATTATGTTGCTCTGAAAAGTATGTACATAGTTTTAAGTCGAGGTTATTTGAGGAGCGGGTGATGAAGCTTGACTACTTTACCAAATATGTTCTCTTGGGATTTTAACTCAACGGAAAGGATGTAAAAACTGGGTGCCAACAATGGTCCCATTGTGACAGCATTAAAATCAGTTCAATTTTCTCAGGCTTCTGTTTTTCATTATCAGACAGTGAATAAAATAATGAAAGTACCAACTTTAATGTGCACCTAATGTTTAGTTTCTTTACTGACTCCTTACACAGAAAGATCTTTAAATATTTCAGAGGATTTTGCCTGTGATAACTGCCCTTCTACCTCACATTGTCATAATGCCGTTGCCTCTCCTGAATGTTGTATTGTGTGGGGAAGAAGTTTCAAGACAAAGGCAAAAGAATTTGTTGCACATTTTTTGCTGACATTCTTCCGGGTCGCGTTTATTTGAACGCTGCTTCCCTATACGACTGCAGTGCAGAGAAATAAGAGATGAGTTAAGAGAGATGCAAATAGAGCACACACAGTAGAAACAGAGTATTCTGAGCACTGACTGATTGAGCACAGGACTGTGATTATGGCTGTTTGAAAGAGCTTTGTTTTTAGGGAAGCTGCATTTAGGCACAGGATTAGTTAAAAGCTCTGGGGTTTTTTTACATTATCCTGAAAAGTGAGGGATTAATTTTTCAGACACACTGTTGAGGAAATGGGCTTTTGTTTTTAATGCCAACAAGCTCCAATCATCAAAAATAATACCAGCGAACGTGACCTGTGACCTAATTCTGGTCACTTTGTGGCAGTCTGGGTTTGTGTCTGCTGAAGAAGACAGACAGGATGATGTTGTGTCTGTTCCTGCTTTATCCACAGGACCTGAAATGATGTGTCATGTATTATAGAGCAGGGGAGGATTATGTGGTGTCTGTGTGTAGGTGGGATTGTTGAGCTGCCACAGTTGACACAAATATGCAGCAGTAGGTCAGCCTCCGCCTCCATCCACAGCCCCACGCAAAAACACCTGCAGACACAGACACTGAAACGATGTCATTGTGCACAGAAAGAATGAGGACAAAGCACCAACCAAACAACAGTTTTATCTATTGACTTTCTCATGAATCATATCATGAAAATGAATGATTTCGGCAGTGGCTCAGTGGTAGAGTCAGTTGTCTCTCAAACAAAAGGTTGGTGGTTCGATCCCTCACTGCTGCAGTCACATGTCTAAGTGTCCTTCGGCAGGACACTGAACCCCGAATTGCTCCTGAAGGCCGTCAGAAAAGCGCTTTATAAGTGCAGCCCATTTATTGTTCTGTACGGAAGCCCTAAGCAGACATGCATTCATACATTTCATGTACTCCATCTCCCCGTGATAACGAGTAATTTCCGATTGTTTTCTCTGGATCTCGACTTATTTATATCTCGAGACAACAACGCTGCACCACTGTAACGTCAGATGATCATAACTTGTATCCTCAGAGTTGCAAAAGCACAAAACAAACAGGCTTAACTTACCTCATGAGTATGGGCAATGGCAGCATGGCATGTCCTGCTCTGTAATATCACAGTGAGCACCCGGTTCTGTTTTCTAGATCGACAGAAAATTATCCCGTTATCACGAACAAACAAGCTTTGTTATCTCGAGATAACGAGATACATAAGCCGAGATCATGAGAAGACAACTAAAAATAGCTCGTTATTACGGGAAAACAGAGAAAATGAAATGTATTGATGCTGCCTTAGGGCTATTTCTGCACATTAAAGTTGTGCAGATTCATTATCCGTAATTAAAAACTAACTGAAGGAAGTCATGATTTTCTATATGTATGTGATTTATTATATATTTAATTTATTGAGAAAGGCAAGTCAATAAGAAAAATATAATAATTCAATGATAGTGGTGTAGTTTAGTAATCAATCAACTTCTCGTTTATATTATTGGTTTTAGCTTTACGTTAAAGTCAGAGATTCAAGCAGCTACATGTTTGTATCATCTGAAGAGCAAACACCACCCTGTGTATTTATATGTTGCAGCTGAACTGAATGTCCCGTAACTGAAGCTACGCAGCAAACATATAGTTCAAAGCAGGACTGTGACTGATGCATCCGACTCCATAGACCTCGCTACAATCGAACCACCGCTTGTGTTCCTGCTGTCGGTCACCAGCTGAATGAAGGAGTTTGTTCTGCTGTCTCCCCCTCTTCACCGCAGTGGAGTGAGCCTCTCCACATGGCTAATGAGATTTGGCTTGGCCTGAGCCCCGCTTAATTTTCAGCTTTGTCTCCATCAACAACCACATGCGCTCAGATTTACTGCAACAAAGAAACACTCAGAATCACTCGGTTCTTTTGACCCACAATGAGGATAATCAGACAAACACTCAGAATTTGACTTGATTGTAATAACTTCACAATAATAACAGCTTATTGCATGTTCTTGTAATACACAGACTGTGTGCTGGGTGTAAGTCAGCTGCTATTGTTGCAGTAGCTTTAGCTGAGTCAGTCGCTGCTGTGCAAATATGAACCCTCTGTGGGACTGAGGCTGCCTCACGCTCAGACAAGAAACTATTTATAGCTATAGATTTATGAGAAATATTCTTTTCTTTTATTAGATAAACAGACAAAGAATCGACCATGACTTTATATCATATGGGATTAAAAGGAAGCGCTTCTATCGGCCTCTGTGCAATAAATCTAGATTCATAAGCAGCAAGAATAAAGAATAGACTGAGGTAGCATCACCAGAAACGCTTTATAAATCGGCACTTCCTTGCTGATCATCAATTATCACATGTAAGTCGCACTTGAGCCTATAATTGCTTCTATGCCTGTAAGTGTATTTGCTTGTGTCAACTTGTGAACTCGACCCACATCTCGCATGCTGTCACGTTGTCACTGAGAAGCTAAAAGTGCAGATGCTGCAGTCCACCTGCCAGCCAGGTCAAACTACCCACAAGTCCTCTCTGCCAAATGGAGGGAAACTCTGATCCTGTCTGTTTTGGCTGGCAGCTCGTATCGCTTCTCTGGGCCTTGTTCGGCAGCTGGCAGCAATTAGCCAGAGCCCGACAGAATGTAAGGCACCAGGTTATAGCCTCGGAGAGGAGGTAATTTGCTCCTGCTTTAACTCGTCTGGCCGGGTCACTCTGTGGGGATCCTGATGGTTCAGGCATGTGGGAAAGGTGTGGCTCTGGGAGGCCAACAGCTGCTCAAATGACTTTTGTATAGTTGTGCTTAGAGTTGACAAGGCATAGAAAGTATCCTCAAGCAGAAGCAGAGATCTTTGTGTAAAAATACATTTGAATGACCGATTCAACTTTTTACTGAATGAAAGGTGAAAAGAAGAGGCTCTGACGTGTCCTCACAGTGTAAGAGTAAAGAGTAACCCTTCGCAGGACATTTCTAACGGCTGTTTCTGTGCAAAGTTAAGTGAACCATCATACGTCATTTTTGGGAGTGTACTTTAGTCCTGTGTAAAACAGCTGAATTGGGAATGTCTTGCCTTGAATCTGCTCAACATCGTGTGTAGTGACTATCCAAACCAATGTTCCAACCTTCAGCTAGTCACCATGCATAGGTGAATGAAAACAGGTCTTGACGTGTATCCAAATGATATATGTCCAGAATGATATTGCATTTGGGTGATGTTCCCGTTTATTGCAATGACAGAACAGATGAGTGGTGATTACCAGTTGATGATGAGTGTTTATTGTTCCAATGACGCTGTGATCCTGCGGTTATGTCTGTGTGTTACGGTAAGAACCGCATGTTCCCTCCACCTATACCAACCAACTTCTATTCACATGTGACCTATAAACACATGACCTAGTCATGTGACCAATTACCCAACTCAAATACATACCCTAGTGGTCAAAGTAAATCATTATAACAATATATTCATCAAATGATTTACAACTGAAAACAACCATAACACACACGCTCAAAATGGCTCCAACATCGTGGTTTACTTTCATCTGTGATGCTACAGATTATCCCTGTTGGTCCCAGACATCGCTTACACTTTCTCCTTGTCGAGTTTCCCCTTTTGTTTGTTAGGTCTGATAACTATTTAATCATGTAACGTCTGTTATGCATGGTTTGTAATGATGGATACACCAAGGAGTTGAGTGTTGTGTGATATTGTTCCTTCTATTTAATCTATTTAATTAACAGTTAAACGTTGTCAGAAAAGTCAATACTAAAAGTACAGATAGCTGGAAACTCTAGTACAGTACAGTACAGTACAGTAAACATGTATTTGTTCTTGGTAACTTCTTACTCCTAAGACAAGAGATACAGCAGCTCGCACTGTGTTGTGTAAGTGTCAGGACTGGCTGACCGGGCAGTAATGAAATACAGTCCCCTGCTGCTTCATGCTACAGGAATAGCAACATTTTTCCTGTCACCAAAACAGGGTGATTTACTGATTGTATTTTGGGTAGTGGGGGAGAACTAATATGAGCAAAGATACTTGTAGTCGCTAAGAGGACATGTCCTTAGGAATGCAAACATTCAAACAGAAATGCTGCACTGTAACCAAACGACTTCAAGTTAAGCAGAGAGTTGGTGCTCCAACATCTTTTAGTATCCTTCAATAAATCATGTTATGATCAACAAGAGATAAAGAGCTGCAGAGAGGTAATTACAGCACTTTATTCCCCCCGACTACCTGCAGTATAAACTTCATACTCAGCCAATGTCTCCGGTCCTGCTGTGGACTCTGCAGCTCTCTGCTGCTGTGTGCAGCAGGCGGGAGGCCAGGAGCAGCCAGGGCGTGGTGGGATAAGCTTTCACCTACGCATTACTTGTCAGCATGACTGTAGCATCCCACAGGGGTTTGTGGCAGCAGCAAAGAAGGTGCAGAACAGTAGACGAAATGGAGGGGGGATAAGAAGCTGACAGCCCCACTGGTTTTGTCTCCAAGATACAGTGGCAAGTGAGCAGGCAGAGGAAAGTTGTCTGTGGAACCCCGTGGGAGGCCCATTGGAGCTGCACCTCCTCCCTGCTGTCTGACTTCCTCAGCACCATGATGAGCTCTCCTGGGAGGATCATGGGATCTGTATCTACAGTACCTCTCTTTATAGTTCCATAACCCTCCCCACCCTTCCCTCAACCTGCAGTCCCAGAAGCCCTTTTTACAGGAAGCTAAGTGCCAGGCCCCTGCTGCTGCGTCTCCGGCTCAGGATGGGTCCCTTGTTGAGTCCCATCCGTACGTCACCGGCAGCGGCAAAGACAGAGAGCACTCCCTCACCGATTATAGCAGCAGCACAAAGCAACCTCTTGCTGTCTGTCTGCAGCTGCCTTTCTGCACTGTCTGTGTCCTGGAGCAGAGAAAATAGTTTAGAGGAACCTGAAGAGGAGGAACACAAAGAGGCACCAAGGTCTTAGGTAAACAGAATATATGAATATGTGATGCAGACAAGTGCAGAGTGTAGGGGAGAGCTATGTCGAACTAGTTCTGCATTAAGAAGAAGTTATTGATGTTTTCTGGATTTGTTCACATCTGAAGACGACAGTGGAAAGTCTGTGTTACTGAACTTCAGAGCATCAAAGTTCCGTGACTTCAAGAAGAATTTGTTTTTGTAAAACGGAGTCGAGAAGCAACATCCTGACTTACAGTTCCTAAAGTAAAAGTCGGAGGAAATGCAACGCAGGCATCATCGTCATCACCCTTCATATTTCTTTGGAGGCTGTCTGTGTGATCTCTGACCTGCTGAGTGAACCACCTGTCTATAGGCTGTGGTGGACTTAAGGTGTGGTGGTGGCAGCATGGGGGAGATGTGCTATGTGGGAAGACGGGACCTCACCTGCCTGCTGTGGTTTTAGCCTCCTCCAGGGCTGCTGCTGGGGCCGGAACAGGAGGGTCCAACCCGAGGTATGTTTGGAGGCAAGAGAGGAAAGATGGGACGGACAGATATCTGTTCCACATGCTTTGTTTTGGTATACGTCAGACATACAGAAACTGTGACTGTGTTTCAGCAATATTTGGTTGGCATGGTGAGATATACTGTATCTGCATTGTGTTGCTCCAGTGGCTCCTCCTAACAAATGCATTGTCACCTGGGTGACAGAATGCACACAGTACAATGACTCTCCCACATGAGCTGTGGCAGGTAAACAGTGCCTGACTTGCATACAGTTTAATTATGTGTTTGACCTCTACATACCCAAACATACCCAACATCCTGTATAAGAGTTCAGAGCTAGAGCATGATTTCTTGTTCTCTGCATGCTATAATATAAAAGGAAAAGTTTGTCACTTCTGGAAATGCACTTTTCAATTAATTTCTCTTTTAGATGAGAGGACTGATATTGTCTTCATGTATCCTAAATATGAAGCTCCAGCCAGAAGCTGGTTAGCTTAGCTTAGACTGTGAGAAACAGCTAGCCGAGCACAGTCCAAAGGTAACAAAAGATAATACAGATAAAACCACAATGTTATATGTTTACACTTTGTTTTCTGTCCAGATTAAACAAACAAGATGTAATGTTTTACCTCAAATGGGGCCTGTGCTGGCAGCGCTTATTTTTCATACAAAACCAATGTAGTTCAGCGTCCTCAGCGCAAAAATGCCCTCAGTGTCAGCTGTGTTTTGTCGCTGCGCTCACAGCGCTCTCCTTCGAAAATAGCTCAACTTTTTGAAAACCACAGAGCCCATCGATGTTACCTCTTCCTTCACCGACCAATCAAAATCAAGCAGGGACGGGACATCTAATATCAACTGTGTCAATAACAATGGCGGAGGAGAAGCTAATCCTGGCTGTCACTTACATTTATCTCATGTCTTTTTTTTGAGGGTACAATCTCCAGTTGTAGGGCGATTCCTTTACATTGTTTTTACATTTCTTTGTCAAATTGCCATGAATAAAAGCAAATATTTAGTAGACAGAGCAATTTAAGTGCTTCCAGACAACTTTCGTAACCTAGCAACAGTAAGCGCTGGTGAGAAGCGCTCTGAAATTGAGGTTGTGGACTCGCTGTTAGTGGACACAGGTCCTTAAAGAGTTTCAATGGTTCTGTAAGGCGGAGTTTGTTACAGTTGGACAGGCCCAGGTCATCTGTGTTCCCCTGTGTTCCCCTGTTTCCTGTCTTTGTGCTAAGCTAATATGCTGTGTACAGCATACAGACATGAGGGTATTTATGTCAACTGACTCTCGGCAAGAAAGCAAGATTTTGGACTAAACCTTTAAACTAAATGTCCCTGCTTTTACCCTTTAATACTTTCAGGCAGTCATGTGTGATTTTATCATGAATGTTGTCACAGCAGCGTAGGTGCAGAAGCATTACTAGTGCTTTTCCCTTTCTTTGCATAATTCAATATAAAAGGAAAAGTTTGCATTCATCCTTAATATGAAGCTATAGCCAAAATGCAGTTAGCTTAGCTTACCAAAACCTTTGGATGCAATTAGTGCTCCCAGGCATAAAATAACACCAGTAAAACTACAGCTTTTGGTTACACTTCTTAGATAAAACAAACAAGAGCTAGTTTGTCCTAATTATAGAAAATATATAAAAATAGAGCGTTTGCAAACAAATAATCCTCAATGCCTCTGCACTTAATGACATCGAGGATGTAGTTTATGCTGACTAGAATTTTCATGATGATGATGATGATGACTATATTGATCTTGTTGATATTGCTGATGATTATTATTAAAAAAACAAAAAACGCCCTATACACGGCCTGTCAACACCAGCGTCTGATCGCACTTGAAGCTGTGTGTTGGCTCTTACTGACTTCGTTCCCTCCTGTCCTGATCATTGCTTGTGTTGTAGCTATGCTAAATGAAAATTCTAATGAAATTCTAACATTGTAACATTTTGGAAAATAGGCCCCAAGAGAGTTTTTAAAAAATCCAGATGGAACTGCTGGAAAATGGAAGTGGGAAACTAATTTTGGTTTGTTGTTTTCTGGAAGTATCTGCCCGGGGGAGTGGGATGATTGTTTTCTTGCAAGGGTTGCTGATGTTAAAAATAATGTAGATGCTGATAAGGTTCTTATTACCCTAATCAATGCTTAAATTCTCCTATTACTGCAGAGGAAGAAAAAAGGACTTAAACTAAGAAAAGCAGCGGGTCTTCTACTGAATGAATTATTGAAACTCCCGTGTTTTATTTATATTTGCTTGGAGTACAGCCCGGTTCCCTCTGTTTGACACAAATCTATATTAAAACCAATCCCCAAGTCCCAAAATAATGGCCCTGTTAGTTACAAACTCTTAATGAGCGATTGTCTTGTTATTTGGAAACTTTTGGTTTGTTGGCAGATGAACAGAAGGCTTGAGAAAGAAAAGACCTTGTACTGATATATATATATTCTTTATCCATGATCATGAATGCTAGAATCCAAGAAGGGCGACCTACTTTTACTGACGGTATTAAAGGGGCTGTATGTAAGATTTTACATATATTCATCAATCAAATCTAATTTTTTATTGCCAATGTGTGAAGGGATAGTATGGGAACTGATAAATTGAGACCTTCCCCAACTTCCTCCATTGCCTCTAACAGCCTGTAGGCTGATTTTTATGTAAAGCACTCAGGACGGGTTTTGCGTGAAAGAAGAGGATGTGACATATCTACGCGTTCGCGAGTACCTCTGATCGACGTCAGGGGGAAAACTAGAGTCAAGGCATGACTCGGCAGGGCATGCGAATCATGGAGAGACCTTGGATTGCTTTAAGGGATCAAAACAGACCCACAACTTATTGTTGTCATAGAAACAAAACCATGTTCCATCACAGTACAAGTGCTTCATCCCAGCTCTCTCCAGCCGCCCTGCCCTGCCTGGCTAATGTTCACTAATGCTTGTGATGACTTGCTGGTTCGCGTAATTTGTCGTTTGGTTACAAAGCACAATGCCGGAGTCATGCAGTGTATTTATGTTAGAGCGAGTTGGCTAACATTAGCATGCTCACTAACTATAGTTGTATGAAAGTTGTGAGGCAGAGTTTGTTACAGTTCGGCAGAGCCAGGCAGGCATAGTGCATACAGACATGAGGGTATTGATGTTATCTAACTCTCTGCAGGAAGCAAAACCGGTATTTTCCAAAACCTAGTTCCAAATCATAAAACTGAATATCTCGAAAATAATTTGAGAAAATTCACTAATTATTCTAACCCTTAAATACATCAGTGAAGTGAAGTAAAATGACTTGCACAGCAGCATGGTGTAACACAAGCATTTTACAAACCAAATCTACAGCAAAGACTGTACTGCAGCAGCGCCGGGAGCCATAAACCTGTACGCACTGTGCATATAATATTTTCTATGAGCATGAACGGCGACCTCAGAATTTAATCTCTGCTTTGTGCAGATGATGTTGTCCTGTTGGCTTCATCAAGCTCCACTGCCAGTGTGCATCACCTGGTTTGTGGATTGCTGTTCTGAAGTCTTTTTGTGAGCCAGGAGTGACCATATTTTGATGAACTTGGGGTTGTTAAGTTATCAAAGTACTAAAGCATGCTCAAGGCTTATTCAGTGGCTGGGTATTGAATGACATTGTTTCCCACACAATGAGATTCTGTTCACGGCTGTTTCATTAAAAAAAAATCTAAGAGACATTTTGGATGGAAGCAAACTAGCCTACTCGTTGAACAAATCAAACCGGGCTCCTTCGTTTTATTACTACAGCCCCATCTCTTCTCAACCCTAACTCCAAACGATGGCTGCCACAATAAATCAATGTAGGAGAAACACTGAAAGCGCTCACAAGCCAGGTAATGTGGGCACAGTTACTTGTTCATCATTGTTAACATTTTAATATTATAATTCACTCACCAAACTGTTTGGACTGTTGATTTTCTGCAAGCCGGACGTCTTATACTGCATGAAAATAATCTCTGAAAGTCACCAACATTGCAAAGAGCAAAGATCAGTCAAGTTCAGTGATTGACATATAGTAGACAGCGAAAGGGACCCACCTGTAAGCAAATGCAGCCACGCCCCTAACTATGCATTACGTTAAGCCTGAGTATAATTCAATCAAAAAATCCATCCCAGTGTAGTAATAGAGAACAAATAGTTTTTCTTTCAAGCCTGCAAACATGTTTATTTCTGCTGCAAGGTAAGGCATTTTAACACAGGGCTCTATAGGAAATTACTCTCTTTTGGAGCCAGCCTCAAGTGGCCACTCGAGGAACTGCAGTTTGAAGCGCATCCACTTTCCCTGCCCCAGAGGTTGTTGGTTGTTATGAAGCGTGAACTGTTCTTATGTGGCTGTAATCCAGGTTGTATAATATGAGTGCCTCCCACTGTTGACCTTGTCATTATTAATCAGCGCAGATTTAAAGGAGCCTCCCACTTCCCTTTCTCCCTCTTGTTGTCTCTCTGCCTCCCCACTCTCCTGAAAGGCCACTCCACCAGCAGGGGCCCATCACATGTATGAGTCTTCTGCTCCATGCTCCTGTGATTTAACTTCATGATTATTTAGTGCTTTCATTGAACTTTTTAAATGCAACAAGAGATTGGGGAATATTGGAGATTAGGAGAGTGCAATAAGGAGGGCAGCAGCAGCTTCCTCAATAGCTCATCTCGTCTCATCCCGTCCCAAAGCTGAGGCTGATTACTGAAGTGGCCTCCACTGTTGCATAACAGCTGTCAGCTAATCATATTCATCTCCTTCCTGGGCTCTTCATCACATGGAGCACCTGAGTTGTTTCCTCCCCTGTGGTGGCGACTAATTATTGGAAAACAAATGTCCTCTTCTTCCGTTTGCATCATAACAACAACACTGAGCTGATGCTGTAACGTCTGGTTTCTTGTTATAAGAGTTGATATTGTGCAGTAAAACCATTTCAATCTTTAGTCAAGATTAGACTGACGTGTCACAATATTTCCTGCTCTGATGAAGAAGATATGCAATCTGTTTGAATTCTGAATCTGTCTCTGTTTTTGCCAATGCTGCCCCCACACTGCCTGATGTTGCATTTTTGAATACATTGAAGGATTCAAGAAGAATAGGGGCACATTATTAAAATACTACATTATTATCTGCGCTGGAAAAAAAGCAATCCATCCTTAGACATCACCAGTGTTGAGAGCCCCGGGACCATATAGTTAAATAAATATACCATAATACAGCGTGGGAGCACCTTTATTAAACAAGTGATATTAATTTACTGTTGTGATATCATATAATTTGTTTTCTACGGAGCCTAACTTCAGAGTGATCAGTCTTCTTCATCCTGCGGTCCTTTGACATCTTGCAGCTCGCTTGGGTGTTCAAACACTTGACATTAGTGACGATTCGCTGGAAACAAGAATTATTAGATTTCCAGAATAGCAGAGGAGTGTATGACACCGCTTTGCACAATGGAGATTCTCTCTAGAAGAGAGCGAGCAGTCTACACAACATTACTGTAGAATAAGTGTGGCCACGACGTGCGTGCGTCGGTGTAAAGCTCTCTGTGGCTGCAGCGTCGGTGTAGGAGAGCGCATCAGTCACACAGCATGGTGTAGGTGGACGACAGCAAACGGGTAAAAACAAATCTATATCGGGAAAGCCCCAGCTGTCAGCTGCAGAAACCTGAACAGGTGGCTCATTCAGTGTCTTAGCTGCAAACGCGTCAAGGCGCATAGACCCTCAACAGCTTGCCTCGCTCGCTAATCTCCTCTCTGACGACAGCGCATTCACCTCGTGCGCGTAAAACCGTTTGTACGGCAGGTTTGGGTCGGTGGATCAGTCATCGGGATTTTACTCATCAGTGTTGTTTCAGTCGGAGTTGGACTGGTGGAAAGAGTGTCTCTCAGACTGGACAGAGTTGGATACAATGAGTCTTTGTTGGATTTTATAATCTCTCTTCTGTTTGGATCCAAGCTGCTGCAAAGACTGAAACTGATATCACAAAATGTTGCCAGAAATTAATAACAAGGTGAGGCTCTTTGATTTGTTGGTGAAATATTAATTTCCTGCACTTAATTGTGATAGTATGTCTAGGGTGGACTGGTTTATATTCATAGTCGATATCAGTGGGATTTTCCATCAATGTCAGAAGTGGTCTGGTTTCTAATCATTGAAAGAGTTTTGATGTTGTTGTCATACCACACTTTTTCTCACACAGTATCACTTTTACATTTCCCTGTAGTGACCGGCTAGCTTTTCCATGGAATAAGAATTTCTTTTGCCCAGATACAGGGCTTCACTCCAGACTAATTCCTTTTTGGGTAAAACCCTCCACAGGTATCATTTTACAATGATAAACTAAAATGGAAACATTTTACTCTCCATTCTTTTCTTTATCTGTATTGATCCCTGCCAACAATTATCCCTTTTGAGTTATTTCCATTTCTCCTCCACAAGTTATCCCACATGAATGCTTATTCTGTAGTCCGCCCCCTTTCTCCTGACCACGTGCCAAGTTATGATGAAAAATCTGATCCATTTCTATTTCAGTCGTTCTTTCGCCTACTTATTCCAGCGTTTGTTGTGCTGACAGATTCTGTAAGTCTATATGCGTTCTGGTGTATTTTTCACACCTTACATGGAAAGTGATATAAATTTAACCCTCGCTGTGTTTGGATCTTAAAAATAATTAAATTGGTCTTATTTTTTTTCTGTTTTTAACACAAATTTGATCACATGAATTGATCAGTGATTATGCACACAGCACATGCATCCCTGTGGTCGCATTCAGTGCCTACATGAAACAACTTGGTGCATTGACATTGACGGGAAGTGTGATTACACTTTCAAACATGCATGTCCGACAGTTGATGGTGTGCATGCACACAGCTTTACACTTTGTTGATGTTTACCCAAAGTTTTATTGCTCTGCTGACCCTCTGACCAACTGACCCTGGAGGGTCTAATGAGCCAAAGCTGCTCTCACACTCCTGCTGCGATGATCTGACCTCCAGCAAAGACCCCGGGTCACACAGATACAGAGCTGCAGGCATAACTCTTGACGGCTGATTCCTTGTCTTCACTTCTTACTTCTTTATTTATGTGTGAAACCTGATTGTCACTGCGAGCATTACACAACATCTCTTTTCATGCATGTTCTATTTGTGCAGAGTGTAAGTGGTCTGCATTAAAGTGCACGCAGGAAAGAGTTTATAGTATCAAACATTGAAATCATGTCTGTTTGAAATATTATGTCATTTGTTTCTTTTGCTCGAAACTTGAAATTTAGGTTCTTATCAACAGCAATATGCCTATTAAACCTTATCAATGTTGATCTTAAAAAATGAGACAAAAAACTTCAAGTTGTAATACAGAAATGTTTGCACCCCGTCACTCTTTAGTCCCTGAACAACTGACGCTCATTATTCATATTCACATTCTGACACTCAGTCATCACAGTGCACTTAAAGGTCACAGTCACTATTTTTTTCTGCGCTTGGGCATATGTTATGATGTCACTGGCTTTCCACTGGCTCAGTGCTCATTAGGCAGGCTTACCGAAGACCTTTACAGGTGATGTTTTAGAAGCCAACCTGCCACATTAACCTACATGGCTCCTGCTGTCACCCATCATGCTCCTGGGATGCAACATGACCTCTGTATGGTATTGCATGAGTCTATGACCATGTGTTGGCTGCTTGTCTTACTGAAAGACTGTATCAACATCAATGTATGAACGAAGCTGAGGAGTTTTTGCAGGATAAGTGTAGTTTAAACCTGTAACCAGTAAGACCAGTAGGGAGTAAGAAGAAGGCAGTTCAGTGTCTCATCTGCATCTACAGGTGGACCAGTTCAGACCCTCCTCCCACTGAACTGCTGCTTCACGGATCTGATCACTGATCAGTGGAAACAATAAAGAATATGATTAAACAACCCCCCCCCCCCCCCCCCTTGCCTGCCAGGCTGGCAGAGTGGGTGTAGCACGTATCCCTACTGGGCTAAGCTTTATCTCACCCATATGTTCTCTCTAAACACAGCTGCACGCTCATCCGTGGATTAGTAAAGCACATGTTAGCTGGTTTGGTGTCAGAGAGAAGCAGACACAATCATCCCAAATGTATGTGTCCGGAACTCTGTTATTAAGAGTCATCACTTCCCTTTAACGCTTTGAGGCCAGTGTATCTCCGCTGTTCACAGGCTGTGCGGCACGTGTACCCTCACTGCTCTACACATGGACGTGCACATGTGCACACACCTGCTCAAACAGGCAGGAGCACCACATAGTGAGAGGGTCGTTGTTGCTGGGTTTTTTTTACAGAAGCAATCTATTTTAAGATCACATTGCATTATTTTTGCTCGTCTGGCTGCAGCGTTGCTGAGCTGCCCACAGGCTACGTGTTTCTGCGGAGAGTGGAGAATCCAAGCAGCATTAACACTGGAAGCAGCTTTATTATTATTTAAAAGGACTGCTTTAATGTATCTCTTGTGATGTAAAATAGTTAATCAATCCGACTTTAGAGATGATGCTGTCATGCATTTTGCAGTTCACTGCAGACCCACAAAAATAGAAAAAATGTGCATATGTGATCGTGGCTTACTGTTCTCATCTTATTTAATGAACTACTCTGATTCCTCCCACAGACGTCACGACCGGAGGCCTTCCCTCACCCTCACAGACTCCCATCAGAAGGCAACCGTCTTGGATCAAACCGACCCTGCTCACAGGTCAGTGCCTCCCTTCTGCAAGATGCATCTGTATGAACAAACCCACCATTTCCCTTTGTTTATAAACTGCGTTAGGCTCTACCAACACCTTGTCTACACATTGACATGTTTTTCCTCCTGGGATCTTAGAAAAACATGCATGTGACTTTAAACATCTGTGTGCACATATGTGGTTCTGTTGTGTAACGCATCACAGATACAATCGCACCTTATTGGAACAGCATGCCCCCAGTTATGTACGGGCACGTAACTGTGTTTACTTCCTGTGCCTGTTGTGGCAGGTGCTTGCAGCTATATTTAGCACTATCTCTATGCGTCATAACCAAGTTGGCAGATCCTGCCGCAGCTGTTAACACGTGAGAGCAAATAATTTACTGTATAAATGAGAAACCTTTTTGTTCCTGGAATGCTATTAATTATTAATGCGAAAAAATGTATGATGTTGCTAATCCATCAGTGCTCAAGACTACAGGGTAGCATGCAGGAGATGGGGTGGCTCTGTTTTGAAAATGTCCCGCTGAAATATGAGAAAAATTGCAGCTCAGTAAGATAAAGTATATGTTAGATATACTCCATAAAGCCCCTCTTAGCAAAGCCTCACCTCTGTAGGAAATCTCATATTTCCTTGAGAGCTTGGCATGAGACAGAGGTCTAATTTTGCCCTTCACTGCCATCTTCATTAGCCTGTCGAGGCTGGGACACATGTAATCGTGCTTTCAGAGCAAGCAGGATGGCAGGAGGAGAAAAGCAGGTTGCTGCTCCTCTCCTCCCCCACAGAGCCTCCACAGACAGACTCTGTCAGGGCCCAGCCTCACAGGCTTTGTCCCCATTTCACGTTAACCCTGATCAGTAATTCCAGCCACCACCCGCTGGGGGTCCAGGTCACCCGAGCCTGCACAGACCAAATGCATGTGAAAGGGATGTAGATCACTAGCTAAGAATACAAACCAAAACCGACAAGACACAAACACATACTCATGAAACAATGAAAGGGTCTGTAACAAGCTTGTAGCTACAAAGTAAAAAGAATAATACATTTAGACTTGACACTCACTGACCAACTCTCTCTGTAGCTGCTTTTGTTGTTCAGTGTTTGTTATTCTGCATGAAAAGGCAGAGCGAGATATTCCCTACGGGGAAATATCTCAAAGCCTTCTAGCTGTGGAAGTTGGCAAACTTGTTTGTTTATTTTCCTAAATATTCTCAGTTTTTCTTAATTAGACTCCAGTTTGCTTTATCTAAATCACTCTGCCTGAAACACTGAGCTTTCAAACTTTGAAACCCCTGACTGATCATGTTTCTTCTGTTGTCTGACCCAATTTGATTTCTCTTTGTTAAATCTTTGTCATGTTGTTTATGTAATTTTTTTATTGGATGCATTCAAAATAAAAACAAACCCTCTGCTTTACAGAAGTTTGGACCTGGTGTCGGGACCTTACCTCAGCTTGAGCCGCCGGTGGTGCAGGTGGTGGTCAGCAATGCTAAAAACCAACACCAGCAGTCCGACAACATCCTGCCACAGATTGCCATTAAAGGGGGTCAAAACAACTTTCAGACACACCCGGTGAGACTCTCACTCAGCAGCAGCCTGTGATATCTTACTGCAGCAGTATTTTATCTTTGCTCATTATACAAAGGGGCTTCTCCTCTCTATGTGTTTGTTGGTACAGGATGAGAGGCCGAAGCCCACCCAGCAGTTCACCATGCGCTTTGGTGCAGCAATGGACAAAGTGTCAGTCTCCCGCAACAGCAAGATTATCAGCAACAAGCTGGAGAAAGAGAGATCGTATGAGGGACAAAGGTTACCCATGTCCCCTATCGGTAAGTTGTTAAAAGAATACAAACAAAAGTAAAGCACAGAGATGTTATTTAACATTTAAATCTTTAGACGGTATTTCAACAAAAATATGTAACCAAGTCATATTTTTCATTCCACTAATGCGGTAAAAATAACCCGCTGGCATTCATAATCCTCTGTTCTTGGCAGAGGAGTTATTGATATAAAAGTGACTCATCCTGTCCTCCTCTTACTTCCTGTTGCAGAGGCACTGAAGAACTTCCAAGATCGGCTGACGGAGTTTGAGCAGGAAGAAATCATGGACTACGCCGAGATCTGGTTCCTGGGTCTGGGCTCGCAGAAAATCGAGGGTTCCCAAGGCTCACCGCAGAACTCTGGATATGATGACGAGCATGGAAGCTACATCAGGGTAACAGAGATGGAGAATTACACAACAATCACTTTGGTCATCTAAGGGTTAACTACATCTTATTAAAGCAGTTTAACATTGTGCTGACAGTTTTACATGTCAGTATTGTAATAAATCAACGTTGCTTACTGTTGGTCAACACTTGCAAATTGTCAGCCGGCTGCAGCGACAACACTCACCAGACACATAACATACATCATGAGAAGAGATATGTGTCAACATCCTCCACTACGTTGTTTTACTCCCAAAGGCATGTGAACCAAGACTTTTCAAACAGGCCCAGCAGTAAAATAAAGAGTAATGAAAGTTCACTGTGATGAATCAAATTGCAAATTGCAACTAAAAAGAGCTAATATTCAATAAATGCTTACAAGAACTACACTGATTTAAGCTACCAGGAAAGTAGCTTAGAAGATACAGTTTTAATGGATTTAATTATTTAAGTATACAAAATGTTTGTTAATTTGCTGGAGTATCCAAAATCACTATTACGCTTCTCAGTTAGAAGCACAAATCACATGCATATGTGCAGATACATGAAATTGGAGTACACACACACACACACACACACACACACACCGGCTTTCCATCGGTCTAAGCTGAACTGTGTATGACCAGATGTCTTCATGTGGCCTTAATCCAGCACCTGCCCACGTTTAATACTGGAAACAATAAACTGCTCTGAGGTCAGCAGACCATGTGACAGCAAGCTTACCTGACCTGTTAAACCAGGTGACTGACAAGCAGTTTTGTAAGTGACAATACATCATTTCAGGCTGAGTGACACTGTTCAGATTCATGTCTCTATTGAGGCTCAAAGGCCGTGACAGTCAAACATAGCTCAATATAATAATATTAATACAGTGCTCTTTGTGTTGCTCTTCCAGGTGCTGCATGACCACATAGCCTACAGGTTTGAGGTGCTGGAAGTGATCGGGAAAGGCTCCTTTGGGCAGGTCCTGAAATGTCTCGACCACAAGACCAATGAACTCGTAGCCATTAAGATGATACGCAACAAGAAAAGGTACGTCCAAACACTTCATTCTGGTAGATCTCATTTCATCCTGACCTTCAGTTGAACCTGTTCCTGGAAAAGATCTAAGAATTATATGTCCTGTACTACTCATTTAAATCCCACTACACTTTACCAGATGCACTTTAGAACAAGTTATTTGTCACATTAAAGGAGGCAACTCTTTCGCGAGAAGCGATACTCATTCTGCAGCCGGATCATTTTGCATGTTAGGAGTCTGCCAAATCAATGAGATCCTGATTTAGCATGATAGAAGTCGGCACGTTATGGTGTTATCTTACCTGTCCTACCTCACCGAGGATCACAGTGGCAGCGACTGCGCTGAATCCTGCAGGTTAGATGCAGGAGCCATCAGGTTTAAGAAGTCTCTTCAATAATGCAGAAAACAAAAAGGGGGCAAACTGCCAAAGCAGAACTCTGCACGCTGTTAGCTGATCTTATCTCACCTGGGAGAACATTGTGAATTGTTAGAATTAAGAAATAGCATTAGAATAAAATGGAAATTAGTTCGAGAAAAATGACAGATGAAGTATTCATATAGTTTGTTAAAACTTCCCAAAGCATCCTAGTGTTCATCCCCTTTTGTCAGAATTTAAAACTCTTGAATAGACATATTTATTTCATTATCTATTCCCTCCCTGTTTTCCTTAAAAATGCATTAATAATGATGTTCAAATAACATGATATCTTTGGATTTCAGAATGTTAACCCCTCCCGTAAATCTGTCTTCAGGTTTCATCACCAAGCTCTGGTCGAGCTGAAGATCCTGGACGTGATAAAGAGGAAAGACAAAGACAACCTCCACAATGTCATCCACATGAAGGAGTACTTTTACTTCAGAAATCACCTTTGCATCTCCTTTGAGCTTCTCGGGTCAGTCAGTATGCTTACATTGTGCATGCATTTTAGCAGCTCTTAATCAGTTGTTCAAAAGGTATTTAAGAGGAGCCACCCCTCTCAAAGGTACAAAGGCAGGGTTAGATCACTGATCCGTCTTCAACGGAGCTTCTTTTTGTCTCTATTCATTGCTTGTAACGCTACGTTACTGCAATTAATCAGGAGTTAAGTGATCTCTGTGTATCTTATCTGTGTTTTAGCGTGATCTGATATCTATTTGAGTGGAGATAGTTTTGTGTATCACTCTGGCTCAATGACCTTTAGAGGACGTCTTGGTCTACCACCTTGTCTAACATTACTGTCACCGAATCCTTTAGTTAAGGCCTTGATTGGGGACCTATCTCTTACCCCTTCTTGCTTCATGGTGTGAAGGCTCCGGTTACACAGTCTAAAGACGTTAACGCCTATCACAAGTAGCAAGAAATAGCTGGAGGACACATCCTGAGCCTCTCCCTCTGACTGTGAGCACAATCATAGATTATTTTCAAGTGTGAACTTGGCAGTCAGCAGGTGTTTTATTGGGGGTAATGTGAGGTGTCAAACTGAGCAGCCTTCTTTTTTCAGAGCGTTTATTTGAGGAATATGAAGCTGTTCTTAATGTGGTGCATCTTTATATAAGTGAATCTGTATTGAGCTTCCTCTGCATGCCATCCTTGCACTGTATGACCAGAGTACATATATGGGAAAAGCAAAAGTGTTGTGTTTTAAATAAGTTATGCAATTTTTGTTTATGCAATATTTGTTTCTTTCTACAGGGTGAACTTGTACGAGCTCATAAAAAAAAACAACTTCCAGGGCTTCAGTCTCGCTCTCATCCGTCGGTTCACTCATGCCCTCCTGAGGTGCCTGCAGATGCTGCACAGGGAGAAGATCATTCACTGTGACCTCAAACCGGTAATGACAATATATTTTTTGAATATTGAACATGAGACACGATTTAGGATTTAGAGATTTAAACAATCACTGTAGTGCTGTTAATTCTATACTGCAGGAAGTGCAAATTTGCCCCATCTTGAAGTGCAGAATAACAACGCAGCAGCTTTTTATAGCGAGTGTTGAATGTTTTTTCTGCTACTTTCAAACAGGAGAACATCCTTCTGTCTCAGAGAGGACCCGGGAACATCAAGGTGGTCGACTTTGGATCGAGCTGCTATGAACAACAAAGGGGTAAGAGAATGAAACATCAACAATCCCTGCTCCCATGTTGCCAGAGAAAAGGCCCTGCCTACTCCAGAAAATGTTTACCTTTATCTTAACACTATTAGTCCTCACCACTTCTGTGTTTTTTATCCATCAGTCTACACATACATCCAGAGTCGCTTCTACCGTTCTCCAGAAGTCATCCTGGGTCACCCCTACAGCATGGCCATAGACATGTGGAGTCTGGGGTGCATCCTTGCTGAGCTCTACACAGGCTATCCTCTCTTCCCCGGAGAGAGTGAGGTGGAGCAGATAGCTTGTATCATGGAGGTAAGAATGGAAGTGATAAGAAGTGTCCACATTTATTGCTGGTTTTATTCTAGTGTGTTAAGGTGTCCCGTTGTTTTAATTTACAGGTTCTTGGAATGCCTCCAAATGATTTTGTTCAGTCTGCATCGAGGAGGAGGCTTTTCTTTGGTGAGGATTTAATTTAGTTAGCTCTTTTTATATCTTATGTACTACTATTATCTGTTACTGATATCTCTGTATGTTATATATGCTTCACAGTAGATACATGAATAACTAGGCTTTTACTTTGCTACAGGAACAAGGTGTTATAATGATAAATAAGTATTGTTTGTGTGCAGACTCAAAAGGAAACCCCCGCAACATCACGAACAGCAAGGGGAAGAAGAGGAGACCCAACTCAAAGGAGCTGTCAACTGCGCTGAAAACGAATGATGCTTTGTTCTTAGACTTCATCAAACGCTGCCTCACGTAAGTTCACTCTAAAGTAACCCAGCCAGCATTTTTCTGTTGAAAAAATACGTTTAAATGACGACTTTGGCCCCCGTTGAAAAGACGTTCAAAACTGGACTATTTGAAGACGTTGATTAAACGGTTATGTTTACACCAGGTTTGACCAACTTCTGTCACTAGATTCATCACACATTACACACATATTAACGGCAATTTTCAAGTCTCACACCCAGCTGGAAATAATTTGTTCTAAGAAAGTTCTGAGAATGTTACGTGCGATGTTCTTGTAATGTTTTGAGCAGGAAGTTTTTATTAGTAGGAGAACGTTTTTACTAGTGGTGAGAATGTTCTTTTGTTATCAAATCACATTTCAGGACTGTTTTATAAATCACGTTCTGATAGTTCAGGCCGTACTAACATCCTGAAAATATCTTCAGAATGTTGATGTTAAAACGTTTTGTCTTAGTTTAAGTTTTAACGAACTTTATTTGAAATGATAAACATCCTTAAAACGTTCTTTGAATATTAGATTAAAACGTTTTCTTTCAAACATAATTCCAACTTGTAGGTAAAGTTAGCCAATGTTATGGGAACGTTCCCTGCTAGCTGGGTAGCGACTAAAACGATTATAAAATCAAGCAGTGCATCACAGTCACAGTCAGATTTTGGAGAAATGCCGCTACAATCATCACTTTCGTAACCCTTTCATTGCTAAAATGAACAAATTAACAAAATGATAATGATTTCTGACACGTTGATGTGGTAACTGTATATTAGCCGGTTGAAAACAAGCTGAAATGCTGAACACATACAGAACTGATTTCATCCTGTTTTCAACCAAATTTCAAAGTTGAAATCCCGGTTGGTGCTCACTGGGAAACATCAGTCTACAAGCCCAGGCTTTACTTTTATCTATCAGATATGAATTTTTCATGAAAACCTGCTTCACCCATACTCTTTTAAAGATCACATACCAATATGCGCTCGCAAAGTTATTATTAAAATTATTTTTCTGTTCTTTTCAGTTGGGATCCAACCAAGCGTATGACCCCTGATGAGGGGCTGCAGCATGAGTGGATCCTGGAGGGAAATTTCAACAAAGTGCGGCCTAGAACCCGGCCAACACTGAAGAAGGCCTCAGACGGTTCAACCAGCACAGAAAATGGCAGTGACCACAGTTTCCGCAAACAAGCTAACGGCAAGCCTGGTAAGACTACAGTCAGTTTACTGGTTTTATTATTTTTTTATTAGTTAGTTTCATTGTAGTCAGAATTACCTGGCTAAAATAGAGTAAACACTTCCCTTACATCTATATTTTTTTCAGTTCAGGTTGAATAGATGCTTGGTGCTCACTCAATTATGGTGTGTTGAGACCAAACACAGAGCAACTTTTTATGCAGCACTGTATGCAAAGTCAAGACGCCAATAGAAGCAAATAAGCATTGGAGCAGGTTGAAATTATTCAACATCAGCAAAAAAATTTACGCAACACAGCTGACGAAAAATCATAAAAAGCGCTCTGACTCACCTGATGTCACACTCAATCAGAAAAGGATGGATAATTTATGGTTGTGTGTGATCACAGCTCTATAAGTAAGTGTCTTTACTTTCCAGAACAGAAACAAATGCTGTGCCAAAGAGGAGACGGAAATTTGCTTTGCGTTGGATCTGAACACACTAATTGAATGAATATTTGCAAATGGCGGCCGATAATAGCAGCAAACAAACCTCAGAAGTTCTTTTGTTTTATCCTTGAGCTGACATTTAATGCCTTTTGTTTCCTCTGTACAGCAGAGAAGGCCAGCTCAGACAGCAGCACTAATGACAAGCTGAAGAGAGACAGCTCAGCATCAGGAACAAAGATGGCCCCTGCCGAGCGTCTGCGGCCCATCGGGGCCTCAGCGGAGGAGGAAGTGTGTGAGAGTGAGGGCAAGCACTCCACTGAAACCCAGCAGCCAGAGGGAGGTGGAGAGAGGCCGGTTCACATCATCATCAAGCCTCAAGAGGAATTGGGCACAGAGAGAAAAGATAGCCAGGAACCGTCTCAGTGTTTACCACCTATTGTCTAACAGTGAAAGGAAACCGTGCTGCATTCATGACAAGTGGAAAATGGGGTTGCTCAGACTCCCACTTCCCACCTGTGAGCAATTGAGTTGTTGAAGTGGAAGTTAATGGACACCTGAGAGAAAGTTTGGGCCTGCTCACACAGAAAATGTAAAGATTTCTAATGCTGTTTTTTTGCTACAAACACTGCCATGTTGGTCCTGTGGCCTCAGCAGATCACAAAACAACATGTTAGAGAAGTCAGACCCAAGACTTGAGTCAAGTTGAAAAATAGCTCAAGCGAATGCTTTCTCCTGATGGGAAGGAAACTTTTAGTTCCCACATTAAGTAAGCACAGAACACTGATCATCAGCAAAGAGGGACATCTTCTATTTACTGTTTTAAGTATGCAGTCTTAGTGTTTTGCTTTCTTCTTGGGAACTTTCAGTTTGAAAGAGAGAGTGAAGTCAATCAACCAGTTATTATTATTATTATTATTATTATTTTTTATAAAGGCGTTAAGATGCAGATGCAGGCAGGCATTTTGTTTAAATGTCACGCTGTCTGTCACGTGAGAATGCACTTGTTGAATCGAGATCAAACAGTTAAAAACCTCATTAGTAGAACAGCTCTTGAAATCTTTGATAGACTTAACTTTTCTCAGTTTTCCTTATTAAAACAAATAAGTTGACATAAAAAGGTGCATGTGTAGAAAACGGATGACATTTTAATTTTTTGCCGTATGATCGATTTCTTTAGAAGTTGTAATAATGGTAACATGAAGAAATGTGTGCAATAAAGGCTGAGCCAAAAATGTTTTTTTATTTTAATGAAGTTAACATATAATTGTCATATTGTTTTTAAGTGAAGAATGCAGTTGCTGAGATATTGATTATTATTGATTTCACTTATTTATTACAGAATGTTTCATATTTGTTCAATCATTTAATTCAACAATCATAAAATATGAATTTGTAATAGATTTTATTGTATATATTTCTGCTCTGATTCCTATGTATGTGTAATACAGGCATATGTTAAGAAAATATTTCAGATATTTATCGAGGAGTTAGACAAGGTTTTACTTGTTGTGTTGTTTCTGTATGAAAACATTTTGTATGTCTGTATAACTTTTTTATATTAGAAACGAAAAGACAATCCTATAATTGATAGTTGTGCCTTGCAGTATTAGACATCTTGCACTTTACTATCGTGTGTGTACACTTGGATTAGAAACAGTTGGATTCTTACCTGTCAAACAGACCAGGGTTCAGACTACTCTGCCAGGATCCCTTTATTTGAAAGGATAATGTCTCATCTAATGTTTCAAACTGTTTAATAAGTAATCATCAAAATTATATTTGATTGATGTCTTTAGTCGCCAACAGAGATCCAATCTAAACTGAAGATAGACCAGGGCCCTCATAAACTCAGCTAACAGAGATGCTGACAGGGTGGATTGTAGCTGAAATGAGAAAAGTAAAAAAATAAATAAAACATTTTTATGTCTCTTTTGATTAAATAAAAAGTTGTTTCAAAGAAAAAATCACATGTTTTTATATTTCATTATTTTGTCCTATTTATGTTTCATTTCTTTCCATCACTTAACAGAAATAACATTGATATAATGTGATGTTGTCACTTGTTGCAAAGGATCGCATTGGTTCTAAATCGCAGTACAGTCGCCCACCAGTAGTTTCTAGGTAAGTATTACATTGTAAATTGGATTTGGAAAAATAATTTTTAAAACATGATTAAATTTAACTTGTTGAATTCCCTGTAGTAATGTATCATTATTATATTCCATCTCAAAATAAATTAGTCTCTCACTTGAACATGCACTTTGCTCTTCATGTGGCCAGTTGTTATGTTGTTATGTATGTTATGTTATGCTGCAGCCCGCAGTGAAACATTGTACACACAAATGTCAACTAATCTTTTTGATGATGACAAATTATTACATTTTACATAAATAAAGCTCGATATATTTCTGCCATGAATATTATCACTGATCACAAACTATTACGTGGCCCTAAGGCCTTCCATAACGTGCAGGTCGCTTATTATTAATTCATTTATGCTGCTGGATACATTTCAGTTTAAGTGTTTTAATTTTGTTAAAACTTACAAGCCTTTTCATTAAGCTTGGTAAGGTATATTTAATTCCCCTAAACTTTTTTTGTGGCTTTGAGTATGTGCTACGCTACAGCGCATGTCGAATTGACGTACTTGTATTTTGGCCCACACGTTTTGCCGTAGTCGTAAAGATGGCGACCGTGGCGCTGGTTAGCCGTCCTGCGAGTGCCCTTCCAAAGATTTTAAGTGAGTAATGTCAACACAGCGGACATTTCAATTGACAAAACAAATCATAGTGTAAACCGCCGTTATTTCATCTTTATCCATGTGTCATTGTTACCCAGGCTCTTTGTTAGACCACACACTTGGCTCGAGTGACCTTGCTAACAGACTCGGCTAGCTAGTAACTGCTAGCAAGGGCTTTAGCAAGCTAATAGCTCACATTCGGTCCTGTGAGTAATTCAGAATAACTTTGTCATGTAACCATCCACATCACTTTGTGCACAATATGCGTCCGTAAATAAAGGAAAATGCATTAAGCTAGCTAGTCTGTGTGATAGCCCTGATTCGGTACTCAGACGTGACGTTTGTGAAAATGAAGGTGGCCCAAAACACTTGCTGCTTTTAAAAGAAAATGAAGTCAATATGTTGTCACTGTGAATTTATAACAGCAGTTTAAGGTGTCTCACTGACAGATATGTTGTTTTGTTTATAACGATACAAACGATATGCGTCTGTTGACACTTCATTCATGTCTGCTATAAGTTTCACAACGTTAATTTGATTGATTTTATTTAATATATTATACAGTATTCATCCACTCCTTCTGTACCAGGCCACAGCAACGAGCCTTTGAAAATGTCCTCATGCTCGAGTTGTTTATTTTATTCTGCTTCGCTTTTCTATTCTTCTTACCATGAATAAGCGCTTGACAATATCGGCAAGGTAAGTTTGTTAATAAAGCATCATTCATACATAGAGCAATTCAAAGTGCTTTACACAGTTAAAACAGAATTATGACAGATAAAATAAGTAAAATATAAAAATAGGTCCAGTCAGAATAATGCAACAGTATATGCTTTTAGAATTCCCAACTCGTACAACAGTGTTTAAAAAGAAGTTAGTTCCCTGAAATTTCCTCTTAGAGGGAATTTGACAGCCCAGTGAACAGACCATTGCAGTAATCTAATCTGCTGGAAATAAAGGCATGTATAAGCTTTTCAAAGGCTTGCTTTGACATTATTCCTCTGACTCTAGCAATGTTTTTAAATGTAAAATATAAAAAGCAATATGTATAATACAAAATATGTACAACAGGTGTAATTAGAAAAACTACAGGTGTGCAGGATATTGAGCAGTACAAAAAGCTTACAGTATAAAATAAAAGACAAAAATGAATGTCCATTAACAAAGGATTTATTGCTTTATCATCTCAGCGAGGTTTGCCTAACTAATTGGCATGTGGCAAATAAGGGATCTTTCCTCTTGATGCGGATCAAATGCTTCCCATGTTCTTTTCCTCTCAACAGGTAGCTGCTGCCCTGCTGTTCTCTCAGCAGCCTCAGTCTCCACAGTCCAGCAGAGGAAGCTGCACCATGCTGTCATCCCCAAAGGGAAAGGAGGACGCTCTTCCTCCAGCGGAATAGCAGCGACGGTGTTTGGTGCCACAGGTTTTCTGGGTCGATATGTAGTCAACAGGTTGGGTGAGTTAAAAAAAACACAGCCCTTTCAACAATTAAAGTTAATAGTATCTCACCTATGAAAACTTTCTACATGTATTTTGCTTGTAATAATGTCTGAGGTGCTGTCAACATGATGTCCCATTAACTCTTATTTTGTGGAAATGTAAGTCATCGTATTTGAGTGTGAAGAGCCAAGTGAAGTTATTGAGGTCGTCACATGGCACAGTTACCAGGGCTGTACGTTAACTTTTTTTTGCACATAGCACGAGGGCTGCACGATCCTGGATAAAATGAGAATCACGATTTTCTTGCTTAGAATTGAGATCACGATCCTCCCACAATTCTTTTTCTCAATGCCAAAACTGTGATGAAAGACGTGATTGTGTTTGTTTATTTTCTGATTATTTGCAGGTCGTATTGGCTCTCAGATTATTATTCCTCACCGGAATGACCAGTATGACATCATGTACTTCAGGCCCATGGGCGACCTGGGGCAAATCATTTTCATGGTAAGATGTAGACAGACGCAAAGCAGAAATGTTACAACACTAGATGGTGGAATCTTAAATCTGCATGTACTTACACTAGGGCTGAACGATATGTTTGAGCATTGCCATCCTTATGTGTGCATGTGCACCAGCCACATAGCAGGACATGCAATGTCAAGCAAATTGACTCAAACACTTTATGATGCTACTTTTTCTTTGCTTAGGTTCTCATTTTCAATAATACATTGACCAGAAAAGTCCGTCTGATGTTGCATTACAAGTGCAGCCCTTCACCAGGGCACACAGAGAACTGGCCTCTCCATGCTAGGGCTGAAAGATTTTGAAAAAATATGTAATTGCGATTATTTTTGCTTTATTTATTACGATTTCAATATGATTTGTGATATTGAATTGAATAAAAAAATGTAAAGGTCCCATATTATGCAAAATTAACTTTGGAATGGTTTTCTAACAATAATATGCGCCCCCTGCCTGTCTAAAACCCCCCCCAAAATAAGAAAAGTCTATCCTCTCCTCTCTTGCTTGCTCCACTTGTCAGAAAATGTGTGCTGAAACAGCCCAATTGCAGCTTTTCCCTGCATGACGTCAATAAGGGCAATAACACCTCCTCCAGGTTGGTGACCCCGCCCCAGATAAATGTTTGGTCTGCCCCCTGAAACTTCCTCGAGGGCGCTATTTTTTTCTTCTCGCAAACACTGCTCCGGTAAAATAAACAGGGCGAAGGTACCGGCAAAGCACGGCAGTTGCTCTGTTGTTGGCTGCACAAATGAGCACAGGACTCTATTTTTACCTCCTTCGTCTGAGGTTATGTTGCTTTACTGTATAGGCCAGGGGTTCTCAAAGTTTTGATAGCTGAGGGCCAATTTAAGAACCCATCATTGGACTGAGGGCCGCCGAAGGGGAAAAAAATGGAAAAAACAGAAAAAAATCCCATTTGTAATCATTTTAATGACCAGGTTGCATCTCTACAATTCACATTTATTGGTCTGCATCCAGTAATGTGCAGTAAACACATTTCAATTAATAAATGAGGCTAAACCTGGCAAAACTTGAGAAAACCTTGAGAAACATTGTAATACACATAAAATCCCTGGGGTTTTCTGCCCTCTACAGTAAAATTTGGGATATAACAGTCCTGTGTGCAGTCCATTTCAGAATATATGTAAAAACTTATTTAGAACAAAAAGTCAGTCTCAGTGTGCCTTGCTTCCTGTCTTATCAGCATGGACCTTATTCAGGAGCAATTCCAGCTACTAAAGCACCACAGGAAAACCTGCAGAGACAGACAGACACAAGGACACACACACACAGAGGGAGGGGGAGAGAGAGAGGGACTTTTAAAATAGAAGCTCACCAAACAAGTCATCATCATTACCATCATTAATATCTATCATTGCCTGTCATCAATAAGCTTGTCATTAAGTCACACAGAATATTTGTTATTTATGGTCAACATACCTTTTTTTATTGGCATGGGATTTGTGGTGCTGTTTTCGGTTGGCCACGATTCCTCTGATGTCCGGCTCCATCTCCGTCGTTGCGATACGAAGGACAGCATGTAGATGGCCATCTGTCAGCCTGGATCTCAGCTTGGATTTGTTGATGGCCATGGTGGAGAAGGGCTTCTCACAAATGTATGTGCTTCCGAATAAAGAGACCATTCTGATAGCATGCTGGCGAAGTGCAGGGTATGTAGATGGGGAAAGTCCTTTGTAGAACTCGATGAGATTCTTGTCACGATATGCTGCTCTTGCCTCGGAGCTCTCCTGCAGGTCGATGAGCTCCAACTGCATTTCTGCAGGCTCTTCCTCAGGGACACATGAGAAAGGATTTTGGAAGAGGTTGAATGACTTCTCATGGTCCCTGAAGTCGGAGAAGCGGTGGTCGAATTCCTCTCTTGAGTTTTTTTATGAGGTTATGGTTCTTGTCTGAACGCAGGTGACGTAAAACGTGGCGCCCATCTGTGTCTGTGTCATCTACGAGTGCCTTGCAGGCGGGAAAATGGGTTAGATCTCCCTGTTTGAGCTGTCCCTGCAGCAGTTCAAGTTTTCGCTGGAAAGCTTTGACATTGTCAAATAGTGTGGAAATGAGCTTCCCATGGCCCTGCAGCTTCACATTGAGATCGCTGAGCCAAGTATTCAGGTCAACAAGGAGCGCTAAGTCACAGAGCCATTTAGTGTCACTTAAATGTGTCACATCTTGTCCTTTTGACTCCATGAACTCTCTTATTTCTTTTCTCAGGTTAAAAAAACGCTTCAGTGTGGCACCTCTGCTCAGCCACCTGACGGCAGTGAAGTATATGACAACACCAAAATCTGCCTCTGATTGCTCCAGAAAAGTCTTGAATTGGCGGTGATTCAGGCCTCTGGACTTAAGGAAATTAACTGTCTTCACAACAATATCCATGACATGTTTCATATTAAGCGTTTGGGCAGCAAGAGCTTCTTGGTGTATTATACAGTGATATTTGATTAGCTTCTCACCTCCGTTGTTGGCCACTTTCTCAGAGAGCAGCGACACTGCACCTGTCTTTCTCCCGATCATTGCCGGTGCTCCATCTGTCGTGACACCGACCATAGACGGCAGTTTCACATTGTATGCATCGAGACTGCGACACACAGCATCACAAATGTCGACTCCCCTTGCTCTGTCTTTGATACTCTCCAAGCTTAGTAGCTCTTCGCCTATTTCAAAGTTCTCCGTGACTGTTCGAATGAAAATCAGCGATTGCGCTGTATCGGAAATGTCCGTGCTTTCATCCAGTGCGATAGAAAAGGTTCCCTTTTCCAGGCCCTCCACACGTTGTCCCAGTTGCTCTTTAAGATCGTTGGCCAGATCTTCGATTAGTCATGTCACTGTGTCATTTGACAGACTTATGTCACGGAGCTTTGTTTTCTGCTCCGGGCATACAATGTCGGCCACTTTCAAAATGCAGTCTCGCACAAATTCTCCGTCACTGAACGGCTTGCTCCGCTTGGCTATTTCTTGAGCTACCACGTAGCTAGCCTGTGTCACAGCTTCACCGGATTTGGCCAGATTTGTGAAAACTGACTGCTGTGCAGTGTAGCCTCTTTTAAGTTGTTCAAGCTTACTGGTGCGCTCCTCGCCGGTGAGTTTGTCGTAGGTTTTATGGTTGGTATTATAATGGCGTTTTATGTTGAAGTCCTTGAGCATTGCATTAACCTGCTTGCAGATCAGGCAAATGACTTTATCCGACCCGTGAGGTACGACAAAGTAAGCCTTTGTGCACTTATCTTGAAACCGCCTTTTTTCCTCGCCGACACAACGTTTTTTTTCTCGAGGGGCCCGGCTCCCGCTCCGACTCCATTGTCACAGCTGCGGTCACAGTCTCTTCCCCGAGGCAGAGTGATGCGGGAGACACCGTCAGCACCCCAGTGGTTAAATAAAACATTGCACCGTGGACTTCTGGGAGTGAGGTCAAGTGAGGTCTAAACCACACCTGCAATTACCGCTTATCCCTATAGATGCCGCTAAAGAGATTCATCCTTTCAAATCAATGTACAGTTGGATTAAAATTAACAACTGTAATTCATTGCGGGCCGCCAGAAATGATTCTGCGGGCCGCCATTGGCCCGGGGGCCGCACTTTGAGAATCTATGGTATAGGCCTACCGAGCGTGATAGCCTGTTGAATGTGGTTTTAGCATAGCAGCTAACGTAAGTTACTGTTGGTTACATAGTTTCCTTATACTACGTTAAAACCCGTTACCACTCTACGGCCCGCCGGCGGGCCGTCATCGCGATTACTACAACATTTGCCCTGCAGCTACAATGATAACTTTATGTTGCCACTCATGTGTCACATCGTTGGAAAGCTACGATCAAGCTCAAGATTCGATTGATATTAACCATTGAAAGATCCAATCACCACAGCGGGTGCAATCAACGTTAACAGAACATCAACAAACATTTACAAAATTGACCACTGTTCAATTGATCTTCACTTGATCACTGTATTCCACTGATGCATATTATTTTCATAAATTCACTCCTGGTACATTGCTTAAGGTCCAGATTATATAATCCAGTAAAGTATTTAGTCCAAAAGCATTATTCCATCAATAAGTATCCATGGATCGCCGTTCTTCGTTACTAATCGGCCGTCAGAAATGCCTCATTTCCCCGTGTATTTACTGTAATAACTTTATATTCCCTTTGAATTGAATTATGGTGTGTTTCTGCAGGGATCTATGGCAAACAAAGGTATTTGATACTTGCGTCTGTGTATGATGTGTAGGCCAGAACATCTCTAGAGCACAATATTTAAATTAAACTGGTATCTTAACACACATTTTACCTTTAATGAATATTGTGCCTCCTGTGATTTGAAAATTGCAGCAGGCCATATTGGGATTAATTGTTCAGCCCTACTCCATGCAGAGTCTGCGTGTCACCTGCTTTTAAACAAGCTCCTTATTCTGCCACTGGTTAACCCTGTGGCTACATATGCAGTCCGTTCAAGGAGCCAATGTGCTGCAAAATGCATTCTTTTAGTGGCCTGACCTGCTGCACAAAAGGTGTAATGTTGTGTTAACAAGAAGTAAGAGACACTGAGTTATTATTTCAAAAAGTTACAGGGCTGGTCCAACAGGTTAACAAGACTAGGTGCGCCTATTTTCATTGTGAGCCGCATGCGGTTCTCTGCCAAAATACACAGTGAAAAAGGAATTGTGATGAGTCATATTGATCTCTAACAGCAATATTAACATCTCTTCCTGTTGTAAAAGTCACAGGCATGGAGAGTAAAGTACATCAACACTTCCAGTATGCTTTTTCAATGTAAAAGTCCGATCTGGAAATCTGACTCCCCTCGTCTGAACACAATGCTTTTATTTTGAAGTGTTTAAAAAATTCATCTCATGAATTACAGGCTTTGTAGTTAATTAATCGCAATTAATCTCATATATAATAATAATAATAATAATACATTTTATTTGAAGGCGCCTTTCTCAGCACTCAAGGACACCGTACATAGATATATATATATATATATATACACAAAAGGAGTATTAAAGGTACAGTACCTTGTGCTGCTTTCATCCAGTTTCAGCTGCCAGAAGCCTTGTGAGGCATATATCATAGATTTCTGTGAGAAGCACATCACATGTAGACTCACTCACTTGAAACTGATGCACACAGAGGGCGACTTTGGGAAATTCACGGCCCCTTAATGGACGTGAATATGTGCAAAACTCAGATGGCACACTAAATATAAGGAATATAAGCAATATTGTCAGGCATTATTTACACGATGAGCATCAGTAAAAATAGAAAAAAACACTGATTACTTTGCATGACATGTCCGTCAAAGCTTTGCAGTGGCCAAAAGGCCGTCACTAAACAGACTACTGAGGCCGACACAGCTGCACTTGAAATGTTTTAAAACAGAATAAGAAGGGAAGTATTTAGAGGAAGACGTCGTACCTCAATCAATGCGTTGGAAGGACGGACGCGCCAGTAGACGTGTGTGTGCAGACAGTGCTTCAGGTAATGGAGAGAGAGCGCAGGGGGAGAGTGTACAGTTAGTTAATGGAACGTGGATGACTATCTTTTTGACAGATGTAAAAAGAAACATGATAGAATCAGTCGCCAAATACACTTTGGCTGTCAGAGAGTTACTGCGGGGCCGCGCTCTGGAAACTTGAAATTGGCACGCGAGAGTGGAGTGAAACGGAGAGATATCGGTAACCAATTAAGATGTTATTTGCGCGCGTGCGTGTGTGTGTGTGTGTGTGTGTGTGTGTGTGTGTGTGTGTGTGTGTGTGTGTGTGTGTGTGTGTGTGTGTGTGTGTGTGTGTGTGTGTGTGTGTGTGTGTGTGTGTGTGTGTGTGTGTGTGTCTTTGAGACCTGCAAGTCGTATAATTTATGTTAACATTCATATAATCCAGTGTTGTGTAGCAAGACATGTCCAAGTTATTGCACAACATGTCACACATGTGTGACATGTTGTGCAATAACTTGGACATACACATTAAAAGAGAGAGATTTCTGTGAGAAGCAAATCACAGACTCACTCAGTCTGGATGACCCTCTTTCTAGATGGTTATTTCTTACTTCCTCACTTTAATTGTTCTCTCTTCTTCACCTTATTAAGTTTTAATTCACAATCTACTTTAATCTGATCTCTTTGCTTTGCTTCAGTCCCCCCCAACACACCTGCACCTCTGCTCTCTGCACAGCTTCTGGCCCTGCCCCCCTCTTTCTGTCCGTCTCTCTGTTTGCTTTGTTAATTGTCTTTATCAGCAGCCTGTTTAATTAAGTCACTAAAGTTACAGATTTTCTCTCGCAATTCAGTTCTCACAGCCCGTGAGCCGCATGTGCACGAAGGACATTATTAATGACGTAGCGATCAAAACGATCGATCGATGCCAAATGACATCTGCAACTTTTATGAGCTTTATAAACAGTGACAGTCAATGCATTTAAGATGCAGAGATACACAATAGGGTTGTTTACAGAAGGAGTCCGATGTCGGACCCTCTTTTGCCGTTAGAACACTGTGTGAGGAGTAAATTGGTCCCGCTGTTGTTTATTTGGTTGCCACGACTTCACGTATGATTGACGTCCTGTGACGTCCTGTCCAACTTCGGGCCACGTTATAGAAATCTGAAGCAGCGGTGGCAATAATTTTGCCATGGCGGGCCGCAGCTGCAAAATGTATGTAGCGGAAACATTGATATTTATATATGTTGTGATCTGCAACAGTTGCTCTGTCTTTCTACACTGTTTTATTTGCCACTGTGTTGACTGACACCAGTTAGAAGAAAAAAGACTTGAAGTGCCCTAATAATGAAAATTCAGGTTATTTGTGCACCTGCATCAATGACACAATGCATTAATCTGATATAATTTCCTTTATTTAAAAGAAATAGACAAAACAAAAATATATGTCAGGAAAATATATATCAAAATTATTTTTACGATATAGTGCATTCCTTACACATTAAGAGCCTTAAAGGAAGTTTCAATATATTGTATTTTTTCTTTCTTGCTGCAGGAGTGGGATGCCAGGAACAAAGACTCCATCAAACAGGCACTGGAGCACTCCAATGTTGTCATCAATCTAGTGGGCAGAGAGTGGGAGACAAAGTATGTATCAAGGCTGGGGAAATGTTCTTAAATCATCTAATTTATATCATGTCGTTTGCATTAAATCAAATTTTAAGGTGGTTTGGATAAGTGGGAAAACATGCAAATATGTTTTCTTCTTTGTGTGTTAAGAAACTATCGCTTTGAGGACGTCTTCGTGACCATCCCTCAGCAGATCGCCAAGGCAGCCAGGCAGGCCGGCATCACAAAGTTCGTCCACATGTCTCACCTCAACGCTGACATCCGCAGCCCGTCCAAATACCTGAGGAACAAGGTAAGGGGCTGTTTCCACACACTGCACATTTCTTTTACTCCGTCAAACTAGTGGATCTAGGTTTCCATTGTACAGGATATATTTGGGATGGGCATTTTAAGTAATGTCCATATCTGATTACTTGCATTACATTATTATAACGTACTTAGAAAAAAGAGCGGCTGCTCCAACACGCCCCAGTCCTCAGCTGCTGCTTTGAAGTGGGCAAGTCTTCAGATCTGCATGTCCATAGAACAGCAGTAAATAGTGACTTTCCACTAAACTAAGTAATAGCTACTATGTCATCACTCTGCAGATTAGCCCCCTTATTTCATAGCACCTTCTACCAGATAATTTAGTTTTATATTATTATATTTTAAATGTGAGTGTGACTCTATAAGATGAATGAATAATGATGTTGAAAAAGAGTACTCGAGTACTCATGCCCATGCATGTATATGCATATGTATAAATGTTTAAAGCAGTGTACATTAAAGGGCAGGATAGGTGAATACAGCTGATCATTGTGTATAATCCTCCTTTACTATAGGCTGTAGGAGAGACGGCAGTGAGAGATGAGTTTCCTGATGCCATCATCATGAAGCCCTCTGAGATCTTTGGGAGGGAGGACAGATTCTTTAACTATTACGCAAGTAAGACAGTTGTTTGTGTGTGAGTGTGAAAGAGAATGTGAAAACGTTCACTGTCCTTGTCCTTTGATGTTCTTGGATCCCATCGGTTGTAGTCTAACAATAATAGCGTCTGGGTACAGCGTTGAACATTCCAGGCATGTAGCCAACCAACTGCCAACACTCCCTTTATTTATATAGCACCTTTCATGCAAAAAGAATGCAACACAAAGTGCTTCACAGAAAAATTTAAAACATATCACAAGAATTAAAAAACATATCACAATAATACAAATACTGGAAACTTGCCCCTCCCGACCCACCCGCAGAGGCACACATACACTTTATCACACACAGATACAGACAGACACACATGTACACGTATGCACATACACACTCACACACATACACCCACCCACACGCACGCACGCACGCACTCAGGATAAAACATGGTAAAGAGACATGGCAGGACACTGAGGAACAGGTGAGGAAAATGCCACCTATGGGAGCCATCCACACTGGGAGGGGTCACAGTCTACGCCTGCAGGGAGTGCCACCCACAGAGACCACCCCTACCCGGAAAGACCGGGATAGACTCCGCACAAGGTGCAGAGCCCCACGGTCCTCCGGGCCTGAGGGATCTCCAGGCCGAAGTCCCCGTGGGCAGACCAGACACAACTCCCATGAGGAAACACTGGAGCTAAAAAGTAAAAGGCTACGTACGCTGCAGCCTGCCGATACGTGATTGATCAATATTACTTTGACTACAAGCGTAGTACAAACGGAAACCAGCCCTCCCTAAAGTCCACGTCCCTGCCTACAGATTCTACATTTTTACGTAGAATCTGTAGATAGAGATTAGTCTCTGAGTGATGGCCATGTGACATATAAAGTCTGTTAAAGTATGTTTATGATGTTGGTGTGCATTCAGTGCTCTGTCACAAATGCTGCTACTTCACTTGTGCTGTTTATTAACTGCACTGCTGTCTCTCTATTTCAACTATAAACCTTTTTCAGACATGCGCTGGTTCGGAAATGCTGTCCCACTCATTGCCATGGGCAAGAAGACTGTGAAGCAGCCTGTTCATGTAAGTTTGCTGGAAGGAGGCAACTATTCTTATATTTTCCCTTTATTAGAAAAAATGTAAACTTTAAGAAAAAATGTTGCCCTTTGGACAAAGAAGTACCTATTATCTCTTTTCTGATCTTGCCCTGTAAACGTGTAAGTTGTGTTTTCCGGTGAAAATTCTACTCCTTCTTTCTTTTGTCGTTTAAAGCTGCTATATGCAACTTTCAGAAAATCCTCATTCCTAGCAACACAGTCGGCCGTTGAGGGAACTGCAGTGTACCTTCTTGTACGCGCAAAATCAACACTGTTTGTTATAATACCTGTCATAAACAAACAAAAGCTGTTTCATCCACATGCTGTTAAATTTCTTGTCTCCGTGGCATCGGTTACAGGCTTTCAAAATATCTACGAAGAAATAAGCAGTCATGTCACTGTTGGTCTTGCTTGCTTTTGTAGGTCACAGAGATGTGTCCGTATTAATTTCAGTCTGATTCATCACCACCAAAAAACTCCTCACAGGAGCTTTAATAAAAGTGTTTACAATGAAGCCATCCTTTCCCATAACAGAAACTGATGCCAGACATGCCAAGAGGGCTGAGCCTGTGTTTGGTGCCTTTTAGGATGGTGTGTTTAAGTTGGTATTTGGTAACAGGGTTTTCTTACTTCGGATTTATAGTACGTCAGTAGATGTCAGCACTATTACAGTAATTACAATTTTCTGTTAGATAAACTAATTACCTAATTAACTCTGGCATCAAATATTTAGCCACATTGTATCTAAAGTAAACAAGACACAGCGAACAAATCCAGTTAACTAAACTGTCTCTTTTCTCCCACAGGTGGTGGATGTGGCCAAGGCCATTGTCAACGCTATTAGAGACCCTGATGCTATTGGAAAGACATATGCATTAGTTGGGTAGGTGGTTAGTAGGTTTGGACAGTATCACGGTATGATGATATACCGGGGTATTTAGAAAGCCACACGGTATGAATTTCAATACCGTCAAAAAGGGGCGTATTACAGCGAACAACACGTCACCCTATTTACAGAAAGTTATTTAATACCATTATAACTGTGCTTCTTTCTCTCCACCATATGTGTTTGTTCTCAAAACTACTTTTATCTGCTCACCTTGCTTCTCTTGCTTCACACCTACACCAGTCTGATCTGTTTATGTTCAAAGCATCGTGAGCGGTACGTTTTACAAAGTTGCTAAAATAACAACAAAGTTTTG
This sequence comes from Semicossyphus pulcher, assembly GCF_022749685.1. NCBI lineage: Eukaryota > Metazoa > Chordata > Actinopteri > Labriformes > Labridae > Semicossyphus > Semicossyphus pulcher. The sequence goes on along the minus strand of NW_027211759.1, from coordinate 29,050,932 downwards.
AGTTTTCAACCAGGCGTCAGTAAAAACAATAGAAAAAATATACTTTTATGAGGAGATAATATTTGCATAATCTCTTTGATTTTTTATAATCTTTTTTTATATATTTAAAATATTCATGCAAATAGCTAACTCTGGCTGTTATCCATTGAAACTGATGCACACAGAGGGCGACTTTGGGAAATGCACGGCCCCTTAATGGACGTGAATATGTGCAAAACTCAGATGGCACACTAAATATAAGGAATATAAGCAATATTGTCAGGCATTATTTACACGATGAGCATCAGTAAAAATAGAAAAAAACACTGATTACTTTGCATGACATGTCCGTCAAAGTTTTGCAGTGGCCAAAAGGCCTTCACTAAACAGACTACTGAGGCCGACACAGCTGCACTTGAAATGTTTTAAAACAGAATAAGAAGGGAAGTATTTAGAGGAAGACGTCGTACCTCAATCAATGCGTTGGAAGGACGGACGCGCCAGTAGACGTGTGTGTGGAGCATGTGTGGAGACAGTGCTTCAGGTAATGGAGAGAGAGCGCAGGGGGAGAGTGTACAGTTAGTTAATGGAACGTGGATGACTATCTTTTTGACAGATGTAAAAAGAAACATGATAGAATCAGTCGCCAAATACACTTTGGCTGTCAGAGAGTTACTGCGGGGCCGCGCTCTGGAAACTTGAAATTGGCACGCGAGAGTGGAGTGAAACGGAGAGATATCGGTAACCAATTAAGATGTTATTTGTGTGTGTGTGTGTGTGTGTGTGTGTGTGTGTGTGTGTGTGTGTGTGTGTGTGTGTGTGTGTGTGTGTGTGTGTGTGTGTGTGTGTGTGTCCTTGAGACCTGCAAGTCGTATAATTTATGTTAACATTCATATAATCCAGTGTTGTGTAGCAAGACATGTCCAACTTATTGCACAACATGTCACACATGTCTGACACTGACTTGCCCCTCCAACCAGCCGCTCAGCTCCGGTTTACTGCACTGTTTTATTTGTAAACACTGTATATCCCCGTATTATGGCATGAAGGTAATACGATATGAAAAAATGGAATACCGCCCAATCAATACCCTGGCAGGAGTTCAGCAAACTTGAAATGTGAGTTTGCTCATTAATTGGATAAGACTCAAAGTAAAGACACATTGTTTCAAAATTATAGCAAATATTTTCACAGTCATGACGCCTGTCATCTTTACTGAGTAAGACAGTGTACTCATTGTGTTGCAGAAATGTTCTTTTGCTGGTTTTTTTTAGATATAAAGTCTCCACAGTTGATTAAACTGTCCATCAAACAATTGAGGGTGAAGAGAGAGTTGCTCGTACAGGGGTGGAAACATCACACAAGGATGCTGTGACTGTAGCTTAAACTGTGTTGTTAAATGCAGTGAAGGACAGCTTTTGTATGGAATCATGTCCAGATGAAACCTCTCCTTCAAAAATACTTTCTTTTCTTTTCTTATCTAGTCCCAACCGTTACCTCCTTCATGACCTGGTAGAGTACATCTACGCAGTGGCACACAGACAGTACTTGCCCTACCCCTTGCCCCGCCCACTCTATCAGTAAGTGCTTTCTGTTGTGTATTTTTTGTTTTTGTAACATTTGTCACGTACAAGTTATCTTTCATAACCAACTCCAGCGCTGAATCACATGATTCTTTGCACACCCATACGTTCCACACAAACAGGTTAGATTAGTTCCTGGGAGTCATCAGAGAACTGTTTGCATTCTTCAGAAAAAGGATCTCATAAATGTTAAGTACATTAGCTGGTTGAGTTAATACACAAAGTGCTAACCTACTTATTAAAACGTCTTCTGATTTTCCCTCCCAGCCTTGCTGCTCAATTTTTCGCAATGAACCCATTTGAGCCCTGGACAACTCCTGACAAGGTCGAAAGGGTAAGAAAACCAAGATATTAACATAACGTAAAACTTGAGGTTTTGTTAATTCACTCACTCGACACTAACCCACTCGACAGCCAACACTCAGCAGTGATGTACCTCTTTTTCAAGATGATCAGTTGATTACAATTCTGTACTGTGCTTTTGTTTTCCAGTTTCACTTAACAGACATGAAGTACCCAGGACTTCCTGGTCTGGAGGATCTTGGTATCACTCCTTCCACTGTAGAACAGAAGGCTATTGAGATTCTGCGTCGCCACCGCGGCTTCCGTTACCTGGAAGCAGACCTGGATGAGACAAAGCCAGCAAAGACCGTCAGTTATTAAACCCTCCAACATCTTCCCAACATCACGTGGGCATCCATAGGATGTCAGTATATCTGCTCTTTAACTGTTCTGTAAATAAATAAAAAATATCCTCTGAGGGTTTTCTTGTTTTTCTTTTCGTTGATGGTCACATTAACATTTCATCGTTTATCTACACTTGAATGGACTGTACTTATATAGTGCTTTTCTAGTCTTGCGACCACTCAAAGCTGCTTTTCCACTACATGTCACATTCACACACTGATGGCAAAGGCCGAAGTCTCGGTGCCAATCTCCAATCAGGTCTATGCCCATTCATACCCGACGGCTATGCCACCGGGAGCATTTTAGGGTTCAGTGTGTTAATCAAGGACACTTTGACCTGTTACTGTAGCAGTCAGGGATCGAACACTGACATCTGACACATCATCCCCACCATAAGCTTGGATCGGTGTGTCATGCTGCCACTTTTATATTTTCCATTAAAATAACAGCAAACTTTAAAACAATAGTTCTCAGGTGTGAAAAGCCAAAGGTGCGCTTTTATTAACCCCAAAAGAAAACAGCAGCTGAGTGACAAACCTTACAGGTAAAAAGCTCCACCACTTACAGTAACTACTAAACACTTCACACAAAAGAGACAATAGTCTAACTTTAGTTAATGTGTTCTTGGATCCCATCGGCTGTAGTCTGACAATAATAGCCTCTGGGTACAGCTGTGAACATTCCAGGCATGTAGCCAGCCAACTGCCAACACTCCCTTTCACACAATTTTTATCAAATCATCAAATCAAACTTTATTTATATAGCATCTTTCATGCAAAAAGAATGCAACACAAAGTGCTTCACAGAAAAATTGTCGAAACAATCTAAACAGACTACTGAGGCCGACACAGCTGCACTTGAAATGTTTTAAAACAGAATAAGAAGGGAAGTATTTAGAGGAAGACGTCGTACCTCAATCAATGCGTTGGAAGGACGGACGCACCAGTAGACGTGTGTGTGCAGACAGTGCTTCAGGTAATGGAGAGAGAGCGCAGGGGGAGAGTGTACAGTTAGTTAATGGAACGTGGATGACTATCTTTTTGACAGATGTAAAAATAAACATGATAGAATCAGTCGCCAAATACACTTTGGCTGTCAGAGAGTTACTGCGGGGCCGCGCCCTGGAAACTTGAAATTGGCACGCGAGAGTGGAGTGAAACGGAGAGATATCGGTAACCAATTAAGATCTTATTTGCGCGCGCGCGCGTGTGTGTGTGTGTGTGTGTGTGTGTGTGTGTGTGTGTCTTTGAGACCTGCAAGTCGTATAATTTATGTTAACATTCATATAATCCAGTGTTGTGTAGCAAGACATGTCCAAGTTATTGCACAACATGTCACACATGTCTGACACTGACTTGCCCCTCCAACCAGCCGCTCAGCTCCGGTTTACTGCACTGTTTTATTTGTAAACACTGTATATCCCCGTATTATGGCATGAAGGTAATACGATATGAAAAAATGGAATACCGCCCAATCAATACCCTGGCGGGAGTTCAGCAAACTTGAAATGTGAGTTTGCTCATTAATTGGATAAGACTCAAAGTAAAGACACATTGTTTCAAAATTATAGCAAATATTTTCACAGTCATGACGCCTGTCATCTTTACTGAGTAAGACAGTGTACTCATTGTGTTGCAGAAATGTTCTTTTGCTGTTTTTTTTTAGATATAAAGTCTCCACAGCTGATTAAACTGTCCATCAAACAATTGAGGGTGAAGAGAGAGTTGCTCTTACAGGGGTGGAAACATCACACAAGGATGCTGTGACTGTAGCTTAAACTGTGTTGTTAAATGCAGTGAAGGACAGCTTTTGTATGGAATCATGTCCAGATGAAACCTCTCCTTCAAAAATACTTTCTTTTCTTTTCTTATCTAGTCCCAACCGTTACCTCCTTCATGACCTGGTAGAGTACATCTACGCAGTGGCACACAGACAGTACTTGCCCTACCCCTTGCCCCGCCCACTCTATCAGTAAGTGCTTTCTGTTGTGTATTTTTTGTTTTTGTAACATTTGTCACGTACAAGTTATCTTTCATAACCAACTCCAGCGCTGAATCACATGATTCTTTGCACACCCATACGTTCCACACACACAGGTTAGATTAGTTCCTGGGAGTCATCAGAGAACTGTTTGCATTCTTCAGAAAAAGGATCTCATAAATGTTAAGTACATTAGCTGGTTGAGTTAATACACAAAGTGCTAACCTACTTATTAAAACGTCTTCTGATTTTCCCTCCCAGCCTTGCTGCTCAATTTTTCGCAATGAACCCATTTGAGCCCTGGACAACTCCTGACAAGGTCGAAAGGGTAAGAAAACCAAGATATTAACATAACGTAAAACTTGAGGTTTTGTTAATTCACTCACTCGACACTAACCCACTCGACAGCCAACACTCAGCAGTGATGTACCTCTTTTTCAAGATGATCAGTTGATTACAATTCTGTACTGTGCTTTTGTTTTCCAGTTTCACTTAACAGACATGAAGTACCCAGGACTTCCTGGTCTGGAGGATCTTGGTATCACTCCTTCCACTGTAGAACAGAAGGCTATTGAGATTCTGCGTCGCCACCGCAGCTTCCGTTACCTGGAAGCAGACCTGGATGAGACAAAGCCAGCAAAGACCGTCAGTTATTAAACCCTCCAACATCTTCCCAACATCACGTGGGCATCCATAGGATGTCAGTATATCTGCTCTTTAACTGTTCTGTAAATAAATAAAAAATATCCTCTGAGGGTTTTCTTGTTTTTCTTTTCGTTGATGGTCACATTAACATTTCATCGTTTATCTACACTTGAATGGACTGTACTTATATAGTGCTTTTCTAGTCTTGCGACCACTCAAAGCTGCTTTTCCACTACATGTCACATTCACACACTGATGGCAAAGGCCGAAGTCTCGGTGCCAATCTCCAATCAGGTCTATGCCCATTCATACCCGATGGCTATGCCACCGGGAGCATTTTAGGGTTCAGTGTGTTAATCAAGGACACTTTGACCTGTTACTGTAGCAGTCAGGGATCGAACACTGACATCTGACACATCATCCCCACCATAAGCTTGGATCGGTGTGTCATGCTGCCACTTCTATATTTTCCATTAAAATAACAGCAAACTTTAAAACAATAGTTCTCAGGTGTGAAAAGCCAAAGGTGCGCTTTTATTAACCCCAAAAGAAAACAGCAGCTGAGTGACAAACCTTACAGGTAAAAAGCTCCACCACTTACAGTAACTACTAAACACTTCACACAAAAGAGACAATAGTCTAACTTTAGTTAATGTATACACTGTATAAAGGTAGTCACATTGTTATACTATACTAATTCATGTAATAGAATCACCAATTCTATGCCAAAGAACAGTGTTGTGACCATTCATCTTTGCTCAAGTCCCAAATAAGTCTCAAGTCATTTGGTCAAAGTCTGGAGTCATGTTTTTCATGAGCAAGTCAAGTCATTTTTTCCCACCCAAGATCCAGCACTCTTACCTGTAGTATCTGGTCTTCATAAAGAGAAAACACAAGGTGTTATTGGCTCGTCTAATAATGATATTATTGGCCAATTTATATAACCTGTTCACAAAGTATGACAGTGAATTGTATCTGTGTTATCTTGGCACAGACGCAGCCATGATGACGGTCTGCTATGAGACCGTATTGAGTAGTAACGAGTACGACTGATGAGGCTTCTCTTTGGGGTCTTTGATGTTGCGTGTTGCCATAGCGAGGAGTTTGACTGACAGCCAGTCATCCAGTCATGACAATCACATACAGGGGAGCTTTTTGAGTCGTCCAATCATGATTCCCAGTTTGCGCTGCGTACATACTTCACAGCAGTGAATTTGATCATTTTATACTAAACAGCTAACATTTAAACTGAACACAAGCAAGTCATCCAAGTCATCACGCCTCAAGTCATGTCTAAAGTCATGAACTTGCAAGTCCAAGTCGAGTCTCAAGTCATTTAGTTTTTGTCATCAAAACAGTGACCCAAGTCACCGTTACTCGAGTCCACATCTCTGTAACTCTGTAACTCTGTAATGCTACAGTATACACTATTATATACTACTATTTTGACAATGATTAAATCTACTGCTGTTAGATTCAATAAAACGATAAAACCTGCTCTGATCAAAGGGTGGTTAAATTTGCTTTGGAGGCAGATCTGTACTTTGAAACCTCCTTTATATTGTCAGTTTGATAGCCGCAAATTAGTCAACCTCTTCACCCTGAACTCATATAGTATACTTACTGGTTATATATAGGTATCGTAGTGTTATTTTAAAAAGGGTGTTGGTATACTCCTCATTAATTTGTGCTGTTTATATTTTAACTAGGCCATAAGCAACTGCAAACAAAGAATCAGCTGAAAAAGTCACTCCAAGTGCATATGGCACAGGTAGGAAATGTTATCTTTAAGATAAGACGCACCCTGTTTTTACATCTGGAGCTGTAAAGTGTGGAGAAAGAGTTGTGGCCATAGCAGAGAGAATGACGATGAAGACATACATGCTAAAAGCTGGAGTAATCGGAGCCTTTTTACTTTTAATATACATCATCATCTACATGACTGCGAGTTGGCGATCAGGCAGCTCGTTTCCAGAAGGATTCAAAGGTCAAGAAGTTTTGAGGAGATTGGACAGGATGGAACGCACTGTGAACAAGCTGGGTGAGTACATATACAGAAGCAACGTCTATAAGACTTGAGTGTCAAAGTTCTGACTAAAACGTCTGTTTCTCATCTCATCTGTGAGTTCAGAGATCTCAGTTTGAGTGATTGACTCAAGCACCGTGGGATCAACTGTATTGCTTTTAATTCAATATGGGTATATTCTGTGGAAAATGGGCCCGCATGGTAGTGTAGTGGTTAGCGCTGTCCATGCACAGCTAGGAGATTCCTGGTTCGAATCCCAGTTCAGACGTAGGGGGCCTTCCTGTGTGGAGTTTGCGTGTTCTCCCCGTGCATGCGTGGGTTCCCTCCTTGTACTCCGGCTTCCTCCCACAGTCCAGAGACATGCTCGTTAGGTTCACTGGTGACTCTAAATTGCCCGTAGGCGTGAATGTGAGCGTGTAATGATGCTGAACACACCCAGAAGTTCTACACTATTAACTCCGCCTCTCGCCCAATGAGGGCTGGAATAGGCTCAACCCCCCCTTGCACCCTGAACACGATAAGCGGTAAATATAATGGGTGGATATTCTGTGAAAACGCCTAATTCTTAATTAGATGTTGATATTTTTCCTGTTTTAGATTATTTTGTGACGTATTTTTTAATGTTTCTGGATCACATTTGCGTGTTTCTAGCAGTAAAAACTTGTATAAATAAGTATTGTTACTAATAATAATTTGAGCTCTTTACAGCCAGGAAATTGGAGGTGCCTGAAAGACTAAAATCAGGGAACACAAATCATCCAATGCAAAAGTAATGTAATGCTATTACAATGGATTTGAATCTTTGAGACAATGGTAACAAGTAATAAAGAGACGTAACTGTTCCTGCACACGCAAGAGTTTTGCCTTGATGTTTTCACAATCCGTGAGCGTCTGTATTTTCAATGGTAGGTGGAACATTTTTAGTTCACAGAAGAGCTTTGATGGTCACTCACTCATTTAAAATTTCAAAGGTGTCTGTCATCGCTGCGGTGATTGATTTATTCAGCTGTTTAACTTGTTTATGAGGCGCTCTGTCTAATGACACACAGACACAAACAGCACCATGTGCTTCATGTGCAACAAGACTGTAGCTTACTACCTTTTTTTCTACAAGTTCATAGCAACAACATGGTTTCTTTACTTCAGTTAAAGTCGAGCTGAAACGGCATTTCGAGAGTATCTAGCTTCCGTATCGTGACGTATTTCCGAGTGAAACAGGATGTGCAGGCGGGACATATCATTAGAGGGATTTGATTTGATCGTTGAGAAGTGGGCGTAGACAGACGTTCTCCACAGCGCAGTAGCTAGCTAACTGACCGAGCGTTCTTGGTGCTCTGCGGCTAAATGTTGCAGATTGATTGGTTGAAATTGTTTGGTGCTAACTTACGTAAGCACGCGTAAAATTTAGTTTTACAGGAAGAAAAATGATCAGATTATGATATTAGAATACGAAGAAATGTATTTTCTGTATCTTTCTTGGCCTATATTGTCAAATAGATGCACAATATTACCGGGGATGTGATCTAAAAGGATTGAAATTACATTTTTCATTTCACCTCAACTTTAAATGAGATATACTACATTTTAAAATAGTGTATGCAAACATTACTGTATTCCCATTTCCAACCTTGTCTGTCTTTTTATGAACTCCGTCCATCAAAGCCAAGCTGATGAAAGTATCCGACCAGAGAAGCAATAATCTTTTTCCAAATGTGGGCCAAGAAAAACAGGAGGCTGCGTCGCCAATGTTACACCCAGACTCTATCCTGTTTGCCAAGTGGGGGCAAGGCCTGTCAGAGGAGGAACAAAAGGAAGCCGAAGCCCTGTTTCACCTCTATGGTTATAATGTTTTCCTGAGTAACCAGCTGCCAAATGACAGGAAGCTTCCAGATACAAGAGATAACAGGTTATTCTTGTCCAAACAAGATTTTTCATCGCTCACATCACAATTTGAGAAGAGACTGACTGAAACATGAAGCCACGTTTTTACATCTTTCATTACTTCTCTCAAAAATTTAGATGTCTGACAAAGAATTACCCCAAGGACCTGCCAAATGTCAGTGTGGTGCTGATCTACATAAACGAGGCTCTTTCTGTCATTCAAAGAGCAATACAAAGCATCATGAACCGCACTCCAAAGCACCTGCTGAAGGAAATCATCCTGGTGGATGACTACAGCACTTACAGTAAGTTTGACGGTGCACTTGTAATAAAGCATGTACCCATTCAAACATCTCAATATTCTGCTCTACATCACTCCCTACTCGAAGGACATTTACAGTAACTCCCTCTAGCCAGGTACTCACTGCTGCGTAGCATCTTTATAGCTTTCATGTGTTTTATCTAGCTGTGGCAGTCATCTGTAGATCTGACTGTAAAGTACATTTTCAGATGACCTTGGAAAACAATTAGAGGACTACATAGGGCAGATTCACAAGGAGTGGCCTGGACTCATAAAGAAAGTCCGGCATAAGCAACAGATGGGCTTGTCCCAGTCCAGACTCACAGGTTGGGAGCATGCTACAGCGGATGTTGTTGCCATCTTGGATGCCCATATTGAAGTCACTGAGGGATGGTATGTCATGGGCTGTGTTCGAAATGCCATACTATACCAGCAGTACATACAGATTTGGCCAAAATGTAGAATGTAGTATGCAGTATGCCAAAAATACCCGGATGTCGTACTGATTCGGAAAAACACTCTCCAGTATGCATCAGACCAGTCTACTGTATCCCACAATGCAAAGTGCTGGAACGTCACAACAGCAGTGGAAATGGCAGACGGCAGCAGCATTCCTGAAGAGCAGAGGGGGCACTATAGCTAAAGAAGCAGCTTTTCTGCTATTGGCGGGCTATTGTTTACTTCTGCTTTCAAAAACCGGAAACTGGTGCCTGCCGTTGCACACTGCAAAAGAAATTTGAACAGCTCCGTACGACATACTACTGCCGAACGCTATGCAGTATGTAGTATCCGATTTCGAACACAGCCAGGGTTAAATTTTCACTGCCTTAAGTCCCTGTTATAAATCTGCAAGAATACTGTTATCGATTACTTCCAGCGCCTCCTCTCGAGGTTATTATTCTGTTGCTCTTTGGTGTCCTCTCCAGGGCAGAGCCTTTGCTGGCCAGGATCAAAGCTGACAGGACAGTCGTGGTGTCCCCCGTGTTTGATAAGGTCCATTTTGATGACCTACATGTGGAAAGATACGTCCCAGCATCTCACGGCTTTGACTGGGCTTTGTGGTGCATGTACGAGTCCTTTGACTCAGACTGGTATACGACGGGGGATGAATCACAGCCGGGGAAGTATGTGGAACAAAAAATGATTTGTTTATCCAGATAACTGTGAGGAAATATGAGTGAAATATTGCTTCCAGTCCTGTTTTAGTTGCTTCAAAATATTTTAGACAATATAGGTAAAAAGCATAAATAGTAAACTTAGTTGCCACACAACATAGAAAAGACTGTGCCTGTCTTGATGACCAGAAAAATTCTCTCCCAGGAGCCCCTCTGTTATGGGAATTTTTGCCGCAGACAGAGGCTTCCTTGGAGAGATTGGAGGGCTTGATGGAGGGATGACAGTTTACGGGGGAGAAAATGTTGAACTTGGGATTCGTGTAAGTGGACATAATACGAATTTAACACGGTGCAGAACTTAACCTGTTAAAGGATGAAGATTTGTTCTTCACTAATCACCATCTGATCTGTGTCCTGACTGCTCAGGTGTGGCTGTGTGGAGGAAGTGTCGAGGTCGTGCCGTGCTCCAGGGTAGCTCACATTGAGAGGGCATATAAACCCTACGCACCTGACCTGGACTCTGCCATGAAGAGAAATGCCTTAAGAGCTGCAGAGATCTGGTTGGATGATTACAAAAACAATGTGTTGATCTCCTGGAACCTTCCTCTGAAGGTTGGAACAATGGTTTATGTTTGTATAGATTTTGTACAAACACTAATTGAATTAGTTTTAGATGTTTATAATGTGAATAAACTGTACCATTCATCATATCATATCTTTGACTGTAATGCCCAGAAATGTTCAGCTGGTTGAGTCATACCTCATCTGCTTTTCAAGTCTGTGAAAGGACAGAAATTATGTAATCTTAGGGAGCTTTGAGTACACTTGACCCCAAAGTCTGGTTCGTTTGATTAGTGTGAACACTGTGTACCGAACTCGAGCACAGTTCATTGATCCATGCGGCTTTTTATAATGTCTCCTCCGAAATCCACGTATGCGCGTATAGCACCACCGAGCTCATCCGCTGAACTGCACGGCCATGGCTGATACCGTAGGAATGTAGGTGGGAGAGGAGAGGGGGGCAACCTCACTCAAGCACGGTACGAAGCAATCGTACCTAATGTGAAAACACCCTTAGTATCCCTGAATCATGATCATACCTACATCAACCTCGCCCATAATCACTTAATGTCCATCAATACAAATAAAATAGTAGCTTCTAAAACCATTCTTCATTACTTTGCCTTCCATTACTTCACGAAAAATTAATATTTCCACCAAAATATGGCAGAAAGGGAAATGATGCTAAGCTTCTATCCCGGTTGACAGTTCGCCATGCCATAAAGCATACTCTAAATGGGACTAAAATGTACCAGACATATATCATGCTGTATCGAAGAAGACTTTCTACTGTTGAGTCGCCCCCTTCTGGCCATTACAAATAATGCAGGTTTAAGGCACTTCCACATTGGCTTCACTTTTGACACCAAGGGGCTACGTCCACTTGTTCTACATAGTCTACGGCCAAATCCCGATCTCCACACTCACTGACTTTGAGGCGCGTTCCCAGTAAATGCGTGAGTTTGCGGACTTTGCAAAGCCAAATTGGTGACGTATACAAACGTGATTGCCCAGCCCCCCGCGAAACAAATGTTCCTATATTAAAGTAGTATTCAATAAAGTGAACAAAAAAACCTAAATGTAAACAACGTGAGCATAGACGGTGAAAGGAACCACAAATACTTTTATCTGTAAATGACAATATTTACTGATAAACTTATGTGGTCATTTATTGCACGTTTTTTGAGATGTTTGTTAAATGTAGTTAAATTTTCGCAAAGGATAAAAAATAACGTCTTTCTGACTTTTGATGGTTTGCTAAAACATGTAAACACTGTAATGTAAAACACACAAATACATTTCCAGGAAACATGTGATGTCATGAGTGTGTCTAATGCTGCGTTCCAGACAACTGGGAACTCAAGTTTTTCCGACCTCTGACTAGAAAAATTGCTCTGGAACACCATTCAAAGTCGGAGTTCCTACTTGAGAACTCGGAGCAGATTCATGTACCCCAACTTCACAGAGAATCAGATTTGAAAGGCCACATTATATAAATTAGCCTGCAATTAACTGAAATAACAACGACCATCATATATATAATCATATAGTAACATGTTCTGCTGACTGTTAAATTGGCTGAAGACTTGCCAAAGAAACATCAGTTCTTCACGGTCGGCCATGTTTTTTATTTACGTTTGGCATTGTGCACCTGGAACGCTCTGGGTCCGGAAGTCGGAAATTTCTACTGGGAAGTTCTCGAGTCCTCCTTGTCTGGAACGCAGCATCACTCCTCATGCAGTTCTCAGACCCTCACAGACTCACGCACTGCACACTTGACGTCATTAAAGTCTGTGTTCAGTGGTTAGGGTTTAGAAGTTCAATTCTTCTTTTTTTGTAGTGTTTATCAATAATAATAATATATTTTATTCATATAGAGCTTTAAAAGGTACTCAAAGGCACTTTACATGAAAGAAAGAACAGAAGCCACAGTAGCAAATATGTTCAAAACAAAAACAAAAAAAGTACAAGGCTTACAGTTAAATAAAATATGTATATAAAGGTAAGAGAAAGTAAAAAAAAAGAAATAATAAGAGATCATAGGTTAAAAGCAGATTTAAATAGATGGGTTTTGAGTGTGGTTTTAAAGGAAGGAAGTGAGGGAGAGTTTCTGAGGGTTCTTGGTTCGGGTGAGAGGGGTGAGGAGGCTGGCATCAGTAGATCTTAGGTTGCGGGTGGGAGTGTATTGGAGAAGGAGGTCAGTGAGGTAGGAGGGGGCAAGATTGTGAAGGGCCTTGTAGGTGATTTTGAATTGGATTCTGAATTGGATGGGGAGCCAATGGAGGTGCTGTAGGACAAGAGTGATGTGGTCTCTGGTGCGAGAGTGCAGCAGACGGACAGCAGAGTTTTGATTGTACTGCAGTTTGTTGAGGATTTTGGAGGACCTGCCGTAAAGAATGCTATTGCAATCAGTCCAGTTGTGAGGTGATGAAGTGGTGAATGAGTGTTTCAGCAGCTGAGAAGGTGAGGGAGGGGCGAAGACAGGCAATGTTTTTCTGATGGAAGAAGGCAGTTTTGGTGATGTAGTCGACCCCGACTCAAATTGGCGGTTTATTGGGGGATGGCAAACCAGCTTAGAGGTGCATTGCTGCCACCAGCTGGACTGGAGTGGATTTAAAGCAGGAGCTGAAAGTCGGGCACGATGATAAAAAAACAGAAAGACATGACACAAGTCATGTAGCTATTTTATGATCATCTGTACAAAAGAGCTGTTAAAAATGACGAGTGTAAATGATAAAATTAATCATGGCTGACTTCTGGGCTGCACGTCGGTGCATTGGTCACCGCTGTTGCCTCACAGCCACCTCCCAGTTCGGCCATGAGGGGCGTTTCTGTGTGGAGTTTGCATGTTCGTGCTTGCATGGGTTCCCTCCGGGTAGTCTAGCTTTCTCCCACAATCCAAAGACATGCTCATTAGGTTCGTTGGCGACTCTAAACAGCCCTGTCTCTTGCCCATTGACAGCTGGGATAGGCTCCTGCCTCCTGCGACTCTGAACAGGACCAGCGATATAGATAATGAATGGATGGATGAATTCAATTTACTTAAGCTGAACAGTTTCAGGTCCTCGTTTTGTGCATCCGGGCTTTCCGTTTACAGAGCCATTGTTAGTAACACCTCTGCTATTCTTACCAGGACACGTCAAAATGCTGACGTTGTGAAAATAGGATTATTTAGAGTAGTGAGAGAAGACATTTTATCAACACTGGAAAACCAAAAAGTGTGTCCAAATGCATTCACTCAGCTTCATAAATATGACCATTTTATGCTTGGATGAATATTTACCTAATATACTAAATTGTTGCATTGCATCTCTACCTTCTGTTATAAATTATGCATCACAGAATCATGGCATTAATATTGGGGACGTGTCGGAGAGGAAGAAACTCAGAGAAAAGCTGAAATGTAAACCCTTCAAGTGGTACCTGGACAATGTTTATCCAAGTCTGAGAACATGGGAGGATGTCTTGGGGTACGGTACGGTAAGGGCAATTTTCAGTCATTAATATGTTGATGTATCAGTTCAAATTTCAGAGTGAGTATGTGAAATATTTGCAGAAACAATTTAACATTAGAAATCAGGTTTGTAAAGGACTACTTTATTAGGAAAGTTCTATCTTCAATGAAAATACTTAATAAACCAATAACAAAGATCATAATCATTAATAAATATCTCTCTTCACATGGCCCTGGCCTGTACAGCTGCAGAACACCCTTCTGAAGAGGTATTGTGTTGACCAGGGAGCCGTTCCAGGAAACATTCCCATCCTGTATGAATGCCACTCCCTGCAGCCACAGGTAACAACAAAAGACAGGCAGGAAAACTGATACTATGAAGATAAGAATACTAAATCGGATTAATAAATCATAACTTTTGTTTTCACCAGCTTTGCTCCTACAACACAGACAATGAAATCATAGTAGGAGGGCTTAAATCTCACAAATATAACAATAACCATTGCCTGGTAGATCCAGGCACTGGTAGCACTCCCACTCTGCAGGACTGTCAGGTGGCAAAACAAAACCAACTTCATATGCACTGGGACTTCAAACAGGTAAGACCTTAGCTGGAAACATTAATGCTTATTTTGCTTTGACCACTACAGTAAGGTGAGTTTTTAAACAATCCAGTGCAGCATCATTTCAGATACTAACAGTAACCATCTGATTGCTCGTCTCTCTTAATGAAACTCTTGCAGGGCAAAGCCATCAGAAACAAAGCCACAAACAGATGTCTTGAGGTCGCCCAGGGACAAAGCACGTTCTATGAACTCCTCATTCAGCAGTGCAGCGGACAGAGCTGGAGGATTGAGCATCTCATCACAAGTTTTTAGTTAGTTTTGACCAGTGGGAAAGCGGCTTAAGAGATCAATATATAAACAGGTAGATCGAGAAATATTCAGCTAAATACTGATAAAATCCCTAGAGGGAATATATTTGAAGTAGGGATGTCGATACAATGGTTAAAAATATATATAGAGACAGAAAAATCACAGAATGTATTATTATTGAGTGCATTTTTATTCATATATTTGCTCTGATTACATACATCTTGTCATTTGTAGTTCTAAGACAGCAGCATGTGAAAGGAGGGAGGAAATGGTGTGGAGCAAAATGTGTGTTTCTTTGTTATCTGTGAAGTGTTCTTCTGTGACGATGCATTTTTGTAAACAGCGCTGTAAAAATAAATTTTGACTAACTGATTGATGTTTTATTCTTTATTGCACTCTGACAGAAATGGAAATGGAAGTTTTAGCCTACAACTTCGCTGAATTAGATTAAATAGAAAAAGCATTTGAATGGCTTAAGAGCTATGGCGCTTAAGTTGCATCATAGTGTGCCACTTTGTTTATTATTATTGTTTATTATTATTATATTATTATTTCTCGCGCTTCATTCAATGTAGAGAGTGTGTGTTAGAAATCGGATACTAAACTATGTATGTAGTACGGCAAATTTATTTTGCAGTATGCAACGCCAGGCGCCAGTTTCTGGTTTTGGAAAGCAGAAGAAAACAACAGCCCGCCAATAGCAAAAAGCTGCTTCTTTAGCTATAGCGCCCCCTTCTGCTCGAATGCTGCTGCTGTCTGGCATTTCAACTGCCGCTGTGACGCTCCAGCGCTTTGCATTGTGGGAAACAGTAGGCGAGGCAGACTGGTCTGATTTTCTCCGAATCAGTACAACATCCAGGCATTTTTGGCATACTGCACATTTAGCTTTGTTTGCATACTGCATACCACATTTTGGCTAAATCAGTACGTACTGCTAGTATAGTATGGCATTTCAAACACAGTCAGATGCTGGGAAGAGGATTGTATAACCTGCTCCCGACCAGGTTAGGTTCACAAACACAGTTACCATAGTAACCAGCTCAGAGTTGAAGTAACCTCTCTTTCTGACACGGGAAGCCTCGTCGGTCTCGGTCTCCCTCGTTTCAGGGTTAACAAACACGGGGTTTTCACTAAACTCACTTTCTGAAATGGACCCCAGTTCTAGACTGTACTCTTTGTTAGATTATTTGGAGAGAGGCCTAACATGAATCACCATTGAGCAGCACTTGGCAACATTTGGCAGCAGTGGAGGAAAAACTTCCTTTTAACAGGCAGAAACTTCAGAACCAGACTCGTGCTGCACATCTGAAGAGACTGGATGGAGAGAGAAAGTGGGATAGAAGGAGATGCAGGATAGAGACAGGCAAAGAGAGCAAGAAAGATAATACAGACTTATGGTTACAATGTCAATTATAAAAGTAAAAATGTGTACTATTAGCAAGAACAGCATAGAAAAGATTAAAGACAATAATATAGATAATAGTCATTGTAACAATTATGCATGCGACTTGTTGTCAAAATGTATGTACAATGCCTTTTTCTTCAAATAAAATACATACAGTACTTAAAGAAATCTTATGCACGTACTGGACGACATCAGCAAAGACATAATGAGCACCTTCCATCTGCTTCTGCAAGTCATCAACATTAGATCTTGCGAAACTACTAAACCTGGTAAGGCAGGTGGTTTCTGGCTTTCTCAGTGCCTGCATTCGATCCTGGTTTAAATGAACTCAGATGTGGGGTGTTTTTTGTCTAACTGTTTTAAATTTTAGTTGTCATGCCACAGGGGCTGCACGGTGGTGCAGGTTAGCGCTGTCACCTGAAGAAGAAGAAGAAGAAGAATCCTAGGTGTGAATGTGTGTGAAAGGTTGTCTGTTGTCTGATGCAGACTTGCAGCACAGAGAGGGGGAAAGCTGCTGCGCATGAGCAAAGAGGGAGGGAGCGGGTGATCTCGGACTAGAGTGAGGACGTGATATAAAACTTAGTTTGATCATGAAGCCCGATGTCCCTCCTCAGCTCCGTGTTTATCAAATATATGATGCCCAACAGACTGGAGTCTCTGTTAACAGTGACAGACAGACAGACAGACATATCTGCGCGATTAACACACAGATCCACGTTACGAAGCATCGGTCTCCTCCCCGCGCTGCATTATTATAAATTATGATGATCTGCACGTGGGTTATAGCTCCTGCTCCTGTCATTCACGCCATGTGATGTGAAGATGTAGTTTATACTTTATGGTAACTGTGCGCGAAAATACAGGACAGATCGCGATTGCTATTAAGCCAGGAGCAGGGCATGAAACACACACAGATCTGTGTCCTCCTCACTGCGCTGCATGATTTAAAACTCTGATTAACTTCATGTGGATCACTTGATTTTTAAACTGTGATTAACTCATATCTCCGACCTGCGCCGTCTCTCTCCCTCGTCAGTAATTAAAAAAATAATTCTCTCTCTCAGTGAATAAATACAACGTTCTGCCTGTGTTTCCGTGCACGCTCCACTCTCATGTATAAACTACACTGCTCAAAAAAATGAAGGGAACACTTAATCGTCACATTATAACACCAAGTCAGTTAAACTTCAGGGATATCAATCTGTCCATTTAGGAAGCACAAGTGATTGTGAATCAATTTCACCTGCTATGGTGCAAATTAAAGAGACAACAGGTGCAATGGAGAGGCAAAAGCAAGACAACCCCCAAAAAGGGAATGGTTTTGCATGTGGGGGCCACAGACAGTTGCTCTGTCCTGATACTTCCTGACTGAGTCTTCTTTAGTTTTGTGTTCTGCTAGTGGCCTTGTCACTACTGGTAGCATAAGCCGGCACCTGCAGCCCAATCAGGTTGCACAGGTAGTCCAGCTCCTCCAGGATGGCACATCCATACGTGCGGTCGCAAGAAGGTTTGCTGTTTCTCCCAGCACAGTCTCAAGAGCATTGAGGAGGTGCCAGGAGACCGGTTGTTACACGAGGAGAGCTGGACAGGGCCGTAGAATGGCATCAACCCAGCAGCAGGAGCGATATTTGCTACTTTGTGCAAGGAGGAACAGGAGGAGCACTGCCAGAGCCCGACAAAATGACCTCCAGCAGGCTACTGGCTTGCATGTTTCTGCTCAACTGTCAGAAACAGATTCCATGAGGGTGGCATGAGGGCCCGACGTCCTCTAATGGGACCTGTGCTCACAGCCCAGCACCGTGCAGCTCCATTAGCATTCGCCAGAGAACACCAGAATTGGCAGGTCCGCCATTGGCGCCTTGTTCTCTTCACAGATGAGAGCAGGTTCACACTGAGCACATGTGACAGACGTGCAAGTGTCTGAAAATACGGGTGATGGTCTGGGGAGGCATTTCTTTGGAGGACCGCACAGACCTCCATGTCATAGCCAATGACCCTGACCCATACCCTGACTGCTGTTAGGTACCGGGATGACATCCTCCAAGCAATTGTTAGACCTCATGGTGGTGCAGTGGGCCATGGGTTCCTCCTGGTGCAGGACAATGCCCGGCCTCATGTGGCCAGAGTGTGTAGGCAGTTCCTGGATGACGAAGGCATTGATGCCATTGACTGGCCCTCTCACTCCCCTGACCTAAATCCATTTGAGCACCTATGGGACATTATGTATCAGTGCATCAGACACCGCCAAGTACCACCATAGACTGTCCTGGAGCTCACTGATGCCCTGATCCAGGTCTGAGAGGAGATCCCCAAGGACACCATCACCATCAAGTGTTCCCTTATTTTTTTTGAGCAGTGTACGTTTACACAGCTGGAGTGACATGAGAAATAAAAAAAAAAAGATTTTTAAGAGACACAGCAGAGAAATGTTAAATCAGACAGGAATGAAAGGAGAGGTCTCCTGTATCCGTGTGATCGTTGCCGTGTATACGGGGAAAGTGGGCGGTGCCCAGGACACGTGCGTACACACTACCAGACATATGTGGAGAAATGCGTCCCAGACCCCCTCCGTATGTGGCCTGAGTGATCGGATCTGAATGCGTCCTCAATCCGTCCTGGGAGCGTTCACACCTGTAGTTAAGGCTGTCCACTCGCGATCCGATCACTAAAATCACATGTTGATACCAGGTGTGAACAGCGTCTGTGTGTCAGCCCTGTGGTTGACTGGTATTCAGTCCAGAGGCTCTTCTCATTTCTCAGTTTGTACCTCCTCGAGTCCTTTCCCTCCCACCAGAGACGTGAGCGGAGGAGGCGAGGAAGAGACACGAGGAGAGAGGAGTCGAGGCAACAGACATTTAACAACATGAGACATCCCTGCTTCAGAGCCATCATTTAAAAGTGATGTCAATTAAATATGATTTATATATGTATGTAAATATATGTTTGGCACAGCTGCATCATCTGTTACAGCCTGCTGTTTTTATGATCTCTGTCAGCAGAACAGTGTTTATGACAAGTTACCTTTAATTCACTTCACAACGTGGCATAATGTCACGCGAATGTCATGTTTATTTTTTAATTCAACACACACACTCACACAAATAAGAGGTAAATTTATTATAATCCTTAAGCATAACTACGTGGCACCAACAATCGTGCCCACAGATATTAACTGTCCAGTGACCGTTTTATGCACGCGTGTGAGCATACAGCGGTGTGATCCAGCGGTGTGATCCAGCATCAACAATAAGGAAATAAACATTTACAGCCGGCCTTTCTCTGATGGTCAGCACACAGTACTATAATAAATATGAGATCCTGTCCGGACCTGACGGTGTGTCTGCAGATTTAAATAATGAATGAGTTACCTGCTGTGACTCGCACGTAAATGTTATGTGTTGTTTCTGCTCAAAAACAGTCAATACATGAACATCAGGCTGTGGAAACTTCAAATAAAGGCCTACACCTGTCCTTATTTTGTAGGAGACAATTTGTCTTCTGGTTTTGATCAAGAAAGAGCAACATGTGGACATGCTGTGAGTTAGTCTGGTGCGCACTCTGTTAAATGTGAGACACACCGCGGAGAATACCTGCTCAGACGTAACAGGTGTCCCAGGAGCAGAGATAAGCAACATAAGGCTCCCGCTGTGGTTTGTATATACCAGCTGTGTTCCACGCCTCTTTTTACGTCACGGGTGCCGAAAAGACTTCCACAAAGAATACACCGGTGTATCCTCGCTCATAGCTCCTTCGGCAAGCCTCCTCGATCCTCGATCCTCTCTCCTCGAAATGCATTTTATGCACTGCGACATCCTTCAAGATGGCGTGCTGAGATAGATTTCCAGGTCACAGGCAGGAGGAGCGAGGAGCGAGGAGCGAGGAGACAAAATGCAGAAATAGATATAGGCTGCTTCCCAAGTCTCTTAAATTGCATCCATGTTTCCTTCACTTGCGTCTTTCACTTGCGTCTTAGTCCCTTCCACCAGAGATACATGGAGAGACGCGAGGAAACCAAGAGAGGAGAGAGGAAACGAGGAAATATTTTTTAAGAGACATGGGACGTCCTTTCCGATGAAGCGTCACGTGCTGTGACGTCCATTTGTGATAATCGCGTCAGCTGATCACAGCTGGATCAGCTGTCAGTCTGCTTTAACAGCTGTTAGTGTCTGCACAAATGTGCACTGTATTAATTCTAATAAACACACAGTAACAGTGTTTTCTCTCTGTAACCTGTTATCTGTGCAACAAACACCTGCACATGAAGAACAGGCTGCAGTCTGTGTTCCTGCTGCAGAGCCATGCGGACATTTCTTACCAGCACTGTGCCTTTTTGTTCATTATTTACATTTTTGATCACTGATAATCTGATCTAAATTCATTATTTAATAAGCCCAAATACTGTCTGTTCATGAACTATGAAAATGATTTATTAGGCTAAAAGTTTCAGGATAAATGGAAATCACGTCACGCTGATCAAACCCGACCTCACTGATGATCACGCTCACACCTGCTGACAGAGAGACTCTCCAGCTCCCTCTGAATTCATTCATTCATCTGTAATAAAAGTT
Source organism: Semicossyphus pulcher (assembly GCF_022749685.1). Lineage (NCBI taxonomy): Eukaryota > Metazoa > Chordata > Actinopteri > Labriformes > Labridae > Semicossyphus > Semicossyphus pulcher. The sequence continues at coordinate 29,029,872 of NW_027211759.1, read as the reverse complement.
AGCAGGGGAATAACTGATGATGACAAGAGGTATTTTTGTTTGTTTTTGCTACTTTTGATTTTTGGACAACTTATTTTTACTCATATGTTGACTCAGAAAACAAATCAAATCTGCAGTTATTCACTGCATTTTATATATTTATGACAAGTTATGATCAATATTTAGTTCTAAACGATCTCAGGTTGTCAAATACCAACTCATTATACCGACGTTGTTTATAGTCGGTTTCAAGGCGCCCTGTAAAGTCTGTTAATGCTCGCTTCTTCCTCTCTGCGGGATGAAACTCCGGTGATGTTGCGAAGTTTCACATCAGTCCGATCTGCAGCAGCGTCCAATCACCAATTGATATCTAATAAGGGGGCGTGGCGGCCAGAAAAAGACTTCCGTGGAGGCTGCTCTCGTGTATCCTTGCTTATCGCTCCTCGGAACTCCCTCCTCTCTCCTCACTCCTCGCTTCTCCGAGCAGCGATAAGAGCTTTGAGACGGTCCTCAACATGGCAGCTCCGGAACTACTCCCAGTTCGGGCGAGGAGTGAGAAGCTAACAAATAAGAGACTTGGGAAGCAGCCAGAGAAATGAGAAAGGCCTCGGGTATACATTGGCTGCTTCCCAAGTCTCTTATTTGACATCTCCTCGCTCCTCGCTCGAACAGGAAGTAGTTCTGGAGCCGCCATATTGAGGACCGTCTCAAAGCTGTTATCGCTGCTCGGAGGAGCGAGGATCGAGGAGAGAGTTGCAAGCTGTGATCGTTTAGAACGAAATATTGATCATAACTTGTTGTAATTAATTTCTATTTAATTTAATTTTAAAAAACACCTCTTGTTGGCCTGAACTATCAGAACGTGATTTATAAAACGTTCCTGATGAAATGTTTGAACATTCTCACGGCAACTTTCTGAGAATGTTTTCAGAGAACGTTCACCTGCTATTAAAAGAAACCAAATAAAAAGTTCCCGCTCAAAACATTAGCAGAACATTGAACACGTAACGTTTTCAGAACGTTCTTAGAACAAAAAATTCCAGCTGGGTAGATGGCGGAGAGCAACAGTTCTATTTCATTCTTACTTTAGCCAGAGGCAGTACTTAACACTGGATGTTATCCATCTCGCGCATGCGCAGGTCGAGTATTTAATATCAACAAAGTCACATGTGACCTAGGATGACGTCGGGCAGCCCTGCCTACATAAGCTCACGTCATCATCAAAGATGTCCCTTGTATCTTCTCGCAGGTAATCCGCGAATGCAGGTTGAAACTATCAGCTTGAAATAAAAGCAGATAGCCGGTGACTCTTCGCTGGTAGCCCTGTAACCACATGGTTGGAGCTACGGTTTCGTCCTCTAAGGGCTGCGTTGGGTATACTACGTCTAAACTTAACTTTGCTGACAGACCGGTGTTTTCGCCCGTCCAGGCAGCATAACGTTTCGGGTAGGCAAACACAGGAGCGTCTTCGCCGGCTCCGAAGCTCGGCTGGAAGGGTAAGTATTCTCCTTTGTTAGCGTAAAGTAACGTAATGATAATATATTAAAAGAGGCCTGTTTTCGGGGTTCCTCTAAACTTTACAGTGGCTGAACGGTGTGTTAGCGCTTGCAGTGAGCATCAAGGCTGGCATCGGGATAGCACTAGCCTGTGCGGCTGGGTTATTGATTTATTGATTTATTGATTTGACAACGTATTGTTGTAGTTAATTCACCGCTCCCTGATGACTGTTTTCGCTCGTTAAAGCTCAATTGGGGTTTCAGAGCGGATGCTCCCCAGTAGCATGTGTTTCGTGTTATCGCTCCCTGACGATTGTTTTCGCTTGTTAAAGCGTGTAGTGTACCTCCTTAGTTGTGTGTTTTAGTCTAAAACACTGCTCTAAAACTTTTAGAGCAGATGCTCCCCAGTAGTGTGTGTTGCTTGTGGGTAAAAGCTCCTTTGTTGCACTTAAAATAATGCTCCCTGACGATTGCTTTCGCTCGTCAAAGCATATTATTTACCTACAGTGAGTAGGGTAACATTATCTTAGTAGTGATTTAAGTTTTTGTTACTGAGTATAATTTCATTTGTGATCGGCGGAGTGTCCGTAGTGAGTATATTTCGCTGCTACATTAATGAGGAGTATGTGTTACTAAAGAGTGCTTTCGCTCCATAGTAATCTGTTACTTAAGAGTGTGTTCGCTCCCAAGTAATTAAGTGAACTGAGTAAAGGACGAAAAATACATGCAGGCTGGCCCTATCATGTTAGACTCACATGCTTGCCGCAACTGCATGGCTCCACTGCTAGCTGCAGATGGACATGATGAATGCCCCACATGTCTCGGTGTTGTCCACCTGAGGGAGGGGCTGTCTGATAGTCAGTGCATGAACTGCAGTTATATGCCGCGTGGGCTAAAGGTAGCCAGCCTGGCTGAGGTAGAGGAATGGCGGCTGCAGTGCGACGCTCTCCTCCTAGGAGTGCTCCACCAAGAAAGAAGGCCAAGAGCTGTTTAGCAGCCAAAGTCGACACACTAACCTCTGAGTTTGCAGTGTTTAAAGATTTGCTCCTTAATCTTCAGCCTGGCAGCGGGACTTCAGTCCCAGTGCACAGCCCTCAGGCTCCTAACCCACAAGGATGGGATGAGGACACCCTGTCTACAAGGGCCTCCTGCAGCCAGTTTTGTGAGGACAGGCCTGGACTGGGAGAAGGGGAGGCTTCCACCCATGTTTCCGACACCTGTTCCCAGCAGTCTGGAAGTGGGTCTAGGGTGGGCTCGGAGACTGCCCAAACCACAGTGAAGCCAGTTGTCCGCATGGCACTGGCACGCTTGGGGTTGGATGAGGCTCCAGCAGCAGGCACTCCAGCTAGTGCATTTTTTAGGCGGATCCCGCCGCAGGCTACTTTTTCTGTGCCGCCCTCCCTGCCATTCATTGAGGAGCTCCACAAATGCTGGCCAGACCCCAAATCCTTTTCTCACCACACCAGTGACAGCAGGGCCCTGGCTTCCATGCAAAATACCAGCAGTTACAGACTGGACCGCATGCCAGCCGTGGAGCCATCTATTGCCTCCCTGATTGTGTCACCCGAGGAGGTACTGAGACGTGATGCTCGCTGTCCCAGGCCACAGTGTCGCATCACAGATGACCTTCTGTCAAAGTGCTACGATACGGCAGCACGCGTGGGCCGTGTTGGGAATTCCCTGTCCCACCTGATATTAGCCCTGTCCCAGTCCCTGAAAACCTCCAGTGTAGACGCTTCCGTCCAGAGTCTTAGTGATGCCTCTCTGCAGGCATTCGCCTTTATGACCCGGGAGCTTGGTAAGCTGATGTCAACACTTACTTTGACTCGCCGCCAGGTATGGCTAGCCCAATCTCCACTTTCAGAGCCATGCCGGAGGGTCCTCCGCACTCTCCCTGTAGTACCGGGGGAGCTGTTTGGCCCAGCAGCACAGCAGGCCTTGGAGCGGGGAATCCAGGCAAACCAGACTAGGCAGCAGTTTGCTAGCCTTCGGGGACCTACACCCCTTCCGAGACAGCGGCCTCCACAGGGTTTTGGCACCAACCGCCCTCAGCTACCAGCTCGTCCAGGTGGCTACCCAAGGACCTCACATTCTTTCATGCGACCTGATAACCGCCGCTGGGCTCCCACACGGCAGGCGCCTCAAACGCAGAGGGGTCGGGGGTCTGGGTGTCGCCCCCCCAGGGGCCCAAAGGGCCAGGGGGACAGGCCCTGAGTGCTTGGGGTCGGCTGTCGGACACTTCTCCCAGCAGCACCTCAGGTTCTGGGAGAGCTGCACTACAGACCCTTGGGTGGTGATTACGCTTTCCCAAGGGTACAATCTCCAGTTCCGACGCCGGCCCCCAGTTTTCAGTGGGATCCGACTGACCACAGTCAGCGATCCCACAAAGTCTTGTGCACTCAGCCAGGAGATATCCACCCTTCTGGAGAAGGATGCCATCGAAGGCGTAGATCTTCAGACACAGCAAGGTGGGTTCTATTCAGTTTATTTTTTGATTCCCAAGAAAGAGGCTGGGTTTCGCCCTATACTGGACTTAAGAGGGCTGAACAAATTTCTAAAAGTGTTGCCCTTCCACATGCTACGTACAGCAGACGTGCTCCAAGCCGTGACACGGCACAGTTGGTTCACATCAATCGATTTAAAGGATGCCTATTTCCACGTCCCCATAGCACCTCATCCCAGGCAATACCTGCGCTTTGCATTCGAAGGACAGGCCTATCAGTTCAAGGTGCTCCCAATTCTCTCCCTAGCCCCACAGGTCTTCACGAGGTGCATGCAGGCATCACTGGCCCCGATGCAAGCCACCGGTATGCAGATCCTCCCTTATTTAGATGATTGGCTGATCTGTGCCCCCACCAGGGAAGGGGCGGGGCAGGACACAACAGCCCTTCTATGCCATGTGACGCGATTGGGCCTAACCGTCAATCATGCCAAAAGTTGTCTCGTACCCAACCAAAGGATAGTGTTTATTGGGATAACCCTAGACTCCTGCCAAATGCTTGCCTACCCAACTCCACGTCGGGTAGAGGCCATACGGCAGCTCCTCCTCTGTTTTCAGAGGAACAGGAGGTTAAGGTACAGCCTATTCCTCAGGCTGATGGGTATGCTGACTTCTGTAACATCAGTAGTGCCACTGGGTCTCCTCAACTTGCGGCCGTTCCAAATTTGGACCAATGGCCTCCATCTAGATCTGAGGTTGCACGGATTCAAGAAGGTCAGGGTGTCCAGTTGATGCCTCCTGACATTGCGGCCATGGAGAGACCGGGCTTATCTGGCCAAAGGTGTCTCATTGGGTTCAATCCCTTCGCGCCGCGAGGTCGTGGTGACCGATGCTTCACCCTCCGGATGGGGGGGCAGTATCGCGGCGCAGAGCAGTAAGGGGACTCTGGAGTGCACAGGAGGTTGCAGAACACATAAATGTGCTCGAGCTCCGTGCTATACATTTGGCTCTCCGCAACTTCCTACCATATTTGTGGGGCAGGCATGTTCTCATACGGTCTGACAACAAGTCAGCCGTCTACCATGTCAACCGCCAGGGAGGCACCAGGTCGACACAGTCATTACACGTAGCACGGCAACTCCTTGTATGGGCTTTCCCTCACTTATCCAGCCTCAGAGCCATGTACCTGCCAGGACCACAGAACGTGGTGGCCGACTTTCTCTCCCGCCAGAAGCCTCCCTCAGGGGAGTGGAGACTCCTGCCAGAGGTAGTAGAGGCAATATGGGGCAAATATGGCACAGCAGAGGTGGACTTGTTCGCTTCGGAGTCATCGACACACTGCCCCCTCTGGTTCTCACTGACGGAGACAACGAGTCCGTTGGGACAGGATGCCCTGGCACACCCATGGCCAGATCGCCTCCTTTATGCTTTTCCACCATTTCCACTCTTAGCTGTGACGCTACACAGAGTTCAGCAAGGCAACCACAGACTCCTGTTGGTGGCCCCACACTGGCCAGGGAGACCCTTGTTTCCAGCGATGTACAAGCTTCTGGACGGGGATCCATGGTGCCTGCCCAGGAGGAGAGACCTACTCTCACAGCCGGGGGGCCAAATGTGGCATCCAGACCCGGAACGTCTGCAGCTTTGGGTATGGCCCCTGAGGGGCCTGACCCACTCCTAATGGCATGTGATCAGGAGGTAGTCCAAACCATCATGGACTCAAGAGCTCCCTCCACCAGGGCACTTTATGCTAACAGATGGAAGATATTTTCGGAGGGGTGTAGAGCTCACAAAGAGGTACCTGAGAGTTCCTCTGTGCCAATGATACTGCGGTTTTTGCAGTCTTTGCTAGAGAGAAGGCTTTCTGCTTCTACCTTGAGGGTCTATGTGGCTGCGATTTCGGCCAGGCCTTAGAGTGGATAACCAGACGTTAGGGTCTCACACTCTGGTGACCCGTTTCCTTAAAGGAGCCCAGCGGTGGAACCCCCCACAGGCTGTCGAGGTTCCCTCATGGGACCTGCCTCTGGTGCTGGAGGTCCTTCGTCTACCCCCACGTTGAGCCTCTGGAGCAGGCAGAGCTAAAGTGGCTTTCAGTAAAGGCTGTTTTTCTTCTGGCAATGGCGTCAGCGAAGCGTGTGAGTGAGCTTCATGCCTTGTCAGTGAGTGAAGCATGTATGCGCTGGAACTCAGACGGCACAGGGGTGGCACTTTGGCCTAACCCGTCATTTCTCCCGAAGAGGCTGGCTCCGGCTCACTTTAATCAGGTCATTTAGCTAGCAGCTTATGACCCCGCTTGCCTACAGGATGAGGAAGCTAGTTCAGCAGAACTACTCTGCCCGGTGAGGGCCTTGTCACATTATATACAGGCAACTGCTGGCTTTCGCCACTCTGATGGCCTGTTTGTCTGCTATGGTGGCCCTAGAAAGGGGCACGCCCTGTCCAAACAGAGACTTTCCAGGTGGATTGTTGAGGTAATTGGGGAGGCATACAGGTCAAAGGGACTGCCTCTGCCTCTCAATATCAGGGGCCACTCAACCAGGAGTGTCTCCACTTCCTGGGCAGCACTACGGGGGGTGCCTCTAAATGAGATTTGTGCTGCGGCCACCTGGGCTTCACCGTGCACCTTTGCCCGTTACTACAGGGTCAATGTCGCTGCTCCCAACGCATTGGCGGCAGCGGTTTTTCAGGAACCCTCAGGCCATTTCCGGTAAGGTGGGTACTGATTCCTCGTGACTATGTTGGTAATAGTCATCCAGTGTTAAGCACTGCCTCTGGCGGTCAGTAAGAATGAAATAGAACGAGAGTTACTTATGTAACTACGGTTCTATGAATTCTGGATGACCGCCAGAGTTCTCTGTCACTCGGAATCTTGGCGAGAAGATTCTGTAGGGACATCTTTGATGATGACGTGAGCTTATGTAGGCAGGGCTGCCCTACGTCATCCTAGGTCACATGTGACTTTGTTGATATTAAATACTCGACCTGCGCATGCGCGAGATGGATAACATCCAGTGTTAAGCACTGCCTCTGGAGGTCATCCAGAATTCATAGAACCGTAGTTACATACGTAACTCTCATTTTCTGACCACATCACAAATGAATCAATAAAAATGTTTTTGATTATGTTATATTTTGCTGGAAAAGTCAACCGGAGTTTATCATCAAAAAATGATGTTTCGATTATTGCAGCCAACATCTCCGTGTGTGCTTTATCAAAGGTGTGTGTCGGTAACTCCTCACCTATCCTCAGGTGGCTAAATGGAAGACTTGATGAGCCATTTCAGACTGTGCTGACCTTTCGTTGTCTGTGTGTGCAGGTATAGATTACAGTGTAAAGACAATAACTGTGGACAGCAACCAGGTGGCGCTGCAGATGTGGGACACAGCAGGACAGGAGAGGTGAGACGTCAACACATAAAGGAAAAGAGATGTTCACATTTAAAGAGCAGATGTTTAACACTTCTTTTATTTTGATAAGGTAACTGCGAGCGCTACTTTCTTTGAAAGAGTGTATTTGTATAATTCTTAGAAATGTAATCGAATAGTTTCTTTGTTTCTTTTAAAAGTTCATATTTTAAAACATATTTCCTGATGCAGAAATAAACCACAAGGAAGTTTTAAAGGTTTTTTATAATATGTTTCCTCTTTCTGCCTACTTCCTCCTCCTCCTCCTCCTGCTGCAGGTATCGGAGCATCACCAAACAATTCTTTCGTAAGGCTGACGGTGTGGTAGTGATGTATGACATCACAGCCGAGCAGAGTTTCGCCTCTGTCAGACAGTGGCTGACGAGTGTAAAGGTATGACAGTCACCCCGTGCTGCACACATTCAACACACGACAGTGTTTTTGTTTGTTTGAAAATCTGCTTTCTTAAAGTGGTGTGTGTTTAGGTTGTATATTTTTTTTAACAATATTGTAATGTCGAGAACACAAGACAAATAAAGGTCAGTTGCTGCAGTGATGCTTTTATACACTGCTAGCTGGTTTACCACTGGGGAGCCAGAAAGCTGGTAGCCTTAATATCAGCTTCTTTGAGTCTGTATTGTTTGTTTTCCTTCTTTCGTAGGAGAGCGCAGGAGAAGACATTCCCATCATGCTCTTGGCAAACAAAACGGACAAGGAAATTGAGAGACAAGTTCAGAAAGGAGTTGGTGAAAGACTCGCCAAGGTCTGTTCTTGTTTATCTGCTCAGCTCAACGTTCAGTCAGTGTCTGTCTTGTCACACCACCACAACAAAGTATTTTTAAAAACAGAACAGAAAGTTTTTTTCTTAGTTTTGTATGCCTCTGGTGTATAATGCAGTTTCTATGGCGACCATGTGAACTAATAGTGTTGAGAAATGTTATTTTCTGTATCACAGATTAGGATTGACTTTTCTTTATTAGCCCACACAGATCAATGTGAAGAAACATGAACAATGCTCACACTCACAGATAGTTCTCTTTTGTGCTAATAACAGGCATCATCACCTCCACCACCATCATTGTTATTTGCCTCTTTTTCAGGACTGCCAAATGAGCTTCTATGAGTGCAGCGCTTGTTCAGGACATAATGTGCAGGAGTCCATGGTTCATTTAGCCAGGTGAGCAGAATAATGGCTTTTGTGTGCAACAAAAACAACAAAGAAAGATGAGTTAAAAAGTTGTTAGACTAAATATGGAGCAGCTGTCCGCTTGAACAGCTTTCAAAGTGGGATTATTTCTGTAATGAATCGTACCACAGAGAGCATCATGTTTGATTAGTTCCTTTGTGGAGGCAAAAGGGACTTTTTTATCAGGTGCTTACGGACAACTCTGTTCACACAAGGTTGACATATCGTGTAAAGTGCACAATCAGTTGTTTCCTCTGTTTGAGGATGTCAGTTAATTTCTTTCATTCAATCAGAGGTGCACAGTATAAAGGGCTGCAATGTCCTTTATGCTTCTATAATATTAAAGACCCCCTCTGGTGAAAATCCAGTGATTCATCTTGTGAACATCTCCATGTGGTGTTTCTCATGTGCTACAAGACATATCAGGGACATAATCAGCAGTCATCTCCATGGCTGGGCCTGTCTGCTTTTAAACTGCAGTGTACCAAGGACAGGCTGAACAACACGTTTTCAGATTGGCAGGTTAGAGACGTCACAAACCTAAGGAGCCAATCCCGTTAATGGACGGGGTGACGCTATGCATATCATTATGTGCAACCTATGGTAACCACTTGGGCGATGTGCGAGCCAGCTGTAACTGTCATTGTGATTTTTGCAAACTTACTACTGACTACTAACGTTAACGTCACTACTACTAATGGCTACATTTCAAGCTAGCTAAGTTTCAACAAGTTGCCACGAAACGATGGCAGAGACGTGTTTTGTTTTCACGACAGAAGGGTCGGTTGGAAATGTGCATAGTGGGCGGGGCTGGGTGTGTCCGGTAGCTCACTGACGTCCCCTCCCCTGGCCAGAGAAAAATTGAGAGTGACACAGAGGCTGCTTCCCAAGTCTTTTATTTGATAGCTTCTTGCTCCTTGCTCCTCGCCCGAACCGGAAGTAGTTCCGGAGCCGCCATATTGAGGACCATCTAAAAGCTCTTATCGCTGCTTGGAGGAGCGAGGAGCTTATCTTATCTTTTAAGTTTTGCCCCGCGAGAAGGCCCAGAGCCTGCATGCGCCTCGCCGTGCTGAAGACCTTGTGAGTAGACATTGCTTCAAGTAAACTTCAAGCTGTTAAAGCCCTGTGTTCCAAGAACTGAAGACAACAGTTCTCTTTTTGCTCCAATCCTTGCGCTCTGACCTCAAAGCCTCAAACTCAGAGCCGAGAAGACGCAACCAGTCTCCATCCAGTACCAGTCACAACACGGAGTGACCTGCACATCGTCATCTAGAGAGACCGAGACCAGGGCACCTGAAGCTCCAGGCCATGCCGGAAGGAAGGAACAGAAAGAACATGTTATTGATGTCTGACTTTTCAGAACCATTAATATTCAAAGTTCAAGTTGTGAAGTAGGTAACAGCACTACCTACCATTTTAATTATTTCCCTTCTTTCCTTAGTTGCCTATCAATCCAAAATTCCTCCACTTCACTAAAACAGTAAACAGACAACATCATCAATGCTGGGATAACAGAAATATCAGTAACACTTCTTAATTGAGCTTACATTGGTAGATAGCTGATTAAGATTGTATGACTTTGCTAATAAAAATTCACATTCTCTCCTCTTACCTTTGTTGGCAAACAGGACCACAGAGGAAGACCATCTCAGCTTCCTGCAAGGACACATATACCAGCACAGAAATTCCATATATAATGGCCTACAAAAAGAAAGAGGTTCATCAAAGGTGTAGACCTGCAGAAAAGGCCTACAGAAGTTCTATTAAGAATGCAAAGTGTGTCATCCTACATTACAAAAGAAAATCAAAATGAATTCAACTGTCTGATAACACTTATTGTGTTGTACACAGACAGTTAGCAGTTTAATTATAGGAATATTTAAACTTAACTAAAATGGTAAGACATTAATACAATAAAAACAGGCATTCACCCTTAAGATAGTAGGAAACAGCTGATTTCATGTAGCTGACAGACAGAATTTAGACATTCCATGTTATATTTGCCTAATTTGAGGTGAAATGTTTTCATTAAAGCATGACACTTGGTACACTTGCCCTGAACTTTATCAGAGATGGAGCCATGGCAAAAATGCTTTGAGTTTGTGGTCAACTCTCCCACAAGCGTGTGATTTCCCATCTAACAATTCTACTAAATTCACCATTAAATATTCACTTCAACAAATTTCAATTGATGTTGAATTACAAGGGTATTCTTGTAATTCTTCAACATCGAAACATGGGGCAGGCAATACCCCTTCTGTGATATCATATTTGTTTAATTACAAGGATGCTTAAAACATTATACACTTTGAGCATAGAATAAAATGGCCATGAGTTTCTGTGATGGCCTTGTCCAGTAACTCGCCTTATCAGCCCAGAAATGTTCATGTTCATTCAAAAAATGTTTAGAGACCCAAACTCCGACGCAAACTACAAGGGTCCTAGAATTGCGGTCCCAGAATTGCGGTCCCAGAATTGCGGTCCTGAATCTGCAGCCTCTGGCTCTGCAGACACATGCTACTCCAATACCAATAGCACGGTTGACCATATCCTCCATCAGAGTAGGTCTAACTTTGCTTTACTGTATATCGGAGTTGATGTGGTAGTATTAAGGGTATTATGGGACCACTTTACAAGCCCTCCCTTTGTCCTCCGTTCTTCATTTTTGCTCTTATTCTATTCTATCCCGCCTGTACATTACGACCTTTTTGTTGTCACATTATTTATATTTTAAGCCGAATTACTGGGAAAAATTGTCACATGTAACAATTTGCTCCAAAAGCAATGAGAGACAACTTTTCCAGAGTAACATGCTATTTCCATATAAGCTCACTTTAGGACTTTGGTTTATATATCAAAATACCTGAACCTGATACCTGAAAGAGGCCCTGTTCATCCTAAAGAGAGCTCTACGCAGCATTATCGACCGCACCCCTGAGAACCTGCTGAAAGAGATAATAATGGTTGATGACAACAGTTCAAATGGTAGGACTGTCACAAAAGGATTGTTTAACTTTCTGCAGCCACGTTTGTAAGATGAAAAACCAGTTTGATTCTGCATGTTTTTGGTGACGTGTCTAACAAGGTTGACACACACTACATTACACTACATGAGGTGTACAGTTTAGCTCTTATAATGTACCATTACATACAAAGGCAGAGTAGTTTGTATTCAAGGGTTTAAAATGCTTTGGTATCTCTGTCAAGAGGGGAAAAAAATCTATGTACTTAGAGCTTCCTGGTGTTTTTTAATGGTTTTGTTGTCTATTAATTATAGATAAAGTTAAAAAAGAAGTGCAAAATGTATTCATTATTAAATGGGGAAAAGTTCCTTTTCACCACGTACTTTCTAACATGAAGCTTTATTTCAGAGCGAGTATTTTTCAGCTCACTGGTGTATGAGTAACCTGTTTATTGACGTGTTTTATTTTTTTATTCGTGTTATGTTGCTTGTGCAGCTATAAAACCTTATTTCTAAGAAAATAAAATCTTCTTTAATACCCCGCGGGGAAATTTGGGTTTTTGCCAGGGTATCAATAAAATGTTATCTTTATGTGGAATAAGTGAAGAGAACATCCATTCAAAGGTTAATGCTTCATAGTGGTTACTGGTTGTAGCCCAGTATTTCCTGCTGAAAGCAATTATGCTCATTTATCTGTCTCCTTGTCTTCCAATTTGTCAAGACAAAATTCTCAGAGTTTTTGAAAAAAAGCAGGATGTCATGCAGAAACTGCTCAAAGAGGACAGGGACAGTCGAAGAAAGGCTGCAGAGATTGAACTGCACGCCGTGAAAAATCAAAAAGAGCAATCTGACCCAAAAAAGGCCCCAGAAGCGGAAAAGTCCAAAAAACTGTTCCCCGATTCTGTCCTGTTCAAGGAGTGGGGCGACAATCTGTCTCAGGAGGACCAAAAAGAGGCTCAGGCTTTGTTTGAAAAGTATGGATACAATGTTTTTCTCAGCGATCGCCTTCCTTTAGATCGAGCTCTTCCAGACACCAGGGATAAAAGGTACAGCTTTACATTTTAAAGAAACTCTTTCCTTTTGTTCATTTTTTGCCAAATGTATCCTTTTACCTTTCCATTTTGTCTTTGGATAAAGTCTTAAAACAGAATACTGATTAAAGATTTTTTTCTGATTAGGTGTCTGAAAAAAAGTTATCCGAAGGATCTGCCCAGTATTGCAGTCGTGCTGATCTACCTGAACGAGGCCCTGTCCATCCTCAAGAGAGCTCTACGCAGCATTATCGACCGCACCCCTGAGAACCTGCTGAAAGAGATAATAATGGTTGATGACAACAGTTCAAATGGTAGGATTGTCACAAAAGGATTGTTTAACTTTCTGCAGCCACGTTTGTAAGATGAAAGTTACAAATGTACCTGATACAATTGTAAAGGGCCAGTGGACTGGGCTGAAAAACCAGTTTGATTCTGCATTTTTTTTGATGCATCGCATGCATGTTTTTGGTGACGTGTCTAACAAGGTTGACACACACTACATTACGCTACATGAGGTGTACAGTTTAGCTCTTATAATGTACCATTACATCCAAAGGCAGAGTAGTTTGTAATCCACGGTTTAAAATGCTTTGGGGGCGCTGGTTTAGCTCAGTTGGTAGAGCAGGCGCCCCATATGCAGAGGCTACAGTCTTCGATGCACTGATGGCAGCTTCGATTCCCGGCCTGCCGATCCGTTTGGTGCATGTCAACCCCCACTCTCTACTCCCCACATTTCCTGTCTCACTTCATCTGTCCTATCTAATAAAGGCAAAAAGCAAAAAAAGAAAGAGAAAATGCTTTATATATATATATATATATATATATCGATAGATATATATATTTTGATCTTTATTTTTTACCCTCTGTGTGCTGATTCTTTCCTATTGTATTGTACTGTATAAGCTGCTGGAGACTGAATTTCCCAGAGGGAGTCATCCCAAAGGGATCAATAAAGTTGAGTCTGAGTCTGAGTCTGAGTCTTTGAGCGTCAGAGACCTGTTTAATAAGGAGGGTATATATGGTGGCATGTTGCCAATGAATGCAATCATTACATCATCCCTGTCTACAACTTACAATCAGAAGCCACAGCATTAACATGACTATTTCAAAAGCATTAAGCACAGCACCACCGTAATGAGATGCTCACTGTAGTTTGTGATCAGAACTGTGGCTCCTTCACAACATTCAAGTCTGTTCTCCCCTCATCTCAAAACATATACAAGTTTTTTGTTTTTTATATGAATCGTGCTGTTTAAATTTTTACCTTACATATCTCAATCATTCACACCTGAGATTACAGGGACACAATGAAACACCAATGAGTTGCTCACGTAAAACTTAGATTGTTAGAGAGAACCAGAGTGACAACTTACCCTAAAAATATGTATGAAGACATGTATAGGTTATTTTTAAATAACATGAAAGCTTATCCCTGTTTCACAGTTTTTTTAGGCTCAGTTTTGGGAGCCAGTCGGCAATCAGGCAGGTACATCATATCGTCAGCCCACTAATGACAAACACCTGAGCCTAATATGGGCATGCAGCTGAGGAAAGGCAGCTTGTACCTGCGCGGCTGTTCACTCGTGTAGACTGTGCTCATCGCCCACAACTTAAAGTATCATACATATCTCCCTGGTTGTCGGGTGGATCCTGCGTTCCCTGTGGTCTGAGCGCGCCGTCTCAAGCGTCTCCTGCCGGTGTGCTGCAGTATGAGAGCAGTGTGGTTAAAGCGACCAGTCCTCACGCTGGGGGGGATTGGGCTCTTCGTCTACATTTGCATGTTTCTAAAGAGTGGATATGAGCCTGCAGCGGGGACTGAGAAGAAGGTGGTCGCACCGCGGATGGCCAGGAGCTTCTCTGACCTGGAGGCAAACTTCAGCAACATCTGTGAGTTGAGCCAATGATTCATATTTCTCTAGTCGTGCCTTGATTTGTTTTTCATCAGTTTAGTCATCTTAAAGAGGAAAGGAAAAGAAAATTAGGTCCAAAAAAACCGAACATGTACACTGAATAACGTATCTCTGTCAAGAGGGGAAAAAATTCTATGTACTTAGAGCTTCCTGGTGCTTTTTAATGGTTTTGTTGTCTATTAATTATAGATAAAGTTAAAAAAGAAGTGCAAAATGTATTCATTATTAAATGGGGAAAAGTTCCTTTTCACCACGTACTTTCTAACATGAAGCTTTATTTCAGAGCGAGTATTTTTCAGCTCACTGGTGTATGAGTAACCTGTTTATTGACGTGTTTTATTTTTTTATTCGTGTTATGTTGTTCTTGTGCAGCTATAAAACCTTATTTCTAAGAAAATAAAATCTTCTTTAATACCCCGCGGGGAAATTTGGGTTTTTGCCAGGGTATCAATAAAATGTTATCTTTATGTGGAATAAGTGAAGAGAACATCCATTCAAAGGTTAATGCTTCATAGTGGTTACTGGTTGTAGCCCAGTATTTCCTGCTGAAAGCAATTATGCTCATTTATCTGTCTCCTTGTCTTCCAATTTGTCAAGACAAAATTCTCAGAGTTTTTGAAAAAAAGCAGGATGTCATGCAGAAACTGCTCGAAGAGGACAGGGACAGTCGAAGAAAGGCTGCAGAGATTGAACTGCACGCCGTGAAAAATCAAAAAGAGCAATCTGACCCAAAAAAGGCCCCAGAAGCGGAAAAGTCCAAAAAACTGTTCCCCGATTCTGTCCTGTTCAAGGAGTGGGGCGACAATCTGTCTGAGGAGGACCAAAAAGAGGCTCAGGCTTTGTTTGAAAAGTATGGATACAATGTTTTTCTCAGCGATCGCCTTCCTTTAGATCGAGCTCTTCCAGACACCAGGGATAAAAGGTACAGCTTTACATTTTAAAGAAACTCTTTCCTTTTGTTCATTTTTTGCCAAATGTATCCTTTTACCTTTCCATTTTGTCTTTGGATAAAGTCTTAAAACAGAATACTGATTAAAGATTTTTTTCTGATTAGGTGTCTGAAAAAAAGTTATCCGAAGGATCTGCCCAGTATTGCAGTCGTGCTGATCTACCTGAACGAGGCCCTGTCCATCCTCAAGAGAGCTCTATGCAGCATTATCGACCGCACCCCTGAGAACCTGCTGAAAGAGATAATAATGGTTGATGACAACAGTTCAAATGGTAGGATTGTCACAAAAGGATTGTTTAACTTTCTGCAGCCACATTTGTAAGATGAAAGTTACAAATGTACCTGATACAATTGTAAAGGGCCAGTGGACTGGGCTGAAAAACCAGTTTGATTCTGCATTTTTTTTGATGCATCGCATGCATGTTAAGGTGCAGGTCAACCCCCACTCTCTACTCCCCACATTTCCTGTCTCACTTCATCTGTCCTATCTAATAAAGGCAAAAAGCAAAAAAAGAAAAAGAAAATGCTTTGAGCGTCAGAGACCTGTTTAATAAGGAGGGTATATATGGTGGCATGTTGCCAATGAATGCAATCATTACATCATCCCTGTCTACAACTTACAATCAGAAGCCACAGCATTAACATGACTATTTCAAAAGCATTAAGCACAGCACCACCGTAATGAGATGCTCACTGTAGTTTGTGATCAGAACTGTGGCTCCTTCACAACATTCAAGTCTGTTCTCCCCTCATCTCAAAACATATGCCCGTATTCTCTTTTTAATTCAGAGGACCTCAAAGGGGACCTTGACATTTACTTGACATCTCTGGAGAAGCAGAACCCAAGTCTCAAAATAAAAAGAGTGAGGCACAACGAGCAGAGAGGCCTTGCTTACGCCAGGGCCTCTGGCTACAAGGCTGCCAGTGCGGATGTGGTGGCCATCTTGGACGCGCACATTGAAGTACATGAGATGTGGTAAGAGTCTGGTAAAAATGTTAAGTTTAAGTTAAGTTTGTTTACATTGTCGTAGTTTTGTGTAAAATATTTAACTATACATTAAAGGTGCTAGAAGTGTAACCTTTATATTAGTTGCCTTGTGTAACTTGTGTCCTCCTTAACAAAATGTTCTTTATTGTTTTCAATCTTACCACCAGAACTGACAACTAAACAATACACAGTTAATCTACACAGTTATTCCATTTAACAGAGGCAGTTATACAATCATCAGTGTGAGGTGCTCGCACAGTGAGCTGTCCAGTTTTTCCTGGAACGCCCTGTTTTGATAGTATTTTCACAACTTTTCAGAACCGCCGCTCTCTGATCCCTGTAAAAACCCAACGTCATCAACTGGCCTCTGTGTAACTCCGCTAAGGCAACAAAGGCTTAAAACTATTGCACAACAGCATTGCAATAAGGATAATGAGGCAAGGGTGAGGCCTCCTATTCAGTCAGTCTCAGACGGGTGAAGATGCAGTGGACTGGAAAAAAGGGTTTATCTGGATCACATTATGAGTCTCTGCATACCTAAATATAGTGTTAGGAATGTGTTTTACGAGGTGTGTCACACCTCAAATGCTACGCTAACGTTCACTTGTATAATGGTGTAACTGGCTTTAAACAGGCTTTGTGCGTATTGTTACAGCCCTAATCTCTATTTACAGATTCTACAGAAACTGTAGCCTAGAATCTTTACACGCAGGACCAGACAGTATGAGAAGTGTTCTGGTTTCTGTCTACGTTTGTAGTCTGAGTAGAATTGATCAATCTTGTTTCAGCAAGCGTCACTGATGCAGGAAAAACAGTCTGTAAAAACAGTCCGGCTCCCATCTGCAGTCATGCGATGACAATTTATTTATAAATTCTATAAACATAACTATAAACAGACATCTGCATGTTAGTTCAGCTAACAATCTGTTCTGGATCAAAAATGTCAACTTGAGCGACAAATTTGCTCGACGCAGTGTTGTGAAAGCCAATCAGCATTTAGATTTCCCTAACTTCCTTAAATGCATCAGAAATGATTGATCCAACCTCCGTTCGACAAACTTCATGTTAAAGTAGTTTTCTTCTCCTCTTGAGGACAGACCTGACAAAGCTTCACGTTGACTTGTTACTAATCTACATCATGATGTTGTTATTTCAGCAAACTGAAGAGTTGTTAATTAAAGTCACTCACAAGAAGATTTCTTTTTCGGCTTCATCTCGCTCAAGTGAGCCAGAGACAGCCTCTGTGTAACTTAGTGTTTACAGTGAATTGAGACTCAGCACAAACAGATGAACGGGCGCTCCGCTTTTGAGCTGCACACTGTCGCTTCTTGATTTGGACTGTAAACAATGCAGCACACAGAAGAGTCTTATGTGACGTCATATATACAGTATGTCGCTGTCAGACGTTAGCCGGCAGGTTATACGATTGTTACAGCCCCAGAACTCAGTAAATCACTTAGTTCTTTAAAGAGTTACTGGCTGTGATCCACATCAGCTGTCATCAAGATAATGATGAGGTCCAGGACAATGTCACATGCCACTAAGGACTTATGTACAATTGATTTATGTTACATTACTCTCCTCCCTTTCTTTCATGCAGGGCCGAACCCCTGCTAACACAGATCAAAGGGGACCGAAAGGTGGTGGTGACCCCTGTGTTTGACAAAGTCAACTATGATGACCTCAACGTGATCCGGTACGAATCTGCAGCACACGCCTTCGACTGGGCTATGTGGTGCATGTATGAGGGTTTTTCTCCAGAGTATGATAAACTCAAAGACCCATCATTACCTGGAAAGTGAGTTGAAATCAATCTGTCTTGGCTCCAATTTTCATGTGTGTCAAACAAACGACACCATATGCAAGTCAATAGTATCTTGGATGAGGGATTCATGGTGATATAACAGCTTCACTGTTATGGTTATACTCATGTACTCTGTACAGCATGTATTAAACAGTAACGGTTCTGTTCTATGACTTTAGGAGTCCATCCGTCATGGGCATCTTTGTTGCTGATAGGAAGTTCCTTGGAGAAATTGGAGGCCTTGATGAAGGGATGAAAGTGTACGGTGGAGAAAATGTCGAGCTGGGAGTTCGCGTGAGTAGGCCTCTCCTATCTGACTTTTAATCCAGTTGGGATAATGAGGCTCATTCCACTTTAACTGGTTTCAGTACAATTACCCATCTTCTGTTGGAACTGCTGCTGTAATATCCCACCAGACCTGTAAGACCATGTCTCTGCTGTAAAATAGATGTGCAGAGTTTGTTGTCTGATAAACATGAAAACACCTGGATTACTCAAATAGACTTTTCTGGATCATGTTTAATGTACTCACTGGTGCCTGAAGATGCATTTTATATAATGGACACGCGATAACATACCCAAAACAAAGCAATGGGTGTACAGACAAAGTTGCGTAATAACCAGAGGAAAGGGTAAATACACAATAATCAGCGAAAACTGTTAAAGTTTTGCCGCGTGTGCAGCCTGTTACAGTTATTTCTGATTGTGAAGAGAGAATAGGCGCGCTCTCTGAGTGGTAATGTAACATTAGCGAGAAGGCTAATGTACAATGTGCTGGCAAAAATAATGTAAACTCTAGTGAAGGACATGTCTCGATCAGGATATATTTGAAAATGAGAGCGGTTCCACAGACTCCCTCCAAAGACGTGGCCGGTGGGGGTGTACCGCCCACCTCCGATTGGCAGGCATTAACATTCTTTTTTTTATGTGTAGCCTATATACATTTTATGATGTCATTTTGTCCCAAACGGTCGTGTCCACGCCACCATCGGCTGGCAATGTCCAGGGCTAATATAAAACCGTAGACGGCGTGTTTGAGCCATTTCCAACCCATGAAATGCCAATTTTTATACATTTGGTAAGAACTGTCAATATTAACACCAGCACTGATATGCTTCATCACAGTACAGCAATATAATTTAGATTATAGCTCAAAGAACATGTTTAAGTGTGCAGCTACTCTTTAAGCCAAAAAGCACCCCAAGTAACTCAAGTAGCTAATGTTACTGAATATGCTGCTTCAATAGTGAGTTAATTAATTTACAGTATACTCACAGGCATGTCGGTTCATTCCATAACTATCAGTCTCAACTTCAGTTGCTAGTCGATGGCTAGTTTAAGGCTTTATGCTGTCCATCTCACTATGGGACAAAAATGGATCTGCTTACCTTTTGGTGTATATGTGTACAAACGTTAGTCTTACACTCTTGGGAGCGCGCACAGTGTATGACTCACTGATATCAGCGCAGCCATTTACAAGACAGCCGGATGTGCTGATGGATCTCAGACCAGCTTTCTCACATGCAGCATTGTAGCTACATCCTGTTGTGTCAAAAAGGTTCAGCCATAAGGGCCAGATTAAAGCCAGGAGCCCCTGCCACAACGTAATTAACAGCATTCTTAAAAATATAGTCGAAGTCTTCAAAAAAAGGCTCAGCAGACAAGCAGGCAATGGAGACTGGCAGAATCTGATGCAAAGAGAGTTTATTCCTCTACAGACGTTCTATACAAGCAACAAACTCTGAGTCACTCCGGAAAGTTACTAACTACGCAGTTTAAAACTTTGGTTTTTATTCCTTGTGAAGCTCCCCCTATCTTGACTCCCTCCTCCATCCCTTTTAGAAATCTCACCAGTCCTAACCCTGGAATCATTGGTGTCACACAAATTTGGGATTATATATTGGGATCAAATTTCAAGTACGTCTTCATTTGCATTGTGCTGACTCAGCAGTTCTAAGGATGACCTCAGTTGCTAGTAGTTTTCCAAGGCCGCCTTCTGTCTCGTGGCCTTGTGAGGTACTACACATGATATCAGGCACAGCTACAAGGCTGCCCTATCTTGCAGGTGCAACACTTGGTGTCAGGAAACGTATCAGATTACCATTTTAAAATTAAAGCATTTGATCCTCAAACACATGTTTGCCAGATTACACATTTTTCACACAGAGCATGATTTACCTCACACTCAAGTTGACTATGAAGTTTCAAAAATGTTCAACACTCTGTTAGCATTAGCTGCTAGAGATGTATGGGGGCCATATTTCCCCCAAAACAGGTAGACTGGGTATATTTCTTAGAAAGATAGTTGGACAGACAATTCTGTAAAAACACTTATTCACTCTGTGAAAGTAAGATGAGAAGATTGATACCAAAGCTACAATTAGCTTTGCTAGCATAAAAACTCAACAGTTGGAAATGGCTAACCTGATTTATTTATCACATGCAGCTCTGCATATATCTGTACAAAATCCAGTACATAAACCAAACTTGATGGTTTTACAGTTAACTGTGAAGCAGGAACTTCCTCAATTCTCTGCTGGTAGCCTGACAAAGTTGAAACATGACTGGATCCGCAGCAGGGGTATCCCAGACAGAAAATGTGTTACATGAAGTTTCACTGTCCACACATTATAAATATAAATTTTGGCTTTTTTTTGGCTTGTATAGGTGTGGACCTGTGGAGGTAGTGTTGAAGTAGTTCCATGCTCCAAAGTCGCCCACATTGAGAGGTCCCACAAGCCCTACATGCCTGACCTGAGCATGGCTATGAAAAGAAATGCTCTGAGGGTGGCAGAAGTCTGGATGGATGAATACAAGCACAACGTCAACTTGGCTTGGAACTTGCCATTTAAGGTACTTTATATTAGACAAGACACTCTGCATGCTTCTACACACTGGATCATATTCAAGGTAGCACAATTTAAAGCTTCTCATATGAGTAGTTGTTTAGGTATGAGTGCATTTTTAATGTCTCTTAGCTCTTTACCTAAAGGAGTGTAATTTAAATTTCTTAATTTACGATTACACAAACAAATCATGCCATAATTTTTTTTACCTCTGCAGAATCACGGAATTGACATTGGGAATATCACTGAGAGGAAAAATCTCAGAGAAAGGCTGAACTGTAAACCGTTCAAATGGTACTTAGAAAACGTCTATCCCAAGTTGGATCCCTTGGAAGACCTAGTTGCCTATGGAGGAGTAAGCTTATTTCTATTAAATATTTCCTTATTGCAAGAGGCAGTGCTTAAAACTGGATATGATACGTCCTGTGCACCCACACATGTCGAATGTTTTACATCAACAAAGTCCCATGTGAACTGAGATGACGTAGGATGTAGACTGGTCTGTAATTGAGCCCGTGTCATTAAGAAGGATGTTGCTTTGAATCTGTGGATGAACCTTGAGCGTTTGAAAAAGATGGTCAGTGACATTCTGCTTGTAGCCCTGCAAACCCCGCAGCTACATTCTTAACATTCGTGTGTTTTTTGCTGGTACTCTTAAGTACCTCACATTACTTATGCAATTCTCGGAGGCGCTCTTCAGACCAGTAACTGTTACATGTTCCTCGAGTTAGGACAGAACTGGGAAAGACTGCTTTTTGTTATCCTGCACTTGACTCCTGGAACAAGATACAGCACGTGCTTGAATTGGATGCATTTTTATCGTTTGGACATTTTAGAAGCCTGATTTTAAACCTCTATTTGTAACTGTTTTACTTAAATGAACCTAATTTAGATTTTTATTTTTTTCCCATTTTAATCACTGAACTCTTTTAAATATTTTAGTACATTTTAGGCTTTATCTAACACACAACATTTTACTTTACCTTTTAATGTCTTGGTTTTTGTCTTAATTGTCGTCTGGTTCGTCTTTTTAACTTGCTTCTGTAATTAACTCGATATCATTGTAAATGAGAGTTGCCCCTTAATGATCTCTCGAGTATATATAAAGGTTGATTGATTGAGTATGGATAAGTTAATTGTTTCAGATTTCTGTTCATTTCTGCGATGCTAAGAGTTTTTCATTACTCTTGTTTGATGGAGACACTGCTGCAGGTTATGCGCTGCATACTTTAACACTTAAATAACTATCTTGTACCAGTCATAGTGTTTAAGGAAGGTTCCCATGGGTGTGACATGTTGTTTAACTCCTCAACCTACAGATGAAGAATCTTGATGCTGACATGTGCATCGACCAAGGCCCAGTGCCAGGTAACAAACCCATTGCCTTCACTTGCTACTACTATGGACCTCAAGTAAGTAATATGAATAATGAGTGAAAGATGAATGATCAGTCTTTTTTCAATAATATTGTCTGTGTGTTTTTGTTGGCTTATTTAATGGTCTAATCTGCTACATTTTTAGTACACTTATTATCGCAGCAGTGGTGAGCTCTACATCGGCGGCATCAAGTCCCACAAGTACAATGACAACCGGTGTTTGTGCGACAGAGGCACAAAAGATTCTGAGCCTGGCCTTTACAGGTGCAAAGAGGCTATGCAGAAAGGAATGGGGATTCACTGGGACTTCACTCAGGTACTACAAGATCAACTGTTATTAAAAAAGGGATCAAGAGATGTGACAAAGACTATTTCTATTCCTTAAAAAAAAGCTCAGAAAGTCGGTGTTCCTTACAATCTGATACAGGAGAGTGGATGAGTTTACGGTGACACAGGAAGCTACAAATATTGATTGTGGTGTTATGCATATGATATGATTACACCTATTGTCTTTTCCAGGGCAAAGAGCTGAAGAACAGAGAGACAAAGAGGTGTCTGGAGATTATTAAGAAGCAACTAATAATACAGGAATGCTCTGGCCAAAGATGGGAAATGGAAAACATTATTAAGCCATTTTAAAGGGTGCGTGTGGCCAACAAGAAACTTCTCATTTATTTAGTGGCCTCTGCTTGGGAGGGGAAGAGTGAGCACTTTATTTTGTCAACTCTATCTTGAGTTTTCCCTGGAATTTTCTCAACATCCTATAAATGTACATTAAGCCTGAAGATGATTAATGATTTTATTTAATTTTTTTAATCTCATCCCAATTTTTTAACAGCTGCCAATTCTAAGATATTCACATGTAAACAAACTGTGTAAAACTTTAGAGTTCAAATTGCTTTTAGGACAAGGTCGCTGCCAATAACACCAAGGTTTTCCATAAACAGTAGAAAAAGTATGTTTAGAGGATGTTGTGCATGTTGTGTTGATCAGATTTAATGTATAAAAGGGCAACTCAAGATTATTTGATAGTTTTAGTTCAGTGGATTGACCTAAAGAATGTTGGACTTCTTCTCGTACATCATTAAATTAATCCCGCCGAGAAAAACTTTGTTGGTCAATTTCTTTTTTTCATCAAACAAACCTGATTGGTCCAACCTGTCAGACTTTGAACTCAGTGTTCTGAAACAAAAGGTTTAGTGGAGTTGATGCTTTACTGAGCAACTGAAAAGTTGCAGCTTGTCCTTGGTAGGGTGGTTGAAAGATCCATGAACTCATTGTTCAGCACTTCCCATATAATTGTAAAAATACTCTTTTGACCCATTTGTCAGTTCTGATATAAATTACATTTAAAATGAGTTGTTTTTCTATCAGCTGTTATGTTAACTGTAAAAAACACTGGGGTTGTAAGTTCTTCAGGAAGCATTTTTATGATACTGTGCCGGCAACAGCAGTGGCCCAAGTGATAAAGTTTATGGGTTGTCTGAGACAGGCCAAATCCCGATCTCCACACTCACAGACTCACGGACTTTGAGGCACCTTACCAGTAAGTGTGTGAGTGCTTAGTGCTGTCCCTCTGTTAAATCACAGTGTGTGAGGGCTCTGATTCAGACTTTACAGCGCCAAATTGCAGACTTTCCTTTGGTAGTTACCCAGAGTTCATAGCCAACTTGGTGACATGTACAAATGTGATTGCCCAGCCCCCCACTAGATGTAAACAAATGTTCCTATATTGAAGTAGTTTTAAAAATTGAAAATTGAACAAAAAAAACCTTAAATGTAAACAAAGTGAGCATGAAGGCGACGGGAACCAAAATACGTTCATCTGTAAATGACAACATGTATCCTAGTTCATCACTTATGTGATTAACGTTTTTAGAAATGTTTGTTTTTCAGTTAAATATTTGAAAAGGATTAAAAAATGACACCTTTCTAACTTTTGATAGTTTGCCTAAAATATGTAAACACACAAATACATACTGGAGGTCTAATTATTTAATGGCGCATCTTGTTTCCAGGCAACATGTGATGCCATGATAGTGTGTCTCAGGCCACATTTTTGGGCAGCTCTCAAACCCTCACGGACTTTAATGACGTCAGGCGTGCAACTGCCTGAGTCCGTTCAGTGCTTAGGCGTTAGGGTAGAGATTGGGATTGAGCCACAGTCTGTCAGCGCCTCACCTGACTTGCACACTCTGCTCATTAGCTAAAACTAATAAAAAATAAAAAGTTTTGAAACTACATATTTCTATTTCCATAATACCATGAATTAGATTCCACAGACTCCATGAAGAAGGGCAGAAAGGAAACATAAACCATGAGGAGTAATGCATGTTAACAGAGGTAGAGGCAAAGGGTAAATAAAGAGTTAACGTTAACGTTAACGTTAACACCGGAACGTGTGACGTGTGTTTAGGACCGGATAAACAATCCCTTTCTTAAATACATTTGAAGACAGCTTGTTGGAGCCATAATGTAATTTTTGTCTTGTGTTTTGTTTCATGTTTATATAGTACACGGGTGATCATATGCATGTATATGCAGTTCTTGTGTTCAATCACTGGGTGGAGCATTATCACCGGAAATATAGGTAAGCTCCTGTTGATGAGCAGCAGGTGTGTGGAGGGGAAGCAAACAGTTTTTTGACCGTGTCAGTTTGGCAGCGTGGCAGCGTTTGTACGGTGTTGAAACTGCAATTGTTGAATGGAAACTTGCCTGTAAAGATCTATGGACTAAGCTGTTGTTTTTCTACCTGTGCCAAGGTGAGCATGTGCACTGATGGTGAATAAATGGGTCACCGCACTCAAAGATACACAGCGTATTGGACATTGGTTTATTGTTTTGCCCAGAACACGCGTCCGAACCAGTTCTCCCCGTTTACCCCTCAGTGGCTTAAAGTAAATGTATCCGTTTTTGATTGAAAGACTCTACACAGCTGCCAGGTTTAATAGTGTGGTATTGCGGTATTTGTTGATCAAACATTTGTATATTTAATCCCTACTGAGTAAACTAAATGTGTGAGGAGTGATGAGGTCGAAGCCGAGACGCCAAACACAAGCTGTGTTCTGCTGCTGCTATAAACGTTTCAGACAATGTGAGTTGTCTGACTGAAATTATTTTAAATCTGTAAAATAAATGTTTTTTCCTCAGTTATGTTAACTGTAGGCTATATATAGAAAGGCTATGCATAATTCAGTTGAGCTGTGATTTCACAAAAGAAAAGTCCCAGGTCAAAAAGAAGTATTGCAATAAAACTATACCATAAATTCATAAAGCATATAGTATTGTGCTCCTAATATTCTCACTTGAGGTGCATTAAAGATACATTACTCTGTACTTTTACCTACGAGTCAAAAGCATACTTCAAATTGTGTATTTTGATTATAATTTCAAATGTTACCATATTACTTGCATTGTAATATTAACAATAATAATGACTTATTTCTATAGCACCTTCAAAAACAAGTGTTTGCAAAGTGCTTTGACAAACAAGCAATCCCGAACACAGTAGGTAACAAAAGAACCCAAACAATAAGGCTGACACAGCAAGACAATACAAAGCTACAGTGTTAGGACTGGTGCTAAAGGACCCAGAAGCAGAACACGAACTTGAGGTATTAAGCTTGTAGTGAAGTTTTATTGCAGGAAAAGGGAGATGGAGATGAGGGAGGTTGTCCAAAAGGTTGCAGAGGGAAAGGTAATCTGGCAGAGGAGGCGAGGTTGTGAGCCTGGCTGGTGGAGTGGGGCAAGGTGAGGAGTTCGGCGAGCAGGCTGAGGCAGACAGGAAGGCAGATGGGGAGTAATGATCCAATGGCAAAAGGAGAACAGGATGAGTCCAGCAATACACAGTGAAAATCTTCTTTTATCAAAAAGGCCTGATAGTTTTCTACCACAGTGGCTGAAACAACCATCTGGCGATGAGTGGCTGGAGAACCGGTGTAGATATACTGTTGAGTTGATGAGTAGCTGGAGAGCGGGTGTGCAGGTTTCCACAGGTTTGTCGCATGAGCAGCAATCAGGAGGGAGCTGGAGAATATATCACTGGGGGACCCACGCCCACACACACACACACACACACACACACACACACACACACACACACACACACACACACACACACACACACACACACACACACACACACACAGGGGAAAACAAGAAGACAAAGAAACAGGAGGAAGTGACCATAACATACAGTCAATATGAAGTTAAAGCAGGAGGACAATAGATGTTAACATGTAAAACAGAGGATGAAGGGTAAAAGGAATTCAAATAAAGAAGAAAATAAATGAAAAAGCAAGAAATAAAACATCACATCACACAGCAGCACATCTGTAAAAGTGAGTTTTAAGAAGTGATTTAAAAGATGTCACAGATTCTGCAGCCTTATCTCCTCAGGCCAGTTGTTCCAAAGCCGAGGGGCCCTGACAGCAAAAGCACGATGTCCTTTACATTTAAGCCTCGACCTTGCAGATTGTTAGCTGAATTTACCGCAGATGTCTGTTTAAAGAGATTAATAAGAAGCTAGATCATCATCAGATGACGCTGATGGGAGCTGGGATGTCATTACGCCGCGTCACATTCAGCCTGCTTTTGCTCTGCTCACGGACTGTTTTTCCTGCATATGCCGCAGCCTGCTGATACATGATTGCTCAATATAGTCAGACTACAAGCGTACTACAAACGGAAACCAGAACACTTGCCATCCCTAAAATCCATGTCCCCTGCTAGATGGAGATTAAAAGAAAAGAAAATAGAAATCAAAATAAATACAAAATGTCTTAAGTAAGGGATAACGTACAGTGAGCGGGTTGTTTTATTGGAATGGAACCCGGACCCGGAGGGTGAGCAGGATTTGTCTCACCCTAATGGGGTGAAGACGATGGTGAAGTAAGACAAGGGCCCAATCCCAAATCAGCCCCTATCCCCTCGCCCTATCCACTCACCCTCCGTTTGCGCGTTCTCATGGAGGTTCGCCATATTGAGGGCCGTCCCAAACCACTCCGCGCGGAGTGTAAGAGGACTGTTAAGCCCTTAAATAGTGAGTCTGCACAGGCGCAGGCTTACGGCCGCCCTAGCAGGAAGTACACATGAAAGAGGAGAATGGAGGAAACAATATATAAATGGAAAAGTTCTTACCTTTGTTTTCCTCACGCTGACTTTATATAATCACAGAATGTGTGGTGTCAGAAAGATAAGAATATAAAAAATAAAACAAAAAAGAGGAGAATATAATTTTGTCTCTAAGGTCGCGTGATTTGAGCCACAAATGCCTGTATGCATGCATAGCCTACAGAAAAATAATTTAAAGTAGGTCAAATTTACCAAATGTGTTTACAGGGACTGCTATCCACCAGGAATCAGCGCATCGCCTGATTGACGTTTTCTGTCTCATCACTGTCAGTCTGTTGACATTTTCTTTTCCATTATCCCGTACTGTGTTCTGTTTAATCTTTACTTCATGTGCCGTCTTCGGTTTTGAGATCTCTCTGTCGTAGCCATCAGTTTTTGCGTCTTTTCCCCTTCACTGATTTCTGCCTGCTGCCTGCTGCCTTCGTCTCTTTCCTTTTTTTCCCTCTGTAAACAAACCAACGTCAAATTTACCAGACTTTTTTTCAGCAGATTGATATTAGTTCGTCCTCCAAATTCTGTGATTAGAGCCGCATCCCTAGTAACGGTGTGCTATAAATAACAGAACTTGGAATGCCATAATTCACCAATCAGAATCAAGGATGAGAGAGCTGTCAGTCAAGCACGTTTTGTTCACGCCCCCACAGACCTGAGAGGAGGTCCAACAAGGAAACATAAAAACACCTGAAGTGTTTCTACACAAATGATATCAGCTTTTTATTAAATATGAAGCATTATTATTGATTCAATTAGCAAACAGTGAAATAACTTGTTATAATGACCAGCACACAGTCAATCAGTTCAAAAGCATTTATTTTTTCACTTAGTTTGAGTCAAAGTCACAACACAGAGTTCAAATTCTTTTTCAATTGTTAATTCACTTTTTATTTTTTCTTCTCTGACCAGATTAAGGGGCAATTTAAAGTGTCCGATTGACCTACAAGCTGCATGTTTTTGGACTGTGGGAGGAAACCGGAGCCCCCGGTGGAAACCCACGCATGCACAGGGAGGACATGCAAACTCCACACAGACAGGAAGTGGTTCTGCTGTGAGGCCGCGGTGCTAACCACCGAGCCGCCGTGCTGCCCTCAGAAGCTCTGTGAAACTCTGTGAAGGTTTGTGCAGCACGGCTATCGTGCTGCACAAACCTTCACAGAGCTTCACTTCTTACCATCCTCATTCCCAACGACGCCAACCCGGTTGCAGCAGAAGGTCCTCTTCATCCATGACCAGATGCGCTGGCAGACCTTCTTCTTCTTCTTCTTCTTCTTCTTCTAGGGTTATATCAAACGCACTTAGCTTAAAAAGAGGGACAAGACAGGTCTGTCCACTAAGCCCCCTCTTGTTTGTGATATTTATTGAAGCTCTAAGTCAGGGGATCTATCAGGACAACAATGTTAAAGGTATAAGTATGCTTGGGCAAGAACATAAAATTTCTGTCTTTGCAGATGATATTTTCATTTACTTGTCAAACCCAGATAGTACAATTTTAAAATGATTGTCATTGTAAGATCACTTCAGCGCTGTCTCAGGTTATAAAGTCACATCCTAAAAACCCAACTAGCCCAGCCAAACAATAACTTCTAACGTTGAACAGAACTGGGATCTGAAACACATTAAATATTCAAGAGTAAACATCCCGGAACATTTAACAGATTTGTATGACTTACATTTTAACCCGTTGAATCAGAAAATAAAGGAGGACATAAATAGTTGGAATCTAATTCCAATATTAAGCTTTGAGTCACGGATTGAGTCTGTTAAAATGAACATCTTGCCGACGATATTGTATTTGTTGCACACTCTTCCAATTGAAATAATCGATAAACAATTCAACGAATGGGATAGATTAATATAACGATGTATTTGGCAAGGGAAAAAACCAAGGATAAGATTTCAAACTCTTCAGTTGCCAAAGAACAAGGGAGGACTCACACTCCCATGTTTAAGGGATTATTACGTATCTGTCCAATTGAGAACCTTGTTTTGCTGGTGCAATTCTGATTATCAAGCTACATGGAAAACTATTGAATCAAATCTATCTGGGACAGTTCCACTTCAGGCCCGTTTAGGGGATAAAAGACTTTATGGAAACAGGTAATAAGTGGATCAACTGTTCTCTGAAAACAAGGTTAAATACTATAGCTAAGAATGACTTGTTGGAGGAGATAAACATATTAATGATGGTGCTCTTATGACCTTGACTTTACCCCAACAACTGGATGCTAGCGATAAGGTATGGGCCAAGCAGGGCCTCTCTTCTTACTGTACTTTCTTTAACAATGGTACGTTAAGCAATTTTCAGACACTGAAAAGACTATATGGGTTAAATAATAGTGACTTAGCCACCACATTAACAGTTTAATATCAGAGAGTCAAAAGGCGTTTGAGAATAACATAATGAGAGTTTATATAGGTGCCTACAGGGGAGATTCTGGGCTTAAAATAATTTCAAGGTTACATAGAGGACTTCGAGAGGTGAAAACAGAAAGTACCACCTACATAAAACAAAAATGGGAGAAGGAATCTAATAGTTTCATATCTGAGGAGACCTGGACAAAATATTACTATTTCAATGGAAGGTAACAAGCTCAACCTCATGGAGAGCATTTGGTTGGAAGATATTTTATAACACCGGTTTAGAAGTCTCATCACTCAGGCTTTTCCAGCTGCTGGAGAAACTGTGGCTCCCAGGAAGCGAATCACTACCACCTATTTTGGGCATGCCCTAAAGTTCACACTTATTGGTGTAATATCCACAAAGAATTAACATGTATTTGGGACGAATGTTAGGTTTAATTGGGACCAGCTTTTCTTTGGAATCCTACATTCATCTACAAATAATAAAACAAAGTACTTGTTTGGAATACTGAGCATAGCCGCTAGAAAGGCAATAACCAAAAAATGGCTTAAGCCAGTCACCCCAACTATAGAGGACTGGTATGACATAGGTTATGAAATCTTTATAATGGAATGGATCACCTGGTCGATGAGGATTTCCCCAAAACGCCCTTCTTTTGTGTAACAGTTTATGTAAGTTATAAACATCTAGTACTATAGTACTATACATAGAGTATACATACGTGTGTTTTATTGACCTTTTTTATGAGTGGAAAACACGTTTTATTTATTCATCCTTTTTTTCCGTTTACTTTTTTTAATCTAATTTTTGTTTGTTAAGAAAAAAAAACGAAAAGATGGATCACTCTGGAAGTTGTTTTAACCAGTGTATAACAGCCTGTTATTCTATGTGATTCCAAATAAAATATAAAAAAAGCTAACAAGGGCTAGCTAGCTGGGGGAACTTTCTCTCACTTTATGAACACTTTACTTAATTAAATGATGAACAATCCTTTCAGGGAAAGTAAAAACTCCAGAAGAGAGAAAAGAGACAGAAGCTCAGAAAGATATTTTGACTGACGAGTGCTAACTATTTCCTGGTGTGCTAGCATGTTAGCTGTTAGCCTTCTTGTGTTTGTGGCTCACTAAGTAGCCCTCAGAGGAGTCCATAAAACCACATAGAAACTCATCTAATGATATTTGCTTGTACGTTTTTGGTACAGGACAAAAAGCAACTCATATTTAATTCGGCAGTTCTGTTTAGGACTATATGATACAATCCCTTGTTTGCTTCACGTTCATGAGATGATGTGAGTGGGGACCAGTGGTTTCCGCACAAGAGCCATGGTGGTGTGTGTGTGTATGTGGGGGGCTTCAT
Source organism: Semicossyphus pulcher (assembly GCF_022749685.1). Classification (NCBI taxonomy): domain Eukaryota; kingdom Metazoa; phylum Chordata; class Actinopteri; order Labriformes; family Labridae; genus Semicossyphus; species Semicossyphus pulcher. The sequence continues at coordinate 28,998,649 of NW_027211759.1, read as the reverse complement.
TGGAGTCGTCAGGTGGGCACACTCCTTCACTGGTGTTTCGATGATAGGCCCACAACTTGGCCTCGGATTCCCATGTCCTTTAGCAGCCTTGTAGTGACTTACCCACGAAGCCTCTGCAGCTGACTTTGACTGGGCAGACCTTGGCTTTCCAGCCGTGTTATTCAGCGTCAGCTACCAGCTCAGCGTACATAACGCTCTTGTGTTCATACGCCTCCTCATCAGCTTCCTCCCAGGACACAGTAAACTCAATGATGTAAACGGTGTTAAGCGAGCACGAGATCTGGTCTGAGGTTAGCAGTGGCGATCTCAGATGGAAAGCAGATTCAGATCCAACAATAACCTCCAGTCTCGCGCCCCTCCCAGCTGGCCAGTGACGGATTTTGCTGTATAGACCCTGGTTTGCTTCGCTCCCTCACGGACAAACTCTCACGGATGTGGGATGAAATGATGGAGGAGGTAGGGCATTGATGGATACCTGTCTGGTCTCCAGAGCAGCTGCTAGGCACTTCAGCACCTGGTTGTGCCACCAGGTATAACGGCCTTGTGTCAGGCTTGTCTTGCAGCCAACCAGAATGTGTTTCAGGTTTGCTGGAGATGGACAGAGTGGGCATGTAGGGTCTTCTCCGTACCACTGATTGAGGTTTCTTGGAGATGGCAGGACGTCATAGGTGGCTCTTAGAATGAAGCTGGTTTGAAATGCTTCCATGCCCCACATGTCCCTCCCAGAGAACTTTCTCTTATCAACTCCCCCCCCATTTCATCCATTGTCCTTGCTTTGCTTGAGAGACGGCTTCTGCGCATCTCGTTGCCCGTTCTTGCTGGCGCACCTCCACGACCACGAGACCTCAGCGCTGAGATGAAGTTGCTGTGCGCCAGGATGGTCTGCTCTCTCCAAGGCCAAGGCCTCCTCTTCCTTGTTGTACATGGCCAACAATTCCCGGTGCTTAAGGGCTGACATGACGTGCTGTGTAGCTGCAGATGGGGTCCACTTCCTTCCAATAGCAAGGTCGGGAGTTTTTTGGGCAACATCTGGGTCAAGGGATTGAGTCAGTGTCATTTCCAACCTTACTTTGGAGCACTTGAACTCCTCTGCAAGACTGGACACAGGATACTTTAACAGAGCCTGTGAAAAAAGTTCAACAATTATAGGGTTAAAAAGTTGTAGCCGGCAGCTAGCTCGCTAACCTGCTATATGGCAACAATATTTCCAGTTTGCATCCAATGAAATCCCAAATTAATGGTTTAAAAGCTGTTCAACTCAATAGTCACACACAGAGTTAATAAACTGTGTTTTTATCCCAGATTAACGGTGTGTGTTGACAGCAGTAGCTGATAAACAGCATATTGAAGTGATATGGGTTCTTATAATCATTTTCCACATCTGCACCAAAAATCACACCTTTTTTAAATTCATAACTAAGTCAAATCTTAACACACAGACATGATAAACACATTTTTAGATTCATTATGACTTTCTCAGGATATTACCAACATGAGTATGTTCACAAAAAGAGTCCATAAATCTATCTGGAAATCACATGAATGTGAGAGTGCACACCTATAACTTCAGGATTTCTGAGAATCAACATGGTTTAAGTTTTTCTTCATTTTTTAACTAAGTAATAATATTTGTTTTTACACTTTTGGTACAGTAAGATAGTAAATTATATTTGAACGTTTCCTGGTTTAATCAGGGGCACTAAATCCTCTTCTTCCCTGTTTAGACCGCCATCCTCTCCTTAGGTAACGGAGCGTTCATGCACCCGCTCAGATCGGTTTTCCTGCAGACTTTCTGCACTTTATTTAAGGAGGAAGGGAATTGTAAACGGGGCGGCTGTGGCTCAGTGGTAGAGTCGGTCGTCCTTCAATCGGAAGGTCGGAGGTTCGATCCCCAGCTCCCTCAGGCTACATGTCGAAGTGTCCTTGGGCAAGACGCTGACCCCCAAATTGCTCCCAGTAGCCAATGTTGTTGAGCACTTTACGTAGCAGCCTCTGCCATCAGTGTGTGAATGTGTGAATGTGATATGTAGTGTAAAAGCAGCTTTGAGTGGATGCAAAGACTACAAAAGCGCTATATAAATACAGTCCATTCACCATTTACCATTTAAACTTGTGCTGACTCATGACACGCCTCTCCCAGAGTCCAAATGCCATGCCTCCTGACGCGACCCATCAGAGAAGTGTTCCAGTTCTCTGAGCCAGGGAAAGACGTCGGGGCCACGGGGGCTCTCGGCCATGTCGCTTGTCCGACCTGAAAACATCAGAACACGGACTCATTCCATCACTCAGACTGCAGCACACGGCTGAAAGTGGGACGGCTATAATTATCTGTAGGAATGTGGACGGAGGAGAGGAGATAAGCCATCAGACACAGCTGACACAAGAGCACAAAAAACCTGTCTGTGTTTTCCTCACGCTGTCTCACTTCGTGTAAATTCCGAAGACGCCATCATGTAAATGTCTGCTGAGATATTCAGCACATACTGTACAGAGCTCTGGAGCTGCTTTTATATAATTAAAATGTAAAGCTTTATTTAATGTTCAAGTAAGAATGTAAAAATGTATATAATAAATTAAATCTTGTCTGTTCACATGTTGATCTAAGAGCAACACAGGTGTTAACAATCTGTCTTTTATGCAGCGTGAAGAAGCTCACTCATTTTGTTTTAATTAATACAAACATATAAATTTAACCTCTGGGATGCTTTTTATAGATGCATCAAAACAAAGTCATGTTAGCAGTCTGATTTTACACTGTCCGTATAATACTGAACTAATGTTGGGATTAATCATCTTCACACTATAAGATGTTTTTTGGTTAAATGTCTTCTACATGGATCTTCTGGAATCAATAAAAGTTCTACATGTAATATTTTATCTGCTCATTTCACTGTGAGCAGTCGGACAGACAACCAGCATCAAGTGACAGAGGCATTAGATCAAGATCATCGAGAGAAATACGACAGAAATCCACCACCGTGCTACAGGTAAGCTTCTCTTTCTTTCTCCTTGATGAAGCAGCGTTTCTGAGCTCAAGAGACACAAACTGTTTCATCTACATTTTACTGCAGAGACAGAATCTATGTGTCTAACACACAGGCGTACAATACAGCAATGTAGCTGGTAACCTGTTATCCTTAATCAAAGAAAATTAAACTTCATTCTCCATTTCTCTCATTTCTTTTCAGATTTCAGAAAAAATCACAAAACACGTTTTCAGCCTACCCTGACCTACGACTAAAAAGATTCACGTTCATGGAGAAGCTGGGTGAAGGTGGCTTTGGCATGGTGTTGAAATGTTTGGACCCGGACACCAGAGACACCGTGGCTGTGAAGCTTCCCAAATTCAATGACGTTTCAATACAGGAGGTGAGATAGTCAGAGTTCAGGAGGTGCCTTGTTTGTTGTCAGTTATATTTGGTGTGATTGAGTATAACATAAATGGGTATTGCTGTTAACATATGGCGCTGCCTGGACTTAGCTTAAAGCAACACAATATGCAGACAGTCCACCAACATCAAAGCAGTAAATGTCGTCAATTCAAGCAGCAAATAAGACCCATATTTAGGACGTTTTAAGGTGGCGGCCTCTAGTGGCCGTAGATTTTATGACGGAAGCATTGGAGGAAGTCAGGTGACGTAGAATTAAGAGGGAGTAAACTTCAGTCAGAGAACCATGGTGTCAGACTCGGAGATGCTGACTCTGATGTGGTTGAAGTTAACATTTGGGACTTTGAGGAGACTTTAAAAGTAGGAAGTCAGGACAAGTCAGGAACATGATGTAACTTACATCAGTTAGAATAATTGAACTTTGACTTTTGGTCTCACATTGGACTAAAACTGGTCTCTGGTTTCCTTGAACGCCACCATTTCTCTACTAAACTACATCACCTGATAATCTAAATACATTAATTTAAAGTTTGTGTAGACCGACACAGAAAAAAGGGAAATATGTGTCCACGAACACAAATCTATATTATAATTTGGTAATTATTTTGTGGGTGTAGGGGTCACTGACGATCGACCTCTCTGTCATTTGGAGGACGTGTAACAACATGATGTCATGACTTTCAAATTGTTCTAAGCAGCCATTGTTTTTCCTGATATTTATAATTTTAAACATAATGACTTACTTTAAAAACGTGTCATTGCCTCTTTAGGTCACCATACTGAGAAAGTTGATGGACAAAGACATGGACGACTGCAACATTGTCAAGTTCTGCGGCTGTTTCGACATAACACTTGGACCGGCGCTCGCCTTTGAGAACTTAGATATCGCCTTAGCGGACTACCTTGACTACAACAAATCTGAAGCTATGATGTTAGATGACATTAGGATCATCACCCAACAGGTATGAATACAGCACCATCATTAGAAAGTACAGGTCTGTAAAACATGGTTCAGTCTCTGAAATTATTTATGACTTTGTGCTTGCAGCTGGCCACAGCGCTTAACACACTGAAGAGCGTTGGGGTGATCCATACGGACATGAAACCAGACGACATCATGCTGGTGACTCTGACACAACCCTTTGAAGTCAAGCTGATAGACTTCGGCTTGGCCATAACCAGATCTCAAGCCATGCCGGGAATGGCTATGCAAACTATTTGCTTCAGGTAAGAACCAGAGAAATGACGATTTTCAATTCATTCATTCGATTTGTGAGATGTTCTCTCTGTGTGTATTTTGAATCCTAAAATATGACAGTGTAGCTCATTGTGATTCGTTCTTCCACAGAGCTCCAGAGATTCATTTGGGCCTACCATTTTCAGAGGCCATTGATATGTGGGCATTGGGGCAGTTGGTTTTCACCATGCTCTTTGGTTGTCTACTAATCAGAGCAAAGTCTGAATATGAAGCAGTAAGTAATTTTCTACTCAACTTTTTTTTGTCCACTCTTCCTAAAAGATTGAGTCCAGCTACAAACGCAAGAAAGCGATTTGTCCATTGTTAAAGTTAACTTTCAGGATGATTGAGGGACATAATGTGATGTTTGATGCTTAGAGATCTTTGAATGTTAGCTATGGCAGTAGTTACTAGCATTAGCATGTAGAGCAGACGAGAAACGAAGCGTTCCTGCTGCATTTCTCACGTGACACTCTTTTATCTCCAGATGAAGTTAATAGTTGATCTTCTGGGTGTGCCACCTGACGATCTTCTCAACCAAGGGATAAGGGCGCACCTCTTTTTCATAAAGACGGAGTCCGACACCTGGAGGCTTAAGGTACTAAAAGTTGGTTTAAAGTGTGTTTCCATCAACTGGTTTGTGGGGAATGAGCTCATTCAACATATTCACACAGTGGATATTTCCTCTGACGTCTTGCTCAGGGTGGAAAGCACAAATGTTGTTCTAATGCTGTTATCTAGTTTTGCTAATCATATATACTTCATGAATCTATCTATTGATCATTTCACTGCGTTGCAATTGAACAGAAACTGTAAAGACAATGGACTGTTAGGAGAAAAACGTATTACTTATCACCCAATTAACAACAGTTAAAGGTACAATTCAACCATTTCCTAGCCAGCGTTACGGTTTGTTGTGTTAAACCACAAGATAGAGAAGGTGCCACTTCCTAGCTAATGGTAACGCTGGCTAATTATCAGTAACGTTAGCAAGAAAAGGGTCGCCTACGAGTTATGAACAGAACGTATTTGCAAGCTCATAAGAACAGCTCATTTAAATCAGCTAACACAACACTTAACCAGTTCCTGGCTAACATGACTAGGAATTCACATCTTTCCAATCCTGTCTTATAACACTACCAAATGGTGGTTTTAGCGAGGACACGGCTGAATACTAATGTAGATGCTGTCAAATGGTAGCTGATGAGTTATGAAATTAGTTGTTTTAATAAGAACATTAAAATGAATTCATTGAACTTTTCTTTTGGACACCTGAGGAGTATCTGGGGAAAGCCCCTGACAGCACATTCATTGGATATACATTTTCCTCCCTGGATGACCTGAAAACAGTAAATGTGAAGTTCTGTCATTTTTAGTTTAGTTTCTTTTCATGAATCATGAGGATCACTTGATTGATGGTGGATTTGACACTTGTTTCCTAAACTAGATCTATCGGGAAACAAGAAACGAAAAAGCCGAGGCTGGGCAGACAGAGCAGTGCTTCGAGCTGCTCAAGGCCATGATGACGATGGATGAGAGCCAGAGGATCACTCCCCTTGGAGTCCTCAGTCATCCATTCATCACTCAGGACAACCAGCAAGACCAACAAGACCAGCAAGACCAGCAAGACTACCAAGACAACCAAGACCTCCAAGACCAACAAGACTACCAAGACGACCAAGACCTCCAAGACCACCAAGACCAACAAGACTACCAAGACGACCAAGACCTCCAAGACCACCAAGACCAACAAGACCAGCAAGACCACCAAGACCACCAAGATGACCAAGACCAACAAGACTACCAAGACGACCAAGAACAACAAGACCAACAAGACCAGTAAGTAGAGTTTTTGAGTATTTCCATGTTGGTGGACCATTTCTATTGCAGTGTTTAGAAAGGTTAAGACCTTTACATCAGACTAACAGTGATTGTTTGTACACAGGAAGCGTACAACCAATGAGGGAACCATTCCACCTCCCACAGCCCCTCCATCCCGTGAGATCCAGGTCCAGCCTGCAGCAGCCGAGAACACGCTGCAGCTGGAAGATGAGGAGAGAGCCGACAGGTAAGGGACTTTTACTTTCTGAACTGTAGAATAACTGCTTCTACTTAAAGATCAAAGAACTTCTACCATCTCTGTGTTTATGTGTTCATGACAATCACAGGAACAAAACTCTAACTGCGCGTGTGTGTTTAGTTTGCAGGACGGGCCCAACGAGACATTTGAGGTCTCATGTGACACATCACCACCTCAATCACCAGGGATGACTTCAGAGGACAGCAAGGATGAGCAACAGAAGAAGAAGAAGAAGGTCTGCCAGCGCATCTGGTCATGGATGAAGAGGACCTTCTGCTGCAACCGGGTCGGCGTCGTTGGGAATGAGGATGGTAAGAAGTGAAGCTCTGTGAAGGTTTGTGCAGCACAGTTATCGTGCTGCACAAACCTTCACAGAGCTTCACAGAGCTTCTGAGGGCAGCACGGTGGCTCGGTGGTTGGCACCGCAGCCTCACAGCAGAACCACTTCCTGTCTGTGTGGAGTTTGCATGTCCTCCCTGTGCATTCGTGGGTTTCCACCGGGCGCTCTGGTTTCCTCCCACAGTCCAAAAACATGCAGCTTGTAGGTCAATCGGACACTTTAAATTGCCCCTTAATCTGGTCAGAGAAGAAAAAATAAAAAGTGAATTAACAATTGAAAAAGAATTTGAACTCTGTGTTGTGACTTTGACTCAAACTAAGTGAAGAAATAAATGCTTTTGAACTGATTGACTGTGTGCTGGTCATTATAACAAGTTATTTCACTGTTTGCTAATTGAATCAATAATAATGCTTCATATTTAATAAAAAGCTGATATCATTTGTGTAGAAACACTTCAGGTGTTTTTATGTTTCCTTGTTGGACCTCCTCTCAGGTCTGTGGGGGTGTGAACAAAACGTGCTTGACTGACAGCTCTCTCATCCTTGTGTTGACTTTGTTTTACTTTCTTTTTACAAATTGGTGAAGTCGCATCCTTCCCAGCCTTTAACACCTGACCAGAGGCCTCTGAGACGCTTAACCTGCACAAATGAGACAACAGAAACTGACTGAAAAGAGATGCACCCCAGACTGTGCTGCAGGTGAAACAGCATCTCTGTTGCATTTATAGTCACTTTGTCTTATTAAAGCATTTAATATTATTTACTATCTAAATAACTCATCATGCAGACATTTGAGCCTCATGGCAATAAAAAACCAAACACCAGCGCCAGGCATGGACAGGCCATCTGGGGTACCGGGCAATACCTTTGGGCCGGCCCGGGGCTGTCATAATTTAACCAAAAAAGTATATCATAAATCATTTCTATCGACCATTGGTAGATTTTCTTGAAGGACATTGGGCTAATCCAATGACATCTCTCAGCCCCAGGGGTCGCGTTAACCAAATATTTTCCCTCGTTGACCGTTTTTTTAAAACGGTGACGGAAAAATCTGAAGGCCATCTGTCATTTTGACAGATTGCAATTCACACCCCTGACCACTTGGTGGCGACTGAGCATATTAATTAGCTATGGACAGGAGGCTTTGACCACTACGGGTCACAGACCGGTGCCGCTCAACCACTGGTGCAGAAGGAGCGCATGCTGCGGGATTTCCTCCCGCTGAAGCAAGTGCTTGCGGGATCAAGAAACCCCTCGTTCAGAGAGTCTTGCCGACTTCTGATCACTTCACTTGGAGAAATGTTCCCTGATATCAAAACTTTGGCTGAAGTGGCGCTTGTAATTCCATTCTCCAGTGTGGCAGCAGAGCGCAGATTCAGCCTCCAGAACAACATCAAAACAGCCATGAGAAGTCGTCTGTCCGAGGCAAAAGTCCAAAGCCTCATGACAATAGTCTCTGCAGCAATCCCACTTGAGACATTTGATTACGCACAAGCGGGCACGCAATTCAAGTCCATGCGGACCAGGAGGAAGGTGTGAGACTGTATGTTCAGGCCACAGCAGGTGAACTGTTCATGCAATCGTTTAATTTCATTGTTCACATGTAGCTACCGGGGAAACAGTCAGTGTTTTTTGTCACTGCGGAGAAAAAGTTGTAACTGCTTGGTGTGTGATGTCACGGTGTATATTGAATATGTCATTATTATCATTTTAAAAAATTAAAGTGACGGGTAAAAATTGATTATGACGGGATTTTTATGACCCTTTCAGTCAAAATGACAGACAACGAAAAACTCTAGCGCAACCTCTACTCGCTGTTGTATTTAACTTCAGAGTAGAGTTGCTGACCTCTGAGTGCCATATATCGCTTAAAAGTCCACTTCTCAGGAACTAAAAAAAAAACAACCGAGTCCTCTCTTCAGTTTAAAAAACGTGGGGTTAAATGGTTCGTTAGCTCAAGAAGGAGGAGAGATTTCTCAGCATGTGACCGATCAATTATCTAATTCTCGGAACTACATTCTCGGACAGATGTAGTGGAGTTAAAAGTACAATATTTACCTCTCAGATGTGGTGGAGTAGACATATTTAGTACCACAGCATGTAAATACTTAAGAAAAGCACCTTGTTTTGCACTTAAAGTAATGATGTATTTTGTTAGGCTTCATTATACAGTGAATTTAAGATCGTATACTTGTGTAATTAAATTTGTTAAATAATTTAAAATTATTATGACTTCTAATTGAGTATGGATTAGGATGGTGTACTCCACAGTCACCTCTAAACAGTCATGAGGGATTGCTTGAGCACTGGTTACGGGACCTACTACTTTGCTCAGCAGTAAATTCATTGAATAGTAGCCTATACCATACTCTTTGAGGAGGCCGCAAGGACGTTGAACTGGTGGATCATGTTCAATTGATTGTAGGGGCGGCTCTGGGAAAAAAATGCCAGGGCCTATTTTTTGTCCCAGTCCAGCCCTGACCAGCCGTCTGCAGAGAGCTGGTGGAAACTGCAGTGCTGTATTTATAAGAGGTGTCACGCTCAGACTTTCCAACCATCATGGGAACAATTCCACCTCTGTGTGACCTAAGAATCACAATACTGTGTAAATAATAGTTTGACATTATTATATGTAAAATCAGGGGTTACACTCACCCCGGACAGTCACACTTTCCCCGATGCTTGGAGACAGCATGGAGCCGTTACAAAGGACAGGATAAGAGAGGAGTTATATCTGGTCGAGCTGCTCTGGAGGTTTCACTGTCTACATTACAGACACAGAAACTGGACTCACATCTGTTGAGGCTGGACTTGCTTCATCAACTGAGATCTTTGAGATTATATCTTAAATAATTCTTTAAAAAGCTGCGACTTTAAAAACTCTAAAGTCTCAGTGATTTCAATAAAAACCTGTTATGAACGGTTATGGAAAGTCTTACAAAATGATTCCAGGGGTGACAGTGAAATATTGGAGTCTGCTGTGATAACAAAGGTTGTGAAATAAAATCAAACATTTCCTGCATTAACCCTCCACAAACCTGAAAGTACATGTAGGACACCTGAAAGCCTGGACAAGTGAAAGTAGGCTTTGTTAAACTGTAACTCATGACTTCCTGTTCAGGGGCGGATCCAGAGGGGTGGTCTGGAAATCTGATTGGCCACCCCAACATCCTCAACCAGGATTGGCTATTTGCCTTGTCAGAGGCGGGACTTGTGTTAAAATCAACTCTTGAGGCTGTGTTGCAACAGGCTGCTAGAAGCTTTCTTTCCATTTCAATGTGGCACATTTCCTTTAGTACTTTAAATTGTTACTCTGACCACATCTTCTGTTTGAGTTTGAGAAAGAATTAAACTTAGAAGGAAGGGTTAATTAAATGCTATTCATTTGCGTGTGTGTGGACAAATACTTCATGCCATTCCCTGCATAAGTCAGTGCCCCAGTTGAGCCAACTCAGTCAAAAAAGTGTCAAGGTGCAAGGAGAAGCGTAATGCCGCCACCTTGTGTTGCATTTACTTGCACTCGAACATTGGAGTTTCACTCTTGTAAATTTCTGACCAGCCTCAAATACATGAATATATACCTTTGTTTTGGATGATGTTTAATGTTATCATTCAAAATTGGGGTGGCAGCTGGGGTGGCAAGACATTTTTAAAGGGTGGCAGCTGCAGCCCCATGCCACCCCGGTAGATCCGCCCCTGAACGTATCCCATTTTACAGTTGGTGTTTTTCCTTTTGAATCCTTTTGTCAGCAGTAGTATGAATTTCTGTGATGTAATTGCAACCAAAATATTGCTTCATATCGAGGTTTAAGGAGTTGTCTGGTGTGTTGTGTTGGTAACTTTATGCAACATGTTACGGTCCAGACTTGCCTGCAATTTAGATTAGTCCACTAATCTGTTAGTGAAGAGTCATATAGCCTCTCTAAAGGGATTTTGTGTTGTTGTGTTTGATTCATTTTCAGTTGACTTCAGTTAATGTTTTGTTTGTTTCATTGTCCTTAAATAAATCCTGTGTATTTGAGTGTTTTAAGGTGTTTCACATGGTTATTTATTGTTCAGATTGTGGGTTGTTGCCTGCCCCATAGGGCCGTCGCCTTAGGGTCAGGTGTAACAGCTTCACTTTTGTAACATGAGAGGAGGTGGTGATGCATTGTTCATCTTTATATAAACTCTTTTCTTACAACCACTTAAAAACAGGCTTTACTTATATGGAATATTATGTGCTAATTATCAATGAAAAATAACCACCGAGCTAATGTAATGCTGAAGAGCAACCATGTTGCTGCCTCTGTAATATTGAGTTACACAATCCGATCAATAAATTAATAAATAAAATCATCTCTTGTCAGTGGTTGTTAAATAGCTACTGGACCAGTTGCGGCACCAGTAGGAAGACTTGAGAAGAATCAAACGTGAAGCTACCAGGAACCCATTATCCTCCAGTGCTGTCATATTCCAGAACTGCAACCTACCTGGAGTGTCCAGAAGTACAAGGTGTTCAGTGCTCAGAGACATGGCCAAGGTAAGAAAGGCTGAAACCCGACCACCACTGAACAAGACACATACGTTGAAACGCCACGACTGGGCCAAGAAATATCTGAAGACAGATTTTTCAAAGGTTTTATGGACTGATGAGATGAGAGTGACTCTTGATGGACCAGATAGATGGGCCCGTGGCTGGATCAGCAATGGGCATAGAGCTCCACTCCGACTCAGACGCCAGCAGGGTGGAGGTGGGGTACTGGTATGGGCTGGAATTATTAAAGATGAGCTTGTTGGACCTTTTCATGTTGAAGATGGACTCAAACTCAACTCCCAAACCGACTGCCAGTTTCTAGAAGACACTTTCTTCACACAGTGGTACAGGGAAAAGTCTCCATCTTCCAAGAAGACCATGATTTTTATGCAGGACAATTCTCCATCTCATGCATCATTGTACTCCACTGCGTGGCTAGCCAGTAAAGGCCTTAAAGATGAAAGAATAATGACATGGCCCCCTTCTTCACCTGACCTAAACCCTATTGAGAACTTGTGGGGCCTTCTTAAACGTGAGATGTACAGTGAAGGAAAACAGTACACCTCTATGAACAGTGACTGGGAGGCTGTGGTTGCTGCTGCAAAAAGAGTTGATGGTCAAGTGATCAAGACACTGACAGACTCCATGGATGGAAGACTTTTGAGTGTTATTGAAAAGAAGGGTGGCTATATTGGTCACTGATTTCTTTTTTTGAAATGTCAGAAATGTTTATTTGTAAAGTTTGAGTTGTTTGTTTATTATTCTGACTGTAAAAGATGAAAATAAAGAAGTGAGATGGGAATATTTTTGTTTTTCTTTGAGTTGCGTAGTAATTGTGCACACTTATAGTTGCCTAATAATTGTGCACACACAGATATTCTCTAAAAGCCAAAACCTCACTTTCAATTCCTTAAATATTCAGGTTTGAGGTTTATTAACATTTTGGATTGACCAAGAGCACTGTTGTTGTTAAAATAACAAAACTAATCCTCAAAAGTGCAACTTGCCTAATAATTGTGCACGCAGTGTAGATTGACAGTCACTGGAACACTCACTAGCCTATACTGTGGTTACACTAGTCCACAAAGTTAGAAACAACATAGAAATAGTCACAGAAACTATAGCCAGTTAAATGCAGTAGCCTAATACAACTTTCACACTTTTCAACTTTGAAAGGGTTAACTAGCATGTAAACAAACCGAAAACAACATCCCTAAAATCGACCACAGCAAAAGCAAACACTAACATGTAACATTAACGTTAATTCACTCACTACATGTCTATGGACTCACACACATCAAAGAATGTCTGTCGGAGATCACGGTTGTGTCTCTGAAGCAGGTGAGGTCAGCGCTTCATCACTGCTGTGTGTTACGGGAGATGAGCTGCGTGGGAATGCGGAGTTCAGGTGCGCAGGAAAAAGCAGCATGAACTGAAACGTGACTCTGATCAGACGTGACCTCCTTCGACACTTGAGAAGTTGACCAATTCAACCTGGTTAAAGTTGAGGCTCTGTTCTTCACTCGTGCCCACTCTATCCCGTTGCCAGAACCCACGCTGCTGCCGAACAATCAAAGCATTACACATCTGCCGAATAATGCTTCCACAGTGTTTATTTCTAAAGATCTGTAAACCAGGGTGTCTAACTTAATGATATTGGTTGTTGTAACAAAACTGTTACTTCCAAAATACGTCTATAGGATTGACCCTGCTTTGCTGGAAATGTCTGTCCCTTGTAAAAAAAAAAAAAAAAAAGGTTTTTTTTTCCCGATCTGTATGATTTTTAGCCTTTTTATTTATTTATGTAGGACTATTGATTTATTTATTTCTGTTTGATCACACGTACTTACTAACACATTTTTGATAAATTGTTTTGTGTCACAGAATGTTTTGTGAAAAATGAAAATAAACAGTTTTAAAAAAAGATCTGTAAAGCAAATGCACAAAAAGAAGGTTTATATCGTTTCTAAACAGTACTTTGCCATAGAAAGCACAATATCTGAGTTGTGTGCGTTCTCAGAGCAAGGACTCGGTATTACACCGGAAAATGCCGACTTCCTACGAACGCTTACAAACTTTAGTTTCCTAGCAACCTGACTGTTTGAAATATAGTTCGTGTGTTAGGCCTTCAATAGTCTCCGTAAACACTGAAAACTAAATATTTGAAGCCAAAATGTTTAACGTGGAGTTACTGTCAGGCCGCATCGCTAAAGCGAGTCTTCAGAGGCGTCGCATCGAAGAAACTGCGAGACAAGAAAGGATTTTTAATGACAAAGTGAGGACGATCGGGGTAAGCTAACTCATCTAGCAGAGGAATGCTAACCAAAGGATGCTAACGCTAAGTGTTAACTTGTTATAAACATACATTTAACTGCTGTGGTTTTTGAAGTATTCGAAATCTGTACTCAAGTAAAACTACTAATACCATACGGTAAAAAAAATACTCCGTTACGAGTATAAAAGCCTGCATTAAAAATAACTCCAAATTATCAGGAAATTTTACGACGAGTATAAAAAGTAGAAGTCATTCTGTTACTGTTATAGCCTACTATTAATGAATAGCCATATAATTATTTTTACTCATGCATTACTATAAAAGCAGGATTCAACTGTTGTAGTTAGTTGAGGTTGGGCTTATGTTTTATCATTTTGAATAAATTAAATTAATAAAAACTATTAATTAAAAAAATAATAATCATGAAATGGTGAGAAATGCTGCCACGATTATTTAGTGACACTTTCACAATGCTTATTTGGACAAAAACAACTTAAAGAGGATAACGAGAATCATAAAATCCTGTCATTTGAAAAGTTGGAATGACTTAGCATTTAAATAGGACATGTACATTGTGTTAATAAATAGTTATAAATAGTAATTTTATAACAAAGCATCATATTTTATAAGGTCTTTGTAAGTTCTGGAATGCAATAATCTCAATTTGAGAAGTAACCAAAGTTTTAAAATACCTGTAGAATAAGTACAAGTACATCAGATCTGTATAAAGGTAAAGTACCTGAATTAAAGTACGTAGTTTCATTTCCCCACTGTGCTATAACAATTGTGTTTTGTTTTTATAGGTTGACAAGGAAGCCCTGGACACACAAATAAAAGAAAAGAAAAAACAAGAGGAGGCTGCAAGAGAGAAACAAAATGCTTATGGTGAGCTCTTTCTTAATGTCACATGACTGAAATTTATCACAGAAAGAGAAAGAGAGAATTTAATCAGGAAAAGAATGAGCTTACACGTCCATATACAAACGCATTATGGACTATATGCTTGTGCAGTTATAATTTTGTATAGTCTCTATCATTGTGTCTGTGTTTGGGATGTGTTCCCCCTCTAGATGCCGACATGCTCCATAATAGCAAAGTAGCTTGCCTTCTCCATAACAGACAAGTGAAGGAGAGGCATGCGGTGGAGAAGGCCATCGTCAGTTACCGGCATCAGTACCAGCAGCCACGGAGCCAGCGAGAGTATGACCTGAACGACCCGGACTGTAGAAAAACAGAGCTGGGTGCTGCACAGATGATGCTCCCGGGCCTGGTGGGTGAGGATCTGGAAAGTAAGAGCAGACGGCAGAGGCAAAGAGAGCAGCTCAGAGGGTGGCTCATGCAGCAGCAGAGCGAACGAGCTTCAGGAGGACATCAACAAAAACTGGAAGGTAGATCCCACACAGGACTCGGAGTTCTCAACCACATAAAACCCAAGCTCACTTCATCCTCTTTGCTGTCCTTCAGAGCAGCGCAATGACCAAAGCAGAGTAGAAATGGACACCAGAGCTCTGCAGCTTCAGAGCCTCGACACTGAGAGGAGAAGAGCTGCAGCTGTTGCCACTAAAGAGTACAACCTGGCCAAGGTAAGACATTCTGGTAATCGCTCAGACTGTCAGGTTAAGGGGGTTAACTTAGACTTAACTTGCTTAGATCACACCCGGAGATGTAATAATTGTAATGGAATGTACTTTGAATGCCATTTGAGGCACCAAATGTCATGCATGTAAACAGGCCAAAACAGATTGTATGAAGATCATTTATAATGTGACCTGGATTGAACCTGCCTTTTCCATTAAGTGAAAAACCTTTGACCTCACTGACGTATTAAAAAAAAACAATAATATTTTAATTCATTTTGAACAATAAAATTAAGTTTTTACTTGAGTTCAACTTTGAGGTGTAGCAACTTTCTATCATCCCCCCCTCCTTTTTTTGCTGCATCTGGATGCGCAAAGATTGAAGAGAAGAAGCTCTGTCAGAGAGATTATCAATCAGACACCACCCATGGAATGCTGAGAGTGCCTGGTCTTTGTCACAGCAGTGATAGGACAACCCCTCCAGAGAGCCTGCAGCAGGTCATCCAGTTCCAGAAATTTCAAATGGAGGAGAAAAGGGTAAAACTGGGACACCTGACACTGAAGATTCTTTCTTTAACTCTTAGAACAATGTGGGAGATGTTTACTGTGTTTGTGTGTTATCTGTGCATCTGTAGAGGATAGAAATGCAGAAAAAGCAAGAAGAGGAGCAACATGATCGTGTCCGTTTGGACTCAGCTCGTGCAGCTCTGCTGACTGAGAGGAAGCAGGCGCGACTGAACAAGCAGCTGAGGCAACACCTGGACAGCACCAACGTCCAACTGGCTGAAACACACAAAAAACAGTCAGTATCATTAAGTAAAGTGCATTTTATGTGTATTCAAGCAAATAAAGCATATTATCTCACTGTTTTTTTTAAACTGGTGTCATTTAAAGGAAACCAGACATCGAGAGAGGATGCATAGACGACAGCTTCTTCTCCAAGTTCAACACCTGCAGCAGATGATGGATGAGCTGTCCATTGATGACTGGTTTGTTACAAGTACTGATAACAGTGCCACATCAGAAGAACAATGAATAAACTGAACCATGCAGTAAATTATCAGATTTTTTTAATGTCAAATTTAGGTTTGGCAGTTGACAATGTTTAAATATCTCTGGATGATGCCGACTGTTCAAATCTTGGCTATTGCTATAAAAGTATGTTTGAATAATTCTCTTATTCTAATTATGTGTCTTATGGATTACATGAAATGTGCCTGCATGAGCAAAGCTCAACTATGCCCCCTTCCAACACCTTTCTAAGCTAAAACTCCACATTCAAATACATGAAAATTTTACATTCAAGTACAAAGAAAAAACAAATAAAACTATGTAAAAACTGTGTCTTCAGGAAGAGTGTTCAAAGCTTACTGAATTTGACACATTATCAGGATATCGAAATCACTCTTACAAAGCACATGCAGCACCACAAAATCAAACAGTAATAACAATGCTGCCTGGCACCTTTACTGTCCCCAAATATGAGCCTGTACCTTAAAGTCCAAACATATTAAAAGTCTTCAACAAAACTGGACACAACAAGACACCTTCCTTTGAAGCTTTTTACAATATTTAGCCCAAATTATTGACCTACATGTTATAGTACACAGCTTAAGCACGTTTCACACTGCTCAATGTATGAACTGTTTACAGCCAATTCCACTTTGTGGCAACTTGGACAGACACTTTTTCCACAGCAGATATGACTTGTCACGATAGGAAAGACACTTCTCCTATTCACTTTTAGAATTTGACCACGTCAAAAGGCTTTCCTTTCTCAAAGGAACATGAAGGCATTTGAAGATTGCTGCAGTTCCTCCTAAGGAGCATTTTCAGAGACAAATTTATCCCATCTTCTCTGCCACAGAGCCAGGGCTTTCTCCTGCTGCTTTGGACTTAAAGAACTGTACCTGAAAGACAGACAGACAGGGACATGTCAGTGAGCGGGCAGTGAGCACTCAGGCACAATTCAGCTGTAATTTTAAACTCCATTTCTTATCATCTCAGCTGAACATTACCTAATAGAGTTCATGGCCAGCTCTTTGAGGGAGCCTAAATGAGAACTGATGCCCCCAAAGCCCACAAAAGTTTCATAGAAGTCATGAGAGAGTCCAGAGGAACCGAACATGGCGGGGTCGTCGGAACTGATGACCACTGGTTGGTTCTCTGACATCAGAGCAGCTGCTGGATGGTTTCGCAGATCTTTTACAAGTTTCAACACCTGGAGGAGAATAAAAAGAAGGATGATTGTTTACAAGACACAAGAGCAATTCAATTACAGTGATGTTTCATAAGATTCAAAGTATTTCACTCTAGAACCTATAAAATGTGTGTATTTTGATGGTCCAGGTTGGTTTCCAGGATTACAGAGTACCTGGTTAGAGATGGGGCACACTTCCACAGCCACCCCTCTCTTCTTGGACATGTCTTTGGCCACCGGATGGCGAAGCAGAGCAAATCCATGTCCAATACGAGAAGTGTTCAACAAAATGGCATCTAACAAGTTCTGGTCCACCTCTGTGCCCTCCAGATCTACATGTTGTAGAGAGGAATTGTTATTTTAGGATGTTTTAATAACAACGTGATGGTTCTTATACAACCTTTATTTCTTCATTTCATTGTGTGTGTGTGTGTGTGTGTGTGTGTGTGTGTGTGTGTGTGTGTGTGTGATAAATAAAAAAAATCTAACACTTACATTGATTGTGTTCTTCTGTCACAACCTTTTTGACTATGAATGGATTTGAATCTTTGAAAGAAGCTTAACAGTTCCCCCTTGTGGAACATTAAAATACTACATTCTATAATCTACACCTTTACATATTGGTGTATTTTATTGATAAACTTTGAATCTTACATTCGTCTACATGCAAGGAATGAGCTACTTCTTTCACACATATTTATCTAGACAAAGTTGATTATCTCATCTGTTTAAAAACTACTGAGCCGCACACTCTGGTATCCTGTAAATGCACAAACTGAATGCTGAAGTTTTACACATCAGGCACTGACAAGCTCACCTGTCTCTCCAGCATGGAAAAAGAAAGGAAGCGTCACTCCTCTCTCTACTGGCATTGATAAGGCCTCTCTGAAGTACCACAGGGGTCTACCACTGTCCTCACGGCCCACCTGTACACATAGAGACAAAGTTCCTCCACAAATTAGCCCTGATTTTAAATTAGACATGTTTACAATTGTAGCTTCTTATGAAACAGACTGAAATGAATACTGATGCATCTATATGACCTACAAACAATGTCTGTAACCGCTGCAACAAGGTCGGTGTTGGGCGGAGATTGACAGATTAACTTTGTTTACATTTTCTGACTCACAAAGAGTGATACATTTGACTGTTGAAAGTTTAAAAATGTGTTTAAAAAAAATCAGATGCCGTTATTAGAATAATCCTAGAATAAAAAGGAAGGTTGTACATCTTTCATGGTCTGATTTAGAATTGTATTACCTTGCCTCTCAAGCATTTTACCTAGGCCATATTGCCAAAAAATATTATTAGAAGAGCAATGGAGGGTTGAAAATATACAGGTCTGTACTCAAAACCTCTTTTCATACATATTTACAAATGATAGAGGAACTACTTTTATGGTAAGGAACTTGGAGGTAACTTTGAGGAAAATGAAGAGATTTCTGAGCAATTCTAAAACATTCTTAAAGTTACAATAGTTGTTAGATATTCTTCAAAATTCCCCATTAAGCTGGACTTGGACTGATATTCAGACCAGATTTTGTTTGTCTAGTGAAGAATTTTTCAGGTATATGCAGCCAAGAAGTTAATGTAAAATCTCTTACCTTCTTTTATTTATTTATTTTATTTATTTATGTACAGCATTGTACAGTGATTTGAGGAAGCTATATCTGAATCTAAAGCAGGTAATAAATTAAACTGTAACGCGACTGTGCTAAATACTTGATTCTGATTGGTTAATTACGGCATTCCAAGGTCTGCTATTTCTCAATAACAGGCCGTTGTTATGAAGTACAGACCGTTGCTAGGGATATGGCTCCAATCGTACAATTCGGAGGACTAACTGTAATCATATGAATCCGTGCAAAGAACTCCTGCATATTTGAGATCGTTTTGTTTACAGCGGGCAAAAAAGATTGGACAAAAACAGCTGAGAGAAAAGATGCAAAAACTGAAGGCTGCGACAGAGAGATCTACAAAACTGATGACGGCACATGAAGTAAGCATAAACAGAACACAGTACAGGATACGTTGGTGTTTAAAGAGGGTGAATGGAAAAGAAAATGTCAACAGACTCTGACAGTGACGAGACAAAAAAAACCTCAGTCAAGTGCTGTGTTGATTCCTGCGGTCCGGTTCACTGTGTCTTCCTTCATCATCAGTGGAAATGTTTCCATAATGTGAGTAATAACAGCTAGCTTAGCTCATTTTAAAGTTTTAATCTCTAAGATCTCAGTTTATTTTTATCATTGTTGAGCAGGAGACCACCACATAGGTGACAATCAACACAGGAAATATATGATTAAAAAAAAAACATAAACTTCCATTTTGAGTTCAACAGAACTTGAATAAAGCTTACCTTTATCAGCGTTTAAAGTAAAAATCTGTTATTGGTACTAAACACCAGTGGTGTGACCAAGTCATCTTTGCCCAAGTATGTCTCAAGTCATTTTGTCAAAGTCTCAAGCAAGTCTGGAGTCAAGTCCCAAGTCATGTCACTTTTTTTCCACCCAAGATCCAGCACTCTTACCTGTAGTATCCGGTCTTTATAAAGAGAAAAGACAAGGTGTTAGCAGCCCGTCTAATAATGATATTGGCCAATTAATATAACCTGTTCAAAAAGTATGACAATGAATTGTATCTGTTTTATCTTGGCACAGGCTTCGATGTTGCATGTTGCCATAGCGAGGAGTTTGACTGACAGCCAGCCATCCAATCATTACGATCACAGACCGGGGGGCTTTTTGAGTCATCCAATCATGATTCCCACTTTGCACTGCGTACATACTGGATAGTTAGATAGAAACTTGACAGTGAACAGTGAATTTTATCATTTTATATTTATCATCAATTATTTTCATTTATTTTTGTCAAGTCAAGTCGCAAGTCATCAAAACAGTGACTCGAGTCGACTTGACTCGAGTCTCAAGTCCACATCTCTGCTAAACACTGCCCACACTATAACTGCTGCTGCCTCTCACCAGGTCAAAACCAGCCATGATGTCTGGGAAGTCCCTCTTAAGCTTCATAGCCTTCTCCACAACTCCAATCATCACGGACATATTTACTCCCCTGAAACGCACAGTGTTCAAGTGTGATCAATGTAAAAAGCATCTCAATAAGAAGAATGCATTTCTAACTAATCAGTACAATCCTTTGCAAGGACACTCAGAGGATTTACCTGTTGACTGTGAAGATTATTCTTGCTCCAAAGAAGTCTGGGTGCTCGGCTGTGAACCGTCTAGTGACCTCCTGGTAGGTCTTCAGAGTCCACACTGTGTCGTGAGTGCTCCCGTCCAACTCGTATATCTGAGAACCACAATTATTTTTAACAATACATAAACAGACAGGTGATATACTGAACACAACATGCTCATGGCATTTCTGTACCTCTGGGAGTAGAGCTCGCAGCTCCAGATACATGATGTTGTCCATGTAGAACTGGGTGAGGCCTTCGTAGTAGTAGTCTCTGAACACAGGTGCGTATGTGACCAGACCCCACGCTGCGAGGAAGGCCTGTTCAAACCTGGACCACACCACATCCTGGCTGGGGTACACAGTTTCTGGATCCTGGTCGGTGTAGAGCGTCAGGTTACCCATGATGCTATTAGTGAAATCATGAAGACATGTTGTGATCAGAATATTTGGATGAGTTTGGATCCACATATTTATTTCTTGTTTTTTCTGTGTAGACGACCTTGAACTTTAAGGAAAACATCTAAAGTTGTGACCAAAAAGTACAACCATAAAGTTATAATCTCAAAGATCTCAGTTTTGTTCTCTTTGGGCGGCACCCGTGGTGATAAACAGTAATAGCGGGAGCACACTTCCCAGATATCCAGACAGTGCTGCATGTGTGACGTCCACGGTTGGCTCCGGTTGTAACTCTTGATTTTCCTGGCTGACGGTCGCTTTCCTTTTCAGACTGTTTGCTTCATCTGAGCGTCGAGTTTGTTTCTTTTTCTTTGGATTTTCACTTCTTGTTGAAGTTGTATCTGTAGTCATCCATCTTTTCTTTGTTTGTTCAGCCATAGTAGATTACTGTTTACTCGCAACACTTGCAGAGACCGGAAAAACAGCTGCTTAGCTCCGCCTACCCTCTCTGGCAGACCAACCACTGCTGGCTGATGGAAAACGTGTCACTAACTGGGCGCCGCTTGGGATTTGTTCTGTGAAAGTCACACCAGACACCCAGTCCATAATAATACTATATACTGCAAATGCAAAGGCTTTCATCAGTGGGCCATAGGCTCAGTCACCATTGTTACCTCATTCGGCGATAGATAGAGACTTAACAGACATTTATTTACATGAAAATCTTCGATCTTATCACTTTAAAGTAAAAATGTCAAATCTTCTACCTGTCCTACCAAATGCTGTATAACTGTCCTTCAGAATCAGGGTTTGTTGCAAGTAGATTTACACATACAAGGAATTTGTCTTGGTGTTTTGGTGCATTACTGTAAACATACAGTCAGAATAAACAATGGGAAACAAAGTGAGCATCTGTACTTTGATAAAATGATAAAATAAACAATATAAATATAAAAGAATAGTATATAAAATCTGTAAAATATGTCTTTGGTGTATGAAAACAGCGGTTAAGTTTGTAAAAGAATGCAGTGTTGCCAAGGCAGCGTGTAAAAGTTTACAGTATGAACTAACCAAGTTAACATTTGATATCTTGCCACAACATCTTGTTTGGGAAATACATCACGGTAAAGAAGTAATGATATGATTTTATGGAACTATAAATAAATAAACTGTATTGTGTTAAACCTGATCTAAATTAAACTGCCATCCTGGATAAACAAACAATGATTACTTCAGTTAGATATTTCCTGTTTTCCTTGTGCCATTCAGGTAACGGGCAATAGTATCAGAGTGTGAAGATACACCGATTTAAGTGATTAAACGTACTGCAAACTGTTTTTAAGTATGAAAGTAAGAGCGCTGTACTGGTGCAGGGCAGCGGTGGCATGACAGGTCAGAGGGAGAGACCGGACATCCTGCAGCTTAAAAAGACGCCACATTGGGAGGAAGTATTTGACAGGTGGAACTTCAAGCTACTGTGGGGAACAATCTTTTTGTGTCCATCTTGGCGACCCCTGTGGACAAAGCGGTACATCATATCTCTTTGCTGATCTTGTCCTGTACATGCAGGCGCTCAGAGGGAGGGTGCGGGTGAGTTCGGACTGAAGTGATGACGTAATATGAAACTTTGTTTGCTCATGAAGCCTGATGCTCCTCCGCAGCTCTGCGTTTAACACTGAAATATATGAACTGCACAGCATATGGACATATGACAGCGTGTGGAAACGGAGTTTATACTTTAGATCAGATCGTGACGTTATTGAATAAGGTACAGAGCATGAGGAACACACACAGATCAGCGTCCTCACTGCATGATTACAGCATTGCTGCCGTCTCTTCTTCTTGTTATTGCCTACTAGTGCGCTTCAGAGAAGAAATAGTCTAATCTTTGTGACGTGATGACATAATGTAGTGTTGTTAATATAGTGTTGTTCTGCCTGTCTTCAGTTAAAGTCACCTGTTGTCTAGATCTGTGGGGTTGACCATCTTGGCCCTGAGGTTCTCCAGCAGGGTCCAGGCAGAGCAGCGAGCCAGCGCTTTGGGCACTCGTGACGAGAAGATGAATCTGATGGAGTGGTTGTCTGTGCAGCACATGTAGCAGTTTGGACGATAGGTCACGTTCTTCACCAACCACTCAGCATTAACCATAGAGAGGTCGTGGACATGGAGAGCTCCCCCTGAAGAACACATTATGAAAGAAATACAGAAATTAACAAATCAGATCCTGTGTTAGTTTTGAACCTCTAAATAAACCAGCTTGGACAAACTGAACTCATACCCACAAATTCTGCCCAGAACCTGGGTGTTATAATTGACGATCAGCTAACCGTTCATGTGGCCTCGATTGCTCTGTCAGGTCGATTTGCCCTGTACAATGTCAGGAAGATCAGACCCTACTTGTCAGAGCATGCAACACAACTGCTTGTACAGGCTCTCTTTAAATCACGCGTTGACTGAAAATTGCCTCAGAATGACTGTAGCACAGTCTACCTATATTGAGGATGCTCTGTCTATATGATTGTTGAGTTGAGAAGTTGCCCTGTGTCTCTCAAGGTTTTTGATGTTATTTAGACCCCTTTATCGCCTGCTGACTCGCTGAAGTTGTATGTGGCTGCAAATTAAAACCCAAAGCAACAACCACCAGTCTACAAAGACAATAGCAAGAGTAAGACATGAAAAAGCTTGTGTTTCGATGTGACACTAAACATACCTTTGGGCATCTTCTGGAGCAGGCTAAAGATGGGGCTGTTATTGATGAGGGACCTGGCCCTGAAGAAGTGCATGGCAGGAGGAAAGTCTGCCTTAATTATCTCCTCCTGCTTCATTTTAAACAGAAGAGCATCCAGACGCTGCTCAGCATCAGTTAAAACCACCCGTCCACCTGTCTGCATGGAGGCCTCCAGCTGCATCAGGGCCTCTCTCTGCCGGGGGTCTGGGATGGACAGGCAACCATTCAGGCAGTATAAGAGCAGACAGAAGACAGCCGCGTGGGGGCGCTGTGGTAAGACTGTCATGGTCTGCATGCTGTGAGAGGAAACAGTTACAGAGGTAAACAACAAGCCCGATTGAGGAGACAGATATGAAACGATTTTTCTAAGAGCATCAAAAACAAATGTTTGACATAAGCTAAGCTAAACCTTCAACTTCAGCTAGAAAATAGAAATCATTGACCCGGTGTTTTCTCAAACCGCAGATAGAGTAAAAGGGGAAGCACTGCTCATGTTTAGTGACGTTATATCTTAAAGTGCACTGCATTCAGGGAAACAGTACATTACAACAACAAGGGAAGGCTAGGTTAACTCAGTCATATATGTGTTAATACGAGAGGAACATTGACTTATATCGTGCAAAACAGGTTAAACACTAAACAGACATTGACACTTCATTGCCTGTTAACGTTATGAATGTAAAATCCTTACTACGCTTATATCTTAACTGAAGGTTGAAGGTGAAGAGAAATCTGTCGCTTAGCTGGTGCTTCCACAAGTGACGATGATTCAGTCAACAGTCCATTTGGGAGTCACCTATCAAACAGCAGACAATCGCTAAACTTACTCGACAGTGTCAGAAGAAATATCCTTGTTGTCAGATAGCTTACACTGTTACATCAGTTTCACGAAACAGGCTCGCAAACAAAGACCGCTAACACGAAAGCTACCGGGGGTAACGTTTATTAAAGCACCTTATTGGGTTTGTAGTCCTTGTGCTTAGCCTGGCAGGCAAACGTTATTTTAGCTGTATCTTAATCCCGCCTCCTTCGCTCTGATTGGCCGAAAATCAAAACTGATAACCATTTGATTGGTGGAGTGAGGAGGTCGGACTAATAATCGCCAAGACAAAGATTAGGGAATCAATTCCAATAGTAGTAAATGCATGTTATCTAGGGACACATTATCTTACGTATTTTCCCCCCTGAATATTTCATTCTATAAAACAAACAGTAAAAATATTGGGCTTAAGCAGTAATATCTAAAAATCCAACCGTAAATAAATATTTTTTCTAACATTATACACTGCATTTATCTACAAAATAATGCTAATAATCAAGTTTCTATATGAGGCATGCACACATATTAAACAGAAAGATAAGATAAATATTTATACCCAAGATAAAAACAAATAATCTCTCCAGTCACAATGACAAAAATATAATATAAATACAGAGACATCTGTTACCCTTTAATATACACTTTCATATCTGGTCATCGATGTGTGGAATATTTTAAAACTTACTGTCATCAAAACAACTGATATTTATCAGGGTGGAAATTATAACGCCATACACTTATTCTACAGTTCTTTATGTTTCAACAGAAATGCAATACTCTTACAGGCAAATAACACAAATGAAATTTACTATAAAAGCTGTTTGTTTACTGTTGTACACGTTCTTGTTTTCCCACTTTCAAAATTTAGTTTAACAACCTGCCTATTTAGGCTCTATTAGAGGACCTTAATTACATGCAGCATCTGCCAAGTTTGTCCTCATTAATCCTCAACAAAAGAATATATTACTTGTTAGCTCAGGAGGAGCCTCTTGACTGAAGCCTGAGGAGTCGTGTGGTGGTTCCTTCTCGTACTCTGACGTCACATCATATCTTTCACTCCTGCAGACATGAGAAGGGTCAGACAGAGCAGTGACAATCTGTGGAGGGTGTTCGTCAAGAAGAGGAGAGCTAATTAAAGGTGACGATGTGAGGTGCTCTAGTAGATTAATTCACTGTCTTGCATTGGTCCTGTTTTCCATTTTTGCATGTCATTACATTTGGCCTTTCTGTTTCTTACCGGATTACTATGGCCTTGTTGTCTGTCTAAAGAAAGACTGTTACAATAGAGGAAAATCCACCAATCTGCTCCTATCGATTTGTGCTTAGTAAGGATGAAAAGTTATTTTTTTCCTAATGAAACAACCTTTTAATTGACATTGACAAAACATACTCTTGTTCGAGAAAAGTTATTTATTTCTAAGAAATGTACAGTATAGAAAATACTCCATTCCATTTCCAAAATAATCTATGTCAGTCAGATAAGAACTTGTAAACGTCACTTAAAAATGAAAAGTACAGGTCTTCTGTTTCAATGCTGCCATGCTACTGAGGTAAAAGACAACTGCCCAAAAAACATCAAGAAATAAAGAAAACATACACCACATTTATATTAAAACAAGTCCAAAAATGTACAAAAATTATTAAAAGAGCAAATAAATATGATTCACATTTTATCACGTCTAAATGGTTTTCACTAGTGCAGAGGGATGACAGCAGAAAGAAACATGAAAGTTGAATGTAAAATTGCTGGTGCCGATTCTACACACCAGAAACACACACACAAACACACACTCACAAATCTGTTCACCATAAGAGAGTATCACTTTTAAAATCAACACTGTCCTTCACACATTAGACAGCACGGGTGAACACACTACCTCCAAAGTGGCCCAATTAGGCCCACGAAATAATGAGACAATTCAAAGACTTGTGTGACACATTTACAAAATTGTCTCACAGCTTCTAAAACTCTCCTATTTCATCTTCTTCCTCAGTTATTTCCTCACAATGTCATAGATATCTACTGCTAAAGAAATCCCCAGTAATGCAGCCAAACTCTATGCAGTCGATAACAGACCCTCGACTGGAATAACGCCTACTTTGTCTAGTTTAAACAACATGTAGGCAGGAAATCATGCAATCTGTACAACTAAAACGACCCACTTACAGAGCCCCACTTCAGACATATGACAACATATCGTCCATCATACATTTAAGACGACATTAAAAACTGAGAATGAAAGTGCTGTCTAATAAAACGATAGTGTACACTTTCAAAGGATTGCTTCTTTTGCAGAACACCTGCATTCAAAGTCGAACTGTCAGCTGAACTATCACGTCAGCATCTCGTCGACAAGGCCAACAAAACAAGCTGACAGGAAAGATTTTTCCTCCTAAGATGGTGAGGTATTGTAAGGCCATTTCACCATTAGTTCTGTAAGAATACAAACTGAAAGTGGTGCTAAAAACATCAGCTGGTGCAGGAGGGACTCTGTAGATGCCACTGAGTGTTTGGATGAGGTAGATTGTGACTGTGTTGACAAACAGTGACATCAGGAATGTAGAATAAATCACATTTAATCCCTCTCACTTGTAGTCAACTTTGAGAAGAGGGTTTTTTTGGGGGGGGGGAGTCCAACCAATAAAATAAAAAGTTCTTCACATGAGCTGGATTGATTTGCCACGGTTGCAGTCCCATTTTCCTCACGCTGCTCCTCCTTCAAATCATGCAGAAAAATACCCGTATATAGAAACTGTACACCCTGAGGATACGTTTAGTATTGACATGGGGAAGAGGAAGCACTCAAAGAAGAAACCATGCAAAGGGCAGAGCGAACACAGAGCTAAAGAGGTGGAATGCATCAATATGTCACTCTTATAAAAACAACAGGGGGTTTAATGTGTGTTTTTTCTGTGTTTGTGCATTATGCCAGCTAGAAGGACAAGTCACAGTTTGAGAATTTTAGAATTCCCTCTCCTGGGACAAGAGGTAAGGATATAGTTTCACACATATATGTTTGACTACAAATAAGACTATCCAAGGCCACTCAATTTCAGGATGTCTAGACTAACAAACTCCATAGTGCATAACAGAGTTAGCTACAGCTGGATACAAACTGCACCATCTTTGCCAGTCCCTTTCTTCTAGTTAAAGACATTCTTAACAATGAAGGCAGCTTTGAAAGATGCATATACTGTGTGTTTACTCCACGAGCAGAGAAACACTATTAAGAGTTGGGGTAGAAATGGACAGTAACTGGGCCTTTTTCAGGACGGTCAATGTGTTTGTGTCCTTTCACATGCGGCTAATCTGCTGCACACACCTCTTTGTCCACACATTCACTCATACATTCACAAAGGAAACCAAGGCAATTGTAAGGGGTCTGTGAGTGACTTAAATCAGGTGACAGTCTCATAGTACCTCCTTTTCTACACCTGAGTTTAAAGATATGGTTGGAACAGTAAATAAAAAACAGCCCCTCTTGTTTTCATCAGTCTGCGACGGCTCAAAGAGGAGAGGGCTGTCCAGTGTTCTTGAAGGCAGTGTCCCTTGTAATTGGCAGGTCGGCCTAGTGGTTAAAAAGCCTGCCCTTCTGCAGGAAGATCCAGATTCAAATGCTTATGTATGAAAGCAACCTTGAGGGCGAAGTGTCCTTGAGCAAGTCAGTGAATCCCACTGTGCTGTTCAATAAGTGACACTGTGCAAGTCAAGCCAACACAGATTTGTTCTCCAGGATTTGATAACATTTCACGTTATTATCTTGGTGCTGCCTGCTTGGATCTTAAAGTCCAGTGGAGGTCAAAACAGAGCCAAAAGTTTTTGTCCAGTGTAAGAAAAACAGAGATGTTTGTGGCGCAAAGTTTAGTCTCTGTCAGCATGCCCACACATTCTCCCTTTCGGCTCACTCCTTTTGTCTTCAATAATAACATGCCTGAAAGGAGGAGAAGAAACACTTTGTTAAACATCTACAGTTGATATCACCATGGTATCATTTCTGTGTTTGGCAGCATGTTCAGGTTCTCAGGAAGAGATACCAGAGGCAATGCATTTACATTTATATTTAAGAAAGGAAAATGAAACAGGAAATTACTGTAAGCTGTGAGAAAACATATATAGTGTATCGTGCCAAAAGTTATATCTACTCACACTAATATGGAACTTGTCACACTCCTTGTTTACTGCTCGGGCCGCCTGGAGCTGCCATCATCTGTTGCCTGTGACCACAAAGTAACAAAACAATGAATGTTGTTAACATTGTTGTTAAAAAGGTCAGCCTTCAGTGTTGGGCCAGCAGCTGACACCAAACAAAATTAACAGTGTGTTACTGTTGTCAAATTTAATAAGAAATAGCAGTTTCCTACTTTGACTCGACACAGAAACATTAATGATCTATTAGTCACAACCCACAGCTTTTTTGTGTTATTGGATTTTGTTTGTAGGTTATACAAGCATTTATTTTGAACTACAAGTTATAAGATTTAAAAGTCAGAAGTATACATATAAAAAGTAAACACTACAAATTACTACAGATACTAAGGGAATTATAATTCAAGGATTGAACCTGAAATCAACACAATACTTGATAAATCATTGTACCCTGGATGTAGGAAGTGTTCTGGTGCAAGTCCTCTCTGCTGCATCATCATGCCCTGGAAGTGCCCCATGGGTCGTGGGTGTCTGTACATGGCCATGCGAGTCTGGCCTGGGGAGTAGGGAAGCTGCTGGGGCCGCTGCAGAGCCTCCATCAGGTGTGGGTGAGGTCTTTGGGCAGCATAGCGTCCTGAATCTGGGTACGGCTGGCCAGGGTAAGGGGCTCCGTTACCACTTCCTTGAGCATGAGCCATCATGTGGGGCGGAGGAACGCCGCCTTGCTGCATCCCAGGGTGAACGGCGCGAGGGTCGTACATGAAGCCGGACACCATGTGTGCCGCAGAGGCAGGACGGTGGTGCTGTTGAGGAGGCTGGGTGCTTCGGCGGCGGGCAGCAGCATTGTGGCTGTCGAGGTCCAGGATTTCTTTAGGGCTTTCAGATCGTTCTGAGCTCTCAGTGTGAGCCTGGTTTGCTGGGCTGCCTCCACTGGCCTGCTCCCTGCCTGCACGCTTTCCCTCCTCTGAGCCGCCGGGGTGCGGCCCAACTTCAGGAGCAGGTCCAGGGGACAACAAAGAGCCCTCAGAGCCCAGTGGAGACACACTGCTCTCCTTTAACTGACCAGTTCCTCTTGAACTGAGTACAGGGACATAGGCATTGGGTGGCACTGTTTGGCGAGGCTGATAATGAGAGCGATGCCACTCCTCTGGAGGATAACTCCCTCTACTGTTGGCCTGAGCTTGTGTATGTTGTTGGGGGTAGTAGTGCTGCTGGTACTGATGAGGTGGGTACATGTTGGGATGGGCCTGAGCGTGCTGTTGGCCTGGCATGTGGTAGGAGTAGGCAGGCCCTCCTTGCTGGTGGTAGTTTGGGTGTTGAGCAGGATTGTGGAGGGGGTTCATGGTCTGATTGTGATACGGGTGGCGGGCAGATGGAGGCACGGGCCTGCTCATGTTTGTCTGGCTGTAGTTTGGATGTGGATGGTTCCCCATGCCATAAGGACCCATGGCTCCGTCTCCCTGGCCTTGGACGTGAGGGGGCATGGCTGGATTGTGAGCAGGTGCTGGCCCTCTCTGAACCTGCAGACCTGGGTTACCGCCCACCAGCGGGGTTTGATGATGATTGGGGCTGAAAGTCTGCTGTTTATAAACACCATTTGGAGGCGCTGATTTCATCACACTGTGTTGTTGGGGAACAGCAGTGCCTTCAGTGTCTGGTCTACTCGTGGGCTCACTCGGTCTTTGATCTCCGTGGTCTGCAGGGCTAGGCTGGGAGGGTAATAGTGGGGTAGGATGGCTGGGTGGCAAAGAGGTGAGAGGGGCTGGTTGAGGGGGTCCAGGTTGGGCTCCTTGTGTGGCACTCTGTGGCATCCCGTGCATGGGGCTGTTCTGTGTAGGACATTGTGGAGAGAGGTTTCGGGGAGGACGCAGAGAATTGTGTTGCTGTGTGTTCTGGGTCATCTGCTGTGGGGAACTCTGCGGGGGGCACTGAGGAGGGGAACTCTGGGCTGCTTGAGGTCTCTGCTGTTGGATGCTCTGCTGGTGTTCACTTTGCTGATGTGCATTCTGCATGTTTTGCAATTTGTTCTCTGCAACTTCCTGAGTGGAATTCTGTGATGCTGAAACCTGCAGTGGTGGTACGTTCTGCTGAGGAAGTACAGTGCTGGGAGCTTCTTGCTGTGGACTCTTCTGTGAATGTGGAGGGTGGTTATGTGGAGAGTAATTAGTGGAGCTGTCATTACTACCGTTGAAGTGGGATGAAACAGTATTGGCACAAATTTGTGAGGGATCATGGATGGCAGATTGTCTCTGGGCAGGTACGTCCTGCATGTGGCTCTCTGTTGAACTCTGGGGGATCCCTGGTCCAGACGGATTCTCCTGTGACTGGCCTGCATGAGGGGTCGGGGGGCTCTGCGTGTCCTCTGGTGGACCAGCGTGGTGTCCTGTGGGGCTATGGATGGACGGATGCTTTTGGTGTGGTGAAACAGTGTTTTTGTGTGATGATGCTTCATCTGAAATGTTGTTAGCAGCCATTTCGTTCCCTGATGTCGAGTCTGTTGACATACAAACAAACAAAGGGTAGTTAGCATTAAAAGAAACATGGAGAGCTTACTGTTGAAGACATAATAACTATTCAACAACAAGGTAGTAAGTAAATACTATTTCAAAATGCTGAGTGCTATGAAAAAGACTATCTTGACAATGTTTGTTTTCAATTTTCAAAAGCATGATTGACAAGTCAATTTAACAAAACAAAACTCATGTTTGATTTCACTCATTGAAGGTGAGACAGCAAACACATTTGTAAGCTTGCTAGTGAAGCTGAACTGATGACATGCCATCTCTTTTGTTCCCCCAAAGCCATCACTAAACTAATGAATATTCAATCTGCCACTTACTGTGAAAAATAATTAAAATCAAATTGCAAAAAACCATTGACACAGAGGACAGAAGAGAGTGGGGGCTGTGCTGATTCAAACACAGAGACTGTACATTGTACAAATAACATTTCTGTAGAGAAAGGTTAGACTGCGCTTGGGTTTCTTCATGCAGAATACAGACGGGGGAAAAAATTGAGAGAGAAGGTCAGGTCTACCTTTGGGCTGCATTTCTGTCTGTTGGGAAGGCTGGCTGTCTGGCCCATTGTCTCTAGCAGGACGCAGCAGCTGAACCTCAGGGGCAGGGGGAGGCTGCTGAGACGGCTGAGCTGGGATGCTGCCAACTCCTGATGGGGGCCCAGGCTGCTGAAAGTTGCTCATGTGCTGATGAGGGGGACCAGCAGGGGGTCCAGAAGAGGCTGACAGCTGCTGCAGGGCCAACATCTCCGGGCTTTCCAGCATGGAAGCCAAGCGTGTCCTGCCAGAGGAGTCTGGGTGGGGAACAGGGGGACGAGAGGACATGGGCCCCGGGGAGCTGACCGCTGCAGGGATTTGGTACTGGGCATTTGGAGGAGGGTGGGGGTATCCGGCAGCTTCCGGCCATGGTTTATGTCCCACTGGAGGGGGGACTCCACCGTAACTAAAGTTGCGCTGATTCACCATGTTGGGATCTTGCATGCGCATCCCATTTGGTCTCTCCTGGTGACTCATACCAGTCCACATATTGGATAGGCCCATACCAGGAGGCCTCATGCCAGGGTAGTTGTGCTGAGGAGGTCCTTCTGGCCCTGAGAATCTGTTGACCATGGGGTGCATGTTGTGGCCCTCTGGACGGTGGTGGGATGGATACATGCTAGCTTCAGGAGGAGGTCCAGGCTGGTGGGCTACAGGACGTGGGCCCAGAGATGGGCCATGTGTCGGACCCATGTATGGGTGCTGCTGCGGGTGTGGGGGCTGCTGCTGGTTAGGGTTTGGGCCTATTGGATACCTTGAAACCATGCGATGTCCTTCAACCATGCGATGCTGGGAGAAAAAAAAATGGTTATGGTTTTGTTCAACACGTACAATAGGGTGTTTCTGCTGTAAAAACTGAAGCTTAATCATGGTTATAATACATTTAATAAAAGGTACAATTAAATCCATATACCTGCATATTATAATTGTGGGGCAAGTGGTTAAAACCGGGGTCTCCATGCCGGGGAATGTGAGCCGGGTAAGGGAAGCGGGGATCCATGGCCATTCTCTGGGCATACATGTGAGGACCATGAGGACCAGGGGGGCCGTGAGGACGATGAAGCTGGTAAGATAATGCAGAGAATTCACTATTTTAGTTATTCTACAACATTTCAGACAGAAAACTAAAAGAAAAACAAAGATTAAGGTGTTTAAATGCCTTCAAATAGTGTGAGGGACAAATGACAAATTAGGTGCATGTTTATGTCTATAAATATAGAACAGCTTTAAAGAGCAAAGTTATGCTGTGGATACCTGTTGCCCAGGGTGGTACATGCCCCTGATGTTTCCTTCATGGATGTGCTGCTGGCCTGGATGAAGGCTGTGTGGGTGAGGGGGGCCGTTGGCCCAGTGAGGGGGAGGAGGTGGGCGTGTTGGTTTGTTGTCCTCTTCCTCTAAAGGTGAACTGCCTTTGCCTCCCTGGGAGTTTCTCTTACGTTGGGCTTGCTCAGTGGCCTTGATCAGACTCTCAGGTCCTAAATGTTTACTGCCACGATTGCGCTTTTTGTCCTTGCGCTCCTTGTCTTCTCTATCAATGTGGAACTCCTCGTCTGTGTCCCCGTCCTCTGATGGAAAGTGTTTCAGTAAGGCCCGGCTAAAACACCGTTCTAGAGACTCCGCCATGATGGTGTACTCTGCAGAAAGCCACACATAAAACACACAAAAACATTTACCTGTAGCACATCCAGACTTTTCATCTGCATGCCGCAAGTCACCTCCTCCCTTGTACACACACTCCCACACACACTCCAACAGGACACCTCTCTTCATCTATCGGTCATTCCCTTACACTCACACTACAGACCAATATGGAGGCCATTCCCCCACAGACACACACTTGCTGCTCTGTTCTCAGCCCAGCGCTGGCCGACTGACCAGGTCAGAGGGCGTAGGTTGACCCCTGCTCCTCGGAACCCTTCCTCCTCCTCCTCCTGCTCCACCCTGGGCCCCCTTACCACTCTCCTCCCCCCTGTCCCTGGGGAGAGTATTCAGTTGGATGGATGGCTCCAGACAGGGGGCTTAGGGGCTGGAATGTTTCTCTGGCACTGCAGGGCTCAGATCCCCCTGAGCACTGGAGCACAGCTCAATCACTCCTCATTAATCACTGTCAAGGCTGCCCTGGCCCCGGCCCCTGCACAGCACTTAGTCCGGCCCCCTTTCTTTTGCTCTCTCTCCCACTCACACCCTAAAAATTCATACATACATGCACCTCCTTCTCACAACATACACCAACTGAAATGGACTGTGATACACTAGTCTGAGGACAGATTCTATATGAAGGAAGCAGGATTTTCGGGGTGTAACTGGTTAATGTTTGTGCAGCTGTGTTCATTTACCACTGTCTTCTCCATTGTACTCATTGCAGTTCTCAAACATGAGCTTCACATCAGCCACAAACTCTTCCTTTGCAACATAGTCCCCATCATTGAGCTTCCTCTCAATGGTGGACAGGTCCATCGGGGTCTGAGGGGCAGATTAAACCAGCAGATTAAACCTCAAGTAATAATAATGTGTGTCTGTAAATTTTAATGAAGATGTTAAGCACTGTCACACAAACACAATATCACACCGTATCACCATAAACTACTATTAGATGCCAGATATTATTGCCTGTCATTAATACCTTGATGATCTCATGATAATTGGGGGCATATGAGTCGTCCACAGGCTCCAAGAAAGGCCAAGCATCTTTATGGGCTTTCAAGGCCTCAAGCACTGTTGGGTAGACAGCGAGGAGATATTAGAACAAATATAAATGCAGTTTTAGTTGAGAAAACTTTAGTAATATCTCAGTAAGCATACCTTTGTAAAGAGCCGTGTAGTCGTCATCAATTTCATAGCTGAAATGTTGAATGTAACAGTTAAAAACCTCAACCTTGACTCATTCAAATAGAAAGTAAAGTTAAAATCAAATGTTCAAAGCGTCTTACAATTCTTTATTCCTGCGTGTTCTGTGCACTGGAGAAGAAGGCTCCAGATTCAGGAGTTCAGGTGGCAGGTCTTTTCCTTGAGACAGCAGCCAGGCTTTCTCCTCTCGCATCTTCCGCCTCTTTGCTCGCTCTGAAGGATGAACACAAGAGGCAATTAGACACAAACACTGAAAAAACACCAGTCTCAAGAGGCTGCAGGTAAATATTGCTTTGATAGTTTAGGCTCTCGAGTTACAGTAAAAGTGTGTTTGCTGCTCATTGAGGCCATAAGAAGCATCAACGACTACCAGGCCTTGGTCTTTAGAGACAGAAAAGGCTTAGATAAGTAGAAAGTGAAAGATTCGTCAGCCATCTTTCATCAGGCCCAGTTGATCAAAAGAGCAGAACAGAGCAGAGAGAGTGCGTATGTATCGCTGCTTTATCTTTTAACATGAGAGGCCTGCCAGCCCCCCTGCCGTGTGGATTAAAGAGGTCTGAGGGAGGATTCCTCATATGCAATCCACACAGAGAGCAGCCCAGGTCCTGCTGTTCATCTATAATACATTAATGAGGCTCCTCCACTGAAGCACAATCAGCAGTTCATTAACCCTTGACAGATGACATCAGAGGGAGGGAGAAAAAGAGGAGTGATCCTGTGATTAAAAGGCCTGAACATTCCCTCTCACAGCCTCTCTGTACTACACATAAATCACAAGGCTTCCAGCGCTGCTGAAGATTTTTGAGTCGTGAGGAGCCAAACCACAGCGATGGAGAAGTGCAAGGAAAGTGTGTGCAAGACTGCCCTTCACAATCTATTCTTCCTGTCCCAAAGTTTGAAGAGGAGTATGAAAGCTCCCTACCTGCTGTGAAAGGTTTGTGATGAAAGAATGTGAAACTGTCGCCCCTCCTTGATATTTGACTTTTGGCACTTTGCCTAATTTTAATCTTGTAATCTTTCTAAGTTTATCTGCTTGATGCATATTATCTAAACCTGAAAAGAAAGAAAACACAAATAAAAGAGCCCTTTCCATTTGTGTTACATTCATCCATCTACACAGCCATCCATCTTACCCTCCACAGCTTTTATCTTCTCCATCTTTTCTCTCTGTTGTTCCTCCTGCAGAAGCCTTTCTTCTTCTCGTCGCTGCTCAGCCAGCAGGACCTGCCTGTCCAGCTCCTCATCTTTCTTCTTCTCCTCGTCTGTGGTGGCATTCAGGTCGTCCTGAATGTAAACATTAGCTCATTAGTCAAAACTCTGCACTCACAGAAGGACAACTTTTAATGCATATTTGAACGCTGATAGCTTGGATACCTGCAGCTATATCAGTCTTGTGCATACAACATGAAAAATGTACAGAGGCAACAAAGATACCTGGCAAACCCAAAACAAAATAAAATACATGATCTGTTATAAAATCATAACAGATTATGTCTGCAAATTGAAGCAGATGTGTTTTTTGAAATGTAGCTACCATTAAAGAAACATATGCACAAATAAAAGCACAAACCTCGTCCTCTACTTGGTTGATGTATTTTACAGAGAACCGCTGCGATGTGCGAACTGGGGTCGGATCCAGAAGCTTCTGTTTCTGCTCTCGCTCCTAAAATAGGATAAGATGATGTTCAGCTGTGCTCCTTATATCCACTGAAGGCATAATCTGTCATCCACATGTAAGAAAAATCTGGACTGAAACCACCTAACACTCCCAAACGATAATTATACTTTCAATTGTGGTCATATTTCATCTTCAATTCCAACCCTTTTTTTCCCTCTCTGAATTATATAGGTCGATACATCTGCAAGTTGTATAGTGAACAAATAACTGATTGAGTCTTCAAGACAGAGAGACAGACCACCACCCACAAGCCGACACAGTGGCAGGCCCTGGGGAGTTGCGGAGGAGCAGTGAGTATTGAGAGGTCATCGGCTCTGCTCTCCCCTCCCCCATGATGCCCTCTCTCCTCTGATGCCTGCATTCCCCCACCTTTCCCTGGGGTTTACAGCCAAGATTATGGAAAAAAGAAATAAATCAAACCCGGTGTGTCCCCACGAATTTACTAATCATATGAAATGATGAGCTCCATAGGAGAAAGAAAGGAGGTATTGCAAGGGGATGCTGTCCTGTTTGTTGTCAGCCAATCCTGCACCTTTAAAGCAAGATATTTTCAGTCTACAGTAGACAATCACATCAATGAAATATCAGTGATCCAGATATAGCACACTGTAAATGAGGGAAACACCAGTCAACAGAGTGCTCTAAGCAGAAGACCCCTTTAAGGCCTGTCTTTATCAGGGACCAGCCTCTGCAGCTCATGTCAGAGTTCATCAGGGAAGCCTGACTTTGAATATCTGTCAGCCCTGTGCAGCCAACAGCACTTAGAGGTGTCACAGTCAGGCTTCTGGTCGTCCATAAAAAAACCATGGGAGGCCTAAAAATGCACAAGCAGCTGTACGACGCCTGCGTATGTGTGCAGGTGAGGAGTTAAAAGAGGAAGGAGGATGTGGGTGGGGGAGGAGATGCAGAGAAAAGACTGATGTTCATGATCTGATCTATAGTGCCCTCTACAACTGTTCTGTCCACACTCCATCTCTGCCTTGTCTTAGCATGAAGCACCGGCATATCCTCAGGCTGCACAATCCCTCCCTACATTACCACCAGCACTACACCCCCCCCTCTCCATCCAACATGCACAAGATAGAGTGCCTCTGGTGTCACCACTTAGAGAGGTCGAGAGATTCCTGCAGCACAGCAGAGCTGTCATTCAAGAGGCTCCTTCCTGCCTCAAGGTGAGCTCCCGCCTGCTGCCAGTGCCCCATGAAATGGCTGGTGACAGCAGCCTGAGACACATGGAGGGACAGATTCAAGAGGCTACACACACTGTGTGTTGACACACTTGTACGCACACACCAGCAGAGAGACAGATAGATGTATTTAAGTTTTATATAAGTTATTATAAATTGGCCAAATTATAAAAAGGGTTTTAGAGAGGGGTTGGACTATCAGGCAAAAAGGAAACCATCAAAAACGTTACTATTAAAGTGATAATCTCGAAGATTTTCATTTAAATAAATGTCTGTTAAGTCATTGAGCCTATGCCCCGCTGATGAAAGCCTTTGCATTTGCAGAATTACAGACTGGGTGTCGGTGGCAAAAAAATCCAAAAAAGTGGCGCCCGGTTAGTCACGTGTTTTCCATCAGCCAGCAGTGGTTGGTCTGCCAGAGAGGGTAGGCGGAGCTAAACGGCTGCTTTTCCGGTCTCTGCAAATGTCTGCGTGTAAACAGTAATCTACTATGGCAGAACAAACAAAGAAAAGATCAATGACTACAGATACAACTTCAACAAGAAGTGAAAATCCAGAGAAAAAGAAACAAACTCGACGCTCAGATGAAGCAAACAGTCTGAAAAGGAAAGCGACCGTCAGCGAGGAAAATCAAGGTTACAACCGGAGCCAACCGTGGACGTCACACGTGGACGTCAAAGAAAAAGAAACTGAGATCTTGGAGATTACCACTTTAAAATTTAACTCAAAGGATAATTTGTCATCTGTTGTGTGAGATCAGTGTAATTAACTATATATACTACATGTATTAAGAACATTATGAACTGCACTTCCCTGGAATTGATTCTGTACTTTAATAATAACCTGGTTTTAACTGTCTGATATAAAAATGTAAAGCAGAAAAATCTCCTTCCCTTTAATCTTGCTCTCATTACATCTGAAGGGGGTTTCTTTATTTTAAAAATTTAAATAATTTAAAACAACAGAAACTAAAACCAAAAATCTCCAACATGCTTGTCTACCGATGAGCCAAAACAAAAAACTACTTGTAGGCATTCTTGGTTTTCCGCTTTCATTGGAAAACCACCTTCACACTCTGCTTAGTGAACAGCTACGATAAAGAGTCCCATTGAATGACATTTATAAGGCGAGTGCGAGTCTCACAGCTGAGTGATTCATCCAATGATTGCCTGTGATAAGTGACTGACCGCTCTGCTGTCATCAACTGCCAGAAGGATTCTTTACTTCTGCATCACAGGAGTGGAAAGAGCTTAAACATCTTTATGAAAACAGGTAGGATAAAGAACTAGGTGTAGCCATCGGAAACTATAGATGTTAGCTGGAAGGAAAACCGAGTAGGTAGGGTTGGCTTTGACTCATTCTTGCTGCTGTGCAAACAGTTTGTCTTTAATCTCTACTTGAGGTATTTAACACACATTCCACGTACGATATGAAAGACAAATGAGCGTGACCCTAGGAAAGGCCGAGCCCAATGCCAGAACTTCCGCCCCTCATTCATCCAAACTAGCATGAGAGCGTACAGTAGTTCTTAAGTTAAAGGCCTGGGGCACACTTCATTACCGAGATGGTGTGAAGATTTAAGGGCAAGCACAAGCCGGCTTTCCTTCACCTCACTTGTCCTGCAGCAGGCCAAGCTAAAACGTTGATAGCAAGGGGTTGCTTGTTGAGACAAACCCACAGAGAATTATCAGTCAAGATGCTAACACATTAGCCCTTAGAGTACTTTCCCCCAAACTAACACTTTCCATCGTTGTCAAACCTTGCCAAGCCTTCCTCCCTAAAAAAAAGCCTATTAAAAGGTAGAAAGCACCATATAAGTTTTTCACTACCACAGAAGAAACCACCACAAATATAACGAGTATATTGGCTGTTTGTGGCAAATAAAAACAGACAAAAGAACACTCCAGTCCTCAAATTTGTGGGAATATGGGGGGAAAAAATCAATTTGTACTTTTATATACGAACATACCTACAAACATACATAACTACCATGGTTGGGCTTGCTGTTTATGAGCTATGATTCCTTCATATTCCTCTAGGTAGTAGCTGACTCCCTCCTCCCAGACTCAATCAAATAGAAGACATAATTAACTGCTATAATGAAAACTAATAGCCGTGGTGTCTCTGTGGCGTCTGACCTTGTGCTCAATCATGCTGCTGATCTCAGGCAGGAAGTTCTGGGTGATGACTCGGTAGAGGTGGCGGTCCTCTGGGGAAGTTTTGTCCTTGATGCTTTCTGCCAGACTGACCCATTGTTCCTCCGTATCACACACCAGGGACCAGGCGCCTCGCTTACGGCCTGGTAGAAGCGAAGAGGAGATACATAGGCTTATTACGTCCAGGGAAAATGTGTAGAGAAGAGAAGATAAAACAGAAATACACTGACTCCTCAATGAACTAAACATGAAAATGAAAAGCTTATACGCATGAGATCCTTTTACCTGTGCAGGG
Source organism: Semicossyphus pulcher (assembly GCF_022749685.1). Taxonomy (NCBI): domain Eukaryota; kingdom Metazoa; phylum Chordata; class Actinopteri; order Labriformes; family Labridae; genus Semicossyphus; species Semicossyphus pulcher. Next base: position 28,958,532 of record NW_027211759.1, on the reverse strand, counting down.
CCGCAGATCCTCCAGCCCATTTTCTGGTTTTACTTCTGGCTTTACTTCTGGCTTTACTTCTGGCTTTACCTCTGTCACTTCAGTTTCCGTCTCACTGAAAGGTCAAAACGTTGGAGAATAATGGAGCTTCAACATTACTACAATCAACAGATCAATTAAAACTGACAACTGGTTATTTTAAACCTCCATCTGTGTCACAATTGAATGAAATATTAGGCTCATTTGACAATGATTGGACTTATATGTAAAGACCATTATTGTCATTTATCGAAGTTGGATTGGGAGTTACATTCTGCAAGTCCTTACTTTGAATCAATCAGCCTTCTTTTACTTAAAGCTCCTGTGAGGAACTCTCTGTTTGTCGATTTTGGCTCCCCGTGGACAAAGTGGTTTTTAACAAAAAATCTCATCCTGCTTTCTTTACTGCTTGTATGTATCACTCACTTTAAATGTTTGCCCTGAAAACGTAAATAAAGGCATCATGCAGTTACTCTCTTCGTCTGACACCTCCCCCCTGCCAGCAGTTTTAGGCATTAAAAATAACTATATAAAAATAATTAGGGATGCACCGATGCATCGGCTGAACATCGGAAAAGGCCGATATAAGCCGTGTTGACAGACATCGGCCCATCTGCAAATAAGGTGCCATGTGCCGATGGCAGTGGCTGTTGTTTTTATTATTTACCTGCTTTAATTGTGCAGTAAATTTAATTGTAACATTAAAGTATTTATGTTTTCAGAAAGATTTTGTTAGGCTATGTAAGCACTGAAAAATGTTTGTACTATGAGCAGGTGATTCTAAAACAAGCTGAAGAGGCTTTTCAGGCAGTTATTCTTTGAAAAAAAAAAAAAGATTACTTTTATGTGAAACAAGTTTAAATAAAAAGATGTTTTGGGAATTTGAGAGATTGAATTCATGCTTTCTCAAACAGTGTGAAAGCCTCAATACATTTATTTTTATAGTGGACCCTTAAGCAGACGAGGGCATTAATGATTACAAAAATTACAGTTATTAAAAAAAACATCAGCATCGGCCCCGATTTTCTCAATCGGTGCATCCTACAAATAATCAATCTTGTTGCTGATGGTCTGGTTTGCTTTTGTAGCTCATATAGAGTAATCAGAATACATTTCAGTCTGTTTCAGAACCAGATAAAAATTCCTCACAGGAGCTTTAAAAATGTAAATGAAAAATATACAATATAAAGAAGCAACACTATTTTGATGACTGCGTATGAGAAGAAGGGAGCTACAGTTGTGGTCAGTTGGCCAAGAAATACTTAACTCATCATTTATTAGTGTTCAGATCTAACACCAGGCTACAGGTCAGTCCAATCTTAAACACATCTCAAATGACACAATCATGCATCAGCATGTATCAACTATTTGATACAAATAAAACTAATTAACACCATGATGTCAAACCACTTCCTCTCAGTGTACAATAGTTTTCCCTCAGTATTGTACTTTGTGATTAGTTTACATTGTGCATTTGTCTGCATCTCGACATCATTGCAAATAATGGAAACACCAATAACTTTTTAGGCTTAAATACATGTTTGGTTGAATACTTAGATAATTGCTTAAACAAACACTAATATAACCACACTCAAAGACCACTATAGCAAACAGCCATGTCATCTGCTGTAACAGTTAAATGGATGTTTTCCTTTGACATAACAGGTTCATCTGTGCAGCACATGCACAGCTACATTTTAGCGTTTCTCCGCTGTTGGCAGTGACAACAAACAAAAACGTTCTCACCTGAGCTGAGGGTCTTCCAGTTTCCTCTTCTTTGGTGGTCTCCCCCTTTTCTTCTTCTCTGGTAATGATAGCTCAGAGGATTCACTGTTGGAAAGAAAAAGAAAGGAACTCTTTAAAATGATAGCCTTTTCACACGGGTAATTAGCAATGTGAGGCCTCTGTAATTAACCCTTAACAGGCCTGTAAATTAGTGTCAAACTACTACTGCAATTACCACATTCACACTAGTTTACCACAGAACAGGACCAGCGACATAACATTCATTCTTAGTGCAGTGGACAGAGAAAGAAGATACACAGCGCATCGTGGTATTTACCTGATTTTCTCTGCTTTCCTCTTGACTGGCTCTTCTTTGTACATACGAGTGCCGTAAAAGTACCAGTAGAGGGCTCCATTTCCATCCTGCCCCAGGGGTTCAACCCTCAGGCTGTCTGCATCAAGGCCCTAATGGGGGGTTGGGGGTGGTGGAAATAACATTTCTTAAATCATGTGTAGGACTCCGTTTTTAAATCATCAGTGGGTGATGTCATCCAGTCCCTTGAGCCCACACGGCTGTGAATCATGAGCTGACAAGAAGCCCTTTCAGTGTCTTATTGAGTGCATACATAAATTTAATCTGATAAATTATTGCTAAAACTCTTATCTCACGTAGATAAATACATTAATGGAAAATGATAACCTACAGACAGACAGCATGGTGGTAAATCTGTATTATCTTTTCTTCAGGTGTAATAAAAACGCTACACTAAATTTAGTTAGACTGCTAAAGTGTGTTACAAATTAAAATGTGCTTAAATAACATCTTACAGCTCCTCCTCAGGCCACAGTGAAACAACCCAGCAGTGTTTTTAAATAATAAAACAAATGAAAAACTCTTGTGATGCTTAAATATTCATCAACCAGTTTCATGTATTAACCATTAAGTGTTAATAGGATATAACGCTTAAAGGCGAGATACCATCATTCTAATGTATCTTCACTGGTGTTTTTCATCATTGCCTGTATGACTTTGAATTCACTTCAGTCATATGTATATTGTAGGGGCGGGCAGTATGACCTAAAATTTATATCACTGTATTTTTTTTTTGCTTTCTGCGGTAACAGTAATAAAAATAAAAGAGGTATTCTACTCAGAACATGATTCTAGCTCTGTTCACTCCATTGTCAATGTAAGGAAACGTATGTTAGCAGAGAAAAATGATTTTTAAAGGAACAAATATGTTTACTGGTGCAAAACCGCAAAGAAAATGAGGTAAAGGCCTGGCTTTCCCACACAAAAAGTAGCAGTAGCTGCAGTTGTGTTACGGGATGTCATCTACTATTTCTAAGAGTGTTCAAATGTATGTTTGATTAGCGTGATCATCCTCATGTCAGTAACTTTTTGAAACAAAAGCTCACCGTATTCCACTTCCTGTCGACTTGACACACACACCGTTTATGTGGCCACAGAGTTAATGTGCACCGGGACGAGGTGTCGCTGATAACAGCAATACACTCACTAAAAAGCCACCTCGCGTAAGTGTTCATCTGCCTCGATCATCCCAGAGGCACATTGGTGACAGCAGCAGCGTTGCGCGCATGTTTACAGTTTACAGGCAGGTAATCTCTATTTACAGATTCTACATAGTAGAATAGCCTACATAGTAGAATCTGTAGGCAGGGACGTGGATTTCCGATAAGGAAAGTGTTCCGGTTTTCATTTGAACTAAGCTTGTAGTCTGAGTAATATTGACCAATCACGTATCAGCAGGCTGCGGCTTATGCAAGAAAAACAGTCCGTGAGGAGAGCAAAAGCAGGCGGAACGTAATCCGCCGTAATGCCATCCCAGCCCCCATCAGTGTCATCAGACGATGATTTAGCTTCTTATTAATCTCGATTAAACAGACACCTGCATGTAAGTTCAACTAAAAATCCATTTTAGATCTAAAATTTTATTTCCCTTGTAATTCCCTTGACACTGTCACGAAAGCCGTACAGCGTTCAGATCGCCCATCTTCCTCGAATGCATCAGATCAATCCAACCTCCGTTCAACAAATGAGCATTTTAAAAGTTTTCTTCTCTTCTTGAGGAGGGCAAAGCTTGAATTTTTACTTCTCACAAATCTGCATCATAATGTTGAAATTTCGACAAAGGTAAGACCGGTTTCTCTTTCTGTAACAACGCAGCACGCGGAAAAGGAAGTCTTGACGGGAAATTGTTCATCGCTTACCGCCCAGCACGTTCACCGGTGATCCCAGAGGCCATATCGTCTCAGACTATAGCCGATGGGATCAGAGATTGACAGGCAGGTGACACAGACTCTGCATGCAGGTCAGATCAGTCTGTGCTCTGATGACGAGCTGCACTAATGTGATATCAGACGGACTTTTCCTGTTTTACTATCTGTGGGGAACACTGATATGGGTGTTACATAGGACATCAGTGTTGGAAGTGAATCTCTCTCGTCTGGCACTAAAACCAAAACGTGTGTGTACGAAAAATAAAATGTGTGTGTTTATCCCGGTAATGACGGTATTGCAAAATCCATTTTCGTGTTACTGATCCTCATGTATGTACCTTCAGCAGGTCAAAGACATCAGCAGCATCCAGGCGGTAGTCGCACAGCCGGTGAAGCAGTTCCACCTGAGTGCGAGGAGGGAGATTCTCAAAGGGGTCCTCTCTCAGTGGGTTGGGCTTCCCTTCTTCCAGTTCCCACCTGTAGCTGATGATGTCGTCCAGGTAACTGCTAAATGACTGGGGGCTAAAGGGAAAAGCAGGAGAAGAGGAGAGTAAGAGAGTGAGAGAGGCAGGTTTAAGACCATTTATGCAGAACTTTCAACAGTAAGAAAACATTTAAACATTAGATAAAACACCTAAAATACAAAATTTGCTGGATATTTAGGCAAACATTGAAATTCATTAGAAAGAGTACCAACATCAGCACAAAATGAAAGAGGTCAGATACGAGACAGTCTTAGCAGTTTCTTTTGTTGTTGTGGCCGTCTCATTATCATTATGCGCTGCGGCGGTGCTTATTCTACTGTTTTGTCTTTGGAGAATCTGCACAATAAGCCTCTGTAGTGCAGAATCACTCCCTTATCCACCTCACCTCCTTTTTTCATGAAAAGTTGTAAAAGAGACGTTACTTCCTGTGAGGTTACAGGTTGGTGGTGCTGACAGTTTTATTTACTTCCTACATGTAATCTGCATGTTGTGGTTTATTCAGAGCAATATTTTGCAGAAATTGTTATTTCCTCGGCTTGTTTCGTGACAAATGATTAGTTGCATTCAGGCTGGCTTGTTCACTGAATAGTTATTTTAAACATGCTTATTCAACTTTATAAACAAAATGGTTGGTGATTAGTTAATGCCACTGAAATGTGTGATCCATTTATGTTAGATTCAAAGATGTAACTGTTTATACAAATCTGAACTAGATCAAGTTATAAGGAAAGAAATTGTGTATTAAAGACCCCCTCTGGTGAAAATCCAGTGATTCATCTTGTGAACATCTCCATGTGGTGTTTCTCATGTGCTACAAGACATATCAGGGACATAGTCAGCAGTCATCTCCATGGCTGGGCCTGTCTGCTTATAAACTGCAGTGTACCAAGGACAGACTGAACAACACGTTTTCAGATTGGCAGGTTTGAGACGTCACAAACCTAAGGAGCCAATCCTGTTAATGGACGGGGTGACGCGATGCATATCATTATGTGCAACCTATGGCAACCACTTCGGCAATGTGCGAGCCAGCTGTCATCGTCATTTTTGCAAACTCACTACTGACTACTAACGTTACTACTACTACCGATTGCTACATTTCAAGCTACCTAAGTTTCAACAAGTTGCCTCTAAATGATGGCAGAGACGTGTTTCGTTTTTGCAACGGAGGGGGCGGTTGGAAATTTGCACAGTGGGCGGGGACTATGAAGATTGCGGATTTTTTAATGAGGGAGAAGGAGGAGATGCCTTGGGGAGATTTTTACAAATTAAAACATATTTTGCAGAAAAAAAATATCAGACACAATTTATTATTTCAAGCATAGCATTTTATATGTCTTAAAACATGACTGGAGCTGTTTTTTCACAACCTATTTAGATGTTGGGAAAAACTCTCATGATGCCAAAATAAAAAATAATCAAAAAGAAAACAGACAGGAGGTGTTTTTTGGTCCACTGGAATCTGTCAAAATAGATAAATGCAAGCAATTCAATTGCAAATTTAGCGTGCAGGTTGTCAAGCACACAGACAATGTTTCAATATCAACCAGCGTCCTTTTGTAAGGTGTAGCTTAGCAAACAAGCAAAGTTCAAACTACCACAGTTTGTGTGAAACAGAGGAGGTGGGGCTGAAAAAAAAAAGAGTAGTTTCTTTGAATAGGAGTGGGGTTGTATCTCTGCTATGAGCGAGAGCTGGTAAATAAACGTTGGTTCCGGTTCAGGTCTAGCCGATTAATCTGTACCTTTCAGTTCCAACTCACATGAACAGAACAAGGGCTTTGGGGCAGGGGTGAGCATCTATGCAGTAGCACAGAGAAAGAGGGACAGACAAAAATGGCTTATCTTGAAAGAGCAGTGTGCACTTTTCACACAGCTGCAGGCTCCCCTCCTCCGTGCTGCCCCATCCCTCTCCCACTTTCTGTCCCTCGTTCTCTCCGACATCCACCCTCCCTTTTCTCCCCCGCTCCGGCAGAGCGTTTAACACGTGCGGATGAAAAGGGCAGCTCAGTGAAAGGCCAGTGCCGAGCAGCCACCCCCAGGATGCCAGCGCCTGTCCAGTCCAATAAAGCAGGTTGTCCTCCTGTTACCGGTTGCTTGGGCAGAAATACTGGATAATTCCTGCCTGTATATGCTTATCGGTTCATTGGTACAACTCTGCTACTTTCTAATATAGGCCAGAGGAGGAGGAAATGAAGAGGGGAAGCCCCGTTTGAATATCAACCTCTGCTATGTACTCACTTTCTTCCGTCACCTGATCACGGGGAAAGAAAAGTTTCAGTGGCTTATGATGTTTTCATATTTCCTGATAGAAGTGGAGCATGATTTCACCACAGACTTTGAGTCAGCGTATGGTGAGTAAATTCTGACTCCTCAGTGAGACATTGTGCCTGTGACTCACTCTTCCTATGAGGGTTCATAGGGCTATGACTAATCTAGGTAGTTGGAAATACTGGTTATACTTTGGCAGCTACAAATCAAGCTGAATAAAGATGTTTATTGATTTTTTTCCAAGGTGTCTGTGTCACAACTACAACAATTAAAGCATCTCCTGCAAACATCAAAGTTAAAGTGATAATCTCAGAGATCTCAGTATCGTCCTCTTTGGCGGCACCTATGGTGAAGGTAACAGCGGGAGCACACTCCCAGATATCCAGACAGTGCTGCATGTGTGACGTCCACGGTTGGCTCCAGTTGTAACTCTTGATTTTCCGAGCTGACAGTACTTTCCTTTTTAGACTGTTTGCTTCATCTGAGCGTCATTTTTTTATTTTTTAGTCATCTTTCTATCTGTAGTCATTGATCTTTTCTTTGTTTGTTCAGCCATAGTAGATTATGGTTTACTCGAGAATCTATAAAAGCACATTAAACAGTAGCCGAGTACTTAGGATTTCATTAAATATTCTAAAACTGATGTCATTTTTTTGCCTGATGAAGGTCTAGTACGGAAACATTGCCAACAAATGTTTTTTTTGGTTTTTGCTGTTATTATATAGGACGACTGAAGAGAGACAAGAAATGTAGGGAGTTGGGGGGGGGGGGGTGACATGTTGAGCCTGCGATCAGTGCAGTGTGGTCTCTATATACTGGCCGCCTGCTCTACCAACTGAGCTACATCAGTGCCTGTTCTCAAATGATTTTAAGGTGGAAAATGTTTTATTCTTCAATGTACAATATCAATGTAGTACTTTTGTGGTATCACAACCATATCCCCGGTTAAATATTACAACCAGATTGATATCTTGTCCTAAAATTATAACTGATTCCCATGTGTATTGGAGATAACACAAGATGTAGACTCCCTGCCTCTCTGTCAGAAATGATGGCCCACTTTTTTTACCTTTGGATATATCCTTATGGTACAAAAAAACAGACCATGACTCCAAATCTCAGGTATGTATAGACTGATTCTTTCATACTTACGTGATGTCATTGCGCTGGTAGCATCCCTGCAACAAACAAGCAATGAGGTCCCCGAGGAAGTCCAAGTCCTGCTCGGACAGGGCTTTCTCTAGCTCCTGGACACAACAAAAAGAGAGGGCAGGGTCAATGAACACATTAAGAACTGCCTTTCTGCTAACAGACTAAAGATACATTGGTACAAAGGAATACATTTAGAGATATAACATGGTGCTAAATGTTGCTCAGCTGCACAAAGATGGAACCACATGGTTTATCAGTGTAAGGTGAGCTGGCAGAGGTGAGCAGCAGGAGGGAGGGTTGGAATTTGCAAGTTGTCCGATTAGGGCTTCTTGATTTGCCAGTGGTTGTTTGGCTGGAGCCGAGGTTCAAGTTCAGCCATGACCCCTCTCCTGCCTGGCTTTGTGTTTCAGCCATTGAGGTTTTATGAAGCGGCAGTAACCGGCAGAGCAAACTCTAAAAGACCTGAAAGCACCAAGGAGAGATGGCAGGCAGCAGGGGCCTAGAGCTGCAACACAGCCATGGCCCCCTCCTCTCCTCTGCTGACCAACCAAGACAGAGCACCCCACACGGCTTCCCAGCATGCACCGCTTTCCCCAATGATACCCAAAGGCTCTGAAATAGAACGGGAGGGGAGAAAGAGAGAGAGGGAACAGGAGGCTGAGAGGGCAGAAATGCAAATGTAAAGTGCTCCGTCAGCCAAGTGTCCATTTCACTTAAAGCCCCCTTTTTGCAGGATGCAAAGCAGCCTCTTCAGGCTGTAGCCCAACCAGTTGCTCTTTAGAAAAAGAACATGACTGACTGCAGCTGATCTCACCCCTCTGTATCCCTGCTCTCACATTGACACAGTTAAAGAGTTTGGGTCTGTTGTTTCTCTTCCTCTCAATCATAAACATTCGCAAAAGTCCGACTGCAGGTTCAAGAGGGGTAAAAATACAAAATTATCTCAAGGACGAGGAGGAACGTTTAACTATTGTGGGCTTGTCTCCTCAGTCTGCCTCTCTCTCTCCCTGGAGGAACCAGGTTGAGCTCTGGGGTCAACAAAGGTCAGCGTACACACCCGGCCACGGAGAGCGACGGAAACCAGGAGCCAACAAGTCGAGGTCGAGAAAGAAGTTGAAAAACAGAAAAAGTTTAACGTTTCTGCTTCAGGTTAGAAAAGAAAATAGTATCAGGATAAACCCGAGGCGGTGTTTTCCTGCTTCTGACTCAGGCTTCTAAAGAAACAAACCAGGAGAGCCAGTTTGATGGCATGAGATAAAAATCAGCTATGTCCCATGACTCAAAGGAAGAACAGTTCATTCATTGTAAGGTTTTTCTAAAGACCAATTTGAAAGCCTACACATCATCATGCTCACAGGGGCAGAATGGGTATGTGCATGAACAAGTAAGGGCAGGAAAACACCAGATGATATTTTAAGTCTTTTGGCATTTTCAGACCAAAGCGAACATGTTCCTCACACTACTTTATCCATGAGATATCCAATATTTTTACCACTCCAGATAAATCAGAAAAAGAGACCCCATTTTTCTAAGTTCATAACACAAGTCGGTGAACTTCACCGCCTTCTCCAGGGACTGTGCCTGGTTTAACTTCACTGCCGCTTTAACGTACTTGACCGGTGCCAGTTTGATGACCTGTTAGCGTGGTCAGGCTCGGTATCATGATGTCTTGGATGGTGAGCAACTTCTGGCACTACAAGGCCTTCTGTTTCAGTTGCAATTATCTCTGGTGTTTTAGTTTCCCACACTTAAATCTCACTTACTACACCTGTATGACGCCAAAATAAACACATTTTGCTTTGATTTAACTGCAGTAAAAGGATCCAAACGATGCTAGAATACATGCTTTGTCAGGTCTGTCTGTAAGAGGGATTGGTCATGAATTTGGAATTAATTTATATACAATCAAAAGTTCATGTGAATGATGATTATGTCATCTTGAAAATGTGTTTTTTTCCCCATTGTCCTTACGAACGCTCGGTCGGCATTAAATAACAAAAGAAGAAGAAAGCATCCGCAGCATGTGCCGGTAAAACAAGCATTGTGGGTCTTTGAATTATACTCAAACAGTGCAGTGATTATTGAATAGTATAGTGCCAGGTGATAACCTGACATTGTTCAGACCAAAAGCCAAGCCAAATGTCTTGATTATATATGAACACACCTTTAAGGTAGAAGGAAGTCACAAATTTACCAAACAAAATGTTCATCCTGCCATGTTAATTATGCAAACACTTTGAGACCAGACAGACAGATAATGTCTGAAAATAGTCAAATCCTGTCTGTGGTTAAAACACCCTTTATGATGGCTGCAAACATACATGACAAAAAATGGACAAAGTATCCCTTTACTGTCAAACAATGGCACAGCAACTGTCTGAATGGAGCACCTTTGCACATTCAGGTAGCAAGACCAAAAACTTTCAGGCATGCTTGTTAGATGGTTTAGCAGTCAACACAGACAGTATTTGATTTAGACTACAGCTGCACTAATGCTTGAGCAAACGCTTGACAAATCAGCATGTTCTTCATCTCACACTCCAGAAGGATATTCCCTCAAATCCACCCATTTGGCTGGCATACTGTACACAGTAAGGTCGTACATACAGGCGAGGCAGAGCTTTGACAACGAAGAGACGGACTAAAGGTTTAGGAAGTTCCCATAGCGAACACATGTGTCACAGCTTCTTGAAATGCATGTATCCTTTACAGCTGAAGCAGTCTGTCATCATAGCCATGAGCTCTGATCATTAAAGGATAGAAAGATAGTGTGTGTATCTCTGTGTGTACAAGCAATCCTGTGTCACGCCTCCTTCCACTTCCTGGTCCCCTGTCAGGCCGCCTCTGGGCCAGAGAGAGCCCATCCATCAGAGACAGACTGCACTTTGATCACACTTGGAAAAAGCTGGGGGCCAGGGCCGGGGGGAGAGTGCAGAGTTGAGTACGACGCAGCAGAGCCGTGGGCTCGCTACAGCCCCTGGATTAACACCGCCCTGCTCCACCTTTGAAGTGCCACACGGCATCTCAGATGGCAGAGGGAAGGGGAATTAATGTGGTGTGCGTGCCCTTTCTTCAGCCATCCATCCAGACGGCCAATCCCTCAGTGGCCGAGTGCTAACACACCAACCCTCTGCTTTATGAATGGCTGCGAGGGACACTCCTCTGCAGCTGGACATGTCCTGTGGGAACCTTTTACCCCTACAAGCACATACACACACAAAGTAGGACCAAACTTATACAGTACAAGGACACAACCCACAACCTTTGGCAAACATACTCACAAAGCAGACAAAATACACACAGTAAACAACATCCACTCATGCACCTGTCTGAACAGAATAAACAGTGCAGTACTTTGACTGCTTCACATTAATGATCAATGGGACTCAAAGATAAGACCTGATAAGTGATAAGCTATAAAGAGTATAAATCATTGAGCTGAGGCGTCAAATTTATCGCTGAGCTACTGCATTGAACAAAAAAGGCTAATCGTATTCACACTCCGGGACAAAGATTGGTGGGTGAGTCAAGGCTTAGTCAAAAGGTGTGTCATCACCACAGCCCCTCTGTAGGCCTACTTGCAATCAGCAATACAGCCTGAAGGTATTTGCCACTTCTCTCACCCGACTCCCCCGCTGTTTCTCTCTCTCTCTGGCTTAACCTCTTATTGCTCTCTTCCACACCATTTTCCTCCCCCTGTGCTGCTGCCCAGTGTCTGTGAGGGCCTCTGAGGCATTCTATTATTCCCCTGACAACACCCTCGCTCCACTCTACACCCCGCTCCTTTCCTCCCTCTGTCTTCCTTATCTCTCTCCCTCCACACATGGTCCTAACTCCAGCCAGTCGCCAGCTTCTCTGCAGCTGAGGACAGTGAAGACTCCATAGCAAAAGAGAACGTAATTGGCCATACCACTCCTGAATTGATTGATTGACACGATGGGACAAACGGAGCATGTTTACTGAAATTCTACACTCAAAACAATTATTTCTTAGCTTCTGTTCAATACAATAGCCAACAGTGTGAGAAGCAACACCTGTATTGTCATAAGAGCTCAGCTCCTGTCCTTCACAATGCCCAGTCAGACCTACCTCCACTAAGATTAACATGAAGAAATTACTCAAACACACACCAGAAACACTACTAATGTAAGTAATACTTCTGTTCAGAAAGCATAGAGCATACGGTGGATTAATACTTCATCAGCTAGAACTTACAGTTTGGTTTGCATTTATATTTTTGCATCAAATTGAAACAGTAATCTACTATGGCTGAATAAACAAAGAAAAGATGGATGACTAATGGATGGATGACAAACGAAAGCGAAGAAAATCAAGAGTTAGAAACATGACAAAGGGAGCCAGCCGTAGACGTTTGGTTAAATTGGGAAGAGTTCTCTTGCCACCACCGATTATCGCCAGTGGGAGGCGCTCAAGAGTGCAAAAATTGAAATCTTCGAGACTGTATCTTTAAACAAGTAATGGAAAGTGATGGAAAGTCAAATAGCTTAAACTACTACTGCTATTGTGATTTTGGCTACTTGCGTAAACATGAATTTATGCAGATAAACTTAAAAAATAATTACTTTTGTCCCAAGTGGTGCTTCAGCTGCACTGAGCTGGCATTGTTGACAATATAAAAAAAGATGTCAAAATGTCAGGCTTTCATTGAGATGATTGAAAGAAGCATGACAGCTAAAATGGCTTTTGTCATACGTGTGACTTACGGTGTTTAAAAAGGAGAAATGACAAGCGATTAACACCACTCCTTTATAGTTAGGCTTAAGCTACAAATGCAAAAATCAAGCAAAGTAGCAAAAACAAATGACCTAATCTGTTTTGATGACTCCCATAATGTTGACAACAAGCACAAGCCTCTGTGAAAACTTCAATCACACTCACCATTAATGATTTCTATGCGACTAAGTGTTCCTCACATTAAGGTTGTTTCATCCATGCAAAAACACAAAATACATTTTCTATAGAAGAAGACATGAACTGGTTCAGTATTACGTGTGTATGATTTACAATCAGGGCTGTTTTAAATATGGAAGGCCTAAACTAAGTGGAATATACCGAAATATCTTCATCAGGTAGAAACTGTCATTTTGAAATTTAAAAAAAATTGTTTAATTGAAAAAACATTAAATTTTTTTAACTGCTTTTATTCTATTTGTGCATGAAATAATTGATTTTAGTTGTGCTGAATGCACCAACTTTTTCAGGTTTTCAGGTGAGCCTGAAATTCAGAAACTAGGATTAGGTTTTCTCTTAATTATAGGTAGGGATGGGTATTAAGAACCAGTATTTTTTTTGGTACCGGTACATGACTGGTCAGCACCGAAAGTACTGATAAGTTCACGGACAAACGGTGCTCCTATTGTTATTCAACGTTAACATTCCGGCTCGTCGTTTTATGTTAGTTGTTTCATTCTAACGTAGCTGGCATCCGTCCCCTAGAGAGATGGAGAAAGTTTAGTAGGTCTATATGGCATACAGAGCAAAGCATTTGATAGGCTGTGCTCACTTTACCAAATTTAACTCTGGTGCATCTTTTATGTAAAAAGGCTGTTGCGTCTAAAGGGGGTAACACCAGCAACCTCGTGAAACAAAAACAAGTACAAATCTGAAGCAGTGCAGCGTGTTTGACTGCTTTAGCAAAGTGGCTAATGCTAATGCAATTGCTAGTGTTACTGCTAGGTGTCAGAATGAACACATGAACCCAATAACAACCACCTGGCAAAAAGGGCAGTGGTTGACTGACCTAACTAAAGCAAGAGGGCATCCTATAACCCTTCTCTGCTTTTGTGTTTGCTGTGTTTGTTTGATATTATCAAATGATTTTAATGTCTTGGACAGAAAAACAAAAACATGCAGAGCAACGGAGAGGTGTAAAACTGAAAGTGTTAAATAGTCCTGATCTGGTGATTTCTGTTATTCTGTGGTTTGAATGTCTGACTGAAAACTGGGGGTTTTCTGCTGAGGGTGACAACCACAAAGTAACCTGTGAAAACTTCTCACAAGATCTGGTTCAAAATAGGTCAAATGTGCATTCAGTAAACCTTTAAACTATCATTCACATACTATGTAGTGTAGTGTAGTATGAGGGGCAATTAATTATGCCAAGCTAAAATTGAGTCCCCCCTTGGTGGACCAAACCTTGGTCTGTGAAAACCAGTATGGTAACTGTTAGGAGGTGTGAGACATGAATCAAATGAGGGGAGAAAAGGAGCAGACTTTTTAAAAGAAAGGAGACATCAAGGCTGAACTGACTTCAAGGCAGAGCACACCATCTGCATTGGCAGATAAAAGTGAAATGTGCTTTTCTCAGTAGACACTAACGACTCCATCATGTGTCCCAATTCATATCTGTAGAGAGGAAAAGTGAGATAAAATGTATGCGTGACTGGCCAACACAAGCTGCAAGTGTGAGAAAGAGAGAGACAAATGATAAGCAGAGCAGCAGCGTTTGCATCAGCAGCGTTAAGGTTGTGGCAGATCCACAGAGCCTGTAGTGTCAGGGGGTTGGCCTCTCTGGCTACGCTCAGAGCAGACACTTTCCATGCCACTGCCGTTAACAGCTCCTCCGGGGTCTATATCACCAACAGTTGGAGGACGAGTGCACGGCTAGCTGGAGGGGGAAGGGAGGCCTGTTTGTTGTGTAAAGGCTCCTCTCTTCCTCTCCTTTGCTTCTTTCTTTATTCTTCCTCCCCCACTCCCCTCCCTCTTTCATCTCACACATGGTTCCTTCAGGAGCCATCATCTGACAACACCCTCCTCCCCCACATGTAGCCACCTCCTGCCACATGACAAACATGCACATGCAGCCATAACACCACAGGAAAACGCCCTCGCATCCTCAGGATGTACCGTTCATCTGATAATCAGAGGAAAGCATCAACATCTTCGACTTGCTGGCAGACACATCTGACTGACGCATCAAAAACAACAACTTGTTGACTGATTTGTCTTCATAGTCAGTCTTGATTTACAACATGTCGGTTCGAGCCAGAGTGAAAAGTCCTCCACACCTACCTTAAGTAGCATTTCAACGCATCCAAACAATTAGAGCCTCCAGGCAAGGACACCATTTGTTCATGAAAATATGTGAACAGGAAGAACGACTGCAGGTTGTAAATATACTGCACTGTGACAAACACTAAATATAGCTCATACACAAATGTAGGTTAGTTTTATTACAGTGTCAATGTCAGGGCCAGGTGGGACAGGTGGCTGGGCTGTACGAAGTGGTGGTGGTGGTGGTGGTGGTGGGTGGGGGGTAAGGGGCAGTGAACAGATCCTTCCTCAGACGAGCTCCCTGCAAACAGATGGAGACCCTTTGCCTTGGCCTGGCTCGCTGGCTATGTGGGAGAAGATCATCAAGCACAGGAGATGGGAGGCCACCCAGTGCAGCCTCTCATGCTTCCACTACCAGCTCTGAGGAAACCATATCATCAACTTCCCTATATAAAATGAAGCTTCCTGCTTCAGCAGACATCTCAGTGGTCCTATTCTCTGACTACATAAACATGCATCTGTATGTGCACATACACACACAAACAGGCCTGGGGAGAAAAGAAGTCCCCAAATCAGTGTGGTTGAGGATAAAGCAGATGGCTTTACAGCAGTGGAGTTACAACACAAATGAGGAGGCTGCTGAGACTGATATTTTAAACAAAAGTAGCCTTCAGAAAAATATGAAATTTAAACATGTAAAGTGGCGCACTAAAAACAGAATCGTATTGCTTTCAAAGACACTTTGGATACTGCTCAGTGGCAGAGACTCCAAACAGGTGGTGCAGGGGCAGCTACTAGGGGTGGGGTAAATAGGTTCTACAACGCTTTGCTGATGAATTCTGTATCGATGTAGGAAAGTCTATAATCGATTATCAACATAATTTTCAACGGCCAACCACCACCGGCTTTTTTAAAAGCTGATGTTTGGGAATACTTTGGATTTCATGAAATCGATGGTAAAAAAAAGAGCTAGACAAGGCTTATGCAATTTGCAAGACGTGTCACACAACAATCAAGTGCATAGCCAATATGACCAATATGAGAAATCATATTGGTCGTTTCAACTCTGAGCTAACTTTAGCAGGGAAAAAAACAGTTGTTGTATCCAACCAGAAAACTATTGAACAGACACTCGAATCAAAGCTGGCACCTTACTCTGATAGGACCAAAAAGATAACAAAGGCTGTCTCAAGTTTTATTATTCATTGCTAACGTTTTCTCCTGCATACCCTGGAACCAAGGTACAACGTCCTGTCCAGGCAATTCTTCACAGACATGGCTCAGGTAATGGAGTCATTAAGAAGTGCGAGTCTGAGAACTCACTCAGCTGCTGAACATTTATTTTTTCAATATAAATCAGTTTTATTTTGATGCATTAAAATGTAATGCACTACAAAAGCACTATGTTCAGTCTTATCAGGTGATTCATGTTAAATAATTTGTTACAAAAAATGATAAATAAAAGGGTTTTAATTTCACCTGATTGTTCGTATTGATGGGGGGAAATAAACCACGTATATAAATCTGAAATTGAGATGCATCATGATGCATCGAGAATCGTTTAATAATCAAATCGTGACCCTATGAATTGCATCCTTGTTTTTGGTACAATGTGCTGAACTGGCATCATAGGAGGTCATCTGTAATCTGTCTGACTAGCTGTTCAGTTCTAACTTAACAAAAGATGTGACACAACACAATGATTGTTTGTTGGCTCTAGTTCTTTGAAGTCAGCCTGCTGTGTCAATGTCCTGACATCCACTGATGCAAACAATGATGCAATCGCTTCAGTTAACTGTCTTTTGGTAGACCTGCTAGCTGACAACTGGCTAACTAAGTTGAAAACATGCACCTCACTTTTTCTGTAGTACGTCCTTGTACTGCAGCAGAGATGCATTTATGTTGAGATTGCTCCAAGTGTGCCAACCAGAAATCTTCTTTGCAGCGCCTGCAACTCATTAGTCAGCCAAATGTATGATATTCTACACCCCAAAAGAGCCTCACAAACCCACACTCTCCTATGCATCCTTTTATGCCAGTTTTCTGAATTTTTACTGAGCGATGCTGATTAGAAAGTTATCTACTTTAAAATTTGTATTCCCAACGCCCCCTCCCTCTTTGCATCGTACTTTCTATGCCTACTCTATAGGGTTTCTATAGAAACAACAGCAATATTACCGCCTCTATCTGTGAGGTTGCATCACACACACTAACAAACACTGTTTCTAGGCAAACACACACATTAATCAGTGGTTTCAGTGAGTTTTCCAGGGCTCCCACTGGATGAGCCCTGGTTTGGTGAAGTTCTCATCACATCTCGTCTCTCACTCTTCTCATCTTTGCTTCACAACATACAGCAAAAGCACAGAGTAAGAGAGCAACACTGGAGGGATGCTGCCCCAGACTGGAGACAGAGAGAGGGAACCATGGGGAGCTGCAACAATGGAGCTGGCTGAAACAAACCCTGGTGTATTCCCCTCTACCTCCCCCTTGGTGCACATGCTCCCCATGTGAAACCATCTGATGCATGTACTGCTGCTCTCACTTGTCAATCACAACTGGGGGAGGGGCAGCTGCCTCTCACAAAGCACCCCCTCACAGCGCATGCAAAGGAGGGTATTAAAAAAGACATGCAAAAAGGTCTTGATCTTCAAGGGGTAGTCACAGAGAGTGCAAAAGTTTTGAGGGCTTTATGTGCAGCCTGATCTGGAAGGGAAAGTGTCAGAGGTTGGTGTCTAAGGCTGTAAGAAGGGCTGAGCCGGGGATGTGTCAGTGGGTGGGACAGCAAGGAAAGAAAGGGATGCGAGGGATGAGTGAACAGTGCAGATCTGGGATGAGAATGGATCATTGTTGTTGTGTGGTGGGCTCAGATATCCTCCCTGACACTGACAAAGGAGATGAAGCAGCCCAAGCATGAAAGTAAACATTATCAGTGATTCAAGCCACCGGCCCTGATCTCTGATGATGATGGTGCAGATATGACAGCACAGGTTGTAGTGAAGATACAGAAGACAAATCACCAAATTTAAACCCCTACTTGCTATTGCCATCTTCATATCTGCACCACAACTATCCTTGGCCCCAACATCAAAGCCACCCAATTGGAGCCAGATTAGAAACACTTATTAAGTGAAATCTCCAGTAATAATCAACAAAAAGTGGGATTCAGCAGGACTGTGCGTATGTCTGAAGTTGGACCACGATGGAGCAACACTTAAGCCATGATCCTATTCCCCATGTTAATCCATTTTCTTGCCAGACAACAGAAACAAGGACGTGTTCACACCCAGCCTGCTCTCGGTTATTTACCAGATCTAATAGGACTAAATCTTCTTTTACAATCACACTGGGGGCTTTAGGAAAACAGGAGCCCCCTCCCCAGAATGGGCTGCAGCAGCAGCTAGCAGCACCCAGTCAGAGAGGAGACCCTCCACCCTCCAGGGGGAAGGGGAAGAAAGACCCACCATCTGGGGTTTAGTCATGGTGATGCCAGGGGCTGGGGCTCAAGGACAGGGAGACTGCTGGGGCTGGAGAAGGGGATGGGGCAAAGGGTCTGATAATGGATGTGGGGTTGTGGAACAGGGGATGGCAGTTAGGATGGGGCTTAGAGAAAAGTAGACAGACAGGATCTTTTCTTTGGAGAGGGGTTAATGTAGATTAAGCTTAGTTTTCAAATTGGAGTTTTTAATCGCTTTGATATTTACACATCTTGTTGTGTTGAAAGAAGTTCAGTTGGGAATTATTTGATGTCATTTATTCTATGAACAAACTACGATGATAATGTTATTACCTGCCCCACCCTTTCAGTTGCAATTCAACTAACAGGAGAGTGAGAGCAGGCTGTGCATGAACAAGTTCAAGGACACAATGTTGAGAAAAGGTCTCAAGAGGGAACGTAAGGAAACACTAGGAGTATTGGTTTCAGATACTGCCTCAAATGTGGTTTTAGGTAAAGGCAAGTATGCCAGTCAATGCACCGATCCCATATAATAAGTAATTAGCTCCATACAAAACCAACTGGTATCGGGTAAATTATTATGTGACGTGTGTGTATCTCGTGTGCGCTCGGAGGATTTAGCACTGTGTTACCTTCACTTGGAAATGATTTCTCATTTATGCTACAAAAGAAAATACCCATTTTAAACATTGGCAAAAGTTGCAAATTGAGGTACAGTATAATCTAATGTAAATACTACCATTCTTGTTCAACCACAAAGCACGAGATATACAAGGAAGAGACAGACTCTGTTTTATATTAACTGTGGAAAACATCTGGAGGGTCCATACATTGTCCAGAATTGCCCTTAAAGACAGGTAGCACACAACAGGTGATTGTTTGCGTCAGGTGTGTTATGAGCTGCTAGAAATATCTAATTTAGTTTAGGTAAGGGGGCGACATCAAGGTAGTGCAAGCAGGAAGAGGAGGACTCCTCCATAATGAAGACTGTCATGGAAAGCAATATACAGTAAAATAACTGTACTTTGTGCAATGTTGTAAATGTAATCAACATGTCGGCATACTCACTATAAATTATCCACAATATTAGCTCTTCTTTTTATACATTTGACTACGGGACACCTGTCAGTTTAAAGTCTGTTTAATGTCCAATTCAACTGATTGAAACATCTGCATTCTTAAAGCTTCTCTAGATGTAGGGAATATCAGATCACATTCCTGTCACACCGGGTTGCAGCAAGGCCTCACATTATGTCTTTGACTTAAAACCGTCAGGGTCATGACTGAAACCAGACCTTGCTGTACAAGACAGGCAGCTCTAACCCAAATGGGCCATAACTTAAAAACTCAATGTCTACCCTAGACACAGCTTTAACATCTTCACATTTTAAACTTCAAGATAATGTGAATCACAAAAAAAATACAATTGCTTCTTACAGTAACACTGAAAAGCAGGTCTTTAATCCTCAAACAAGACTTAAGACTCACCTCAAGAGTAAAATGCTAACGCCAGCATGCTAATTTGCACACAGTGATAATGCTCAATTGCTCAAGATTGATAGTTTTTCAAATGATTACTATTAAATTGGACGTAGCATGCTTTCATTTGCTTGCTAGCCCTAAACACCAAGTACAGCTGAGACTGATGAGAAAGCCCTGAGTGTTGCAGGCATTTGGTCATAAGTATTGGAGAAATACATTTTTATAACTTCAGGTAGAGATCAAGATAAAGTTAACCACAGTTTTTAGAATACATTCTCTGGAAACCGTGCCTGTCTGAACAAAACTTTGTGCAAATCCATCCAGGTTGAACTATTGTGTGAACTTTGCCGTGATGAAAACTGCCTTTGAAGTCAGAGGATCATCGAAGTCAAAAGGACTCCATCATAAAGCTGCTGCTATTTCAGTCTGGACCAAAGTTGTGAACTGACAGACAGACTCCCATTCTACATTCAAACTCTGCAAAGATTGTTCTTCAGCCAGAAAAAAAATAACCCTAGTTATTTCTTTATTTCTTGATCAAAACAAGGATGTGCATGGCTCTTCTTTTCAGATATCATATTGCTTTGTGACAAGAAGATTCCATCTCAAAAGATCTGGCTTTGTTAGCCCACTACTGTCATTTCTGTTATTCCTGTCATCATTCTTGACGAATTAATTAGAAGAAAAACAACTCATATGTCACAACTTCCATTAAGGGAGCTTTCACACCAACAACTGTGCAAGGAAAACTGCAAAGAGGTTTGTCGGTCACTTTTACAGGAAAAAAGTCAAATTTAGGGGCTTTAAATGTCCCATGTCCCTCTGCAAATCCCTAGTTTAATAATCAACATCTTAAAAGGGGAGACCAATTCAAGTCACAACAGGGATGATGACAGGCGGCTGATGAAGATACATGGGGAAAATGTGTGTCGATGTGCCAAAACAGGCTGCCAGCAGAGCATGGAGAGTGAAGATGACGGGGACAGAGGTCCTTGGCATGAAGGTCTATGTCTGAGGATACAGCAACAGAGGCCTACAGCGTCTGTTGGCTTTGGGATTTCAGGCATCATTTCACAGATACATAGCCAAGAAATCAAGCATACGCCGCAGAGACAAGGAGCCAGACAAGGAGGACAGGCATGTTGACCCTGAGCCTGTTTCCTGCAGATCACTCTCTCACTCCTTCACGCTAATGTGCTTTTGCTTCCTTGCTCTCCGTCTCTAGGACACTTTTTATCCATTTCCCCTCTTTCCCCTTCCCTCCCACTCATTCTTTCGTCACTCTCTATCTCACCCACTCCTCTTCCATCCACACACACACAGCCTGAGGAAAGTGGAAACCAGGGACAGTGAAGTGTATCAGCCAAGGAACAATGTGCAGGGGGCTGCTTTGTAAGGCTAGCCAAAGAGATTGGGGGGAGCCTCCATTATCACTGACCAGCTCCATGGAAGAAAAGAGCTGCCCCAACAGAACCACAGCAGAACTGTCTGAGTGAACCACTGAGTTTGTTAATGTCCACCTAGGTAGCAGTTTCACAGGCTACACAACTTTAGTGGCCTCAGTGTGGCATCCATTACAGAAGTCTCCTTTATGAGAAAGAGGAACAGGTGTTTCAACCATCCTGAGTTCTCTCTACATATTATACTTCAGCTTGGACAGAAAAAAAACTATTGTTGTTGAGTTGTTACAATACCAATATCAGTATCGGTATCGGCTTCCAATACAAACTAAAATGCTGTTAGCAAGTTTGTAAGTCAGTGCATCAATCTGATACCAAAAATGTGTAAGCCCTCCAATAAAATCAACAGGTCCTAGGTTATCAAGTGACGATACACAGAAACAGTGTGGTGGTAGCAGAGAGCTTAATGGTACATTTTGACATTTCAAGTTCAAGGGCAGGATTATCACGCCTCATCTCTGGGGCGGCTGTGGCTCAGTAGTAGAGTCGGTCTTCTCTCAATTGGAAGGTTGGGGGTTCGATCCCTGACTGCCACAGTCACATGTCAAAGTTTCCTTGAGCAAGACACTAGGCTTGTTCGAGATGACTGCCGGCTCGCCTCGACAACAAGGGAGAGTAGCCAATTGCTGTCGGGGCAGGAGTCATAAAGTCGGACACTTCTTTGTTGACAAGTTTGCTGCTCGCCTCGTCAAGCATCTGTCATACCAACACTTCACTGTAAATTGAATTGAATAAAGTCTTAATTTGTTGTTGTTGTTATTATTATTGTTCTCATTATATTTTATTCAGGGCTTTTGATAGTTATTTCGATATAAACGTCAATTAAGAGACCGTTCATGGGGAATGAGTAAAGCATTACATTGTGAATGACAGTAGGCTACTTTCATAAATGCGTTTGGTGTCTGTCTGACACTTCATTTAGTTTAATGAATAATGATGAATAAGACAGAAGTCTCATCACGTCCTTGTGGGGGGTGCAAAGCTTTGTTCAGCCGATAGGTGCTTCATTCAAACCAGAGCAAGTCGTTTCCCATCATGCATGGAGTTCTGCAGTCAGTGGAGAGCAACTGTGGCGCCTGGCCCCGAAAACTGCGGCCGCCTTGCTCCCACAGGACTTCAAAGCCTCGTGCAGTCGGGTTTTCAGAGCAAGTTGGACAATAATCTAACCGTCATGCAACATGCTCATCTCGAACAAGCCTACTGAACCCCAAATCGGGTACTACTGCATAGATCCTGATTGGAAATTGGCACTTATGTCATTGCCATCAGTGTGTGAATGAGCGAATGTTACATGTAGAGTAAACGCAGCTTTGAGGGGTCATAAGACTAGAAAAGCACATTTAAGTACAGCCCATTTACCATTTTATCTTCTATGTAAGACGCACAGAGGCGGAATGGTGGGGTGAAGTCGTTCCGCCTCTGAGCCGGCATAGGAGGTAGTAACAGAGGTGAAATTGTGTCAGTGTAAACAGCGGAGCCAGCAGGGCAGAACAGCGCTGTGTTTTGCTTCTGTACCACCAGAACACTGTAAAATAACGTACACTGAGGCAGCTTTACATCTTCGTTATGGCACTATGGCCGAATCGCAATGTAAAAACGGCTTAAATTTCAGCAAAGAGTGTTTTGACACCAACCACACATATTTTTTTATTGCACTGGTATCAGAAGGGTGGTTGATATTAGCCAATTCACGGCTGGGAATCAAGATCTGTTACGGGAAGGGAAATGACTGTCTAATGCTCTGAAATAATGATGAAACAGGAAACAACACTTCAGAGGTCATTCAAAACAATTGAGCTCCACAGTAAACTAGTGTGGAAATATGCATCCACACAGACTTCGAGGTCATCTGCACAGGCCGACACTAGAGGGCAAAACAAAAAACAAATGTCTAAGTAGTAAAAACTAACTTACTAACCCCTGCTGTCTTTACTTTAATGGCAAAGACTGACAAAGACAACAGCAGCCAATATAAGTCTCCACGTCCACAAGAAAGGAGTGATGGTATATCAGCGAATGTTGACACCAAAGCCCAGCACAGAGTGAAATCACTCGACGCCCCCCACTCTGTCATGACAAATGACAGTCACTTCCTGTCCTCCTTTCCACCTCAGATTCTTGGGTAATCCAACCTACATCCAGAGATAGGATTGCAAGTGGAGCTGACTGATATTACTCAACCATTCTTACACAAGCACGGTCAGAAGCATGCCTTAGAGGACGACAAAAGAAGATTAACTTCAAGTTGAAAGACTTTGTCAGTTGTTAAATTTATATTGATTGACTTTTACAAAAAGTGGCACTTAATTTTCATCAACCTTAACCAACAAGTCAAGACAAAGGCAAAAGGTAGAAAACAGTCAGGCCCCAGTGTTTGACTTGTGACAGTGCCCGAGCCAGCTCGTCTTGTTGCTGGTATGTGGCATTAAGCAAAACAAACATGTCCGCCTGTTTCCTTTTATTTCTATCACACAGAGGCCTCAGAAAGTAAACACGTTGGATCCAAATGTTCAGCCTCTGGAACAATCCATTACTGACTACTGTATTACATTAATGGAGTGCCAGAAGTTAGTGTTGACATTTGGGTTCGCAAAGCCACACAGAAGCAATAACTGGACAAATAGTACAGGACAATTTCAGCAGTTATCTTAATGTTGTCATATCTAAAGTGCAGAGATTTGTGTGGTCTTACTGTAGCGTATAGACTAAGGGTAGATCTGCATCACCTAATTTGTCCAAAAGCCTGCTTTATACACCAAATATAAAAGTGTACACAAGTGTAAAACCAGAGCTCCAATGCTTGTTTACTGAAAGAGACAAGAGACAAAAAAAAAAGAATGTCCTGAACAACAGCCTGGGACATGATGTTGAACAGTACCTGAGACGTCAAAACATCACTTCAGTGGGTGAACATGCAAACACAGAAAACAAAAATTCAAAGTGAGAGGGAGAGTATTTACATGACTGATTTGAGATCATGGTGTCTGCTGGGGCTTTTATTGATACCAATAGTGGATAAAAGTCTCCATATAAACACGGCTACTTAAGTAGATTTAGTCTTCCACTCACCCAGAACACAACATAACAGCATTAGAGTCGCTGGATTGCATTGCATAAAAGCCTCAGATTCAGGATCAACAAACATGACCCAAGAATGCCATATGTCCTTTTTTTCTATAATAACCCCATGTGCCCACATTCAATGACTAAAGTCATTCACTGATTTGGACCACAAATATGCAACAAACAAGGTCAACTCATGTGCTCTACTCCTGATTTTCCCACCCAAAAAGACTAAATGAAAAGTGTACTTTTTCACGTCACAGACACAATATTTCTCAAAGAAATGTGTATTCCACTGGCTTCAATCAAAAGGCCTAAAGGAGTCAGCTTCTACAATTTACTACACAGCTATTATGTAACTGCGGTTGCAAATAATTATACGAAGCACCAGAGGAGATATGACCTTGATCACTTGCATGTCAGATTGAGATGTCAAGGAATAAGGCAACTGCATCCATCTTAATATTTCCTCAAAATCCAGCTGAGGGGGTGTATCCGCACATGTGATCTGCTAAGCCATGCGTTTAAAGACGAATACATTATATATGCAGTAGAAAGACCCTCGTGTTACACTGAAGGGCTAAATTTATGCTTATGATAAAGGACATATTGTACATTAAAAACTAAGAAACTAAGCCCATCCGTTCTCTGCAACTGAATAGATGTTTTTAAGTGATTTTCTCATTAATCCAAACCCATGTTCAGGAGAAATTCAACAAAACAAGACGCTCAACTTCCATGTAAACTAGGCGCAATGCAATCCCCCATCTGCCCTGCACCTCGTTTAATAACAAAGCGGTGCCTGCGTGTGTTTCTCTGCGGAAGGGGGTGGGGATGAATGAGTGATGGGGACTGTTGATGCGTGATGTTGACCTTACCAATTTCTCTAAAGTGCAATCGTTCCTCGATAGATCAAACCATCACCGTTCACTCTTACATAATAGCTGAATAGATTCATGTTAGAAGTAGCTGTTTTGGGAAATCCGAATGCATTTAGAAGGAAAAAGGGGGTCAAATCGACTAATAAAGTTTAATTATGTCATCTTTATGGGATACATTTCATGTGCTTTGTTATAAAACATCAACCAGATGGACGATTTTACCTCTATAAGTTATTGTGCCCATATGATATCGGAAAATACGCTGAAATCATCGATTCAGCAAAACAGGACTTGCGCGAGCAAACAATGCCTGAAGAGCATCTGCGTCCCTATGGCTACCCCAGCCAGATGGCTGCAAGACAATAAACTCGAACCTCACGCCATGAACTTAACTTTATATGACAGAAAAATAAGCAAAACACTGTGGTATAGTCTTCTCCGTAAAAAGGACAACACAACGAGATACTAAGCGACTTTTCGCTCAATTAACATATTTATAGTCGCATAAATAACTTTACAATGCATTAAAAGGATACAGCTTAGGCGCTCACAAGTTTTGTATCGTTTTAGTCACTTAGTTTCAGAGCATTTTTGTTCATCTGACCTGAAATAAAGGTCGCTCTGTCACATAAACATGAGGCTCTGGCCAAATGAAAACAAACGAGTGGCACATGGTTCGGTTACAAGAGCCCCTCCGGCTAAAGTTACTCACAGTTAACACACAAGCAGCCTCTCATATAGAGCAACACGTAATATTACTACGGACCTGTGCCCATTAAACTGTATTATGATGTCTCTTATATTACTTTATAACTTTGAGGACCCATAATTAGCAAATAAAGCTAGCGTTCAGCCGTGCTAACGAGCTGGCTAGCTCGTGAACGTTACCTAACAGGATGTCCTTAGTAACGTTATCGAAGGAGAAGTTCATAGAGCAGAGCTAAGCTGGTTAACCGGGTAGCTAGTTATGCGCTCAACAGACCACGTAGACAAAAAAGCTGACACAAACAACTTTTCATTTCCGCAATGAAAGACATCTGTGTAACTTTAAGCAAGCATAACTCTTATTTACCTCTATTTCGAAGTCAGGAAGGTTGAACGCTGTCCTGAACAGCGAGCAGAAGTGGGCTATGGCGGGGACTTCCCACCAAGACTGGATCTCTTCCACAGAAACTGTACATCCCTGGGACATTTTCGGACTGAAGAAATTGTGTAACGTTAGTTCTTCACATCAGAAAGTACTTTCTTAAGCCAGTTATAACGTCTACGTTACATTACAAGTACGAGAAAAGTTGCTGTTGCCGTCCCGTTCGGACAGTTGCCATTTCGACCCGCGTAGCGCTTCAATCTGTTTCAATCAGAGCCTCACCGGAGCTGAACAGATGGGAAGGAACATACCACCGCATGACGGAAAGGGGGGGAGCGATTACTTACCTCTGTTTGTTTTTACTCCATGTACGCATAAGTAGTCCTATAATGTTAAGCACATGAATCATCTTTGATAAAAACTTATCGTTATAAAAAAGTTTCCACGTGTATTTGTCTATTTGTCATATTAGCACATGTCTACAGACAGTTGTACCCTCCGGTTTGATAGTGCGGCCATCGTTTAAAGGGAATGCTTATGACTGGTGATTGAATTAAAAAAAACAAACCAGGAAATTAAACCAGGTATGAGCCAGGTAACTTGTAGAGAAATTATCGAGATTTTAGTTTGTGCAAAAAGAATAGTTTAGTTTTAATCATTTAGCATATTTTGCTATATTTCTGTTCATTTCCTTTAATTATTGTTTTTAAATAGCAACATTTGATTTACTACAGCAAAAACAGTTTCTAAACAATCCTAAATCCTTTAGATTTGTTCAGATGATTATTGTCACGGACAGTAAATTGAAATCTCAATTTAGATTTTGTAAACAACATCGTGGGGGGAAGTTTTTGGCAATTCACTACACAGGGGCTCCCCCTATTGCAATATTTTATAAGTGCATGCTTTGAGACAGCAGCAACTCCATCCTGCAAGGCTGTTTCCAGAGTAAGATGCCCATGCACATACATCTTAAAATATACTCTTCTTTATTAATTTTAAAGGGCATGTCATTAAACAACACTCTAGATTCTACTTAAGGTGTTTGCCTTTAGAATAAAAAAGCAAACACCAATGTAGTATAAACAAAATGCAGGTGTCAACAGTTATTATCAATAGCAAAACTTAAAGTCCAAAACCTAAAACCCATTTAAGAAACCCCTAGGAGCTAAAGCTTTAGAACAAAAACATTTGAATTATTTAGTTTTACCAAAAAGTTGGGGGGGGGGGGAACTATTGCCCTGAAGGTGGCAGTAGAGGGAAGGCCACTGGCCCAACTGCTATGTCTATGTGACGGAAAAAACTTTTGGGAAGAACAAGTATCATCAGCAAATTTAATGGCACTAAATTAAATACTTAGATTCATGAGATATCCTGTGTGCAAGATGACCTAATGACCTATTGCAAATGTAAGCTCATTCATTCTCTAACATGGACAAAGTTCATTGTCCTGTGAACCTCATATATAAATGATAAACAGATAAGAGTACAAAATAAATGTATATTATATTTACATATTATTATATATACTGTATACATTGTACATATTGTTTATCATGCAATATGTGCTGGTCATAATTTACACCTAAACTCACACTCATTTATCTGTCGTGTCAGTCCACCCGTCTAAACCATCACTGTTTCATAGACAATTATTAAATAGTTGTTGCTGTCTGATATGTGTACTTTTTTTCCTTTAATGCTAAATGCTTATTTATCAAGAAGGATCGTCTTTGCATGTAATTATGAATTTATACATTTCTGTTTATTCAGATTTAGGTTCCCGTAGTTTATATTAGTAGTTTACATTATTATTATTATTCACAGTAAACCAGTCGATGTTGCTGGCCCACTGAAATACAGAAACACAAAGAAGAGGAGTTGGATCATTAGCACAAAAAGGGGTGGCATAGAGATAGTGTAAAATACCTTAATGGATTTAGCAGAATGCAGAGAAGCACCCTGGACAAATTGCCAGCTACATTTAAATGCTATATACTTAAATGCATCAGTGGTAACATAAATCAAATGTAAATGTTCCACTCTGGAAGTATTTTTAATTGAATGATTGATTGATTGATTGATTGATTGATTGATTGATTGATTGATTGATTGATTGATTGATTGATATCTTTATTTTGAACATGTAAATAAAATAACAAAGAAAACAAAAATAACAATAAATATGAAAAGGTAACCAATACAACAAATTCTACAGCTAACTTTAACACAAAGCAAACTTTATATTGGTAAAACTACCTTTTGTCTGAGAGTATTTCTGTATTTTAACTATATATTCAATAAAGGACTTTTATTTTTATACACTGGTTTTGATACTTTTTGTATCAAAGTAAGTATTTGATTACTTCTTCCAACCCTGCAGGATACCAAAAGTAACAGGTTAGTTGTTTATTTCCCAATATATCCAATCATAGTTTATGTGTATACACGTTACTGGTTAAATGGGTATGACTACCTGTTATGCTTTTCATTGTACATTAACTTTAGGGCCACATTTGACCTATTACAATTTAATGAAATCTTAAAAAATCCTTTAGTCTACTTAAGTAGGATATTTACGCATATGGTACTGTTAATAGTGGTAGCTCTCTGACCCACATATCAATATGTCACATGGAAGACCAATTAGCTTATGTGTCAACCATATTTTATAAAGAGTCAAAGTTGACATCTCTATCCTTTTTCAGTAACCATTGATCCTCTATCAAAGGATTCTTTCTTTAACCTCAGCCCAAATGTTAAGCATTGTTTCGATTGCAAAAGAGGTGTGGACAATTCTGCGCTGGCAGTTGTGTGTCCTGGTTTTTAACAGACAAACTCATGAAGTGCTATATATTGACATGCAATTTTCTATTTGCGCCTCTAATTATCGGTGTGTGTTATCACAAAGTGCTTTAAATATGACAGCTAGTTGAAAATATGTCATCTTTAATGAAAGTCTTTCCCTGCTGATGAGTGAAATGATCATTGAAAGCAATAGTTTTTTCCATTAACAGGAATCAATACGTCAGTCGATGCTCATGAGAAAATACTTTAAGGGCAGCGAGTGGTTGCTGTGGATTGTCACATGCTTTTTTCTTCTTTATATAACCATCTTGTCCTTTAATTACCTCCTTTTAAATCATTCCTTATAATAAAATGTCTCCAACAGATATAATCACATTGGTACATCACTGTTACCGTGGTATTAATTGTAAATCTGTGAACATTTGTGGTATTCATTGAGCCTAGATGTATTATGTAATCAGTGGACTGTTGAACAGAGAGCTCATTAGAGAGCAGCTCCTTTTCTGCTGCTAATCATGTTGTATTTTTGTGTATTTTTATGAAACAAGAGACCAGAGAGTTATAATTGTGGGTATTTGGCCCTCTGTTGCGTGTGTTGTGTCAGCAGCTCCACAGGCATGATTTTATGTCGAGTTGTGTTAGTGCAGAGCTGTGTTGCCGGGGCTGTGTCACACAGGGAGTCACCACGAGAGGGAGGGACTTAGGCAACAGGACAATGCTGGTGTTTGTGCAACGGCCCCTGAGTGGCGGCTGGCTCTCTCAGATCGCTCTCGCTTGACTACCATTGCTGCACACATTGTTGAAGTGAAAGGAGAGTGGACAGCTTGATCCTGTCTGTGGGATGCACCGACAGAGGTAAGATCCCCGATCCCCACTGCTGTGTCTCTGTGATGGAAGAAAGATGAAGTTTTTTTAAAGCTGTCTCGTGGGGTTTGTGCGGTGTGAACTGTGAGCAGGCTGTTCTAGTGCAGTTTTTCAGGGGGATACAGAGGTCTGGGAGAGCTGGAGGTTCGCTTGGGGTGAGGCACCCTTGTCTGTGTTTTGGCAGGGTCACTACTGTGTGTGAATGGAGCTGAGCTGAAAGAAAGTTTCACAGAAAGAGGCTCAGTGAAAGGCATGTGTAGAATGTGACTAGGATTCAGCACTGGAAAAGACAGAGTATGAGCGGGGAAATATTGGGAGATGAAAAAAGTTGAGGTGATGGACATCAAACATTCAGGATGAGTAGGATAGGAAAAACAGACTGTTGCTGTTTCTCTCTGCAGAGAAAACAGTGGAGGGTTTACTGGGGTAAAAATAGAGGCGTAATGGAGGTGGAGAGATTAAGAGAGAGATTAATTAGGGAGCTGAGAGAAGGGGGAAGTCAGGGAAGGAAAGCAGAAAGAATGGAAGAAACAGAGAACATAGTACAGGAACGCCAGAGCTGTAAACCCCTGATAAGGTTTCAACAGCCTTTTTATTATCTGTAAGACACACTTCATAAGCTATTGTACTTCGAGAGCAAAAAAGTTGTCAAACAAATTCCACAACCTTTACTCAAATCCTTTTCAGTCCTTTGGATTCCAAATGTTGAAAAAGGAATAGAGATAAGCCCTTCATTTTCAGTTCTGCCCGCCTTGCTAGATCAAATACTCTTATCCCTTTTAGCTCGCAGATTAGAGAGACTCAAGATGTTCTGTCTCAGTGTGGTCGTCCAGGGATATGCGGCTTTTATGAATGACTTAGTCTGGATTTCATCGACCTAATAGTTAATGTGAGGTGTGTCAAGCCTCCATCACAACAAAACCCTCCTACCCTCTGATAAAGCCATCACAATCGTCTATTCAACATGGCTTTGAGACAGACAATACCTGTCAGAGAACAGAGAAACTTTGGTTTCACATGCACTCTTTAGAAATGTATTATCATTATTAACTGCATGTCTTTGTGTGTCCAGGTGGTTGGAGAAAGATTGGGTTTTTGTGAGGTCCAACAAAGCAAAAAGACTGGACACGAGGCACAGATCAAACACTGGTGTTTTTAAGGACAACTGAAAAAAGGGCGTCTACCCCTGCCGAACCAAAAGAAGAAGAGGCACAAGAAGAAGGAGAAGAAGAAGAAGGTGGTTCCACATTAGAAGAAGTTTGTACAGGTGGTTCTTTTGGCACTGACTGGGCAGGTGAGAGTTGAGCTGCGGTGACAACTTTGGGCTGCGTGCCGAAGCGTGAGAGGGAAGAGGAAACAGAGGACGAAGAGGAGGAGTAGGTGGAGGAAGAGGAGGTGGGGGAGGAGTAGTGGTCCTGGGCCTGGAGCCCAAACAGAGGCAGGATGGCGGAGAAGAAGGTTAGGTAAGTTTCTTCCCCTTGTTTGTTGAGGTTAATGAAGACAGATCAGAAGGTGCTCATTAAGTGGATGCAGCAGCTGTGTTTGTGCTGATCTTTTATTCTCTTTGTGTGCTTTATTTCTATCTTTGTCCATGAATGGATGTGTCAATTGCATGTCTTGTCTTGGTGCATTGTTTGCATTGGTCTGGCATACATGCATGTGTGCGTGTGTCTGTGTTGATCCCTTCACAGCCTCCCTGCTAAGCTGATTAATGGGGGCGTGGCAGGCCTGGTTGGTGTGACATGTGTATTTCCTATTGACCTGGCCAAGACACGCCTACAGAACCAGCAGGGTGTCCAAGTCTACAAAGGAATGTGAGTAGGGCTCCCCTGGCCCGAGTTAACCCAGTCTACTGTCATTGATCTGCCACACAAGACAAGGGCTTCCTAAATACTGACATTTTTAAAGCATCCTTGAATGATAAAGAAAAACATATTTTAAAGATATGAAAGGTCTACAAACATCCTTTTTGTCTGCATTGCATATGCAAAACCAAAAACCCTGTCTGAAAATATCTGCAGCTGATGAATGGTTTTAATTAAGCTTTCCTCTAAACCGCACTCTCTCATTTGAGCTACAAACAAATCAGATTTAATTTTCAACCCGCATACTTTTCCTCTGAATCTCGGAGGGTGGAGCCATATTTGGTCCAATATTTTGGTGTGTTTGTACTAAACTCACTCATGGGATCATATAAAGAGGAATGGCCACAGACTGTATGTTTTAATAAGGAGCTGGGGTAAATATGATGGTAGATTGCATTTACTGATTTGTGTAACTACTAGAAAGATTTCATGTTCAAATACTTGGCTTGCGTTGAAGTAATAATCGAAAACACATTAAAAACTTGCAGAGAAAATAGACAGTGTCCTTAAAAGACTCTTTTTACTGCCCACATCAGCTGGGCATCAATACTGCTGGCTGATTGGGCGCGGCCCTCATGTGGTCACCAGCAAAAAAACATTTCAGACTGTGGTTTTCCACTATGAGTCAGACATGGAAACATAGCCCGGATAACTTCTCCCCTCAAAGGCCCAAATCACAAGGTTGGACTCTTTGTTTTTGGCTCAGAGAAAAAAGAGAGAGAACGTCAACAGAAGTGCTCCAACAGACAAAACTGGTCTCTGTTCAGTTTGTTGTCAT
The DNA here is from genome assembly GCF_022749685.1 of Semicossyphus pulcher. Lineage (NCBI taxonomy): Eukaryota > Metazoa > Chordata > Actinopteri > Labriformes > Labridae > Semicossyphus > Semicossyphus pulcher. The sequence continues at coordinate 28,925,884 of NW_027211759.1, read as the reverse complement.
GACAGAATAGATGGTCATTTCATGTTGGGTTGCAGAAAATGCCTGTAATGGTAATAAATAAAGCATTATACAACAGATTTGTCATTAGACTTAATGGAAAAAGTGATGAACATTGTTATGGTGTATTAAAGAATCTAGTTAGTAAACTGATCTTGATGTCAATAGTTTCCTTTTTGTCTTTAAAGGTTGGACTGCCTGGCGAAGACGGTCCGCTCAGAGGGCTATTTTGGATGCTACAGAGGTATTCTTTGCATTTCTAATCACCACCAACAACACTACGTGTGCTTTACTATAAGCTTAATCTCGCCTCCTGCGCTGTTGTTTCCCCGGGGAGCACCTAGTTCTTTGTCATTGAAACCTGTGTCCATGGATATTAGCCCACATAGGTGAGCCATAAGCTGCCGTGTAGGTTCGTTCTGGTTGTGTAACTCAGTGGAAACTGTTGTATGTCGTGGTCATCAGCCTGTTTGTGTTCTCCAGGTGCAGCCGTGAACCTCACGCTTGTTACACCAGAAAAGGCCATCAAGCTGGCAGCCAATGACGTCTTCAGACAGAAGCTCTCGAAGGACGGGTACATTGATTTTTTTTCTCCTAATGATAAATCAAATAATGTAGTTACAGAAATATGTCCTCATGTTACTTTACTGGTTCAACTGAGACACTGCCTGCCATTAAATTTATAGCAGTGCAGTGGATACCTGCGCACATTAAGTTGGATCAAACATCCAAATATTTACTTTATTTTACGATAAAGTTCCCATAATTTCCTAATAGATATTTGATGATGACTCATCCTGCACCCGGGTGGTGTGTACTAAATGAAAGTCTCTCTGGAACCTTTGATCCTCACACATGATAACTTACAAAAAAACTACAGCTTTGGTCGGCTTTGTGTTTTTATTCGATTGTTCTGACATTCAGTGCTATAGGCTGTAGTTGACACCAATCAATAGGAAAAAGCCCCGCCCTTGTCTCCTGCATTTCATTTAAACTTTGATTAACATTAGATAATTTATAGTATTTAATACTTGAAAAATACTGTTTCTCATTTGATATTGTTTTGACTAGTTAGTACTAATTAAAATGCTGTAACATAAAAAAACAAATAAAAAAAATAGTTTAACATACATTTTAATTCTAGGGAAGTATTACCAGAACCAACAACCAATACTGAATATAAAATTACAATGAATATTTGTTAATTATGCCTTAAAGACATATCACTATAAGTCCGCTCATATTTGTTACAAGAGAAACTAAAATAAAGCTAATCTAAATTTAAAAAAAGGAATTATATTGGTTTTTTTATATGAAAATAAACATTTGTCAAATGAAAATAACTTGCATAGGTTAGCAGAAAGAATATTACAGTGTAATTCCTAATATATGTAATTTAGTAACAACTGTTTATGTTGACTCTGTTTTAAGTCTTAACTTTAATGTTAGACTGTACTTTTTGTGAATAACAGACTAATATTAAAGTGACCTTCAAAGTTGAAGAACTTGGTGCTGAAATGTGTAATTTCCCCCAAATCCTGCAGGTAAACAAACTCTGACCAGACATACTAAATATCTCAGGCTTGTGCATTTGTTCTCATAAGTCACGTTCTGGAAACGTGGATTATCATTAGAGGAGCTCGTGTTATGTTGTTAATGCTTACTGACACTCTGCTGTGTTTCCAGCCATTTGCCCCTATGGGGGGAGGTACTTGCAGGGTGCGGGGCAGGGACCTGTCAGGTGGTGGTCACCACGCCCATGGAGATGCTGAAGATCCAGCTGCAGGATGCTGGAAGACTGGGTGAGTTGGTCACTGGAGTTTTTTTTAGCTCAATACCTAGATGTAGTGTGTCGTAGGGGTGGGAAATGCAGGGTAAGTTATGATACAATACGCGATACATGGCCCATGATAACGGTCATATTACGATGCAGTGATTCTGCAATAATTGATATATCGCAAGACAACGATTCATCACTGTCATACATCAATGTTTGTGTTTTCAGCCTGTAAATTAAATTGATCAAATTAGGACTGTGGATTTGAAAGTGGCTGGTGCATCTCTTAACTTCTTTTCGCGGCTTCTTTCCAATTTCTTCTTCGGCCAACTAATTTCCGTTCACGTTGCCCTCATTCATGTCATAAGCGCCACTGCAAAGGGTCAAGAAGTAGTGACACAGTGAGTCAAAATCGCAGGAAAAACTGTTTAAAGCACCATATATTTGTAAATTTAATACAAAAGGGTTTGGCACACTTCCTGTTTAATTGTTTGCCCTAAATATGAAAACCAGTCCTTCCTTTGTACAGGAAATCATTAGCCTGCATGTGTTCTCTAACCTGGAGCTGTCTGCGTTTAACCCTCAGCTGCTCAGAGGCCAGTTTCAACCCCAGCTCCGGCTGCTGCTCCTGGTCCAGCTCCATCGTTGGTGGCCCCCCCATCAGCAAGACCGAGCCCTCCACCTCGACCCTCAGCCACCAGCATCACCACGGAGCTGTTAAAGACTCGTGGACTGGCGGGCCTCTACAGGGGGGCGGGCGCAACCTTAATGAGGTCATACACACAAAAACCTAAACAAACGTACACTCGTCCACCATAGATGACGTTTGTTTTAGTGCTTTACTTCTAATGCTCACATACCTACTTTAGTTTTAAGTCAAACTGAGACAGAGGATAACCAAAGTGACATGCTGTGAAACATATAAATACATATCAGCAGAGGAAAAGAATACTGTCTGTCATTTTAATACGTTTTCTAGGCTTAATTATACGTCCGTTACATGTGTGTCACTCGGTCCATGACATTATATTTTTGTACATGACCATTGACGTTGTGTCTCCAGTTCTTTCTCTGCTTTAATGAGTTGATTTTTCATTGCATAACTCATACTGCCTTAGTTGTATTTCCCGACACATAGTCCAATCAACACTGATCAATAGATTCCTGCAGCTATGTCTGCTGCTGTGCTGTGGTTGAATGGGGCCATGTCTCTCTCTTTAGTGACTCCTCCACTTTGTTTCAGTCCATCCCATTTCTGTCACTATGCTACAAATATTCTACCATTTCCTTTCCATCTCATTTAATCTGACCATTTATTCAAATTATATTTTCAGGGATGTCCCCTTCTCAATGATATACTTCCCCCTGTTCGCCAACTTAAACGCGCTGGGCCGGGAGAGTGTGCTGGGCCAGGGTGATGTGCAGGCTCGGGCGCCGTTCTGGCAGTCATTTATGGCCGGCTGCAGCGCAGGCTCTGTGGCAGCTGTGGCTGTAACACCGCTGGATGGTGAGTTGAAGAAACAGACTAATTAAGAACAGGAATTTGATTGTAAAGAGGGACTCGCAAACATAGCAAGTGGGGTTGCAATCTTTAAGTTCAATTTGGTGCTAAAAAACTTTTTTTAAATAAAACTATGTAACTTTCTAAAGATAACTAACAAAATCTTCCTCTTGAAAATGACAGCAACAAAAAGCAACCTTGCTCAGTTCAATACCCTGATACCTTCTGTCACTACAGCCTCACTTAGTCTGGCCTGTAGTTCATTGTTGATTAGCTACCTTTTATAGATATTGGCAGCATCGAAAATCACTCCATTGTGCATTGGCTTGTCCCAAAACAATAGACCCTCAGTTCTTTACTGAATAGAGAGCAGCACAATGAGATTACATCCACTTAATCACTTCCAGCTGCAGTCACACAATGCTAATTTTCATCTATAAAATGCTAACTACTTCACTGTGGGGTTTTCAGCAGAACATGGTGGTAATACATTGATGGATGCAAGTGCATGCTGCGTTTTGAGTCATTGGGGAACTTTCTGGAGGACTACATTGTTAATAAGTGCCTTTTATAGTAAATAGAGACTGATCTCATATACAGTTACTGTGTGAATGTTATATGACTGAGTCAACTGGGTTTTTAACTCCTCTATTTGTGTAACTACTACCTGGCCTGCACTTACCATTGCACTGTGATGTTATTTGTTAACAATCAGTCAGCTTTGATTTGATGTAATGACCTTCTTGCATCCTGTGTTCACAATGCCTCCACAGTCATCAAGACTAGACTTCAGACCTTGCAAAAGGGTGAGGGGGAGGACACGTACAGAGGAATTATTGACTGCACACGGTAAGATTTTAGCAGATACTAAAAGGTTTGTTGCCTTAACATTCATAATCCTTGTAACATGTCCTTTCAATGCTTTTCTCTCATCCTGTCGCTGCAATTTTGCAGGCGCATCATGACGCGGGAGGGCCCATCAGCATTCCTGAAGGGTGCAACGTGTCGCGCTCTGGTCATTGCTCCTCTCTTTGGCATTGCACAGGGTGTCTACTTTCTCGGGGTAGGGGAGACGGTGCTGGGAATGCTGGGATAGCAGAGCTTGGCATTGGTGGCGGTGGTTTTGTTGTCTCTGTACAGATAATTTGCTGCTTCAATCAGCGGTAACTGACCTAGGTGAATGGTGACTACTGAGAGAGGGACAAGATCTGATAACCAAAGGACGGGGGATTGAGGAAGGTTTGAAGAGGCTCTTTTTACTAATACGTGGATCTTTGGGTTCACACTAATCAAGTTTCTCTAGGTTTTTACATGCTGTCAGCAGGGTTCCTTAGGTTAAACAGGGCCCTGTGTATGTGTGTGACTAATCTACGGGTGTGTGTCCCAAGTTGTCTGGGTTGTCCCAGCTTGTGGCTGTTATATATCCGGGGCTGTTCCTTTCACCTGAGAGGGATTATTCTGCCTGGTTATTATGAGAGAGCTGCTGCATGTTGTCTGAGGCTGCTTACTAAAATGCCTACCAATCTGACGGTCATGACGAAGAACTGTGCACCATCCTACGTAAGTGACAAATTCCCCTTTCAATCTTTATCAGAAGCTGATATTGCATAACCTCTGAGTCCAAACTTTGTATTTGGCTCAAATGTCAAGCATTTAGATTTCAAAGTTAAACGTGTCTCTCTGGGAGAGCATCTCAATCTCCTTCTGCCTATCCTGTTAGGCATTCCTCCCACTCCATCCGTGAGGTCTGAGTTGTAATCTTGGATGCCTTCACTGGACTGGGAGGTGCTGCCTGCCAGAGTCTCTAAGGTCATTTGTTAATCTGACAGTAATGCTTTAATCCCTGTATTTAGCGTACAATATACTCTAACTCACAGCTCACTTCCTGCCTAAAGGCCACAGGTTAGACTGCTGGGCCACCGTCTCGTAGCCTTGACTTCCTCTTCACTTCAGCTTGGAGGGTTTTATTCTAACCCGGGATGAGCTGATTTACTGCTTAGTTACACATAAAAACATGTTGCTTCAAATGATGTGCGCACAGTAACAAAGAAATACAATTAAAGCCTTATCACTGTTGATAGTTTCTAAATCATCAAAACTGTAAGTCTTAATGGAGTTCAGTGGAAATGTTTGGGTTAAAACATGGATTTGGTACTTGGGTCCAATTCAGCGAGGACAATTATATTTGTAAGGCCTGTGGAGGGAGTATGGCAGCTCGTCTCGCCAACTGTTTGCCATTACTTAAGTCCACTGGGTGGCACTAAAAGATTTTTTTTACATTTTTAATGCAAGACACTCTTTGATTAGTGGCTAGAGTATCTAGGCTACTACATTTTCCTCCTTGTAGAGTGAACATAGCCTGAGTAAAATGTTTGTTTACAAGCTGTAAATAAAGATCTCTCATACATGTGGATTTCTCTGTGTCACACACATTTATTTCTTTGGTTTTGGTGCTTCAGAACAATGACGAACATCCTTTCTCTGTCCATATGCACACACACACACGTGCACACACATGCATTCTTTTTGGCAAACATACAAGAGAGTTGAGCTTGTTATAGACTTCAGTGTCAAACAAAAAGAAAACCTGTGTCTTCAAATGTGTATCTTTGGTGACCTAAACATGTATCTTTGATTACTTTAATCAAGTATGAAATCGCAACAGATTTCTCACATTGACCTGAAGGAGCACATATTTTCAATCACATTGCAATTAAAAGCAGTCCTTTGGACAACACCTGGAGAGGTAAGATAGAGCACCCTTAAACATAATTATACGTGCATTTGTCGTATCACTCAGTCCATTAGTACAAAAATAAAACATATATAAACACATCTGTAACATCCCATTAAGTAACTCAGGGTTCTCTTTGACCCTGATGATTAGTAGGTGATTGTACAGACACTGATGATGGTGTCACCTTTAATGCTCCACCTGTGTACGCACTGACCGCTGCAAATCCACTGTTAATCTGTGAACCTGCGGTTGGGGTTGGCACCAAACAAGCTCACTCTGATTTCAGGCATCATCTGTCAAGTGTGAAGTAAGGACACAAATAAGTAAACACAAGAAAATAAAGGGAAACCCTGAAGAGAAGTAAACAAGTAAAGAAACCACTAAATGCAGATACTTCAGTCTTTTCTTTTTTCACGGACATAAAGAGAGGCTCACTTATATTATTGTATTCCCTGAAAGATAAACTGACAGCTAATTGTTTTGCTGATAAAAACATGCTGCCTAATTTGTGTTGATGAAAGCAAATGATACAAACAATACTACTAACTTAGAGTATATTATCATGTGACTGGTTGCACACATAACCATTGACGGGCATGCTTCCTATTTACTTGTTCATATTTATATATATATATATCTTCTCTCCGAACTTCCTCAGCTTATATCTACCGTTACACAGCTTAACTGTGCATGAACGTTTGTGAAGTATGTCTGCAAAGGTTGTTAGTCTTTAGTTTGTGCACTCATAAAAAGGTTTATTATATAATATGAACATTTATGATTGTTTTTACGGGAAGCATATACAGGGAGTCTGTCTTTGTCTGATTTAAGAGCTGTGTGTAAGAAGCAGAAAACATTTGGGATGCAAACTCATGCAATCTATTTCCTCTGACCTCTAGAGTTACTCTGAGGTTAAAACATAAAAGAGATCAGTATATTTACTTCACTTTCAAAAGCTAAATATTAATAACTGTAAATAAAAAAAGTAAAAAATAAATCAGTTACACCCAATTGAAGTGTGGTAAATTCAGAGCATGACAGTCTTTCTACTATCTCAGTCTAGGTAATAAGGGCTCTGCTGCCCTCTACAGGCAGAAAGTAAAAACTACATTTAGTGGTTAAAAAGTAAATAGATGATGCTTTTAGACACATTGTAAAAAGTTTCCCTACCTGTTGTGCCATAAGTTCAAGCCTGCTCTCCATTGTGTTAGACACCTTGATCTTCCCATTATCGTTGTACATTTCAACTCCTCCGCAGCTGTTACGGCAAGGATTTTAAGTCAACAAATCCAACACTTCTTTAAAAGAAAGATGAAGAGTTGATGTTCAAGTTAAATAATCTTACATCTCTGATGGAAGAAAACGTTCCTGGTCAATTCTGACGACTATGTTGTTCTTCACAGCCTCTTTGTAGATCGGGATGTTTTTATTTACTGCAGCCTGTCAAGCAACAAAAAAAAACAAAGCGATAAAATACAACATGCAATGTAACAAAAGACACACAGGCTCCTTTCATTACCTCTGCTTTCGTAAATAATGTGTCGTAATAATCACAACATAGCACACTACAGTCAGCTCATCCTCACCTGAACCATCTCTACATCCTGCGGTCTGCAGCGAATTGTTACTTTAGGCTCCAGCAGCCGATAAAACCCCTGAAAAGTGAAAGTACAAACTCAGAAAACATGTACAATCACAAACTAACCAAATGCCAATTTACCTGTATCCTACGTGTGAGCAGTTGGACATTTTACCTGAAGCACCAGGCCCTCCAACAGGGTAGAGTACTTGGCAGGGTCCTTGACAATCTCTGCAAGTCTTTGACGAGCCTCGTTCAACAATTCCTGAGACAAGAGCACAGGAAGGAAACAGAGGAAGCATCTGTGTTCGCTCATAAGTGGTTCAGAAATACTGTTATTCAGATACTGTGGACACATTTAGAAAATATATATAGAATATAAGTGTGAGACATTTTTCTGTCAGTGTCACATCAACTGGTTATATGAATATGTGTAGGATACAAGCTTTGATCTCTTACATTGATCATGTCGTCTCGGGCTTTCAGCACCTTCAGCCTCGCCTGGTTCATCAGGTTGGACATCTGGCTGCAGGAGGGAAAAGAAAAGTCCAGGACTAAGTTATAGCTGCTGTGTCGCTCACTGTTTGAAGAGGCTTTAGCATGTTTATTCTGCATGACTCACACCAAGTGCAAGTCATCATCTTGTTGAGCTACTTGCATATAGATATATTGACAGTATGTTAGGAAATCACTTGGATGTGTCCGCCTATCTATCTTTAATAGAAATAAATAATCAATTATTACAAAATAGTTAGACTGTTTATGAAGAACAGACAACATACAGTGTAGTTTGGTGTCAAATGTCAGAGTTTTTGTAATTTAGCCATCATGATTCTAAACCCACATACAGTTAAGAAGGTTTGGCATAGGACTGATATACTTGTGCACAAAGTTAGTTTCACCTTCATGTATGGAAAAGCAGATTTGGTAAGGTAAGTAAAAGCAGAAGAGGAAAGGCAAAAGCAGAGCTGTGAAGCCCCTAATCAGCTACAGACCAAGGCCATGTGACACAGCACGCTTATAAACAGCTGTTCTGCATCTTAAAGATGGATTTTAAATAGCTTTTGACATTAAAACATTTAACAGGCCTGATACTGCAACATTCAGGCTAAACAGATATGACCCAGAAAGATTGTGTAGTTACAAATACTTAATTCCTCTCAACTGTAAGGAGGACATAGTTTAGTGTCATTAAAGATTAACAAGGCAACTATAACAGAGGAGAAGAAGAAGAACTCAAAACAACATGGAAATAGTGTCATAAGGTGACTATTTAAGGGGGGGGAAATAAATACATGTCTATGGTACGGATTGATTTAAGCTTCAATGCAGTTAGATCGTTACTTCCCCTGCTTGCCATCTGAAGTCAAGGCTGCCAAAGTTTCATAAAAAGTTAGACTGTTGAAACTTAAATGTGTATGTATTGGAGACAAAAGTGTGAGACAAAAAAAACACAGAAACAGGCAAACCAAGAATCACGCTGAGCTCCAGACAACAACAAAGGCAGCCTGTAGTGGTGTTGCATTATGTCAGCAACACAATGTTCCCTGGAGATGTCAATGAGTACCTTCATATAAGTGCAGTGTATGTGATCCTGGTGTGTCACTTCAAGTTCATGTGCACATCAATCAGACAAAACTCTAAACAGGTTTTTCAAGCACCGCATAAGCACTGTTCAGAGTGTGTAAAAAGGTCCTCAAACACTGTTATTCTTTCCTAAATGGGCAATAAATTACCAAAAACTCACATTTTCTTATGTTGTTCAATCTGCTTTTCCTTCTTCTCAAAGTACTCCATGATTTTCACTCGCTGAGTCTGCACCAGGCGACCTTTCTCAATGTTGAACTCTTCCTCCGCCTGTAAACAGATGGGCAGAATGACATGGCCCATTACTGGTCACTGCAGCTGAAAATCACAAGACTACAGACGGATAGAATTGAATTACCTTAGCATCAATTTCCTCCACTTTCTCTTTGGCTTCTTGCTCAATGAAGGCCATCATGTGCTTGATCTGCCACAGTAGACAAACACAAAATAGCTCGTTTTATATATAGACGTTAAACCTTTATCTAAAACGTAATGGCAACTTTCTACATGCAAATACAAAGCATAACAAACATTTTATTACTGAAACTATGAAAGCCCATTTCCGCCAAAGTACTGAAAATAAGGTTCCTGTAAGTCACTGTAATGACTGAGTATCTCATAATCATGAGTTTGTATCTTATAATGAGTGAGTATCCCAAAATGATGACATAGTTTTTTGAAATAATTACTTAGTATCTAGAAATAGTAGGTATCTTAAAAAGTTAGAAACTAGTAATGACTTGGTTGTTTCAATGATATACAACATCACCATTTTTTTTAGAAAGTTTTTCATTATTTCGAGATTCTTAGTCATTGTTTCGAGATAATAACTTACTTTGGCAGAAACGGGCTTCCGTATTAAACAGAATTCTGATGCAAAAAAAACTTAAACTTATTCGTTTACTCTAAAATATTATCTTGACTGCATTATGGAAAACATTACTGTTACCTTGTAGTTATTAAAGATTTGTTTCAACTTTACACGTGGTGTGTTACCTTTGCATACATGTCAAATGACAGAAATCCAAACTAAATGCATTGTGACGTTCGTGAATATAATAACATAAAAAGTTAACTGCTATTGTCGAGTAAAGATTAAACAGTTAGCTGCACGCAGCTATTATTCGGGATTTAGGCCGTTAGCTAGCGTAATCGTTTGTTATGTTCAGATACCTTAAGTTATAGAAACTGAAATAAACGTCGTTGAACGTAACCGTTACAAGTCTAACATCGTCTTCTTTACCTGTTTTTGAACGTCAGCATCGGTAAGCGCCATGTCTGTTTCTTAAAAATTGTGTATTTCATTAAAGTCTATAACCAATAAGTTTTCCCGACCACTTCTACAATCCAGTTAAACACAAACTGTTCGGGTGTACACTTTTCCTCTTCTTACGCTATTCACGTCAAGCTTGCAAAACAAGCCAAATCAGAACATCCGGTCACAACTTTCAAAATAAAACACAAATAAAATAGGTATTGGCCCTGCCTTCAAGTGTTGTTAGAATTATCGGAAAGATTAGTTTCCGTCTGGAAAAATTCATGTGAAGTCTCCAAGAAAATGTAGGTACCCCTACAGAATTGACATCATATTAGGCAGAAACATGGCTGACTAAACCAAAGTAAACAATGGCTTGAGGGACACAAATGTTGCATATGCCCCGGAAACAAACTTTTTGGCTCATTTGTTTATTGTAATATGGTATTATGTTGGACAAGTTAGTTGCTGTCCATTTAAACCAATTAGTTTTGAATAAAATATAAAACATTTTATTTTTATAGAGCCCGTGTTTCTCATTATGACTTAAAGTTTGTCAAGACACTGAAGCTGAATTGACTTTCAAACTTGGAAACTCCAAGCATCTGAGGAGCACCTAAATGCAAAGGTCAAGTGCAAGTTCTTAAAATAGAAAACAAGAGGAACGGGTGCCTCTCCCACACACCTTGCAGTGTTTTCAAATAAATTCAGATAACTGCTAGCAAAATACAGTTGTTTGCGTGGACTTTAGTACCCTGACCATAGACCCTGACAGGTAAATTTTTGTGTAATTTTGACAGCCCCAATATTTTGTCATATCACCATCTTTTAGGTAAAAGGTTTAGGATATTATTCTCAATGTTCTCTCTCTGGAAAGGAAATTTAATTAACATGTCAGGTTCAAAACGTAGAACCTTACATGTTAATTAAATTACCTTTCAGGAAAACTAACTTACTGTATCAGTAAGTACAACATCCTAAGTATACCCGTCATCTACCTGCGTTTGCTAGGATACACTTGAGAGTTTAATTAATTTTATTTTGGACAAACTGCCATGCACTTTCACTCGTAAATCAGAGTAACTTTATTGTCATATCAACAATATGTAACACTGTCCGCTATTTAGTGAGAGTCTTATTTTGAAAATCATAACAGGAACTGTGGTGTTGGATTGTCGCTGACTTGCGTATCTTTCAAAGCACACAGTGTGCTAGTGCTACTGCTGTATGCCAGTGGTGGTCTACCCTCGTCAGTTACTTCTGCACGGGTCTGTGTCGTATATTCCCCTTTAACCTGTCGTTTGTGTGCACCTGGTTGCCTTTGGACAAGGACGGTAAGAATCCTCTCTCTGGGCTTCATTAAATTTCAAATGCAGTTTAGCGTCTTTTAAATAGCTCATAAAACGTGTACCGTTAAGCTAGCTACAGCTTGTAGGTGTGCTGATGTGCTCAAGCAACCATTCGTCTGTGTAAACGGACTTTCTGTATAACACATGTATGTAGTATGTAAGGTTATCTAACGAGCTACCTGTGTGATTATTAATTTGGTATAAGAAGATACTGATATTTCACGGTCTCCTGGAGTTATGTTGTCATTTGGAAAAATTAACGTTGATAGTACTTAAATCTTATTTACTCGTTAGGAATATTTAAATTTAAATTTTGGAGCTTTGATGATTCTCGGTTTGGAAATGTCACAAATCAGCAAGGTGTTTTATTTTGACAGATCAAGCCGGAAGTCTATCTTTAGTTCGTCATTCTTGACTTAATTAATTTCACTTTTGGTCCGCGTGGTTTCTCTTCAGCCCCAGGGGACGATGTAAAGTGATAAACGTGGCTTTAACATCTGCCTATGATTGAGTTTGTAACCCGCTCTTCAATGTTTTAAAAAACCTAAAGGAAACAGTATAGCAGCAGTATTTTGTCTTTAGTAAAGGGTGAAGGACATTTCACGCCCCTTTGTCCACCACGTGGGTTATGTAAGTTGCATTGTGTCATGTATGATGTAGGTACAAAACGTACCCATCCATGAGATAGACATGTCTTAGGGTTATCTCTCACTTTGCTTTCAGTTAACATCTTTGCAGTCTCAGAGGCACCATTGATTATATTTAGTCATCAGTTAAAGCCTCCTCACCCCTCTTTGCCAGATGGGCAGATGAACGTTTCCACCTGGCTCAATGGGCGTGTGACAGCGTGCCGTCAAGCCAATGATGTAACTGAGTGGGACATTTGTTATATATCACAGCTGTTTCACAGTTTGACAGCAGATGTCGTCATGACTTTTGATGTGGACTCCCTCATGTGGCTGATTTGGCCTGTGCCGACTGTGCTGCAGAAACCATGACTATCAAAATAACAGTATTTTCCTCCTCTGGCTGTCTTTTCTCTCAGGTGAGACGTCCAGCTTTGACTGTCACAACGTATGTGCCTGAGAGTCTGACACACGTCTGTTCGATGGCTACCTCAGGCTCCACCTCTTCTGCCTCCATCACCACCTCTGTGCCTGAGGGTTTTCATTATGAAACCAAGTTTATTGTGCTCAACTACCTGGGAATGCTGCCAGTGGGTAGATCACAGGCACAAAGCACAACTCAAGGTGAGAAGAAAGGCTTTAGATTAACGGCTTTATGTCCTTTTTTATTCTTATTGTAGTTTAGTGTTATCTGACTTAAGGTGTTGCTTCATATGAATTTACCCTGAAGGCACACACTGCTCATTAATGCAGTGCAGCTGCTGTCACGGACACCCTGTTTCAGTGCTTCTCTCTCCTAATCTTGTGCAGTGTGTGACACATTTGTCAGGGCAAACGTCACACTTGTGCATTCACACAGCACCCAAATAGAGTTGTGCGCACATGCACACATGGCAGTAACAACAAGTATTCAGGGTGTGTGTAGGCAGGTTGCCACCTGTTCGCCAGCTCAGTTTATCCTTCCCTCACTGTGGCACAGATACACATCCAGACACTGGTGTTCCCTTTTAAACAACACTTTATGACAGTAAACAAATAGAAGGCATGTGAGTGCAGCCAAAATCATTTCAGTGTGGTGCCCAAAGTCGCCCCAGGCTTCAGGATATCTGTTTTTCATCTTGTTCTCTATGCAGCACGCAGACCAAAAACACACAGAAGAGGATTTTTTAAACAGTTTTGAGCTATTTTGCAGACATATGTAACATCTGTAATCATATTTTGGTTAATGGGCTGTCAAAGAGGTGATGTGACAAAACTAAATTTTACTTCACGTTGTGACTCTTACTTTGTAAAGTGAAGCCGCAGTGAAATATATATATATAGTGTGTAGATTAAAAGGAGGAAAACATCCAACTTAAAGGTTTTTCAGGAGGGCCATTTAAGGCCATGCGTGGCATCCCCTCTGTCACAGGATATGAACAGAGCTTTCAAAAGCTTCAGTGTTTGGAGCATGAAGAACAGGAGAGAGACTGTAAAAGATATTTCCCGTCACTTTCATTGTTGTGTGAATTCTTGAAATGGGCGGAGAAAGGCAGAGGAGGGGCTGATCCCTGCTTTCCGCTTGACCCGGTCCAATTTCTGACAGCCTGTCATGTGTAATCACTGCAGGATTACTCACACGCCGATGGACCAATACAGAATAGTTGGCTGGCGAGCTGTCTGGCTCAATGCTGAAACAGCACCGAGCCCAGAAAAACCAACAGTGGTCCTCAGAGAGTTCATGTATGAGCTGCAGGGACACAAACAGAATAGAAAAGTGGGTTGACTGAGTGTCCTCTTCCTTCCTGTTTCGAAAAATTCTTTGTTACATCATCCAGCTGCTCAATCAATAGAACTGATACTTAAAGCTCATTATTGTTTCTTTTCTGGTGCTTCAAACTGAGCTAATAGAGTCCACATGGAAATAACTAGGATTGTATGGGCTGAGTGAGCAAACACTGAATAATGTCACTACTTCTTATCGAATGACTGCTGCATCTTCACAAGCTCAAAGGCCGCTACATTTCTAAAGTTTTCTGCGTGAATGTGAGAGCTCATGTTCAAACTCCCTGTCAGCCTTTGTGTCAGTTTGGCCCCTTGCGTGGTTCATTATGCGTCCAACAGTGTAGACTGACTCTCGTTAATAATTTACATACCTTGTATGCACGCGATGAGGGAGCACCATTCAAATATTTTCTCGTAGTAGTTCAGCAGATCGCTTGCAGAGGATCTTAAAGTGAAAGGGTACTTCTGTAGCTGCTCCTCTGTATTTCATGCTCACCTGGTTTGTTTGGCAAACTGTGTGTATTTAGTGTTATGGTTATTGTTACAGCATCATTGGCTTGTGATTAAACCGAAATTCAATCCAATATTTGCTGCTTAATTGATCATTTCTTTAAGACGAAGTGATCGATAGAAAGGGAGAGGATTAGAGACGGTTGCTTTAATGTCTTGTGTTTATCTCTTGCAGAAGATGCCCAGAGAGAGAGGACAACAGTGATAAAAGAGCAGATAGAGGAAGAGCTGAGACAACTGGAAGATGAAATCACTGCTTGTAAGTGGACACACCAACACACACATACACAAGCACACTGAAGGACAGCCAGTTCCAGTGCCAACCTTCTGTAATAGTTTGAATATAAGAGTATTTCAGACGTCATCTCTTTGATTTACAGTTAACTATACTGCAGTCGTGTCTCCCTAAGTTTTCAGATGTAACACCACAATGTCTGTAAAAACTGCAGACACATATGAAACACAAATATGATACTTTAAAGGGGCCATATCTTTTGAATGGATATTCTCAAATTTGATGTTTGGTTGACATTTTTTTAAAACTGCATAACTCAGTGTTTTTCTAGAATCACGTTTAAAAAGGTCGCCTCTGAAACGGGCCGTTCAGAACAGCTGCAGGTTTCTACGTAGAACCTTGCTTATGCTGAAATCAACCAATCGTCATTCTCCTCAGGCTGCCTTCTTGCACTAGCTTGTGGTCAAGTCGTCAAGATATTAACTCACCATTTCAATACCTCCTGGTGATTCTGGCTCGTACATGTAAGGCAAAATAACCGATCCCAGAGCAGCCATGTTTTCTACAACTTTGGAGTGACAGTGCAGTGCAGCCGCTCCCCCACGTGGATCATCGCACACGTGGAGGAGGGGCTACGCGATCACTCCAAGTACTGTCAGCCAATCAGGGCTAAGGTCTGACCTTTGAAAGGCAAAACGGCTTGTTCGTTTCCGGAGGAAAGAGAGGCTTCAGAAAATAATTAAATCAAAATACGTTTACAATTTATAATATTAAATTAACTTTTACCAGTACCAAAATTAGAAAATTGACTGCAGAGCTAAAATATGTCCCCTTTAAAGCATAAAACTGTAAATAAATGCATGGAAACAAAATCAAATATCTAAATGCTTTCAAACGTTTCTCAGTTAGAAATGACTCGTCTTTACTTTCTGTGTGTGTTCATGCAGAAAGTTGCAATTCAGAAGTCAATATTTGACAATGTTAACCATGACATGTATGCTTTGAAGGAGAACTTTGGCTTCTTTACATAACCACCGTTCTCTGAGTTACATGAGTAAGACTGCACTCTTTGCTCACGTTTGGCCTGAGGGGCAGTTAGCTTAGAGAACAGTTAATCATGAGAAGTTCCCCGAGTCTTTGCTGTTACCAGATGTGAGACACTCCTTCATGCCTCTCAGAGATCTGTAGCTGCATGAAAGAAATGTTCCTTTATGAAGTCAAAATCTCAGTGTGCAGTGTGAAGAATATATTTGTCAGGAGTTTATGAGTTTGCACCTGTATGTGTGACAGTGTAAAAGCTTTTATGATGTTCTCTAGCAGAACTTCCTTTTATACAATATGATTTGAAAATTGATTATTTTCCTGCCATACTGTGTTTTCTTGTCATGCAATGTTAATAACTGCTAAAAATGAACATCCCTGTCTGCGTGAGATATCATTGTGTCCTGTGGTGTGTGTGTGTGTGTGTGTTCTGCAGCCGCTTCCACGACAGGCTTCGACCGGCACACGTCCCTGGTGTTTAATCCAGCCAAACCAGAAACCTCCATCGAAGACTGTCTGGCTGCAGCCGGAGACAGAGTGGCCAGAGAGCTCGACACACACCTGGCAGAAGCCGTTCACACACTCCTTGCAGGGTCAGTGTACAGCTCTCTGACATTATTAAACAATACTAGTTCCTATGGCAGTAATAAGACTTTGAGGTTATGATGTGTGATCCCCTTCAGGTGAAAAATGGCTGATATAAAACTGAACTGTGAGGTTCAGTAAGCAACTACACTGATCAATACTGAGTTATATTCCTCATGGCACTACATTCACACAGTATGAGGAGGGTGAGTTACAATTCTTAAAGGAATGACAAAGTCAATGTTGACACACTGAACTGCTGCTTACTTCATTTTCTCCTCAGTGAACTCTTCAACTCTAACAGTGATTCAATGCAATGCAGTTAAACACATTCATTTATTTCATGGCCCGTCTAGCTATTATAGCCTCCTGCATCCAAACAGTCACATGTCCACACTATTGAATTTATGAAGTAGTGCACAGTCTGTCTCTCTCTCACACACACATTCTGTTCATTCACTTTCACTTCTGCTTTTCTAAACCAGGCAGCTTTGACAGTTTTCACAGTCTCAGTGGGTGCTTGTGCTGTGCTGGAAATCTGTACAAGACAGCAAACATAGGTGGCGGCACCTATGCCGATAAACGGTAATTGCGGAAGCACACCTCCCAGATATCCAGACAGTGTTGCATGTGTGACGTCCACGGTTGGCTCCGGTTGTAACTCTTGATTTTCCTGGCTGACGGTCGCTCTGCTCTCTGTTTGCATTTGTGTTTTGACACCCCGCCCCCACCCCCTATAGCCAGCCCACTTTGTGTCTCTCTTTCTTCTGTGTGTGTGTGTGTGTGTCTGTGTCTGTGTCTGTGTCTATGTCTATGTCTATGTCTATGTCTATGTCTATGTCTGTGTCTGTGTCTGTGTCTGTGTCTATGTCTATGTCTGTGTCTGTGTGTATCTTCATCTCTCTGGCGCTCTGTTTAGATACTGACAAATATATAAAAGCACACAAACATTACATCGCATTTGTCAATCGCGGTGTTTTATTTAGAATTTTTTAAAAATTTTGAAAATTGACCGGATTCTCTCGTTGTTTCATGTGTGACTTCCTGCAAGGATTGACGCGATCGCTCGCGGCTCGCACAAAAAATAGACCAGACGCCGCACTACATTCACACAGTATGAGGAGGGTGAGTTACAATTCTTAAAGGAATGACAAAGTCAATGTTGACACACTGAACTGCTGCTTACTTCATTTTCTCCTCAGTGAACTCTTGAACTCTAACAGTGATTCAATGCAATGCGGTTAAACACATTCATTCATTTCATGGCCCGTCTAGCTATTATTATAATTGCGGGAGCACACTTCCCAGATATCCAGACAGTGCTGCATGTGTGAGGTCCACGGTTGTCCAAGACAGCAAACATAGGTGGTGGCACCTATGGCGATAAACGGTAATTGTGGGAGCACACCTCCCAGATATCCAGACAGTGTTGCATGTGTGAGGTCCACGTTTGGCTCCAGTTGTAACTCTTGATTTTCCTGGCTGGCGGTTGCTTTCCTTTTCAGACTTTCTTTCTTGTGTGTTTGTGTGTGTGTGTCTGTGTCTGTGTGTATCTCCATCTCTCTGGCGCTGTTTAGATACTGACAAATATATAAAAACACAGGCGCGTCTGGTGTGAACGACACAATCGGTTAACATGGGCGGCGTAAGGAAACTGGCTCCGCTTCGCGGCTATTCGCAGCGCTTCCGCGTCCGGTGTGTTCCCGGCGTAATACTGCAAATGCAAAGGCTTTCATCAGTGGGCCATAGGCTCAATCACCATTGTGTTACCTCATTCGGCGATAGATGGAGACTTAACAGACATTTATTTATATGAAAATCTTCAAGATTATCACCTTAAATGTAAAGAATACAAGCGAGATGAACTTGAGAGAGGTTCACCTGACAAAGACTCTTTATCTGCAGTGCTCAGCTCCAGTAGAGTCACTCTGTGGCCAACAGATAAGACTGTACTGGGTGTACTGGGCAACCTCCAACCGTGACTGTGCAATGGAGTGAGACCTTACTTACAACGATAATTAACATTCAGGGAAATACCCCACAGAGTATAAAACAGCTTTTTTTTTTTTTTAAATACAATCCTATGCAAAAAAGGGATTTTGCGATTATGGTAAAAGGCTGAAATCCACGTTACAGTACAAATTAATTTACAGTATAAAGCACATAACGCAACACAAAACAATTTCAGGTATGTTAATCTGACCCTGGAGGAAGGGATAGCTTCAGAAGTCATCACAGGCTCACATAGTAAACTTAGATCTGACTTAGAGGTCATCACGTGTCCACAGTGTCGTACCCGAACCCAAAGAGACCGAGACATGTCAGACCTGACCCCGGCTGCATTAAACACACCCGATTAGCACCGACTTCACAGCTGATTGCTGTTTACAAGTTACCGTTTTGTCCTACTTAATGTGACGTAGCCTTCTCCCCTGTGCCTGGCTGTGCGTATCATCCATCCTCTTTGCCAAGAAAGTTCATAAAACACATTCAGGTTTTCTGTTGTCATGTTGATTAAAACAGCAATGCTAATCCACAAGTTATTTCAGATTAAAAGTCCACTTGCTGTCACGCAACCGGACGATAAATGCACGGCATTTCCATTTGTCCTTTTGAACAATAACAATTACTCTTTGCCACGGCTGCTGACGTTAGCATTTCTAGTTTGCTATCATTTGGTTTCCAGTGGACCCTTGAAGACCTCTAATCTGACTACATGAAAGCACAAATCAAAGATATAGAAGGACCCAATACAAAAATAAATGCTTCAATTCGTCCATCAAATATTAGAGTTAGAAGCTAAATGTAGCCTCAGCCATCCAGCCAAAGTCTCTTTGCAGGTGAACAAGAATTATTTTGACGTTCTGGCTATGACAAGTCTTTTGACAATAGTTCCCGCTTCTACATGTAGAGCTCCTGTTTTATACTAATGATGTTATTTGTGTGTGTTTCAGGCCTCTGGACTACCAGAGATTCAGAGACACAGCACTGGATCTCTCGGCGCACACACAGGAAGGCTGGAGCAAGGTGAGCCTCCATGTACAAAGGCCTTAATAGAAGCATGCCTGACTGCTCCGTGATCTGTTTTTATTGTAATGTATTTTCCCATATCTCTCTTTTTTCCCTCTAAACCTTAACTTCTGCTTCTCTCCCAGGTGCTAGTGCCTTTGGTGTTGTTGCTGGCTTTACAGAGCGAGGGCCAGACACTGACAACTCTGCTGCAGCACGGGGTGCGCTTCCTGGAGGAGGATGAAGCCAGCTTCATCATGCAGCAGGGCGGATGGGTGAGTTTTAAGCACATGATGGAGAAAACTAAATATGCTTTACCTTGTATTTATACTAAAGTCACCTGGGGAAAAAAGTTTTGTAGTGTGCTAAGAAGAGATGAGGTGTTAAGATATGCACGTCTTCAGAGCCTATTAGTCAATATGTTCCTAGAAAACCTTTCTAAGGAGATTTCAGGGAAGGAAAACATATTTAAGTAAAGTTAAAATAACTGAGTTTATATGCAACATAGTGCAGAGGTTGCATGGATGGAACAGGACGTTTGAGAGTAGGGCAAATTGAACGGGAAAATGCCTGCACAGAACTCAAACTAGCCAGATGAGGGCGTCAGTGAGCTACCTGTACAGATGTTTCATACCCCTGATCCTTTTGTTATCCACCACAACCACATACATTATATTAAAATGTACATTACACTGTCAGTATGCATGTATGACATAAACCCTCAACAGATTATCTACCTTAATCACTATGCAGTGTTTAAGTGTAATGATACTGCTATACTTGAAACTAAACTGCCAGTGTGTCCTATCAGTCCGGAGTGTAATCTACGAAACATGCGTCTGTTCAACATTCAATCATAGTTTAGGACAATAATGTGATTGTGTTTCGGTTACATAGCATGTCTTTAAGGTAATTTTTCCTTATTTAATAGAGGTAAAAAGCTTTCACAGCATAAACTGTGCTCATGTGACCTCTGCTGCCTGCGCTGTGCACTCTTGGCAGCTTCAGTTCAGCCGTTGTGACTGATATGTCCTCAGGTGTGAACCCTGATGTAAAGCATCTCCAGTGTGCTGTTTAATCATGCAAATGAAGGGAGAGCAGCAGTGTGTCTTTCCATCTCGACACTATGATTTCTTCATGCTGTCTATATGCTCCAACCTTCCCTGTTGTTCATACTCGGGCGATGCAACTTTTGCGACTACAATTTTATTTGTTTTAGTGATAATATTGGCTGGGGTTTCTTTGTGATGCTGTAAGTGCAAAAAGTGGAACACTGCGTCACAGATGGCTTCCTATGAACGAGGTCATGCTGACGGAAGGTCACGTGACTTGTTAACCGCTGCTCTGGTCGCCATTACCTCATTGTCATGATGCTGTGCCCGGTGTCGTGCAGTGTAACGTGAACACAGAGTGCTGGCTCCAAACAAAGCTACATTATTACTCTGCGTTATGTCATAGGGGATGAACGGATGACATGCTGGCAGGATCAGCAATGGAGGGGTGAAGAGAGAGGAGGAGGAGGAGGAGGAGGAGGAGGAGGAGGATAGACATTGCATGAAGGGAGGGAATACGAAGGAGGGAGGGGTGTGGTAGAAGAGGGGGTGGGCATGGTGAGCCAGTAGGAGCAAAGTGAAATCTCCATTAGTTTGACAGCTGCCTGCGTTCACACTTCTCTTCAGCTAGCTTCCGACATCCACTCCATCTCAGGTGAATCCAGGGGTTTTCAGGACTTCACACTGAGGTAGGACGTTTTACTTATGATGTTGAGCCTCGGCTCGAGCTCTTTGGTATGGACGTGTGCGTGCGAGTGTTTCCTCTGAGAGAGTGCAGCAGTGACAAACTCTCAGGAACCGTGTTAGTGACTCCAGTTCTTGTTATTGTTGAGCGGTTGCATGTCAACATACTGCACGGGTTGATTTTTATTAAAGCACAAAAATCTCATTTTATGAAAAGTGCAAGAAAAATTTAAATATAAAAATTGCTGCCGAATGAGGACATGACGTTTATCTATTTATGTAAATATTTGTCTAAACGACACAAAAGAAGTCTTTAACACACGGATCATCACCGATCACTTTTCCGTTGAAATGCTGGAGATATTCTTTGCATTGTTGTTGTGACTGTAGTGTAGTGAAAACCACGTCCGCTTTGGGTGCCCCTCATAATGCCTTTTGTTAGTTACATCTGAATACAGTAAGGATTATTATGACCCTAATGTGATGTACACTTCATTTGGCAGGAACAAAACCAGCAGCCCTCAGACTGCACAGCCAGGGGCCGGCAGGAGGGATTGGGGGGAGGACATGATTTGAGAGGGACTAGGAGGGAAATGAGCAAAAAAAAAATGGCGTCCAAGGGGAAACAAATGATAAAATAAAAGAGATGTCCGAAAACTGTGGAGCAGACTTTATGCTGAATATGTACTATTAAATGCGGCTGCTCTGTGTCGTCTCTAATGGTTAATCCACAGTCAGTCTCCGGTCTGTCTTTGTGCTTGCGTGCTGATGCTGGTCGTTCCCCTTGAGTCCCCTGACAACTGTCCTTCAGAGTCTGACGGAGAACACTGCTGCATGAGTTTGCACAACAGCCATTTCACATTACAGTCCTTGTGAGCACGATGTAACGTGACTCCTGAGGTTTAAAAGTGGCACACTGACAATAACACCTGACCTCTCATGAAAGACGAAGAGATAATGAAGACAGACGACATTAACCTACTGTGGAGATGACTGTGAATTGATAGTCAAAGCAGCCTATCTTAAAAGGCAATAAAGAAACTCATACAGGCCCAAGG
Source organism: Semicossyphus pulcher (assembly GCF_022749685.1). Lineage (NCBI taxonomy): Eukaryota > Metazoa > Chordata > Actinopteri > Labriformes > Labridae > Semicossyphus > Semicossyphus pulcher. The sequence goes on along the minus strand of NW_027211759.1, from coordinate 28,903,538 downwards.
TTTTATATGAGCTTTAGCTGATGCTGCGTAGAAACAGTGATGTAGTGGTGATATTTAAGGACAGAGTGGTGTCAGGGTTGCAGCCGCGGGCCGTGTCTGGGCCCGTCACGCTGCGCCCTGTACAGTGCAATAGTGCTCCCCCCTGTTATGTAAGCACCCCTCTCTCTCCATCTCCAGGGTGTGTGCACTACTGTGCCGCTGCATCAACATAACACTGGACTGCTTGAGTAGAGTGCCGATGCACGCTGAGGAAGCCCCAAAAATAACTCCCATAATCCTCTAAAAACATCATCACCAGGGGCTCGACTGGCCCACTTGTAGCTCGCTGAAGAACTGGCTGCAGCAGCGGTGCGCTGGCTGACTGCCAGGGTTTAAACAGGGCACCCATCCATCCCCCTGTCCTTCCCTCTCTCCATCGGCCTCACTGCTGCCACAACACGGTAACGATGACAGGCCAAAAACCAATATTTACTGATGCAAATTGTCTGGTTGCACATAACAGTCTGCTTCAAAGAAGTTTGCCCGAAGCTCTCCTAAAGATGTCAGATACCATAAATGCATTCAGTCTTTACCTTTTAGGGGCTTGTGTGTAAACATTAAGTTGACTTGTCCATGATGATAGAATATAAATAAATACTTATAATATATGTGCTCTTCCTTTTGTTGGAGGATAAAAATGTGGATACAATTTTGAGATTGTTTCTGTGGTAGCAAGTGGTGGGAGACATGTGGGCGCACACACAAGCATAAGTGTTCAGTAGATGTTATGATAAAGTATTAAAACATGAATATAAATAAGCTACCAGTGGTGATGAACATTCTGCTTTGGGTGTAATTTAATGTTGTGTGTATCTGGAAGTGAAAGAGCCGTGGCCACAGTCTACATTGCTTTTCTGGGTGATAACAGAGTCCAACTGACACTGTTGTGTTTTTATCTTATTGTAGTTAAGGTACACATAGATGCTGAGGAACCGCCTGTCTGTCCCTTTCAGTCCCGGGTTTGACTTAACTCAGGCCAGCTGCTGTGTGACCTCTGGCTGAGCCTGTCCAGTGATTACATAATCCTCATAAATGTCAAGAATAGATATGAGCCGGTGAATATTACTATGATGAAAGTAATCCTGATGGTGAACGTTTGCAACATCATTCATTTTGTTTATGATGAAAGTGTCTTTTGCACTGTTTGGGTTTGCAGGAGGATGCAGCATGCTGACAGTATGTGGCAGTCATGTGCCAATATAGCAAGGACTTGTAAGTGTCACAGAAACGTGGCAGCTGTTTTCTTCCCCCACAATCTCACCGTGTTGAGAGATATTTTCATTGTTTTAAGATCTTAAAGGCATCTGGTTTGTAATATGACGGCAGTGGATCGTTTGGTTACCAGCCTCATGAAAATAAGAGAAGGCAATTAAAGGTAAACTCACTGTACACCCTTGGCTCTACAGCAGGAATGTGTCCTCCTGGTTTTATAGAGTTAGTGTTTGCCTTGGGGCGAGGGTGGAGAGCTCTGAAACACACCTGACAAGAGAACGGCTCTTTTAAAGTTAGTGCGTTTCCCAGTTTCAGTCGTGCTGGAGGACAAACGTGAGAAGCTTTCAAGAAAGAACGAAGAAACACAGAGCAGATTCAGCGCGTATCGTCGTCTCCGGTGTGTATTTTGTCAGTGAACAATCTTCATTAACTTGGTTTAAACGTTATTTTTATGTGTTAAAGGCCTCAAGCATTGGACTTGGACCCAGTTAGATAAGTGAATATGTCTTGTTGACATACTTGAAGCTGTTTTGTAAGAAGATAACCACCAAACTGCTCTGATCAGTTTATTGAGGACTTCATAGCAGCAGAAACCTTAAACTAGAAACGCACAGGAAGCGTTGATTATTCCTGAATACCTTCAGCAACCTTTTGCTGTGGCTTTGACACCACATGGCAGCCCTGTCTTGTCCGGTCCAGCTGATTTGGAGCTGCTTCCTGAGGACCAGGGTTGCTCTCTCACATGCAAATCAGCTTACGGAGAAAGCAAATGTTGGATAATGATGGAGCGCTGTTCGATTTAATCTCTTTGCTGCCTCCCTGGATGCAGCTGCCGTGCGCAACACGAGTGTCCTTGTAAGGCAAATAACCTTCACAGCCATGTTATTTAAAATCACATTTACATGGGTCAATAACAGTTTTCATACAGGGTGCTTGTTCAGCTTAACGATTATTTGATTCGATGCAAATTAGAATTAAATTGACACTCTGCAGTTGATAATACATACATACACATACATGTTATCATGTTGTGAAATGAGTGTTGCTGTGGGAGCAGGTCTCTGCTGTCAGAACCTGTCCGTCTGCTGCACGCACTCTCTCACACACACAAACATACACCCTCCCTTTTAGACAAACAAGTCAGTGCCCACTGTCTGTTTGAATCTCATCCGTTAAGGTTACACCTATGTGACAAATGCGTGACAGATCCAACTTTAGCCACAACCGCAAGTCATGCTTGTTTCCTGATCTGTGAACTCAGATCAGTTACTTATCGAACGCCCAGCCTTCTTTCAGAATCACTGTTCGTCTCTCCTCATCTGCTCGGTGTGCCTGCTCAGACAGATGTGACTGTTAATTGCCGTGTCTTTAGCATAGCATGTCAGTAAATTGGTGTTACTGAAATATCTCTGTGATCATGGAGTTAGTTGCCATGAAGTTTACTAGGATATTCATGGTCCCAGAGGATGAAGTCGACTGACTTTGATGATCTCATGTTTCTTCTGGCATCACTAAGAGGTTAAAAAAAGGTGGAAAAAACATGTGCCTAATGTATCGGTATCAAAATCGGCAATGAGCAATCCCTATAATTTATGTTCCCCTGAGGATGAGAGTTAATCTTTGGATATCACTTTTCCCATCGGCATCAGCTTTACGGTGCTGATAAGCAGATGCTAGCATGCTAAGATGCTAAACATTATTATACTTCCAAAATGTCACCTTTTTTTTTTTGTCATTGTAATGATGATAGCATGCTAAAGTTAGCATTTAGCTCAAAACCGAAGTACCTCAGAGTTGCTAGCTTTGCTGTAGACTGTCGAGGATAGTAAGTGATTAAGAGAATAGGTTTGGTGATTAGGGACTGCCCTTTTCTGATTACAGAGATGGGATGCTAATAAGTGATTCTTTAACTCTGTTATAGACCCGCTCCAGTCATGTTTTAAGACATATGAAATGCTCTGCTTGAAACAATATAGTGTCAGTAGTGAGTTTACAAAAATGACGATGACGGTTACAGCTGGCTCGCACACCGCTGAAGTGGTTGCCATAGCCAGCCATGGAGATGACTGCTCATGTTGTCCCTGATGTGTCTTGTAGCACATGAAAAACACCACATGGAGATGTTTACAAGGTGAAACACTGGATTTTCACTGGAGGGGGTCTTAAAATGTTGCTGCTGGATGGTGTGGGAGGAGAACTTTTATGCTGTAGAAAGCTGCGATCCACAACAAACTCTTATTAACCTCTTAATTCTTCCAGTGTTTTAAACACGTGTGCCCTCAGGACAGTGAGCATGTCAGCATGTATCTCTTTCCTTTGTGCTCATTGTGAACTCACTGGCCTATTTCTGAGCCACATACTGTAGATTCTGCATCACTTCACTGCTCACTCAGCACTATGGAAAGAGTAGTCTGTTTTTGTTAGTGTCGACTGAAAAGAAGCAAAAGTTTGACCTTTGTTAACATTTTAAGCACTTTCTTTTTCTTTTTTTTTACATATTTCAGCAGCTCCACTGTTTGATTTTTTTCCCCACATTCTGCCTCAGTAAGCTGACCTCTGTGTCAGCCTCTAATACCAGATGATAGTATGATATACTCGTTACATAATGAGAGCCCTCTGCAGATGGCTCCTGGTATATTGTTGTTTTGCCACTAGGTGGCGTAAAAGGTTAACTTAAAGTAAAAAAGCAATGCAGCATTTTGTATTTTCTATATTTTCTCTTGATTTTTGTATGAGTTAAATAATCCTCCATCTTACACCAAAGGTGCAAGCTCATTACACAAAACAAAAAATTCAATTTTTTCCTCTTTTACTCAAAGTTCTTGAATTTCACAATATACAATATAATATATAATTATATATAATAATGTTGATACCATCTCTGTCTCTGTTTACCACAGGGGGAAATATTCAGCCTTGAGTCAGAGGAGGAGCGAGGTGTGACCATTGCTGAAGACAGCAACGACATTTACATCCTCTCAGGGGAGCAGCATCCCGACCAGCTCAGCCCCCCCTCCTCGCTGCTCTGCACAGGAGACAACAGCAGCGGGCAGAGCTCCTGGCAGACAGAAAGCTTACCTGTGTCTCTGGCCGGCCACGAGTCTTGGGCACAGGTTGCTGCGATGGACCCCGAAGACGTCAAGAGCCTGGACAGCAATGAGGGCGTGGCTCTGGCTGAGGAGCGCAGCGAGAACAACTCCTCAAACTCTGACATTGTCCACGTCGAGCGCGAGGACGCGGAGCTCCTTGAGGAAGGCGGAGAAGGCGGAGCGATAGAAGATAGCATGATGAGCGTTTTAGGCACAGAGAGCGAGCTGGCCGAGCTCAGGGAAGAATTTAGGGACCAGACTCCACCTGTTCCAGAAGCAGCCGAGGCGGACTCCACAGCCCCGGCCTCTCTGCTTTCATTAGAGGAGCCCGTTGTAATAGAGACGCCTACAATCTTGTCTGCAGAGCCTTCCCTCACCTCCTCAGAACCAGAGCTGCCTCCCCCGGTCCCTGAAGCTGCTGCCCCCCTTCCCTCTGAGCCAGAACCAGCAGCACCTTTATCTGTTCCTGCAGTAGAACCAGAGCCTGAGCCAGAACCAGCTGCTGTCGCTGCCCCAGTGCCTGCTGAGGTAGCACCCCCGTCTCTAGCCAAGGAAACTCCAGAAGCACCAGCAGAGTCTGAAGCCAACTCAGAACCAGCTCCTGAACCAGAACCGGAGCCAGAACCTGTCACAGTGCCTCCCCAGCCAGAACCAGAGACTGCGGCAGAGCCAGAGGCCGTGCTTGCTGAACCCCCTGTACCACAGGCCGAAGCCCCCGCTGAGGAGTCCCCGGTGACGCCTGAGCGAGAATCAGAGCTCCAAGTGCTGCTCTACGGTGGAGCTGCAGTGGTGGCCATCATTGCTGTAATGGCGTACGGTGTCATGAGCTACAGGAGGAAGTAGAAAGTGTCTCAGGGGAAGGAATGCAAATTACAAGCTGTTCAGATAGAAATAAATGTCTTAGCACACACATGGTGGGACTCTCCTTTCAAATTGTGTTGGATATCAAATGAGGCTACATTTTTTTAAATATCTGGTTTACTTTTGAAGGTTGAACCAGAATCTGACACCATCCACAACCTTACTGCTGGGAGTCCTTGCTGCTTCACTGCACCTGGTGCAAACACAGAAAGGGGGGACGCAATGCACTCCAATGTTCTCCTTTTTTCATGTTTTTCTTCTCTCTTAAACTTCTTGGGGTAACTTGCAACTTTGTGTTAAAATTCTCCAAAGTCCAGCCCATCATTTCTAACTTTGCAAAGAGTGTGGAATTAAATCTGCCCTGTGCTAGTTTCGGTTTCTGTTGTGTCTGCACGAATCACTGATTTCCTTGTAAGTAAACTGACTCAAACGGTGCAAATCTATCTTTAACAACCCTCCCTTGGCTGAAGTCCATAGTCCACATTTACTGTTCCTGTTAATCCTTTCTTTCCCCCTGTGACTGTGATGACTAAACCAGAAACTTTCTCTGATAAACAAAACCAGATATGTGATTACGGTAATGCAACCGCTAATTTGATTTTATGCATATTAGATTTATGTTCCATCTTTCTATATTGCACCGCGGTGTCTCTCAGTTCACATGCAGCAAGTTTTTATGAACTGAAACATTTTGCTCAGAGAAGGTAGAGAACTTATGCTGCATTTGATTAAATAATAAATCAGACTTTTGATTAACTTTGCCACCATCAGATAAACATATAATGTGAAGGTCCAACACAGAAAGTTACAAACAATTAATTCTGAGCCTAATTCTTGAATTACTACAATACTGTGGTCAGGAAGGCCACAGTGGTCAGGAATGTGACTGAAGAAGTACATTTAATCATTAAATCCATTTAATTTCAAATTTAACATTAAAGGGATGACTCATATGTGCTGCAGTCTGCAGTTTTTCTTTGTATATCTTGACCTGCATCGGTCCCAGTGACTTTGTCCAGTTACAATTTCAACTCCATACCCTGCATGAGTAGAACAGCACTGTAGAGGGGCATTGTGGGGTATTAAAGGCATAAATGGGTAGTTCAGCAGCAATCAAAAGTCCTGGTTTTAGAGTATCTGAAGTAAAATCCTCTCATATTACACGAGCTCTCAACCTCGAGTTGCTTAAATACATTTTTGCAAGACTACATCTCCCAGCTTGAGATATTTGTGCAGTTACTATTGAACCAATATACATTACAGTGCAGGTTATGTAAACAGAACATGTGAACATATGCTGGAATATTTCCTGACCTACCCCACATTCAGCCAAGACAGAAAATCTGTTTCCTGCCCTTTGAGAACTCGTGTCATCGAGTCTTTAGATGCGTCAGTACAAGTTGATTGAAAAGAACCCACTACTGCCTCACCACTTCAATATTTTCTTTTGGGAGAATTTGGGGAGATTGCAGTAAGTTGTGTCACTGTAACTTCATGATTGCTGGTAAAACATTTGAAACAAAAGGGATGTTTCCATGTTAAACATAGTGATAATCATGGTGTCAAACTCTGCCTGCTTTTAAAGGGAAACTGCAAAAGAACAGAGCAGAATGGATGGATGTCAAAAGGTCCCAAATGTGACACTTTGTACCTTGAGTTTCCTACAATACACTGTTTGAGATGAGAATAAAAGGATTGAATTATTTGAGAACCTTTTCTGTTGTGGTTTGTTAATATGCTTGTGTGTAAATTTAGACATGCCAAAGATCAACACATTATGTAAGAAATGTGAAAATCTCATTAAGATAAAGATGAACTCAAATCCAGGAAAAATAGATTTATTCAAGTTACACAATGTAATTTCATACATGTACATGCAAAAAGCGGAATACCTGAGTACAAAACAAATCATGTATTTCAAGTGTATTTTGAAAAGATACATTTTAAGACAAATTAAACAAAAGGAAAAGTATCAGAGCACATTAATAAATGAAAAATTCAAGTGTCAAACCAAACCTTCTCTTTCAAAATACTGACTTAACTCAAAATGACTCATTCTCACTTCCCTTTGTTTCTGCTACACTGAAGACTGCCCAGCTCCCCGCAGTCAGTGGAGAATGAGGCACAGGTGCCACTTTCATATTCTGTCATCCTCCCCTTCATGTTTTACAGCTTCTCAGCGCACAGCTCAAAGTCACCCACTCCCCCCGGATCTGATGTGCTGCAGCGCGATGTTGAAGAGGGTTCTCAGCAACTTTGGAGCCTGCTCGCACACTCCCTTCACCAGGGTCAGAGTGAGGGCCATGATGACCCTCTCCTGGGCTAGATGCTCCAGACCCACGCCCTGCCTCATCACCCGCTCCACCTCACGGGTCAGGTGGTCTTTCCACTGCTGGAAAGTACAAAGAACAAAGGAATCAATCACAACATGAAGACAACACTCTATTCATGATAATGTACAGGCTGTAACTGTTGGATCTTCTTTTTCATCTTTAAACATTGTGTTTATTTTCATATGAAATGCATACATGATGTGAGAGAAGTTAACAGGGAGATGTAAACCTCCTCTAACGGAGGATTCAGAGGACATAGCCCCAAATAAGGTTCAATTAGCACTTTTGCAGAATATTGTTAATTATCCTTATCACCTCATTGTAATCAGAGTGACACAAGCACAACATGAAGCATGTTATTATATTTTTATTATGCACATGGTGGAAACTGGACACAAAGTGGGTTCTAGTAGCTGGAAATTATTACTAAATTCATCAGTGCAAAAATCAATGCATGCAATTTTACTTCTATTATTTTTTGAAAGCTATAAAGCATTAGCTGTAGGCTATTGCAAAGGTGGACACTGATTTAGAGAAAATTATATATGGTTGAGCTACAAAGGAAATCAATTACTGCAAACCTTTGAAAGTCCTAAATCATTCCAACTTAAGTAATGAGGCGAAGAAGAGATGTTTTCTACATCTATTACAGTCAATAACCATTACAAAATCAACAATGTAAAATACTTAGAATAGACTCACATGTAAGGGGGAGTTTGATATTTTCCTGCCCAGGTTCTGAGTTGCCTGAGCCACAACATTGTGCTCAAGCTGGGCTGCAATTTCTCTCAGCTCCTCTGCAACTTGACGAACTCCAGCATGGTCCCAGTTTCCTGCAGGAAAACAAGATTGTCCAAACATCAGTACACTTACATTGAATATATTATTTATTACAGGAAAGCCAGTGTATAAAAGTAGGTTTCTAAAATTGAGACAACAGCAATGAGCATTCATTAAATGTATTTTGCTATGCTGGACTTCAAGATCCCGTTTTACATTATGTAGCAAATAATTGGTTGTTAATTAGGTTAAAACCGCAAAGTAAACAAGAGAGAGACGAATGAGTGTGGATTTAAGTTTGCTTTAAATGAGACAAATGATTTGAAATGGATGTTAGTGAACTTCCTGCTTTCACTTTCTAAGTGACAAGTTGTTTTGTTGCTGTAAATGCAACTCCTCACATATCTTGGTGAATACTCTGACTTTTGGACTATGATACAATGTGATAACTTTTTAAACAACATCAGTGTGCCTGTCCCCTTATACCCTGTTAACAGGAAACTTTGTATTTCCTGGCAATGCTCTCTGTCTCTCTCCCACACGTGCACTTTCTTTCCTGGCTTACTTTTGATACATATATACTCAACAAAGTATGTTTTTCTTCAAGCTCTCGCCCCGTCTCTCTTCTTTAACCTACTATACTTTGAAGTTCTATTTCTTCATTCTTTATGTACAGAAATTCTGCTCTTTTCAAGACTTAATTGCTTTCTTCACATTTCTACTCATACTTTTTATGATATAAATGTCTTTGCCGTATTAAGCTTCTGTGGCTAATGCAGTCCAGCTTCCAGGTTTTTGAGTCGTGCAGTAAATGCATTTAATGGTCAAGGTTTTAAAGCGAAGTTTCATATTACTACATTTACAGTAGTGTTATGCAAATTCATTTCGACTCTCACCATTCCCACGCATCCTCTGCAGGAAATGCATTTTCTCTAGTTAATTTTGGTACAACCAGCACAAGGCTTTTATTTTGCACTCAGAAGAATCAGCCAAAAACAAGCCTTGTTGATAAACGTCAAACAGCTGTTCGAGATAACAGTGGTTCTAGTATGAAGCTAATTCCACCTGTATGTTATGAAAAGTGCCGTTTTAAGCGACAGATTCAGTTGCTCACTCGCCCACTGTAGATCCACTGAAGGCTGAATATCACCTAGAGAAGCTTTGATGCAACTGGACATGTGGCCATCAGTTTCCAGGTGCCCATCGTCCAGAGTATCTTTCCAGGAACCATTGGCATTTATGTCTCGGGTTAGATGTATTTCTTGCCCCAGGGAGAGAAGCTCCTTCCCGTACTCTGGACTCCTATAGTCCGCCTCAAGGAAGGTCAAAATGACCAAGGCAGCGTTTTGCCCACCACTCACATTTCCCAAGTTATCCATCGACAATCACGATCGACCTTTTAAATTTAGACAAAGAATAAGTTAAATGTTGGCTCAGTATAAAAATATTGCTACCAAAAAGTTTTATCGAAGAAGAAAATGATTAAAGCAGGGCACCAAAACAAGTAGCGAAAGTACATACGTCATTGATCGTTTGTTGTCTAATTTGTAAGCTAGAGAGACAGATAAGCTAATGCTAAGTATCTACATTTGCTACCGTTAAGTACCGAGAATAAATGTTAACGTTCAGCAAAAACAAAAGTGAAACGAAAGCTAAATACGTTATGAAAGGATAGCGCATACTCACATTCGTTACTTTTGCCTGGTTTGTCAGCTTTTGACTTAATACAAAAACTTCTGTAGTGATGCAACTGAGACAGTACCAGGCAGTGATGCACACACAGACAACTGAAGATCTTTATCATGTCGTGTCGTGTGCGCGCATCTGGAGTTTAGCTAGGAGGCGGGGTCCTAGAATGCAGCATGATGCATTCCATCACCGTCGGAAATCCGTCAAACACTACAAATATTCATCCTTGCACTCACATGCGCCACAAATGCTCAAATGTTCATAAATTTGGAAGTGCTTCTTCTGACTTCTGCGTGTTCAGGATCTTTAAATCGTAATATGACCTAAGCCTATGCTACAGATACGCGTTGTCTTTTATTGCTCAGAAAAAAACGGACGGTTACAGCCCAATACAATATTACATATAACAAATTAGCCAACATTTGTTATATATCAAAATAATGTTCCGACTTGAGTGTTCCTTCACATCATATACATGTATTTTCGCACTCGGAAACTCTTTATTCCGATTATTTCGACGCCAACTGAATGTCGGAAGTAACAGACCGAGCAGCACACACAAAAACGGAAGAGCTTCAACGTGTCGTGTGCGTATCTGAGGTTTTATGATTCCTTAAAACCAGTCAGATATTCCTAATTCAATATTTTATTTCCATTTCAACATAGATGACAGGAAACCTGCTAACTAAGGAGTCCAAACAAATCAGAAACGTGGGCACTGGATAACCACACAGAAGACATAAATAAGATTATAAAAATTTGTAAAATTAAAAATTTTAATAATTTGCCAAGTCAAGACATTGAAATGTTATGTTTAGTGCAACTTTGATTAATCTACTTACGGCTTTAACAATTGTTTACGAACCAAATTCGTAATATAAAACCCCTCAGCAATTTACTTCAGTTAAAACTGAAGGGAAATTTAAAGCTAAATATTGTCAAACAGTGTAATCACGGTAAGTTAACGCATTCTTCCTCGTCTATTCCTAACAACGGTCACGAGTCACTGTACCGCAAAACCGTGGTACAGTTGGCTGCAGTTATAGATAAGAGCAGCATGCCGCTGGAAAGTCCCTGCTGTTGTTTTGTACAAAAAGCTTTTTGCATGACATCGTGCACCATTGAGACAACAGTTTAAGGAATAAATATAACAATAAAAGATTAAATCCATCTGATCAAAAGGTTTAAAAAGTTTATTTACAGTTAAAAATATTCCCTTGATTGTTTAAGTACATGCAGGCATGCAGAACAAGTGGTTGAAATCAGTGCAAGTGTCAGATTGAATCTTTAAAACTCATGCTGCATTTTACCAAAACATGGTAGCAGTCACATTGCTTCAGAGCAGAGCAAATGCATTTGGGCCTCTCATCCCATCAGACTCCATACCCTGGGCAACCAAAACTCATGGATCGTGCAGTCTTCCTACCCACAAGCCTCCTCCCTGCTCTGGGTAAACACCCCATCTTTTCAGAGGGTTGCAGCCCCGGAGGGAGGCTCTGCTTGGGTGACAAAGCTGCCTGACGAGCCTCAAGGAGCTCTCTGTGGAGAAAATAGCACTAAGTGGATGCTTTAACATGGAATCAGTATGGTACAAAATAGGATGGCAGGACCAGGTTAATTTAATAATAAATGGTGAATTAGATGAAGAAGATATGGGCCTGAAACCCAGAACTGGGGATATTTTGCTCTTACTTTTCAAGCATGGCCGTCCTGAACTTCTCAACATTGAGCTCTCTGCGTAGCTGAGCAGCCAGCCTCCCGGTCCTCTCATCCCTTAAGACTGTGTGCTTGCACAGCTCCCTGGCAGACGGCCGTTTGGTCAGGTCTGGATCCAGTAACGCCTGATAAAGAAAAAAATAAGGTATTTTCAACCAGCAATGCTTGTGATAAAAGGGAATGAATGCACTTTTGTTAATGTCACGTATACAGGCTGCAGCTCAATAATTAAACCAAAAAAAGTCAGGTGTGTTACATTTAAATATTCTAAATACATAAAAGCTCATCCCGAAAATATGACTACCTGGAGTAGGCTTTTAAAGGGGGGTGATAGTTCCTGTGGCACTTTGGGGAGCTGCCCCTGTCTGAGGCTGTGCCACTCATCTCCATTTTGGGGCAGAGGGGGAGCCCCGGCTGCCAGCAGCACCGTAAGGCCCAGAGCAAAGATGTCTGCCTTGGGGAGCTGGCTGTAATCCTGCAGGGCATCGAGACAAATGAAACAATCAATACAAACATTAACAGAAATGGAACTGAACCGATTTGTTTTCATCTACAGGCCTACAGTGAGATGCAACCAACTTTACTGATGCAACATTTGTACCTCATGCAGGACCTCACTGGCCAGAAAGCGGCTGTCCCCCTCCTCTACTTGAGGACTGTTTGTTGATGTCACATGACCTAGATCCCCTGCAGAAAACAGAAACAACAGATTAAAGCAACCAAAGATTTTAAAAAAATGGTACATTTTTACACATTAAATCATATTAATAATACCAATTTTGTAAATGACTCCTGCTGAAGTGCTGCCGTCATCTTCCTCCTCACTCTCCCCTTCTCCCGGTGCACTTGTGCTTGAGCGCTGGCAGATAAATATATTACCTACAAAACAAACACAACGCAGATTTAGGCACAGAAGGCTAGACATTGGCAGTGGAGCAACATAACAGACCCACCCTGATGAATGAGACATACTTGGTTTTATGTCCAGGTGTACGAGGCCTGAGCTGTGGATGTATTTGAGCCCCATAGACACCTGTATGAGCAGATCTTTTAGCTCGGCCTCTGAAAACAGCTCACCCTGCACCTCCTTCTTTATGATGGCATCATTGAGACTTCCACCTGACACATAAACACATTGACAGCATCAAAAAAGCATTATTCAATTTATTTCATTAGATATTAATAGTTCCGTTCAAGCCCAAACTGAGCTTTTAATGTCTAGGGGAAACCTACCATCACAGTATTCATTCTGAATAATCATGTGATGATCTTCTGCCCAAGCTGAATAATAGCGAACAACATGTGGGTGGTGCCCAAGAACAGCATGTGCATACACTTCTTTTAGGGCCAGCTGCCTGAGAGGACCAAAAAAGGGATACATTTGAACAATTCATGAACAACATGAGAGAAAAGTGGACAGTGTCTTTGGCAAAGAGAGCCATGCTGCTGACTCACTCGTTGGCAGAGCCTGCCAGGGGTCGGCGAGAGCGTTTTATGGCGTATAAGCAACCATCCAGCCTCTTCACGCACTTGTAAACTGCCCCAAACTCGCCCACACCAATGCACTCCAGCTCCAGAAACTCGCTCTCATAGCGCGACAGCATTAGGGCCTGGACAGCTCGTCTCTGCCAGATAAACAGAGAGTATCATGTGGTGAAAAACCCAGGAAATATCTAAAAGGAGAAACGCACGTCACTGAGCTCACGCTTGAGTTTGATTACAGCGAGGAGATCCACGGTTCTTTTGTGTGATGCTTCACCAAATATGGTAGCACTTCCACAGGGAAAGGGTTCTGACAGAGCTTTTTGCTGGAGATTTCTTAGACATATCCCGGAAGTAGGACTGGCAGCATGTAATTTTGGACTAAACAACAAGTGAGGAGGCGGCCGAGGATGACAAAGCCTGATGATGAAATCATATCAGAGGCATCTGAAAGGGAGGGTTATATCCACCAGAAAGCACTGACAAAAATAGCCGTACCTTTGGTGGGAGAAAGGGTTCATCATCCTCCTCAGATGACGTTAAACTGTGTTTCAACCTGAAAGATGAAAAAGGGCCTTTAGACCTTCATATAGTCTAAAACATACGGCATCGGTAAGGCATTTCAGTCAGGCCTATGTGTGGGGGCACTAAAAAGAGATAGGTGGAGATATTTAAACTTTCAGTTTTCCCCTCAGTGCCCTGTGTGGGTTATTTACCAGCCTATTAACACAATCAATGTTGGCCGTTTAAAAATGGCTCATTGTGAGAACTACAATACATTACAAGTGGGCCCATTCCCCCCGTGACATGACATGTTCCACATTACACATTTTACAGCTATTATCACCATAACAACCCACCAGTGAGTAATCGTGCTCAACACAAACCGTACAGATATGCACTACAGCACAATTAAAAAAGAAATTACCTGCGTCCGTAATCGTCATCATCATCACTCCGACAACTGGTCCTTCGCTGCTGCTCACTGCTCCTGCGGACTGTGTCAGGGGTGAAAGGATTCACGTTGACAGAGGGAGCCTTGATGTGGTCGGCTGCAGCTGAGAGGAAACGCAGGGTCCTCTGATGGCGACTTATCTTCGTGCTGGAGCAAGGCTGGGATGCCTTGGAGAGCAGGCTCTACGGGACGGGGGGGGGAGCAAATACTATACCAGAAATATGCACCGAGCAATAGAATTTGTAAAAGATGGGATTACAAAGCAATGCATAACAACAATAAAGTGCAAGGGACAAGAATAAAACAGTGACAATAGGTTAAAGGCAATGTCAAATAAAAACATTTTTAATTTCTGTAGTCAGAGTTTGAATCTTTTACAGCCTTAGGTGGGGAGTTCACAGGTTTTGCTTCAGAGTTTAAAAAAAGGCTGAACTTTTCTTTAATTGTGTGACAGTTTGCATTTACATAACTGGCTGTAGAGGATCTAAGAGGCTGTCAAGAGTTAAAAAAATGGCAGAGATAGTAATGTAGACGGGTCCCCAACGATTAAGCAACATGTAAATGAGAAATGAACATCAAAATAAATCCTAATAGACTATGGTATGCCTAGGTTGGGTAACAAAAAAGGGGTTATATGTGCTCTCTTTTTTGTTCTGGTTAAAAACCGGCAGCAGATTTTTGAATTAAGTGTAGTTTATCGTTTGGAAGACCAGTAAAAAGAGCATTACAGGGGTCTTAACTTCAAGATAAATCCATAAGTAGGGTTTTCAGCAAACTGTTGGGATAGGAACGGCTAAAACCTTGCAGTGTCTCAAATAGAAGAAAGCTGCTTTGATTAACTTCTTTATGAGGAATTTAAATGTTAAGTCACAGTCTAGGATATGACCAGGCTTCTGACTTGATCTGACTTCTGATTGATTTAATCTGTTGGGGCTGACAACTGACAAGTTGGAGAGAATTAATACTATTTTGATATTTGAGACTCATTTTTACAAATCATCTCAGACCACAGGTTCAAAATCATGTTGATAAATTTCCCACCTTGGGTGTGCTGGGCGAGTCACAGAGCCTGAGTTTCCTCCAGGAGGCGTAAGGTATGGGGCTGGTGCACTGCACAGGGGAAGATATGATGCTGCTTCTGGCGCGGTGGCGTTGCACGCGGGGCGTCCTGCACACAGAACTTGGACTGCGTATCCTGGGACTGCAGATCCTGAAAGTGCAGTCATCTGAGCTGTTGTCACTGCTGCTGCCCTCCTCTCCACAGCTCGAGAAGTCCAGCTGCTGGCTGATCCCTTCAAACAGCGTCGCCATGCTTGGGGCCTGCGTTTGGCAGAGGTATCCTTTAGATTTTAAGACTTAAGTGCTCTCAATTGAGTCAAATGGAGGATTAACTTTTAACCTTTGGGATTGATGTTGTGCAGATTAAATTAGAAGGCCTGAATTTGAGTCTCTTTAGGTACTGTACCTAGCATAAGTATCCACCGCACTTTGACATTTCTACATGTACAGCATTAAAACCTAGAATTCAAATACTTATTTGGGTCATTTCATAAAAATACAAGAGCAGTCCAATGATCAGATAACTGTTTAATGCAAAGTTAAGCTGAAGGCAATTGGTTGCACCTGATCTCAGTCAGGGGTTTCACAGCAAAGCACTCAAAGCTTTTGTATTTTATTTGTTAAGAATATTATATACCATGAAAGATCCCCCATTTCAATATTATATACCATTTTTTTAATCTATTGGAGACAACCCCAATAAGTCAACTTAAATATGGAGTTGTATGCAAGGAATGCAATATGCTGCTAATACATCACTAAGATCCCAGGTCACAACTATAAACCCACTGTTGACTTCTACTCTTCTACTGCCTCATCACGCAATCAGTAAGTCAATATTACTTAATAAAATGCTTTCATAAATGTAATTTTCAAGACGTCTGCCAACCATATCATGTGAAACAGCGCCACTTGTTACTTTTAGACTCAAAGCTCAGAAGGTGCTTCACATATTGTGTCATAAAAGCACACATCAGTACGCAGTGTGAGACTGAATTATATTATCTGTTTGTTATGTTTTTACTCACGAACAAGTCGCTTTCCCCTCTGCCACCACCTGCACGTTTCAATCTCGCGCCCTGTATGTAAATTACTTCCTGTTTAAATTACCTTTGCTGCCGGGTTAACACACCTTGCTCTCTGGTTGGCTGAAAGGTTACTCTAAAATTAATGTTAATTGAATAAACGACTTCATGTAGCGTTACCATAAAACATAGAAAAAACAATTGTATACAAACAAACAAACAAATGTATATATGGATTTACATTTAGATGTATTATTTAATCTCAAATTTATAAAATCACATTAAAAGTTACATTAAATAATATTTAAAAAAATACTATTAGGGATGAAAAAAAAACAGGCACGCTATATCTGTATCACTAAATAATTATTATGAGAGTATGAATTATTATGGATAAAATAAATGCCCCCAAACTAAAATTAGGTCATTGAATTAAATAGTAATAAAGACACGTGGGCGGAAGTCCGCGACGTCATCAAAACAGTGAGACAGGCGGAGGGAAAGCAGTCCGTCAGTGGATGTGACACGCTTACAAATACACAGAAAACAACCCAGCGAGCAGCAGGAAACCATGATCCGGCTCCAGCAGCGTATTTAGTGCGCTCGATACAACCGGACATCGGACTTAAAGGATATTTTTCTTCCGTCTTGAGACAGCAGCACCATGGTGAAGAAGTCGGACCGAGCCCCGCTGCTGGACTGGGAGGAGGTCCCACCGCCCGATGCGAACCAAGCGGCCCCGCCGCAGCCTCCGCAGCAGCGAGAGGGAGACGCAACGGCGGAGAAAAGTTCGCAGCCAGCCGGTCGGGGGACACCGACAGGCACCGCGGCTGTTACTGGGTGGAGCAGCAATGGCAACAGTAACGCCGCCATCACCTGCAGCCCGACGAGGAGTGTGACAGCTGTTGTTGCCAGCGGGAACGGAAGCCCGGGCCGACCGCGGACAGGGATCTGTGGGCACGGCTGGGATCGCCCGGAGCCTCTCGGTACAGATCGCAATGTTCCCTTCCCCGGCCTCTCCGTGAGGGATCAGTGGGAGGAGAAAGACCAGATCGTGGCTGTTTTTGTAGTTACCTTTGATACAAGATCAGGTGAGCAATCAGATTCAGACTCTGATCTTTTATTTCGCATAATTAAAATATCGGTTGTGGACTACATAACGAAATTTTCTGAAATGATCATCCGATGATATTCTGTAATCTTAGGGTGTCTGTCTCCTATGTCTTACGAGCTAAAGTGCATTATATTGAGTCATGGGGGGAGAAAGATTCATGCTGCTATCAGTCCAGGCTGGACTGGCAAACATTTCTAATGTCAAGAATCCAATAAATAATTGCAAAATCAATCCCCAGAGGTGAAATAACTCTTATTTTGGTGGGGAAATCCTTTCAAAGGAAATTAACTTTCAGATCTGGCTTTCCCGTTTTCGCAAGCTGTCAAACTTTACGCAAGATTTGAGAAACTGAAACCAAATGTTGAACTTCAGGGAAACCATGTAGTTTGATTTAGCATAGAACATGGTTTATTATTTAGCAGACAAAATATACAACATACAAAAAACATAAAACAAGGCCATACGGTCAGTGTATGGATGTGTACAGTAGCTGAGTCAGTGCTTTCTTACTGTCTCTGACCTCCTGACTCCCCATGACTCGCATACAGAATAAGGAGAAGTTGTGAGGATGAAAGTAGAGAGATGACAAGTAACTTCCTGTTAATTTTCTGTGTGTGAATTTCAGGGAATATGGTAGAGTGGTGTCTGCCTCACGACATCAACCTCGATGGAGTTGAATTCAAGTCGATGGCGAGCGGTTCCCATCGGATCACCAACGATTTCATGTATGTACTCCCCCAAGAGAAGAAGCGTGAAATGTGGTGTTTAGAGGGTCACATTTCTCTTCAATCCCTGCCAGAAATCTGTCTCCGTGTTTACTCCTCGTCTCTGTTTTGCCTTTGGCTAGATATTTCCGTAAAGGCTGTTACTTTGGGCTGGCCTGTTTTGCGAACATGCCTGTGGAGAGTGAGCTGGAGCGAGGTGCCAGGATGAAGTCTGTGGGAATCCTGTCTCCCTCCTACACTCTGCTCTACCGCTACATGCACTTCCTGGAGAACCAAGTCAGGTAAATCATGCATATGTGTACGTCCTTTTCTTTAAACCTTTTTTCTTATTTTGCCACCTTTGTCTGCACCACTTTATTTGTGTTCTGTTTACCTTATTTATTTCTCACCGAGCCGTGTTTACAGGTTTGTCTTTATGTGCCTGCATCCTGTCCTTGCTTCTTTGTAAGAAAAAAAAATCTCATCTATTAAACATAAACTCAGAGTCCCAGCTTCAGCTTTCATCACCGGAGCCCATTTACATGCAGTTTCTGTCAGAAGTGTAAGCACGGAAGTGGAAGAAGCCTTGACAGCAGTTCTCTTATCTTCAGTAGCTCTGCTCCTCTGCTTCAGCCTTCTCACGGAGCTTATCTCCTCACTGACTATGTATAAAATATGACACGGGTTACACACACAGGTGGCTCAGGTTGCAACCTGAATTAACCTTTTTTCCAGTCACTATAAAGTGGCAAGCACATCTTTACAATAGTGTTAATATGACATATGTAGAGCATGATTACTGTTTGGTTAAACAGGTTCAAACAAATAGAAAAGGGGCATTTCTGTAACATTGATGGATACCAACCAAGCATGATCTGTAATCTTGCATTATAGATGACCCAAACTGTGCCTGAAACTAAATACAGTCTTCTCTTTACAGTTTAGGACAGATAGAGATTGAGTTAAGACTTTCAGATGAAAGCTACAGTTCTTTAGACTTTAAATCTATTGAATTAAACTGCTTGAAATGTGAGCATGGAAAGTTTCCTAGTAGAGCAACTTGACAGATCATTAATATAAATATGTGATTTGTTTAAACACCCAGAAGCACACTTAATCTGCTTAATTATACAAATCTGAGAAGCCTTTGATGTCTTGTCGCCCTGCAGACACCAGTTGCAGAATCCAGGCCAGTATTCTCCACTGGAGGCTTTCTACGATGATAAGAAGGCGGTCCTCCCCCCTGCAGGAAACGGTCTGGTCACCGCCTGCCCAACCTGGAGTGTTACCACCATCAACCGCTGTATGCACCCGGAAATGAAGGTCTGAAAGCAGTAGAACATACCTAAATTGTCAATGAAAATAGGTTTGATCAGCAGGAAATAACCTTTCTGTCCCTTTTTCCTCCCTGCAGATCACACACCCAGCTGGCTGCATGTCGCAGTTCATCCAGTTCTTCGGGGAGCAGATTATGGTGCTGTGGAAGTTGGCGCTTCTTAGGAAACGTATTCTCATTTTCTCCCCCCCGCCTGTAGGTGTGGTCTGCTACAGGGGTGAGAGACTCAAACACACACGCTTACACACGCTCACAGCCATGTAAATGCTTTAACTATAGACAAGTGTCTTACTCAAAACTCCACAGGAACATTGCCCCTAACACCACACCCCCAACACTGAACACAACAGGACTTTCATTTGAACAATATTAACAAACAAAAACAGGCATTAATTTGCAATAATATTTAATTTGCACTATAACTCAACATGCAAAAACATTAAATGTGCAATAAGGTTTTTATAATTTGCTATAATATCTCTAAAGGGTTGTAAAACCCACGAGACTGCACTGACTGCACTTGTTTTTACTACTTTTTTAGTCTAACTTTTTTAGTACATTTATATATGTGTGTGTGTGGTTGAGAGCGTGGGGGCGTATAGAGAGTATTCGTTTGAAGTGATGCATAGCAATAAAAGCAATATTCTTATAAATCTGTGCTTATAATAGATCAGGATGTAATAAATGCCCGAGGTGGGGTCTTATGTGGAGATGTTTCATTAAGTGCTCTTGTGCTTCCTCAGTGTATTGCTGTTGCTGCCTGGCCAATGTTTCTTTACCTGGAGTCGGTGTCACTGTGCCTGAATTACGGCCTTTCTTCTACATCAACGTCGCCGACATCCCCGCCCTGGAAACAGAGATGTCATATGTAGCCTGTGAGTGATGCTTTACCGTGCAAAATGGTGATTTGACTTGTAATCTGTATCAAACAATCCCTAATATGTGAGCATGTTTTTATTATTTTAAAGGCACCACAGAGAAGATTTTCGAGGATAAGAAGGAGCTGTATGACGTCTATGTCGATAACCAGAACGTGAAAACGCACAGAACCCATTTGCAGTCGCTGCTCCGAGTGAACGCAGCGGATAAAGAGAAGTACAGAAAACTGAGCGAACAGAGGTAAACTGTGTAAATAATAGCAATATTTTAAATCAAGTGCAGCTTTTTAAATGTTGAACATGATGAAAAAATGGACTCATAATTTCTGGGAAGTGAAGTTTTGTTGTATTTCAAGGAGTGTAATCAAGTGGACCTGCAAAATTAAAGGCTAAGGATCCTATTTTTCCAGTTTTATAACAGTAGATGATTACTTTTTGTTTCCAGGCAAATGTTGCTGTACTCTCAAGAGGTGGATGGAGACTGCACTTCAAATGAAGAGGACCTTTTCATTCTGTGAGTCCTTGAAAGGTGTATTCAATATGTTTAAGGAGAGCAATGCTTTTATGTTGAGGGCCGTAGTATGACGCAGCCGTCTTTCATCCTGCCCTCCCAGGTTCTTCATGGAGCTGAACAACCGCATCTTCCAGACCCTGTCAGAGGTAGCAGGGAGCACTGATCCCACCCTCACTGAAGAGCACATGAGGGCCATGGGGCTGGATCCCCAGAGCGATCGCTCCTTCCTGCTCGACCTGCTGGAGGTGTACGGCATCGACGTCGCCCTGGTCATAGACACCCTATGCTGCCCCTG
Source organism: Semicossyphus pulcher (assembly GCF_022749685.1). NCBI lineage: Eukaryota > Metazoa > Chordata > Actinopteri > Labriformes > Labridae > Semicossyphus > Semicossyphus pulcher. Next base: position 28,882,457 of record NW_027211759.1, on the reverse strand, counting down.
AGCCCCTCCTCAGCCTGGAGAACTCAAAATGCCACTGGATATTTGTGCCTTTTAAGGCCCACAAACACACACACACACCAAGACACTGAAGACACTGCCTCCACCCTGGGACTTCCATCTCTCGCTTGCAGTCCCCTCCGTGGGCGTCTGTTTTCCCTCTTTGTGTGTCTCATCTGACCTGTGGAGACTGTTTCCAACCAGTGTGGATGGTATGGACACTTAATGTTAGTCCCACAGTGGCTGATAAACACTTGCCTATCAGACAGTGCCCAGGGCAGCAGTGTGTTCTTATAAACGTTCACATCTCGTTTGTCAGCAATATTTCGTTCAATTTTTTTTTGTCCTTTTTTGACTCTGACTCTGGACTGATACACTGGATAAAAATTCACTCTCCTGCAGCTTTGGTGTCCACTAACAGTTTCTGAGAAGAAAAGATTCATAAAATATGGGTGAGTTTTGAGTTTTGACTACTGGAAATGCATCTTTGTGCTTCAAAATATTTTTTTGCAGATTACAGACGAAAAACATGATATGTTTCTTGTTCTGATACTGTTGGAGTCTGTTAATCAAAAAGGAAGCAATAGGAGTCTGTGTGTTTGTTGAAACCATCAGCCATCATTGCTTTTTCTTCTAAAAGAGAAAGTGAGCGAGTTGTTTGTTTATGAGGTGAAACATGTTTGTTAATGAGTGTTTTTATAAAGAGGATGGTTTAATAATGAAATCAGAATAAGAAGGGAAAAGCTGTTGTTCACTGTTTAAGCACCTTCAACACCCGGTCGATGTGATAATGTGTCTCTGTGTGATGGAGGATGTTCTGGAGACTTGTAGTTGTGTCATGTTTTACCTTCAAATGCTGAGCTTCTTCTTCTGTCAGTGAATGTGACTCTATATCACTAACTTATCATGAATGCTGCACTATGTAAACCACTGGACCATTTCTTGTTGCACACAATGATCATGCTTAACTGTAATCTTTTAAAACCACGTTTATGAATTACAGTCTGCAGTTGCAGACTCCCATTGTTTTTGTACTTGATCCAGAGGCTGGTTTGACAGCGTAGGCTAATATATTATATCCTTTGTGCTCCTGTTTAAAGAAGAGTCCCTGATGGAGCTGTTTGTAGTTTACTCACCAGCTTCAAAGAGATCCTCTCTGTCTGTCTATGTCCTTGACAAAGATCTCTTTGTGTTTTGGAGATCTGGTGTTGGTCCTCTTTGGGCAGATTCACAGAGAGGCCCCCCCGTCTGTTCCAGCTGAGGGGTTTTCTCCTCCTTTTCATCACAGTCCCATTGAGTGAATCCAGCTCGAGGGATGGGCCAACTGTGTCTTTTGAATTCGCCTGGCAAGACTGGTTTAGTTACTCCATCACATTGCCAATCAGAGCGATAATTTGTTCCATGTTGGAACACATGAGGTTGATTCTTGCCTCTAATTAATTTGGACTGAGTGGTTCTCAAACATGCAAGCTTAAATACCAAGTCTTCTTTTTTAATACACATCCTTTTAATTTCACTTTTTTATGGCCACATTTCAGATATGATCTTTCGGGGAATGTTCCCCACGTTGAGCACTACTGTTGGTCTTAAAGCCTGTGCTGTACTTTGATTTAACCCCCATCAGATGTTTTCTGGGACGGTTAAAAAATAGAAAAAGTGCACTAAGTATTGTAATATAAAGAGAAGGGCACTGAAGCTTTATTGTTTAAATGGGGCCTTAAGGAAACGTGATGTTCTCGTACTTACCACAGCAAAGTGTCCGACTCTTTCCTGTACGTACGTCAACAGTGTTTGCTGAAAGATTAAGAACATCGTACGTTTACTGTTGACTCTTTTTATTTGTCAGCAGCTGATGCTCTTGCCTCTGATGGTGTTTGCTTTACAGGTGTACGTTAAATGTAAAAAGGAATGTACACAACACTCACCACTGTATAAAATGCCTTCTTTGTGGAGCCGTTCACAGACGTGTACCAGCATTAGCTAAGTAAGTTGTTTGTACAGCGTGTCACTCTACTGAATGTCAAAGACAGCAAAAGTATTGCACACATGCAGCAACACATCCAAGTAGTGTTTTTCTTCTGGATTGTACTGTAAATCAAGAGCTTTCACCTGAATAACTAATAAGTCTTCACCTTAATAATGTGAAACACTGTAAGAGATGTCAGTAATGTACCCATGACTTCAATAGCATGAGCAACTGTTATTTTCACTGTACTGCCATTGTAAACCAATAAAACATTGATACAGTCAGGTGTTATCTAATCCTCTGCATCACTATTTTCATCTATATTTTAAATAATCCAAGTCAACCTACACCTCTCTCCTCCCTGTCCGACCACGATCACTGCTTTCATTGCTCTCCAAGACACGTTTAGGATGAGCTGCAAACAACTCAAGTTGCAGTGCCACAACAATATTTAATCTTCTTTAATATGTAGGAATATGCAGAACGTACGGGTTGTAGATGGTCAGGAGGGGGTACTTTAACTGCTGCTGTGGTCATATTAATAGTTTAATATTAAAGGACTCCACTCCACTAATTTTACACATGAAGTTCAGTTTGATTGTCATGAGTATCACGTCTTATTTGTACAATGCAGAAGATATTATAGGACTGAGTCTGCTCTAGAGGAGCTTCCCTAAAGTCAGAAAAAACCAGGATGGTAAATGGACTGTACTTGTATAACGCTTTTCTTCTGGCCACTCAAAGCGCTTTTACACTACACGTCACATTGACCCTTTCACACTCACGATCACACACTGATGGCAAAGGCTACTATGCTAATATCCAATCAGGATCTGTGGACATCATACACCACTGTGCCTTCAGGAGCAATTTAGGGATCAGTGTCTTGCTAACTGTAGCGGTCAGGGATCGAACCAACAACCTTCGAATTGAGAGAAGACTGACTACCAATCAGCCACAGCCGCCACACAAGGGTGTCAACCTGGTATTTTGTGTGGGCTTGTGAGTTTAACGAACTGTAAGTGTGGGATTTGGGAGCATTGAAGGTATAATTAAAGCTGCAGTTGCATTATGGGAAATGTAGGATCCAGCGCTTTCACAGTTTGACCCATTCTGAGGCCATTTAGTAAGGTTATCTTGGCCTCTGCTGCTTAAATTGTGATTATCCGGGGCGCTGGTTTAGCTCAATTGGTAGAGCAGGCGCCCCATATACAGAGGACACAGTCCTCAATGCACTGATTGCAGGCTCGACTCCCGGTCTGTGATCATTTAGTGCATGTCATCCCCCGCTCTCTCCTCCCCATACTTCCTGTCCGTCCTCAGTTATCCTATCTAATAAAGGCAAAAACCACAAGATAAATAAAAGATAATAAAATAAAATGGGATCATTCTTTTGTTTTATTGTCTCTTTTGAATCTCCAAACCATATTAAAGAACAATAATAAACCACTGGGGTACCTCTCTGACAAATTCATGTTTAAATTGAAATTAGGTTAGTCTTTGTCAGAACAATCTTACCATACAAATTAACCAGGAACTAAAGCTGTCAAATAAATGCAGTGGAGTAAAATGTACATTTCTCTGTAAAAAGTTAGTTACCGTTTCCCCACCACAATAATAAAACTAAGAGCCTTCCTCTGTCTTTTCCTAAACAGCCAAAAATGATAAGAGGCCGGAAACGCAGCTTCTTGTTTAATCCTGCAGATTTGCCGTCTACGCCATCTGTCAGATCAGACCCAGGCTCACCAGGGAGTCTGCCAAACTCCTCATCTGAGATTATGGGCTTTTGGAACAAATTCAGACTGCTGCAGCATCCCTTTATTCTTCCACATTTATTCATCTAAATATACCTCCAACCTACCCATACTCTTGTGAGCCCCAGTAACTCAAAGCCATGGCGCTAAAAGGTCCTCACTAATGATGCATCGTATTATCATACATTAGTCTTTTTGTGTCCATCACTTTAACTTCATCCCTTCACCCCAAGGCCATCCAAACCAGACATCGAGCTAAAAGTCAAATATAAAAAGATGTGTTGATTTGGACATTATCTTTATTGACCAAGTTTAAATGTGATGACAGTAAACCATTCAGTAAACATAAAGTCCATGTGTAAGACAGCCTGTACATCGGTTACAGGCTCTAAGAAACAAAGTCTTGGTCCTCTCATACAACAATATGTAATGTAATCCTCCTCATAATTGATTAAAACAACTTCAGCTTCATATTTCAGCAGTTTTACAAAGAGGCTAATTCAAATCAACAGTTCTTTTAAAACTGCTGCAGACATCCACATCAGAGTTTTACGGCATCTGCTTCTTTTCTTTCTCTTAAATTCAGTGTTTGTCCTTCTGTTCTTGTCTTCTTCCTGGATTGATGTTTTTTTTTTCATCACTGCATCTGTGAGAGGAGCTGCTCTCTGCGCTCTGCACTGATGAAGAAGCGTAGTTTCCTTGGCAACAGTCTAACCTCTACAGGCATGGCCTCATACTCCTCGTTGTCGATGTTGTAAAAACCACCAACACCCTGCAAGGTCAAGACAAAGACGAATAATACACTGAAAACTTACGAAACAAAACTGAGTAATACAAGCACAATTGTTTTCATTTCTTTTCAACTGACACAATGACAAAGGACTAAGTCGCATGAAAGCTTCCTACCTCTGGGAGCTGCAGCTGGCAGGCACTCGCCTCCAGTTTTGTGGAGTTTTTAGTGAACACAGTGGGGTCCTCTTCTTTTTTATTACTAGAATAAAGAACATTTACTTTATTTTACTTGAAATTATGTGAACATGAACATATAATATATATTGCCTCAACAGTGTTTAAAAAACCTGATACTACCTACCCGACAGTGATGAACTCGCCCACAGTGAAGTCGTCTGGTTCTGCACAGATCATCAGGGAGTCATTGAGCCTCTGCAAATTCAAATGAATAAAGAGACGTATATATTTAACATCAGATTAAACCAGCATTCAACATTTTAGAACAAGTACAAGGTTTTATAAAGTGTAATTATTTTTTCCACTGACCCTCTGCACTGGGTTTTTGTTGTGCGTTTGAATAAACAGCTCTAACGTCGACAGCTGCTCCTCCTTCCACTCCTCCGGCTCTTCCACTTTCGGAGGCTCTGAGCAAACACACAAACCAAACAACAATATTCCACTGTTAGGATTTGGTGTCTCGTTGTCATGCTGTGATCAACCTATCAACACTATAACACACACTGCTACCTTCAACGGGAGGGTTCCAGTAGTTCTTCAGCCTGCGGATGATGCGGTTCAGCAGGTTGGGTCTGGGGGGTTTCTGAGGGGGCAGATCTGGGGGCCGGAGGCTGGGAGAGGTGTAGGACACGGAGACGTTTCGGACCAGGGGCCACTCCTGAAAGATTTGATACAGTGTAAGATTTAAACACAGCAGCAGACAAGAAATTATAAAGATACAGTAAAGTAATAACCTCTAGTTTTCATGTATTATTAAAAAATGAAAAGTATATTTTTCAAGGTACAAATACTAATAGCAGCATTTAGCTAGTTATAGGGCACTTCAGTTAAACAGCTGTTTAAGGCAGAATGACTGAATAAGAAAATGTGTTTAATTGCAATCGAAAAACAGGCGATAAATGTCAAGAGCGATAGAAAGACAGAAATGCACTTGCAAAGTCATAACCAAGAGTTACACAACAGAAAAAATGCTTGTTCATATCAGGAAGGAATCTATTTCTCACGGGTGCTAGCTAACATGACCTAGTTTCCGTATCAGATATTGTATGAAAGGCTAACACCGTTTCCATATTTTGTTCTGACCTATGCATGTTAAGACCAAAAAATATAGGCTTACCCGCAGAGTGCTTAACCAATGTGCTGCCTTTGTCTTCAGTGGTCCAAGGTACCAATATCTATGGAAAGATTTGGTTAAATACTACTTTGTTATTATTTCATGATTTTTCCTGGGTCATCTGAGTGACCAAATGTGTAATCTTACTTGCTGATTGTTGCAGCTACATCTCTAAAAGCGCCCCAACGTAGTCCCATCAGAGCAAAGACTGGCTGCTCTTTCTCCCCCTTGAAAATCACACAAACAAAAACACAGATGTTAAGTTCCTGTCTGAGTGCCGTCACATAAAATCTGACAACACTGCAAAAACAATCATCCTTCATGACAATGTAACATTATTATTGCAAATGAAGAAGACATGCATATTATAAAGTTTGAAATAAATACAAAATGAATTTCTTAAATTATCTGTTAATTTGATCTGAAAATGCTCAGCATGTATCTGCATTTGAGAGGTGCTTTAAGGGGACATATTTTTGTATGCAATCAAGTTTTTGAATCATGTTTGTTTGTTTCGTTTTAAAATATTGTATACATATTTTAATCTCATTATTTTCTGGAGCCTCTCCATCATCCTGTGAGGGAGTGGCCACACTGCACTGTTACTCCAAAGTTGTAGAAAACATGGCTGCTCTTGGATCGGTTATTCGGCCTTATATGTACGAGCCAGAATCGCCAAGAGATATTGGAATGGTAAGGTGAAATCTCGACAATGACTTGACTACAAGCTCGTGCAAGAAGGCAGCCTGAGGTGAATGGCGATTGGTCAATTTTAGCGAAAGCAAGGTTCTATGTAGAAACCATAGACTGTATAAAAAGATGGACAACATGACAGCTCCCTAAAAGTGAAGCCAAAACCTCTCTATCGCCCCCTGCTGACTGGCTGCAGTATAGGTCATACAGCCCACCTCCTCCATGTTAACAGATGGGACATGAGTCAAACTATAAAATCAAAATACAATGCAAATACATTTTCTCAGACATGGTTTCTGTCATTATAGTTATTTCTTATCATGCTGATTTATGTCCAAGTGTTAATTTTTATTTTAAAGTTTTATTTTAATTAGTTATTTGATACTATAAAAAGGATGATTGACAGCTCTGTTGACAAATACGGCTCCTGCAGCGGATCTGTTCCGGATTAGCAGAGTGGAGGACGACGGTCGAGAAGAGACGTAACTAAAACAATCACTACATCATCATCATTGAAGTTTCCATATCTGTGAACGTTAACCTCAGACCAACACGAAGAAGCAGTTCTGCTGAAAAACACGCCGGCGTGTTGCTGTTTTTTCAGTAAGTTAAGTGTGTGTTTTGGTTAGCACAAGTAGCTATGGTGGCACCACCCACCGATCTCTACTGCGCAGACTCTGGCTCCAAATGTGAAACCCATGCAAAATATGAGAATATAAGAATTAAAAGACATGGCCCCTTTAAGTTCAAAGCTATGTTGAGTAAACAGAACCAGTTTCTCACTTTGATTTGTAGCACATCCAAGGGTACCGTTTCTCCCTTCAGAATGGACAGTGTTGCTGATATTATGTCTCTGAAAAAAGGTGAAAAGGTATCTATTTATTGAGACTCATTCAGTAAACCGTTATCATGGGATTGTGTGTTGATAAAATCGTGATGTATGCTACTGATGAGATACTTACTTGACCTTGTTATCACTGAGAAAATGAAGACTTGGACTCAGAGAATTGTGAGAGCCCAGGGGAATGAATCCAATTGGTGTGTTGCTGAATGCGTCCTGTAGTCATAAATCATCATCAGTGAATGATTAATAGAAACTTTAAATAAACTTCTTCGTTTTTGACCTGATCAACAAAATAACTGTGCGACACTTACTTGATCTGGCCTTCGCAGTAAGCCTGTGATGACTTCCTGCAAGGTGCCATCCCCTCCTGCAACAATTAGTATGTCTGTCTGCTCCATGAGCTCCAACAGTTTTTTCGCCTGGCCTTCATAATCTGTCTGCAGAGGAACAGGGAATATATAATCATGATACTACACACCATGATTCCTTCGAGAGCAACTAGTACCACTATATGGATTAAATAAGAAAAAATCTGTACCTTTACTATAGTAACCTCCACACCTGCCAGGTGTAAAATGGGAGCAGCATTCTTTTCAAACAGGTTGTTGGCTTTCCTAAGGGAACACGGAGACAGGAAGTTGGACATTTTCTTTTAAAATAGTTGTCTGAAGTCCAGATAAAACTGTCAATGAGAGGTTTTCAGATTTGTGTCTTCTTACCCACTGCAAGCTGCAGGGTTCAAGACCACTGTTGCTTTCCTCAGCCGCTCCTGTGGTTCTATCTGTTGACGTCCAAATTCCTAAAAGAGGTGGTGATTATGATGATGATGATGATGATATAACTTCTATGATCATCAATGATGTCAATTTCTGTGTAAAAATAAGTACCGTCTTACCCTGGCCACGAGACAAGCCTCTCTCCGCAGAACATTGTCACTAATAAGACACAAGACTTAATGTAAGACACACGAACAGGACAGTACTGTTTTTAATCAATGGAAATGCCACATTCTGAGCTACTTACCAGTGTTTACCATACAGCCAGTGGCCACCATAAGACAGCACACACACTGCAAATGTGGACTTCTTCCAGTGATTCCGCAGAGTCCGAAACACTTTCACAACCCGAGCCATGGTGTCGATTAATATGGCCCCAAACCTGTATTAAAATACAGTGCTACATTTAAGCCGACACCGACGTTTTAAACTCAGGAATGACACATTTGCATCGCAGCGGTCACGGGTCTAGCTGTCAGACTAGCATGGACATCTTGGTGTAACGTCAAAACAGTACGGACAAACACAAAGCGGAACCAATGTTGTGGCCGCATGTGGATCATTAACGCGTTTCAGCGAAGAAAAGTATATCTTTCTTAGAGGTTCATAAAAAATAATATTTAAAGGAGGAATTAACTAAAATCCTAAGTAAATAGGTCAGAATCCAATAAAATCACATATTTAGTTAATCTATACAAATAAACTACAACTCCCATTCAGCTAGGCAGCTCCAACGGTCCGAGGACCTCGCCTGAAAATATTAAAGCGAAATATAGAAATGTTAAAAATTCTATATCGATACAATTATCCATTATATACATTAGTTTAGAACTAATTATTTTTTGTTGAGCAAACATTACCAAAACGTGTTGGGCTAATTCATCATTTTAAATTTCACACCGGCACAAGCGCAGACTCCCTTGTCCGATTTTCCGAGTGTATCATGGCGGCGCAGATGGCGGTAAATTCGGGTATGAATCACATTTCTTTCCCTAAGTAACTTAAATGCTGTTGTTTTTATCAGTTGCAACTAGTAAGCGTTTCACACATAAACACGTTCATATTCGCTTTATAGCGCAAGTTTTGTCGCATGTCATGAATTGAACACATGGTGATGGATCACTCAAGTTCAGGCACTGATGCTAGGCTAACTTAGCCTAGCCTGCAAGTAAACGTTAGTTTAGCTAACGTTTGGTGAACAGTTAATCGATGGGCAAACACGTTTTTACAAATTCATACATTTAAAGTAGCAAATGTAGACTTCGCTGACGCAACACTTGTCAGACGGGTCAGCAGAGTCCACTTATTTGGAAACAAAACTGAAACAAACTGACTTGGAACTAGCAAAGAACTGTTAGACATCAGTGCTGCTTTGCAAACTGTAATGTTTTCCCTGGGTTCACTTACGTTGTTCCTCGCTTTACTCTCTGGCAGGTTAATGAAAAAGATAAAAACCCAGGCTTTAAACCAGCCTTTAGGTTGACTGTACTGTCAGTGATCAATGCGTCAGTGTCAGTTGTTTACTGGTGACGCTGGTCAGATTTGTTTTTACAGACCAGATTGGTTATGCTTAGCAACGTCTAGTCCTCTTGGGGGTTTGAAATACTATACTTTTAAAACACAAAGTGTAAATGAATGAGGCTTAATGTACAATTCATAACGTGAAGGGTAAAACACCTGACTTCAAAACTAATATAATAAATATAATATTGAGGAAAGTTCACAGGGGCTGTCAATTACTGTCAATCACATGTTCATCTTTAATCAGTTATCTATCTATCTATCTATCTATCTGTCTATCTATCACAATATCAACATCATGAAAGAGTCACTTCCCAACATCAGTCCTGTCATTTACCTCAGATTATACAGGATTATTTCTTTGTTAAAAGTGAATTTACATGCAGTATTTTTCCAGAATATATTACTTAATTTAACTAAAAGACATACAAAATATAGGCTACTCAGAATATTATCTAGAAATGGATTTAAAGTATGAGTGCAGGACTTAACAGAACCATGATATGGTTCAGCCATGATATGTAATATATGGGGGATACACAAAATGTTCAAGCAAGAGATACGAGAAGAATATAAGTAAGATTTCAAGACATTAGTATGACTAGACTACTAACCGAGATCTGTTTTGACAAAAACTTGAAATTTCCCTCACCAACCCCAGGAGCCAGTCTGTGGGGGCCGCTGAAAGAGCTGTGGGAGACGGTGGACGGGGCGGTGTTGAGGAGACAGCCCGAAAGCGTCTACCTCCTGGACCTGCAGCTGAAGAAACACAAAGCTAACTTTCTCTCACTCTTCAAGAACCCGGTGAGACGCTGTTAAAACACAAATGCATCTTTTGTAATTGCTGTTGTTTCATAGCTGAATTCTACAGTAGTATTCTTCCTGTGTTTCCTCCTGCAACCTAATTGGTGCAGGAGGAAGAGTGTTTTCTGAGACAACTCTGTAATGCTGATAACATTTGGTCATCTCTTTACTTTCAGCCAAAGAGTGCAGAGCAGAGAGAGAAGGTGCGTAAAGCCAGCACAGAAGGCATCGCCATCCAAGGTCAGCAGGGGTCACGCCTTCTCCCAGAGCAGCTTCTCAAAGAGGCTTTCATCCTCAGTGATTTGTTTGATATTGGAGAGTTGGCAGCTTTGGAGCTTCTCTTGGCAGGTAAAGTGGACATAAAAGACATGACTTGAATGCAAACTCTTACAGAAAGTTTAATGATGTAATAGATACAGTTCTCACATTAAGAGAAGGGCTGTTTTTTTGTAGGTTTGTCCTCATAAAATGTAAGATTCTGACACAAAGCCACTTTTATTTTAACACAACTAATTCCCTGAATATATTTGCCTGCCTCCAGGTGAGCAACAGCAGCCGCATTTTCCAGGTCTGACACGAGGCCTCGTAGCTGTGCTGCTTTACTGGGATGGAAAGCTTTGTGTGGCCAACTCCCTGCGCACACTCATCCAGTCCCGCCAGGGCAAGACATTCACTCTGGACCTGAGGTAATAATGCTGTCTGCAAGTAGTAAGTTTGAGCAATAACGAAGATCGTCTTTGTGGGCATGGAACTGTGGTTCTTCTTATTGACTGAACTGTTTGTTTTCTTAATCAGTGGTGAGCTGGTGGCTTTCACAACACGTTTTACAGATGAACTGATGAACCAGGGTCTGACCAAACGCATTCTAACATTGGTGTCAGAGATAAGTGTGACGCGTGAATTTGAACGGCTGCAAAAGGAACGCGGCCTGGGCAATGAGAAGCACAGGAAAGAGGTATGGTGCTGTAACTAAGGTAGAAACATTTGATAGAATATACATACATAAATATAACTTTAACTTGGTTGCTTCTCCGCAGGTCTCAGACCTCATCAAAGAATGCCGACAGGCTCTGGCAGACAGTCTGTTTTCATGGACCTGCCAATCACCGCTGACTAAAGATGACACCCTGGCTCTTATTGGCCACCTAGAGACAGTCACAGCTCAAGCTGATGGCTCATTGGACAGTGTTAACCTGGCTCTGGTCATGGCACTGCTGTACTGCTTGGACGTGAGCTTCGTAGAACAGGGAACAGAGGACAGAGAAGGTGAGCGCATGTCTAGAATTGTAACTCCGTGTTTAAATCTCACTAAAACCTTCTGCTTCTTGCTATGCATAAGATTGCTTTTAGGTTCAGGTAGTGAATGATTGTGTTTGTGTTGTGTTTTTCTAGATCTGCTCCAGGCACTGCCATTGCTGACTGAGAGGCAGTATGTGTCTGCAGTGCACAATCGTCTGATGGACGGCCAGCCGTGGAAGCTTCCAGGGCTGCAGGCTGTTTGTCGACTAGCGTGGGCTCTTTCTCTGAGGGTCCTTTCTCAGCTACCACAGGGATCTGGTAAGTTTTGAATTATACTGACCTGCAAGAAAAATGCCTTTCAGCTGTTTGAAGGAATATGAGTTCTAAAAGAACAATGAGAAGATATTTTGTGTGTGTGTGTGTGTGTGTGTGTGTATGTGTGTGTGTGTGTGTGTGTGTGTGTGTCCTTTGCAGCGCTGGTTGAGTTCACAGAGGCAGATGAGGCCCTGGCTGACCAGGCACTTCTGGGAGATGTGTTCCTGTTTATGAAGGAGGGCATGCTGGGATGTGAGAGTTTTGGCCAGGAAGAGTTTTACATCCGCCGCCTCCATTCACTCATCACAGACTTCCTCGCACTCATGCCGATGAAGGTGAGAGATGCGTCAGGTGTTTACTATCAGTGTTAATACTTAAACAACAGATTGATTCGGATGGATCTCATGTTTTAGGCAAGTTTCTTATCCAAATCTGTTTTGTTATCTTTATACTTTCTTTGCTTTCTTTGTAGGTGAAACAGCTTCGTAATCGTGCTGATGAGGATGCTCGTCTGGTGCACATGTCCATGCAGATGGACAGTGAGCTTCCATCATCACTACGCAAGGACTTAGATCACCTCATGATCCTCGTGAGTCTATTTCCTAAATACATGCATACATACAAATACATATCAGCAAACCTTACCTTTTTACGTTTTAGGGGTTTAACAGATATTATCCAAATTAAGGTAGTCATAGCAGGAATAGGACAAGTTTGATTACTAGATGAGCAACATTAGAAGCAAGCAGTAGCAAAAGTGTGCTGCAGACACTGTGGCTTTCAGTTGTCACAGTTAGTTTTTGCTTTGTCTTTCCAGATAGGAGAGTTTTACAGCAAGGACTCTTTTGGGCTGGAGTTGGGTTTGGAGTTCTGGTGTCCCACAGAGTCTCTCCAGCACACCTCTCTGCAGGGATCCTACTTGGGAATGGCGCTGCAGAGGCCTCCACATAAACAGGTAAGGTTATTTACTGTACCGTGTTTGTATTAAAAATTTTTATTCTTCAGAGTTTTATTGAAAGTTTTTTTTAATGTTTTGCTGCAGGTGGTTTTGTCAAAGTTTGTGCGTCAGATGGGAGACCTTCTGCCCTCCACCCTCTATATCTCCTACCTGCGTATGCTGAAAGGCCTCGCCAACGGTCCTCAGTGCGCTCACTACTGCTTCAGCCTGCTTAAAACCAACGGAGCCACACACAGTAAGGACAGACTGCAGCTATACCCTGAAAGGCTTTTTAATCTTCTGGGTTGGATAAGAATAAACACATTTTCATCTTGACATCTGAAATAGAAAGCTGTTGAACCTCTGATGTTCAGTCTGGCCTTTTAGGGCAGGGATATCACGTGGATTTTGTGTTAATCTGGATTGGGAATTTCCACCATTAGAGTATTAGACTATTTTTGTGGCTTCTCAGTAGTTGATACAAAAGGAATGATTTTTTGATTTTTAAATCCTGCTTCAAATTAAATTCAGATTAAGGTGACGTTAACATCAGACAGTAAAGGCCCCTTGCTGTAGTTTAACATATTAATACCAACTAACTACATGTACATGTGTACAGGTGACAACATCCAGGGAGTTTCAGGCAGCCCCGTGTCTTGGGAACATTTCTTTCACTCCCTCATGCTCTACCACGAGAACCTGCGACGAGACTTTCCAAATCCAGACGCAGCACAGTACCGCCACCCGCCACTAAGGGGCATCACCCAACGAGAGCTGGATGGACTCACCTCATTTCTGCAGTTGCTTACCACCATCATAACATGGGTACGGTACAAAATTTACTAGAAGGGTGGGCATTTTTGGATATATGCGTGTTGCAAGATATGTGTGTGTGTTTTTCCCTTTAGAGTGAAAATGCTCGCCTGGCGTTGTGTGAGCATCCCCAGTGGACCCCGGTTGTAGTCATGTTGGGGCTTCTACAGTGCAGCGTTCCTCCCGTCCTGAAGGCTGAGGTCCTGCACTGCCTGGCTGCGTTTGGGAAGTCACCTGAGATCGCTGCCTCACTCTGGCAATCTTTGGAGTACACACAGGCATGTACACAGCCTTGATAAATAGAACCGTTTTAGAAGCAGTCTGTTCACCTGAGACATGAACATTATTTGTAGTTCTTTATTTAATATTGGTTAGGTGGAATCTGTATAATACCAAACAACAAAACTAAACTTTAAACTTATGTATGTCATATTATCTTAAGAGTCTCTTGTGGTGGATGTGTTCTTGTATCTTTTTTAAAGACACTTAATTCTTGTAGTGTTATGACGTTGTGTTTTGATATGGCACCTTGTTGTGTTGACCGATATCTTTGTATCACATTTAAAGTTTTGTAACTTCATGCTCTGTTACCACAGATCCTTCAGACAGTGAGAGCCCCAGGACAGAGACAGGCAGCTGGAATCGAGGTGAGTCTTTTGTGGTTGATAAATCTGATGCTGCATTGTTACTCATAACATGTTCATTCTATTCATTCTACATTTTATCCTAATTTGATGAAAAGTCTTTTAATTTAAACCCTTCTCTTTCAACTTCAAGATAGACAAATAAGATGGTTCATAAATTGGGAGTTAAATGAATTAGACAACTTGGGCCTGCCAGGATCACCTTTACTTTGTTTGGATCAAGATTACATTCGACTGCAGCCCAAAGAGAATATTTTAAGATCCAAATATGTTGTTGCGATGTAAAAAAAATACAGACAGCAACTGAGTTCTCAACTTTAGAGGGCCAGGTCGCTGATTTTCAACCTCAGTCCTATCATGCTATTATGGGGAGCTAATGCCATTATGGTGGAAAAGAAAGCAATTTGGCTCTGTGCCTTTGGAGGATGCTATCCACTTCTCCAAAGGGCCCTGAAAAACCTCCACTAGACTACGTAAAACACGTCATCTGGCGGAGGCCAGGGAGCTCGCAAAACTACACTTCCTCAATCAAGGGCGCCTGCCTCCGAGGTCATGTCTCGTTCGTCAGGTTTGAAATTTAGAACTGCAGACCTAAAGATTTTTTAGATGATCCACCGGTATATTCTCGTCATATTTCGGATTTTGTCCCGCTCTGAGTCATTGCCTGCAGCGAAAATGGTTCACTCCAGCCTCTCCGCTGGGCCCTTCCTTTCAGAGGGAGGGGCGCAATGCACGCTGGGTGTTGTAGGAATGTAGAAATGGAGAAACCACAAGCTGTTTGTACAACTTTCTCTACAGCTATTTCAAATACTATTGCTTCTATCAATTACAGAGAACACCAGCCTTGACTGACAGTGGCTTGCTGCTTTAAGTGTTGTGTTTCTTTATTTCAGGTGGAGCTGAATGAGATCGAGTCCAGCTGCGAGGAGTATCCCCTGACACGAGGCTTCTGTCATCTTACAAGTACATTGGTCGAGAGCAGTCTGCCTGTTAATTTGGGGGCGGGGCTAAGAGTGCCAGGTTTCCAGCCCTACCTGAACTTCCTGCGTGAGTCTGTGTTCCTGCCCTTCCCCACCAGAGCATATCGCCGCCCAGCTGAGAAGGTAGACTACCGTGATCTGCTCTCCATATGTCATTACAATGTTAAAAAACTACTGTGTGTATGTTTGTTCTTTGAACTACACATGGATCTTTTCCTTTTTAATCCCTTTCCATCTCTCAGTGGGAGGTCGCAGATTCTGTCCTGGAGGTTTTCCACAAGCTGCTGCGGGACTACGAGCCCCAGCCAGCAGACTTTGTCCAGGAGATGGTTGAGCTGCAGGGTGAGCAGGTCCCGGCCCACAAGCCCCCTGGCCACAGCATCATGTTCCACCTGCTCAACGACTCGCCCATGCTGGCGCTCTGCCTCAGCCTGCTGGAGGAGGGTGTACGCCAGCTGGACACCTATGCACCCTTCCCTGGTGAGAGAACATATGCTGCTACTGCTCCCGGAGAAAGAGAGACAACTCGTGTGTGTGTGTGTGTGTGTGTTCCACTGAAATGCTCTGATACTCTTCCCCTACAGGTAAGAAGAACTTGGAGTCGGCGGTGCTGCACTGCCTGTGTCTGCTGGACTTGGCTCTGCAGAAGGAGGTGGTGTTCATGGACCTCCTCAGGGAGAGCCAGTCCTCCCTGCTGGTGTCCCCCTTGGAGCAGCTCCTTCAGGGGGTCAGTCCTCAAACACGAAGGGCTGATCACATAGTCAATATAGCAAGGTACGAGCATCCTGCTTTGATATAAACTTTGATACAGACCCCATTTATAACACATTATCAGAAGTCATTGAAGGTGATGTTTAAGAAAAACTCTATACATAGAGAATTTGTTCAAAAAGGTGCAACTTATTGGGAATCTATGTTTGTCCCTTGCAGGTATCTGTACCACAGTAGCTCAAACCCAGAGGCTGCGTTCCAGAGTGCCAAGATCCTGCGTCGCATCGCCAACTACCCCAACATTCAGAACAGGCTGGTGGGAGATTTTACACATGACCAGGTATGTAATTATGAGCAGATGATATGTACTTGTACATTATACTCATGTACCTATAATAAACAGTATTATAATCGTACTACAATATATATTTTATAATGTAATGCTATCTGAATGGCGTAGGAAAAGGTATCAGGAAAGGTCAGGGTTTTTTTGTTTTTTTTTACTGTGGTGTTAAACTTTAGTTGTGTTTCCTCTCTGTCCTGCAGGCTGTGAGTGACAAACTGATGGCAGGCTTTGTGGAGTGTCTAGACAGTGAAGAGGCAGAGGAGGGAACAGAGAAAGAAGATGGTGAGAGAAACATGATATTCTCTTTAATATTTCGTCAGCCGTATCATCTTCTGTATTTGGCTGTTTTAAAAATGTAAAAGCTAACCCTGTGATCCCCAAAACTTCCAGACTCTGACACACAAAAGAAGGTTGCAAGAATCCGACACGAAACCCAGATCCATATCCTGAACCTGCTCATCACCTCCTTGGAGCTGAAGACCCCCAACCTGGCCCTTTATCTTTTGGGCTATGAAGTCAAGAAGCCTGTGTCCTCCACCAACCTGCAGGACCCAGGTCAGACTAAGCTTAACATGCTAATTTAGATGTTTTGTTTAAGCAGCAGTGGTCGGGTGGTGGTTTAGAAGGAAAATAGAAGATGATGTGAGAGTGTTATCTTTTAGTTGATAGCACAATTGTGTGTTACAGGTGTGTTGGGATGTCCACGGAGTTGCTTGCACGCCATCCTGAGTCTCCTGCAGAGAGGAACTGAAAAGAGATCAGGACCTGTTCTCACACAGCAGGCTCCCCAACTGGCTGAGCTCTGCTACCAGGTACTCCTCATCCTATGCTCAAAATGCCCAGAAATAAGGCTCTTTGACATCAAGATCAGTCACTGCACAGTAGCACCTTAATGTTTACATTTTCAATATTATCATAATATTATCATTTGTGGACTGATTGTTTAATTAGTGTCTCTGTCATTGTTTCCCTCTCAGGTGATCCACCAGCTGTGTGCCTGCCCTGACACATCAGGAGCCACCATGCGCTATTTAAGGACCAGCCAGGACTTCCTGTTCTCTCACCTGCAGCACCTCCCCTTCATCCTGCCCAGTGAGTTCAGGGTCCCTGCTGATGTTCTCAGGAGAAAAAAATATATAATGTTCTATATAAGAACAAAAGCGTTGTTGCTGATGAAATGTGATTTTCAGGGTTTGTCCTGGCTCCGAGTGGACCTTTGGTTGTTTGCACGACAGTAAGCATATACTGTCTGCTTTCATCAAAGGCAACGAGTCTGTCACTCTATTTGACAGGAATCTGTGAATTTCCCTGTTATTTCTGACCATTTAATAAACAAAAAAGGATTTTATGATGTCATCGTCCCTCAAAAAATCCCCAGAAACAAAATCAATTTGAATAAAGTGATCCATCGGATTAAAGGAGATAGAACTATAAATACCAGGAACTGACAAATCCTCCTGGTTCTGCCTTTAGAGACTAAGTATTCATATTAGGTATATATAGGTTGCTGCATGCAGACAGACCGAGAGCTCCCGAGAGCAAGTTGGATAGTAAATGAAGAGACAAATGAACAAAACCTTAAATCGGAGAAATAAAAGGCCTATTTCTGAATGTTTGACGACAGTTCTGAAGCACAAATAAACACAGCGACATGTCCACTCACCTCTACACAACCTGATGGGAAGGAGCCACATTGTCAGAATCTGTGTATAGCAGCCAAATCCAAACTTCATGCTGGCCCATAGCTCTAAATACATCTAAGAGAGAGACGGCGAGCAGGGGAGAGAAACTGAAACAGCTTGCAATGTTTTGTTAGTCCTTTTTTTTTGTTTTATGAGAAATTGCTGGAAGTTCTCTCTTTTAAAAGCTAGTTTCCGATCAGGGCGTTCATGTTGAGTCAAAACATTGCAGTTATCTTTTGATCAGCTGCTATGTAAATCCAGCGGTTGTCAAAGAAAGGGTTGACTGTTGGTATTGAAGTTTATTTTCTGCTTGTTCAACAGTTGTTTGGAACATTTTGGGGGGATTGTTCTCAATTCTTCTTTTATCCGCACTGATGACTTTTAAGGGTTCCAAAAATTCCTCTATGTAGGAAAAAAATCCTGAATGTGCTGATGAAAATACGATGCTTGTCTCGTCTTCCCATTGCCTCAATTCTACTTTCTGCTTTCCCAAGGCAATCAGATCGCTGCCCTCTCCCAGATGTCTTGGCTCATGAAAACGGCTGCAATCGAGCTGAGGGTGACCTCACTGAACCGCCAGCGTTCACACACACAGCGTCTCGTCAGCCTCCTGTTGGATGACCAGCCACACACTCAACATACAGGTAGATTTTTTTTTTGTCATGTCTTTTTGTACGTCTAAAAATATGTTGAATTTTCCAAATATTAAGCCTCAATGGCCTCAATGAATGTTTTTATAGAGAGTGACTAAAGGTTTGAATTTACACATGCTATTTGAAACAGGATTGGATTATAACCTTGTTTTTCATTGGGTTGTCTTTGGTTTGAAAGATCTCAAAGGTTCTGTTTACAAAAGCCTGCATAGAATCTGATGAATAAACACAAGTAATGATCACACTCTCTCACATGCAAACTTAACTTTCCATTTATCATGAACCTAACAACCTCGTAATTTCTGTTGTTAGCTGATGGTGAATCTGGTATGGAGGAAGAAACAAGATCCGTCAGTGGTTTCCTGCATTTTGACACAGTTTCCAAAGGTTTGTGCATCTTTGTTTTACAAATTTAAATCTAACATTCTTAAAATAAATCCAATCAACAAGTATATTTCGACTTTAACTCTCATATACTCTAATGCCAACAGTTCGCAGGAAGTTGCTGAGTGTTTTGGACGCCATTGACTTTAGTCAGGATATGCCCGAGCTGCTGCAGCTGGACTTCTTTGAGCGCACTCAGATAGAGCAGGTGATCTCCAACTGTGAGCACGTCAACGAGCAAGGACACACTGTGTGCAACGTTAAGGTGGGCCTCCAAGTTGCACATCACCTCTGTTGTGTTTTTTTTGGCTTTATTTTGTGTTTAATCATCCTCTTATATATTTCGTATTCCTCACAGTTGCTCCATAGAGTTCTTGTCGCCGAGGTGAACGCACTGCAGGGGATGGCAGCCATTGGACAGAGGCCCCTGTTAATGGAGGTGAGTGGACTAAAACTAATAACTAAAGAGGAGTCATCATGCAGTGGACTATAACTCTGCACTGGTCCCTCTGTGCATTCTTGTAGGAGGTGAACTCCATCCTGCAGCAGGTAGTGGAACGCAACCGCGTCCGTAGAAGTTTGAGTGCAAAGCGACATGCGCTGCGGTCCTGGAGGAGCCTGGTGGAGACGCTGCTGACTGCCTGCCCTTCTGATCTCATACCTGCTGACGACAGGCAGCTCATCATCAGAGACCTGCTGCTGGACCTGCACGATAAGGTCAGTGAGGAAGCCTGTCACATAAAGGCTGAAAGAAGTGCAGCAATAATATCCAAATTATACATCATCAGACTTGACTTAACCAATAGATATAGTAACAATATCTCAAAGGGTTTCTTAGCTTTTACTCACCCATCAATACATTTGTGGGATTGAATCGTATTAGACAAAAACCTAATAATTAAATGTTGCTAAACGTGAATGTTGCTGTGCATTGTCCAGGTGTTATCTGAGGACGCAGCAGGAGAACTGATGCCCATTGTTGCTGGGGCAGTCTTCACTCTGACAGCCCAGCTCAGCCAATCAGTCCTGTCGGAGCAGCAGCAGGGGGCAGGATTAGAAGCATCCTCCGGCTTTGCCTCCATCGCCAACTCTGCCCTGCACCTGATTCTCCGCAAGCTGCTGGACTTCATCCTCTCTACTGGTGAGTGATGACTTAAAAACACACCTTTATCTAATTTGATATTTTGTTAGATTAACCTTGTTCAGGTTAGATTTTCTAATATTTTTTTTACCCATGAAGGAGGTGGATACCAGCGTCTGCGTGCTCACTTGTATGGCTCTCTGCTGTACTACCTTCAAATCGCCCAGAAACCTGAAGAGCCAGACACTCTGCAGACAGGTACAACACAGAAACATTCATACAGATAATCTGTAAGATGATGATGGTAGATGAAGTACTTTATTTGTCCCAGAGGGGAAATTATATTAAGTATTAAAGAACATTAAAAACACGCTACTAACTAAAAGATGCTGGGAGCTGCTACTACAGACTGCCACTAGCATGGCACCATGGTTACCAAGCACGGCGCCATGGTCCCTATTTTAAAAGGAACAACTGATAAAGTCTCCTTTTCCGTTTCTTCAGCTGGGAAAGCAATGTGGGAGCGTCTCACAGCTCCTGAAGACGGTTTCTCCAAACTGCAGAGAGAGAACCTCGCAATCATTGAGAGCTACGGCAAGTCACTCATGGAGGTGGTTTGTCGGGACGCCTGTGACGGCCATGAAATTAGCAGGGTAAGAGCCAGATTGTGATGAGCATTATTCACAATATTTGACATTTCATAGACTGAACAATTTATCCAGTAGTCCCAAAACAATATTCGTTAACTGCAGCACTAGAATGACTGGAATAAACTTTTAAATAAAGCTAAATATAAATGAGAGAAACTAAGTCCAAATATCTGAGACAGACACCTCTAGTTTTCTTTTCTGACTGCCTACAGAGGCTCTTTGTTTTACTCCCAGTCCATCCTGTCTCATCCTTGTCTCCTCTCCCGTCTGACAGATGTTGGCTCTGGCAGTGCTGGACCGGATCCTGTCCATCGACCGTCAGAATCAGTGGCTGGTTTACGTCTGCAACAGTGGCTACCTGCGGTCTCTTGTGGAG
Source organism: Semicossyphus pulcher (assembly GCF_022749685.1). Taxonomy (NCBI): domain Eukaryota; kingdom Metazoa; phylum Chordata; class Actinopteri; order Labriformes; family Labridae; genus Semicossyphus; species Semicossyphus pulcher. The sequence continues at coordinate 28,861,208 of NW_027211759.1, read as the reverse complement.
AGCCTGAGACAGGACGATGCTGCCCTGCAGAGCCTGCTCGCTCCTCAGCCGCCCCTCCTCAAACCACTCTACATCTATGAGAGCAAGATGGTAAGGAGATGTGCACTTGAACACACACACAAAGCTGTGGACTGGGACCAGTAGCCTGAAACTGAATGCCAGTTTGAGAGCAGGATAATAAAGGTGCAAACTCTGCTGTGTGTTTTCAGGCTCTCCTCACTCGTGTGGCTAAGACTGGGCAGGGGGCTGTGGAGCTGCTGCGCTGTGGCCTGGTGGCTCAGCTGATAGAGTGTCAGGTGTTTGACATGGTACCTGACAGTGATGCTCACAGGTAGGGATAAAAATTAAAGGAAATATTTGTATTATTATAATAGGATTCTGATGTTATTGATGTCTTGTTTTTAATTGTTTATTCTGAATGAAATATCCCTCCATTGTCTTCAGGGTGATGAGGGACCCGTCAGGCTTCATCCCCAGCCCTCTGGACCGCTACAGGCAGATTCTCTTACCCACCTTGAGGCTCTTTCAGGTGATCCTGACCTCCACCACCATGAATCACCAGCAGGGGGCAGCACAGGTAAGCACTCAACAATAATAATATTGCAACAACAAAGCTTATTCTTGGGAGATTTATTTAATTTTCCATTGAAACTCCTCGTAAACAGAGTCATAAGTGAGTCTATCATGCTGCCTGTACTGACTGTGTGTGTGTGTGTGTGTGTGTGTGTGTGTGTGTGTGTGTGTGTGTGTGTAGGTTCTCCAGTGGCTGATAGTCCATGCAGACACCATTCAGTCCCTGCTGCGCTGTCAGGAGCTCAGTATGGGAGCTTTGCAGGAGCTCTCTCTGCTTACAGGCATTATCAGTAAGACGGCCCTACCAGGTATATTATCACACAAAACAATGTATCCACTTTATTGTATTTGGCCATTCACTACATATTCACATATCAGAAAGTCAGTGAATGGTGTGCATGTGCTGCCTTGTCTCACAGGTGTCCTTGAGATGGGTGGGGAGGTCAACGGTGCAGCTCTCCTGGAGTTCCAGGGCCACATAAACAGATTCCAGGTTAGACATCTGCAGTATGGATGTGTTTTTATTGTTATCTTTATCGCTGCTTATGCAAACCCCTTCCAGTGTGTGGATTGTACAGTTCATAACATGTCTCCTTTTTTAGCGCCTCTGTCTGTCCCTGCTGGGCCGTCTGGCTGGGAGCGAGCGTGAGAGGTTGCTGAAGCAGGCGGAGATCGCTGCACCGGGTGACTCAGCAGAAAGACGAGAGGAGATGGAGGTCGCCATGCAGCAGGTCAGACAAAAAGCCTTCTGTAAATGCAGGAGTGAGAGATTTGGTGAGGTGGTTTAGTTTATTAGATCTCGTCTACCTGAAATATATTGTATGTTTTATTTCACATAGTGTAATGGACAGTGGGGGGATGGAGGGGATACAATTGCACTGAGGCAGTATGTGTGGAGTCTAATATGCATAGTCATGATTATTCATCAGCCCTGCTCTGTAAGTGACCTGAGAGGTGCTGTCCTCTGTGCCCAGGTGTGTGCTAACATCATGGAGTACTGCCAGACCCTGCTGCTGCAGAGCTCAGCTCAGGCCCAGTTCAGCATCTGCCTCTTCAGCCCGTCAGGTAGCGAGCCAGCTGGCAGGGACGGAGGGCGCACAGGTCAGTGATATTCTGCATATACTCAAGGAGAGGATTTAATACCTTTAAGACCTGATTAATTTGTGGATAAGGCAAACTTTTTGCCAAGTAAGCTTTTTGTTATCAGCAGCACTTCCTCAACTTTGAGACTGAACCATGACTTGTTTTTTTTATTAAGATCTATCATCCACTCTGCCCTCCATGGCATACTCCCGGGCCCCCAGTCTGGGTCTGGTTCTGTACCTACTGAAGAACAGCGCTGCGGATTTCTTCCGTTTCCACCAGAGTCACAGACAAAGCCTGGGAAAGCTGCAGAGCCTGGATCAGCTGCCTCCTGAGGAGCTCAAGGAGGTAATGATTGGTCAATACACACTTTCACTCTCACCACATATTTCCCATTCACCACACTGCTGTGCACATTAAGCAAACAGTTTCTCCCTTATATAAATGTTAAAAAGGCAAAACACTAATAACTTAAGAGTCACTGCTCTTTCTTCTGTGCTCCTTATTGGCTCCAACATGCATTGTCTCAGTTCTAACCGACATCTTGTCTCTAGCTGTGCCAAGGCCTGGTGTCCGGTCCAGGAGCTGTGGAGAAAATCCCATCAGTCCAGAGGAACCTGCTGGCCAAGAGACGACTGGTCCAGCTTATTAACAGCAGAGCCAAGCTGCTCGCCCTGTGCTCCTGTATCCTTTGGTCCCCTGCAGGATCAGCTGTTGTCGCAGTGACTACAAGACCAGAATTAAAAATCAACTTGAAAATGTCCCTCACCAGATTATATTTGTCCTTTGGAGTTCTCTTTAGTAGGCAGAACTAACAACATGCTGCTACATTATACATTTCTGTGAAATGCCTTGACCTGCCTCTTCTTCAGATGTGATCGAGACCTGTTTGTTCGTGTTGTGGCGCCACCTGGAGTACTACCTGTTGCATTGTACTCCCACTGACCCCAAGGACCTGCTGCCTGGAGCCGGTTTATTTAGATCACGCCTCACAGATGGTAAGATATTTGCATTAAAGCCAGGGTTTGATGCACGATTTTCTTTCTTTAAAACAAACTAAAAAAGATTATTTATAATTTATTTACCATTTTGTTTTTACCTTTGCTTTGTGCCGGCCCCTTCTTTTCATTTGAGATACGATAGGAAAATTATGCTGCTAATGTTACCTGCTTAATAGTGGGTGTTTCACAGTTGTCATACTCAGCTGCGTGTCTCTGTTTGAGATGTTGGAATAAGTTAGTCATGCTGCTGCCTTTAGTCACTACTGACTTTCGACAGACTTTACAGCGGGGACTTGGGGAACTGCTTCCAGTTGACTGAGGTTCCTTTTCTGGGAACGAACTCGTCCCTTTAATCAGCGCATGCCACAATGTTGACATTTTGAGCGTTACTATGAACTACGGGAGCTCAGAGGCTTTGCGACGCTGTGGCAGTGCCCTGCCAAGTGCACTCAAGTTAAGGGAAAATCAATTTTCATTTATTAAAATCTTCTTAAACCATTAATTCGATTAATTGATAAAATCGATTTATCACCCAGCTCTATAAAGCAGACTTGAAATAACCAGCAAGCAAATATATTGTATCTAAAATCTTTCTTTTCTCTAGACTCGTTTGGAGGTTTGCAGGCAAGTGGAGGACGTGGTCTTGGTCTGTCCCGAGTCAGCCAGCAAGACCTTGACCTGGTAAGAAATGGCTGTGAACTGGCAGCCTGCTGCGAGTACATGTTGCACGCATTGCATAGTGTTGTTTATATGCATTTACCCTCTAAACTATCCCTGATCTCTCTGTCCTTCTTTCTGTTTTTGTGTGTGCAGCTGAAGAGCGACATGGCAGCCGGTTTTGGGGAGGCTCTGCAGAGGAAGCTGCTGGAGGTGGAGGGTCTGTACAGCCAGGTCCGCTCCCGCTACACCTTCATCCAGGCGCTGGTCCGCAGGGTCCGCGGCCTCCTCCGACAGCCCAAAAGCTGAGACAGACTCTCAAACACAAAGACTGACTAAAACTAAAATTCTCAGTTTCATGAATTGAATGAAAATTTCTGCACCAGAAAACTACTAAGGACTCTTTCTGCTCTGGAAACGTCACTCCTTTCTACTGACCTGTCGAAGCTCTTTTCTTTAGTAATGCCATCACAACCTGTGGTGCATTCTGTGTGACCAATCCTGATTATGTTTGACTAACGCTGTGCAAGAAGTGTTCATCAAAGAAGTGAGAAAAAGTTACTTGCACAAATATTTCATAAATTTTTACTCATTAAGAGAATTTGATATTGTTTTTGTTCGCTCTTTTCTTTTGTGAAAATAAAAGTTTTCTAAATCTGTGAAACCGCTTGTCTCGTTCACGCAAAATGGCACCTTAATCACACCAGCATGTAGCAGAATATATTCTGTTACTACAGATGTTGCCGTTCTTCAAGTCCTTACTTATCACGTACATCTTCAGTGTCGACCACGTCTGACAACAGCAACTACTGACTTCACCTATTTCTACGTGCATACGTGCATGCGACTCACTTTGAAAAACGTTGTGAGGAGAAGCAAAACGAGGAACCAAAACAAGATGTTTCTAAGTGAAAGTAGAATCACAAGGACTGATGTGACCAGATATGTTGGACTGGTTTGAATTTCTATGATAACAAGCCACAAGTCTCAAGAGGTAATATAACATACGAGCTTAAATCATATTTAATCTCATTTATTTTCTTTGAAGGTACACTTTATAAGACTGTAAAGTGCGTAGATTCTCAAACCTTTGGGGAGGACATGAGGACACATACAAATCTGGATTTACATTCAGATCTTGCAGACAGAAGTTTGTGCTCTTGTTTTTTTATTTGAATACTGAGGAGGGGGAAAGAGTTCAGACTCAGGTGAGCACCAGCATCGAGCACAGGGGAAAACTCAACTTCAAACAGAATCATATGAATGAACACAGCCCGTCCAGCCCGACACTGAAGATCTGAGGTGACGCTTTGATGAGTTAGTGGAAAAACGATTCGCTCTCAGACAAAATAAGATCTAACTAGTTTTCAGTGAGGGAACAACTCTGTGCTACTTTTAACATCATGCTCGTCATATTCTATAAATTACTTTAAATAATAAAATTAATTACAGCATTAAAAACATTTACACTTCACACACCAGCTTGCTATATCTGTGATTGTGCTGCTCTTTCATCTAAACCGAAAACCTGCCACACAACGACAACGATGATCCTCGCTCATCTCTCTCCACATAAAGGTCCATGAGTGTCCTGAAGTTAGACAAGCATGTACCTTTCAATCCTCAGCTTTGTATTTGATTGGCTATCATCGGTTATTACGCCCAACTAAAGTGCACATTATCAATGTATTAATGCAAACAGCACTGTCTGAGCCACAAGGTTAAGGCGATGTGTGACGATACATATAGTAAGACTTAAAGGTTTAATAAGAAGGATTTTTCCTTTCATTTTGTCAACACATTCAAAGTGGGCCCCTCCTCCTGGGCTCCTCTTCACCAGAAGCTCACTCTTACTCTCTCATGCAAGAACACGCCCACGCTCCGAGCTAACACCGACAGCATCACGGTTACCTTTGCACTAGCTAGCATGCTAATCACCGGTTAGCTTTGCGCTAGCATGCCACAAGTGCGCCCCTCCAGAAAACGTCCCATGCAAAGCAAAACAACAGAATAGATGCAGAGGGAAGGGTCTCACAAGGGTCTGCACACACATATGTATAGAGGCCCATAAGTGATGATTTATATTACATTATACTTTAAAAGTCTCTATTTTATTTTTCTAGGAAAATCAGACTTATTATACCTTTATAATAGAGTCGTCCCCTTGTTATATTACCTTCTGTAGAGGAAGCTATAAAGCCTGACAAGCTCTTGTGATGTCATAGATGTTTCATCAGGGTTCTTTTTGTCAGGCTTGAGACCTTAAATGTATGGCAGCAACTCTGGGTATTTAAAAGCAGGGACAGTTTAATGTTAGTTGCATCATCTACCGTTTAAACTTGGCAGTTAAAAAAAATGTTGCAGTTCACAAAACTTTATAAAAGAGCATTACCAAATTGCTGGTGAGCCCCGTTGCCTGTGTTGAAATCAATAAGCAAGCCGCACTCAATGAAGTCATGGATTTACAGGATTGTTGCATCAATGTGATGAAAGTGATGTAACTTGAACCAAAAACTTTTCGCATTTTATTTTATCTACAAGTTGCTTCTGGACAATGTTTTAAAATCGCATAATGTGTTGCCATTATATTCGTAAATATAGAAATATTTCATCCATATTGCCCACCCTCATAGCATCCTTTTTGATTTTTGATTTGCCATTTAGTTGATTCGTCTCTAATAGAAAACACTTTAGATCAGGTGCAACAAAAGCAGACAGATCAGCTGTCGTGCATCTGGAGTTTGATTAGACTGTTGATGAGTTCACACTGACTGGTGTGAGAGAGAGAGAGAGAGAGAGAGGAGACCATCGTTATCTAACCACATAATCATTTCCCAGTTTCGGAACGAACTTCTCAAGCAAAGAAACGGGGGAATACTGTAAATACTTTGTCATACTTAGTCGTTTCTATGTTATAAAAACAAAGTTTGGGACTGATTTCTGTACATGAAAACACAACCGAAAAAAAAACATTTATGCTATACAGGTACACAGACTGGAGCTACAGCACCAGCAGACTTTGCTTTGATTCACATCCTGTACAGAGCGCTGTGGAAGTCTGTGGTCGTCCACTGGCTCAAGAAGAGCTGACACGTTAAGAGTCCATGATGAGTACGTTTGAACTGTCCTTTATAGTGCCTGTTTGAGGGAAGCCGATCGATCCTGAGGCCCTTCTGCTCTAGTGTTGATTGTACCAGACATGTCCTTTAGTAATCCAGCACAGCTCTGCAGTCCTTATGTAGCTTTAGGAGGAAATCCAGGAGTAAACAGGAGAGTGGCAAGGAAAGGCAGCTTATCCAGCAGTGAGTTTTCCACTTTGTCTTTGAGACTCAGATTTAAGGACAGCATGGGGAGTGAGCATTTGTAGTTTTTATGTGTGCAGCACGTGTGCATAACGTGTCTTTCTTGAGCAATCCAACAGCAGTTTGCCCTTATGTGCTGTCTGTACTTGCTTCCTGTGCATTGTTATCCATCATAGAATTGTTGCCGTTGGTCTGAGGGCATTCGGGCAACTCTCCCGTCACTGCCACACGGATCACTTTCAGCCAGCGCTGCTTCAGCTCCTCTGATTCAGCTGCAAAGTTGTGGATGGACTTAGACTGAGAGAGGCGGAAGCTGGCTGGAGGGTCTGTGGGCCGGGCGCTGTCATCCACAGAGTATCCCAGGAGGGGGATAGTACACTGGGCCTTCACGTCCTGTGGGGAGCGATCAGAGAAGAAGAAAATGTGATCTTTATGGTAAGATTTTAAATCAATATTTTTATATTTTATTTTTCATAATATAAGTGACTAAATTTCTTCTTCATCCTCTGTTTACCTGTGGAGCTCCGTACAGGTAGAGCACCAGACACTCCATCTTGGGGATGACGCACCACACCTTCTGCCAAGGTTTGTTCTTCTCAGAGTACTGCAGGAAGCTGCACATGATGCTGCTGCCTGTGAACTGACCTGCCTCAATCTGGGAAAGACAAAGACAAATGAATACAAAACTAAAGAGCAATGCTTGTTCAAAATGGAGAATGTGACATCTGTGTCAGATAATCTCAGCATGCATCAGTACATCCTCCTCACCTCCAGGATGCCCTTCTTCTTGCCCTCTGCGACCCTTTCTCCAGTCAGGTATGAGAAACAGTCTCTGCAGACTTTGTTGACCTTGTTGCCATCGTATTCCAGTGGCACCTTATTGTCTGAACATTTCCAGCACACCACCTGTAAGAAAGAAAAAGATCTTTGTCACTCTCACAGGTAACTTTGTAATATATCATATCAAAACCCTCACTAGATTTTAAAGGAACGATTCTGGAACTATTTTAAGCCACTTGGCACAAAATGGGGGGAGCCATTTGTAAGTTGTACTTTTAGTACTTGTGGAAACTGTAAAAAAATAAAACCAAATCCAAAAGTTTCTCTTAGAGGGAGTGGGTGTGGCATTGACAGATGACTACACTCTTCAGCCCTTGAGTTCAAAGATAGGAGCATTCTGTGTGTATTTTACTGAAATCACATTAATTACTGATGTTAAAAATAAACACTGTGATCTTTGAATGTGTAAAGCTTCCTGTTGTAGTGACTAAGCTATTCTCACGGACTGTTGATGCATTATGCATGACATGACAACATTGAGATTACTCACGTAGCCGCAGGCCCTGCAGTGGTGCCTCCGCCGCGTCAGAGCATTGAAAGACTCTTTACACTTCATACACATCGTCACTTCATTGTCGCGGATCCAGCGAGGGGCTCGCTTCCCCAGCTCTGCGTTCTACATGCAAATAAAAACATACTCAGTACATGACTGTGCAGAAAGATGGTGAAACGTTTGGAGCTCTGATGCGACACTGACCGACACTTCCTCCACGTCTCTCAGTGCGTTCTTGAATGACTCATTTTTTTGCTGGAAGATCTCAATGGTCTCCTGGAAAGCCTGAAATATAAAAACATCAAACTCATTACACATCGAACGCATTTTATCAATAAGAAAGGAGATTTAAATGACGGCATTGTACTGTACGCACCTTAATCCAGCCTGCCTTGTCCTGCTCCGAGCTGAGGAGGAAAACAAATAAGAATAATCATTAAAACCCAACTCTTCCTGTTCCTCTGAAAACACAGCAGTTAGCTGTGGTCAGAGTTTATTTAGAGATTTAATGGATTTAAAAGTAGACTTCTGGTGTGTTAATTTAGGTGGTCTCCCACATATATGTGAAATTATACTGTATGGGCTGCAAATTACATACAATTATGCACTTCAGTGTGGGATGGGCGGGGATGTTTTTGCACCTCTTTTCAGGCTTTGTGAAAGTGGAGTTTTTTAAGTTCCTTTTTGTTGGTGATATTTCTGCATAAAAAAGTACCTGGCCTGTAGCTCCAGCGTCCTCTCCTTCCCCGACACCTGGAAGGTATGAGGGTAGTCCTCGTTGCTGGTTTCGAGGACCTTCATGCCGTCGATGCCGATACGCGTCCTCACTGTGTACTTAGGCCCCCCCAGGCTGAATTTAGGCACGCAGTACAGCAGCATGTTGTTGAACTGGTGGAAAATGAAGCACAAAACGTCATACTGGTGGAGAGCATGTAATGCTGTTACTGTACTTCAGGTTTCTTGCAGTCTTAAACACTGTAGGCAGCTTGAATTACACAGATGGGAAACATTCAGCCTGAAGTTAATGAGAAACAGCCTGAACGTAATCTCATCATCTGGCAATCTCAGTAATTGAGAGATGTGTTTATGTGCCCCCCATGTATCTTTACACAGAGGTGTTCCTATCTTAAAATGATTCACTTGTTTCAATTGCAGACAAACTCTGGCCTCAGCATATTTCCCCGCAGCGTCTTTCATTAGATAAAAAGAAGCTTCACTCACCAGGTAGAGGTATCGCTCCATGGCCGACGTGTTCCTGGCGGCCAGCTTCAATATGTGTCCCTCTTTGATGAACTCGTTAGAGGGGTTAACGATGTCCTCCTCCTCTCCCAGCAACTCGTAGATCTCCATCAGCTTCTTCAGATTCTCCTGAACAAGAACGAGATGTTTATTTTAGTTGGATGTTTGATGTGTCGGATAGATTCTGTCTCGGTTTAAAATCATCTGCACTTACAGATTTTCGTATGGCGCTGTTGGAGTGAGTAGCTGCTGTGGCGATAATTTCTAACGATTCTAGGGAAAGAAAAGAATAATTAAAATACTGCAAGATCCCTGAAATAAAAAAGATCACTTGGAAAAAGAATATTAGCCTTTTCTGCTTACTTTCTGCATCTCGTCGGTCGGGGTCGTCCTGAGGCAGCTTCTTCAGATAGTCTTTAAGCAGCATCTCGTAGCGAGGGACTCTCTGCACGGGCTCCAACATGTGATGCTGGAGCGTCAGGCAGCCACACACGTCTGTACTCTGTTCAGGAATAACAAAAAACAGCTTAAAAACTGAAATGTGCATATTCACAGGTTCTCAGGCAACAGTACTGCTGTATTTCTTTAAGTAACTCTAGCCCCTTTCTAAAATAAGACTTCATTTTTCCAGACTGGATTTTGCTCTTAAGTACCTGTATCTCCTGAATGATGGCCTTGAACTGAGGCGAGCGATCAGTCCACTGTTTCAGCAGCTCCATGGCCTTGTCGAAATTCTTCACATACTCTGCATACATCTTGAGGAAAGGTGTGAGTTTCTGCAGGATGTCCCCGATGCGAGGTGTGGACGCCCTGAAAAGAGGTTAGTGTATTATTAATAAAGTGGGGACTTGTAGGTGTCAGTTTCAGCATTGACAGTATATGCAGTGTTATCGTGTTATTACAGGCTAATGCTCACCATTCGCCCATGCGTTTCTCCAGCTCTGGAAGCAGAAACTGGCAATGGAAGGCATTGATGGAGGTGATGTTGGAGAAGATGTTCTTCACTACGTCCACAGGAAATGTCCCTTTGTTAGCCTCCTCCATCAGCTTCGTACAGAACACCTGATGAGCCATACACAACATGGAACAGGTAAGAAACAATTAATGAGATGACATTTGTACAGTTGATCTGCCTCGCCTGTTTTAACACTAATGTTCTTCCTACTTATGTAAACCCTTTACTGTGTAACATGATCAAAAAACAGAAGTGAACAGGGCTTTGAGAGTTCCTCACCTGGTCCAGCAGGTTCAGTCGGGTCACGTAGGCCCTCTCCGTCTGCAAGAGCTCGCTGGCGATCTTAAAAAGCTTCTGTTCATTTGTCTCCTAAAAACAGAGATTATGTTAATGTCAATTTTATATACATTTGGTGCTCTTAAATGACTTACAATATTAATGAATTGCCGAAGCTTGAATGTGATCTTATTCAGCTAAAGAGTCACTCAGTTCTGCGTAATGACGGTTTCAGTTAAACACTTCTCTAATGATGACTTATTGAAGTGTCATCTTAGGATTAAAGGAAAATGGGGCCTTTTGGGGTTTAAGTGAGCAGACTGAAAATGATGCAGATAAACTGTCTAAGGGCATAAATTCTGTTCGGCTCAGTATTCATTCCTGCATCATTGTCATTGACAAGTGTAGCTTCCTGTCTCTCTGCAGGTTCCTGTTTGATTCGGAGAACCGATCTCAAGCCTGGGTGTAAACGACACCCTGTCATTTTTAAACAGAAAGAGTCTCTGTCTGAGGAACCACATGATGCATTTCTAAAGAAAATGTCCATCACAAAAACACTTGTTCTACTAACTCTGGTTCGACGCATCAGTAACCACTCTGCTGAATGCAGCCTTGTGTTAAATGCTGTTTTGTTGTTTCTGCAAACAGCAGCATGTAGCACTGGTGTGTATGTGTGTGTCTGTGTGTGTGTGTGTGTGTGTGTGTGTGTGTGTGTGTGTGTGTGTGTGTCCCCTTAACACTGGGCTGATGGTAAGCTGGCCTGTGGTGTAGCACGGGCTCTCAGAACAGGAAATGAAAATACGGAAGAAGGGAAATGAGACCCAATCGAACAAAGACACAAAATGTCCAATAGACCAATTAGCACCACAAACAATAGCTGTGGACTCAAAATGAACTCAACAATCAAACACTCATGTGATGGAATGTTGTTTTTTGTTGCGTGCCAGAACAGTTTAAAGCCATAATAACTATTGCAGCAGAATATTTCACACTATTCAGATCTAAAAGGAAGCATTACCCTCCTCTCAAATGTTGGTCTGAGTGGCAACCAGAGCAGCAGCACATTTCCTCATTGTTTATTAGCCAATACAATTTCTGCCTCAATCAAATACTAACAAAAAAAACCTACTTTTCTGATGTTGCGAAGAAGCAAGGGATCATGGGAGTTCTTTATTGTAAAACAACCACCATTGGCAATGACAATCCACAAGACTTCAGAACTCATGTTAAAAAACGAGGTAATGTTTTGGTTTGTAGGGAAGCCTGAAGCGCACATGAATCAATACATTTTATTTACTCCATTTTCCTGTGATAACAAGTTAATTTCAGTTGTTTCATTTATTTTCTGGTTATGTCGAGATTAACGCTTGTTTTCCTGTAATAATGGATTCATTTATTTGTTATCTCAAAGGAACAACGTTGTTTTTCTCGTGATAACAGGATAAAAGGCTGGTTGGTCACTGTGACACCAGGACATGCCATGCTGCTGTTGCCCACACTAATGAAGTTCAGCCTGTTTCTAAGTTTGTTTTGTGCTTTTGCAGCTCTGGAGATTCCAGTTATGATCATCTGACGTTACCATGGTGCAGAGTTGTTATCTCGAGATAACGAGATAAATAAGTTGAGATCTCGAGAAAACAACCGGGAAAAGTCGTTATCACAGGAAAACAGAGTAAATAAAATGTATTGATGCATGTCCGCTTTGGGCTTCCGTAGGATTGCACACTGGCTATAAAGTATTTAAAACAAGCTCTGCATCCGCTAGCTAAGCTACCTGCTGTACGCACTTATGCTAACCATTACAATTAGACAATGTTATAAACTTACATAGAGATAACAGCTGCCTCGTGTCTGCAGAACATGTACTTTTACTTTTGATACTTAAAGGGTGACCTCTGTCAATTTGAGACACTGAAGTCTTTTTACAGGTCTGTAGGGGTATTTCTGTATATGTGAAACTAGTGGTATAAACCCATTGTGGCTCCAGAGGTAGACAAACTGCCTCAATTGATGTCACTTGTGTCATTTGTTCAGGAAGTCTGAAATTAAAGATAAATCTGAGGCTGTGTAGTTAGAAAGAAGTGAGCTAATCAGACCCCATTTGTGGCTACATTAGCCCCTACAAGCAAAACACACCAAAACTTCTAATGTCCTGATGCAAGGGCACACATAAAGTCAATAACCTGGATGTATTGAAGTATATAACAAGTTGTTTTGTACCAACTAACATTAAGTGAAAATATACAGCAACTCAAGACAAACAGCACTAATAAATCTGGTTTGACATCCATTTACTGGAACCAAGAAACTAAACTGAGATTGAACCAGATTTGACTACTGAACATCCCAAAACAGACCAATCAAGTTCATCACCAAAGTTTGAACATGACAGAGCTCCCCGTCAGGTCAACACCACGCAGAGAAATACGTTGTTTTGACTGAACATTTCACCGTGCAGCGACTGATGGCACAGATGACTGATCATTTTTGCTCTGCACATGGCTCTTCCTCTCAGACATCAGTGAGTCTGCGAGGTTGTTTTCAGCAGAGAGAAGACAGAGATTGATCTGAATCTCAGATATTTATAATCTGTAGACAACAGCAGGCTCCACAGGGGGGGAAGTCGCCGAGGCACGTCTTCAGCTGCTCACGCTAAAGACATCTGCTCTGGCTCTGCAGAAAATAACCCCTCTGAGACACACACACACACATGCACACACCCTTGTAACTCTACCCTGACAATATTAAAGTAACCCCGAGAAGATTTAATATTACTGGAAGCCCAGAACATAAATAAATGCTGATGTTTGGTCTGGAGCAGCTCTAAATATAAGACACACAGGATGCAAATACACAAATCCCTTGGGTGAAACAAGGCACGTACCTTCTGGTCTGAGCCGCCTTCTTCGTTCCTCTGCTCACTTTCTGTTTTAGTCCCACTGTCCTCGTTCTCAGAGTGGCTTTCTGTACCAGTCCTGTCTGTGTGTGGAGCTGAGTGCTCATCACTCTGCTCTGTGCTCCCGTCCCCCATATCTCCGTTTACCAGCCCAGCAGTCTCTATCCTCACGCTGTCATTGTTCCTCTCCTCCTTTTCCTCCTTCTCCTTTTCCTGCTCCATCTGCACTATCACCCCGTTAGCCTCCGGTTTGTGGGCATCCTGCGGCGCGGCCGGTGCGGAGGAGTGGTTCTCCTGAGTCCCACCAGAGTCCGTCTGCCTCTGCTGGGCGCGGTGAGCTGGGCTGCCGTTGGACGACTTGCTGATCTGTTTGAGCGGCGAGCCGTCTCTCTTGCTCTCTGTGTTGCTGGAGGAACAGAGGAAAAGGCAAAGGAGGAAGTCGGTCAGCAAGGCAAGAGAACAGAAAGAGTTAACTTACTAAAGATAGCAGAGGAACAGAAGAAGACAGATTGCAGGAGGCTGCTCAGGAGCTGCTCAAGCCAGCGTGTGAGCAGGGAGTGTTGGACTCCACGGTAAGCAGAGAGATTTTGCATGTGAGTGTGAGAGTTAAAAATAAAACTGTGGAGATGCACAAACTCCTGCATGTCTTGTGAGGCTGCTGGGGCCAGTGTTCTGCAGAGGAAATGTGTGAGAGCACGAGGAGAATGGAGGTACAGTAAGGAGCAGGACAGGAGGAGGGGGTGAGCTACAACACTGCTCCCCAGAGAGAGATGCTGTCCTACTTGCAAGGAGATTTATACATCGTGCTCTTACATCTCCTCCATTCGTTGATTGAACATGAATGTAATGGAAAAAACAGTTTGTACAAGTCAATTTGAAATACAGCGCAGGAACGGAAGCTTAGAGATTAACACAAACACACACTCGCATGCATGTACAGTGACATTATTCATCTGCTCTACATCCTGTACCGGCAGGCAGCCCAGCTGTTTCCCTGTAAACGACCCTCCAGACCTCCTGTCTCAACAGCAGGCAGCAGCCAACAGTACAGTAGCTACTGTATGTGAGCACGCTGATCTCACTTCTGTTCTGAAACATGGTCGCAAATCGGATCAAAGAAAGTCGACAAGAATCACACTTTCTAGCAGAAAAGAAACGAGAGATATCTGCAATCTAAACTTAACTGACCCAATAAATCCTCAGCTATGCAGGTGATTTTTAGCCCCCCCCCGAGTCATTCACTGCTGCGCTGAATGTCACTGTCCGGTAGAAACAGGAAGTATGTATAAATAGAGGAACAACAGGCTGGTGAAAAACTCCACAGATGAATCACTTCTGGGCTGTCGGCCACCTGAGGCGTTTAGACGTGAAACAATAATGTCTGTACTCCTCAGAGGAGAGCTGATAAATGTGCTACCTCGATTGTAAGATACAGTTTAGTTCAGAAACACACCAACCTCAGTTCCTCTTTGCTTATAAATAGCTCAGCAAGTGTTCGACAACAGTGTTTTCAAACAGGCCTAACTAGATGAGATTTAAGAACAGCTTCACCTTCCATGTGGCTGTCTTTTCAGGTGCCTTTAAGGCAGCCTAGTGCCATGTGAACCAGATTAGTATATTAGTAGGCTAATTCTGTTCTGTCAAGCTGCGGGCCTTTCTCTTCTTTCTCTCTCCCAAGGCCACTAGAGGGCTAATCCCCACAAGCCCACGGAGTCTGAATGTAGAAGATTCACCCCATTTCTCTGATTAACCTTGATTTAACACTCAAAAACGTGTGGAGAAAAACCAGGGAGTCTGCTTCTGATTCTGTTTTTCAGCGACTCAGGCCGGAGACGAGAGGCAATATGAGGCCACAGACTGAGGGAGATTTTAGTGGGCATGCTTCTGCTGCACACCAAATATTTTCGGGCTCTACTGTATGAGCAGCTGCGGACAAGGGCACCATTGTTGTGTCTCTCAACACTTTGAATAAGCCTCGCTCTCATAGGGAAGGCTGCAGCTCCAATCAAAGCTGACAAAATGCTAAAAAAGGGGGAAAAGCGTTGGTAAGCCCGTTAGATACTTCTTACATTTAATCATCATGTCGGTATGAGATCAAAGATCAAACACTTTGAAGTTAAGAGAGGAGATCCTACCTCTTTCTCCTGGGCTTCATCTCACAACATACAGTCCTGTCCCAACACTGAATGAGGAGCTGTGTTTCCCCCCGCCTGTACAAATCTCCTTTCATCCCCTCGCTTGGCTTGTGGAGTGCTGGCTAATCTCTGCTCGTCCTGTCTGCCGTGTTACTATCAATGAGTCAGGCTGAAGACTTTAATCGAGGGACTTCTGCTTTTACTCCTTGAAATAAGCGGCAGTAGGAAACGTTGGGAAAGACAAAAGTTTTCCGTGACTGTGATTGCAAAAGCCTGAGTGAGGCCGGTTAGTTACAAAAGCTTTAGGTGACGTAGGTGGAGTGATTCAACCATCTTCGTCATCGTTGTGTGATAATGTTTTAAAATAGAGCAACTTTCACTGAATAATATCACAGATTGACTTTGGATGAAACAAAAACCCTTCATCCTCTACTCAACTTGTTCTCTCTGTAAAGGGAAACTAAACAGAGCACGAGGAGGTTAAGGTGTCCCTACCTGTTCTCCTCAAAGCGGCTGATCAGGTCTGAGACTTTGGAGTGTTTGTCTCTGCCTCTCTCCCGGTTCACAGCCCCTCTTCCTCCTCCTCCTCCTCCTCCTCCTCCCTCCTCCATAATCTGTCTAAACGGAGGTTTCTGGATGCGGCCCAACGGAGAGTAGAGCTCCGTCACCGGGCTCTGGAGATGTGGTGGCTTTGGAGGCACTGGAGACAAAGACGGAGACAAAGTAAAATGTTTAATGAAGATGATTGATTTATAACTGCAGTATCGATTTGGATCTGAAGGGGGCGGTATAAGCTACTAATCTAACACCACACACAGGATGATTGTATTTAACATTAAAAACTCCAGCTCAGCACAGAGTAACTAGCAGCTGTAACTGTATCACAGATTATGTGCCAGTAATTGACTTTACTTTAGCCGCAGACAGAGTGCAGCGCTGGCTCAGGTCTTATCTATGTCTAAAGATATACTCAGATCAAATAAAAAGGGAACAATGCTCAAGGTTCACATGCCGACTTGCATAACGATGTTCCTGTTTTCACTGTTTCACTGAGGTAGACTGAGTGTATGTATGACCATATAATATACTGCAGTGGTTGAATTTAACTATGTACCTTAACTGAAGTGCTGTACTTCGGTAAACATTGGAGATGCTTTATTTCTCTAACTATTACTTCACAGGCGCTAGTATTGTGCTTTTTCCTTCACTACAACTTTAGTTACTTGTAACTTTTTTTTGCATGAAAAGTGAATGATACACACAAAAGTGATACACCTTCACCTTCACCTACATCTCTTCACTGATCCTGCCCTCTACATGCATGTGTATTATTCTCTCATGAAAAATGTCAGCCTGCTTATTTTTAAATGACTAATGTAGTACTCTCTCTCTTTGCTATTTGTTCTTTCTGCATGCTGTAAATACTTCATCTGAATCCGACATGGTGGCAGCGGTGAAAGGCTCTAACATTGAATTATCTATAAACAAATAGTCAATCTTTTAGCTGAGGTCTGGTTTGTGTTTTATTTAGAGACATCAGTATTAAATTAAACAGTTTCAAAACCAGTCACAGTACGTCTAATTTAAGGATCCGAGTACTTCCTCCACGACACCTGCTTTCAGTCCTCAGGTATGGCTGAATGTCTAGAATATAAAACACAGTACTCAAACATTCAACTTAAATATTAATCTATGTTGTGGATACATGTTTTCACTGTTCGCCTGCACAGCCGGCTGCGCTGTAGCCGTTGTTGTCCCTGCTGCGGTTTGGCCCTGTCGCATCCCCTCTGCCTCTGCGTGGCCCCTGCCGTTCGTGCGCGTGCTGCGTCTCACATCCAAGTTGTATTGGTTTTTTAGGACGTGCGCGAGTGGCGTGTCCGGCAGACCAGTCGTGGGTGTGTGTGTGACGGCTGTCGTGCGCAGTGTACTGATCATAATGGATGAACCAAGATTATGTTTTGCCTCAAGTAGGATCTCCTGATCTCTTATACCTTATCATTATTGTTTTGTCTTGTTCATTTTGTACTTTGTTTTGTTTCTTGTCTTGCGCTCTGTTAAATGTCTTGTCTACTTGTACTGTTCTTTTCTGTATTTATGGATCCCCTCGAAAACAAGATGACACATCTCATCGGGTTATTCCTAATAAAGAATTTCCAACAAATATTAAGAGACACTATTGTAGCAGGAGAAAGGCCACTCTGATACAACCAGCATGTGTGTCAACACTTTCTCACTGACCACACAAGTGCATCATAGACTGATACAACTGTGTCCACTGACCCTCCCACTCTGCAGTGTTGTTGTGAGTCAATATGTACCTTGTGGTTTAGACTGTGGGCCAGGCCTGCTGGCAGGGACTCTTCCATTGACCCCTCTCCTGTTCTTGTCAGTCCTCCCGCCGCCTGCTCGACTCAGACACGCCTGCACGCTGGGCGTGTCGCTGTGCTCGCACGCTGGGCTGCTGCCGAGAGCTGGAGGACACAGAGAGAGAAAACATGTCCATGACTCTGTCATTTCATTGAATGTTGTTGAATCAGAGATGATGTATTGCGTCATGTAAACACTCTTTTCTTCCCTTTAGACAGGGCAAAGAGAAGGTTGAATAACAAGCAATAACCTCTACCATCTGGACAAAAACAATGTTCAATTGAACCACAAGATACTTCTGCTTCAAACTCAACACATTGTTAGACAATTTATCAACACACAGGCACAAATACTAGTGTTTAACTTCAAATGTTACCAAAGTACAGCAGAAGCCTTTTTAATTCCAGACGTCTGAACCATGGACTGTATAAAAAGATGGCCGACATGACAGCTCCCTAAAAGTGGAGCCAAACCCTCTCTATCGCCCCCTGCTGACTGGCTGCAGTATGGGTCATAAAGCCCGCCTCCTCCATGTTAACAGATGGGACATGAGTCAAACTATAAAATCAAAATACACATCAAATACATTTTTCTCAAATATGGTTTCTGTCATTATAGTTAGTTGTTATCATGCTGATTTATGTCCAAGTGTTCATTTTTCTGACAGGTTTACTTTTAATTACTTATTTGTTGCTATAAAAAGGGGGTGTGACCTCATGATTGACAGCTCTGTTGACAAATCGGGCTCGCGCCGCGTTCTGTTCCCAAGTAGCAGAGTAGAGGAGAAAAGATGAGAGGAGACGTAACTAATTCTAACACTACAGTCATTGAACTTTCCATAACTGTGAAAGTCTGCTTCAGACCGACACAAGAAGCTGTTCTGCTGTACAGTTAAAGTTACGTGTGTTTTGGTTAGTGGAAGGGGCGGGACATGGTAACTGCAGCTCCAACATTTACATCTTCTTGGTTCCAACTTATGCGTTAGTGTAGCCATATAGGCGTGCTGTGTTCCTTTTAAATATTTGATCCACAGTTAGTGGGATTGTCGCTTCAAAAGCAAATGCAAAGTATCATTTTGGTCACACCAAATGTAAATAAAATTTGGTAAACACTGGACCTAAAAACTGCTAAGTTAATGCAGATAGACGGACAGAAGTCTAGAGAGCTGATGCATCCTGATGAATTCTGTGCTACACTTTAATTTGAGGTTAAACTTTAATTTTTCAAAAGCCGGTAAAACCCTGTTAGACCTGAGGGATACTGCGCCTTAAACTATCCCCATCTTAGTGTACCATAAGCCTCAGTGTGTCCTATACAACTCCCATATCTCATCCTGCTGGCAATCACATGAAAACCTAACACAGGGCATACTGTACAAATGTATTTCAGTAAATACGTTTATGATAAACAGCTGCAGACTAAATATTAGGTTCAGCTGATTATCCAGCTAATGATCCAGTTGATGATGAGCTCCAGCGAGGCTTTTACCCGACCAGCTGGCCACAGATGGTCCAGCGTCAGTGTTTACAAAGAGCAGACAGATTTAATGGAAGGACAGACACAGACTGGCAGTGTTTACAGTAGCCTCAATCTACCTCTCTCTGACCTCACACCCACACCCACACACACACATGCATGCTAGAACGTGTACTTAGATGTGCAGCCCAGTAAGGCAAATTACCATATAAGGTGGTGAGTCAGCAGGTCCCCTCATTATTTTACAAACTGTTGGTTCATTAGTTTCCATTTAAGGTGGTCACTTAAAAGGCTGTGTGTGATTTAACAAGGGGCACTGATGAATGGGTTGCGTGTAGAAATCAATGTAGCTTTGAGCCTCGCTAACTTGTGTGGATAAACAGTGTGTGCCGAGGGAGGATGCAGACTAAACCACACCTAGAGAAACAAAAACTAGAGACAGACAGAAATGTCTGGTCCTCCTCTGTTTGGCACTCAGTGATTCTTTTTTAAAAAGACAGATTTTACTTTGATGTAGCGTAAAATTCAGTGTGCTGATCAACGCACCGATCCGATACCTTAACCAATTAGCCCAAAAAACTTGTAGATTATCTTGTGACAAACCACAAAACGCGATGCTAGCAGAGATTGTAATGTTAATCAAAGCTTGCAAAATGTCAGCATTAGTTAGCGCTGAAGCTCACAGCTAGAAGGTTCCTGGTTTGAATCCCGGCTCAGACATAGTGGGCCTTTCTGTGTACTTGTATTTAAATCACTGATAAGAGGTTTTAATACCTTTATAAACACAATTTCATGTCCAAAAAAAGATCAGGCTCGAAGCAACTCCACTGTAAGAAGAATACATTATCAAAAAAAACAACTTCCATAAAATGATATGCTTGATAAAGACTTTTTTCACCTCTTATTTTCCAAGCAACAACAGAGAATTCACAGATATTCTACCTGTTTTACTTGGGATTATTTACGCTCAAAGCAGCTTTGAGTTAGACACTGGTGTCAGCATGCTTACATGCTCACAGTGAGGCTATCAGGCTGATGTTAAGCAGGTAATAAGTACCACCTCCCAAGTTTATCCTGCTAGCTCGCTAATTAGCTCTAATGCCAAACAATTCCCAGGTCCAGCCTCTTTAGTACAGTCTTTTGGACTGTGAAGATGTGTGCTTGAGCTTTCAGAAATTGTAACAGTTTTAATACTATTATTATATTTTGTATACTAAATGATTAGTTCAATAATTGAGAAAATAAACGGTAAAGTAAGTGATATTGAAAACAATTGTTATATGAAGCTCTAAAGTAAATAAAGAATGGGCATTCGGGGAAAATAAGTATGTACTACATGTGGTGTCCCCTTCCAGATGCAGTTTGTTGTTACTACAAGCCAAAAATGGTGCTTGAGACCCTTATTTATTTTCCCTACAGTGATCTTTATCTTACCAATCCTGGAGCAGAAAGAGAAAATAACAACCACAGAATCATATAGTCACAGTTTCTATTTTTTACAGCCTGGCTGTAATTAAAGACAACAGCTCGAGCGACTGTCTGACTGGAAACGGTCCCACGCTGTGTTTGGGAGGCCAGACTTTCTAAACACAGCCCGAAAATTGCCAATCAATTCTGAAACTGGCCTCAGGAATGTCTCCTGATTACGTGCTTCACTTTCCATTTTGGCCACATTAAGAGATCATAAGACATCCAGCAACAAGTTTTGCACCATATCGTATATTTAGAGCTCAAAATGAGGTCCCCGCCTGCAGATTTCTCTCCACACGCGGCATTTATCCTGGAAGATTGCAGGAGGTCCACCCTCCACAGCCTGGCTCTGGCTCTGAGAGATGTTATTAACCGTGTCACACACCAGTCCCTCTGCTGTAAATCACGCCTGGGCTGCAGACTTTCACTTAACCAGAGCATGTGCAGGTATTTGAAGTGTAATTTTAAGATAAGGAAAGAGATGTAAATAAAGATAGGTTTAGTGGCAGATATGTCTAGAAATGCAAACACTTTGGCGTCCACATTAGGGTTAACATCAACTGTCTTTGAGCTGTTATCTGCAGCATTAACAATGAAACACAGCCAGTTCTGTTACAGTAAAAACTCTACTTCCTTGAACTGGAGTTGGCAGGAACTACTTCTCCTGGTAACACGCGCGTTCTGGCATCTTCTCATTAAATCTGGCTTGGCACAAGTGATAGACCGCCGTGTAGAGTAAATAGGCAGCAGCGAGCCACCACCCAGCAGAAACTCTTTGATTCTCCTCCTCCATCTGTGAGACAGAGCGGTAGCCCTGCTGTCTGAATGTGAGACTTGTTGATGACATAAACACAAGAGGAACTATTGCTTTTTGAGTGAGTTTTGTAACATCAAAGAGGTACTAAATGAGGCCTCACTTTTTTTTTTTGTATCCAAAATGATGATGTGTAATGCTAAAGATAATCTGCTTTTCATAACAAACGAAACAGTGTTTGAACGCTGCTGCAGCCCTGAAAGTGAGGAACTGACAACTCAAACTGAGACTCGACCTTTACCTCTGTTTTTGCTGTAGGAAGGTGAAACTTGCTGCCATAGTGAGAGGCCCCTTTACCTCCTGAAGATGCTACATGTATCTGTATCTGAGCCTGAAGGCATCTGCTTCTATCTCAATAAATAAAAAACTACACAGCGAGTGTGAGAGATATTGCAATAAAGGTTGGATGTTAGGAGAACATGCAACGTGCAAAATGCTGGTTTGAAAAGACCCCCTGAGCCTTTTCATTTCATTTATCTCCTCTGCACTCTCCAAAAACATGAACAGCATCTTCTCTTACTGTGTGAATCTATCAGTAAGACAGGGCTATGCCAAATCTCTCCAAAAGCATCAGACAAGAGTAGAGATAACCTGCTTTCTGTGGCTTACCTGACCGCAGTGTGTTATCTTCATAATGTGTGTGTGTGTGTGTGAGTGGTCTATTTCGTGACGGCACTGCCCCCCATCCACAGCCCTCCAGCTCTGCCACATCCCGGCTCTGGAGGAATGAGTTTACCGCACGCCAAAAAAGGAGGCTGAAAGAATGTATCACACAGACACAAATATCTTCCTCTGCAACAAAAACACAAACAATGTCCGAAAATAGTGAATCATCCCGACTTCTGTCTGAAGTAGTTTGTCTCCAGGGATGGCAAGGAGCAAACTGCATCTGTTCCTCAGTAACTATTACATAAGACTATAAAATAACTACTGGATGGATGACCACTCATGCTCCCCAGAGGATGAATCAAGGCGCACGTTATTAGCTTTATTTGGAGAAAGTTATTTGAAGGCTCATATTGGTAGTTTAAGGCAACAAATGACTAATTTGTGTGCATAAAAAATCTTATATATATATAATATATCTGCAGGACCTTGTTTTGCTTTGTCCACTTTCAACTAGACTACAGTTTAATACCCGTTTTCCACCAAAATTAGTGCATTGACGCAGGTTTTTTAGACCTGGGAAGACTTGCTTATAAATGCCAATTGTCTCTTTTCCCATTGCCAGTGAAGTATCTTCCTGTCGGTCTCTTTTCTGCTGCGTCACCGTCTGACGTCACAAATGCGCCGGAGACAGGGTTAGTAAACAGTGAAGATGTTACGGTCTTTATTGTATCTGTTACTCATTCCGTCTGTTTATCAAACTCGGCACAGATAAATCTGACACGATGTTCGAGCACTGCTCGGGTGTAGATGGGTTGAATTTGTAGCTGAGATGATAAGGAGTCGCAGAAGTTATCGGCGGAGCATAGCATCGTGCTGGAAAGGGGGCGGAGACTAGCGTGTCGAAACAGGATTTATGTTCCCACCAATGGCGATCGGAGCCGAGGTGATAATTACCTGGGTCTACTGCAGAGTCATTTGACTGAATGCCGAGTGTAGCCTTTAACATTAAGCAAAAAAGACAGGCTTTTTGACCAGTGGGAAAAGGGCTTAAAGGAGTCCACCATCATCTGTTCTTTTGCACAGCTTAGAGCTAAGTGTTAACATCAACATTCTAACATTCTCACTATGGGATCTCCAAAGTCAGTAAGATTCAACCTCTGAGCACCATAAATAACTTGACAAGTTTAGTTCAGACATGTCATTTAAAACAAAAACAATGTCAACCTCAAGGTGGTATAAGATCGTCGACCGTGATGAGCATCTGTGGACCATGGGATCAAAGTTTCAGATACTTTCTTGTCCTTTAAGCATGGAAATGAACTTTAGCCTTCATGTGTTTGCAGGTGCTCAGGTGTGCCAGCTAGTTAATCTCCACTCAGCCTCTCGGTCAAACACTATTCAGTGAGCGTTCAGGACATTTCCACCACGCGCTCGTGACATCATGACCTTCCTGGCACTTGAGGGCAGGCCTGCCTGACCTGTCTTTTTATATAATGTCACTCGTGTCACTGTTTCTCTCCCTCCTCCCAAAAAACACCTCTGGCAAAATGTGTGCCGATACCTCAGTGTGAGAGCTGCAGGTATGAAAACAATAGAGGGCACACCTGTCTGCGTGATGCAATGTGTCCCCACCCTGCCAGTCGCTCAGGACAGCAGGCAGAGGAGTGTCTGACACTGAAACTCAGGCTTTGTGTTAGAGCTCGCGGCCCCACAGGCTCCACATTTATATCAAAGGGAATGTCTGAGAGGACTTTTTACACATTCTGCTTCTTCTTGATAAGTGGGCTGGCATATTAAAGATTGTCTGGGTGGCTTTTACACAGATACAGCAAGAGAAGAAGGAAGAAGATGTGTGAATGATTCGACGGCCAAATCTTATCAGAAATCCTTCACACAGTCTTCAGCTGACCAGAAATCAGCTTGGAGCTGCTACATTATGGTAAAAGTGTTGTGAAGGGTAGAGATATGGTGTATTGAAATCCATCTCAGCCTGTAAACACGCAGGCTATTATTATATCCAAGATTGAGCCAGTTTAACAGTGTAAACATTGCATCACTGTCCCATTTCATAAATCAACAGATAAAGACGTCAACATGAGAGCATGCAAGCTTGTTCTAGCCATTACCAACATGTGAGTATACTTAATGCTGCCTGAATCACAGTTTAAAAATCAAAAGGACAGATAAAATACATCTAAAGAGAAATGAGAGACAAGTGGAGAGCCAGAAGAATCAGTGAGGAAGAGTTTAGAGATAAAATAATCTGTAAAGTTAAATGAACTCACCCAGTTCTTTAGACAGATGAGAAAACAGTTGTGAAGAGTATCCTCAGTGAGGGACCGCGATGTGTGTGTGTGTGTGAGAGCGAGAGCGAGTGTGTGTCCCTAAAGAGCACCAAGTTTAGGTTCCCTGCGATCTTCCCAGGCAGCTCTGTGGCTGAGTGAATCAGCTCAACAAGGAAACTCAGAGCAGTACATGACTCCTCCTTCACTCTCGCACACACACACACCCCTTTTTAAGTGGCTTTCAAAAAGTACAGAGACACACTATCTGAGAGAGACACACACACATTCAGAGGTTCACAACTCTGCAGCAGACAGGATCTGCACATTCAGACTCTAAGAGCTGTTTCTTTAACTGTTAGCATGAAGAAATGAACAGCACTAAATAGATTTAAGGGTATGAAATTGGGAATTAAATTCAGCAGCATGCACAGCCCTCGCAGGCACAACATGATTTAATCTCTCTCCAGCTTCCTCTCACTTGTTCTCATTAGTTTTAACCTGATCATAAAAGAGGCGATCAAATAAAGCCTACTGCCGGGAGCTTTGCACTGAAACAGGACCACTAGTAGAGGACGGACCCGCTTATATAACCGACTTCTCATTCTGTCTACGCCTGGCATCAGTCGGTTACCCTGATCAATGATTAACTAACACCACAGTACAGCAGCCTGGAGCACTAACACCAGCTCTCTCGTGTGCCTGCTAAAATCTAAATGAAGCCCAAAGGCTGTAATGTTTTATTTCAAACCACCATCCCATCAACTCCTCCTCCTCCTCGGGCACAGCTCTTGTGCAAATATTTCAGACATTAGAACGAGAAAACGGGGAAATAACTGCCAATTAAAGAAACGAGTCATCGAGAACGAGTAAACGCCAAATGCATCTGGTAAAATCCACAAACAGCACACGACTTTAAATCGACATTAACTTACATGACAATGAAACAAAGATCCCAGAACATGCAGGTGAGAATGAGATGTACCTTTAGCAGAAGTTAGCGACCAAAGCCCCTCCATGTTCTCTATCTCCTGTGCACGGAGCTGCACTGGTGTCGGTGACAATCAGGCTCAGAGGTGTTTGCTCTCCTGAGTCACAGCTGATCTACAGTTTTATATATCAACCTTGAGCTATCACAAACACTTGTACCAACACAGGAAGCCCCGCTTAAATCAGTCTAACAGCTAAGATGTCACATAAATAGTTCCTGTCATCTTCTATCGCTGAGAACATGAAAGTTCTTTGTGTGTGCTTATTTTAGTGTGCAAATTCTCACACACATGGTGCACACATTGTCAAACACCTGCGACTCACTGACATTTACTATGTAGCACCTGAGCAGGATAAGAAGGAATGACAGGTATTATTTTTCTCTCCAAGTAAACCAGTTTGACCAGCACAAATTCTATCACTACATTCCTTCCTAATTACACATTATCACCTGCAGCGCTGCAGAAGTTCTGCACAGCTACTATTTTGTTTATCAGATTCTTAGATTTCACATACATGACGCAAATATCTAGTACTAAAGATTAAAGCTGCATGTGAACAAAACCCCGAAAAATTGTGCAACAGTGACCAAGACCGCACTCTCATGCTCATTTCTCAGTGGTGCAACCGAAGGCTGGTGCCAGTAAACAGCAGCCTGCAGCCTCCGTGTTGGCAGGGTCTCACTGCAGACTCATGCAGACAGGATTGACTGGCTGCCAAGGACATTTGACCTCTGACCTCAAACAGGGGCTGCACAGAACAGCATAAATCCAGGAAGTGTGTTTATATGCCGCTTGGAAGTAATCTGATTATATTCCTGCCCCCACTTTTTTGTAATACAATTAAGCATTTACCAGTTTTTATTCTACAAAATTTTGACATATTTATTTCAGTACAACTTTGCAAAAAAGTTGTGCATTAATGTCAGAATGCATACCTAGCAGAGACATCAGGCTTCTCCAGCAGTGTTAAACAATGCTTTGATAATGTGGATTCAATTCACACCACTTTCTACTTTTCTGTAAATTTTCAGCTGTCATAAACATAAAATAGGTTCCTGCTAAATCCTTGGATGCAAGTGCTTCGATGACGCAGGATAGTGGGAGAAACACTCTCAGAGGCACAAGAAAGATACTGAGACAGTGACATTTACAGCTGCTTCCCACCTTTCTGACGCAGTTTCACACAAGCAACACATAATCTGACACAAACACACACACAAACCTAGTTTCTAACCAATTATGCTGCCCTACATCACTCAGTGAGATTAGAGAGTGTGTGGTTACAGTTCATGTCTGGTACAGGAAGCGCTCATTGTGTCCATCACCCTGGCACAGACAGTGTGTGTGTGTGTGTGTGAGAGACAGACAGGGTGACAGATAACCACCAGGCATGGAGGATAAGCTGTTTCTGTTAAACTACCCAGACTTTCTTCAGATTAACTCTCCCTCATCCCCTAATCCGAGGGCCAGCGTGAGATTAGAACCCCAGCCTGCCCAAAACCTGGAGGCTGGGATGATGGGGGGGTACAAAAGTGTCAGGGGGGTTTAATAAAAAAGAAGATGGAGTGTGTGGAGGTGAAAGAGACGGGAAATGGACTGGGAATATAAGAGCCAAGCCCAGTGGTATTATTTCTCAAGGTTGAGACGATGAGGTGAAGACAAAAGGTGAGGAGAAAGCTTCAACAGTGCTGAGGAAAAGTATGATGAAAGAGACAGGAAGGAAGGATGAGTGAGGGCACCATGACAGCAGACAAGAGAAGAGAAGGACAGATGAAAAGCCAGATGGAAGACAGGTGAGAGGATGGAGGGATTTAGGAGGTGAGGTAGTGCACCTGAAGAGGAGAGGAAATGAGAAAAAGTGCAAAATAGGAAGACACAAGGGGGCTGGAGGAAAGTACCCATTCATCACGCAGACACACACACACACACACACACACACACACACACACAAGTTAGGTATAAAAATAGAGCAGAGACCAGCAGCTTCCTTCACACCCCTGCATTGCTGTGAGCTGCAGGAAGAAGCTGTTCATACTGCCTTTCACAGCATCATCCTGCCTCCTCTCTCTTCAAACCTAGCAGCCTAAAAGTTTCCTTTACTGTGGCCTGTTTGAAGAATTAAAAGTAGAAGATCTCCAAAGATTTGATCAAGTTCAGAAAGGACTGAAAAGTCTTGGAAGTCTTTGCATGATGTTGATTTCAAATGCAACAGCGTGCAGCCCTCCTGCTGAGCATCAGAGGTGGTCAAAAAGCCTTGCATCTTAATTTGGCCTGAGGCAGCGCTGCCTCCCACACACATCACAAGACGAGGATCATAAAAAAAATATATGTCAACACCTACACAAACACAGACAAACAGGAAACCACAGCAAGTGAGCAACCTCCTCACATCTGCGCACAGGAGAGCCTTGAATAGCCTTACACTTATTAATTGAGCATGCAGTAATAAAAAAAGCAGCATAAAACAGAGATCAAAAAAGAGAATGGTGTGTGTGAAGGTGATCGGCCTACCTCTGGCGTGTTCGATCTTCACCGCCACGCAGGCCTCCTCATCAGCACTCTTGGTCTGGAAACAGCTAGCTTTGCCTTTCTTCTCTGCAACAACAGAAGACACAAGATTCAGTGTGAAAAAAACAGCTGACACATTCGTTGTAGAGAAGAGGAGGATATTTTAATACTTGACCTGCATCTGAGGAAGAGGCTGCTTCAGGCAACCTCAATGTTTAATTTAAGAGGAGCTCAGACTCAGAGGGAGATAAAAATGAGGAATGGAGGAATAAAATGCTATTATATTTTCTTTAACACTCTCTTTGCTTAACAGCAGCAGAGACAGTAACCTGCACTTGCACTGAGTTGTAGATATTCAAATTGGGTGCACTCTTCTGGAAGCTGCATTTATCAAGATCAGGAGCAGACTGTGTTTGTTTTGAGAATGAAAAGAGAAATACCGCCCCTCGGAGATAGAAACCCTAATTAGTCTGCCTGTGATATGTAGGGCATCATCTGTGGGGAGAGCTCACACTCCTTCAACACAGCCGTTTGATATGCACATAAAAGATTAAAGAGAAAATAGCAACCATCGTAAAAACAATGATGGGCCCTCATGAGTATTAGAATGCACCCCACACACACACACACGTGCACACACCAGACACACACACATATAAATATAACTCAGGCATAATTAAAAAGGCTCACACATAAACTTATGCTCTGTCTGATACAATATGAAGCTTCAAAGCTGTGGGATGATCAATGCAGTTGTCCACATGCGGCAGCGTGGGCAAAGTGACACAGACAACCACTTTGAGCTGATGACATTAAAACCGACCAATCATAACAGCAAACAGTAACCCGCTGTCTAGCTGTCTTAAACCACGACTTTCCAGTAAGGTAACTTTCTTGTAGCTTGACCTTTTGTGCTTTGAAGCACCTCACCTCCTACAGCAGCAGGACAATATAATGGGCTGATAACAGGTTACCACAGATAGATCGTCATCAGCATGCAGCCATTCATGTTTAGATTGCAGCAGTTGTTTTCATTTCTAGATACATTTCTGGTTAAAATCTTTTACATTTCAATGTCTTTACTTTTAAAAATGTAGTTATCTTTCTTTAAACTGAAATATATCAATCGTTAGCGCTGTTGCCTCACAGCTAGAAGGTCACTGGTTAAAACCCCGGTTTGGGCAAAGTTGGCCTTTCTGTCGAAGTCTGCATGTTCTCCCCGTGCATGTGTGGGTTCTCTCCGGGTACTCCGGCTTCCTCCCACAGTCCAAAGACATGCTTGTCGCCTGTGATTGACTGGCAACTAGTCAAGGGTGTCGAGGGTGTAGCCCTCTCGCAAAATGACAGCTGGGATTTGCTCCAAACCCCCACGAGCCTGAACAGGATAAGCGGTATAGATAATGGATGGGTGGATGGATGGATATCAATCGTTACATGCACACCATGCCATGACATTTGGTAGAAGTGTTCATGTTCCTCACCTCAGATAATGAATCTTATGGCCAGTTCAGATCAATGATTTGCAACGAGACTGGATTCAACTGCCAAAAGAATCCTTTGACCTCTGATCGTAAACGTTCTGAAACTGGGCCATTCACATCAAAGCAACAGCCAGAGATAAGGGTGCCTATGCCAATTTATGCTGTTTCTGATGCTCTGCAACTAACCAGATCACACAAACTGCTGCAATTTTCTCTACAACATTCTAAAACCGTTTTCTGAACTGGCCTTAAAAGACCCTTATGACCCTGTGACCTTTGATGCATTTTTTATACGGATATCCAGGGTTCCCAGATGATGAATGACTTTGATTTTCCCTTTGCAGAGGGAAATATCCGAACCACCCTCAGATGGATTCTCATTTTATTTGACATCTTGGTCTCCCTCAAGATGAATCCACCTTCATCCAGCACCATCAGCATCATTATTGTCTTACATTTTGGTTTCTGACTTTAAGGCTTTACTTACAAAAAAAAAGAGATCAGATGATGAACATGGGTAGAAAAAACTGCTATACACTTCATGTTAGCATATTAGCATTCAGCTTTAAGCACTGTTGTGGCTCAGTCCAGCCTCACAGAGGCCCCAACATGGCAAAGCTTTTATAACATTTTCATCTTTTGTTTTAATGAAAATCCACCACAAAGAAAGTTATATGAATATAAAAGTCAGACAGATTCCTCAAACATCCACGATACACACTTTTGTCATCACTTTCATCTTTAAGTGTTTTTCACAGTTTTTCCCCTCCAGTATTTTACAGCATCAGTCGGGATATATCAACACACACACGCTGAACTGAGACGACATAATGGCATGAGGTTAATGCCACGTAAGAGGAAAGTGGGCAAACTCAGCGAGGGGCCGTGCAAACAGCTGAGAGGAGGTACAGAGACTTGATATATATGTGTGTGTTAGTGTGTGTGTGTGTGTGCGTGTGTTTGCGTGTGTGTGTGTGTGTGTGTGTGTGGGAGGAGGGGGGTATAATATCCTGGCTCAGGGATTAAAGGAGGGCTTTCTCCACCCACCATCTGGACTCCTCATGACAGGCCTGCCTGCTGCTCACTCACACACGCACACACACACACACACACGCACACACATACTGTTGAGACTTTATATTTGTGTTCATCTGTACAGTACATAAACTGAACCTCAATCTGTTATATAAATTCAGGATATAACGCACACAAGCAGCTTATCAAAAGCATAAATATCAGACACTTCTCTATAGAGACGGCCCACTCACTTCACTGTGCCCCCCCCCTCCAGCAGACTCCTAACCATGTGACCCGAGTCACCGTACACCTATTGTTTCCTCAAGTGGGTGTTGTGTTACTATGTCAGCTCTCAAACACAAACACACACTCAACATAAATAAAATGTCACACGGTCTGCCAGAACATAAGTGAGAACATCTTAGACCGACATAAAGGTCAGGTAAACGGGTTTCTGGGATGTGGGTGTGTTCAGTGTGTGTGTGTGTTTGTGTGTGTGTGTGTGTGTGTGTGTGTGGGAGGGGGAACCAGCTTCACTTATGATGTATGATGGGGAGAGTCTACTGTTTCAGCTCCTGGCCTGACCCTCCACTTCCTCTTCCTGTCAGTCAACTTCCTGTTTTTATATTCTATAATCTGGAGGTCTCAACTGTCGAGCACAGCAAGACTCTGACCAAAGAACAAAAGAGAAACTGTAAGAAAACACACAAACACACACACACACACACACACACACACACACACACACACATATAAACACACACAGTGGACACTTGTTGTTCAGGCAGGATTTTAGAAGGGATGTGAAACACAGTTCATGACAAGTTCTTAATTCTGGGAATTAAACTCAGAGCTGCACTGATCTCAGAAGCAGTGACGATGACACACATTTGAAAGTGACTGACAAGACAGAAAAGATGCCTCACACTCGGTGATCTCGTTTCGTTCTCTTTGTCGGCACATATTGCGATAAACAGTAATTGCAGGAGGACACTTCCTAGATATCCAGACGTCCACGGTTGGCTTCGGTTTTAACTCTTGATTTTCTGCTTGCTTCATCTGAGCGTCAAGTTTGTTTCTTTTTCTTTGGATTTTCACTTCTTTTTGAAGTTGTATCTGCAGTCATCCATCTTTGTCGCTTAGCTCTGCCTACCCTCTCTGGCAGACCAACCACTGCTGGCTGATGGAAAAAGCCTCACTAACTCGGCGCCGCTTGTGATTCTTTTAGTGAAAGTCGCCACAGACACCCAGTCTGTAATACTGCTTTCAACAGTGGGCCATCGGCTCAATCACCATTGTGTTAGCTCATTCGGCGATAGATAGAGACTTAACAGACATTTATTTACATGAGATTATTACTTTAACTTCCTGTGAAATATGTCCAAATAACATCTCTGGTCCGGTAAGAGAAGCTGGGTTGAATTTGTTTTTTATAGTTTATGTTAATTTACAGTTATAATATTTTCTATGACCATAAAACTGTGACAGTACAGAAGATGCTGTATTTTATTCCTTTACCTTTCTTTCCTCTCTTCTGTTCTTGCGATCTTTGGCTGAGTCCATTCACCAACGAGACGACGCAAAGACATTTGAGGGAATATGATTGACGTTATGATTGTTATTATAGCAAAACATTTCTGCCTATCCTATCAGGATATTGGAATAGATGCGGAGGCCGTTCTACATGAGTTTGATGCATCAGGGAGAAGCCAAACTAACTTTTGGTAGGAACACTGTTTCATTATATTTCGTCATCTGGCTTTTATATCGTGGCAGATATGTTTTGTCCTGCTGCAGGGGAGTGTTGCATGATCTTTTTTCTTTTTGCCTGGCTGTTCTTAAGATGATGTTTCCAAAAGATTAAATCAATTGCCTGCTTAATACCAACTTTACTTCTACTTACCGACTGCTTAATACGGACTACTTACTCCGCGTTCCTCTGGAATATCTTTGATGGTAGGCTGTATAATACTACAGTATATTGCTCCCAACATTTAGCTGGCTGTTGTTTTTAAGGTCAGTTGGCTGGCTACGTGCAGTTAATCGGTAGCTGAATTGCAAAAAAAGACATGAATCAATCTCTCTCTCTATTGCTTGCCTACCGACTGAGTAGGTCGCGTATGTGCACATGGGAACCTAGACGTTAAAGGTGTCTTACATGCGCGGGAATGATTCTTGTGCGTACTATGAAATTTGATCTTGCTGGCGCCACGGTTCAGTTACATTAAGCTGCACAGGTGTAAGTGAACATGCAGGTACTGACACATTTTTCTCATGTCATATGAGATTTATGTTGTGCACAGCCACAAGTTAACCTTTTTAAAATCACCTTAAAAAAAATCGTCTTCAGCATAATCAATTAAAAAGATTTGATGGTAGAACAGTTGGGCCAAAATGCATGTTGGAGGACTTTTTTGAAAGGCTGCTCTAGTCTGTAAAATTTGCTCAAACCTACACTACATCAGCTCAAATATGCAGGAAAAATGATGGTGAATGAGTAATCTTTGAGTAATATGAACACGGCCGTGCTCAATCTTAAAACTATGAAAATCACAGCATAATTTTAGAACAATATGAACAACATCTGTGTAAAATCTTAGACCTGTGGGCCGAACTTTATGTGAGCTTTTGAGTCGTTTTTGTCGGTGGTGTCACTGTTATCACCAAATCTTAACTGGGCTCCAGAGCAATTCGATTCAGTGGATTTTAACAGGTTAAGAAACACATCTAACATCTGCCTCGTGTTTATCTTTGGGCTTCTAGTTAGCATCATGAATTAAACTCACATCAACACAGACGGCAAACTGCAGCTAATCCTCCAATGAAGGCAGTCAAGGAAATTCAAAACCTCATTAAGCAGTTACATCAACAGCAATGAAATCAGCTCTTTAACGAACGCTTTCACTTCTCCTGAAACAGCCTCAGTGTGAGGGTCGAAAATGGTGGAAGCGCTATCAGCATTCTAATACCTGTAAACGATGGTAACGGTAGGGCCGATCAAAAGCACAGCTACGACTTTTCTGGGACAGTTAAAGGACAGTAAATGAGCTGTGATATTTATCAAATCTACAAAATGGTGTGTGTGTGTGTGTGTGTGTGTGTGCAGTATGTCAATACGGAAAGGTGGTGTAAACAAACCTCTTATCACACTCGTCAGTGTCTCAGCTGTTGATAGCAGCTCTGTCTCTGTTTACATTCACCTGCCCTGTAGCAACAAGACGACTTGTCTACAGAAGAACAATGAGTTACGACCGAGTCTGACCCTCTCTTTACTTTGCATGCTCTCTCTACGCTGGAAAATGGAGCGAGGCCATTTGATGGGGTAAAGATTATGATGCCCTGTGTTTACCAGATGCCACCCAGAGCAAGATTACTGTAGATTGAAAGTATTCCCTTTTACCTGCTGCAGAGTCAAAAATAAGGAAGGAAAAAAAACACCCACCCTTACGCAGAGCACACAAGACACTATGCTTAAAGATAGAGCTGACAATAGATATTCAACAGATTAAAACAGCGCATATTAATAACCAATGTACCCACAGGCTGACAGAGCTCATTCCTCTCTGTTAGGGTTAGAAAAGAAGAAGAAACAATACTTTACTAGTGCTTTTTAACGTGAGAAATGACTTAACTTTAAGGATATAAAACCAAATCAAAAGTACACAAAAAAGGAAAAATAAATCAGATTAACTTCATACCACTTTCTTCTGAACCATGTCTACAAAATCCTTCTCGATTTCAACTACATATTTCAGCGTAGGTCAGTACACCATCTCTAAAAGACTTTACACTCTTCTCTACATGCAAATTAACACTTAAACATGTCACAAAGACGGACATAAAACTCCCGGCAGAAGTTGTAATGAAGAAATAACACTGTACCGTTGACATAGACTCTGATTAATTCCTCTTTTGCCAAGTTATGAGTAATTATCTACATGGTTTCCTCACAACAACTACGCTGCATGTTTAAAATGTTTGTGAGGTGACTGCATCAACTCACTGATGCATCCATTTGTCTGGCAGCACCTGTGTGTGTGGGTTTCTGCGGTAAAACCAGCACTTCCTCCACTTCTTTATCGGTGGTTCCCACAGAGCTCACCACCAAGCAAACTGTATTTTGTGACATTTCTAAGTTGCTTTGCTGTTTTAGCAAGAAGGAGAAGAAAACATCTCTACAGTACCTGAGAGCTCTTCCATCCAGTACGGCTGAGTTCTCACCCTCCTGTCAATCACACGATGATAATCCATGTCTGAATATCACTTTAAACCACTTTTATCAGCATCTATGAAGGAAATGATTGTCTTTTCCCCACACACGCGACTTTCCTCGTCAGCTGGTTACTTTATGTCTGTAACCACCCATTTGAGCAAGTGCTTTGTCACTGCACAAACCGGTTCCCTGGAAACCAGAGTCACCAGGTGCAGAAGAAGGAGGGAGGGAGGGATGACAGGGAGGGAGGGAAGGAGGAGGGTGAAGTCGTCCTTCAAGATGTTGATTCACGGTCACTTTTAACCATTTCCATAATAATAATGTTTTGAGGGTTAGCCAGCACTCAAGGACAAAGTCACCCCAGGGTGGGAGGAGAGAGTGGGACGAGGAGAGACACCAAAGAAGAAGGGTGGGTGGAAACTGTAAGTGAAAATCACAGGGGAGGAACGATGGAGGTGGAGGGGGGAGGGAGAGGAACATGTGCAAAGAGAAGTGAGAGAGAGGCAAATTAACCAGCCGTAACAGTTAATATTTAACCATCTGCAGCCCTGACAAATAATCTACAACCCATTATTCAAATCATTTTCTACCATGATGAAGAGTGTTATCTTTTCTGTCTGACTGTATTCTCTCCTGTGCTGAATGTGTTACACAAACCTGACTGCACACGCCCCTCAAAGCCCAATTTTTACCCCATCTCAGCCCTGATGTACTGCAGCAGAGCTAAATGCCACACAAAGAGACCTCCCTCCATCACAGAGGAGAATCTGCACTTTTCACCCTCTAATAATGAGATGCTGTTAAATATAAAAAAAAAATTCAAAGTAACTTCAGCCTCATTTGCATGGCTGCCCTATATAGAGATAACTACCATTCAAATGTTACTCATAAATAATGTAAAGAGGAGAGCGTATTAATATGCCAAGTCACACCCCTTTAATCATCCTGCTTCATGTGGTGATAATGTGTGTGTGTCTGCGTGTGTGTGAGCACATGGTTTTCATGCTTGACACAGAAGAGATTGGCTACTGAATGAGACCAGATGCGTCTGTCTCCCTCTCCTCCTGTCCCTCCATAAAGGACAATTACCAAAGAGTTATGGTTTTCTGCCACAAACAGAATGGAGTTGAAATTAAAAGGCCGGTAAAGCCTTTATGTGGTGAAGGCGGCCAGATGAGACCCTCAGCTCCTGGAGCAAACATGGACATACGATGCAGTTAACCTCCATCTAACAATTCAGCTCTGTGAGGAATTATTGCACACAATATTAGCTGATAAAGCACATCTTTACAGCAGATTTATGACACTCTTGCGCTGTGGTTCCCTCATTTTTACTCTCCTTTAAGCTATGCTTTGGTCTCCACCAACTCCTGGAGGAAATATCGGTCGCTTAAGCCATAAAGTTCCCCTCCATGTTCTTCAGCTCCTGAACTCTGTTTCATGCTGAGCAGGTAACAAAGGGGAGTTTTTGGTTAGATTTAGCTGCCATTTTTGGCTGAGAAAGGGGTTTATGAAAAGATGCTACATGCTATTAACCTATTATTAAAGACCCCCTCCAGTGAAAATCCAGTGTTTAACCTTGTAAACATCTCCATGTGGTGTTTCTCATGTGCTACAAGACAAATAAGGGGGACAACATGAGCAGTCATCTCCATGGCTGGGCCTGTCTCCTTTTAAACTGCAGTGTACCAAGGACAGGCTGAACAACACGTTTTCAGATTGGCAGGTTTGAGACGTCACAAACCTAAGGAGCCAATCCTGTTAATGGACGGGGTGACGAGGAGCGGAGGTCGTTGTTATCACAGGAATTTGAGGGAAATATGAGGCCATCTTAAATCCATTGAATATATCGATATGGGGGTCGGGAAAATCGATACATTATCGTGAAAAAGAAATATCGCGATACTTTGCTGTATCGATATTTCTGCACAGCCCTAGTACCGACCCACTGGCTCTCTACACACACTGTTTTGCGGCATACCGGACGATTCTACCCGCACTATAAACAGAAACCAGAACATCCAAAACCCAAAATGTCCCAAAGATGCTTCATTAATGTGCTGAGTCTGTTTATGGAAATTAGTTTCTAAGAAGTAGTCACGGGCCTAAAAGAATGCTGATCTGTTAAACAGGAGATAAAAATAGTTCTAAGAAACTTTGATCAGTTGGCTGTAAGTTCCCTTTAGCAAATGCAACTTCCTTCCTCTAGAGAGTTTTACTTAAACATGTGCCCCATCCAACTCGTACAACATGTGCAGAAACTGTCCGTCTACTCTCTGCTTCACAGCATGTTCCCTACACGGCCCCAGCATGTGAAGATAAGCTTTTAGCATGATCTGAACATGCTCTCTGGCCCGTGTCTAATGAGGGCAGGCCAAGTGGGCAACTGAACCCCCAAACACCCTCCCCGTTAAACGCTTCCTGTCTGTAATTCAGAGAACAAGATCGTCACAGTAGCGAATAATCATGCAGAGAAAATGAAAATAACTCAGCTGACAGACACATTTATTTATATAACCGATATGAAAACATGAGTGCATTCGGATGAGCAAAGAGCAGAGAAAGAGAGATTGATGAGAGTCCTATAATTGAGATCCAAACAGTAGTGTAGAGAGAGTGGACTCTGTGATTACTGAGCATTGAGTAACTGATCGATTGTTGGAAATAAGAGCATGCGATAACATCGACAGACAACAGTCAATCTCTCTCTCTCTGTCTCTCGCTTACTTCCTCCCTTTCACTGGGCCTCTCTCCTTTTCTATGTTGTCTGCTTCTTCTTTATCACCTTCTCTCTCCCTCTACTCCCTCCATCTCCTCCTCCTCCTCCTCCTCCTCCTCCTCCAACCCCCTGCGACCCGCCTGTCTACCTCGAAAAACAGATCACAGCTGCTGGGCAGGAGCTCCCAAATGTGTCAATCAATATCCTGTCCACCCAATCAGCACGTCTGACTGGGCCCCAGCAGACCAGCCTGTTCATGAGAGGACAACATTGCTCATTCACAGCTCGCTCTTTTATGATAAGACTGAACCAAATGGATTTTAAATGTCTCACAGATTAACTGCAGATATGTGAAAGTGACCTATATCCAGCAGAGAAGACCATTACTCTGCTTGTGTGTCTATCAACAGCAATAAACTACAGTAAACTCGAGCACCAGCTGTGCCCACATATTTGTATTAATTCAGTGAAGTTGAACCGGGCAGACCCACATTCTCCCAGAGGACGTCCTAGTGTAAGCTGTGTTCCCTTTCAATGTCTGTGTAAATCCATTTTAGAACAAATCATCTACGAAAATAATTTCCATCAGCTCCGCAAAAGTAAATGACTTCCTGATCTTAAAATACACCATCCCCATCTCTAAAAATAACCCCATGGGAAACTCTTACTTGTTATTGTTACTCATCTGATGTTGGTCATACTCGAGCTGACAGACAGTGAAAAGCAAAGAGATGCACTTGGTCATATTTTAACGCACTGACTAAGAGTCACAGAGCCACAACAAAGGCTTTAGACACAGCAGCATGTGACATTTGTGAAAGGTCATGGTGGACAGATATCCCACAGACAATATTTCAAAAGCAAATGCTGTGATAAAAATGATCTTGATGGTTAACAGGGATGTTTAGTCAGAGGCTATTTTACAATTAGCCTTAGAATAATCGGTAAATACAGAACCTTACCGACCTTTTTTGCTAAGCCCCTCCCCCAAGCAGCCACTGTCCACTGTAAAAGGAACGGCAGGTCGTTAAAGTTAATGTGAGCACATGTTGAAGCCGTGTACACGAGTCTGTAGTCAGAACAATACTTTATAGACTCTATAGACTTTGGACAAACAAGCGCAGAAGTGTAACAGATAGAGTAAGCACTGCAGTGTGTTTATTTGCTGTAATGTCAGCTGCAAACGATAGCACGTCCTGCTACAGATAATAAAAACTCAGCGTTACCTTCATGAACATTGTCGACTGTTTGGGGTTGAAGGTTGCACAAAAAAAGAAAAACCTCAGTTCATGTTAGCTCATCCACTGTGTTGTATTTCCCAACTGTGTGGAAGCTGCTTCTGCATAAGCCTGTCGGTAAGCGTGAGCATTAATGTCCTGCTCTGTAATTTAGGGGAGGAGAACTCCAGGAAAACTTTGCTATCCAAGATGGAGCCAAAAACCAAAACAGTCCTCAAAGCTCCTAAAAACATTTTAAAGCATTCAAATTGTTGAAAAATGAAACAATAAAAATCTCTTTGCTGCTTGTCCAGGTATCCTTAGCATTTAAACGGAGTAGGCTTTGTTATAATTAAGTAAGAATATGATTTAAGATTGAGATTTTTCAGTCATACGTCCTCTGCATTTCCTGTCATAATACTATAATTATCTATCTAACTGCATCAAGTTCATTTAAAACCACTTTACTGTTCTTATTTTAAAAGACTTAACATTAAAACATTAAAATGGTCAGCTGGAGACCAACGATTTTCAAGCAACTCTTTGTGCTAGTGCTTAATTAGCAAGCTAGCTACAACTGACACACACTGCTGGAGACATCTTTTTTTCAGTCTGCAAAGTCCAAAGCTGTGTCCCAATTCAGGGGCTGCATCCTTTGAAAGATGAATCTCAAGGCTGATCGTGTCACAGCGTCGTCTCAAAGGCTGTGCCATTTTAAAGGCCTCTTCAGATGTGGCCGAGGACCGTGAACTTTTTAAAAATAATAGGTTAAGTTACATGATGTAAGTTATGTTAGCTAGTTAGCCAGCTGGCTACCTCTTGCTAGGCGGCAGGAGCACGGTTTGTGACGCAAGGGGAAGGGTGGGAACAGCTGGTGAGGCAAACATGTAATCCCCTGTAGACCAGACCGACTCGTTTCAGTTCAGAAGACGTGGTCTACACAGGCTACGAAGATGCATCCTTCATAGCCATTCTTCGAGGGATGCAGCCCCTGAGTTGGGACACAGCTCATGTGTGCTGGCTGATTGAAATCAAGGATGTTTATCTTTAAAAGTATTTTAATTGTGTGTGGTAAATCTGCCTGAGTCAATTAATTCAATACATTGTTTGAATTAAAATACTTCTGGATCACTCCTCACGGTCTCTTTGTTTGTCTCCTTCTATTGGTTCCAGT
This sequence comes from Semicossyphus pulcher, assembly GCF_022749685.1. Taxonomy (NCBI): domain Eukaryota; kingdom Metazoa; phylum Chordata; class Actinopteri; order Labriformes; family Labridae; genus Semicossyphus; species Semicossyphus pulcher. The sequence continues at coordinate 28,821,419 of NW_027211759.1, read as the reverse complement.
GCATTGAAGGAACAGTAAGCAGTAGAGATTCATTAATGCTAAGCAGATCTGACTCAATGCATTATGTATGAAGTAAATAGATGCTGAATATAATGCCAATCAAACAGCGTGGGTAAGGACTTGTGGCTCAAACAGGATCATTGTGCTCAGTATGAATGAGCCCCTCTGAGTGGAGGCTCTGGAGCCCAGAGTCTCAGCACAGAGCTGGAATGCACAGAAAAGCCTGCTGCCCTGAAAACAAGCCTGCAGGCAGCCTGCAGCCAAGAACAGGACACTAATGAGGCCGAAAGAGAAAGAGAGACACTTACGACAAACATTTAACATGACACAAACTTCCTTCTTTTACTGAGCACGCTTTAACAGAAATAATGTCCTCTCTTCCTCATTTCTGACTCTGTCTTTGCCAAAATATTCTGTGAAACCAGATCTGCACTTTTCATATTTAAACCCACAGTGCAAATACATGGAGTAACCTCTCTCTCTCTCTTTAATCTGACACGTCCTGATGGAATAAAGTGTCAAACAGTATCAGCACTTCTGGCCCGTGTCACGAGAGGCTCAGCAGAAAGACAAACCACCGTGCACAGAGAGGACAAGATGGCAAGACAATCTGCCACAAACCAAACTAGTGACGCCTGTGCAGGGCAATGACACAGCATTTTTAAGAGAAAGGGAAGACAAAAAAAATAAGCACATTAAACCAAGAAGTAAAGCGGGGGAAAAGGAAGCAGGGAGGGTGAGGAGGATGAATCCCACGGTGATGAAGCTGCTGACAGAGCGCGGAGTCAGACATGAGCCGGGGGGGGGCTTATATGCACACGCACACAGACACACTCGTACACAGATACTTGTTAAAAATGCAACGGAAGCCATAATGTGAAGGAATGCGGGTTCTTACAGGCAGGCTGCATATGTTAATTATTATTCATAGTGAAGCAGTCCTTCCTCTTTGTAACTTCTCTTTAGAGAGCACGTTTTTAATCCCATTTCTGGCCCCTGCTGCCTCGATGATGTTATGTCTGAGCAGATGTAACCTTTGTTTCTGCCTTAAAACATCCAGCAAAGTCTGTTAAATTAAACATGTTAAGGAAGAACTTTGGACCAGGATCTCTGGCTTATATATTGGCACTTTAATTTTTGTCTGCGAGGTCGATCTTCTCTGATGACAGCTGTTAATCGAGAGAGTGATAAGGTCAATCTTTACATGACAACAACAAACCTCAGCCTTCCATGACAACTTTTACAGTGACTACAGTGAATCTCCCCCTAACATCCCTGTTACTGACACATATTTGAGCCACAGAGGCCTCTAAACTTGTGAATCTAACCTCCCTTTGTTTCAAATTGAGCTCTTTGATTCGTTGCAGGTACTTCCTTGATCCAGGAGAAACCCCCTGAGTTGGATCAAACACACAGTGCAGACACACATGGCCTCCATCGCAGCACAAACAGCAGGATCTGATAAAAGCCCTGCCACTGTCAGCCTGTATGGGAAGCCAGGCTTAGAGAGTGGAGGGAGCAGAAAATATATTGCTGCAGACAGAGTTAATGGTTTCAACTGCAGCGATAGCTAGCCAAATGAGTTACAGTGAGTGCACACAGCAGGGGGATGCAGCGGGGAGATTAAGCCCAAAGAGGCAAAAAGCATGCGGCATACTTTCTCTCTTTATGTGTCTGATAATTAAAAAGTCATTATAGCAACATTTTATCGTTTTGTCGATAACATTTACACAACAATTTTCAGGAAGGAGTGCAGCAACGTCGCGCAGTCAGGATAACATCAGTCAGCAGGAGATTGTGTTACAGCTGTAATGACAAGGTGACTTAAATCATAGTTTTGTTTGCAGAAGGTTCAGGAACAGCAAGCCACAATATACACACACACACACACACACACACACACATGCACACACACACGCACACACACACACACACACACACACACACACACACACACAGACACAGACTTGCATATTTTCCCACAGCTCACTGTGGACAGCTGAGGCCGATTACGCCAATCATTGCAAACAGAGTTAACTGGAATCAGCAGCAGTAGCCTCTTCGTGTAGAAGCGTGTGTGTGTGTGTGTGTGTGTGTGTGTGTTTGTGTGTTTGTTGGGCATATCTTGAGACAGCCGGCAGCTGAGAGGCTCAGTAAACAACGCCTTAAAGAAAATTAATAGTCCCCTCTAGCCAATTCAGCTCCCACTGCTTAGAGTACCCACAGCTCCCTCTCTCACACACATACTGTATTTCACACACACACACATACACAACCACCTCTGCCACACTGAGCTACATCTCTTGCCAGAGGAACATCCTGTGGTGAGATCCAGGGTTTGTCTTTTGAAAAGTGTGCTCCCCTCCTTTGTTAACCATCAGCCTCAGCAGGCGACGTGTGTCTGTGTGTGTGTGTGTGTAGAATAGCAAACATGTCTCTGTGGTCATGAACCACCCAGATTTTGTTTATGAGCTCTGTTAACCCAACGCCCCACGGCTGCATCGTGCACTCGGTGGATACAGCGCCCTGGTGCTGGTTAGTGAAGCAGTCTAAACGAGAGGCACTAACCTGAGCGGAGGCGGTGTCCTGTGAGAGCAGCGAGGTGGAGTCCAGAGAAGAGACATTAAAATCCACCGCTAGACTGAAGTGAAAAGACCTCTCCCTCCTCTCTCTCTCTCTCCCTCCTCTCTCTCCTTCTCTGCGCTCTGTCGCTCGCACTGGCAGGTTCAGGCTCGTGTTAAACTGCTGCCTCGCTGCATTGGTTGCATCCTCTTCCTTCCCTCTCCCTCTCTCTCTCTCTCTCTCTCTCTCTCACACACACACACACACACTCTTGCACACTCAGTGACAGACTGACTCGCCCTTTTGCTAAACCTCCTGTCTTCCCTTCTCTGATGCCGCCCTCTTCTTTTTTACCCTTTCCTCATTCCTCTCGATGGTGAGTGAAGATAATCACATTCCAGCGGAGATGGGGCATATGGCGGGGGAGCGGCACTCAGCCCCACAGTAAAGCCCCCTCTGTGTGTGAGTGTGTGTCGCATGGACAATCAGTCCCATTGTGTCGGGTGAGGGGAGGGCCAGCGAGAGGGGAGGAAGAAGCCAATGGCCGGACTCATCTGCTGCCCCTGCTGCTGCTGGTGGCTAAAGCAGATATGGGTGCTGAGCGCGACACAAAACAACCCCCTCCAGGAAGAGAGAGGAGGGGGAGAGGCAACAGAGGCAAGGCATCTGAAGAGAGAGATGAAAAAGAATGTATCTGTGTGTTATAAAGTAGAAGCCTAAGGTAAAGGTTTTAGTATCTCCTTTATCATTTTTATCTTCAGTTTCCTCTCAGTGGCTTCTGTGATGCGCTTTGAACTACTTTCTTAGGGTTCATGCAGAGTAGCACTGTGTAGGTTGGAGGTATTGGGATTAAAGGCCACCCACACTTTTCCCATGACAACCAAATCAGACTCCGAAGCCGAAGTAAAGGGAGGGATATCTATAAACTGAGCAAAACATTTGGATATTCTTTACATCCAAATCCATGTGGCAATATCCAAGACAAGTTCAAGTCGAGACCAATACTGATCAAGGAAAGTCTCTTCAGGACAAGTCAGTTAGGTTACCATTATAATTAACATTTTGCTTTCAAAGCTGCATTTATACAAACCGGCACTGGCCTAATACTTGAGGAAATAAGGTGTGAAAGGCCTGATGAAAGCTCATTTGTTTCTATTAGCCGTGCTAGCTGTGCATCTTTTTCTCAACAACTGTCACATGGACGGCTATGACCTCCATGCGACAGTGCAGACATTCATGGTTCCCAGAGGATCAAACCTACTGAGTTCGGTGAACCTCTGACTTTTCTTCTGGTGCTACCACTTGAACTTTTGCAGGTTTGGAGAATAATTTAGAACAGTTAAATGTATTTCCATGAAATCCGATACGGACACTCACGCCTCCCTCAGGATGAACTGTAATAATGCTGGTGATATCCTGTCTTGTCTTAAAGTGCTTTAATCAGCTCCAAAACTAATGACATTCCCATCAAACCTGAGGAGCTTTTAGCAATCTGCAATGCTCCTCAGGTTTTTTATATTTCTTACAGAGTTTATCAACACTTGCTTTTATCGCTTTATCCAGTACATGGACCGTGGAACTGGTAGAGCCTGTAGGACCCAGGCCCGACGCACTTTTGAATATAAAACATTGCAGCGAACAATATGTCACCCTATTTAAAACTAAATAACGTAGTACCTGTGTGCTTCTTATTTGTCACATTCATCATGAGCTGTACGTTTTACGAATACAACTCGCGCTTGGTTTTTTTCACCCGCGAAATCGTTTCCGCAGCAGGTGAGCCGCGCGTGGAGGAGGCTCGTAATTAAAGATGTTGCGTGTCGAAACAAACAAAATGGACTAATGAGACCGACACTACACAGCTGCACTTTAATCTTTTAAAACAGAGGAGGGTCCCGATCAGACAGAACGCGTTTTTCAGGCTGTAAAACGCAAGGCGCACTGCACTGCCTTTTCTGTTGAAGCCTACAGTCAGTTTATTTTACTGTTGTAAAGGCAACCACCAAATCATTAGCTGTCATTAACCTAACCGTTATTTTGTAAACTGACAGAAGTCCCGCCTCTCCATTCATCCGATTGGACAAGGAGAAAAAACACCAATGACGTCGGACGCTTTTCTGCTTTGAGTTGAAGTTTTTTCAACTCAAAGCGCTCAGAGTGTTTCCTCAGAAACGCGAGGTGCTCAGCAACAGAAAGGAGCGCTCAAAAAGCGCCCCTCTCACTGAAAACAGCTACAAAAAAAGCCGCCCTAAAACGCGCTCTGTCTGATCGGGCCCTAAGAAGGTCAATATTTAACAGAAGGTGTCGCACCTCCAGGTTTGTGAGAGACAGAGACTGAGGAGCGAGTGTCCAGTAGGTTAATCGATGATGATCTTTTTGACAGATACAAAAAAAAAACCACATGATAGAATTAGTCGCCAAATATACTTAAGGTGGGGGTGGGCCAGTTTATTCATTAATCAGTCTACTCAATATCAGTATTTATCTTAGATCTTATTTCATATTCTAGCTCTTATGTATCATTTATTGTTGTCTCTACATCGCTCAGTTTTCCTTATGTCTTTTATGTACAAGCTGCTCCAAACCGATTGTCCTTAGAGGAATTAATGAAGTTGTTTGAAATGAATTAAATTGGTTCCAGCTGAGCTTCATTTTTTTGTGCTAATTAGCAAATGTCAGCATGCTTATATGCTAAACTAAGATGTGAATGGTAAACATTTTACCTGCTAAAGATCACTGTCAAAGCATTGCCACCAAATGAGCTTGTTGCTATGCTAATGTGCTAATATGCTCACAGTGCCGCTAGCATTACTTTACACTCTCATTTGTTGCCTCAGAAATTACCCGGTAAAAATTTGACACTTGAAGGCTTTAGCTTTGAAGTCTCAGGTCAGTTTTACAGTGAAGTCCAGTTCAAGACTCAAGTTTACTGCTGTCCCGAAAGCCTAAAATGTCTCTATTCCAGGAACTAACAAGTTTCTTTTGATGTCATAAGCACAAGTAGTCGGATTATGAAGCCAACAAAAGGGGAACCACGCAAGCCTCCAGCTGAAGCAGAAGAATAAAAAAAGAATCACATTTTTGTGAGACTTTGTTAGATGCAACAGATTTCTATTTACTTCCTCTTCTTCTAGGACCACTGTCCTCACAACTCTGCTTATCAACATAATACGTCAGTCTTCAGAAAAGACATCTCTCTGTTGTAGTTGGCTGCAGTGGATGAAGTGTTGACACAGTTAGAGGGAGAACTCAGTTGTTCACATATTGTCAAATCTGTGAAAATGACCTACAGGCACCGATGAGTGTTACAGTCGCACGCAGAGAGACGTGTTATTTTCACAAGTTTTGTCACTACAGCATGCTGTTGGTTAAAAAAACTGCACACACAGTAACACCCCGAGCGCTCAGCAGATAAGAGACTGTCCTCATGTCGAAGAACTCTCTCTGTCTCTTCTAATTCAGACTGGCAGCCATGACAGTCTTGACCTCCTTTCTATTCTCCTGTCCGTCATATCATCATTGTTTTCACGCCTTTCTTTGTCTCCTTTAAAGCTTACCTCATACTTTCATCCTCCTTTTTTACCCAGTTACTCCTCACTGATCTTCTTCTCTCTTCTTTTTCATCTCACTTTCCAATTTCGAATGTGTAACCGCAGCTGGAAAGTCAGCGTGTGGCCTGTGATTCTCTGTGTAATGATTCAACACCCCCTTTATTGTCGACCCTCCCTAACCAGCGCCGGACATGGATGCTCATTAAAGTGAAATCCTTTCAGCAGTTACATAAAACGACCGACTCACAGCAGATATACACACTGTTAGTCTCACACACACCTTGATACACACTGCGAGTGAGTGCAGGCCTCATTACACAACTCAGTAATTAGTGACCGGAAGGCCGAGAGAGCAATAACTACATCCAGGCCTCTCCATCAGCAGCGGTACGTGTGCTGCCTGCATGTGTCTGAGGACTGTAAGCGTGCATGTTAACCACATGCAGGAAACCAGGGTGCTACAGAAATAACCGCGCGCTCACTTTCTTCCTGCAGGTTATTAACTGCAGAGGCTTTACCACCAACAGGTCAGTGCTGCTGCTCTCTGGTCACACAGCCTGCAGCCATGTACACATTCACCTCTAACCAGACACACAACAACACATGCAGACTCTCCTTTCTCCTCAAGCTCATTTTAAGACCCGTAACAGTTTAAAATTAACAAACAACAAGAGGCTAAAGAAATCCAAACAAAACACAGAGATAAAGAAACTTTTGCTAGACTGAGTTAGAAAACCAATCAGTCTAATTTCATGGTAAACAAGCAGCACTTCTGTTGTGTCTCATGAGGGTTGTATTACGGGCGGCTGGGGCTCGGTAGAGTCGGTCGGTTGAGGGGTCGATCCCTGACTGCTACAGTCACATGGCAAAGTGTCCTTGGGCAAGACACATAACCCCGAATTGCTCCTGGTGGCATATCCATCAGGTATGAATGGGCATAGATCTGATTGGAGATTGGCACTTAGGCCTTTGCCATCAGTGTGTGAAAGTGTGTGTGAATGTGACATGTAGTGTAAAAGCAGCTTTGAGCGGTCGTAAAGACTAGAAAAGCGCTATATAAGTACAGTCCACTTACCGTTTACCATATTAGTCAGTGCTGTGCAAGTCGCTTGAATGTAATCAAAAATAAACTACGTATTACTCATGAACAACTTTAACATTTACTGATTTATAGGGATGCACCGATGCATCGGATGAACATTGGAATCGGCCGTGTTGACAGATGGCAGTAGCCGATGTTTTAATTATTTAACTGCTTTAATTGTGCAGTAAATGTAATTGTAACATAAAAGTATTTATGTTATCAGAAAGATTTTTGTTATGCTATGAAAGCACTGAAAAAGGTTTGCTCTATGAGCATGCAATTCTTAAACAGACTAAAGAGGCTTTTCAGGCAGTTTCTCTTGAGAAAAAAAAGATTATTTTTATGTGAAACAAGTTGAAATAAAAAGATGTTTTTTCAAAGAGTGTGATGAAGGCCTGAATAAATTTATTTTTATAATTAAAGTTAATTTTGGCCCCTGAACCAGACGAGGGCATTAATAATTACAAAAATTACAGTTATTGAAAAAAACATCGGCATCAGCCTTGATTTTCTCGATCAGCACATCCCCACTGATTTACTGATTAGGCTACTCTGTAAAAGTAAACTTGTTTGTCATCTGTTTAGCACACATACAAATAGAAAACAGGGTAAACAAGTAGGTGGTGACAGTTAAAGTGATAATCTTGAAGATTTTCATGTAAATAAATGTCTGTTAAGTCTCATCATCAGCATGTTTCAGTTTTTGTCTCATTTTTTGAAAACATTTGAGAAGCTCTCAATGTAGAATAATAAGTAGATACACTGCTACTCTGTCTTTGTTCAACTATATCTTTGTTTTTCCCAGCTTCCTAAATAGACTCAAAGAGCTCAACTTCAAGACAGAATGCTTTAAGATATAATCTCGAAGATTTTCATTTAAATAAATGTCTGTTAAGTCACTATCTATCGCCGAATGAGGTAACACAATGGTGATTAAGGCTATGGCCCACTGATGAAAGCCTTTGCATTTGCTGTATATAGTATTATTACAGACTGGCTGTCTGTGGCAACATTCGCGGCGAAAATCACAAGCGGCGCCCAGTTAGCGACGCGTTTCCCATTAGCCAGCAGTGGTTGGTATGCCAGAGAGGGTAGGCGGAGCTAAGTGGCTGCTTTTCCGCACTCTGCAAGTGTTGCAAGTAAACAGTAATCTACTATGGCTGAACAAACAAAGAAAAGATGGATGACTACAGATACAACTTCAACAAGAAGTGAAAATCCAAAGAAAAAGAAACAAACTCGACGCTCAGATGAAGCAAACAGTCTAAAAAGGAAAGCGACCGTCAGCCAGGAAAATCAAGAGTTACAACCGGAGCCAACCGTGGACGTCACACATGCAGCACTGTCTGGATATCTGGGAAGTGTGCTCCCGCTATTACTGTGTATCACCATAGGTGCCACCAAAGAGAATGAAGCTGAGATCTTTGAGATCATAACTTTAAGAGATATTAATACCGTTAGCTTAAACCCTGTCACTGACCACCTGCAGCTCTCATCAAGTCCTGAAGGTGAACCAGCTAAATGTAGAGTAAAACTGCCGCTGACTAGCTGGAAGCTAAGAACATAACATTTTACATATTAAGACACTTTTAAAGTCACTGTTCCTTTATTTTGTTGAAGTTAACTGCCTCTCTATACCACTTCCTGGATGCTAAGCTATCACCAGCAGTCTGTCCAGGAACGCACAACCCCCCCATCAAAGTGGCTTAAATTAATAACTCTAACAAAACTAGGCAAATGTGTTACTGACGCAGAAATATCATAGCGGGTCTAGGGCATTTCTGGTCGGGAACAAAACTTGTATCTTTATAATAAACTACAAAATCTCATTGTTATTCATTTATTCAGTAAAGTGTGTTCTTAGTTTGAGGCTTAGTTCGTGCAAAAAATTCAAGGATAGAAGTTCCCAAAAGAATATTTTAGAGTTAGGCCTACATCTGATTCATGAGCTTATGAAGCAAAACAATCAGTATCAATAAACATAAATGAAATGTCTTCAATGCCATGTCCTGAGTCATATGATGCTCAGTTTGTGTTTATATTGTTTCCTAATAAAATGCAACAATCGATTTTGAACACTCTCAAACCTCAGTCTGGTTAAGTCTCTGGAAACATCTACATCACACCATCACACATCACTAGCTCTGTTTCTATTTCTAGAGTTAGACTGAACAGCATGTCTATACAGAGATATGTTGTTATAAACAACATCCTGAAACACAGCGATCTAAGTGGTTGAGCCTCTCTATAATAGTCCCGTTAGTGAATGTTGTCTAAAATAAAGTTTAAACACGGCTGCTGATGCTCTTCCTCTTTAAGGTTACGTATTCACTCTTTGCAATGGTTGGACAGACCTTTTATATCTTTACAAGCACAATTATTTCCAATTTCTACATCCATCTTCATGCTTTTCAAAATGAAGGAATTTTATTTTCACGTCTAATATCTTAACACGCAGAACATATGAACCAAGCTGTGTGCTGAAGCTCTCGTCACCTCTCAGCCTACTTGGTTCTTATTCTGATAAAAACCTTGGCTTTGTAAAACACTAGTGAAAATGATACTGATGTAAAAGATGACAGAAACCCGTCAGGCTTTCTTGTCAGCAGCTGTCAGCAGAGAACAGCTGAGCATTAATTTAGCAGGAAATGACTTTAAGAGAATGTCAGACGTCTGGTGTGCGGGGAACGTTTGAATATTATGTGAGCAAATCAAAGCTCCTCTGTACCGAAGCATTCATTGATTATTATCGGCAGGAAGGCCCATTGTTTCCATGGTGACACTAAACAGAAGCAGCCTATTGCTTTTCAGTGCGACAGTGAGTAATGGGCCTGTTTAAGTATTCTCAATATGATACGTAATCTGACGTGAGCGCACAGCGAATATGCAGGAATTAACGGCAGACAGCCCGCAAATCCATAGACTTTATTTACACTAGGTCCATGCACGGAGCCTGCACACAGCACATACACACACACAAGCAGGCAGACACATGAATGAATAGACAGACACTCACAAATACACACCGCTTGGTTTGAGGAATGCAATCAAACACTTAATACACACGCTGCACTGTGGCAGATAAGCCCTTCCGTGCTGCTTCGCGACCACAGATCAATCTGTTGTCACACACTGTGAACACCAGCTTTAAGAATCCTCTCTATATCCTTCGACATGCACACACACACACACACACACACACACACACACACACTCTCTCTCACATGCCCCGACGTGCAGACACCCTACACCGGTGTGGCGATGAGGAATCTGTCTTTTACTACAGTCTGAACTCACATCTCAGCTTTAGATGGAGGCACTCGGGCGAGGAAGAGTGAAACTCACAGAATAAAAGCAGAGTTATTGAAAGTATGACTTCATTTATATATTGGCTTTACATTTTAACCTCAGGTTACTCTTACAACATTCATCTTACACTATTTTAGGAGTTCTGCCCTCAAACTCAACAAGTCTCACATCCTCTATCATGGTGGGAGGAGTTTTGGCAATATTTCATCCCTATGAGTGGCCCCTTTAACTTCTGAAAACAACAGGCACTGGTCTAAAGATATTTTTTTTTTCAAGTCTTATGGTGCGGACACACTGCTCGCGACCAATTCGCCTGCTGGTCACTTGTTGGCATGAACTGAGGAGTCTTTTCAATCCAAACAGCTCCTCAGGTTGTATACTCAACAGCATAACACTAAAAATGAATGAATATGACACAATGAGGGAGAAAAGCTGCCTGTTGCACGTCGCTAGGTATCCCAGCATGCTTTGAGCAATACACTTACAATGCACAATGAATGGGGGCGGATTTTCAGCCGCGTCAGTTCGCCTTCGGTGGCTACGCACCGTTAGACGGCAGCTCAGTGTGTGTGTGAGACTTTTGAGAGCTTCCTCCTGTGTGGCTGCAGAATCCAGAGCACATCAGCATATTTTGAAATTCAACCTGTCAAAACTTCTCAACCTTTTCATATCTGTGTCACATGTGTGGATGAACAAAAAGCCTCCATTTCATTTCTGGGTAAAAAGATTCCAAGAGATTCACTTTAAGTGCATTTCGATATTTTGTAGCCTCACTTTCTCGCAACACACTGTGATATATTTGCATCTATTTCACTCTATCCTTTCCTTCCTTCTGCCTGTTACCTTCCTCCCACTCATCACAGACACTCACTCTGCCCATCTCTCTACCTCCGCACTGCAGCTGGCATCTCCCGCTCCCCCTGCACACTCAGCTGTCTCTCTGTCACATCCACCCAACACTCCACTCATACTGTGGTCTCTCCACCAGCCGCCTCTTTCTTCTGTCTCTGCCTCAGACAGGAGGAGAGGGGAGGGGAGCAGCATGGCTCCAGGCCATTACCCACCACATCTCTATAAGCGTAGAACCATGGGCCTCCCACACACACACATCATTAATTAAACCCCCATCACTTAAAATGCATGCTCACCAACACACACACACACACACACACACACACACACACACACACATTTGACGTGCATGCACACACTGCATGCTGTTTTCATTGACTCCCTCCTCCTCCCCGTGCACCACGCACATTATGAAGGTCAATGATGAATGATCGGTATTGTCTGCAGACACACACATGTTCAAAGGCAGACACACACCCAAAACAAAAGCTACAAAGAAACCGCAAACAAGGTGCACAGGCTGAATCTGTGTTTCTACAGCAGCAGGGCACATCTGTCATGAGGGCACCGCAGGCAACGAGGTCAGCATCTGCCCCCGCGTCGTACGAACAACACACCTTGGATTGGTTCCCATATTAAGCCTGGCACACACACACACACATCATAATGCCATCCATGCTGTCTCTCTACCCCTGAAAAACCTGCTGAAATCAATGCCGTGCAGAGTCGGTCCTAAACACTGCTGCAAGATTAAAACAGAGCAGCCAGACAATAGAGTTTATCTACACACTAAATTGATTAAACAATTAGTTTGCCGCAAGTGTTTGAAAACCATCTCAGCACCGAGGACGCTTGGTTGCTTTCATTATCCACCGCACTGTTCTCATCCTTCCTCGCAGTAAACACACAGAATAAATCCCACAATAATCCACCCTGAATTAACTATAAGAGGTGAGAGAGATCCCTGAGAGCGATAAGTACCTCATTATTTTCATGTTTGGGAGTGTATCAGTGACAGTATGTGTGTGTAAGAGGCCAGTTTATGAAGTCAAGTGCCATTAAAATCATGTCGATTGTGACATTTATCTTCTATTAATTAACTCCCTGTTTCAAACGTCTAAAAGGGGCAGATATATAAAATACTGTATGTGAGTTCTTACTCCTTTTTCTGTTCTGCCTTCTTGAATAAATATTCTGTGCATGTTTTAAAAATCGCGTCCCCGCTAACACGGCTGACCGCCTCCCCTTAACATCATTAAACTCTAAAAGGACAATCACATTACAGCACAGCGGACTGATCAGCTGCTCTGGTCTGAGTGATAACAAGCAACACGAGAGGCTTAAATTTCACACATGTGCTACAACATTATGAACCAGCAAGTAATGGATTTATTACTGGCTGTCAAGTTAATACAAGCAGGCAGCGCTTTCTCCAGAATCACACTTGAGGCTTTCTCTTGTTTAGCTCCTGAAAAGTGGAACAACAGAGAAAGCACACTGTTGCTCATGGGTGCCTTTGACTGACAAGCTTGTTGGCAGCAGCCCTCAGGTGGCCACATTTAAAATTACAGGTCACATAAAAACTCTGACCAGAGAGCCTTTTCTTTCATACAATGTCCTTTACATCATCTTATAATGAATCCTCTTCAATTCCGATACAACAATTGTTTATTAATAGAATTACCAAAATTACTCTTTCTGTCTAATCCAGCAAATAAACTACCTGAGCAGGTGCCTCCCAAAAATAATGTCATTCATTACACCCAATATAACCTGAGAGATTGAAGAGGCAGCTTCATTAACATTGCTGGTATGTAAACAGCTTACAGTTAACAAATCTCACAGAATATCTGGTCACCTTTTCAAAACCCAAAATATATAACAGCATTTCCTTATTAAACGGCTGCGTTCAATACTTCATTCTGATTCATTGGTTAAATGGTTAATTACGGCATTCCGAGGTCTGCTATTTCTCGATAGCAGACTGTTGCTAACCCCTTCTCTACTGCTTGTCTCAGTTCTCAAAAACCTCCCCACAATCCCCATTCCTCCCCTCTCCTCTGTCTCAACACAGAAACCACCGGGGAATGCTGAACCAGAAAGCACATCGAGATGTGAACCCACCCTGAGCCTCGACCCCCGGGTTCCTGACAGTTCCAGCTACCTCGACCCCTGTCAACCCCCTCTCATCCCTCCCTACCTCAGCCTTTTAGCACACTCAAAATGAACTACTTTTATATCATACAATGGCGTGGTCTTGTTAGTGAAGCTCAGTTTAAAATTACAGGTCACATAAAAAGTCTGACCAGTCTTTTTTCATACATTGGGCCATATCGTCCAACTGGCGCAAAGCACCAAAGCGCACAGCGCAAGTGTGATTGCTATCTTCCACCGGGTGCAGTCGTCATTTTCACGCCCACGTTGTGTAAATAGCAAGTGATCTTGTGCCACCGTTAGCGCCCGTGGGCGTGTTGGTTTTGTAATGAGGTGTGGTCAGGCAAACGAGTGGTGCGTTGCTATCTTGAGGACGCAGAAAGCGACTGCGCCTTAGACCAACAAAAACCTGGTCTAAAGTCTAAAGTCTATGGCGCAGTCTGTATTTGCTATTTACAGGGCGCATTATGGACATACATCAGAGAGTTCACAACACAAGTCTCGTGTTTTTGCAGATACAGTGAAAAACGATGTTTAAGGGACAAGCTGCAAGCTTTTGTTTCCCCCATCTCCTTAAATCATGTTACTGCTTTCGGTTTGTTACCGATCTGCTGAGAAGTGCAGGAAGACACGGACAAGCTCACCGCTGCCTCCAACCACACCTTCCTCACCTCAGGGAGATTCCTGCTCCAGCCGCACATGGGCCAAAATGCGCTTTAGACTGTGCGCCTTCCACCGTCTAAACAGGGCCCAATGTCTTTTAGCTCATCTAATAGCAAAGTATCTTCCATTTCATTTTCAAAACTGTTCATGGATATAATAACCAATATTCTTTAGTTCTTCTGAACTGAAGAAGCCATTCAGATGAGAGGCGAAACATATTCAAAGCTTTTGAATGAAACCTTTGAGTTAATTTAAATTAAATTTAAATTCCAAGCTTTAAAGGTCTGACAGGGAAAAGTTAACAACCGCAGCATTTTGTTCACGTGCAGCTCTCTTAAAGAAGTAACTGAAAAGGGATGGTGTATGTGCTGGGGGAGTGTGTTGCGTTTTAATGAGCATGCTTCCATCCTTAAAGAATATGTCCAGCTCTAAGTCTACATTTGTTGCTGGACGAGCTGTGGTGATGTGAAAGTGCACATAGAAAAGTTTACTATATTGATTCAATGCTCTTGTCCTCTTATTGCTGGTGTAGAATCATTTAAGCACCATGTGACGGACATTATTCACTCACACGTTAGTCTGAACTGTAAATAGGATTTATACATCTTTACTTGAGCATGTGTGGGTGCAAACACAGGAGATGTTTGGCCTGTGTAAGTGTTAGAGAATATTAATATATGCATGAGCGTGTGACTTAAGTGTATCTCAGTGACAAATGAATTTGTCAAGATGTCAGTTAATGTATGTGCGCACACATCTCTTCTCCCTCGCTGTTAAACAACCTGAGCATGATGTCAGGACTTAGGCATGCCAGGAGGAATGTGGATCAATGTAAAAGAGACAAAGAGAGAGAGAGAAGCTGGAGAGAAAGAAAAACAGAGCAAAGAAACAGATGATGAAAGAAAGAGCCCACCTCTCAGAAGACCCTGGAGCTGTCTGACAACCACAGTGAGACTCACCAACGGGAAACCAACGATGGTGCTTATTTTAGCTCAGCATCTTCACCTGACTACCTTAACTTATAGTTTCACCTCCACACTAAGACACACACAGGTTACAATGTGAGAACAAACTGTGCCGTTGAATCTGCAGCTCCTTCAGAGCGCACACGCGAGAGAGTCACAGGGGAAATTATTAAGTAACCATGCTGAGAAGAACCAGTCAAGCTTCTGCAGGCAACAGTGTTAACAAGACAAAGAGTGTGAATGCAACGAAGCAGTGTGACTAAAAATGGGGCTAAAAATACGAAAACATGTTCTGAGAGTGGTGCTGAAACAGAAAATCTAATGGTTTTTCCTGGACGCATGAATCACCTAAAAAGTTCCTGCATAATAAATATATTAAGATCAAAGTTTGTTCTTTGGCGTGAACATGGCACACAAGAGGAGAACACATGCAATGTCCAAAGTGGAGAGGGTTCATCCTCTGTGGAGAAATATCCATATTCTTTGTGTATGAGTCCAAAACAGAAGAAATTAAATGCGTCTCTAAAAACCAAAGCTTATTTATTCATATAAATGTTATAAATACAAAAAGTATCATTAGAGCTTGACTGATATATCTGCGTGTCGATATTTTTTAGCCAATATGAGCCTCTAACAAAAATGTCAGCATCGGTGTATAAGCTTTCTGATATGTACGGAAGCCCTAAGCGGACATTCATCCATACGTTTTATTTACCGTGATAACGACTTAATTTCTGTTGTAACGTCAGGTGATCATACTCATACAACTCACCTCATCAGTGTGGGCGATGGCAGCATGGCATGTCCTGCTCTGTAATATCACAGCGCCCACACTGTTGTTTTCTAGATCTGCAGAAAAATTATTCCGTTATCACGACAAAACCAGCTTTTGTATCCCGAGATAATGAGATAAACAAGTCGAGATATCGAGAAAACAACTGAAATGACTGGTTCTCACGGGAAAATGATGTAAATAAAATGTATGGATGTCCACTTGCTGCCATAGAAATGTGCTGATATGGAAACCTTTTTTCTAAATATATGATGCAGGAAACAATGCGTGGACAGATTTTGAAATCATATTAATCTTACTTATTCTTTAAAAAAGTTATTTTGCAGGAAATCAGACTTCTGAATAGTTTTCAAGAGTCATTTTGTTGCAAGATCTCACAATTTACACCAAAAAGACCTATTTTCCAATCCTAATCCAGAGTTTACTAAATCGGCCACAGCATCAGTGCCTCAACTTTGTATCAACATCACCCTTTTAAAATATCCCATATTGGTCGAGCTGTATGTACGGAAGCCCTTAGCGGGCATGCATCCATACATTTTATGTGCCCCGTTTCCCGTAATAACGAGTTATTTCTGGTCGATTTGTCAAGATCTCGACTTATTTTCCTCGTTATCTCGGGAAAACAAAGCTGGTCCTCCCATTATAACGGATTAATTTGGCCCATTATCTCGAGATAACAAAGCTTGTTTTCTTGTGATAATGGGATAATTTTCCGGAGCTCTAGAAAACAAAACAACAGGCTGCTCACTGTGATATTACAGAGCAGGACATGCCATGCTGACATTGCCCACACTGATGAGGGAAGTGAAGCCTGTTTCTATGTTCGTTTTGTGCTTTTAAAACTCTGGGGATACCAGTTATGATCATCTGACGTTAAAGTGGTGCCGAGTCGTTAACTAGTGATAACAAGATAAATAAGTTGAGATCTCAAGAAAACAACCAGAAATAGTTATCACAGGAAAACGGAGTAAATATAATGTATGGATGCATGTCCACTAAGGGCTTCCATAGTAATGTTTGGCATGGAGGTCAACAAGACATTTTTTTTTAAATGAAAGCTGCAGGAGGTCTTCAATAACATATGTCCTCTGTTAAAAAACTGATGTATTATATATTTGAAGTATAGTTAATGGCTTATAGAACATTAATAAAGACAATATCACCATCCATTATGTCATTTATGTTTTGAAAGTACCACTTGGTATCATCATGGAGGTTTTAAAAACTTGTCGATCCTTCCTATTGGACAAATTAAGTAATGGTTCAATGTTTTAACACTACGTCAATCACATATTTGGAATTACTGCTCTGCATTTTCTTATTATTTATCACCTTAAAGCTGCTGTGAGGAACTTTCTGCTTGTGTTGAGTTTGGCGCCCCCTGTGGACAAAGCCATACTGCCTGCTTTCTTTAACAGTCACATGCATCACTCGCTTTAAATTTTTGCCCTGGAAAATGTAAACAAAGGCAGCGTGCATTTAATCACTTCGTCTGACACCGACACCCCGCCAGCAGCTTCAGGCATAAAAAATAACTTTATAGAAATAACCAATCTTATCTCTGATGGTCTGGTTTGCTTTTGTAGGTCATACAGAGTAATCAGAATTAATTTCACTCTGTTTCATTACCAGATAAAAACTCCTCACAGGGGCTTTAATACTGCTTATTTCTATGGCACATTATTGCCACCAGACTAACAGAAGCTTCATTCTCCAAACACTGACCATAATCTACATCTTAAAGGAACAGTTCACAACTACATAAAAGAATCAATCATCATCCTCAATCGAAACCTGCTCTCAAGTTCTCGGAACAACCTTTTAAAATAGAAGCAAAGACCCAAACATAGTGTATGCACCCTAACACTAACAAGTAGTGTAACTGCTTGTAAGTCCCTCTCCCACGTTGAAACAATGAGGTTGGTGAAAGGACCCCGGCCTGCTGCTGTTCCCAGCCTTTTCCTTCCTGCCAGTGAGAATGAAAGCAGAATGCTTCACAGTGTTTCCTCAGCTCCGCTGCTAAATAAGGGTGACTCACCCCAGCTCACAGACAACACACACCACCCAGGGAAAGGTGCACCGTTGAGGGGTTGCAATGTTACAACACGCACATACTCACACTTTGATTGTCCTGCTATGCTGCATTTAAAACACACAAATGCAGTTGGGTAATGGGCCAGCAGAGACGTTGCCAAAAGGCCTGAGTGGTTGGAACAGGGTCTTAAGAAGAGGGGAACTGTTCCCAGGCGTCTGAGAACAAAACTGTCTCTTTTCCAGCACGGTGGTTTTAAATGCTCCCTCACACTCTGCTGTTTGGCTCCACATGGAGACCAAAGTTGCGGCTCAGCGAGCTTTTACTCCAAGCGTGTCCACTGTATCTGACAGGTAGCATTTACCAAACTCTCACGCTGGTTAACCGCCGACTGCTAACAGAACCTCATGAAAATACAAATTACAGATGTATACTGCGAAAGAGAGGAACCTTTTCATATAGTTTGCTCTTGTTTTGTGAAGCTGTGGCACTTCTAGAGATCACACAGTCAGAGGGAACAGCATCAGCAGAGTGCAAAGTTAAAGGTCTAAGAGGGACAGCAGCCAGATGATGACATTAAAAAATAGATCCTGTTTGCTGTCAAAAATAGAGATAAGCTTAATGCCAGTCAACAAGGATAAGAAAGCTGCAGGGACAAAATAGGTCAAGGGATGTTTTATGGTAATGAAAGATGAGTCACTGAAGATGTTTGTGAAAGGATGGGCTGAAAAACATACTAATCCTTAGATTTAACATCAGCTCTTACTTAATGTTTCAGTGTGAAGCCAAATATAGAGTCTTACCATAACAGCAGAGCAGACACATCTTTGCGTTTTTACCTTTCCGGCTCCAAAACCAGTACTTGCGCCGTCGTTTCATTTTCGGTCCAGTGTCTTTTATTTTGAAAAAAGGAAAAAAAGGAAATACCAACCCAAGATTTCCTCCTAACTAGTGTATATATTCAAATAATGACAGTGTTCATCCTCACTGTGTTGTCCAGCCTGTAAGGATCACCTACCCGAGGCGACGTGTCTGAAATGGCACCTCCAGCAGGCAGCGGCCAGGCAGTCCATGCTGTGTCCACGCAACGCAACAGTAACAAGGAAGAAATGAGGTGTATGACAAGATGAGGAGGTCAAGAAAGGGTATTAACAACTACCTCTAAAGTTTCACTTCCTATGTGGAAACAGTGGCCTTAAATACACCTCTGTTTGGTACTTTCTCCCCTTCCTTCCTCTTCCTCCGCCAGGGAACAAAGAAGCAGAGAGACCCCCAACAGGACGCTTCCCTTACACCTACAATACTCCACACTTCAGAGCAGACAGACAAGACTGGAGACGCACACGAGTCATCCAACCCCCTCACATCTTTCTCTCCTCTTGCAAATGGGATGTCCTTAATTTCGCAAAGGTGAAAAAAAAAAGTTAGGTAACACAATTGCCCCACATCTTCCTCCCTGTAAATGTTCTTCCTCAAAGTCCACCTTGGTCCCCCTCGCTGGTGTGACTTCTAACAATCCCACACTGAGCTTGTAAGGTAACAGAGAGTGCAGTGGCTGTCTGGGATGAAGCTTGCAGTATAACAATGCCAGTCAGGAGGGGAAACGACACGCGGAGCAGTCAGGAAACACTGGCTGGTTCACGGAAAGAAAAACACAGTGACCTGCCTGAAACAGCAGATATTTAGCCTCCTATTGACAGAGGGTTTTGGGATTCAGAAAAGTAAGCACTGAATGTTTCATGTTTTTCCTGGCTCAGTGAATCAACCTGAGCTGAAGTAAGTTAAAGATTCAGTTTGAGAACAATCTGGCCTTCCTAAAGTTGACAAAACACATTTCTCTGCCATAAAAGGAGAAGTCATCAGACCTTGTTTTTACACACCTAATTTATCCAGGAGACATTTTTTACAGATTTCTATACAAACAGTCTAAAAGTAGCTCGTTGTTAGTTTCCTCTCTCCCCCTCATTGTATTTCCTGCAGAGAAAATGTCCCCCTGTCCTCCCTGAATTACAGGAGCAGTTTCTCTGTCTGTCACAATAGACAGATTCTAATCTTTCAGTGTCTCACATTTTATCTCTGGATCAAATTAATGAATTAACAGAGCCTGCTTATCTGTCCTCAACTGGAAAGAACTCTTGGTTTTAAGAGACAATCTTACAGAACTGACAACTTGTGATGGGTCTCTAACTGATTTGGGAGCAGCAGCTCAGAATCACACCATGAGGCAGTGTTTGTGAACCGTTTCTTGCATGTGTCCACAGGTGGCAGCAGGTGGAGCTGCTCAGAGTGTGGAACATTTCTGAGCATTTACCTCCACCTACTGGTACATGTGCAAACTGGAGCGACTCAAATACAGTAAGTGGTGTTTGTGAGAGAATGTGTGCAATAGCTAAAGATTACTAACACACACACACACATTTCTATTAGCCACTTCCTGCCTGAGCAAACTAATGACCTTCTCCACACCTTCACACACAGTCACCTCCGGTCTGAGACATCGCTACCAGACACAGAGTAAACTCAGGGAGGAAAATAAATAAGGAATTAGAAATTAAATTAGATAACTCTGTGTTCCTTAATGTAATAAAAACTGTATATTAACAAAGACTGATTTCTACGTAGGTGAACAGTTTGGCTTTGTGCACCTGAACAAATTGCAAATAGAAATGTTTGTTTGAGACTCAGCCAGCAGCTTGAAACTAAACATCAGCATGTTTCAGTTTTTGTCTCATTTTTTGAAAGCATTTGAGAAGCTCTCAATGTAGAATAATAAGTAGATACACTGCTACTCTGTCTTTGTTCAACTATATCTTTGTTTTTCCCAGCTTCCTAAATAGACTCAAAGAGCTCAACTTCAAGACAGAATGCTTTAAGATATAATCTCGAAGATTTTCATTTAAATAAAAGTCTGTAAAGTCTCTACCTATCGTTGAATGAAGTAACACAATGGTGATTGAGCCTATGGCCCACTGATGAAAGCCTCTGCATTTGCAGTATTACAGAAAAAATCCCAAGCAGCGCCCAGTTAGTGACGCGTTTTCCATCAGCCAGCAGTGGTTGGTCTGCCAGAGAGGGTAGGCGGAGCTAAGTGTCTGCTTTTCCGCTCTCTGAAAGTGTTGTGAGTAAACAGTAATCTACTATGGCTGAACAAACAAAGAAAAGATGGATGACTACAGATACAACTTCAATCAAGAGTTACAACCGGAGCCAACCGTGGACGTCACACATGCAGCACTGTCTGGATATCTGGGAAGTGTGCTCCTGCAATTACTGTTTATCACCATAGGTGCCACCAAAGAGAACGAAACTGAGATCTTCAAGATTATAACTTTAAATGTAAATGTTAAGTACATTTAAAACCATAGCCTATAAGATATCAAACAACTCAAATGAATTATTTTAAATTCAATAACTAAATGTGTTTAAAAAACACTAACTGATATTAAAAACAAATCCAGCAGCAACCAAGTAGAGCATTTATTTGGAGTCTCATTTCTAGCCACCTATCAAACAGCTGTGTTTAACAGCCGGAACACTGTGTCTCTCTTCTGTTTGGGGCTGATCAGGTGGTGTACAGTTTAAGTAAAAACATCTCCCCGTATGTCTGAAATCTACTGAGCAGTAAAAGAGAACCAACGTGATAAATATGTGAGCCATGAAACCAAAACAATCTGTGGAAAGAAGCCAAAAGAGCTGAGGGGAAACATAAGGGCTTATGTGGGTTAATCCAGACAAGCAACACCTTTCAGAACATGTAGTCTTTATAGTCGATAGTTAAAGGTATAATCAGTAGGATTGTTCCTTGCATTTTGTCAACAACACATTCAAACTGGGCCCTTCCTCCTCTTTGTCAACAGAAGCTCACTCTCACTCTCTCCTGCGAGAGCACGCCCACCCCGCCAAGCTAACACCGACAGCATCACGGTTACCTTTGCGCTAACCCTCCAGAAAACGTCCCGTGCAAAGAACAACAGAATAGATGCAGAGGGAAGGGTCTCACAAGGGTCTGCACACACACTCACCAACACACACGTATAGAGGTCCATAAGTGATGATTTATATTATATTATATTTGTAAAAGTCTATATTTTATTTTTCTAGGAAAATCCTACTTATTAAACCTTTAACAAAGAAAAAAGATCTTTACTTAAATTATTTTTTATATATAATAGAATGGTGTTTTTAGAGCTGATGTTTTTGTATGACAATAGTAATAAACTTTTTGTATTCAATGAAAAACAGCACAAACACTTCATAGTAAGAACTGAATCTTCAGCTCTCATAAATGTCTGTTTCAGTTCATGGGATTCATTTCTTTATTTTCTCATCATGACACATTTTCACATCTTATTTACAGGACTGTAACTCTGCTATAACCACAAAGCACAGGGGGAAAGTAAACACTTCCCAATAGACCTTTGGGAATTCAAATTGTACATGAAGCGACGCCTGTCTGTAAGCAGAGCTGTGATTTATGTGCAGTTTATACTGATGTGGTACAGCAAAGCACGGCACATAGAAAGCAATGCCCTCTGAGCCGTCATGAACTGCACAAGAGAACCACTGTTTGCTGCAGTGAGTTAAAGCCTGCAGAGGACAGTGAGAGGGTTCAGTTCAGGATGAATGCACATCAGAGCAGCGAAACAGTCCGAGGAGCAGGAGGCTGCCGGCCACACAGCATCTGATTCACACAGTCCCACTGCTTCTGTCGCAGCAGGGGGAAACAAACAGACTCTTTGTGTGAGGCTGATACAGCTGCAGGTCCTCGCTGTTACAGCAGCCTGAACCGAAACACCCACAGGCTATTTGTGCTTTAAACACTGAATAAATAACACTCCACGTGAGTTATAATAACATATTCAGTCACAAGAATATGATGTTTATGAAGCAATGACACTGAATCTGTTTTAAAGAATTGTTTCTGCATCCTGCAAACTCCAAACACGACAGACACCGACAAGACAGACACAAATGGACCTCTTTGAATCCTGTGATGGTATCCACAGACAGGATAGTGTTTGTATCTATGTTGCACTTTTGCTCAACCAAACTGTTACTGCAGAATAATAATGTATTACACATTCAAAGATTACTGGGCTAAATTAGGGCTGTGACGTTCCTGAATTTTTATAACCGCGGTGAAACACTAACGCTCCCTTGCAGTTTGGCGGTTCACCGCTGCCCCAGCCTGCATCGAGACCCCCCTTTAAATAATGACTTGGGAGTGCTACGCAGACATGTAGGTCTGTGGAGCTGTCTAATATATCTCATATCGGTATACACTGTGTTTGTTGTTTAATGCATACAGTGTAGGCCGTAAAAATGTCGCTTGAGAGACGGAGAAATGTGGGTTAATATTTATATTAAACTTTATTACCTTCTATAAAGCAGCACAAGCAGCAAAGTCCTTTCCATCCCTCCTGTCACTCACTGGGGTGTACATTTGTCTATCCTACATCCTGATCCGCTGACGGTCCGAGACTCTGAGCTGCCATTCTTGCGTAATGTGGTTCCATGCGTATGTATGCACTGGCATACCAGCCTTATTACAGTCTTTCCCGGGCAAAATTTAACTTTTTCCTTCACTCTCTCGGGGTCATCGGAGAAGTGTCTCACTGCTGCATCTCCTGAGTTTTGCTCTGCAAACTTGAAACACGACAGCATTTAGGTCCTCCTGTTTTCACAGTGCCACGACAGCCACCTGTAGATGTGGCATTTGAGTGAGGGGAAAAGACGATGCTTCACTGCTCATATGAGACCTTTTATTGTTATCAAGTTTTCCCCTTTTAATTCATTGAAGTTGGAATTTTAAGTAAGCAAGCTATAGGTCTATGATATCTAAAATAGATAAATAAAGGCAGTGATAACCGTCACTGGGTCCACGTGGTTGGCGTTAAACAACCGCGGTATTGCGGTCATGCAGTCACCGTCACAGCCCTTCTAAGAACACACTCCGGTGCATCCAAAACAGACGAGACATGTAAAGTCAAAATAACGGAGCAAGATACATCGCAGTGAGATTATTACTGTCTCTCTATTGAAGTCTTTTCTGTGGTTTAAGAAATGCAGCACGAGCCAGCTACAATAACAAGTTCTGGATCATTAAGGTTTGTATTGAACCCAGTGAAATGGAAAGATTAAATTGTGGCTGGGGTTCTAAGGTAATACTTGTTTGTTTTATCCAGTGCTTTCACTGTCTATAATCAGCCATGATTCATGACAAGGTAAATTGAATCCCTGCAGTAACAGGATGACTGATATGCTTGCCGTACCTCGGTAATAACACAGTGAACTATGATTTAGTCTGCCGAGCGAAACAAAAGGGATAACAAGGAGAAATGATTTCTGAAGGTAGAGAAAACCAATTTAATGAAGTCTCTGAGGTGAACAGCCTCTGAGGCTCGATGAATTTTACATAAATTCTCCTTTTCATCCTCTGTAAAGAGAATTGAAGCTCCCTCCCTGTGGACGGAGAATTAGAGGACCAAACTCCAGCTCTACCTGGATCAATATCTTTTATTTCTCAGGCTATGAAACTGTAAAACTCTCATGAGGATCCAGCTGATCTTTAGTTTCTCCTGTTTGGCTGCTGGGGTTTTTAAGGGTGATTTAAGATTCAAGGGATGCTGTTGCACTTGATGTATTTGTTTCTGTTACCATTGTCCTGTACCTGAGTCAGTGTCTCCTTGTCTCTTTGTTTCTTTGTGTTTATGTTCTTTACCTGGCTGTGAGGCAAATTTCCGCTCAGGGACAATGAAGCTGAAGTTGAGGTCAAACAATCACAACTACTGGCCTAAATGTCACATTGATTTTCTTATCTATTCTATTAACAAAAGCAGATGTGTAGAAAGCATGAGGCTTCTTGTACAGGATGATACTAAAACTGGAAACATTGTGAAATTCTGGTGGCAGATGATGATGACAAAAATCTGACTCCAATAAAGCTTACACACAGTTACTCACAGACAGATAACATCTCTGGGTATTCTAGTTTTTACCTCACTTCCTGTCACACAGCTCATTACCTGAGACGTGTGACTGGCCTGACTGCTGACAGACACCTTGTCTGATCTTAACAGGGCCGTTATAAACCTCAGAGCAAAGTTCAAATCAAACTGCAAGTACAGTTAGTATCCTCAGCTGCATGATTGCACAAGCACTCCACAGAGCTGCAAGATAAGACGAAGCCACGTCTCAGTGGTTCAAGCCCAGACAGTTATGCTCTGCAGCAGCAGTGCCAACATGTATGTGGATTCCGATTTCAGAGAAAAATAGACTAAAGCCTGGGCAAACTTTCAGCTACAGCTGCCAGGTTACAGCTCTGCAAAGATTCACCTGGAAGTCTGCAGGGAGGCAGATGTTTTGATCAGGCTTTATAGAAAAGGAGCAACACGGGGACCTGTCTGTCAGAGAACGTACTGTATCTTTGCATGCTCCTGAGATTTACAGACTGTTCTCAGTCTTCCCATGAAGTGGTGGTCCCCTGTACTGAAAGAAACGTGCCCTCCAGCATGTAGATGGTTACGCAACAGGCTGGGACTTGTCTTTCAAACCTTCATACCTGCTCAACAGCCAGCAAGTCAGAGTGGTGTGTAAACATGGGCTATAATGTAGGTGTGTTACAATCTGCCTATTCCATGCTTTCCCAACAGACTGGCAAAAACATGACGGCTAACACAGGACCTGTAGCAGCCAGTAGGTCAAAACACTGAATCACCAGCATGCCAGCTAAGACCCTAAAGCCTGTAATGGCCTAATTCCTTAGTTTTACTCATTCTCTGACACAGAACTGCAAAGGTGAGAGTAGAGCACAGCTTCCATATGGCTGGTTAAAAAAAATATAACAGGATAGAAGCGGGCAAAAGCAGACAGGTAAGATTTTTTTAAGGCAAGGGTAGCATATCTATGAAGCACTGGGTTTGACAACAGGTTGAAAAAGACCATACCGTAGTCTACACCAGGATCATTTTAGAAACAGTTACATTTTCTTTCTTTGAAAACTCACCCTCATCTTCTGGCTCCGCAGTGTCCAGACTTGGTTGTTTCCTACGAAAAGCGACTCTGCTGAAGCCGTCCATTCTTTTATGAGGCAGTGTCCTCTCCAGCATGGAGATACTAAAGTGAAACGCATTCAAAGTGACCGGAAATTACTACAAAAAGAAAGTATGAAAAAACAGAAGGGCACTTCTCCGCTCCTCGAACCAATTTGGTAACTCCCGCGTCCAGCTGCGCGGCGGTGAACCGTGCGTAAAGAATGTGATCCGCCTGTGCAGGTCAACAAGGATCGTCAAACCTCTGAAGACACACCGGAGTTTGGTTAACAGCTGTCCACGTGTGTCAGGTGGGTAAACATCATAGACTTTACTCTGACCAATGTCACCTTTATGGGGGTGTTTCCCAAAGCCCCGCCCTCCTCCCCCTTCAGTGCGTACTGATGGTGCAGACCTCCTTATTATTACACCAAAACAATGCTCCTGTTATGTGCTGTTGGACACACACACGGGTCGGGGGGATGGGGGGACTGATTACCCAGGGCTCTACTGGATGGAGGGCTCTCAATGGGCCTGAAGTGAAAAGATATTTTTTGTATACAATTTCTTTTGTGCCTAAGTTATTACTGTCACAAATAAATTAAAATTGGCTTAAGCTAAGATCAGCAAATTTGATTAAAGGCTGCCAGCCAGGAGTCTATAGCGTTTGATACATAAATACAAACTCAT
The DNA here is from genome assembly GCF_022749685.1 of Semicossyphus pulcher. NCBI lineage: Eukaryota > Metazoa > Chordata > Actinopteri > Labriformes > Labridae > Semicossyphus > Semicossyphus pulcher. Next base: position 28,794,731 of record NW_027211759.1, on the reverse strand, counting down.
ATGACATTATATTCATAAATATTACTTCGTGGTAATGACAGTCCACTTTAGCTCCTTTTCCAGCGAGCTAGCATCATTGATAGCAACGGATTCATATGATATCACTTATCCTGCTATATTTAAAATTGAGCCCAAAATTGCCTTTTTTTAAATGTATTTTTGTAGTTAATGTATAAATTGTAATTTACAATTTATTGAATTTACAGTATTCGAGTTTTGTGAGTGTTGACACTACTTTGTGATTGAAAGTTATATGACAGACGAGCCTTTTTCACCACATTTGAAGTTGATCAGATCGACCGGCTCGGAGCAGTACATCAAAGTAAAAACATGCTATTTCCGGTCGCCAGTAGGGGCCGCCATGTCTGTAACTGAATATTGGTCTGTGGACGTGTTCCAGGACTGATTTAAAACAAAATGTAAAATTGGGGACGATTGAAGTTCCTGTTTATGGATCATTTGCCCCTGGCAATTTTGGTCCTTTTGCCTCCATCCCACCTGCAGACAATTAGTGACAGTTTTGAGTTTTTATTTTATTTTATTTCATTAATCTTCTCCTGATTTATTTTATGATTTAAAAGTACCCCTAATCGAGAATCTTTGCTGTGAAAAATGTAAACAAAGGCTGTTTCACCCATGTGCTGTCACCTACCCCCAGCAGCGGTTACAGGCATTACAATATCTATAATCAAACTTGTCACCATTGGTCTTGCTTACTTTTGCAGGTCAAATAGAGTCATCAGTATTATTTTCAGTCTGTTTCATAACCCCCAACAAACTCCTCACAGGAGCTTTATACTGAAGAGCACAAAATGCACACAAAACAACACGACTCCTCACACTTACTTTGGTCTTTTCCAGAGGCCCGAGACAAGACGTCTGTTGTTAACTCTGAAGAAAAATTACTTTGCTGAAGTTTCAAATGAGATAATAAAGTTTTCCAACAGCTGCAGATACATGAACAGTGTGTACTGACTGTTTATTTTAGTATTTAATAAACTTCTCATGGAGAGAAAATGTGATTGGTTTCATGCAGTGTTCATGTTGTGATCTTTGACCTTATACCACAGTGATGCATTCTCTGGTCCTCTCATAAAGTCCCATCTTTAGAGATACTTTGTGCTTATTCTTATTGTTAGTAGATGGTTATAGGGGATGAGGGGAGTATCAATAAAACAAAACCCAGGGGAAAAGAAGGAAGGAACAAAGTATAAGCAAAAACAAGGGATTTATTACAAATAAGGCAAATATAGAAATTATTAAACAACTGAAAATAAGCTTCTAGCACTAAAACAAACAAAAGAGAAGCTGATCAGTCGTGTTTACATGCATCTTTAAAATGCTCTGCTTGAACTAATACATTGTCTGATATGTTTTTACTGCAAAATCTGCTTAATTTGTTTTATATTAAGTGAACACTTTTATATTTAAAATTTTGAACGTCTTGTAACATTTATGTCTAATAATAGAGTTGATATTTTTACTGTGTATTCTTTTAGTTCTTCTCAGTGCAAAAAGCGACAAGATGTACTTCTTTTATATTTTTGTATAAAAATTGTAACTTATGACGACACAACTATGAAGTCTTTATCCTGAGATACTAAGTCAACATATTGTTTATTACAGAACTGGTGACAGAGGTTGTATTTTTTGAGACAATCACTGCTATTGGTCAGAACTAAGATATTCAATAATATCTATTAGAAGTTGTGACAACGAAAAAAATCATTGTTAGCCATGATAACAAGAACATTTCCTGAAATGTATCACAAATGTTTTGACTTGTGTTGTTTGATGTTCAGTTAAACAGTCAGGACGGGCATTGTTGAGACCACAGACTGTAAAAAATCATGGCCGTCATGACAGCTCCCTAAAGGTGAAGCCAAACCCTCTCTATCGCCCCCTGCTGACTGGCTGCAGTATAGGTCATAAAGCCCGCCTCCTCCGTGTTAACAGATGGGACATGAGTCAAACTATAAAATCAATATACACATTAAATACGTTTTTCTCAAACATGGTTTCTGTCATTATAGCTAGTTATTATCATGATGATTTATGTCCACGTGTTCATTTTTCTGACAAGTTTTTAATTAGTTATTTGATGCTGTAAAAAGGGGGTGTGACCTCATGATTGACAGCTCTGTTGACAAATGGGGCTCCTGCAGCGTTCTGAGTAGAGGAGGAACAGCGAGAGGAGACGTAACTAACACTAACACTACAGTCATTGAACTTTCCATAACCGTGAAAGTCTGCTTCAGACCGACACAAGAAGCTGTTCTGCTGTGAAATACGCCGGCGTGCGGGATCATTGTTTTTTTTCCGGCAAGTTAAGTGTGTGTTTTGGTTAGTGGAAGTGGTTACAGCTACTGATCTCTACTGTGCAGTCTGTGGCTCCAAAAAACTTCGCCATCACAAGATGGCAGCGCCCACCTTGGGGGCATTTTTGTCTTTAATTTTGTACAATGAGAGCAGATGGAGACGAGTCAGCCATCTTTTAATACAGTCATTGGTTAAGACTGAGAAGTATTTGGATCATGAATCTGTTCAACAGATGAACCAATAGAAGAAGTTTCTATATTGAAATCATATGAAACGACCAAGTGAAAGGAAATTAAGTAGAGACATCTACACAACTGAAACAAGACTTTATAGTTATAGAGTACACTCTGTAACAAAGCAGATCAATGCACCTCTGCAGCTGCTTGAACTGTATAAAATACTCTGTTTCTCTGATGATAAAAAAGGATGAAGATGTTTCTTCTCTCTGGTGCTTTTTAAACATTTAACCTATTGTGTGTAGGATACATGAACTGACAGAAGTAGAGAGTTAATTTCTGTTAACTTCATAAATATTATAGGACAAAGAAAGAGACACAAACGCAAAGTCACATACAAATCGAAGGGCAGGTCTTTTATTTACTTGTGAAACCAATTAAACACTGTTTTTAATGGAGGAGAAACCGTCAAACCAGCCACTATCATTCTTTTTATACCAGGATTGGATTTTTTTCTTACATCAGGTTAGTCTCTCTTCATCCATTGCTATATTGTGCAAAAAAAAAGAAAAAGAGAGTTAGGTCACCAATGAGCCTGCACAGGTACAGAAGCTACTGTACCTACATATTTTCTGTAGCTTGTAGCTCTTCACTGTTAACAAAGACAAAGCCCACAGATTACACACAGAACAGAGAGAGTCCACTCATCCATCCAATGACCTTATCTGTCATTACAACACTATACTGGCTATGTAGTTCAGTTTATCTGTTTCACATCCATCTGGCAAATGTTACGGTCAATGCAGTGAGGAAAACATTTACATTAAAGACATCACGAGGGTTTAATGTCAGAGAGATGGGACTTCAATTATGCAACAAACGTCACACATTACATCCATGTCAGTCAGACTTTGGCCCATTTCTCTGGGATCAAAACATCTGTGTTTGAGACAGCTGGGGACACTCTGCTGTCTTGTCGTCGTTGTCAGCCTGCTGGTTCGTTCATGGTGAAAGATTTAGGTAAATTTATTTCAGCAACCGGAGCTAATGTATTGCTTTAATGCATAGTGTATAATTGTGCTTGGACAGTAATGCATACTGTTTAAAGGAAGCATGTGGAGACAGCTAAACATGGAGATGTCACAATGACAAACAGGTTTAGAATGGGATATGTCACTTAGATCGATACTTCTGTCATTGCAGGAGGAACTACAATAACAAGACACAGATAATACCTAACGGTGAGAATACAACATTGACCTGACAGAGATGGTAACTCTAGAAGAGGCACACCGTTAGGGAATCCTCTGCTCATAACTAATGAAGATGGAGGTCAGCTCACTCCACGGTCACTTAAACCTGTGCAATTCAAAAGGCAAAGAAAAACAGGCCAACAGCCCTAGTCCTGATCTCACACACTCAGCCTCTCGTCTACCCCAGTCTCTCAAGAGATCTGAGCTACGTCACAGACACAACCATGTCACTAGAGTCTGCTGTAAAAATAAATAAATAATAGGAGGTATAAAATAGTCTTTATGCACATGATTTGCAAATAAAAATCTCAGTATAAAAAACAAAAGCATCCAGAGTAAGACTAGTGACGTTAGAAAGGTAGTTGAAATCCACCCATCACCACCACCAGAAACAGTTTCTAAATAAGAATATAATGTTTACCTTCATTAGTCTGTTTACAATGTACCCACACTCCTATGCAAAATTGGCATACATATGTTTGGATTATTATAATGACAGAATCTAAATGCTGTTAGGTGAGTTTTAACCTGTCCATTAGACCAGAAGTTCTGCTTTTTGTCTTCGTCACCACAGCAGCAAAACACGTCTTGATTTCCATCTTGAAGAACGACCAACAAACACAGAAAAAACATTCCTGTAATAAATATCTCAGAACTTGTCACAAATCAATATGTAAATAAATAACCAATAGATTAAATAAATTATCAATAAATACTAATAATAAGAAGGGAAACAATTTCCCCTGATTAGTCACTCTGGCATTTTGGCCACAGTTCAGTCCTATCCAGGACAGGATTTCACTCCCAGAGAAGAAGAGAGCGTCCTGCTCTTCTTCTGCGACCCAGGTAACCAGGAGGCCTGCTGAGGGCCGGACCATGTAGCGCTTGGTGGGGGGGTCACAGAGTCCAGTAAGCACCAGGTTGGACTGCTAGGCCAGGGGGGTTAATCTGAGGGAGCCCCCGTCTAGAGTGTCTCTGTCTCTGAATGACTCCTACCAGGCCGAGACCAGGGCCGGAGCAGGGAGGTTAGGTGCCGGGGGGTTGGGGCTGCTGGGCGAGACAGCTACGAGGGTCGCAGGGGGAGAGAAGGCTACTTCTGCTCGACAGGACTGTGTGGTTTTCATGGAGGTCTGCCAAAAAATTAGGACTGTGAGGATGCAGAAAGACAGGAAAAATCAATTAATGAGACCGAATGGAAAATATCATCAAGGGTTAAAGAAGATGGGAACAGTTGATGAAGAAACAGAGTTAGAGCAAATCAACAAACAAAAGTGCAACATATGTCAAATATGTCATATGTCAAAAATACTGGCATGGTTTCTAAACAGGAAAGTCTTCTTGGGGAAGTATACTAATTTGCTTTCTTGCTTGCTGTTGAAATGAGAAGATTGATACCACTTTCATTTAGTGGTTAGCTTAGCTTAGCACAACGACTCTTAACAAGAGGACACAGCCAGCCAAGCTCCATGAAAAGGTAGAGGAAGCTAGCTTGAGTTCGCCACTTGTTGTCTGGTCATTGTGAGGTCGCTTATTGTACAGACCAATCAAACTAGATTTAATTAGTTGACTAGTGAATATTTGATATTTGCTTTTAGTGTATTTTATTAACCTTGACAGAGCCAGGCTGGGTGCTAAGCTAACAGGCTGCTAGCATCAAGATAGCTGTATCATTCTCATCTTTGCTTGTCAAGAAAGCAGGTAAACATATTCCCCCAAAGGTCAAACTCTTCCTTTTAAAACCACCCAAAGACAAGGAAAGGGCTGTTTATATCATACTTCAAAACAAAGTATATGGTGACAATTTTTACACAACAAAACGGGGTTGGAGAGAAGGTTTCAGATCTGTCAGCAGTTTCCTCGTTGCAATGTGTGAATGTCTTAGTCCATTGACAATAATAAAAACAACTTTTGCCCAGTTTGTTGGTAAATCTAAATATGACTGCTAGTGACTGAATGCTGAGCTTTAAGAAAAAGACCTTTCTTACGGGGGAAAGTGAAGTCTTGTCAAAACGAGGAGTAACTAATGATGCCAATTGAAGCGACTGGGTGTCATTCCTTTATGTGACACTTCCATCGTTATCAATCACACTTGTGCTTTTCCTGCTGTGGAAAATCTAAATATCTGCCATGAAAAAGGTCTGTGGTGTAAAAGAGTAAACTAGAGTGCACATCCAACGTTAACACCTTTGACACAAAATGTACTTTACTTATTATATTTTAAAAGCAATATCTTTCCACATTGCAAGTACAAAAAGGAGAATTTGATGCACTTAAGTTTATGTTAAACCACCATGCCAAACAGTAGCCCACATGCAGAGTGAGTAACTATTACTTTATTCCCCGAGCTAAGTGCTAAATATTTACACAAAACAAGAATCTCAGTCATAACCGGTTCATCACTGATTTATATGAAGCGTTAAAAACTGACAGCATGCAAATGATTTGTCTTGTGCAGATGCATGTGTGTGTAAAACTGTAACTACCATTTTTATAATCATAAAGAGATGTGAAAAAACTCTGTGCAACAAAGATAGATAGATAGAGATATATAGTTAGATATAGATGATAGAAATAGATAGAGACAGATAGAAATAGATTCAAAGATAGAGATATAGATATGGAGGGATATACGTATATATACTGTAGATATAGATATATACGTAGATAGAGATAGAGATCTAGACAGATATAGATATAGATACAGATAGAGATAGATACATAGATAGAGATACAGTTGGATAGAGATATGTAGATAGAGAAATTGATAAAGATATATAGAGATAGATAGATATAGATATATAGATAGATATAGAGATAGATGGAAATATACAGTATATATATACATATATATATACATATGTATACATATACATATACATATATATTATGGCATGGCGTTCAGGAAATTAATCTTTGAATATATTGAATGAATTCTTCTTCAATTTATTCAAGAATTCATTCAATATATTCAAAGATTAATTTCCTGAACGGCATGCCATAATATATATACATATATATATAGATAGATAGACAGGTAGATAGATATATATATATATATATATAGATAGATAGATAGATAGATAGATAGATATCAATGAGCCTACTACTAGCAGGTTCTACAGCTCGTTACCTGCGGGCTAGGGAGGCTCTCCCTCGCCTTAGTTGTGGGGAGAGTGACGGTACTGAGGCAGCAGGCTGCTGACAATCTACAAGAAACTGATAAATTAGACAGATATACAGAGTGGTGACACTCAGGGTTAGACAATAAAAACACGGAGGACAACAAAGGGGAAGGCCTGGTCAGGGACAAAGAGACTACTACTGGTTTACTGCTACAATAGCTCTTAGTTTTATATTGAAGCACCATCTGATCCTCGTCTGTATACAGTTGTTATATATCACATAGTGCTACTTAATATTTTACATAATGCAGGCGATGCTCGTCTCTTTTGTTTTAGGTTTTTGTTTCTCACACTGTGGACATCAGAGTTACATAATGTAAATGAAAGGGGGAAGCCTGAGAGAAGAGAGAGCACGAGGAGAAAAATTAGCACAGGAGCAGAAAAGGTGTGAGATTACTTAAGAACAACCTCAACGACTCTGTCCACTGCATGCATTTTACAGGAAATGCTTGCAGAATGTGAATGTGACTAATAATGTAAACCAGCCTCATCTGACAGGACCAGTCTCTGCACAGCCAGACAATCAACACTGGAGGAGGAAAACACTAAGAGACACAGACATGTACACAATTTACACACACAGACACTTCCAAATCCAATAATGTATTGATTTGTAGCACAAAGAGAGAAAGGCAGACACAGTGGAGCGGATGCTGAACAATCCAATTCTGCTCAACTCCACACCTGCTGCAAATTACTCAATTATAGGACTCGACGCTTGTTTGTATATAAGATTTGAAGTTTTTGCGGTTTCATTGTTTTTGATATATGCTTTTATGTGAGGTAGGAAGAGAGAGAGAGAGGTCAAACAGCATTTGACAGGATGTAAATGTGTTCAGGCACTGCCATCTGGTGGGGAAACTGGGATGGTGTGAGCGAGTGCTGTCCATTTTTTCTTGTGATACTACATATGTGGTAAGAGTAGGAAGAAAGAACAATCAAATAGCAAGTTGAGACACAGAGAGGAGTTCTGACTGATTTCCATATTACTCTGACAAACACATTAATCTTGTGACACACTTTGAGCCTGTCAAATGCTATTTGACACAACTTTAGACGTGTCAAAATAAGACATGCACTGACTGACGAAGGGAAATATCCCTTTACAACATATAATAGTTAGAAATAGCCTTAATAAAGCAGATATATACATTCTAAGCCAAATAACAAACTTAACATGTAATTCCTAGAGTCTGCCACAGGGAGGTGCTGTGAGTTTGCTGATGCAGATGCTGCAGCAGTTTTTTGCTGTGCTTTTACTTTGAAACACCTCCCAGAGGGAAACATGATGTTACATTTTACTGTAACAGCTACTCAGACGCCAAGAAATATGCCTTATCTTAAATTCTAAAGGTTGTTTATTATAAAATTCAAAGCAGTCCAACTTTTACTAAACCTTAACATGACATAAAAGCTGTTCAGAGGACGTTTTGAGGACGGAGGGAGCTGTCATGGGCTCCTTCTTCCTGAGTGTTTCTACATGTTTAAACCATAAACATAAGAAACAAGTTTTTCCTCCTCTCTGTATCCCACCTTATCCCGAGGCTTCTGGGAAATGTCTACATTCTGCAGACATTTGTGCAGGATGTGGACATGATGACGATTCACCGCCTTCTCCGGAGGTGAGGAGACACTGAGGCAGAGCTACTGGTGCTGTTAGGTGGTTGGAGTTGACTTACGTCTTGTCTTGAATAAATCAGTGGCCTGAACTTTAAGGTTAGACATTCAGGGTCTATCATGATGGGGTGGGTGCCCAGGGACAAATTAGAGTAACTGATGTTAGATAGTGTTGGAGTTGAAGTCTGGATTGTTTCAGAAAGAGAGCCTGGAGTCCAGAAAGACATGGATGGACAGCTGGTTAGCTCTACAGACGGACTATAGGGGGTCAGAGAGGTGTTCAGGGTGTGGGTGGTGATAATGGAGGGGCTGTAGAGCCTGGTGGGGCTGGAGGGAGCTGTGAAGGCGCCTCTGCGACTTACTTTGGGCGGGCTGCTTTTTATCTTGGGAACTTTAGCACCGCGGCCACGGAAGGTCTGCTCGTGGTCAAACTCCAGATCCTCCAGCCGCTGGGTCAGGGCCAGTTTCTGCTGGATGGCCATACGGAGGAGGGAGTTCAGCGTCTTTTTCTCATCCTCTGCTGCTGCCAGCTGCCTCTGCATCTCATCCAGCTGGGTAACATACTCATCACATCTACAAAGAGGAAGAGAAACACAAAGTTCAAATTCTCTTCTTATTTTATTAAATAAAGCAAATATGCGCTTAGCGGTCTCACCTTGTGGCAAACATGGCCCTGAGAGACGAGAAGGTGGCAGCATCTTCTTTCAGAGCCTTCAGCTCGTTCCTCAGCTTCATCATGGTCTCTGTCACCATCGCCTTTTCATTCTCATACTTGCTCTTCAAATTTGCAAGTGCAACCTCTGCTGTCTGCAATTTAGATCAGAATTTTTTATTCGAACACATGAGGTCTGGATTTCTTACACAAAAAGGACAATAAAAAGTACAAAGAGAAATCATTGTTGACCTGTTTGTTGGCCTTCAGCACCAGCCTGAGTGTGGCTATCTGCTCTCTCTTGGTGCTGAGCAGAGACTTCAGTTTCAGGATCTCCTCCATGCACAACTCCTTGTCCTTGTCAAGCATAGGAGCCAGCTCCCGGGCTGCAGCCCTCTGCCTGGACAGCTGCAGCGAGCGGTCGACAGCCCTCTGGAGATGTTTGATCTGGTCTCTGATGATGGCGTTCAGGTTGTAGATGTTCATGGGCTCTTTGCGCAGGTCCCCGCCTGCCTCTGAGGGCACCGGAGACGGGCAGGGAGAGATGCTGATGGATGGGGAGCCTGGGGGTTGGCGTGTAGGGCTGCTATGGCAGGAAGAAGCGTCCATTGTGTTGGTTGATGTCTCACTGTGATGGCCGTCTTTGGATGGGGAGTCCATGGGACTCCGTGGGGCGTCAGAAGAGCAGGCTGCTGATGCCGCAGCGAGGCGTCGTGCCAAGCGAGGCGAGAGCAAAGCCCGAGGGTCATCGGAGCCCTTCAGGCTGCCGCTGCGAGTGACGCGGCTCTGCCGGTAGTAGTCCAGCATGACGCGGTTGGGTGTCTCATTGTTGCACAGACACACGTGGTGGTAGAGCTGTGCCAGTTCCTCGCTGAAGGTAACCAGCTCATCCTGTGCTGCGTTCAGCATGCCCTGACTCTCTGTGGATGTGCTGGTGGCTGCTCGGAGCTCTGCCTCCAGGCTCGCCACCCTCTCCCTGCTGTCACGATAACTGCGCTCCAAATGAGTTACCTGCTTGGAAGAAACAAGTCAGATATTTGCAACATCAAATAATCTATTAAAGGTTATATTAAAAAGTCAGTGCTTCTATTAATGCTGCAGTAAAATGCTGCATGTTACCATGACTAACCTGTTCACTCAGTGCCTGGACCCTGTCGTCACTGTGGCTGTCTCCCTGCCCCTCCACAGCCTGGTTGTATTTTTCCTTCAGGACCTTGAGCTCTGCTTTCAGGTCGATCACCTCCGTCACCGCCACCTTGTACTTACACTCCAGGATCTCAAACCCGTGGATATCAGGGTCATGGTGGCCATTGGCTGGTGGTGATAATGAGCCACCATCAGGTTTCTCACTCTCCTGTGGATCCTCCAGCTCTTTGTCCCCGTTGAGACTTTTCACGGCATTGACGCGTTCTGTGAGGCGATGGACCCGCTCGCTTTGCTCCGTCAGGGCGCCCTGTGTGTGCTGCAGCTGGGTCTGAGACTCCTGCAGGTTCATGAGCAGTGCCGCCTTCTCACACTCCACCTGCAAGACGGAAAGATACTACATGAGCTGAACACTGCTGCATATGTAAATCGACTGCACTTATATAGCGCTTTTCTAGTCTTTGCGACCACTCAAAGCTCCTTTTACACTACTTGTCACATTCACCCATTCACACATACGTTCGCACACTGATGGCAGAGGCTGCCAAACTGTCAATCAGTCATCTCATTCACACACTGTTGGCTATGCCACTGGGAGCAATTTGGGGTTCAGTGTCTTGCCCAAGGACACATGTGGACTGAGGGAGCTGGGAATCGAACCGCCAACCTTTCGATTGAAGGACGACCGATTCTACCACTGAGCCACAGCCGCCCCTATGAATAATATAAAAACCCAGGAGGGTGGTTAAGCTCTTAGGCCTATAATTTGAGATAAAAATAACAGCAATATTCAGAGGCTGCTGATAAAAGCTACAGTATTGCAGGACTCAGTTACGGAAATGTATAATCAATAATGTGGCCTGCACAACTCCGTACCTTATGGGGCTCATTAAGATAAAGGCATTGTACACTGCAAGCATCATTATAAGGTAATAAGTGAGCAAACACAAGCGTATATTGGACTTGCTCTGCATCCTATCAGTTGACCTGTGTGCAATGCTGCAACCGTCTTGTGTCAAAACATTTCATAAGGACAGCAGGAGCTGACATTAAGTGAGTTTAATTGCTTCTTGTTCAGTGATAGCATCAGGGTGGTATGAGAGGGTAAGACTTTATTGATCTGATTCATTATGAGGGCCAAAGGGAGAAAAATAAATATATAAGTTGGAGCGATTTTAATGATACTTAACGCCTCCGGTGACAACTACAATCTTCATATAGAAAAATACAAAATTGATTTTTAAAAATCTAACTGTTAGTGATACACCTGATGCCGCCGGCGCGTATATCCATCCCAGAATAATCAACTCGAAAGAGAAAATTGATTAGTGAGTAATTGAGTTTACAGAGAAAGGCGAACTGCTAATATAGCAGCCGCTAATGTTATTTTCTATTTCCCCGAGGAGCTCAGCGAAGGGAAAATGTGAGTTAATGACTTAACTAGATTTGAACATGCATCTAATCTACCTTTGATTTTAGGTCTTCTAACACACTGTATGTGTTACTCTTGTGTGGGGTGCCTGTTTATGAGTGTGTGTTGCAGTAACACAGTTCCTATACTATACTATATAAGCTCTATATTTCTATTCTCTGTTTATATGGCTGCAGCTTATCACAGGATTGGAGCTTATTATAATGTAAATGTGAGTGTGTTGTGCCTATTCCTAGTCCTGTTATCTCTTAAGAAAAGCCAGGAGTAGTCAGTCTTTATCTCTGTCTCGACTCTGCATCTGCTCCCTGTGCCTATAAGACACTAATCACCCTGACAGTGCTCCCTATGCAACACGCAAATGTACTCTCTGTGCTACTACAGCAGGACGATTTGTGCTTTTTGATAATTAGGCTTCATCACCTTCACTAAAGCATACTGTATATTCTGTACAGCACTGATATGCAGTTCATATGGGCATGGTTCAAATGCATTAGATACTTTGTGTCTTAATATATTAAATGCTGTTTTTTAATCTCTTGTTTGGAAAAGTAGAATTCAGAAAAGCCTGCAGTATGTTTTGTTTATCCGGCTCCCACACTGCCATCACCTTGCCATTTCCTTGTGAATATCAAAGGCAGATGGTGAACAGCACTGCAAACAAACACACGCCCACTCAGCCTACAGCAGTACGACTGATGAAACCCCTCAGTCCACACACTTAGAAGTGAAATGTACTGTGTGAAAGTGGACGATCAATACAGCCATCTTCTAATGTGCAGTGTGCTGCTGGTTTTATCGCTCTGCAGTAAATTGTTATGTCAGACTTTTCCATAGAAGCAGCTTGAAAACAACTGAAATTGTGCAGACGGTAACTCACTAACCAATGTAGCATTCAAGCGGAGCCACCACTGATCCATAACAGGAATATTCAATAACACAAAAGGGCAAAGCAAATAATAAAGTGCTTTCCAGCAGCTGCAAGTCAACTCTGGTGATTTGATTTGAGGTTATTATGGGTCATTTTATTCACTGGCTCTGCTCTGAGGCCTTTTCTTTTGACCCACCTGTAGCAGCTGCTGTTTGAGCTTCTGCATCTCCGACAGGTTGAGCTCACTGAACAGGTCCGGCACAGGGTGCAGGCCGTCTCCTTTCCGGCCTGGTCTGTACTCCCCATTCATCTTAGCCAATCCGTTGCCCGTGTGGAGGTGGCCGTTGCGGCGGTTGCTGTCCTCATTGTTGCCGTTAGCAGCCGGGATGGTGCTGCCATTGGTGCCGTTGGTTCCGTTTGTCTCCTCTGGGAACTTGAGGCCCTCGACCCCGGTGACTGTGAGCGCCAGATGGGCCCCCGCCCCGTAGACGCTGTCACTCAGGCTGATGTGGTGGGCCAGCTCCTTCCTCAGATTGTTCTTCTGCTCACGCTCACTCTTGAGGGCGTCCAGAGCCTCCTCCAGCTGACCCTCAGAAATGTCCTTCAGACGTAAGGCGTCCTCCAGCTGACTGTTAAGAAGGACAGTCTCCTCCTCTAGAACTTTAATCTCATGTTTCAGTCCTTCATACTCCACCTGAGGAGCAGCAGAAAGAACAGGGGGAACAGGAAATGTAATTGATTAGATTCTTAAGAAGAAGAATCCTGGTTTTAAAAGATCGGCTGATCTAATCTCAGGTCAACATAGAGAGGAAATGTGAGGCAGAAGGTTAAGAAAAAGCACTCTTCAGATATTGATAAAAAGTGTTGTCCCCTTCAAAATCTTTGTCTTTAGAAAAACAAAAAGATGGCCGATATTGACTTAAATAAAACTCCACTATACCTTTACCTATGAGGCTATATAGTAGTTTTTTATGAGGGGAACATTAAAAAAATATGTAATCTAAAAATATGTCTGGTTTATGTGGTCAAAAATATCATCAGTAATTTAAATTTAATTGCAAAGAAGTTAAAAACATTCCTTTTTCCATTTCAGAAACCTGCCACAGTGTGAGCTACTATACAGTAAGACCAGCAATGTCTAAGTCCTACATCACAAGAGTGATTTCATGTTGATAAATGACCTTAATCTACTTCAGCCCAGCAAAGGGATTAGAAATTTTGACCAAAGCCAATACAGACTCTGTATCTCTGTGTGTGATAGCACAGGGGAAACTGTAGCTCCTTCTATAGGATGGTGAGTAACCCGATGAGAGCACCGTTTGATCCAGTGCTTCCTGGAAGTGAGACTAAAAACTTGAAGGGGAGCAGGCTCAAAGGTTTGTTGGAGACGTGAGTCATGCAAATGAACTGAGATAAGGTTGGTGTCTCGTGTGTGAAGTTATGAATCTGCACTGGACACATTTTGCTTGGGCTTGGTGTATCTGAGAAGCTCTTCACACCGACCTGACTCTGCTTGAGCGTGGACACCAGTTTCTGCAGCGTGATGTTCTCCTCCTCCAGCTCGGTGTAATCCTGGAGCAGCCGGGTCTCTCTGAACTTGTACTCCTTGATCTCCTCCCTCATCCTGCTCCTCTGCAGCTCCAGCGTCTCGTTACTCTGGAGCAGAGAGGAAACATACAAGGCAGAGAGATGGGTACAATGAGTAGAGAGGATTAGAAGTCAGTTCACAATGTAAATCCCTGCAACGCAATTTTAAACTCTCCTGTCAGCTTAAGATTGGTTGATTTGTGCAGCCTCGTAAAGCTGAACAATGGGACTGTAATACGTAATGCAACTCATACGTAATACTCTCTCAGAACTAGACTGTACACACTCTTCATCTCTGAAAGCATGAGAACGTTTATGAAACTGTTTCATTATCATAAATGCAGTGAGTCAGCACCCTCATAGGCAGATCCTTATTTCAGGTCACCTGCTGTGCTGTGGGAGAAACGTGAGCATATGCTGGACCAGATAAACTGTCGATCAGAGAAATGCAGCAGCTACAAAAGTCCCAAATCTAAGAAGAGTTGGCAGCAGCACTGAGGATATACTGAGACCTCAGCAAAATCATCTGTGCTCACGAAACGCCTAATGCTAAGTTATAGTCAAAGGGAAAGGGAGAGGGATGAATATCATCTCAGTTATCTTCAAAAGAACTGATCCTGGTGATTTAATAACAGTTTAAAGAACAATTGTTCTCATATATTTATAAAGATGAACTCTTTTTTAGTGTTTCAAGTCCAAATGTGAATCAAATTACAGTGAAGTTCTTGTTAATAACATAATAATTAATAACATACCAATGCAATGCAAAAACGACAAGACTTTAGTATTAAAAACAACTAGATAGAGATAGATTACAGACTTTATATGTGTACATGTGTGTACTTTACACACTGCAGAGCCGCCTGCAGCTCTCTGTGCAGATGGCAGAAGTGCTGACCCAGAGAGTGTCAGGAGGAGTGGGCGGGTACACACAGGCGGAGGAAGCTCACATTTGGTCTCTTTTGTGCTTCTAGAATATCAGTTTACAGTGTGTGTGTGTGTGTGTGTGTGTGTGTGTGTGGGTGTGTGTGTGTGTGTGTGGGTGTGGGTGTGTGTGTGTGTGTGTGGGTGTGTGTTTAGGGGTGGATGTCAGTGGCGCTTTTGGAACGGGCAACTGGACTGGAACTACAGTCTATTATTAAGCTTTTGATTTGTACAGTAGCTGACAGCAGCTCCTGTACTAATGAAGCCTCCACTGCAAAATGCACAGAAGTACAGTCGAGCTGCAGCTGCAATCCAAGAAAAGCAAGAGAAACCAAATTACATTTCACAAACATTATTAGCGTATATCAAATTAAACAAGAACACATTGTCGATGCTGCATTGTTGTTAATAATGACCTTCCCTTGCAACATGTTGTCTAATTACATATTCATGTCAATGCGGGGGAATTACACTGAGCTGGGTATGAAGTGCAAAGGATTAGAGGCCAATTATCATTCAGTGAGGCTCTATAGAAGCGTCGCTGATCAGGGGCTTCAGTGGTCGGGGTCAGGGACAGTGCGGCTCACGACGCTGGCAGTGAGCCCAACAGGGGGGCAGAGCTGGCAGTGAGACTCACCCCTGATCCAGAGTTCACAGCACAGACCGGGACTGTGACAGCTTTATTGGATTCATGACACAAAAGCAAACATGGCACGAGTCCAGATATCCTGTACTCATTTATCATCACTAGCACTGTTGCTTTAGTAACGGGGGGGTAAACACAAAATGTTAACACAGGATGGAAAATAAATATATAGTAACTTGGCCTATTTTTTTTTAAAGTTTGACTTTTTTCAGTTTAGGCAGATCAGGAGGAAGTCAAGATAAACTTCCTCTTATTGGGGCGCTGTGAATAAATAAAAACATGCTATTTGTGATATTTACTTAAGTGGCTTAAAAGAAACTCTAGCTCTCAAGCAAAAGTACATTTTTCCCTTCTGTTTTTTATTTTCATTGTTTACATAAACCTCTTTTATTAACGGCTTTTGTTAAAAGTTAATTGGAACTTGCAAGAATCTTTTGATATGACGTGATCTGTGACGGCTGAAGCCCCCTGTGTGGCTGCAACACCTGTTTCTCACGATGAAAAGCTGCCGCCCCCCCCTCATTAAGTGGCATCACAGATGCAAATGAGGATTTCAAAGTGAACCAAAAACCATTTGATGAGCACATCATCAAAGAGCTGTGATCAGGATGCAAACAGGTGACAGGTGTGTATGTGAGGAGAGACAATTTATCACATCAGGTAGTCAGATTCTTATTTGAAAGTCTATGATATCTCACCTGATGCACCTGTGTGTGTATGACATTACTCTGCCTACCCTCCTGATGATCGATGAAGTAAATGTGTGTGTGTGTGTGTGTGTGTGTGTGTGTGTGTGTGTGTGTGTGTGTGTGAAATGTGTATTCTCTGTGTGTATTGCCGGTTGTGTGATGGGAGCAGCGTGGCTCACTCTGCCTACACATGTGCCGAGCTCAGGGCATTTCACTGAGTCCCCAGCTTAGCACCGGATTTGCCCCCCACAATGGGGTCGTGGCCGGGGCGTCTGACCCCCACTCGAACTCCTGCGCTGCCGGACAGAGCGGCTGCAGACACGTACGAATGCATAAACGCACGCTTTGCACTCGCGCACATGCATATTGTTTTCTCTGTGAGGTTTGACCCCTTTCTGTCCGTCACTGTGCCCCTTTGTCCTCTAACATACAAATCTCATGTAGGTTACCATAAACAGTATATTTGGCTAGGCAGGAAGTGATGAATGACTTTACAAAAATAAAAGATCTCTAACTAAAATCTAAAAGTTAGCGTTGGATTTGTTTCTTATTTTTAGGACACAAAATGCATTCAGTGACCCAAACTTTGTAAATAAATTAGACTTTTTTACTCAACAAGCCTTAATGCAAATACAAACACTACCCTTGTTTCTTCAAGTTAGTTGAAGACTTCCTGAGGGATTTTTCTATTGAACTGTTTTATCCATTACACCCATTACACCTGTCAGATGGAACTGTCTGTAACTGTTGACCTGCTCACCTCTCGCAGCTCCTGCCCGAGTGCATTGAGCCTCTCGTTCTCTGACTGTGCGTTGGACGCCACAGAGCGGCTCAGCGTCACCTCCGTCTGCAGCTCCAGCAGACGGCCCATGTAGTACGCCTCTTTACAGGCCGACTCCTGCAGCAGCGTCTCCTCATTGCTCTCCCCATCCTCTGCCACCTTACGCTGGTTGGTGTAAGCCTGGCCGAACGCCTAGGGAGGAAGAAATGGAGGGATGGTCAGAGAAAAAGCAATAATACAACCAACAACCGTCTTTTGCAAAGTCAAAATTGAACTGACACTTATCCAAATCCTGTCATATAACATCAGCATCGTAATCCATGAGAGGGATTTGTGCCCACTGGCATGTAGAGTTCAGCCAGCACATCTTTCCGAGTTATGGCCACTAGGCGTACTCCTGCTGTACGTTTGACCACCGACAGCACTGACTGCAAACTTGCTGCAGGGTCTGCCCCCCAAGGATACCTGCTCTGTCTATGTGGGATGATGTTTCACTCTGATCAATAGACACACTGTTCCCATTTTCCTGACACAGGTTTTCACGGCACTGAGAGCTGACTTGTCATGACAAAGGAGCCGAGGCTTGATTGAGAAAATCAAAGCATGCATCAACAGCAGAACAGGCCCACCATACTCCACTTACTGTACCGAACCAGTGCTGTTACAAATGGACCAAAGCTCGGTGGCCAAAGTGATCTGACCATATCAGAATCAGAATCAGGGTTTATTATTAAGTAGGTTTACACATACAAGGAATGTGTTCTGTTGTTTTGGTGCAGAACGATTAACACAGAACTAGAATAAGAATAAGTAAAAGACTTAAATAGAACAACATAAAGAAAATAGTCTGTGATAGTCTGAATTAAAGTCTTAACATTCGTGAACTGTTGAGTGACTGAAGGGCTGGCTGAGAGTCTGCGTAACGCAGGGGGGTGAAGTGGGGCCGGGACCTCGTTGATAAGGCTGGCAGCAGAGGGGAAGAAACTGTTCCTGTGTCGGGAGGTTTTGGTCCTGATGGAGCGCAGCCTCTTGCCAGAGAGGAGGGTCTCAAAGAGACTGTGTCCGGGATGAGAGGGGTCGGCCTCAATCTTTCCTGCACGCCTCAAGGTCCTGGAGGTGTACAGGTCGTGGAGAGATGGCAGATTGCAGCCAATCGCCTTCTCTGCAGAGCGGATGATACGCTGCAGCCTGCCCTTGTCCTTGGCAGTGGCAGCAGTGTACCAGACGATGATGGAGCGGGTGAGGATGGACTCAACGATATGGTTACTTTGTGCGGGGCTTAGGGAATAACATTACATGAAGTGTATCCTGCATGTGTGTAGAAAGAATTCCATCACATTTAACTGCACATACATGCAGCAGCTCCCTGAGTGGTTCAATAACTACTATGAAGCATCCTTCACTTTCTTGGTGGATCAGCAGGAATAATGAGTATGTGTCCTGCACTGGCGTCTATGAGAGGCGATGGATCGATACAGCTTCCTCTGAAAAATACTTCATGGTTTAGAATTGCCTCATGAAACTGTAAACAACACAGCACATGTATTTTTTAGAGTCTCTGGGAGGAAGTTCCTGCACAGGGTTACTAATTGATAATGCAGCCTAAATCATCAGGGAGTCATTCATTGTGGACTGTTGAGTATTAATAATTCACTTAAGTCTTCGCAGCCTACCACAACATAATAACAACATTTTCTCTGTTGGAGATGAATCATTTATAAGCATCAATTATTTGGAGAAGACTCCAGCTCCAGGGTGCTCCAGCAGTATTTTCTTCCCACTGTGTGAGTCAGTTTTCTATTTACGTCTGATACATGAGCTCTCAGAAGAAGTATCAGTGTGCTGACATCCTATTGTTAGTCAGAGGCGATTTATCACAGCCAGGAAGTGCAGATTCTGGGGTGTTTAAAGGACTGGAACAAAGAGGAGGGCATTGTGGATGTTTAGCACATATGATGATAAGTTGTTGTTCATCCTGCGTAATAAATGGGTGTGTAGTTGCTTGAGAGTGAATTAGATGCGCCCCTCCCTCTGTCACATCCGACCTGCTGTTTGAATACTCATTAACAGCCTGCAGAGCAACAGTAGTTAAACAATACATCCCGTCACCGTGACGACGTCCTGATGTAATAATTCCAGTCACAGTCCAACAGATTAAAGAAATCAACATGGTACAAATGCTTTTACATTCTGTCAATATGAATTCACATTTAATCTGTAAATCAGGTAAAAAAGGCACCATTAATTCAGGCACTGATTCCCCTGGTAGACATTTTAATTCCAATTCAATAAACCCTGTTGTTTAACAGTTTGCATGTCAATAACATCCTCTAAATACACAGAATACTCAGACATGTAATTATAAAACATGTCCTTCAGGAGTTGCTTCATAAAGACCAGAAATACTGTATTATAATTCTCCCTCTCTCACTCGTCTCTCTTTTATTCCTCGCTCTCTTTCACACTCTCTTGTTCTCTCGCCCCCGCGCCCTCTCTCGCTCTCCAGGGAGGCACCGCCTGATTGTAGTGAATGATTAAGAGGGAGGGCCTCAAACAAAACAGCTGATTAATTCTAAGCACAGTGCGACTGAATGAGCTCGAATTCTCGCTTCAGATGAGGGGCTGTCAGTGTGCGAGCAGACCTCCCAGCAACAGCTGAGGCCTTGAAAACCTGCTGGATTTATAGTGTAATGAAAGCTACGGCAACAGAAAAGATTTGGCTTGTAAGCGGATTTCTGTTGAGGTGTTTTTTTATACCCTCTTTACCCTAACTTTACAGTGGCTCGGGGCAAATTCAAAACTGGCTGGTCTGGGAAGTGTGTAACATTTTTTGGTACTGATGTAAAAATGTTAGCTCGAGTTTTTCAGAATCAGTCTAAGGTACATAAACAGACAAAAAAGAACATGCCAGATTTTTCAAGGCATAGATGTCTTAAGGCAATAACATGTTGGGAAACATGATAAGTTGGTTTCTTGCTGAGGGTTAGATGAGAGAGACTGATGCCACTCTCATACTCTGTACTGAATGCGTCAGACAGAAGCTGGTTAGCATAGCCTAGCATGAAAAGTGAAAGCAGGGGTTAACAGCTATGTCTCTGTCCACAGGTAGAAAATACACCTACCAGCACCTCTAAAGCTCACTAAAAAAGGAAGTGTAGGTGGGCTAATATTTCTTAGCTGGGAGGAATGACTTCAAGAAGTTAGCTTGCCGAGGAACTAGCTGAATCTTCAGGAAGTCTGTAAAATGACAACTGAGATTTTACACTATCATGTACAGATTGAAAACCTGAGGCATACAGTGTTCATTAGTAAGGTGGATTTTCTTGTCTTTGCACAGAGCAAGGCTACCTGTTTCCCTCTGTTTCCTGTTTATGCTAAGCTAAGTCTCCAGGCTCTAGCTTTACTTTTTGTAGACATTCTTCAGAGAAGTATTTATCCTCTCAAGAGGATTTAATTTTCAATTCTCAAGAAGGCAAAAAAAAAAAGTATTTACCAAAACAATTTACTTCAGTTTTGACTAAATAAAAAGTGTAATACATTAATTTTAATGTATGAGGAAATATTTGATCACAGTTGAGTAAGGCCGAGCTACTTAGGGAGGGATAGTACTTCAGCCTGATAAACATGCTGGCTACAGAAACACACAGTAACAGACAGACAGACTGTCCCAGTTACAAGTTGTGATTCAAGAGCAACTCATCCACATCGAATCGGTAGACCTTGGATGTGTGTAACGAGAGGCAGATGGTTTCATAACAAGCCTCCTATAAGGGCTGAGGCGTGCTCCTCGAAGTCGCTCCATCTGCCTTCTGCTCCTCTTCTCAAAGGAAATCAGAGTGACACTGAGGGCTGAGGTTCAGCGTTTACACACAGAGGATCACAGTACGTTCTGGCCCTCCTGATGCTGCTTCACCGCCGCTCCTGGTGGGCTAAAAATAACTCTGTGACAGCGATGCATTTTTCAGGGTAATTACGTGAACGACACTGACGTTCCTGCATGCCGTGTCATCATAGTGATGGATTTGATTTGGTCCTGTATCTGTGTCCAAATTGGTGAACAAACACAGTAACTAAAGCCAGATAACGTGTGAATAACAATGTGGAAGATTCAAGTTCAATACATTTCCTCAGGATGATATCAAGAGTCTCTGATTGGCAGCCTGCTCGGTTTGGTGTCCTGAAAAGCCCGTAATGCATTCAACCTTGAGGCTCCTCAGCCTTCTGTGGCTCTGGATAGAGTCCAGACAATAGAGTCCCCTTCTATAGATATTCATCCCTGAGGCCATGGAAAGAGGAGCAGATTGAAGGAACCAACCCAACGCTGCACCAGTGTGAGAGGAGGAGCGTGTGCGACCCTGAAATCCTTCCCTGTCTGCTGCAGTTCCTAATGAGGAGTCAGGGGAGGACCTGTGTGTGTGTGTGTGTGTGTGTGTGTGTGTGTGATCCTGTATGTGTGTTTATGTATGCAGCAGGAGTCTAATTTTACACCCAGGAGGGAGAAGAAAAGTGAACTTCTTCTACAACAGCAATTAATCTCCACCAAATGTTCATGATGAAGTGAATTTCCCCTGCAGCATTCATGGTAAGTTTATTTACAGATAGGAATGTAAAGCTAGCATGAAATCTATATTTATTTAAGGTCAGAGAGCAAAGCTTAGAGCCAGACGATTAAGCTGAATTTCAAGCAGTGCAGAAACATGGACACAGCCAAGAATAACAGTTTAGTTATACGCCCTTCTGTATTTAACTTCTAATTAATGTGGATTTTAATTAGATTATCTGGATTACCTCATAAATTGAGAACGACGCTGACACTTTAATGTGGGAACAATATGTGAAATGCATCACTCTTATTGCTCAGTTTGAGACGGAGCAGCTTTATGTTTGGATCAGGAGAATGATTTAAATATCAGCCACACATCCTGTCACGCTCCAATCTCTGTCTGCTACTACAATGTTTTGATAAGTTATGGGGAATCAGAAATCAGGGACATCTACACAGAGACACACACGCACACATACTGTTGTGTCCTGTCCAGATGGTCGACCCTGCACAACCAAACGAGGGATTTCAGAACCACGGAGAGAGACAACGCAGCTGTCAGCGTCATGTAGAGAACAGATAGATAGATAGATAGATAGATAGATGGAAAGAAAACAACAGCTCAGACACTCAGACGAACAGCATCAAGAGCATAAAAAAATCAAAGAGACATAACTTTAGAAGCAACATGTTACATGTTAAACTCGCCTGGGTGAGTCAACAAAACAAACAGGAGTTAAACCTGACTCACTCCTTTTGACGAGAACATGTGAGACTGAAACACACTGTCTGTGGAGGAACACGGCACAGCAGAACCTGGGGACAAGGTGAGTTCACACTTCACAAATTGCTGCACACTGTTGCAGGTTGGACCTAATGTGCTACCTTATTGTCGGTAAACAATAATTCACTCTTACAAGATTGTTTTATAACAAAACTATTCACTCCTTAATGTGTGTGATATAAAAATTAAACTAAACTAAAATACAAGCCTACATTAAACATTAGATATTAAACTAGTATGTACATGCTACGTGAAACAATAGTGCAATGATGAGGAGTGCAAAGGATGCTAAGGTAGATAGTTTTCCAGTATTAACAGTAAAAACAGTGTGCAGATATTCAGGTCAGATGAGGGATGATATATTTACAGTGGATGTTGGTTAGTTAGTTAGTTCTGGCACTCTGTGACTGTTAAGTGTTCATCAGCCTGTGGGAAGAAACTTTTTTTTGTGTCTTGTTGTTTTGGCGTACAGCGTTCTGTCTACAACATCAGTGATCATCTAAATCAGTGATTTAGATTTGCACGTCCAAATAAGATGGTCAGAATCAAAGCTACACAGGCACACGTTTCTTAAATTTCTCCAGTATGATTCAATCCGACAACACTACATCCTACATATCCCACAATGCAACTCAAGTGCAATCAGTGTAACGTCCATCAACAGACCCTCCCTGCCTTTTTATAGCCCAAATCTTTTAAACCGCTTTTAAACAGGGCTACAACTAACAACTATTTTCATAGTCGACTCGTTGTGTTTTTAGTGTTAATTAGCAAATGCTAGCATGCTAATAGGCTAAACTATGCAGTGAAAATGCATAATATTATACCTTTTAAACTTTGGCATTGTACTATTATCATTATAAACATGTTTATATTCTGAGGGGCTCAGGTACAGCCTCGCAGATTTGTCACCACAGCTGTATTGGAGCTTGATAAATAACTCAAAATAAGCTCCATAAAAAAGATGTTCTCTCCGTGCACAGCATGACAAACACTCCCTCTTTGTTTGAAGGCTCTCTGTTTGATTCTCCTTAGCCAACGCTGAGATAACCCTGATGACATCACAAACTTCAGAGAGCTCCCTTCAGGGCCATCGAAGGCCAGATACAACTGTGTGAGCGAGGGGTACTTTTTGTGACGAGGAAACTGAACTTCATGTGTCAAATAGGTGGAAAAGTGAGAGATTAAGTGTTGTTAAAAAGTTAGGAATACTTTGATAAGAAATCAGAGTAAGGTTAAAGGAAGATTAATACATTAAATTCCTTTTCAGAGTCTCTATTATATTTATTATTCCAAACAAACTGTGATGTACTTAGAGCCCATTTCCATAATGAGCCACAGAGGAAGCTTTATGGGTAACGTTGCCCCGGCACACGTCGCCCTTTAACAAGGACACAGAAACGTCCCCATGTGCTTCTCAGCTACAGGGAAAAGTGCCAAGTCAAGAGATCTGTCATCTATAAAAACACACAGGCACATTTTCACAGGCGAGGGGAAGCTGGGTAATCACAGCCCAGCAAGAGTGGAGGTCAGTCACTCTGACAGAATTAAAGCAGAGGGTGAATAATAATTTATCTATTGAAAATATTTGTTTACAGCTGAAAAACACACTGATCACCAGATGATACTAAAAATAAAACTTGTATGTGTTTATGAGCTTAAAGCGACCAGCAGTCTTCTTCTGAATCGACAGGGATGTCATTATAATGCTGAGTACCCGGGCGAGCTCTACTGCTCCATTTATATCCTTTATTTACATTTTCCCTCGCCGCTATTCATGAATCACTGTCTACATAAACACTGAGCTAACATAGTGTAAGTGCTCTATAGATAGTAAGGAGGGTAAATGTGAATAGCCCCGCTTCTGCTCCTCTTTGCTGAGAGGCTATTTAGTGAAGCCTGTTACTCCTCTGATAACATTACGCTATTATGTCGACACTAGACGGGGAAAAAAATCTATAACGCAGGATAAAAGCTTTAATGTGAAATCCCTGCTAGTTACAACAAATCCACAGCAGTGAAACATCTGTCGCTTTTTCACCAACACAATGTGTGTGCGTCACATGCTGTGTGAAGCTGAGAGGCCTGCCAGGGGACAGGCGGGGGTTACTTAAACTGATGTGGCTTATTACAGTGATTCAATTTGGCTGAAGTCTGCTCGTGATAAGGAAGATGCTTGGATTACTTCCCAGAATGCTGTTCACTAAAGTGTGCTCAGTCTGTGCCTGGCTGAATGGACATTGAATGGGGAGACAGAGAGACAGCAGGGCTCCGGGTTTGTTATGCAAGATCCAAAACGACTCTTTTAAAAACTTTCTCTTCAGATCCATCCCAACGTTCTTCTGTTCTAACGCCGCAGTGTGAAATTAAACATGCAGCCAATCGCTGTTCCCCCTGCCGCCTCGATGACAAGCCATTATATCTTCTACAAAGGTACATTTTTCAGGACATTTTGTAGGATAAATAAAAGGATTTTTTGTTCCTCTCGATTAGCTTGAGCAGACCAAATAACATTACAGTCCTATCAAACTGCACAGCCTGTACCAGCTGGAAGTGTGCCATGTGAAGCTCCCTCTCTGCTTGGTAATGTGCCCTGCAGGAGACCACGAGCAAGTCGACCCCAAAAACACATGGCCAAACCCTTTAGGGCCGATCCCAGCACAAAAATACATGTTAGAAAATAAAAAGGGCTGCAGGCGCACTCCTGCATGCACTTCACTGGTATTCAGCCCTGAATCCTCCCATTCAGTTACAGAGGGAACAAGAGCCACCAGGCTGGAATGGGAAACAAAAATAAGCAGTGAGTGAGAAGGAGGAGAGATGAGGCTTTCCTGTAGAGAGCTCTCTGAGTGTCCTGAGACAGAAGGGAAAGGACGAAAGAAAGACTTGAAATCATCATATTTCTGCATGTTTGGAACAAATTTACTGATCACAAATGTTCTGTCAATAACAAACTGTAGTTCCAACACTACAGACAAAAACGATCTGCATGCCCTTATGTGATCTTACTTTATACTATAATGGATAACAGCAGCAAATAAAGCATATTTTATTAAAAAACTTGAACCCCTCCAAATGTTACTTCAACAGCATCTCTCTCTTCATGTCATTGCTGCCCAAATCCAGATGTGACCCCCTTTGAAAACCTCCTGAATGTGATCAAGAGGAAGACGGACGGTCACAAGCCATCGAACAAAGACGAGTTGCTCCAAGAGCGGCCTAACGTCACCCAGCAGCTCTGTGACAGACTGGAGGAGAGCATGCAGAGATGCATGAAAGCTGTGATTAAAAACCAGGTTATTCCACCAAACACTGACCTCTGAACTCTGAACTGAAAAACATATTTTTTTGCATCTTTTGGTTTCCTAACCAGGCGTCATTTTCTGCAAACAAATAACCTAAATGAGAATATTTCATTTGGAAGTAGGACAAATGTTACAATACAACATATTACACAAAACTATAATAGAACCAGAGAAAAACATATTTTTGCGGTGGTGTCTTAATCTTTTCCAGAGCCGTATGTCTTTTATGTCAAAATAAAACATAGTTATCAAAGCAGACGGAGAGGAAACAGAAACCATTCATATTTAAAGAGCTGCAACCACTGACATTTGGGCATCAAGTTATTTTCATAATGACTATTTACTTCTGGGCCTATTTGTTTCACTTCTTAAAGCAACAATAGCAAATGTGTTTAATCTGCTGTTTGTTTTTACATAAGCTTAATGTTTGTCTAACTGTGTTTACACTCTCAGCCAGACATTCATCAACACTTATTTTAATAAGGGCTGCACGATACTGGAAAAAAATAATACTGCGATTTTGTTCTGTGATATTTATTGCAATTCTAAAAAATACAGGAAATGTTACCAGATAAAAGCAGTGTCTTTTCATGTCCATATAAACAATTAACAATCAAACTTGATATTATTTGGAACTTTTAATTCTATTTGCTTCGAACAAAGCAAAACCTGCTCTACGACTTGGATACTCTGAGTTCATGTTTCTTTATAAAGTAAATACAAATAGACTTGGGGTGTCTGTAACTTTTTGAAACAAACTCACCGTATCTTACTTCCTGTCGACACACACTCACGTCGTGTGTGCTGCAGGTGTAGCTGCTAAAAGTGCTAAACAGTCTGGCACATAAACTGACCGTTAACGGAGCGGACGTGCCATAGCGTTAACGAGCACCGCGGCAAGGTATCGCTGACAACGGGATTACACACACTAAAACGCCACCTCACAAAAGTGAACGTCTGCAGCGTTGCTTGCTTGTTTACCTGCACGTGACACACAGACTCTTCTGCACAGTGTCAGGTCTCCGTGTGCTCTGGTGAAGAGCTTCACTAATGTAATATCTAACAGACTTTTCCTGTAGATCAGTCGAGTAAAATGAGATTTCATGCACCGAGCAACAATACAGTAGCAGCTTGACTTGTTTCAGTCAAGCTTGCGTCACTATCGCACGTCCTGCAATGTGACTGTTGCACATGCACACATCACAATTGCGATGGTTAGTCGATAAATCATTCATCCGCCCTCACTGTACCAGTTCACTGTTGCTCATGGAAGCTTTGCTGTAGTCATGTGATGATTCAAAGACAGATTGCTTGTGCAGGTGTGTGTGTGAGTAAAAGGTGAAGCTGTGTCCCAAACAAATCCTCTTCCTCAAGGAATAAGCTGATAAACACAAAGATTCACTGCAGCTCACACATTCATTAACACTGAATTAACAGAACCAACAAAGCTGAGTGAAAGATTTCAGTCATCATGATCCCTAAAGTCTAAAATAACAGCAAACAATCTTTCTGCTTCTCTCAAAGGACACACGAATGTTTTAAGCATCGTTTTCCGGACCCCTTCTTAAGTGTTTCCTCCCTCCATCATAATCCTCCCAAAGACAACAGACTATTTCTGTTATGATCCTTAACTACTGCAAGTACTGAGTCTCCTAAGTCATTCAAGTGTCATTCAGGGACTTGCCTGAAGTGAAGACCGATAAGAGCACTAATGTAGAGAGGGTGGAGCACTCTCTCTCCTCTGTGCTACACACATAGCTCCCTCCATCCTACAGTCCTTCAGCCCTTTGTTAGACTTAAGAGGTAGAAGTCCTCCATCAGACAGGAAACCATAAATTAAAGGTGTAAAAATCCTAACGAGGGAAAGTGAGCTTGGAGGATGGCAGTGAGGAATAAAAAGATGGAGGTGTTTGAAGGCTCACAGGCTAATCGGTATTCTGTGTCAGTGCTGGCAGACGCACCCAGAGATGCAGCCAGAGAAACGAAAGAGAAAGAGGGAGACAGGAGACAGATTCCCTGATAACACTGTCTCCTGTCTCTGTAGTGGGTCTCTGCTGTGCTGATAAAGAGGACTCAGCCCAGCCACACAAACACAGAGACAATAGAGAGCCCGGCCCGCATGCAGAGACCCTCTTGGTATTGACACATGGGGGCCTCCGGGTGACTCAGGGCTTTTGTGCAGCCACAGATGAGCCTCCATGTCCAGCCTGCAGCCTGCTGGAGTCAGTGTACAGTATGGTCCAATGAAAGGCTTTAAATAAGATGGTAGCACTTTACCTCTTCTTTTAGTCTCTTATCTCGTCCAAATGTTCTTCCTTTTCATTAGAAAAGTTCAACCATAAGACATTTTCTGTAGAAGTACTAACAGCTCTTAAATAGGGCTTCTTGCCATTTGTTCTGCTTTATAACAAATGGTTATATGAGGCTTACCTAAGCCCCCTCAGTATACAAACATGTGTATAAAGATAACAGTACCATGCCAATGTTTAGGCTGAATATTATTAAGTATGTTCCCTGCATAGTTTAGCCTGTTAGCATGCTACTTTTTGCTGATTAGCACTAAAAACAGGAAGTACAGTCGAGGCCGATGCAAGGTTAGCTCTGTAGGTATGTAATGAGTTGTGCTTTTTCGGCTTGATGCTAGATGTTTATTTATTGAAAAGAAGGTATTACAATGTATCCTGATGGTACGACAATAAATGATTGAAAGATGTTGTTACTCTTTGACAAATGACAACTTGAAACCGAGGCACAAGTGTTTCAGGATTCAAGAAGAGAAGACAAAGTCATCGCGATTCTTCCTCTGCGGCCACAAATGTCTGTACAATACTTCATGGCAATTCTTATGGTATTTGTCTGTTTGTTGAACCTTTTTGGTCTGGACCAACCTGGTGGACTGACCAACAAACTGACAGAGCAGCATCTCCATCTCTAGAGCCGTGCATCTATTACAGATTAAACTGGCAGACATTTTCAAATGATAACTCTCTAATGTGAGGGTTTATTTCACTTCTGTTTTATGACTCTAAGTATGGATCACCCAGAGAAATTACACAGGAAAGTTTGTCTGCATTCTATAAACTATATCATAAATAAACAAAATAAAAGACTGACAGATTGCTGATTGAAATAACTGCTCTGCACCACAAAACAACAGGCATGTTGCTTGCTGACTTTCTTCAGCTGAAACAACACGGGCTCCCCTCCTCTCAGCTGTTTCCTCATCATGACCTAACCTGACATCAGCTCTCCGGTGATGGAAGATGGGGTTAATTAAATGGGTTAAATAGGGGATGATTTAAAACCTGTCCAATGCTTTATATCCCCTAACAGGGCAGAAGTGACAAAGACGGATCCTCTGACCCTGATTCTGTATCACAGACCAATCACAAGTGCATGTTTGGGTGTGCACGTGCTCATGCATGCCAGTGTGTATGTGCACTGTAATTGTCGTGATGTCAGAGGATCATGCTTGCTCTCGTTCTACATCATTGCTGGATATAATGGCCTCTGGTCATCTAGATGGGAGGCTGCTCTTTCTCTGGCATGCAGAGATAAAAGCATGATGGAGACTGAGCTGAAACTACCTTTCTCTGTCTAGACACAACCAAGAAGAATAACTGAGGGGTGCTCAAATCACAGATTTATCAAAATGTTAACAATAAATATCAGCAGCAGCTGGAATAAACAGTTCTTAAAATAACAAAACAGAGACCTGGGGTTGCACAAACAAAAGTTTTCCTTGTGAGAGGGCAGCCTGATTTTTTGCTATGCTTTCAGAGTCTGCAGCACACACAGCTAAAGTAGACGACTAATCAATACAGCGGCCTGCAGGCAGGGGAGTCCTGTTCCCTCTCCCCTCTCACACACTACTGTGTTTCACTGCAGCAAAAAGGAGCTTTCTGAAAAACATAATCTGTGCAGGGCTGGGCAGGCCTGAAGGCTCTACGCAGAGAGAAGAGCTTCATTTATTCATGTTCTCCTTCATGTGGGGATCATTAGATTTCAGGAACAGGGACAAAAGAAACTTATGAGTCACACTGGAATAAAAGTAGTCCTTTTTGCTGACACTTTCAAAATCATTCTACACACAGTGACCAGTCACCACTTCATCCCTCTCCTCCATCAAGTCAACACAACCATAAAAACCTGAAACAACAAAGAGACTCGACTGATGGGCGATCCTGCTGCCCCTCCCTCTTTAGCTTCAATCACAACATCCGCACCCAAACCCCTCAAACCTCTCCTGCTGCACATACAGAGAGAGGAGAGAAAGTCATACATATGCACATGCAGGAAAAGTGTCCCTGATGTGTGACTCAGCCACAGAGACGGATGACCTTCCCTCAAGGCCTTAAAAAAACACACGTATATCAGCCAACCCATATAAAACACCAGAAGCCAAGCACAAGGGCAGACAGGTCCTTATCAACATGCTCAACTGCATCCCTGAGCCTGTTGCTGGGGTTAAAGGTCAACACCAGCGAACCTGCAGCATAACACCCTCTCCCCTCCAAACACCATTGTCACCTACACTTTTAATTTGGCTTCATTTCCAAGGCTGCCATCCAGCAGACATCACACGGTGCCAAACACGGCTTCATTTCTTATAAAAGCCAAGCAAGTCATTCGACAGCTTAGGATGCACTAAAGAAATTACACATCAGATCTGTTCCACCAACATGCACTGCAGTAAACACAGAAGTGCTCAGCATAGCTCAGACATGAAACCTTTTCACCACACAGAGGAGAAATCGATGAATAATTCCCCCTTCACTCCGGGGGGGGGGGGACCACAGGGGAGGATGGGGGATGGTGGGCAGAAGGAGGAGGCGAGAGGGGAGAGAAACCTGTAATGCACCCTTCCTCTGCACTCAGTCAGGACGGACTGATTTACAACCACAGCTGCTCTCTTCAGTGATTGTTGGAGGCCCGGTCAGACACACCAGGGTGTACTGAGCTGGGTTTTTTTAAAGTTAATAAATGTTAATGAGTATTTAAGTTTTGCTAATCCTTTCATTCAACGTCGATTCAACAAGACGAAAAAAAGGCCAGATGTGTCCTCTACCTTTAACTCCTCTGCTGCCTGAGTCTTGCCTGCAACACTTCAATAATGTATCTGCATCAGTTAATTTGATGAAATATGTTTCAATAAATGTAACTGTATGTCTAATAAGGAAACAGTGTGACTTTGCACTGGCCCTTCACCAGGCTTCTTAATTCATTCTGAAGGGGGTAAAGTCAAGCAACAGCTTCACACTCTCATCACCGGTCCCTGATGGCCAAGAAGTCGCATGTTATTAACTCAACTTATGCATATACGAACTGTGGATAAATCCCAGAGGGACTGGACCGACAGCAAATCAATCATCTACAGTATAGCCTGTGTGTTGTTGATGTTTGTGAATTTTGACAGCTGACACTTGAGAATAATGCACCACTACAACACTCTTTGCCACATGAGGAAATACATAGTTATCTTCCTGCGTATAGAAACATGTCAGGTCTTAGACGGACAATTTGGTGTCATCTGGTAAAACCTTTAGTTTGTGTTTTTGACACAACTGCTGAATTCAAAGTTGTCCTTGCTAAGACAAAAAGAGTAGCTTAACATTTTGGGAATATGCTTGAAGATTGATACCAAACACACGTCTGTATGCTAAACATGGAGCTAAAGGCAGCAGGTTTAAGCTTAGCTCAGTGTAAAAACTGGAATAAAGACGGGATAAACCAACCGCTCCTCATACTTAAACAACTGAATATGTTTATTGCCAATGACTTACATTTATGACTGCTGGAGAGCACCAGTGATAGGCGTACTGGACCATCATGTTGAACATGTGGTTAACCTTATAAAATGGGCGCAGTTTGGTGAGGTTTAGGCACCAACTGCTCGTAGGGTCTAAGGTCATGGTTTGTGTTTGAGTGAGTATGCAAGAAGTTAAGTTACCTACGTTATGTCTGTATGTCACATAAGTTAGGTATGCTAAAGTAAGTCAATCATGACTTCTGATTCAAAAACACGCCACAAACACTGGTCGACTTGGTAAGTTCTTGTGTTGACCCATTTAACCCGCCTGATTTGCTCCCTGGGTGGAATTTCTCGCTCTTTATGCTACTTCCCCTGACTCCCCCCTTTGCTACCATCCAAGCGGCAACCTCCGGTGTTCAAACCTCCACAAACCAAGAACTAATATTATGGCAGATGGGAAAATGCCCAATTTTACAGCAACATGTACAGCCTGGTACAAAAACAGTTTTGTTATAAATAGCTAATCTTACTATTAAAGATAAGTGTACGGGGGTGAACTGCTTTTATAACTCATCTGTTTTAATATATTAAGCCTTAAATCAAAGGGGCGGGGTCACGTGGGTGACAGTTGGATACTGCTGGCTGTCTGCTGGACATTAACACAGACACACAGTCACTGAACTTAACTTCACTGTATTCTTTTTTTCATTCAAAAATCAGACAAATAATCTGTCTCTCTGTGTGATAAGGAACTATCTGGCTGTGCAAGAAGTCTGAGCTCGAGTTTTCGTTCTACTGCTTCCTTAAATCAATAAACACCCGCAGTCAGTCACCACCACAAAAAGAATCTCATTGTGGGAAACAAGAAGTTAAACTAGCTCATTTATGGATCAACGACAAACACTGATTATTTAGCTTTGATTACTTGCCGTTTGCCAAACACTCGCTCCACCAGCTCCACCCTCTCATCCAAACACGGTGACTCAGGCTCCAGTAAACCAACATGGCGGCAGCCATATTTCGGCTTCATTTATGTCGAGAAATCAATGGGTGATGTCACGGTGGCTACGTCCATTATTCATACAGTCTATGCTACCATCATAATAACTAAGTGTTAACAATAAACGGTACTAAAGGTCGTAATAAGCTGCTTACACAGACAAGAAGAAAACAAATTCTAGCTCACAAATATGAAGACAATAATACAACAATACAAAGTAACAATTTATCCTTAAGAGCAGGCTGTGTGCTGAAGGCTACACCCTGGAGATGGCCGATTTTGCCGCTACGCGCTACTCGCCTTGTTTTACACATGTCTTGTCTATGCCTTTAACATTTTCACCATGACAAAGGAGATGAGTGTCTTGGCTTTTTCTGCACTTTTGAATTGTGTACCCGACCACAGAGCACCTTCATCACACTTTTTTACCTTCCAAACACTTCAGACATTTTCTAACAATTTCAACAGTTTGTGTGGCAAATAAAATCTTTAACACAAGTACACATTGTTTTATAATTACTGCAACTTGATTGTCTCAATAGCAGAAAAAATACTTCCAATGTGTGCAAACACGACCGAGAAGAGTGTAAAGGAGCGAGATGACTGCATAGCTGCAAGATATTTAACAACAGATTTGAGCTGACCTGATGAATCATGACTGAATCTTTCTTTTGAGGTATTTTAAGTTGCTATGTGAAGAATTTGATGCAGATTTCTTTTGTCATCTTGTCAGCCTAAAGCCCCGAGAACAGAGCTGACCTGAGAATGGCTCGCTCTCAACTTATAACAAATGTCAATTCTTCAGCAGACTTTCAGAGAGCTGAAAAGATGAGTTATGACGGAGGCTGAAATGACTAACTTTCTCTTCACACACCTCAGCGGACCTTTGAGCTGCAGAGGAGCTCAAAGTGAAGAGCTTTTTATTGATTGAGGCAACTTTCAGAATCAAATCAAATGACTGAATTGAACAAACAAAAAAAATGACCACGCACGAAATGACATTGTGACTACAAGGCCAATTTCTACATGCAATTTCAGTGATGCCAACATTACTGGCATTGGCTGTATGAGCACGCTGTTCTTCCTCCTCTGCAGCGGCGGCATCCTCCTCCTTCCGCCTCCTACTGTGTCCTATCTGAGGTTGATCTGCCCAGAGACAGCACTAACAAGCCAGAACCACGGGGTAATGGTGTCTCCGTCACTGCTTAGGCAGCTATCCAGAGACATTCATAACATGCAGGGATACAAGGGGGGAGAGAGCGATCGAGCCAGCAGGCAGAGAGAAGGACGTGGAGGGAGGCTGAGTGAAAGAGCTGGGAGAAGGAAAAATACATAGAGAAGGAGAGGACACTGCAGAGCAAGAAAACACTGCTTGGTTTTAGAATTAAAAAATGCTTTAAGCATCATATTTCAGATTCACTCCTGCAGACGGCAATGCAGCTTTTCCTGATAGGATTTACTCTGCAAATAAGAAGCCAAACATTGCATTAATGAACAGCACCAGCTTTGAATTAAAAGGTTTAAGGTGAACAGGAAGCCGTGTGAAGGAAGTATTCATTGATTCAGTTTTCAAGCAAGAATGAAAAAATGAAGGGAAGGAATTTATTTCAAATGTATCTCTTAAGGTTTTGGACTGTTGGTCGAACAATTTGGACATGTCACCTTAAAGTTGTAATCTCGAAGATCTCAGTTTCGTTGTATTTGGCAGCACCTCATGGGGATAAACGCAATAACAACAATGACAGTCGGCTCCGGTTGTTACTCACTTTCCTCACTTTCATTTTTTTGTTTCTTCTTCTTTGGATTTTCACTTCTTTTTGAAGTTGTATCTGCAGTATTCCATCTTTTCTTTGTTTGTTCAGCCATAGTAGATTACTGTTTACTCGCAACACTTGCAGAGAGCTGAAAAGCAGCCGCTTAGCTCCGCCTACCCTCTCTTGCAGACCAACCACTGCTGGCTGATGGAAAACGCGTCACTAACTGGGCGCCGCTTGTTATTTTTACTGGCAAAGTCGACACCCAGTCCATAATGCTGCAAATGCAAAGGGCCTTAGGCTCAATCACCATTGTGTTACCTCGTTCAGTGATAGATAGTGACTTAACGGACATTTATTGAAATAAAAATCTTCCAGATTATTACTTTAAGTTTCGGATTTAGTGAGAGGAGAAAACCATTAAAATGATGGTTAGTTGAGGCACACGTTTTCCCTGGAGGATGTTGTTCTGTGTTTCTTTGTGTTACTGATAAATTAAGCAAGATACAAAACGAAAAAAGATGTGAGTCAAGTTAGGTAAAGCAACATTAAATTATTCCAGTGTTACAGCATCTGACGTTCTCGTGTCCTGTGTGTAATTTGAGTGTAGTTGGAGAGTTGTGCATGTCTGATGTAAATGTGTGTGTGTGTGTGTTGTAGTAAGTTGTTCTGCACCAGCTGGGACTTGGACTGAGGGCAGACAACCAGTGCATGCAGAACAAATGTGTCACCACAGAGCAAACAGTGGGAACACGCATGCAAATGTTGCCGGCGTGCAGCAGCTTTGTAAATATAAATGTTTGTCAAATCAATAAAAAACTTGCTGCAGGCATGAAGTGATTATTTTTATATATATGAGGGACACAGCAGTTGTTGTTTAGAGCGTTTATGTAACTTAATATCTGGTAAAACATCCTCTTTGAAGGTTTTTGAAAAATGAACACCAGCTGCTCGACACAGAAGATAAAATCTATCCTCAAATAAACAAGAAGAAGGCTGGCAGACTGCGTGATGGATTTTTTTGGCCTGTCAATAGAATAAACAACAGTTATGAGAAGCTTAGGCCACCCAGTCCCAGAAGCAATTCCAATTTCCATTTGCAGTTTCCCCTGACCTTTTATAATGCACCTCTCCTGAGTGCAGCGAGAGCAGACGTGATGGTATTGTAGTGGCAGGTTTGCACTCCGCCACTCGGTCTCATATTCAAAGAAATATGCGACAGACAGAGAGGAACCAGGAGGTGTTTATTCTGTGGAAGTAATATCAACTCCGGAAAATGTTCCCTCTCAGAGGCGAGAGCAAAGACGGACAGAGACAGACAGGCAGGTAGGGGAGGGGAGGGAGTGAACGGATGACGGATCACAAAGAGGAGCACTGCTGATGTAACAGCAGAGGTATAGCTGACATTTGTGGTGCCACAAAGTTTTCCCACTTTCAGCGAGAGTATGTGTCTTTTAACGATGACGCACAAACACCGAAGCACTGTGTGGTATGTTTAGAGACTCTCTGCTTCTTCTTCTTCTTCTTCTCTGTATCATCTTATCCCCCCATCATCTGCCACATCAAACCATCATCCGTTAATCCATAAGAGCCAGATATCAGCTGGACAGTGCTCTGCTCCCGGCTTCATCAGGCTGTCGCTTTATTTTGACAGGCGGCTGTGATCTGACCAAAGATCACTGTCATTCTGCTTGCAAGTCAAAACAAAAAGTACAACTAGTGGAGCGATGGAAGAAAAGGGCACTGAGAGGAAAGTGGCAGATCTGATGTGCATGCATAATGTCACAGAGCGAGTGACGGGTCATGATTTGTGCATTTACGGTGAGCCGACTTTACAAGAAGGAGCAACTGATGGAGTCTACATCTCTGACATGACTGTGTGTTTAATGTCCCTTGTTTATACGTCTGTCTACATTTCGTGAAGCACTTTTTAAAGCAGATTTTTTCAAATGTGGTATATACGACTATTATTATTATTATTATTATTTTCATTTACACTTACAGATTGAAGAAGAAGAAGAAGACGTACTTTATCAATCCCAGAGGGGAAATTCAATATTTCACTCACTTAGTGCAAACATGGTACACACACAGGCCCGAAATACACACATGCACAAACAGAATCCCATGGAGATACACTAAGTAAGAGATGTTAGAGTGAGGGGGCTGCACGTGGACATGCCCCCTGAGCAGCAAGTTGCCTTGCTCAAGGGCACCTCGGCAGTGCCCAGGAAAGGAACTGGCACCTCTCCAGCTACCAGCCCCGATTCCATGGTTGGTCCGTACCGGGACTTGAACCGAGTCCCTACAGACTGAACTACCGTCTACTCCATGAAGATACGGCTGCATCATTTACATCGGAGTATTTACATGTTTTTGCCATTGACTGAATGTTTTTTTTATTTAGTTTTAACATACTGTGCAGTGTGGTGTGAACGCAGCTTAGATTTTTCTTTGGGTCATTAAAGTATTTCATGTCAGCCAGAGTCGACACATATTAACTGTTTAACAGCAGGATTAAAGCGGTTGACGATCCTAATTCCTTGATGATAATTCTTGACATAAATGCCTAATTTAAGTTTGATAGACAGGAGATTCCAACTTAGTCTTTTTGGCTTTTAAAACATAGATTTTTTTTTAAGCATTTTGATAACAGACAGACACTGTATACATTTTAGGGCTTCAACTCATGATCATATGCTTGATTAATGAGCATCACAACATCAGAGCACTTTAAAATCTCCATATCAATATCCTTAAGCCCAATTTGTTTTTTAGTATCTAATTCCCTTTCTGAAGATCGACTGATTGATGGAAGGCCTTTTCCTATCAGCTCTGATATGCTTTCTTTTTTCAGCTTTCTCGTGACCGGGCATCTGTTATCTTTGACTATTGTACACATGAGTAGAGACGACACTCTTTATAAACTAAAGAGGATTTCTGAATTGGCAGAAGAGCGCTAACATTCCTTCTTCTCTGTCTCTCTCTCACACACACAGAAAAACAAAGCCTCCAGCTCCTCCTTTTCTCGCTCCTCTGGCTCCCCGGCTTCTCCATAAGTGACCTTGAGCTGTGAACTATGTCAGCATCTGCCTCTTGTTCCTATATTCATGTATGCATTAATGACTAAATGTATACAGTCAGCATTCAATATTCGGCCTGGTCACCCTTCTCCAGGATACATCTTTAGACTGTGGGCTTTATAGGGCTGAGAAAAGTGAGCAGTGACAACAAAGCCATGTTAAACAAGATATGTGTTTGTGTGTTTAATCTAAGAAGTAAGAGCTCATTCTTTATGGACGTCTGTATCTTGACATAAATATCAATGGACAACTGAGCGCCAACGCAAACTGTAGTGGACAAATCTGATGATCCAATTACTGAGGGATTTCTGGGAAAAAATATATATCTTGGCAAAGTACCAACAAGTCCCAGCTGAGTTTCCTGAAAGTACTGACTGTTGCTATGCACACACAGGAAGGAATCTGAAACAATGAAACACGGAGGTGTGGGGGTGCAGGGGGGTGTTATTGTGTTCTTGCAGAATCCTGAACACGCAATACAGACATCAAAATGTCCAGTACGGTGCCTATAGACTCACTGAACATAAACAGCATCAATTATTCACTTTTCTACATTATAATTTATTCATAGATGATGGGACCTATACATTAATAGACATAGACACTGTTTAAGTCCTGCGATTGGAGGTTTTAAAACTAATGTAAATGTTAAGAGATGTTAAAATATTCCGCATTTTTCTGGGGACCCTGGAGACCAGATAACGACTCCAGCTGGCCCCTAACCCTGCCTCTCCTCTGGACGCCAATCAAGTGCACAGACCTCCGCTGAGCGCACATTAACACAACAAACAGACATGACTCATATTGAACGCACCCCGCTGTGTGATGCAGCTGATCACCTCCACCTGACTGCAGAATCAGACAGCAAAACCCCCCTGTCCTCCTACCTCCTGTAACTGCTCCAACTCCTTCCTGAGAGTCTCCTGGTCGGTCTCCAGGTCTGCATACTTCAGCTTGAGCGCCTGGTTCTCCTCCAGGACGACTAGCCCGCACTCCGCAGCCCGGATCTTCTCCCGGTTTGCCTCTGCCAGTTCCGCGGTGAGCCGCTCCACCTCGGCCCGGTACTGATCCACCGATTCCCCGCATGCTGCACCGGCGGCCATCGCCCCTCTCTCTCTCTCCTTCTGTAGCCTACGTGTCCCCGTCCTCCTGTCGGTCTGCGGTCCCACTGCCCCCCCTCAGCTCTGCACAGAGGCACAGAGGCGGGCGGAGGCTGCGAGATGCTGCTGAATATCCGCCCCCTCTCCTGAGAGACAGTCCGGACAGGCAACGGGAAAATAAAAGAGAGAATGAGTATTTACATTTATCCTACCGCAGTGATGTCAGCTGCACCTCACAGCAGGTAAATCACACTCAAACGGACATCCTGTCTGATACATGAAGCGTGGCGATATAAAATCAGGTCAGTGTGGCTTTCTGTGTGACACTCAGCAAAACATAATTTCTGCTTATTCATGGGTGCAAGTGCGCCACCTGTCCGCCGCTTGGGGGCATAGCGTCGAGTATTCCAATAAATGCACATATCTGTATGGGTGAAATGGTCCTGAGGAAAATTAAAATACTTCTCACCACATGAGGGAGTGAACTAACGGCTTCTACAGTTTTCGGATGATAACATCTGTGCATGTTCAGGTGTTAATGATAACAACCAGGAGTGCTGCTATAGCCTAATTAACACCTGAGATTGACAAGTCAAGCTGGCAGCTGTGAAATAGCTACTTTAACACTGAACTCAGGGCTGACTCTATCTACTGTAGCCTAAGCTATGGATGCTTATGTATTGTACTGAATGTATAATAAACAGGGTGAATAATGAAATAAATACATTTCACACAGTATCAATCAAAAAAGAAAAAGAGAATAAAACCGTAAAAATAAGATGAATGCTGGTGACATCACTCCATCATTACTCTTGGCATGCCTTCACTGTAAACTGTATACCGGATGTTGCCTATGCACTAGAAAATAAATTGTCTGTCATAAGCGGTAGCATTTAAGCGGTAGAGTCAGTCGTCTCTCATCTGGAAGGTTGGGGGTTCGATCCCTGACTGCCACAGTCACATGTCAAAGTGTCGACACCACACTGAACCCCAAACTGCTCCAGAAGGCAGAGCAGAGCCATCGGAGTGTGAATGTGTATAGATCCTGATAGGAGAGCGGCACCAAGGCCTTTGCCATGTGTGTGTATGTGAAAGTGCTTTCACTGGTCTGAAGACTATAAAAGCACTATATAAGCACAGTTCATTTACCATACCATTTAATTTAAAAATAGTCCTATTTTTTGTTCACATTTGGATAACAAGCACTTTAGTTTTTGTCTGTTGGTGACTGGCTCCGCCTTTTTTTTATAGCTAATATATTAGAAAGGCAATGTGTTGAGAAACTTAAAGTAGCTATAAGAAATATTATCAAAATAATATTGTATGAAATAATATGAAACTATTTGATATGACGGGTTGAATAAACATGCAGCTCACTTTGGCTTTACGTAGCTCTATACGTTTCATCCACTGACTGAAGGAGTGGATCTGAGAAGTTAAGTCAGTATGGAAGTGCCTTAAACCTGCGTTCTTCCTAATGGCCAGCAGGGGGTGACTCCACTGGTTGTAAAATGAAGTCTGACTGTATGGCTGTTGATGAGAACATAAGCCAACTTCTGACTTGATTTATCACATCAGCAAACATTTCTCTGCTCCAGTAAGGACAGCCATCCCATTTCCTTGTACTGTACTAGTGCACTCAATGACAATAAAGGTCTTTATGTTTATAGTCTAAGTCCGGTCGCTATTTCCAAGCCTCCTCAGTACAGCATGATGTTGATTTCATAAATTAGGGTCCCATTTAGAAGATAATCAGGTTGTGATTTTTGGGCGTAGTTCCAAATGTTTGACCAGTTGCTGGCATGGTAACCTCTCAATCAGGATAGAGAATATCGATCATCAAATTAGATCACTTCCTGATCTAAAAAAATTAAGATGATTCAAAAACTCCCAATCGAATTATCTCTCTTTCACCAGCAGGTCTCGTTACATTGGAAACTCTTATACAATCATAACTTCAGCCCCCATCATTCACCTATTTGGAATAGCAGATATATGACACTCAGAGGCAGGTCGCTGTGCAACAAGGACTGGATCGACAGTTCACTTAGTCGATAGAAGAGGTGTTTTCATGTCATATGAGGATTTTTGTCTTAAACATGGTTTTGTCTGTAATCCTAAATCATGTAGATCTATTACTAAAGACAAATCCGATTATCTGTTTAATCAAATAAAATAACTTACTCCATGTCTATCACCCTTCAACTCCCACGACTTTTAATTGGAAGCTGTAACTTAAGTGAAATTAAATATCCAAATAAAACAATTAGAAACTTAGATACTTTACGTACTGAATATGTAAAGTTTGCCATAACCCCCAAAGCAAAGGAAATTCATTGTAGGATTTTGAACGGTGTATATCCATCCGGTGACTTGTTGCAACGACTTTTTGGTTTTGATACAAACAGTTGTGTATTCTGTGATGATGCTGAGACCACTGTTCATCTGTTCTTTCAGTGTAAACACTCTGATGCTTTTAGGCAGGATGTGTATGACTGGCTTCACCCCACAATTTTCCAGCTGGAACAATTTTTGTTAAAACACATTTCATTTGTTCTTATTATGGAAAATAAGAAAACAAGAAAATTCCATACAGCTCTAAGTACTTAAAAGACGTACCCAAATTTTGTTTATCCTTTGATGAGTTTCTTTCTTACACAAAGGCCCTTAAAGTGATGATAAATGGAAATGCAAAGAAACTTCTTAGTATTATAGAAGAATACAATTTAAAAGAAAAGCCCTAACTTTTAAGTTATTTACTTTATTTATGTTTATTATATGTTGTTATTGTTTTATTTCTCTCTCTCTTTTATTGTCTTTGATTTGCACCTGTGCCCTTATATTTCTGTGTATCAGAAATCTCAATGCCATGTTGTTTGTACGTGCTTTTTGATCAGTAAAAAAAACAAATCAAGATGGCGACAGCAAAAATGCCATACTTATTGTTTAGCTATCCTTCAGTTTTTTCGGTTCTGGTTGATCCCAAATGCTTTCATAGCGCCGCTGTTCTGAGATCTGAGATAAAACAATATGAAACTTAAACAAAACTGATCTTAAGAATTTAATTATCTGTTTTTTAACCAGCAGGATACAGACTCTTTGGCTATCTTAAGAAAATACTAAAAATCACCACGTCAAACTTTTAAGGTAGTTTAGTTTATTGTAGTTTATTACTCCAGTAGAAATCGATCACTGATTCTCTGAATGCTTTATTAAACTGAGCTCGTACTGGGACAGCTCCATGAAAAACAGGCAGTATTGACTTTTCTCTGTCAGGAACTTTGTGTAGATTGATTTATGGCACATGCTTCTGGAAAATGTGGAACATATGCTGATAACTGAGTCAACAATCATCACACAGTGATTTCCAATAACTGTGATCCATATCTGATTATCAGCAATGGACCTCCTGTTTCTGTGTAATGCAAAGCATATTAACTGTTAATGTACAAGGAAATTATGACATTTTAGTTGATGATATCAGCCTGCTTATCCAGAGGAACATCGTGCATGTGTTAAACTACTTAGATGCTAATCACATGCAAAGACCTTAATTAAACTATGATAAAACGATGGTTACACAAGCGTGTTCAAGGTTTTGTGTTTGATGCTCTCTCCATCACCTATATGTGTCCTCTCTCACCCGCCCCTGCAGCCAGCAGTAAAGTTATCTCACAGCAAACACAAGCAATAAAAGGAGATATGAGCGGGGTGAAAAGTTTAAGCACACTCAGAGGCTTGTTACATTTAATCATTTATGGTGTCGATAGCGAGTCGTGTTATCTGTCTTATAATTGACAATTATTTGTAGAACGGCGTGTAACACTTCTAAGAAAGGAGGAGATGTGGGAGTGGTTTGTGTCATTATTGGATCCTTTCTATTAAAGTGTATCACTGTTAGAGACACAGTATTACAGGAAGCAACAGAGATTACATAATTACAATAAATTATAAATATTGTTTTTCGCTGGTAATGACACCGACTAACATCCAATCTGATTCCTCTATATGAGCGACTAAGGCAAACCAAACCATCAGTGACAAGACTGATTATTTCTATGAAGTTATTTTTAATGCCTGAAGCTGCTGGTGGGGGGTCGGTGTGAGACGAAGCGATAAACTGCACGCTGCCTTTGTTTACATTTTCTACGACAAAATGTAAAGTGAATGATACATGTGACTGTTAAAGAAAGCAGGATGAGATTTTTAGTTAAAAACCACCACCTTAGCACATACAGGACAAAATCTCCTCTTATCAAAGAGATAAGAGGTACGGCTTTGACCACAGGGGGCGCTGTCACGGCCCCTCTACCTGGTACACTCTACTGTTGTTGTGCTCTCTGTCTCCAGGGCTGCAGACCTGGTGGCAGGCTAATCAGAAGAACGCGACACACCTGGGCCCGGTGTGCCTCATGTATTTAAGCCAGAGCAGCAGCCAGTCTTTGGGCAGACTTCCTCTCACCACACACCTCGGCGTTGCTCTTTTATTTGCTTTTCTTACAGCACAACATCCATGCAGCACGTTTCCACTCATCCACACCATACACAAGTGACCTTACAGATTATTCATATCTACATGTTTTTGTTAGTTTTTCATTATTTATGTTGTAAATAAATTACTTTCTTGATTAGTATACCCATGTGTCTCCTGTATTTGTCGCAGTCTAAGAGCCGGGCTGTGACAGCCCCAAACAAACACAAAACAAAAGTTCCTCTCAGGAGCTTTAACAGAATAAATAAAGTACAGCGGCCTTTCTGTGTGGAGTCTGCATGTTCTCCTTGTGCATGTGGGGGTTTCCGACAGGTACTCCAGCTTCCTCCCTCAGTCCAAAGACATCCTCGTTAGGTTCATTGGTGACTCTAAAATTGCGTGTTGTGAATGTGAGCGTGAAAGGTTGTCTGTCTCTGTGTGTCAGCCCTGTGATGGACTGGGGATCAGTCTAGGTGTAACCCAGCTGGGGTGGGCTCCAGCCCCCCGCAGCGATGTAGATAATAGATGGATTCACAAAAATATTTGTTCTTTTTAAATGTACGTTTATTTAAATATATCTGGCTTCTGGCTCGACTTTTAGTTCCCCTTTGATCCTGTTGGACAAGTTCTTTAAAGCCTCGGCTGACCTGCCAGTAACCTCGATTTATGAGCCCAAATTAAGATAAGGACAGGTTGTCAGAAAGTCAAACAGATAAACTGGTTATGGCAGCGCCGTATCTTATCTCTGACAAGGAAGTGTGGTGTCATGAAAAAACCTGAATGCTCTCCTGCACAATAACACAAAGCACAAACAGATATCTCAAGCCTGCACTCAAACCCTAATATCTGACAATACATCTTATCACAAGGTCTTAGGAAGAAAGCCACATGAAGGCCATCAGTAGCAGCCAGGGTGCTCATTTTGAATATCAAGAAATTCTTAATATTCACTTGTTGACAGAGTTTTTTATTGAAGTTGACATCACAGTATATACAACACATTTCAACAGTCAAAGCGAACTTATCTGAGTAGCAGTTTTGAGTACCACCAAACTTTAACACAATAGGGTCTTGTTTTGTAAGACTGCTGAAGGTGCTATCTGTCCGTCACCAGCGGGTCAAAATTCAGAGTCCTGTGAGGGGGGGGGTGTGTGCTGGTCAGTGGGGTGGGAGTTGATGTGGCTCTGAGGAACAGCCTGGACTGAAGGGGTTTAGGTAAGCAGCAGGGCAGCCAGCACACGGTGTGCAGGGGGGGCTTCTGAAAGAAATGTGAAAGTGCACAGGGGTGAGAGGTTATCAACAAAGAAGTCACTGATGTAACCTGTGACAGCGTGCA
Source organism: Semicossyphus pulcher (assembly GCF_022749685.1). Classification (NCBI taxonomy): domain Eukaryota; kingdom Metazoa; phylum Chordata; class Actinopteri; order Labriformes; family Labridae; genus Semicossyphus; species Semicossyphus pulcher. Next base: position 28,750,334 of record NW_027211759.1, on the reverse strand, counting down.
GTGAGACATGTCTGATAAGAGACCTGCTTTACATCAAATAATGTCCTAACTGCAGATATAATGTGTTTTGTCTTATTACAACCTAAAATATAAACTCTTTTAAGCATATTGTGATTATACGTTATATATTTTATAACTAATAGAATAAAACGTGTAGTTATAATGTATTAATATGTGTTTTGTTTATTAAAGCTCCAGTGAGGAACTTTGGGTTTGTGTTGATTTTGGCGCCCCCGGTGGACAAACCTGTACCTCTTATCTCTTTGCTGATTTTGTCCTGTACATGCTTACGCTGTTTTTTTTAAACTAAAAACGTCCTCCTGCTTTCTTTAACAGTCATATGCATCACACACTTTACATTTTAGCCAAAGGCAGCGTGCAGTCTGACACTGACCCACCGCCAGCAGCTTCAGGCTTTAAAATTAACTTTGTAGAAATAATCAATTGTTGCTGATGGTCTGGTTTGCTTTTATAGGCCATATAGAGTAATACGAATTAATTTCAGTCTGTTTCATAACCAGTGAAAAACTCCTCACAGAACCTTTAAATTGTCAACTCTCATCTTCTTTATGAGCAAATCCTGCTGAGCTGCATGTTTATGAAGACGTATATGAGACTATAATGGAAATAGACACATATATAGTGCATATAAACAAAGTATTCTTATATTGTTTGTATTATTTACATTACAAATAGCGTTTTGTTACCTCATAATAAAACAGGGGGTGAGTAGGGGGCTCTATGTGATGTCTGCTGATCAGTTCAATGTCCTTCAGTGTTTCAGCTTTCCTCCATTTGGCTCTGCGGTTCTGGAACCAAATCTGGAGAACAAGAACCCATCAAATAAACTCACCGTCAAAAAACATAGTCACACTTTTGTGTCTAATTAAATGTATATATGTATGTACATATACAAACAAACAAATCAATCTACTTCAATAACTTTTAAGTGATCTTTGGTTAACAAGTGTTGTTTATCTCTGTGAAGGTAAAGCCTTATGTAAACACTGATGGCAATTTAGTGTAACAAAAAGTGTTTGAGGACATTCACTCAATTACTTATTGTTAGTTACTTATTGCCTCCTTTTAGAACAAACAACATAACAAAGAGTACGGTTTAGACCTGCTCTCTTTGTGTCTTCAGATAACTTTGGTTATGATTTTGCGCTTTATAAAGACAAATTGATTAATTGACTATTTAAGACATTTCAGGAATGAATGAATTGTAAAATAAAGTCTGTGTGTTCAGTGTTAGCTGCATGTGTCCCACCTGTATTCTGCTCTCCATGAGGTGCAGGCGAGAGGCTAACTGCTCTCTGGTGTTCACGTCAGGGTAGTGAGTCTGCTGGAAGACTTTCTCCAGCTCCTGCACCTGGAGCGTTGTGAATGTGACCCTCGTCTGCCGCTTTTTCCTCTGACCTGTAAACACATTATTAACACATCATGAGTTAAACAGGCAGCTGAACATGTGGCAGTCACAAAGTTAGTTGTTCTTCATTCCTCTCTCTTCTTTGTAACAAAGTGTGATACTCACTGATGAAGTCTGTGGTGGCTTTTGGAGACTCTTCGCGTAGTCTAATATCTGGAGTTTCTACTGGAAGAGAGAAATACAAACATTAACAGGAATATTTTGTGTTATCATATTTTAATATTAACGTAGCATTTGCCCAAAGGAGAGTGAAACAGAGGCCCTACCAGCACACAGGAGCTGGTTGGGTGTCCTGGTGTTGTCCTTGATAACAGACCAGTTGCGATGAACTCTTTTCTCTTTTCTGACACAAGCGGGCCTCCTCAGTATCTCTTCGATTGAGTGTGATAACTTTTTTTGAGGCTGTGTTTCCCTTTCTGAATCCATGCAGAACTCTTTCTCTCCTTTATTCCACATGTGAAGTAGTCTGTCGCCCGCCATCAGCACGTCTGTCATCAGATGTCTCTTAGATCAGCACTCCTCTGGATCCTGAAAATATCTCCTCTGCTCCTCTCTCTCGGTATGAAAACACTTCTCCTCTGGTTTCTTCTTCTCCTCTACGCTATCTTTGTTGCTCTCTACCCTGTGCAAGGCGAGGGCAGCCTGTGTTTGACCTGCATCACATGGTGATCCAAAGGGAGGAGCGATTGTCACTATAAAACCGCCTCATACTTCTAGGAAAAATCAGCAATCAGCATCTATTCATGTCAAGGGTTATGTGTAAGTGCCCCCAAAGACCTTTATTAAAGGTGTGCTCAATGGAAATATGTCAACTCACACTCCTGATATTATTATCAACTCTTATCACTCCTTCACACAACATCTAACAGAACTGTTATTACATTCACTGTGAGCTTTTTTTGCTTTTATTATAACCAGCATAAAATCAAACTCTGTACACTTCTGAATTTTTATGAACACTGGGATAGAATTCAACACTAAAAGATATTTAATTGTTCTTGCTACTCTTTCTTATCACTGCTTTTATTGAAAGTTTTTATCACCTTGGCCTCAGTTTGCCCTCTCACACTTCAGTTCACCTTTTACTCACTCAGGGAACACAAGCTTCTAGAGATAAAGTCAAATGTGTTTGGTTTGTCTCCATCTAGTGGTGTTGACCTGTTAGTGCAGTCATTTCAATTCTGTCACTGTAAAAATATATCCTTATGAGGGTCTCCTTACGGTGGCCCTGAGAGCCTGAGAGACCCAAAATGTCCCTGGGGATCAAAGTGTGTGTGTGTGTGTGTGTGTGTGTGTGTTTGTGTGTGTGTGTCCGTCTGTCTGTCTATCTATATAGCTCAATGCACAGCAACTTAAGAAAACCCATGCAAATACACAAAACATCTTCATCAGTGTACAAACACTAAACATGACATACAAAAACGCTTCAAATACAAAAACGTGACATTATTCCAGAAGATTACTTGACGTAGCGGGCTAATAATAAGCAGAATGCTAGCGCTAGGTTAACAGCAGATGTCTAGCAATAATGTAAAATGGTAAATGGACTGTACTTATATAACACTTTTCTCATCTTGCGACCACTCATAGCGCTTTTTCACTACATGTCACATTCACCCATTCACACACACATGGCAAAGGCAGAAGTGCCAATTTCCATTCATACCCAGAGCAGTTCGGGGTTCAGTGTCTTGCCCAAAGACGACATATGACTGCAGCAGTCAGGGTTCGAACCATCAACTTTCCGACGACCGACTCTACCACTGAGCCACAGCTGAGCCCCTGAATCATGTCTGAATCATGCGGTCATAATGTAAACCATAAAATGGTCATAAAATAAACCAATGAGACATCACCCACTGGTTTGTTGACTTCCTTTCTGAAGCTTCCAGTTCAGCCGCTGCCATGTTGGTAGTTTGGAGCCGGAAGCAGGGTGTTGCACAAAATGATGGGCCCCATTCACAGACATTCTCTGTGGGCCCAGCATTGACCGCTGTTCATTATTTTATCTGTGTGGGCCCCTCTCACATGAGGGCCCTGTGTACTCAGTCCCCCTTTCCTCCCCCAGTCCGACTCCCCTAGCCAGAAGTGACCATATTTGGACGAGAGGGTGGCGCTGGAGGCGAAAGAGGGATTGGCGAACGCTAATTTATCAGAGCTATACAGTACATGCCCAAGGCTAATGCTCTAATTAACAAGTAACCACCCACAGAAGGAGATTCCTTTTGAGGTGGCCGACTGGAGTTGTTTATTTACCCGACTAAGAAGCTGAGCAAGCTTGTGGAACGTAGCAGACTCAACGTTCCCTGGCACACATCTCCGGTGGAAGAGTGGTGAGTGAACGATGCAAACCGGGTTAGTGTAATGACTGGTCTTCTCATCAGTATGGCCTGCTGTCTTCTCTGGGGGTGGAGCCTGCAACAATCTTTCATGCAGTTTTATCACAAATAAACCAATGTATGCATTACATTGCATGCATACATTATTATGCACAACACTAAACAAGCAAACAAGCGTACGTACGGTGAGAACAGATACTTGCTAATTAGTGCTAACATATAAACTGAATAACACCAGATTTTTTAATCACTGAAAAAGCAGGAGCACAGATCTCTTGGACGATCTGTTAGCACAGCAGGCTTTATGTCTGATACATGCATGAAACATTCTTCCAAAGGCACAAACATGTGAAGTACTGCGACTGAATTACCCGGGTGAAACCTAACACACAGCTATTGGCATCCACCTGTGACTCAAAGCAACCAAGTCTCTATTTATGCATCACTTTAAGCCGTCATATAATTTAAATGGGTGAGTTATATAAGAATTAAACTGCTGCGCTGTTGTCAAGAGTTGGTAAAGGGCTTCAGAGACTTATAATTAAGCTGGAGATTTTAATATGGGGCCTAAATGAGGATCGACTCGCTTTAGGAGACATCCTCAAGTGGCCACTTGAGGTACTGCAGTTTGCTTCATTTCTCAGGCCCAGAGGTTTCTGCTTGTTGCCTACAGATTAAGCTCTGAAAATGCTGGGACCAATAATCCCCTTAATGCAGTCAACAACATCTTCTTTGTAACACCTGCTTTGCAAACTTAAAGTACTTGTCTTTCAAAGTGGACGCCCTGTGTTGTAATTTCTGTTGCAATGAGTACTTGTCCCAGAACAAATTGAGATAATCCCAATGACATCATCAGGATCCTTTTCTCAGAGCCAGGCTGTGTGATCTGACCTTTACGTGGAGCACACCTTAATCTATCTACATCACACACATGTGAAGTTAACATATTGGAAAGTGAGTTCAAAGTTAATTGGTCAAGTACGTCTCTTTTTTCAACATCTATTTCAAAGTCATTTTCTAACTTAATACATACAACAACAGTTTTCACCCTGTGGTTTGTAACATGACTATGAACCCTGTGGGTGGTGTTACAAAATGTGACCCACGTGAGTCTCTTGTGGCTGGAGCGTGGTGTCATCACTGGACTCACTGAAAAAGAACACAAAATAAACTCCATTCAAAGGTTATTAACAGCAGCAAACACACACGGTGCCCTGTACGTGAGAAGTAAACAATCTACCAGTAAAAGTGTTTTTTTGTGAGCATGGAGACGAGGGCTAAGCCGACTGTAAGCGATTCATTAATACACCCAAAGCTGCAATCTTGGTAGGTTTAGCAGGGTCACAGGATGCAGCTCATCGATCAGAAAAAAACACACAATCTAAGAGCCCAAACATTTTAGTTTGTATTCAATATGAGTGACAAGGTCGTCACTGCTGGGGACCTTTCAGAATGTAACAGCAGGAACAACAAGCTGTTTTAGTCGAACCATTTTATTTCTAATGTTTCATTTGCTGGATTTACATGGACACTTTTTTGTCATTCCGACTGAAGATCGGATCAACTGTTTACATGGGGTGTGATCGATCACGATCTGGTGTTTACATGCATATTATGCATTACATATTATGCATTTGGCTCAGCGTACTCAAAAACCTCAAAAAGAGTGGCATTAAAAGGTCCAAATTTAACGCAGACGTACAATAAGTCCTCTGTGAATGTGCATGTGTGTGATTCTGAGATAAGCATGTGTGGGGACGAAGCAAGCAATGGCAGGGGCACAACTTTTCACTGGTAGTATACATCACTGTGCGTTTACGCCAAGACAGTCAGCATGTGCAGAAGAACGCAGGCAGGACGTGATCGGGTCAAATCGTTTACATGGTACAAGTTTTCATTTGCTCGGTTTTTGAAAAGGTTTAACCACACCTAGTGCCCAACCCATCGGTTTGGGCCCCTTTAATGTGATCGAGGTGTTCACATGGAGCATTTTTATTCGGTTTGGAAGATTGTAATTGCAATATTAGACTCCATGTAAACCCAGCTACTGTATAGTGCCTAGTTAAACTTGATCTGTTTGGTCACAGGAGAGATTACATTACATATATTCTATATGTTAAATACCAATTGAAAGAAATTGCATGCTCAGGCTGACTGACCACTTATGCTAACCAGATAAATGATTAAATCTATTAATGTAGTCTAATTTTCTGAGTGATTCTTGAGCAGAATCTTTTACATTAATTCTATTGATAAAGCAAAACACACTTCTTAAAATATCATCAATTCTTAAAAAAAAAAAAGGTGAAGTGGGAATAATAATGCTGTTTCCTGGGCGGATTGTATTCTCCAAGAAAACCAAGAATTTTAATCTCATTCTCACACGCAGCACAGGAGCCAGAGGCTGATTCTGAGAAGAAGAAAATGTCTTTAATGCTCGCTGGATTTTAAGGTAGCTCTCAGGTCACATGCTAATTTTGGGCCTTGAATGACACCACCTTTAATCCATCATGTGCAGCATATTACTGCGTAAAGGATTCCCTGTCGTCAGCGATTGATTGCTCACTGACCCTCACCCAATTTGATTAGAAACGTCTCTGAGACAAACATTGGAAAGGACACTGTCTCTACGGCTTAATGGGATCATGTGCTGCCATGCTAGTTTGACGCAGAAGCTCAGATCTGTTGATCGGAATGACAGATCAACAGCAGGTTATAGTTCATGTAAGGTAAAAAGAAACAAGCTCTTTCTTGCTTTTCTTAAAAATGGGTTGTGTTTTGGTTTTGGGACAAGCATTCACAAAGATGATTACATTTGCTCAGAGCTTTGATTAGCGAGCTTTAAGCACATGACAACAATGGCTCAGCTGCTTATGACTCTATCACTGGCTTTGAGGCTAGAATACATTTAATATAATGGCTCACATGTAACATGATGTGAGTGATTCTGGTTTAATTCAGCCCTCAAGTAGTAATTTTAAAGAATGCTGGTGACAAACCCAGACCTCCACTACCTGACATGTGAGTGATCCTGGATACAGTATACAGCATGGAGTCACATGCACACAGAGCAGCAGACCCCATGATGTCTCAGCTCTGCTTCTCTCTGAGTTTCATGTGAGTTTAATTTCCTAAAACTGTTCAATTTGGTACATTTTTATGAGCTCCAACTGCTACAGAGTTTACAGTTCAGACCCATAGACCATAGGAACTTGAAGTACTTCTGCTCTGACTGCTGGAGTTGAGCAGTAAATATTGTAATGTTACAGATAATTATCACTTTCATTACCATGTCCTACAGTAAAGGTTCTCTATGCTATGCTCGCGGCACGACTCAAGGGACAGCAGTGTTGGTCTGTTGGTTGACCCACCAGTTTGGATCAGACTGAAATATCTTCACTATTCGATGGGTTGCCACTACATTTTGTTCTATTACAGATGAATTTGACGTATAAAATGGTTCAAAGGTTCAGTGTTTGCTTCTGGCTCGCTGAGGATAAAGCAGTGCTCACAGGCTCCCTGAAAACTGTCAGAGGATGAATGCAGGGCCTGTATTAGAATGTAATGGAACACCTTGAACTAAAACTAAAACAGCTGAACACACATTGAGTACTATTGTTCTCTGGTTGCTTTCATATATGGTCACGATGGTCACATCAGGATTTGTGTCGGAGAAGAAGTAATACATGACCTACATGTGTTGGTGTGAAGAATGTACGTGCAGGTATAGAAGGCAGTAGAAAGCTACTGTGCGCATACTGCCAGAAACATTTCTTGTTGCCGAGTTAATGTGTCCACTTGCAAGTGTAATAAAACAAAGTTTTACTGTAGTCAGTCCCCTGATTTCTGTTCATTGCTGTTTGTTAACCGGAATTTACCCCGACAGATGAATTAAGATTAAGATTTTGAATCATGCAAAACTGCTCTAAGAGTCCCAGAATAAAGATGCAGATGCCACATTTAAAAGTTCAAACAAAAAGGGAGAGTTGAGGACCCAGGTGACGACTGATGCAGAGGTCATTTTTTAAATAAACAAAAGACAAAATCCAAAATGGCAGAACAGGCGAAATACAAACAAAAAGACAAAAAGGCAAAATCCAAAAGGGTTAATCAGAAATAGTCAAGGGAAACAATCGTCCATGAAAAGATCCAATCAAAAAAAGGAAGTACAAACACAGAGTGAGCCACAAAGAATAATCCACACTGGAAACCAGGAACAAAGTTACAGGAGGAAGAACGACAACAAACTAACAAGGTAAAGGGAAGACAAAGACTATATACACTGGGGGTAAACAGGGACAGGTGAAACTAATTAACACAGGTGGCAGGTAACGAGGGCAGGGTACACTATTGCTTTGTTCGAAACCCCATACTATACTAGCAGAACGTACTGATTTGGCCAAAGTGTAGTATGCAGTATGCAAACAAAGGAAAATGTGCAGTACCCCAAAAATACCTGGATGTTGTACTGGTTTGGAAAAAATCTCCAGTATGCATCGTACCAGTCTGCCTTGCCTACTGTATCCCACAATGGAACGTCACAGCGGCAGTTGAAATGACGGACAGCAGCAGCACTCCAGCAGAAGGGGGCGCTATAGCTAAAGAAGCGGTGGTTATTGTTTACTCACGCCTGGCGTAGCATACTGCAACATTAATTTGAAAAGCTCCTCCATGCCACATACTACCCCCAAACGCAGTATGCAGTATGTAGTATATAGTACGCATTTCGAACACAGCCAAAGACTATATACACTTGGGGGTAAACAGGGACAGGGCACACAATCAAAGGAGGGAAAACACACAAAGGCAGGAAGTAAAGCAAGACATGACACACATGGGGCCAGAAGTTACAAAATAAAACAGGACACACTAAAACCAAACTTAAGACTGATGAAAATAAAACAGGAAACGATATCTAAACAATGAAACCCTAATAAATTATACAAATAGACAAGAACTCAGAATAAATTAAATGCAAGACTGAACTTTGTGAGCATGTTAGCATGCTGGTATTTAGCTCAAGTCTTGTTTTTGAAAACATGCAAATAAAAAATCAACTATATTAATAGGTTTATAGTTATTACCCACTGCATAAAAGGATATAAATAGAATTTTACGTAATTTACCTTTTGTATAAAAATGAAATGCAGAAACACAGGTGTCTAAGGACATACATTATAATATGATACCAAATATCATGCAGCAGTGATCATGTGATACCTGAAATTCTTTTAATACATTAAAAGTTTCTTTATATTCTGACAGTTGAAATATATATTGACTATATAAGTACTTTAGATCTCTTATACCAGGGAGTCCTGGCCAAGTCGGCAGCATCAAAAGTTTCACAAAAACAAACAGACTAAAAACAGCAACATAAAGTTTCAAGTACAGAACAGACAAATCGACCAATAGCTCAACAGCATTCAGCACTAGGAAATAACATTTCTTGCTCTTCCCTGCTGATTGCAGAATGAAGTTCACCCGGTCTTGGGTGCTTAAACACCCCAGACATGGCATCTGAAGAGAGGCTGGGGACTGCGGTGGTTCTGCCTCTCAGACTGGGACTTTGTGTTGTTGTGTTCTAGTTGCTTTTATTGGCCTTCAGTTAATAATTTGATTGTTTAATTATCATTAATCAATCCCATGTATTTGAGTGTATTAAGGTGTTCACATGGTTATATTTTGGTCACTTGTGGATAGTTGTTAGCCCCATAGGGCCACCTTAGGGTGGGGCGTAACACATGACACTGAGTCCAGCGTTTTCAGTGACGATAAGGTAGCGTGCCTGTAAAGAATATCACAGTAGTCAATAACTGATAAAAATGTTGCTTAAATTAGTTTTTTCTTGCAACACAAGAAAAAAAAAGAGAAGCCTAATTTCACTCTCAGTTTTTCTGTGAGGCACTCGCCACGGGCCTCTCATTAGTTGAAATAATGTGTTCTGTATGAGGATAATGGAAAGCATCAGATAATGAGTTTCAGAAATGTGTTTGATACATGACAGAAGTATTCATTTTACAGTGGTTTCAAGGATGCACTTTGTATGTATGACTGTATCTAAAAAGTTTTTTTTAAGCCTCTGTGAAAATGTTTGTTTGATGACTGTTTCTGTTGCATGTTCTCTCTGTCCTCTGCAGCAGCCAGTGTGTGACCTGGATCTTGACTTGGACACAAGAGGAACAATCCTGTGACCCACATAAAGATGCCAACAGTGTGAGACGCTGAGTTTTCTGTGCTGCCATGTTACAAACATCCTCTTTGGTTTTAATTAAGTAGATATGGGCTACTATCAAACTCTTAATTGGAGCTAATAACCTGACTTAATGTAATATCAATTTGTGGGAACTAGGGGTAAACAGGGAATTCGGAAATGAAGTTAACATTTACCAAACATTCATCTGCAATAATAGTTTGTTACCATGTGATAATTTGGCACATGTAATAGTTATGATAGTTTGCTCTTCTAAAACAAATATTTGGTCTAAAAATAGAGGGAATGATGGCTGGAGGAGCAAAACATGACTATGCCCCAAAGACGAGATCTCTAACTATCATACCTCTGCCTGCAGAAATCTTTTCCAGAGCCGCTAGTGTTGCCTTAAAGCTCTGCTCGCTCCAGCTAAAGAAACCCTTCAACAGCTTTCAAGGAATTACATAATTATTTAAGCTCTTTCAGGCTTCTTAACTTTCTCCTGTGTGAGATTAAAAGATAGCACGAAGAGTGTGAGGAAGACAGTGAAAGGCAGAACATATGTCATCCCCTGACTGGGAGACTATCTGCCTTCCAGATGATAGTCGGTCAGCTGCTGTTACTGTTTAATTGGGCTCACATGAGCAGCTGGTGGGACTCATTTCAATCAACGAGCGCAGCAGTCTCGTGTCTGCTCCTTCTTACCAAACGAACCTCCCCTCCCGTGCTCCCACCTCCCGGCTCTCTCCATGCTCTACTTGACTACGAGACTCTCTCTTGATGTGTTCCCTCCCCTCTCATAAATGTTTTGTCACTTTTCTGTTTTGTTTTCCGGACTCAGACGACCACCTGAGCCTTTAGGCTGAAGCTGACATGGCTCCAGAAAAGGAAAGTAACGGTCTCAGCAACTATGCTTTTACAGTAAGTAACTAAGTCACTTTTATTGAACATTTTGAAAGAATTGCTTACTTCTTGATGATTGTAAAGCTTAACCTGAATCCCTTTGACCTCTAGTGTGATTATAACACATGAACATTTGTGGGAATGTGAAACCATGCAGACTGAAGTATTAGTTGGTGAACTATCGCTCCTCAAATCACTGAACTGGATAAAACATGCTTTGTGACGGTCCAGAAACAGATGTTATAGTCAGTGAATGAATGACATTGGATATACAAGTTGGCAAAGTAGCCTCATGGTTACATATGATGGTGTGATGTTCACATTCTCACTCATCCACGCTTAAATGAATTATTTAAGAGAGGTGTACAACACTGTTTGGTCAGAGAAACAAAAGTAGAAACCATAAAAAAATCCTATTTTTTTCCAAATAAAGTTTTTTTGTCGAATAAACAGCCAGAATGTTTTGCCTAAATGATAAAGGAAACAATTCTTGCTTTGAACCTGAAAGAATGTTGTATTATGCCACCGTATTGTATTAATAAGTCATCTGACTGTGTTTTTTTTTCTTCCAAACCATGTCAGGAAAGACATTTCCCTTTGTCCTGTGTTTTCTCTGGCTGTTAGAGAGCCATGAACTAACACTCCCTTCGTCCATCCCACTGTTGTGCTGGTTGATTGTGTAAACATGTTGTTTGCCACAACACAAAACAAACTGCTGCAGGATGCCATCTTGTCTCATGTATCTTTAACTGACTTCTGTCTGCCTCTCTGTGTTGCTCATTAAAGCTTGAAAAACGTTTCTGTGATCTACCGGACACAAAACATGGAGAAGACACGGACACGTCCACGCAGGGAGACAACAACAAGCTAGCATACTGTGTAACAGACGTACCTCCCTGGTACCTGTGCATCCTTCTAGGCATCCAGGTACGTCTGCAGACGACGCTTTAGAGAACTATCCTCCAGTCATTTCCTGATGACACAATGCAAACATGACCACAGAGTCACGAGAGCTATACTTCACGCTTAGTTAGACTTGGTTTTATTTACATGCCTGATCGAGAGATTTGCTTCAGATACAGTTGAGATGGTTTAGTCAGTGACAGTTTGCTTCATGCATTTAGCAGCTGTGTAAGGAAGTCCTCACTTAGCTATATCTAACCATATAGAGTATTCATATTTACCACTTTTAAAGCAGTTTTCAGAATACATATTTTTCAAAGACTTTTTAGTTAATGCACTTATATATTACTGTAAATGTCTGTCTTGATATTTCCTCCTGTCCTGGCTCTCTCAGCACTGTCTGACTGCTTTTGGAGGCATCGTGGCCATCCCGTTAATCCTGTCTCAGGGTTTGTGTCTGCATCATGACGGCCTCACGCAGAGCCACCTCATCAGCACCATCTTCTTCGTCTCTGGTATTTGCACTCTGTTGCAAGTTAGCCTCGGCATAAGGTAAGAAAGAAATGGATGAATGTTTGTAGGATGCTGGAGTGGTAAATATAAGGTTTAATAAGAAATGTTGCAGATTAGATTAGTGTTTATTATCTGGTTAATATTTGTTATGTGCTTTTTTGCTGTTCTGCTGGTTCGTGCATTAATGAACACGTGCAGCTGCACAGTAGGGTTCATTAAAGTGGAGTTAATCATGCTGCTCCCTCTGATTAAAAAGCAGAACAATAAAACTCTCAGCTTTTCCTTCTTAACTTCTTTTGAAGTCTGAGGTCTGCCAGAGTTATTGGTGCGTGGCATTGACCATGAACAATAGAATATTCTACTGTTAAAGTGGGCACAGCTTCTAAGTCAGGGATTATCAGAGGGCATTCAGAACTTTTATATAAGATGCTTAAATGTTACAGTACTTTGATGATGTGTTAACTGTGCAAAAGGATTAATCTCATATGAAGATAAATTACTGTTATGATAGATTTAACCCAGTTCTATTTAAGTACCAAAAAACAATGTAATTACAAATGATATGATGCAATACCATAGACTATGATACACTAAATTAAATATATGACACAAGCTAACCCGGTACAGTTCATCCTCTTCTCTGTTGCTGCAGATGTCGGCACATTGTGAAGTGTGTGCAATGACTTACACACAGACGACTTGAAATGACTACGACTATCTTAAACCATGTTTTGTTGCCCTGAACTTGTACTATGCTTGTGCAGACTCTGCCTGGCTAAATATTGGTGTCACAGTGGGATTAGGGAAGGAATTTCCATCTTATTATGTTTGGCATTTAGTTCCTGCTAAATCCACATTCCCCTGGCTTAGCACCACTGATGCTTTTTTGTCTCTGGCCACATACCTGGAGGTCAGCTGTAAGGAAAACAGTCAGTATTTGTAGTGGCACATAACTCCACCGATGCCAAAAGAAAACAACACTAATTATCTGCGTCCTTTAATCAAACAGTATTTGCGCGATATGTCTCTTTGCTATCCCTTAATCTTTTTTATATTTTCCACGAAAATACTTGTTTCTGACTTGCTGTGAGATACTGTCGTGCATTTTGCACGAGAACATTTTACGTTCTGCATCTGCTTCAGCCTGATGTGAACTGTAGACGGTGAAGTAAGCAGCATAATGAGGATAACAACGTAGCAGATGACTTTAACTCGGTTAACCTCTAGATTGGCTCTTTTGCCTAAATTAGACAGTCAGTCTTTCCACCTTCACATGATTTAAATCAGAGTGAAAGAAACAGAGCTTATAGAAACAATTCGACAATCTTGAGGTGGACTTAAGCTGCTCTTTGTTAACAAATGTAACCTTTGGTGGTTAATTCACCTGCCGTCTCGAGCTGTTAGGCCTCTAACATGATTGTATCTGATGCTCTCACACTGATGTCTGTCTGGCTTCCTTTCCTTACCTCCTGATGCCTGACGGGTCTTTGGCATGTATTTCCAGACTGCCCATTCTCCAAGGCGGCACTTTCACATTGCTGGCACCTTCCATGGCTATGCTGTCCATGCCAGAGTGGACGTGTCCCGCTTGGACCCAAAACGCGAGCCTGGTCAACACCTCCTCTCCAGAATTCATAGAAGTGTGGCAGAGTCGCATGAGAGCAGTGAGTAAACCATGTGATATTTCTAATCACAAGTGACAGCCTAACTCTCTGGGCTTTAGTTGAGATCAGGAACAAAAACAAATTGTGTAAAGGTGTTTTGCTCATGTGTAAATGGCTACTTGCCAGATATGAACGGGAAAGGAATTATTCAAGAGCAAAATCCATTTAAAAAGTGGTCCCCCACTGTTACCACGTCTCTGCATGAAGTTAAACTGCTTATTCTGTCTTTCTTGTCTTTTTTTGTTGACCTCTCTGCTTAACAGGACCATTGTGACGGATCTGATTCCTTTAGTGGTTTGTATATAATTTGTCCCCCTCTGTTTTGAGCGTCTGGAGCGTGCAGATTACGTCAGAGTGGATAAGAAAGAAGTGAAGAACAGCAAAAAGTAATAAAATGTCAGGCCTGGGGAAAACGTGTGCTACAGACATGATCCAACCCGGAGAAAGTCTTTGTTCTTTGATCAGATTGGAACGTACCGAGAAAAAAAATGCATCAGACAAATGTGTGACGAACACTCAGAAATGTTACCAAACTGTTGTAGTTCCTCTAAATCTCTGTCTATATGGCTCCTGATACTTTGTTTGGGGAGTAGGTTGGGCTGCTTATCCGCTGTCCTCACCTACATCCGCAGCACGCAGCTGCTTTCAGACACGTTGTCATCGGCCTCATAAGGACAGTCCTTGTAACACACTGCCCACAAAAGCGCACTCGATGTGGTCAGCCACATACCAGGTTTTGACCTAGTCTTGTTGCATCATAGCTCTCGACAACATTTAATCCAGGAGGGTGTAAACGCAGTGTGGGTTTGAGTTATGCAAGCTAGAGTTGCTGGGTCAACTCTGTGTGACAATGCTGTGCTACGAAAAGACTTTTTTAGAAATCAAATGCGGAGTGTATCACAAATGAGCATTTATTGCTATTAGTTCTGCCACGTGGGCTGGGACAAATAATCGTTGTTTTAACAGACCCTTTAGCTGAACATAAGTAATGTTGTTATGGTTATGCCATATGTGTACATCTCATGCTAGTTTAAACCATTGCTCATGTGTGTTGGAACAATATTTATTCAGAGCCACAGCTTGGTGGTTTCATTGTTTGGAAGTTTGATCAATGGTTCTTTGTAATGGGTATTAGATGTTTTATGGTTGACCAAACACGATCCTGAATGGATCATTAAATAGATTTTTGGGGATTTAACAGAGATAATGTTTTCTCCATTAAAAAAAACAGTAAGACATATCCTCCCAAGCAAACCACCAATCACAGGTAGCAACAATAGGAAGCGTAAGTATTTACAGGAGGTGCAGTCTTCATGTTCAGGTGTAATTTGCACATGGAACAAAATGTGACAATTCTGCATTATTTACAAAGATTAAATCTCATGTTCTTTTCTGGTAATTCCTTTGGAACAAGGTTGATGGCCATAAAAATATAAGCTTTTCATCTGGTGTTAGGGAACACCACAACACTAAATCAGCTCTTATAAAAGTTCTCAATGATTTGTTATTAGCAGCAGACAATGGGGACTGTACTATTTTAAGACTTTTTCTAATACTACAAGCTGCTTACTTTCAGGTTAGAACATTCAGTGCCAGGGAACAGCAAGTAACGGGTTCAATTCATACCTAGAAGCAGTTTTATGTTGGTGTGAGGAATACTTTGTCCGCATTCTACCCCCTTCACCTGTGGTGTTCCTCAAGGCTCTTTTCTTGGGCCTCCTCTGTTTGTGTTCCCACTGGGTCACAGCCCTTAATCTTTACAACCATTGTTTGAATACTTGCAGGATATCAAAGATTGATTGTCCCTAAACTTCCTTAAACTTAGTGAACTTAAAACTACAGTGGTTCTCTTTGTGGCAAACTCAGCCCACTTGCATCAGGTTTTGGCAGAAACCTTGAGGTGATTTTTGTTTTCTCATTTATGGCTGATTTTTCGAAGTGCAAGCTTGGTAAAACCATTTTAATAATCCCCTAGACTCTGAATAAGTCATCCATGCTTTTATTACAGCTCACCTGGACAGCTGTAACACTCTGTACATGGGAGTCAGCCAGTCTTCCCTATCACCTCTGCAGCATGTGCAGAAAAGTACTGCAAGACTGGCAACCATAAGAGGGCATTAATCTCCCTGTCAGTTTCCTTATAAAAGTGTTAAAGAAATACATTTGACTGGACTTGACTAAATGCTATTTTACTTCTGTCTATCTTCTCAGCTGCAGGGGTCCATTATGGTGGGCTCGCTCTTCCAGGTCTTTGTTGGCTTCTCCGGCCTCATTGGCCTCTTCATGCGCTTCATTGGTCCGCTCACCATCGCTCCCACCATCGCTCTCATCGGACTGTCGCTGTTTGACTCAGCTGGTACTAGTGCTGGCTACCACTGGGGCATCTCGTCCATGTGGGTCCTAAACAATGTATTTTTTAGGGTTTGTAATTGTTCTGCAACAGAGATAAAGAAATGGAAATGCAACAATTTGGAGTCCTTTTCAAAACTGCCATTTTATTTTTCTTAAAATTTTAAGATAAGGTCAAAGTTTCTCCAGTCAGTTCATATAAACAAGCTCTTGGCTAAGCAGCTATGTTAAATCTGAAGCCATGCCCCTGCCTATGCTGCAGTTAAGTTTACATAAGAAATATAATAATCTGTATAAAGCCTACAGGGAAAGTTATGTGCCAAAGAATTTTATATTCCATGCTTTAAGTCGATTAGACCTCCAATTAGCTAGCTCTACTTAGTCGTACTTATATTTAACACTGTACATTTTATATTGTTAATGTATGTCTTTGTCTCTGGCTCACACACAGGACCACAGCTCTGATCATCCTGTTCTCACAGTACCTCCGTCACATCCCTGTGCCCTTCCCTATGTACAACAAGGATAAAAAACTGCACACCTCCCGTGTCTACGTCTTCCAGATTCTCCCAGTATGTATCTAACAAGTTCTCAAATGTTCTCTTCAGGCAACAAGACAACAAAGGTGATTTCTGTCCTTCATGTCCTCAGGTTCTGCTTGGCGTCAGTTTGTCCTGGCTAATCTGCTACATTTTGACAACCTACAATGTACTTACTGCTGATCCAGACCAGTATGGTTACAGGGCCCGCACTGATCTCAAGGGAGATGTTATGAGCCAAGCTCCCTGGTTCTCTTTTCCTTACCCAGGTAAGAGCTATCAAACTATCATCAGAGGGAAATATTTATGCCAAGCTATACGTGGTCATGTTCTCTTGTGTTTGAATCCAAACTCAGGTCAGTGGGGGGTGCCGACTGTGAGCCTTGCAGGGGTGGTTGGGATCTTGGCTGGTGTGATTTCCTCCATGGTAGAGTCTGTAGGGGACTACCACGCTTGTGCCAGGCTGTCTGGGGCTCCACCTCCCCCTAAACATGCGATCAACCGGGGTATTGGTATTGAAGGACTGGGCTGTCTGCTGGCTGGAGCCTGGGGAACAGGAAACGGTACCACTTCATACAGCGAGAATGTGGGAGCCCTCGGTATTACAAAGGTAAGATGAGCCTCAGTGTATGGGGTTAAAAGAAAGTTATGTGCAAGTGATTCACTTGAAACGACACATTTGTAGATAAACATGACCTGTATGTCTCTTAAGGTACATTTTCAAGACAAGCCTTTCTTTTTTCTCTCCTGTCCTTTTGCAGGTTGGCAGTCGCATGGTGATAGTGGCCAGTGGAGTCTTGATGGTGGTCATGGGCTTGTTTGGTAAAGTGGGCGCTATATTCACCACAATCCCATCCCCCGTTGTAGGAGGGATGTTCCTGGTTATGTTTGGAGTCATCGCTGCAGCAGGAGTTTCTAATCTGCAGGTACGTGATCTAAAACCTGAAGCACAATATTGTTTTTTACATTGCAGCACGTCTTGTGCCACCGTGAGTTCTCCTTCGCGCACAGACACAAACACAGCTGGCGGATCACTTTCAGTTTATACCTTTTTATTGTCTTGTGCGAATCCAAACATGCGAATCTACGCTAATGCATAAAAAGAGGAGAGCAGATTAGCCGACGAGCACCGGCTGTGCCAATTAACTCACCTGGCGCTGCTTTCCCGAGCCGCCCCCACACCTCTCCCTCCTGCAGCTGCATACCAGCCACGCCCACCTTCACATACATAACTAAAATATTGCATGAAAAAAATACTGACATTTTCTCCTCTGTGTTTTTTCTCTCACATTTTCAGTACGCAGATATGAATTCATCTCGAAACATCTTCATTTTTGGCTTCTCCATGTTCTCTGGTCTGGTCATTCCCAACTGGATATTAAAGAATCAAAAAGCTATTGCCACAGGTACATGAAAAACATCAAACAAACATATCAATATATAATCTTGAAGTAGCATACGTTTACTTTTTTGTAACATTATTGTAACAGAGTTCTAACTTGTTTCATCATGTTGTGTCCAGGTGTGGTTGAACTCGACCAGGTGCTACAGGTACTTCTGACAACCAGTATGTTTGTAGGAGGTTTCTTTGGCTTCATACTGGACAACACAATTCCAGGTATTGTTTTATTTGTTTTATTGCTGTCTATTTTTTAAGTTACACGTGATTGTAAGTGAGCTTGTCAGGTGATCATCACAACAGTATAACAGCCTAAAGATGTTCAATGTCTTTGCATGGTTAATCATTTGGCTCTGGTTGGAGTGGGTCAGGGTTTAGAGTTTGCAGTAATTCATTAATTAACACAAAGACACACTTGATAGTTAAACACCAACATTAGACCATAGAAAAAGAAATTTAACAAATGTAAAATGAAAAATAATGTTGCTTTGCAGATTTATATACTTGTGACCTGAAAGCAACAAGCAGTTTGCAGATTAGTCATCTTGTAGTGAACATGTTCAAGTATGCAGAGGGAAAGAGACTGCAAATTCAAATTCACAACTTTTTCAAAGTTGAGAAGGAGAGGAACATTGTGAAAAACAAACAAGCCATCTAAGAGTGAAAATAACAGCGAGGCAGAGCCAGCGACCTCTTGGTACGCTTTAACACGTTTAACACATGTCCAACAGGATCAAAGCATGAACGAGGCATCCTGGCCTGGAACAAGGCTCACGAGGACGACTCCAGCAACACGCTGGAGAGCGGAGAGGTCTACAACCTTCCCTTCGGCCTCAGCTCTTACTCGTCTTCCTCCTCCTGGCTCCGGTTCGTACCTTTCTGCCCTCCTGGTGTGTCCGACTCGCTGGATAGCGAAGCCCTGGAGTCTAAGCAGCCACTTGGACATCCGGAGCCTCCGCAGCTCATCATTGGAGTCACTCTTTGAGTCTCTCTTCAACGTGCCATTTGAGGATATTTCCAAAACCACACCATTAGAGGCAGCTTAGTTTGGACCTCCTGTTCATCATCAAAGACACTGTACTGTAGAAACATGGTGCAAAGTATTTCACATGACCGTTTTAGGTGACATCTTGCATTAGATCTGTTTGTACGTCATTTAAGAAGGTACCTGAGGTTATTTGTAATGGATTGTTTTTGTAAATTATTAATGATACAAAGCTGACATTCATATGTAATCATCAAACCATTTTTCCATACAGTAATTTGTATAAAGCATAACACTCTGTAGTTGAAACACTGATTTCTTTGGTTTTACTCTTGATTTTTATACTGCTTTGATTTCATCCGTCTTGAAGGTGAGGGTGCTAGAGAACAAACACTGAACAGACGTGACTGAATGTAGATCCATCGTGTTTATATGCTAGCATACAAATCCAATGTGTGGTTTCATGTATTTACAGTTGCTCATGTTGGAAATAACGTGCGTTTGAGAGTCAATATTTGAATGATTTTGTTATTATCAGTCGATGCACTTTATCTGATTGTGGCAACAGTTTCGGACTTTTCTCTGAGGCTCCTCAAGATGCATTGTGTCCTTTACACACAAATCAGGACTGCACACTGATTTCAGTGGATATTTTTCAAAAACAAAGTTATTTTGTGTGTGTATTAAACTCCAACATGGTGCTGTTGCATAACCTGAATGTGTTCAGTCTTTTCCTGTCAGATCCTGCTTGATGGCTTTGTAAAAACTGACAAAAGACTCTGCCCACACGTCTCGTTGGTGTTCAGTGGAATTGGCCATCTGCTGTGCGGTGTACACCAAGGTCAACAGGGTGCGCTCAAAATCGTTCTGGTGCAAATGACCAGTGTGACTTGAAAGGTTAGAGATGAGTTCAAATATGTCTGTTAGCTTCCTGGGAATGATCTCCTTACAGATGACCTCCAGGTTTTTTGTCTTGCGGAGGGAAGCCAGCTCGGCGTCGTGCACTGAAAACTCCCCGCTGTCCTCAAAGTGTGCGCCAGCCAGCAGGATCTAGTGCATGAAAACGTATTTAGGTTTCTGGTTTACGTTTTGAATACTTGTTTAGGTATATATTTATCTTACCTCAAACAAAAGATTAACATCATCAAGAGAGTTGTGAAAGGTGGGGTTTGCCACAGTTGCGGTTCCTCTTTTCGCTCCACTTGCAGCAGGGAATAGGGCTGATAGGTGAAGAGAGACAGAAAGTGACAGTGAGAGATGGTAGAAAACAAGAGCAGCTTCCTGTGCTAACATTTCCAGATACATTTTAACCCATTCTTGTCTTGTGATTTACTGCTGTGGCCCCAAAGGCTTCTTGAATCTTTTTGGTTGGGAATCCCTGTGACAAGCAAATCAAAACTCTAAACCGTGAGGTACCATGAACCACAGGATTTACTGGGTGCTGATGTCCTGTCACGTGAGAACCAGGTTCATCAGGCTCACACTGCGGTACTCTGCAGTTAATTTATGATATACACACTGTGCATTTCAAAGTCTGCGATCTCTGACCTTACAGATGACTTCTATCTGCAGAGGATGAGACGTGACCTCAAACTTCAAAGGCTGAGAAGAATCAAAGGTGGAGCAACACATGGATTGTACTGCAGGCTCCAGATTGTTTCAGCATGTAGTGCATGGGTTTAGCTTTTTAGCCCAATTTTCACAGCATCCCTTGACCCAACTGTTTAGACCAGGTTTAACACAACTAATCTGGTGAAGTCAAGTGAAAGCTCAGAGTTCAACCTTGAGCACGAGGACGTTTTGCACAGTCCCTGAAAACTTTGAAGTCATGAAACTTAAAAGGCTAATATATTTTCAGAAATAGAACTTATTCCTCCGTCGCTGCTTATTGACTATTTTACAATTTAAAAAGTCACAAATTAATGAACAAATGACCTCTGTGCCTCTGTGAGGCTTTACAGCAGGGCTTCAAAGTAAATGCTAATTTCTCAAACTCCTCGCTATGGCAACACGCAACATCAAAGCCCCCCCCCCCACCTGATGTTTTTTCCCCAAAGAGAAGCCTCATCAGTCGTACTCGTTACTACTCAATACGGTCTCATAGCAGACCATCATCATGGCTGCGTCTGTGCCAAGATAACACAAATACAATTCACTGTCATACTTTTTGAACAGGTTATATAAATTGGCCAATAATATCATTATTAGACGGCTGCTAACACCTTGTTTTTTCTCTTTTTAAAGACCGGATACTACAGGTAAGAGTGCTGGATCTTGGGTGGAAAAAAAGTGACTTGACTTGCCCATTAAAAAAATGACTCGAGACTTGCTTGACACTTGGACCAAATGACTTGAGACTTACTTGGGACCTGAGCAAAGATGACTTGGTCACAACACTGTGGCTGAGTGATATCACTGTAGTACAAAATTCGTACTACATCCTGATTAAAAGCAGGTCTTTTAAGAATGTGCTGTGTTCACACTGGAAAAGGCAATGGACCTACTAAGAGTCACCAGTGAACCTAACAAGCATGTCTTTGGACTGTGGGAGGAAGCGGGAGTACCCGGAGGGAACCCATGCATGCACGGGGAGAACATGCAGACTCCACACAGAAAGGCCCACTTCATCTGACCTGGGATGTGCACCAGGAACCTTCTAGCTTTCAGGCGACAGCGCTAACCACTGCACCTCCATGCAGCCTGGGGTGTAGCAAATGAATTATGAAAAACAAAGATATTACAGTATATTGTGTTAGCATGATAATCCTGGAAATCTGAAACATTTTTAGGTATGCAGTGGGTGAGCAATTTCATTAAAGTAACTGAGCGCCATTTTAGGGCCTGGTTCGCAGGTCCTATAAAACATCCATGGTGTTTGGTTTTAACAAAGTATTGGGGAGTTGAGACTTTTGCTTGATAACGGAGCTGGATTCAAACTAAAGTAGGTTACAAAGATATTAGAATCCATCTCGAGGGGCTACAAGAAAGTCTGTACATTTCACACGACCACATGAGTCATCAACCGGTAAGTCAAAGGATCAAAAACATTAGGATTAACTGTCTGGAGACCATGATTGTCTAAACTTAATTTGGTACCAGTCCATAAAGTAGATGTTGAGGTATTTCACTGGATAAATGAAAACGTTGGCCTGCTGGGGTTGCTCAAGGAAAAGTCAGGGGGTCACCAAATGTAGAGGTATTGATCTTCCTGAAAACATAAATGTCTTTACTGAATTAGACATCAGTCCATCAGATGGTTGTTGAGATATTTCAGTCTTAAACCAAATGGAACCACCAATCGACAGATCAACATTCCCATCCATCGAGCCATGCTGCTCACAGAGCTGAAAGGTGAAGAAAGAAGGGCGGGGCAGGAAGAGATTTGGATCACTGTTTTCACTTATAGTCCAGCAGCTCCAACATTCTCTGCCGACTGGTTTCATTAATGACTGGTTTCATTAATGTGTGTAAAATCTGAGGCTCAGCCAGTTTACTTGTCATATGAAAGGCCAATAGTGTAAGGTCCAGGTAATAATGTTGGGTAGATGAAAACAGACAGAGGGGCAACATAAAGAAAAGTGGATAAAATACAGACACACAGTCAATGCAGGCAAACAGTTCGCCCCCTGTCATGCAAAATGGAGCGACGCCTGTGAGCTAGTTCATGCAGGTGACTCGAGCTGCACTGATTTCACACCTGACATGCGTCACCTGACAAACACTTCCTCCCAATGTGGCGTCTATTTAAGCTGCAGATGTCTGGGGTCCGTTTCACAAAGCAGGTTTATTGAAAACTCTGAGTCTGCTAACCCTGAAATGAGGGAAACTCCGAGTTTCTAAGGTAAGGTAACTTAAGCTCTCGGTCAGTTACCGTAGTAACAGACTCTATGAACCTAACCTGGTCGCGAGCAGGTTTTCTTCAGGAAACTCAGAGTTTCGCTCCGTCTCCTCCCTCTAGAATATAAAACCCTCATTCGACTTCCTCATTCATCTCGTCTCACGCGTGTGTTTGAGCGGTTACCAAATTAAAAGAAGAAACGTTGCGTCTCTGTGCTGCTCTGACCGCTTTGCAAAAGTCTTTTATAATTATGATAAAAAAAATCAAGAGACAAATCTGGATCAAAGTCATCATTTGTAGATTTTCCACCACCACTGCCGAGAGCACTCAAATAAGACGCCGTAACTTATTGGATTTTTTTTTTTTCACATTCAGTTTAATCTACATGAATTATAATGTATGTGAAGTCAGCATCATGTTAGGGATAAAGCTAATGCACATTAAAACAGCCACTGAATGATATTTCATTAGTTTAATATTTAAAATATGATTGAAGTGCTTCCATGTACGTTTTTTTCTCCCGCTGGATTGCTCCTAAATTAATATAAATTTTAGCTTCCGGTCGTGTTTAAGTATTAAATAAATAGACCAGTTCAAACTTGCGCATTAACTCGAGCAGCAGTTTCTTCCCACGCCGCTTCTCTCTCTTTTGCAGCTGCAGCCGTGTTACTTTATTTTTCTAAAAACATGCTCGTATTCGCTGAACGTCCGCGTGAGGATTTCCAGCTCCACTGGTGTGACGTAGGAGGACCTCTTTTTGTGTACCGTTGCCATGGTGAATCGTGGTATCGGGGTTCCATTAATGCTGACTTTTTACAGTCAGCGTGCACGCACTTAACTCTGGCTGAACCTACTCAGAGTTGATTGAACTAACTCTGATCAGCTGTTCTGGAACCGAAAACTCAGAGTTTCCTATCTCAGAGTAGATCGACTCAGAGTTCAGGGTTAGATTCAGAGTTTGTTGAACCTTCTTTGTGAAACGGACCCCTGGCCTCTCCCGCTGCTCGGTCATTGCCACCGCTGCCCTGCACCAATACAGTGCTCTTACTTTCAGCCCCACCACCACCCTGCATCCACCTGCAGGCTCCGGCTCGGGGAGGTTTAAGATATTATCTCATCACTCCTCAAATTTCTGCATGTAAAATAAATGTGTGAGGAGGGATGAGGTCCGAGCCGAGGCGCCAAACACAAGCTGTGTTCTGCCACTGCAATAAACATTTTAAATTATCACAAACACGAGTTGTCTGACTGAAATGTCGACCCTGGTGATTGGACTGCACTGTTTGATGTCATCTATGTACAAGCAGCACAGTTTAGTCTGGATTCAAGATGTTGTGACCACCTCATAAAGAATTTATTATTTGTGAGACAAGACAGAAATTTTGAAGCAAACAAACACACACACACACACACACACACACACACACATTCATTAAATGCTATGTCTGGCTCAACAAGTGTATCCAGATGATCGCATTTTACTAGTCGTCTGCAAGATCAAATAATCCACCAAAGTCTGACATAGTGTTTAGATTATGATCTAAATTTATCAGTGTTGCAGTGTTTATCAGGACTGCTTTTTCTTTTATTGGCGAGTCTACCAAATCAACAAAAACATACTAAAGAAGTTATTTAATCAGTTTCTGACCAAAAACATGTAACATTTTTGCTTTCCCTTTATTGAATCCAGTAAAACGTTTGGCAGTGTGTTCATGTTTGGGAGCATTAGAATAGTCCAGGCTGTGATCACGCAGATACTGCTGGCCCATAATCTGCTGTTGTAACTGGTCATTCCTAAAAGGAAATATCAAAGACGATCATGTGCTCTATTCATATCATATCATATTATTTATCATATCATATATTTGGGAGCATTAGTTCAGGCTGTAATCACACATGTATCAGTGAAACTGCTGGCCCATGATCTGCTGTTGTAACTGGTCATTCCAAAAAGGAAATAACAAAGACGATCATGTGCTCTCTGTCTTCAGATCACATGTTTCTCTGAAAGCGGTGCCTGGCAGCTTCAGCTGGCACTGAGAGGTGATTGTTTGGTAAAAATAGGACATAGCCAAAGTCATGCTCATCAGTCCTCATATGTTTCCCAGCTGAACTCTGTGTCTCAGTGAGGAAGGTGACCAAATGTGAACTTCTCAAGCTTCCTGCTTTTTATGAGCTTTTTACTGCTGCTTGGATCTCAGTCTCCGTTTTGGACAGAAATAGAAATACGTCCAAAACCAAAATATTTAACCCCAGTCATGTGCTTTTCAATTCCTCTGCATGTGTGTGGTGGTTCGTTTTCAGTGGGAGATAAAACCCAGAGCGCTTATCAGATCACAGAAGATCCCACCTCATTGGACAAAAGGAATTTCCTGACAGAGCTGGAGTGTGCTTTTCATTCACATGAGGAATATGAGTTTCCTCTCACATCAGTTTTGGATGTTCCCTTTGATTTCCTATTAGAAACAGGTGCAGGTCTGATCCTGGTAGTCAGATGAGAGGTAAAGTGAAATGTATTTGTACTTTGAGATTTTAATAATGTTTCATACTGTTGTGTATTTCACTCTATCAAATGTAAAGGTGTTAGTAGAGTTGTTTTAAAAAATAAGTTAGGTTCTCCTACGGTGGCTGACAAGGACATTGCGCTGCAACCACCCTTTCCATTAGTAGAAACAGGCTAAACACATGCAAAAGTTGAAAACGCGTGGCAATGAAAAATAAAAAACATGCTGCAGAAAGACAAAACAAATGCATTAACATCAAACACGCTGCAAATACAGAAACCATGCAAAGTCAAAAACACAGAAAACCAGAAAACACATGCAAAAGAAAAATGCTGCAAATCCAGTCAACACAACGGAAGTGCTCCAGTCCTGTAGGGGGCGCTGCATGTGTTTCTGAATTCACAGCCTGTTTCCTCTAATGGAAACCGCTCCGGCGGTTGCAGCACAGTCACCCTTGTCGACCACCATAGGTTCCTCATGACAGCTCAGTTTTGATGCACACAGGGAAATTGCATCAAAATATCTACAGTTTGTTGTTTATTTGATTTCTGTCAAAACTTCAGAGATTGCAATGAAAATAAAAAGATTAGGATCAACCTTTCTACAGGTTTAACATGACAGAACAGCTAAACCAAGTAAAAGTCTACAGGCAACACTCATTTAATGAAGTTACTATAAGGGCCAGGAACAGAACCGCACCTCCCTCACTAATTCAATCACCTGTGTCCCATTAGCTCTCACACCTGTGCCTCCCTAATGCAGTTACCTGTGTGTGCGTGTAAGCCTGCCTAGCCCCTTCTCTCCTGTTTTTCTCAGCTCTTGTGAACCCACCCTGAGTCTCGACCCCCGGGTTCCTGATGGCTCCAGCTATCTCGACTCCATTCCCCAAATAAACTACTTTTATACCGCACAAAGGCGTGGTCTTGTTAGTAAAATCACTGTAATATAAAGAAGTTCTCCTGTGGCCCAGACTGCAAAAATACAACAACAAACTGTTATTCCATTAAACCTGGTTCTTACAATAACTAATCACATCCAGACTGATGCAAAACATTCTTTTTTCTCAGTGAAGAAACTCAGAACTTTCTCCTCTTGCAGGCGCATGCATTCTGCACTCACATACTGAGCTTCAGTCCAGGTCTTACCTTGTTTGGATGTTTTGACGCCCGCTTTGATGCAGCAGTAGAAAAGAGCAACAACGAGCATCCTCCAACTCAGCAGCATGGTGGCTTTATGACGTTAGCGGCATGTGACTGGCTCTTGAAAGAGGTTTCAGGTTCTTCTGACACCGTGCTTCTCCCTGTTAACACCCTTCTGTTGCATTCCTCCTCTTCTCCTCTCCGAGCATCTGCTACAGCCTTATCGCTCTGTGCACCCTCTTCGTCACTTAAGTCTCTCTCTCTGTTTCCTCAGAGCTGGGCTTTCTCTCCCCTTCCGTCCCTCTCTCTCTCTCTCTCTCTGCTCCTCATACACTCTTTTAAAGCCTTCAGCTGGTTGTCATCATGTTCACAGACACACTCTCATTATTAAATCCTGCTGCGTTCACCAGCTACAGGTACATGATAGAGGCACTCTGTTGTCCTTGTTCCTGTGGAGCAGCAGCATTCCTCTTTGTGGTTTCTATTTACTTTATTCTTTATGTTTGAAAAGTTTCCCCTTTATGTTCTCGAGGACTAAATCTATGAGGCCCTATTCTTTGTTAAACACTGCTGTTATTCAGCGCAACTCACCACTTCATTGACTCATATTTGTTATATATTTAAGTTGCAGACAATAACTAAGAAACCATGTTGTTGTGTCCAGCATAAATAGTCCTTATGTCCTGCCTCTGCTGAGCTCTCTGTCAGGGTTGTTTACCATCGGCTTGGCCTTGAAAGCAGCTTGTCATGAAACATTTTCTCTCAGCAGAAGACCAATGTTACTTTCTTTTAAACAACGTGTCGGTACAAAAGGTGATTTATCTTGGCTTTAATTGTTGGCAAAAGAAGAGGCCGTGTTTATTGTTCTCTTGGTTCTGTGTTTGTGTACCTCTAAAGTCAAAGTGAGTTCTGTTTTTACAGCAGCGTGGTCCCTCAGCGGGCTGGAGCACATGTGACGGTGCCAGGATGACCTCCGGCAACCAGCTCAGTTTGTGTTCCTCATTAGGGAAAATAAGTTCACACTCTATGAACATGAAAATAAGTGTTTTTTTTCTAATTGTACAATGCACGCACCCAGAGATCCTGGAGGAAAGACGTTTGCAGAAACCACAAAGAAAGACTTTGTTCCCTGTTGGCACCTCGTCCACAAGCCCGAGGAACTCTTTAAAATTGCAACCATGTAAATAACTTCTTTAAGTCCGAACACCTTTTTAGCATTAATTTATCTCACGAGGATAAACATGCTGAGGCCGACATGTGAGCCCAGCACACAGTTACATGTTGAAGTTATATTCTGACACATGTGGCCATCAGGAGTCGAGCTGTGCTTCTGAAAGGGACAAAGCTGTGTGTCGGGCTGAGATGTGGCAGTCGTGCTGCCTCAGAGGAATGCAGGCGCAGTCTGTGCTCAAACTGGCAGGAGATCTGTGGCCTCTGTGAAACGTCCAAGAATTACAGCTCAAGAGCTTCAACAAACATATTATTCTTTCAATGGGCAAATTAAATGAAAATGTTTTTCTAGGCTGGAGCCCAAATAATGTCCTCTCTCAGGTCGGTGTGGATAGAGCCCCGTGTAAGGACATATACGTAAAGAGATAGATATAAATAGACTGACTGATATCCTGGTCAATCATAATGTGTCAGCAATTACAATCATTATGGCTTTATGGGTAAACTGTCAGCATCCTTCGTTAACAAAAAGCAGGTTGTCAGTGCTGAAGAGAGTAAACATTTAAAAGAGGACATGCCTGTGGACTGACAGAGCTGTTGTGTAACAGAAAAGAAAAGCAGAGTGTCCGCAAAGTTGTGACTCACGTCCTGCTGAAAGTTTGACTCCACTTATCATCATGATGATTTATTGGTGTCTGAAATCCTTATTTATAACTCACTGCAGAGACAGATCTTTACTGTTTACTTTGCAGGGATCAAAGAACTGTGCTTGGCCTACTTTAACCCTTTACTTGAAGGTATAATAAGGATTTTCCTGGTCCGGTCCCACCTCATGTCAAGCCTTCCACCCACGCTCGAAACACACCAGTTTGCTTACAGGGCTAACAGGACGCCATAGCTACAACTCACCACACTGCCCTGACCCACCTAGAGCAGCGGGGGAGCTACGCTAGGCTGCTCTTTGTGGACTTTAGCTCTGCTTTCAACACCATCCTCCCTCACAGACTGGTGTCCAAACTGACGGACCTGGGCCTATCCCACTCAATCTGCCTCTGGATTATGGACCTCCTGTCTAGTTGCTTGCAGGGGCTGAGAGTAGGCCCCCACATCTCCGCATCCCTCAGCCTCAGCACTGGCTCCCCACAGGGCTGTGTGCTGAGCCCCCTACTCTACAACCTCAACACCCACGACTGCAATGGCATCATCAAATTCACCAATGACACCACCGTTGTGGGGCTCATCTCGGGGGGGTATGAGTCCGCTTATCAGGACGAGGTGGAGCGGCTGTCTGGGTGGTGCACGGACAACAACCTGGTCCTCAACAACACCAAAATCAAGGAGCTGATTATCGACTACAGGAGAAACAGAACGGACATTCAGCCCCTTTTTTCAGCGGGGAATGTGTGGAGAGGGTCTCGGACTTTCGGTTCCTGGGCGTGCACATAGAAGAGGACCCAATCTGGGATCCCATGGGCTGTAGTCTGAGACGATACAGCCTCTGAGATCACCAGTGAACGTGCCGGGCGGTAAGTGATAATCGACTTCCTGTCAACACTGCCTTTTCCGCATGCTGCGTTGTTACAGAAAGAGAAACCGTTTTCTTGTGATTCACTCGTTGTTAACGGGTCTTACCTTTTCACAAATTTCAACATAATGATGCAGATTTATAAGAAGTCAAAATTCAAGCTTTGTCAGGTCTGTCCTCGAGAGGAGAAGAAAACTTTTAACTTGACTAACTTTAGTGACTAACTTTAACTCAAGTTGAGTTCATCTCTCAACTTGAGATGAATTCACGGGAATTCATCTCAAGTTAAATTTTAGATCTAGAACAGATTGTTAGCTGTTAGCATGCAGATGTCTGTTTATAGAGATTAATAAGAAGGTAAATTGTCATCAGATCACGCTGATGGGAGCTGGGATGGCTTTACGGCGGATTACGTTCCGCCTGCTTTTGCTCTCCGCAAGGACTGTTTTTCCTGCATACGCCGCAGCCTGCTGATACGTGATTGGTCAATATGACTCGGACTAAAAGCGTAGTTCAAACGGAAACCAGAACACATCCAAGTCCCTGCGTACAGATTCTACTATGTAGAATGTATAAATATAGATTAAGGAGGACCTGACCTGGGGTGCTTACACTAAACCACTGGCTAAGAAGGCACCACAGGGACTTCATCGGCTGCCCTCTCCCCTCCCTGGAAGACTTTACAGTTCCCGCTGCCTCAAAAAAGCCCGGATCATTTCAAAAGATCCATCCCACCCCGGACACTACCTGTTTGAACCTGTTTGACACTTCAGGTCAATAAAATCAAGGACAAACAGACTGACAAAAAGTTTCTACCCAAATGCCATTACAGCACTAAACGCTGCCAAAACAATTGCAATATTTCGGGAATCATGCAATATCAAGGGAATGGTGCAATGCATACGAGAGAATGTGAAATGTTGCAGTGTTTGTGTCTCTACCTTTTTTTCTCCTCCTCTTTTTATATACAATATATTTTTTATTTATTTTTACAGGTTTTAAATGCATAACTTTGACTCCTAATAACATGGTGTTCCTGCTTTAAGGCCTTGAACGTCAGAATGACCCACCTCTGAGTATGTTTAAATGAACAAGTGAAGGATTGTCCGCCCGTTCTCAAGGCAGGATGCTCACGTGTCACACAGGTGTAACTAATAACATTAATTATTGCTGCATTCTTTCTGCTGTGCCAGTGTCAGAGGCCTAGTTTGGGGCATGCTGACCCATATACAGAACACGGCTCAGGACACTGTAACGGAAAAGAAACACGGTTAATGTTGTTAGTAACACCTGAGCTTATTTTCACAACTTTTTTGTTTTTTGAGATTTGATAACACAAAAGTGCAGTGGGTTGTTCAGGAATATAAATGTAAAGTAACAACATAACAGAATGTAACATGTATCCTGGCCTCCTAAACAATAAAAACACTAACACACACAGTGTAGGTAGGTATCAGGTAAATACGGTTCAATCAGGAGACACTTCATTAAGATTCAACAATTATTTAGTCTTTGGCGATCAGACTCCATCGTGATGTCTTCATGTACTCAAAGGGGTTGAGAGCAGGATAGGATAGCTACCCCCCTGATGGAGTCGAGACACTCAGACTCTAGATGGAGTCAGACGTGGTGGTGATGATGAAGACAGGACGAGCTGAGCAGCTGGACTTGGACACTGATGAGATGGATTGGAGGTGAACGGGGTGGAGGAGGGTCGCATTTAAAATTGAAAATACTTCAAATGAAAGCTACTTAAGTAAAAGTCAAATTACAGATTTTATACTTACAAAAGTACAAGTAAAAAAAAAACTACTTAGTTACAGTACCGCGAGTAAATGTAGTTAGTTACTTTCCACCTCTGCTTAATAGAAGAAACGCCAAAGCACGCTGTCAGAGCAGTCGGTCTGATGGAGACCTTCATACTGAAAATTTCGGACCAAACATTCTACAGGCTAAGGGCAGGACATGTGACTATATGTTGCTGGGGCCTGATGGCACCTGTCACAGGTGGGGTCAAATATTTCCATCAGGCTTATCTGACTTTAACAACGTGTGTGCGATGAATAATTTTACATTGGATGAGTCTGTGTCGAGTGCAGATTGAACAGGAGTGGACTGGATGTAGCAGGTCATCTGCAGCCTCTTCACCCAGGTCCTTCCAATCTCTTCTTAATATCTTGTAGAGAGGAGGGGCACAGTGAGGGGATCAAACCATACATAACAGACATCGTACCCTTTGTGCAAGGAGTGAATCAATAGGAGTGGGATCTAGGAGATTTTCTATTAAGGATGTGATATTTTGTGAAATTAAGTGTTACAAAGCTTTATTTCTTTTATTTTGTTCAGATTCTCCCCAGAGAAGCATGATGGAAGACTTTCCCTCTATTATCTGAATGAAAGGGTCATTACATAGCCAAGGCTAATGAACAGAGGCCCTAAGCGGACATGCACCCATACATTTTATTTACTCCGTTTCTGTTATAATGAGTTGCAGTGTAGTTTGACCCAAAGTGCTGAACCAGGATGCAGTTTGTAATTAGAAAAGGTTTTAATAAGGAATAACAGTTCACTTGAGATGGTGGTTGAGTTGGGGAACGAGAGGTGAGCAGGCGAGCAGGCAGAGGCTGGAAAGATGAGCTGAGGACGGCTGTGTGGCTTCAGAGGTGATCCTGAAGCAAAGGAGAAAAAGATTACTTAAGGCTTTCACAGGGAACAATACACAGCACTGAAAATACTGGCTGGCCTTTCCGTGGTACCACAGAGGTAGACTGAACACTCTGGCGATGAGTGACTGAAGGACCAGGGTATTTATAGACTGCAGGCTGATGGCTTGATGAGGAGCAGGTGAGCAAGCTGAAGCAGTCCGGAGGTGTTGATTGGCAGAGCAGGTGAGGAGCTCTGAGGATGACCACGCTCAGAGACAGATAGAAGGCCGTATTTGAGGGCCGATTGCGTCACAGAAGCGCGTCGAAGGCTGTCCCGATGCGAAGGCTCCTTCAGATGCAGCCGACCAAGGTGTGAAGGTATTGCGCACTATTTCAAACGAAATGGTGGACTTTTAAACAGCCGAGGAATACACTTTAAAACGTTAAAGTTTTTTGTTTCAACTCAATCAAATAGCAAGTGCTACACATGTTTAAGAAAACGAAAGGGCCCTTGAAACAAATTATCTTTAACATAAGAGGTTAAGTTATGCAACGTTAGTTATGCGAGCTAGTTAGCCTGCTAGCTACCGTTGCTAAGCGACAGGAGCGGCGTTTGGTGACGCAAGGGTAGACCAGACCGTCTCATTTCAGTTCGGCTGTAATGGTCTACGCAGGCTATGAATGGAGCATCCTCCATGGACCGCCTCCTTCGAAGGATGCAGCCCCTGGATTGGGACACAGCTAGAGAGAGACAACAAGAAACACAACGGAAGGGAACACAGGAGAAACACAGGGAAGAGCAGCAAACCAAGGCCTGAAGTAATTTCAGTTGTTTTCTTGAGATCTTAACTTATTCATCTGATTATATCTAAACAAAGCTGGTTTTCTTGTGATAACGAGATCATTTTCTGGCGATCTAAAAACAGAACAACAGGCTGGTCATTGTGATATTACAGAGCAGGACATGCCATGCTGCCATTGCCCACACTAGTGAGGTGAGTTAAGCCTGTTTCTATGTTTGTTTTGTGCTTTTGCAGCTCTGGAGATATGAGAACTAGGCTAAATTACTCTGAAATGACTCGTTATCCCGGGAAAACAGGGTAAATAAAATGTATGGATGCATGTCTGCTCAGGGCTTCTGTGCTGAGGACATCTGGATTTTTTCGTTTAAGTTAGAGACCAACAGACTCAGACTTTATATCAGAAAGACTGTGAGACAAATGAGGTAGAATGTCTGAAAGATAAGTCCAGTTATAAAACAGGAAGGATCCTCTAAAAGACGATCAAATGGCATTATGGGAAATTTAGGATCCAGGACTTCTGTGGCTTTATGGAAACAATGAAAGCGTAAAGCCTAAATAAAAACATGCCACACTTTGTGGGATGTCTTTATATTGTAATTGTATAAAAACAAGCATGTATGGGAAAGGGACACTTCAATAAAGCTCCTACAATCTGTAAGAGCTATACTCTACCACTAGATGGCAGCATCTCTCTGCAGTAACTCTGGCCTGCCTCACAGGAACACCCACATGAAAGTTCTTCACTGACTCCTTTATAACCACGATTAGGATCAACTAAAAAACTGAAAATGATGTTTTTAATGTGAACATAATTTCATCACTGTGTGGGAATTTCCATTTAACTAAAAGCGGTGAACTTTTAAAACCCCTCTGAACACAATCTTGGCAAACTCACATGTTTACCTTTCATGTCAACACATCAGCATTTTCTCTGCCAGGGTTTGGAGGTACTGTACACAACATCCTAACACACCCTGGGCGGCTGCCACTTCACAGCCTGGTGCTGCAGACATCCCAGCTCGCTCAGACCATCTGTCAGCACTCTGCAGTTGTATTGTGTGCTGTTTGTCCTCAGGCCAAACCCAGTTTATGATCCGTTCAGCCACCCGCCTGTTTTTAAAATGATACCAACTTCTCATAATTCCTGACTTCTGGGACACGCTCTCTGACCGGAGATTTTGCTGGCGCAGTAACGCGTCATCGAGTGAGACCGTCAGAGCCATTGTCCATCTGTTCCTCGTAGACACAGAGCATAAGAGCAAAGCCACGACTGTAATTAGCTGCATGGAGAAGTTGAAAATCCCCACAGAGTGCATGCTGAACGTGACTTTCTGGGACAGTCTGCATCCACATCGCATCTGAAAATAGCTTTGTGGGAACAGAACAGAGTCTGGATTCTGGACCCAACACAGCTACCATACTTACAAATGACATATGTTTTTGCATTTTGGGTTTAAGTTGCAACAAATATGCAGCCCTATAAGGACGTAAAAACAGCAACTGCATTGTTTGGGAATGATGAAAATAAATCTAAGCACACCAACGTTTTTCTTTCTCTCTTGGGTTTTAAGAAGACACAAAGACAGGCTGAGCAAGGAAGAAAAAAAAGGTTAAACTGCTCTTTGTGTGAAATAAATTACAGATGGTGGAAAGTTGTCGAGTATTTATACACAAAGTAAATCTTCCTCAAAGGAGGAGTGGATTTTGTAAATGCTTTGTATGGAAGCCCTAAGTGGACATGCATCCATATATTTTTTTACTCCGTTTTCTTGTGATAACGAGTTCATTTCTGTTTGTTTTCTCGAGATCTCGACTTATTTATCTCAAGATAACAGCGCTGCAGCACCGTAACGTCAGATGATCCTAACTCTTATCCCCAGAGCTGCAAAAGCACAAAACAAACATAGAAACAGGCTTAACTCATTAGTGTGGGCGATGGCAGCAAGGCATGTCCTGCTCTGTAATATCACAGTGAGCAGTGTTGTTCTGCAGAACAAAATGATCCTGTTATCACGAGAAAATGAGCTTTGTTATCTCAAGATAACGAGATAAATGAGTCGAGATCTCGAGAAAACAACCGTAAATTACTCGTTATCACAGGATATGGATGCTTGTCCGCTTAGGGCTTCCATAGCTGTGCACTTTAAGGACTGACAATGTATTGAAAAAGATCATTCATTCGAAACTGAGTTTGCTGTGAGGATGCATGATATTTAAATAAAATCAACTTCAATGAAAAGAAAATCCAGTCTTCATTTCTTTATGTTTAATGTAAAACAGCGTTAAAAAAAAATTAAAAAAGCTTTTCGATTAATTATTCAATCATGCTGACTTTTTTTTTTTTAATTTTACATTCAAAATATTAAACTTATTTTAGCCTAGGAAAGCTGAAGAGAGACAGGACATGTGGGGAGAAGAGAGCGGGGGATGACATGCACCTAATGATCTGCAGACCGGGAGTCGAACCTGCGATCAGTACGACGAGGACTGTAGCCTCTGTATATGGAGCGCCCGCTCTCCCAACTGCCCCCCCAAGACTTTTATTCATATGTTATTTTTTTAAACTATTGTATCATTCACATGATTCATTCTATGGTAAAATACGTTAATAAACTCAATGACCCTAATTTACAGTAATCGAGCTCAGTGTAAGTTCAAGCAGGAAGACTGTTTCATATTCATGCTTTAATTCATCATTTATATATCTCTCTCTATCTCTCGCTCTCTTCCTGCTTCTCTGATCAGCTGATCATGATCATTTACTCTTTTAAGTATTAAACCAACCAGATTTTGCCACAACCTTAATCAACCAATCATCCTGCTCCAGTCAAACTTTAAATCTCCTCCCTGCTGCTGCTAACAGTTTGTCATTTCAGTGTGGATTGTTGCGACCCTCCTCCACCCAGTCACCTCCAATCCAATTCTTCAGTGTCCAGGTTCAGCTCTTCAGAAGTCCACCCTCATCACACCCTGCATCCATCCTGCCTTCACCACCAACACAAGACTCCATCGTGGGTATCCTATCCTGCTCCCTGGGTCTAATCGCCAAAGACAATGCACATTCTTATTCTTTTCTAAACTTCTATCCCAAGAGTGTCCACAAAAGGACTACAAGCAAATCTCTGAATACATGATTTTGTTTCGTTCCTTCTCTGAGTTATTCATAGATTTAAATCGTGAACTCTCAGCCTGCAGGCAGAGACAGTCCGCCTCACGATGTGGACCCGTCTCAATCCTCCTCTTATCTCTGAGGCCGACAGAAGAGCTGTCTGCAGTGGCAAGGCCTTGAACGCACTGCTCATCACTCACATCCAGTTCTCAGAGTCTTTGTTGGAGTCTGTGTGTGCACTTTTATTACAATATATGTTTGTCTGCAAATCCTCAGATCCACAATAGGCATTAATGTTAATCCAAGGTCCTTTCCTCCTCTCTTCATGTATCCTTCTCCTTCCACATCCTCTTTAAGTCTCTGTGCTTCTCCTCTCGTCTGCCTCGACCTTGACACTTGCCGTCTGCTGTGTACTGTCTTCCTAAGAGATCAGAGGGATGCAGCAATGCAGAGCACAGACAATCAACCACACAAAGACATCAATTTCTGTTGAGTGCTGTAGAGGCAATGCTTCCCTTTACAACCAGCTCACTTCCTTTGAAGTTACTTTGGTTCCACTTCCTCCTCCTAGTTAAGCTGTAGTAATGGCTCAGTAATCTGCTCAAGTGACCATAGGGCTCTGTTTCAGGCTGTGAACACTCTTGCAGTTCAACCCCATTACCTCATTTATGACTGCAGCGGGTCCTGCTGGGAGCTGGGGAGCAGGTCTGCGTCTCACCCTACCGGCCAAAATCATTCTTTTAATCTTTTAGTGCCAATAAAGGAAATATTATAAAGGAAAGGAAGAGAAATGTGGAGCTGCAGACGACTGGTGCAACACTCACACAAGCCCAATAAAATCAATCACCATAAACTCATTAGAAAATACAAAGCTGATGTTTATATTGCCTCCGTTTATTTGACATATTAATCAATATCCTAATGGACCTAAGTTTCATTGGATTTACAATTAAGGCTCCTGACTCTGTATGAGCTCCTTCACAGGCTGATGGAGAATCTCTTCGCTCCCTTTAGCATCTATACTGTCTCACTCTCACTCTCATCCGTCTTTTAGCCGTGCTAGTAGCCTACAGAGAAGAAAATGTCTCGTCTTGTTTAAAGTCTCCCGAGGATCATGGCAACTTCAATGATCGCCTGACTTTTGCTTTGAAGTCGACATCTTTGGATTTTGGTGGACAACTATTCTTCCATCAGCCTCAGTTTTACTTGCTAATCAGCAAATGTTCGCATGCTAACACACTTAACTATGATGGTGATCATAACGTACAGGTAGTAGGTTGTGTCCGAGTCGTGCTTTATTTATTTATTTATTATTATCCCTCTTATTACACGGCTGCTTACTAAAGATATCAGGTTTGACAGAAAATACTGACTTTTGTTTCAGGAATTCATGCCTGTAAGTATGAGTGCCAAGGTGTTGTTTGTTAAGTATGTTAAGTAAAATACATCGTTTCTCAATTTAAACTTACTGCAATCATGATGCTAATTCTGTTAGCCTGTAATTGGCAATTTCTTTTATGTGTTAGCATCAAGCTAACAAACTGAGTGTTAAGTTATCAAGTATGGAGCTGTACGGGGAGTTGTTTGATCAATGTGCTACACTGCATAGTTCAACTAGTTCCTTCTTAAAATCAGTCCACTCTTAGCTGTTACAATTTGCATTAAACTCCTTGAGCTCCTTGTTATCCCAGCCAGTCCCCCGATGCAACCACAGATCAATATCCAGCTTGGACAAACTGAACTCACACCCACTAAGTCTGCCAGGAACCTGGGCGTCACCACTGAGGACCAGCTAAGCACGTCACTCGATTGCTCATATCCCTCCTCTGGCTCCCAGTCGCCGTTCACATCAAATTCAAACCCTGTTGCTCGCTTACAAAACAGCAACAAAAATGTCTCCTGCCTACCTCAACGCCCTCATCCAGGTCTACAGTCCGTCCCGCCCACTACGCTCTGCCAATGAAAGGCGCCTGGGACTCCCATCACTACAGGGCCCTAAGTCTCTAACTAGACTCATCTCCTCAGTCGTCCCCCGGCGGTGGAACGAGCTACCAAACTCCGCTCGGTCCACAGAGTCCCTTTCACCTTTAAGAAGAAGCTACAGACCCGGCTCTTTATAACCTCTGACCTTAATGATATTGATGCTATTGATGATGACGACATCAAGGATGTAGTTTATGCTGACTAGGATTTACATGATGACTATGACTATACTGATCTTGTTGATGTTGCTGATCATGATTATTATTATTAAAAACAAACAAACAAACAAAAAAAGCGCCCTATACACTGCCTGTCAGCACCAGTGTCTGATCACACTTGAAGCTGTTTGTTGGCTCTTACTGACTTTGTTCCCTCCTGTCTTGATCGTTGCTTGTGTTGTATTAACTCTCAGATGTACGTCGCTTTGGACAAAAGCGTCTGCTAAATAAAATTGTAACATTTTAACATTAAACCTGATTCAGCTTTTCCGCCCTGTAACTGTCATCATCGTCTTTAAACACCACACAGCCCACACCGTGTACCACGTAGTGCTTATTTTACATCTTTTCCAAATTTTGTTGACTTGACTGTCATCCAGCTTTTTTTTTGTTAACCTCTCTTGCCTTCCTTGGGCAAATTGAACTGATTGGAGGAAGTCCTTCAGTGTGATCAGCACGTCGTCTATGGTCTGCTTTTCATAGCAACAGTTTGCTTCACCGAATCAGCAGACCTTAGGATGCCATAATTGCTGAATCTGAACTAAGTAATCAACACAGCTGTGTAATTAACAGCTAATTAAGGAATAGTCATGTTAGCATTGACAGTGTCAAATTGTAAGCATGGCGACATTAGCATTTAGCTAATTCAAATCCTCGCATAGCTTGGAGCATGACTGTAAACTCTTTGTCACCTTTCTTTTCCTCCTGCACTGTGAGTCCATTTGAACATCTGTGTATGTGCCCGACAGGTACAGTCTGACCTTGGGCTCATGACAGAGAAGCTTTATCTCGTCAATCTGATGGCTTTCCTCCACTCACTGGCTCAGACCACCTTGTGTTAATACACAGGTACACGCAGCACAGGCACAGAATGATTCTGAGCCTGTAGAAGTGGGACAAAAAATGTGAATTGATTGTTTTCCCAGCTGTGCGCTTGGCGCTGATGCTTCAGGCCGCAGTGAGTGCTGTGTGCTGGATCAGGAAAGCTGAGCTCAAAGGGGGGAAAGGTGGAGTGTGCTGTTACAATGAACAGGACAGGTAGAGCCGTGGCGTGCAGGGGAGATGAGAGGATGGTTAGTTGTAGTTGATGGATGGCGTTGCCTGCAGCGCTGTCATTGAGTAATTGACCTGAAGTCATCTGAGTTGTTAGTATTGAATCAAGTATGTGTAATGAAATCACGGAGCCGAGCCGTGCTAAACGCAGGGATCCGGCTCTAATGCTGCAAGAGTGATGAGGTGACTGCTGCACTCATGATTCATGTCCCCGTGTGCAGGTGGGCCGGTTGGACTTCAGTGGGAGACTCAGAGGTAGCATGTCATAATTCATCCGTTGATTTTATCATTTTTTTATTACAGAAATAATTTCAAAAGGATTAAATAGTTTAATGCCGTTACCTCTGACAGTTTTATGGCCTTAAATGATGCAGTTTATGGGGTATAGAGAAATTTCAATCAAATAAAATCAAATGTTAAAGTTTCTCCTTCGGGGCATTGAAGCAGGAATATTGAACTTAAACTACAACCAAGTATAGAAGCTTATACACTTTCTGGTTCTCCACATTGTGTCAGATAACAGTATCTACAGTCCTACCAGAAGCTCTCTGAGGTTGATGACTGTTCACTTGGATGACTACACTGGCATGATCCAGTGTTTTACTGGAATCAGGTTTGTACGGTCTCAGGGATAATTCCTCCGTCACATGCAATACAGCTACAATCAAAACAACGTTTCTGTCTACGGGAACGTTGTGTTGGTGAATCACTGCTTCTGTGGTCTGACCGCTGACTGGGTCACGCACTAAAAGGAGGATTTGGTTCAGTTTTTGAGCAGGTTTTAGTTCTTTGCTGTACTTACTGAAAATGACCGTCGTAAGCCTCTAAATTTCACGGCCTCAGGGAGCACATGATCCCGTTTGAGAGCTTCTCTCACTCTATTTTTATATGTGGTACAATTTGCTTTTTTAAGGACTGTGAATGCAATAACTCATACAAATGGTACAAAGTAAACAATTTATAGTACAAATTACAGAGTACATATTGAGCTAGTATCTATTATAAACAACAACAGATGGACAATAAGTGTCCCTGTGTGCAAAAGCTGAGCGCTCTTCTATGTGTTTAAGAGTTTGTGACCCCTTTCCCAACAAAATCACCGTCTGACGCCACAAATTCTTAGGAAACAGGGTTATAAACAATAGTACACAAAAAGAACATTATACTCTTTGGTAAGCAGCATGGAGGCCAGTGAAGATGTTACTGTTAGATCTTTATTGTATCTATTGTTTCTATTTATTAAACTCAGCGCAGACAAATTTTGAACAATGTTCGAGAGCTGCTTGGCAGAATTTGTAGCTGAGATGACAAGGAGTCGCGTCAATGTGCGTCATGGCATCGCGCCGGAAAGGGGGCAGAGATTACATGTCGACCCGGAGCCAAGGCGATAATACCCGAGTCTACTGCAGAGTCATTTGACTCTGGTTTGAATGATGATTGTAACCTTTCCCACTAAGCAAAAAAGATGGGTGTTAGCGGGTCTTTTGACCAGTGGGAAAACGGCTTAGGATACAAGCAACATACTGATCCTAAAGCCTCTGGAAATTTGGTCTGCAATATTAAAAATAGATATATATTATATCAGAGTTTAGAGTCTCATCAAGCAGCTACTAAAATCTGAATGAAAATAAACCTTCATAACTTGCAGAAAACCTTTAAAAACATATAATGAAGTTACATCATTTCTAAAGACTGTGCGGGTGTAGATCAAGTTTTGATTGACATCTCCCAGGCTCTGACCACAGCAACAGTGGGTGTAGCATTCAGTTTAGTGCGTCTCATAAACAAATCTGAGGAATTACAAGAATTTGACAAGCCGCCATTACTGCGGTGGGGTCTCCCTACAACATCTGTGCGTTTGAATGAGACTTTTTCTACTTTTACCGTTACTTTCTGTGGAAGCTTACTTTTGACGACCACGTAAAGGACATCGGGAAGAACCTGTGGAGTTAATCAGCAGCTCTAACAGCCGTGACAAACTTTAACTTTGGAAAAAAACACAATACACAAGCCTTAACTTCATGAGGAGTCCCCCTGTATGAGACACTCTCAATTTACTGTCCGTGCAGATGACTAACATATTTTTTAAAAGTGAATCGAGAATATTATAATTATTATTGAATTATTATTGTTACTTTTACTACAGTCATTTTGTCTCTCTCTGAGTGACCTCATGCATTTTGTTGTTCATCGCCAGGCGATTATTAAATCTTGCTTATATTGTTCCTCTGCTAGCTAGTTAGCATGACCAGGTAAGAGCTCCATGTAAAGCCGGGGACACCGGATGAGGAAGCGCATTAGCAGATAAATAGAGAATACATGCTGATGAATATCTATAAAACGTATTTGCCAACTAGTCTGTGATGATTACATGAAGCTGTTCATTGATTAAGCTAACTAGTGAGTAAAATAACGTTGTATTACACTTCATCACAGATATGTGGCGGATGGTTTCTCCATCATGTAACCAGGCTGTTGTTGTAACTGGTGTCTAACATGTAAAATCTAAATAACGTTAAGATGGCCTGATTAAGGTACCTTCATCACTAACTGGAGGCAGCTGTCTCACATCTTTACTAACCATGCTGCCGTCACAGGCAGCAGGCAGCAGCTGACACAGTGAGTTGCCACAGCAGTGATGGCTGCTGCACAAGATGGAGCTGCACACAAATTGGTCGCCGGGTTTGTCTATAAGTTTGAGTCAGTCGGATATTTCAGAGGAAGCAGAAGCCATCTGAAAAATAAATTTATGTGGTCAAAGAATCCTCTGATAAAAAATGCTTTGTTATCCATATCATACTGTGAGTGGTCCTCAAAGCTTTGAATGCAATGCTAAATAATAGATCTGTAACGTTTGATAGTAATATATTATTTCAGAGCCAAATTCTCATCTCCACTGCTCAACACCCGCCAACAAAAATATATCAACAGCCCAAACTAAACTCCTCCAACCAACAAATAGATAACCTGCGTCGAAGCACAACAACTGCTGCTGTCAAATATCAACCGCGGCACAGAAAATCTATAAGACAGATACTGTGAGAGAAGCGCTCCAGCCACATAAAATAAAATAAACAAATAGGTCAAAACATTTTGCGTCATGGATTCCTTGATATTTTATTTATGACCCATAGTTCACAAATCCAAAAACCAAAAGACCAAAATATGTGTATCTATTTAGAGGTGAAATGA
This sequence comes from Semicossyphus pulcher, assembly GCF_022749685.1. Lineage (NCBI taxonomy): Eukaryota > Metazoa > Chordata > Actinopteri > Labriformes > Labridae > Semicossyphus > Semicossyphus pulcher. The sequence continues at coordinate 28,707,939 of NW_027211759.1, read as the reverse complement.
AATGTCTCCAGCAAGGTAGGCCTTGTAAATTCATGGTTGAGTTCAAGGTCATGGAGATGCAGCCAAAAAGCTGCCTTCTGACTTTCCTGTTATTGTATTGCAGAATTTATTTCATAATATATAATGATATAATATATATAATATAATTCAGACCCAGTAAGACAAAACTTGTGCGACAACATTTCAAACTTGGGATGATTAAGCAATATCACATGAGAGGGAGTGATGTAGCTGCGTTTCCACCACTTAACTGAAACTGGACCTTTGTTGCTGAGCAACCCAAACATTCTCCTGCACTCTGTGTCTACAGGTGACCGCAGATCAGCTACTTTGTATGATGTATATTTATCTGTCTGATTTAATTTATAAAACAACCAATGAAATAAGAGTCTGCTGTGTGATTCAGAGGTAGCAGCCTGATACATTTTAAGGACAGGAACTGTGACCTCTGGTTGTCTGCTAAAAAACAGATCGATGCTGACTCAGTGGTAAAGACATGTGGTATCACACAAAAGGGAAATATAAATATCATAAAATACAAATAATACAAACAGGTTGTAAACTTTAAAACTAGAAGAGCTGAAGTTGGCTAATAAGTGATTCATTTACAAGGCATGTGTTTGTAAATGAATGGAGATGAGGCAACATAATCTACTTTAACAATCGTTCTTCAAACGCTGCAGACAAACTATAAAACTGATACTTCACTGTCTGGTGAAAACAGCACAGAGCAATTACTTCTTAATGCTGCAGCGTCTCATTAATCAGTGCACTTGGACAGGTTGTTAGTTACAATTGTGAGTGGTTGGAATTTAACCTGGGTGGAATACTTTGGATAATGATGCCAAAATATAATGCAATATAAAGAAATAAAGGCCAGACTGTGTGTCGGTAATCAGGATGATTATATGTTATTAGATTACAGTGCGTATGTGGATCAAAATGAACAAATGAAACCAATTACTCTTCCAGAACAAAATGACTACACAGAACACAATTATACCTACATTTCATTACTTGATCTCTTCTGTTGTAACACAGAAGGAGGGAGTAGAACCTCACTCCGATCATTAAAGGATTCCTGCGTGTTGTTCTGGCTCTCAGGGTATTTGTTTTGGTAGCTCAATTAACATTCTGTGGGGAACCGTGACATTTCTTCTCTGACTGTATCTACATGGACGTTAGCGAGCCCACAGAGCTGCTCTTTGGTGTGGTAGTGAAAGGTGATATGTGAGAGCAGCTGTTTGCTTGCCCAGGAAGCTGATCAGTGCGTGTGTGTGTGTGTGTGTATGAGTGTGTGTGTGTTAAAGAGATCAGTCATCACATAAATCAACCGGCTTCACCTCGTAGCTTTTCTTTCACATTTTCCTTTTTTTGCATCACAAGGGTTCAGATTTTTGGCGATTGAATGAAGTAAAGAAAACTGGGAAATTAGTCACACATGTGCCTCCTTTGGTCGTCTGTGGTTTGGTCTCTGAGAAACACAGTGTATTTAATGACAGAGCACATTTAATACATGATTTAAGGACAGTGTCAGCGTGTCTCCCCTTTGAATGGCGGTATATCCGTTTACTAAATTACTGTAGAAATTGTCCCAGAAGGACTCTGAGGAAGTAGTTACGCAAGTTTCACTGTCTGTTTCAACACAGACTGCCATAAAATCCAGACCTCAGACTGCTTAAATCAAATTTTGCCACAACCTGACTTCCCACCAAGTGCATGCTGGGACTAAGTCCAGACCCCTGCGACCATGAAATGGAGTAAGTGGGAAAGACAACGAATAAATAAAGGAATAAAGTTTTGCCACATTTGTAAACCAACATTGGTTTTTCTGTTTTCTGTGTGCTCAAACCTCAACACGCTGGAGACAGAGGGCACAAAGAGACACTAAGAGACAACGGAGCAGTGGAAATCTGAGCAGATACTTACTGACTGTATCTCTGGAGCTAAAATGTACTGTAACTGCAGCAGCAGACATTTATGGATCAGTGTTTGATCAAAGTGTCTCCAGTTTGAATGTATGGAAATGAGACTACATCCTGATCACTGAGACTGTACTAGGCACAAGTCTAACATCTAGCATCAGCTATAACAGCGGCATGCTAACTGCACAGTAACAACACAAGCAAGGCTGTCTTTCATTACCCGCATGCCTGAAAAAGTTTTATTATATCCCAATACATGAATGTCAAATGCCAAAAACAGTATGTCTTAGTACGTCCAGTCACATTTTACAGTATGCAAGCTTTTCTGTCTTTTCTGACCAACAATCTACTGAGCAGCAGAAGATACGTCACATCTACTGAGCCAACATGAGCATCCCTGGAAAGCTCAATGAATGGTCTTCTGTATCCAAAAATCAGTGTCAGTCAGTCAGGGGGGTGAACTTGTGGAATACTTGTTCTGAAAACATTAAAACATGCAGTACACTAATCAGGCTCAAAAAACTTTATAAGAACAATTGCATTATGCAATACACTTTGGAAAAAGGAAGTTAATTTAAGTATGTTAATGCCAGTAATTGCAAAAAATGAAAATACTGATTTATCTGCTTTGCTACTGCCATTCCTTATTTTGTGATGATTATGATTTTGTAAGGTAAGAGGGGTAGGTGTTAATAAGCTTTAGCTTCCGTCTACACCCTTTCAGTTCAATACTAAAAATTTTGATGGTGCTTTTATGTTTGTATTTTTTTGTCTATTGAAAATGAACCGAAATTAAAAAAAAAAAAAAGAATTGAATTGATTCTCCAAGGCTACCATTTTAATAGTCAGATTTGCAGCAACCCACTGCGACCTCTGTATGAGGTCAAGCATCATGTAAAAAGTATCATGTCCTAATAATATCCATCCTGCTGCATAGTATTTTACAAGCACAGCTGCAGTGTGTACTACAGTAAGAAGATAATAGTCTCTATTTAAAAATAGAAATGTAGAATCTGTAGGCAGGGACGTGGATTTTAAGGAGGGCAAGTGTTCTGGTTTCTGGAATGTAGTCCACTACAACGACATCCCGGCTCCCATCATCATCTGACGACGATTTACCTTCTTATTAATCTCTATAAACAGGCATCTGCAGCAGTTCAGCTAACAATGTGTTCTACATCCAAAATTCAACTTGAGATAAATTCACTTGACGCTGTGTCACGAAAGCCATTAGGCGTTTAAATTTCCTGACTTCCTCGAATGCATCAGATTGATCTACCCTCCGTTCAACATTAGTTTCTTGTCCTCTTGAGGACAGACCTGACAAAGCTTCACTTTGACTTCTTACTAATCTGCATCATGATGTTGAAATTTCGGCAAAGCAAAGACCCGTTAATTTAAGTCAATCACAAGAAGAACAGGGTTTTTTCTATAAACAATGCAGCACACGGAAAAAGGAAGTCTTGACTGGAAGTCGTTTATCTCTACCTGCCCGCTGTGTTCACCATCATTCCCAGAGGCTATACCGTCGTCAGACTACAGGCGATGGGATCCGAGATCGGAAGAAAAGGATACAATTTTAAAGGGAGGTATAATGTTAAGCATGGAACACATGTTCAGTGTGTGCATGCATTGGAACACAAAGTACAACTGAGACAGATGTTTCGCAGATATTTAAACATAGAGTGAACCCAACTGAACCTGCCTGGTACCAATATGAGACCCAAACCCATCCTGAGTCAAGACTGTTTTTATTATATGTTCTGTATTGAAAGTATCCAGAGAAGAGTTGTACAAGAGACTGAGCTTCAGCAACCAGTGATGCTGCTTTGTATTTTTATATAGCATACAAAGTATTTCTATATAAGACAGAAATGTCATGTTGTTAAGACAGAATCCTGCGAGATAAGCATCGAACCTGTGTAAAATAAACACAATATTCCTACATGTTTTGCTTCATGGATTTCATGATATTTTATTTATGACCTGTATTTCACAAATCCACAAAGACCCACTGTCTGCGTTTCCATTTAGAGGTGAAATGAAATGTCTCCAGCAAAGGGAGGTCTTGTAAATTCATGGTTGAATTCAAGGTCATGGAGATGAAAGTTTAATGATGTTTTGGGGGCGCTGGTTTAGCTCAGTTGGTAGAGCAGGCACCCCACATACAGAGGCTGCAATCCTTGATGCACTGATCACAGGTTCAACCCCAGCCTGTCGATTGTTTGGTGCATGTCATACCCATCGCTCCTCCTCCAGTCTCTCTTCAGCTGTCCTATAAATCAGGGGTTCGCAATCACTTAGGTTGTTTAGTACTGGACCGTGAACCCAATAGGTGACATTCAAAACGTACGCCGAGTTGCATGGGCTATGCAAAGTGTCCAACTGCACAGGACCTCGCGCCCGCAGCAACGCTTCAAAAGTAGCCCAAAAACTGCAGACCTGGCAACCCTGGCTTAGCATCCCATGACGTGATATGAAACTTAGTTTGATCATGAAGCCTGATGCTCCTCTACAGCTTGTTCAGTGAAATATATAAACTACACAACATACGGACAGATTGCAACGTTATTGATTCAGGAACAGAGCAAGAGAAACACTCCTCTGCAAACGTCTGTCTGGTCCCCGCGCTCATGATAACTCTGATGACTATGAGTGGATCACCTCCTCATCTCATCCACAGCATGTGGAGATGTATTTTATGCTTTATAAAGGTTGTTCGTGGAAATACGGGACAGGTCGTGACCCTATTGACTCAGGGGCAGAGCATGAGAAACACACAGATCGGTGTCCTCACTGCGCTGCGTGACTATAAACTGCTCACTGCTGGATTACATTGTTATAAATTCTGACTGCTCATATCACACTCTGGATCATGTGTCTCTGACCCGCTCTGTCTCTCCCTCTCGTCGGATCATCCTGTATTAAAACTTAGATGCAGTCTCCTTACTGAATGAATACAGATACGATCTGTCTGTGTTTCTGCGCATGCATGTCAATGAGCAGAGCGGATTCCCAAGGATCGGGAAGCATACCCAGAACTTGCTGCAATGGAATTGAAGACATTGTTGATATTCCTCCCCCACGCACCATCACCGGTCCGTCAGAAATATTATTACTACTGTCTGGTCCGTGTAGTCAAAAAGGTTGGGAACCCCTGCTATAAATGAAGGCAAAAGCCAAAAAAATAGTCTTTAAAAAGAAATGCTGTTTTGAATCTGGCCCTGGACCTTGAACAGATATCATCTGACACTCTGACTGGGAAGAACGAGCAACAAAAGGGAAGCGTAAAAGATTAATTGTTCCAGCTTTAGTGATAGAATTATTGATGTGTGCATTTCCACAGCAGACGATCATTACAAGGAAATTCCCTTTGTTAATGACCTCCTAAGAGATTTGGCTTCACTTAGAGCCAAATGTTTATCATAAGATGCACATCATAACATCACAACAGGCCACATGTTTAACCACAGTGCAGTCTCCCCCTTTCACGCTGACTGAATTTAACATCTGCATTGTATTTGTATTGTGTCTTCTACAGACAAAATGAAGAATCAACATTCATATCCAATGCACAGAAACCTTACACTTCTGTTGTCAAGTTACTTTGTGTCTCTCAAGACTTAAGTTTAAATCGTCCTCCAATAAAGTGTCTGACCTTCCTTCCTGCTGGCTGCTGAAACATGAAGAACGCTGCTGGTATCAAACACTTTATTACATCAGTCCGTCCCTCATGTAGTGTGAAACTCCTCTGTAATGCTCTCCTGCTGTGCTGAACTCTCCTCACCAGCCCTCTCTAAACATGATGACTTTCACCTAATGCATATTAGTCTTAATTAGACTAAAGTGTTTTCTCTCTCCTGACTGCGTCCTCCCTCCTGCCCTCCTCCCTCCCTCCCTTTTCTGTCTCTTCCTGGTTTTTTCCCTCCGTCCTTCCAGCGAAGCTTCATCATGTTTAATGACTTAGTTGTCTGCCCTCGTGGGAGGTGCAACCAGTTTACATTCATTTATTCACAACTGAAGGCAATAAGAAAAAACAGTTTCAGTACACAAACAGTGGGATGATTCCAAAGTATGTGTGATGACTCCATACAGTAAATCACTGGATTACCACAGAGTGTGTGAAGTCTGGTACACATCTCCAGACTCTTTGTATAGTGACACATCTAAGCACAGCACAGTTCGTTTGTGCACTGGTTTTATTTTATCCATGACTTCTAATGAGTTGGACATAATCCTCTTTCATGTATTGTATTTGTATGAAGAACATAAAGCATAAACATTTCCTGTCATGAACGCCTTCTGATGCTGAAAAAACAACATTGTTCTGGTGTATTCAGAGCCTGACGTGTCTCACACCCACATTGTTGTTCAATTACTTAAAAACAGACCAACTCTGCCACATCAGACATGTTACTTCATCCTTTGTGGTGATTGTGGGAACTGTTGTTTTTTGAGTCAATCACACATACACTGTACAGCTTCCAGAGATACAACAAAGGCGTCTTAATCCACCACTGAAATAGACCAATGACTATAAAGACACGTCTCTATCTACTCTCATTGTACAAAACTGAAGCAAAATACCTCCCATGATGGGCACTGACATTTTGCGCGAGTGACCTCATTTGGAGCCAGAGCTGCGCAGTAGCATGTGGAGCCGCTTTCTGCAAACCAAAACACACACTTAGCTTACAGAGAAAAAAAGAGATAATAAGTAAAGTATTGGGAGATGGAATAAAATAAAGGAAAGAAAACTATGGAAAGACACTAGAGTTATCCTTTAAACATAATTTCATGCATGCAAATTCCTTGTGCTCTTAGAAACAAAGGCGGTTTTTGATTGAGGAGCATTACCTGTCAATATACTGTCATCTTGTTTTTGATACATCATTTGCTTTCTGCATGGATTTGTTAACCTAAATCTTAATTAAACAGCCTCAGAAAAAGTCTTATTTGCTTATTTCCCATTTTCTTCAATTCTTGGATGGTTCCTCAAAATAGATAAATAACCTGCAAACAAACACTTGACTTGTAATAATAAAGTAGGAAGAGGTTTTCAGAGGTTATTTTATCCGTCTCGTTCCTGCAGAAAACGTTAAATCTCATTATCTGTGGCTGTTTGAAAACAATAAATACCTTCGTTCCAGTTTGGCTCTGTGTCAGCCGGCTTCCTTCCTGTCCCTGACCTCAGAGGTCAAGGTAGCATAATGAGCACACTATCCAGTTTCTCTCCGTTCTTCTGTCCTGTCAGTGCGCCACTTGCAAAATATCACAATCTCAAAGTCCTTTCCGCTTATGCAGCTCCAATATGACCTCTGAGTGTGACCTTTTCCACTCGTGTATATGCAGGGACAAATAGCCAGCATGTATGACAGTGACTTATGGTGAAGGGGAAACAGGAGAGGCTGCAGAAATATCACTGATTCTGATCAACGCAAACACACACCTCAGCGTTTAGCAGAAGCTCTGCTGTAAAACAGTCATACATCAATGTGTCACAGGCTAAAGTACAGTACTCCACATCTGAATAATGTTTATCTTGTTGCTGATTTGATCGAGACACCATTAAAATACCCAGAATTCTCCACATCAGGTTTAAAGAATAAATATACTTGAGTATCAGAGTTTCTTAGCTGCACAGGAGACCGCAATGCCTCTGGGTGGTGCAGTTTGGTGAACCTCATTATCGTTGCCCGGAGAGAAAAGCCCTCAAAGTGGACTGTAAATGAGACTGGGTCAATAAAGTCTTTATTTGTCTATAGAGGCTGTCAGCAGGTTCTCTCTGCTGCTTTCCTGAGAGTCACTTTTGATTTAACATACAATCCATTTCCCTTCAGAGCGGTGAATGCAGAGCAGTGAAGCTTAAGTTCTAACCTGGAAGAAAACCATTTACCACAGAAGGCCTTTACAAAGTCTGAGCACGCTGTCTGTATGATTAGATCAGGCAGGGCTTTTTATTACCCGCTGATGTCACTATCTACAGAAAATAAAGATAGAGAGTCATCATCCTTCAGGTTTATAGTTATGTATGATTTTGTCTCTGTATTGGATGTTCTTTCAGTCTGTAACGTTGTGTTGTCTTTACTACGTACGAGCAAACACGCTGCAACGGCCCAAAAGGTTTTCATAAGCAGAACTTTAGCCACAACTTCAGAAATGATGCAAATTTTACAATCATTCAAAACAAAATACAACAATGGAAACCGGCTGAAAATGAATAAAACGTGCTGCAAAAAGCCAAAACAAAAACATTTACAGCAAACATGCTGCCAAAACATAATGAAGCAAAGTCAAAAACACAAACCCAGAAAACAAATGCAACAGAAAAACACTGCATGTCCAGTTACTGCCTGTTTCTCTCACTGAAAAATCTTCTCGACTTTTGCAGCACGTTTGGCCTTGTCAGCCACCGTAGACCAAGTATCAGACTTAATAAAGGTTTAAAAAAAAGAAAAGGTTTGCGTGAAATCAACCCTGTTTTTGAATCTATGGTTAGTGGTGGCAGCGGACTCTCATTTAATCACAGTGATATTAAGCTTTATGTTTACTGTTCATTTAATGTATCAGATATCTACCTATCCTGTAGGTTACTGTGGATTAGTTTTGAATTGTGTTCGGCTGTGATGTGAACAGATAGACTATTTGCTCTTCTGCTTAGTTGGTGTTTGCAGAAGTATTTAGGTACACTTGCTGTTACCATCCCTTAGAACAGCTGGCAAAGAGAAATCGTACGGATTACATATTAAACATATAATAATCTGTACACTGTACAAACAATCAGTCATGGTAACTTCTAATTCATTGTCAGTTTAACTAGAAGTTAGTGTAAAGGTGTTGAACTTCAGGCATTTGTTATATTTTCTAAGAAACTCTTAAATAATCATTGCTTGTCAGTTTTGGTCATGTGATGATGTCACTTCCTGTTGGGTGTTGTCAGGGTCTGCTGCAATTGCAGACAGACTGGCACGCTATTACACAAAATACACCAGGTGTTGTGTGTGTCAATGAGAGTACCTCAGCACTTCATTTGGTGCTGTTGTATACGGCTCCTCTTTCTTCTCTGTTTCTTCTTCTTTGGTTTTTGTTTTATGTTGCTTTCGCCCCCTCCCCTCTCCCCTTTTGTAAAATTCCCTTGTGGGAGAGGTGAGTGTCCATTGATTAGCTGAAGCTATTGTCTTATCTATTGTATTATTTATGGTATTTTTTGTGTATATTTTTATTTCCTACAATGTCCGACCCTGTCTATTGTTACTTGTCAATGTGTCAATTTCATTTGAAAATCCAGTAAATGTCACATTTATCGTCCGTGAGCTAGCTTGCGCGGCACGTTAAGGTAAATCGAGGGCGGCCATTTTAAGCTCACTTGTGTGATTTGAGCTGGAGCGGGCTGGGAGATGTAACAGAGGTTCTGTCTGTCTTTCTGTTCACCAGTGTGGCAGAATAAGTTTACTGAAAGAGTCCTGGTGTCAAAGCCTCATGAGCACAACACAACGCAGAAGCCCACCCATTACAGAGGCAATGCTGTAAGAAGCTTTATTTGAGAGTAGCGGTATTAAACATAATATGTGAGTACTTGTTTGCAAGACATATAATGTTTATTTTTATTTACAGTTTTCACCAGCATGTAAAAAAGGAAGAGCGACAGTAAACGATAAAACTTACTCTGTCTTCGGTGACTGTGGTTTAACTTTGTAAAGTCAGAGTTTGGACACACTGCAAAAGAACACCACAGTTGTTATAACCTCAAAATGTGGTGTTTATGTCATCTCAACAAATGAAACGTTCTAAATAATATATACACTATAATAGAGTTGACCTAGGAAAAAAATATAATTGACATTAAATGAAGTGGCCGCACAGTGCAGTGCTAGTGCTGTGGCCTCACAGCTAGAAGGTCCCTGGTTCGTATTCAGGCTGGGCCATGAATGAAACTGAAAGTGTTGAAAAAACAACTAAATTGTGATTAAAAGTTAAATGAACTAAAGAATTAAAAGTTAATTAGACAAGGAAAATGTGTTTTGAATCAATACACGTTAATCTCAACGTATCTTCTCAGATTCAGTCAACTTAAAATATTAAGGCAGCTCAGACACAAACTTTTCTTTAATTCAAACAGTTGTTGTTGTTTTACAGTGAATGTCTTTAGTTGGGTTTGAGCTGTCAGGAATTGAAGGCCAATCAAGTCAGCCTCTGCTCACGCTGAGAAACGCGAGGAAAGAGAGCTCTGCGGTTTCTGCAGAGATGCGTGTGCACGTCTGGAATGTCTCTGAGTGCATGAAGCTCTCTACATCCCACTGTGCTGTGGATCTCTGCGGTGGAGAAACCACCCAGCCTCTCAGCAGCCCTGCAGACCAGCTCAATTTTATTCTCTGCCCAGATCTTATTCTGGCAGCGTATTAAAGTGCTGGCTGCGCTGCAGAAATCATCACATGCTGCCAACAAAGGTTGTGGCCTGGTGGAGGAGGGCAGTAGCAGTGGTGGATGTATAGTTACAGTGTGTACTGTAAATTAAACATCAGATGAACTTCTATCTGCCTTACAGGCTGCAGCAGTGTGGGAGTCGAGGTGCAGAGGCCTTTGTGTGTCTCTGAAAGAGAGGCAGCTGAAGTCAAGGAGGTGCAACTCATGCTGGGGTGTGAAGAGGACTTAGCGGCTGATGAAGAATCGGGGATTATTCTAAAGGGGGTTTAGGAAGAGGAGGGTGGGCAGATGAATAAATAACTGTATTTTTTTCAAACACGGGGGACTTGTGTTCTTTCTTTTACCCCTGCTGTTAGTGAGAAACTCCATGAAAAGCAGGCCTCAGAACAGGAGCTGCATTTTCCCCTCATCTTAAAATCATCAACTGCCACTTTCAGTTTTTTGTCGTCACTTTGTATCTCATCTCTCACCTCAGCTGGATCAAAGTGGAGGTCTGGCACCAGACATCCTGATAATAAGGAGAAAACGAGAGGAGCGGAAGCCGTGAAAGGAAATATCCCTTCAAATGTGCCCCCTTCTTCTGCCCTCGGCCCCCGCTCCCTCCTCTCTGTCCCCACTCCAAGCCCTTCAACCTCTATTCCCAGGCTGTGCACCAAGCTGGGCCTCCATGGAGAGCAGGAAGCTGGACCGGGAACTGGGAGCCTGCTGTCTCCAAGCCAAAGCAAGCTGGTATGAGATTTCTGCCCAGGAGAAGGTGGCCACATTCCCAACTATGAGCCAGAGTCAAAGTGACAGCCATGTTCAGGAGACCCAGGGGAAATTACAGAGTCTGAAAAACCTGAGTGCACGGGGGCACATTGTGCAAACCAGTACCCTGTGGATGAGCATAATAACACACATTGTGCTCACCGGTCGCTTCATACGGGGGATAATTAAGCAAATCTCTATCTGGCGCACAGAGAGCCTGGGAAAGATCTGGACTGGCTGGTCCTTTGGGAGTCTTGGTGAACTTTAAGTTTTGTCACCAAGCAAAACCACCAAACTTTAATCCAATGATTACACATGTACTTCATCATTTGCTTTTGCCTTCCATGATTGATGGATGATAAAAAATATGTTGTGATTGTAATTCATTTATTTGGCATCAATAAAAGATGTTGAATGCGTGCGATGTTTCTATGCTTTGCCCCCACAGTGTGCAATAATACTGTAGTGCAGATTTCATAATTGTCACTGCGGCCTCTCCCTTTGTCTGAGCCCATAGAAGTGTACATTTAGCTTGAGAGAGGGAGCCTATTTTTGGATGAAAATCCAGCAGTCCAAAGCCAGTTTGATCTGAAAATGAGAAACTTGTGACAAGTCTCTGTGGACGTCTGATTAGCAGAGGGCGAACAAAGACATGTTGTATTTTCTGTGATTCATTGAAAGGGGGCTTTATGTGGACTCCAAGACAGGCAGCTAAATGAAGCAACCTATGGTCGCGCTGGTCTTATATAATTGAAAACACACTGTTCTCTTGCATTCTTGTGGCAGGGAAGAGGCTCGTTTTCAGGAGGTTAACCTCTCTCTCTCTTTGTCTTTGTGTGTCAGTGAGTTATAGAGGAGAAACAAGATTTAACATCCTCTCACCCTGAGAGCTTCTTTAGGATGCTTAGAAATTGTTTTTTAAGTGCTGTGGAAAGCTGCTTTTTGTGTTTGGTCAGAGAAGTTTCCATAAAACATGTTTTGGATTTGAGTTCACTGTAAATAAAAGCTCTGTGGGACCACTGGGATGATTTAGAATCACCATCAGATGTTTATTTATGACATACGCTGATGATTACAATTATTGCCCCCCGTCCTTCCCGCTGTCTGTCTCTTGTTAGTTCACTTTTTACTTCATGTACCTGTTGGGACAAAGTATTTGCTTATATGGGTAGGTCTAGATTTATATGCAGTAGTCTTCTCCATGTCTGAGACTGCTTACACTCCAACACAACGAAGGTGAATGGAACTTCAATTTGAATGCATTTTTAAAACCCAGATGAGGAGTGGTCGAAACATGTTTTTTTTTTTTATGATTTAGCCACAACAACAAACGCTCTTTAGTTATTTAGCTCTTGTTGTTGTTATATTTTCTTCTGTGTCTGGATTTGCTTTTGTTTGCAACCGTCCACAGAGGTTTCAAGGTTGTCAAAGTTTGGTCTTTGAATTACTGATTCTGTCCATCTCTTTGGTCAGGATTATAACATATCAACAAATATTGGTTGATTTGGATGAAATGGGGGCTGGATGGTGGTGCAGTGGTTAGCGCTGTCACCTCACAGCTAGAACTCCGGTTCAGACGTAGTGGGCCTTTCTTTGTTGAGTCTGCATGTTCTCCTTGTGCATGCGTGGGTTCCCTCCGCGTACTCCGGCTTCCTCCCACCGTCCAAAGACATGCTCGTTAGGTTCATCGGTGATTCTAAATTGCCCGTAGGTGTGAATGTGAGTGTGGAAGGTTGTAAGTCTCTATGTGTCAGTCCTGTGATTGACAGGCAACCTGTCCAGGGTGTAACCCCACCTCTCGGCCAATGAGAGCTGGGATAGGCTCCAGCCGCCCCCCGACCCTGAACAGGATAAGCTGTGCAGAAAGAAAGAAAGTAAAACAAAGTCAACACAAGGATGAGAGAGCTGTCAGTCAAGCACGTTGTTCACGCCCCCACAGACCTGAGAGGAGGTCCAACAAGGAAACATAAAAACACCTGAAGTGTTTCTACACAAATGATATCAGCTTTTTATTAAATATGAAGCATTATTATTGATTCAATTAGCAAACAGTGAAATAACTTGTTATAATGACCAGCACACAGTCAATCAGTTCACAAGCATTTATTTCTTCACTTAGTTTGAGTCAAAGTCACAACACAGAGTTCAAATTCTTTTTCAATTGTTAATTCACTTTTTATTTTTTCTTCTCTGACCAGATTAAGGGGCAATTTAAAGTGTCCGATTGACCTACAAGCTGCATGTTTTTGGACTGTGGGAGGAAACCGGAGCCCCCGGTGGAAACCCACGCATGCACAGGGAGGACATGCAAACTCCACACAGACAGGAAGTGGTTCTGCTGTGAGGCCGCCGTGCTAACCACCGAGCCGCCGTGCTGCCCTCAGAAGCTCTGTGAAGGTTTGTGCAGCACGGCTATCGTGCTGCACAAACCTTCACAGAGCTTCACTTCTTACCATCCTCATTCCCAACGACGCCGACCCGGTTGCAGCAGAAGGTCCTCTTCATCCATGACCAGATGCACTGGCAGACGTTCTTCTTCTTCTTCTTCTTCTTCTGTTGCTCATCCTTGCTGTCCTCTGTCGTCATCGCTGGTGATTGAGGTGGTGATGTGTCACATGAGACCTTGAATGTCTCGTTGGGCCCATCCTGCAAACTAAACACACACGCGCAGTTAGAGTTTTGTTCCTGTGATTGTCATGAACACATAAACACAGAGATGGTAGAAGTTCTCTGATCTTTAAGTAGAAGCAGTTATTCTACAGTTCAGAAAGTAAAAGTCCCTTACCTGTCGGCTCTCTCCTCATCTTCCAGCTGCAGCGTGTTCTCGGCTGCTGCAGGCTGGACCTGGATCTCACGGGATGGAGGGGCTGTGGGAGGTGGAATGGTTCCCTCATCGGTTGTACACTTCCTGTGTACAAACAATCACTGTTAGTCTGATGTAAAGGTCTTAACCTTTCTAAACACTGCAATAGAAATGGTCCACCAACATGGAAATACTCAAAAACTCTACTTACTGGTCTTGTTGGTCTTGGAAGTCTTGGTGGTCTTGTTGATCTTCATGGTCTTGGTAGTCTTGTTGGTCTTGGTAGTCTTGTTGATCTTCATGGTCTTGGTGGTCTTGGAGGTCTTGGTCGTCTTGGTAGTCTTGTTGGTCTTGGAGGTCTTGGTTGTCTTGGTAGTCTTGCTGGTCTTGCTGGTCTTGTTGGTCTTGCTGGTCTTAAATGGGTAATAAGTAATACGTTTTTCTCCTAACAGTCCATTGTCTTTACAGTTTCTGTTCAATTGCAACGCAGTGAAATGATCATTAGATAGATTCATGAAGTATATATGATTAGCAAAACTAGATTACAGCATTAGAACAACATTTGTGCTTTCCACCCTGGGCAAGACGTCAGAGGAAATATCCACTGTGTGAATATGTTGAATGAGCTCATTCCCCACAAACCAGTTGATGGAAACACACTTTAAACCAACTTTTAGTACCTTAAGCCTCCAGGTGTCGGACTACGTCTTTATGAAAAAGAGGCGCGCCCTTATCCCTTGGTTGAGAAGATCGTCAGGCGACACACCCAGAAGATCAACTATTAACTTCATCTGGAGATAAAAGAGTGTCACGTCAGGAAATGCAGCAGGAACGCTTCGTTTCTCGTCTGCTCTAAATGCTAATGCTAGTAACTACTGCCATAGCTAACATTCAAAGATCTCTAAGCATCAAACATCACATTATGTCCCTCAATCATCCTGAAAGTTAACTTTAACAATGGACAAATCGCTTTCTTGCGTTTGTAGCTCACGACAAAAGCTGGACTCAATCTTTTAGGAAGAGTGGACAAAAAAAAGTCGAGTAGAAAATTACTTACTGCTTCATATTCAGACTTTGCTCTGATTAGTAGACAACCAAAGAGCATGGTGAAAACCAACTGCCCCAATGCCCATATATCAATGGCCTCTGAAAATGGTAGGCCCAAATGAATCTCTGGAGCTCTGTGGAAGAACGAATCACAATGAGCAACACTGTAATATTTTAGGATTCAAAATACACACAGAGAGAACATCTCACAAATCGAATGCATGAATTGAAAATCGTCATTTCTCTGGTTCTTACCTGAAGCAAATAGTTTGCATAGCCATTCCCGGCATGGCTTGAGATCTGGTTATGGCCAAGCCGAAGTCTATCAGCTTGACTTCAAAGGGTCGTGTCAGAGTCACCAGCATGATGTTGTCTGGTTTAATGTCCGCATGGATCACCCCAACGCTCTTCAGTGTGTTAAGCGCTGTGGCCAGCTGCAAGCACAAAGTCAGAAATAATTTCAGAGACTGAACCATGTTTTACAGACCTGTACTTTCTAATGATGGTGCTGTATTCATACCTGTTGGGTGATGATCCTAATGTCATCTAACATCATAGCTTCAGATTTGTTGTAGTCAAGGTAGTCCGCTAAGGCGATATCTAAGTTCTCAAAGGCGAGCCCCGGTCCAAGTGTTATGTCGAAACAGCCGCAGAACTTGACAATGTTGCAGTCGTCCATGTCTTTGTCCATCAACTTTCTCAGTATGGTGACCTAAAGAGGCAATGACAAGTTTTTAAAGTAAGTCATTATGTTTACAATTATAAATATCAGGAAAAAGAATGGCTGCTTAGAACAATTTGAAAGTCATGACATCATGTTGTTACACGTCCTCCAAATGACAGAGAGGTCGATCGTCAGTGACCCCTACACCCACAAAATAATCACCAAATTATAATATAGATTTGTGTTCGTGGACACATATTTCCCTTTTTTCTGTGTCGGTCTACACAAACTTTAAATGAATGTATTTAGATTATCAGGTGATGTAGTTTAGTAGAGAAATGGTGGCGTTCAAGGAAACCAGAGACCAGTTTTAGTCCAATGTGAGACCAAAAGTCAAAGTTCAATTATTCTAACTGATGTAAGTTACATCATGTTCCTGACTTGTCCTGACTTCCTACTCTTAAAGTCTCCTCAAAGTCCCAAATGTTAACTTCAACCACATCAGAGTCAGCATCTCCGAGTCTGACACCATGGTTCTCTGACTGAAATGGTGGATTGCTTCCTCTGGGTGGGGATTAAGTAGATT
Organism: Semicossyphus pulcher; assembly: GCF_022749685.1. NCBI lineage: Eukaryota > Metazoa > Chordata > Actinopteri > Labriformes > Labridae > Semicossyphus > Semicossyphus pulcher. The sequence goes on along the minus strand of NW_027211759.1, from coordinate 28,691,743 downwards.
AAGAAAAGATTCAGCTTTTGGCTTAAATAATACTAAAGATATTCGTCAAATTGAAAAGCGGTTTGTAATTTGTGCTGACCGACAAAAAAAAAAGATTTGTGTCCGTGTGCACTCTCATCATTATCATGGGCAGGCGTTAGACTTTGTTCAGGAAAACATTGTGTTTTGGGTTAAAATGAGCAAAGAAGTTATGAAACTTAAATTCTGTATCGGGAACATACTGGACACAAATATTGGGACTCCTTGGTAAAAGTCTTGTTACGAAGTTTACTCCCTCTTAATTCTACGTCACCTGACTTCCTCCAATGCTTCCGTCATAAAATCTACGGCCACTAGAGGCCGCCACCTTAAAACATCCTAAATATGGGTCTTATTTGCTGCTTGAATTGACGACATTTACTGCTTTGATGTTGGTGGACTGTCTGCATATTGTGTTGCTTTAAGCTAAGTCCGGGCAGCGCCATATGTTAACAGCAATACCCATTTATGTTATACTCAATCACACCAAATATAACTGACAAAAAACAAGGCACCTACTGAACTCTGACTATCTCACCTCCTGTGGAAACTGCAGTGCTGTATTTATAAGAGGTGTCACGCTCAGACTTTCCAACCATCATGCAAACAATTCCACCTCTGTGTGACCTAAGAATCACAATCCTGTGTAAATAATAGTTTGACATTGTTATATGTAAAATCAGGGGTTACACTCGCCCCGGACAGTCACACTTTCCCCGATGCTTGGAGACAGCATGGAGCCGTTAAAAGGAGCTGTTACAGTTAAGAGTTGACATAAAGTGTTTGTTTGCACAGCACGAGTATGTAAACCAGCGAAAGCAGTTTGTGAATGACATTAATTATGAATTGTGACTGAATTATTAATTAAAGACTGTTGTTTTTGTCTTATTGTTAAAAAACTGAAGGCCTGCATCTGATCCCTGCGCTTATTCCTTCCCTCAGGCTGACCGTCACACCCTCCACACGAATGATTGATCGTCCCGCTGTCCTGCGAGAGCTGACAGCTGCTCCCTCATCCCCTCGCTGGCCTTGCTTACCGGAGAGCTGTAATCATTTCTGACTGGACAATATCTGAGAAGTGCAGAGAGAGGGCAAGGTGTCCGGGGTGTGTGATGACAAAGATATTAAAGGAATCCGTCTTCATCTTATAATCCTCTCAGAGAAGGATGGCTGCGCCCGCGTGCTCGTCCTCTTATAGAATATTGAACGATGAGATCCCTGACACACACTCATGAAGCCGAGAGAGGAGAAGATCCTGTTATTCATGTGGAATATAACTCTTCTCCCGAAACAGTTTTCCAGGGTAGTGCGAGCTGAAACTCAAACTTGGTGTTTTTTATTAATCAAAGAGATAAACTTTGCTGGTTTCGACATGCAGTCTGAAAGTTTTGAATGAATAAGTCACTGTGCATCAGAAAGTAACACGAGGTTTGTGTCTGCGTTTGTGGAATATTTTAACAATGATTATCTTTGGTCCATGCAAAAACTCCAGCACTTCTATAATTCAAGACAGGATGAACAGATCCATAATTCAGAGCGTTCTGCACTCATCTGCCAGAAACATCAGCATCACAACAAGTCTATTTCTGTCCTATACTGTACGTGCTGCATAATGCAGAAGATAAAAACAAGAGTGGTATAAAAAGTGCTTCCTCTTTATAGAGCGAGGGTGTGCCTGTGAAAGTGTGTGAGACACAGAGAGAGGAGAAGCAGATTATCGTATTATGAATCATTACAGATTGATGGATTGATCCGAGTGGAAACTGGGATTATGCCTTTCGACGCGGCCCGTCTTCAGCTTCTGTCACTGTGCGACTATCTGACTGCTCCTCGTATTTCAAAGCCTCTTACTCAATGAGCGTGACGTCCAGGGACGATCACACGCATCATGATGACTTCAGACGAGTTTACCACATCCAACAGCCAGCATTAGGGACTTTGTTTGATCTGCAGAGGGACTAAAACCGAAAAGTTAGATTGCTACATAGCACAAGCGAGAGTCGCAGTTAAGTCTGAGTACAAAAAATTCTAAGTTAGCTGCTTTAAATCAAGAGCGAAAATTAAGGTCTGGAAAATCAACATCATTGCCCTGAATATTATCACCGCCCTTTAGTTTTACTGCCACACAGATGGTTTGTTTGCTCTCTGTCTCCACCCTTTATGGTCATAAAACCTCATGTGTATAAATAAATGCTGACATCGCTCACAGACTCCGAGCTGTTTAAACAAGAAGTGATAAAGTTTAGTTAGAGTGCTGCTATTATCTCAGAGGGAGGCCTCAGCTAACCTTTAGAATAAAATAGGCTGCTTTTTTATTCATTTAACTTTACAGGGTCATGGAAGTAGGACAGATTATAACTGTGTAATGTGGGGCATAAAAAGTCATTAAAGACACTAAACTGTATCACATCCGTTCCCAGGGAAATTCTCTCAGCCTCTTTTCTCGCTGCTTTTCTTTTTATGCCCGTTTCTTCTGCTGTGCATGGCTGCTGTGTTGTTACAAACATGCAGAAGTCTTTTTAAACATCATTAATAAAGTATTACTTTGGCTTTACTGCAATACTTGCATCATGACTCAGTACGTTCTTAGGATATTTGTGATTACTCTGACAGATTCTGATATTGCTGCTGGAAAGCGTCGCACCAGGTACACCGTGGTGAACTACTTGACCTCTGATATGTTTAATTCAACTTTAATATAAGAGGCAGCCTCCAAACCGCCCACAGATATCCCACAGTGAGGCTGAAGGCTGTGCCAAAAAGAGTCATTTCCTCTGTGGACTGCTGTTTGAACCCTTTCCAAAAGAGGACAATTTGAGCAGACCTAAACAAGATGAGGAATTGATGAGGGATATAAAAATCTAATGGTTATAGAATTAATTTTAAGTGGTAATCTCAAAGAGCTCAGTTTCGTTGTCTTTGGTGGCACCTATGCTGATAAACTGTAACTGCGGGAGCACACTTCCCAGATATCCAGACAGTGCTGCATGTGTGACGTCCACGGTTGGCTACCTTAAAAATTCCTGTTCTTGCACTACTATAAGTGTGCAAGGCTTGACTGAGGGGCTTTCTTGTATAAGACACTGAAGACAAACAGCTCCAGTTGCTGGTCTGAGCTCACTTTCCGAAATACAAAGTAGAGACATCATGACCGAGCAACATCCAATCCATTTTATTTCTAAAGCACAATTTTAAATAAACCGAAGGTTTCCAAAGTGCTGTACAGTAAAATAAATACAATAAAACATAATAAAAAGTCAGAATACTAAAAATAAAAGAACATAAAAACATAATAAATTACTACTGTTCACCTCAGATAAAATATCTGTGCACATAAAATCAACAACCTATGTGGTGTTAAAGGCCAGAGAAAAGAGGTGCGTTTTAAGAAGAGTTTTAAACTTAGACAGTGAGGAGGCCTGTCTAATGTGCAGCGGCAATTCATTCCATAATTTTGGAGCTGCAACCAAAAACGCTCGGTCCCCTCTGAGCTTCAGCCTAGAACATGCTTGAGAACAATGAATCTCGGACTTGCCTTCACCCGATGCTGAGAAAGTGAATTGCCGTCCAAAAATGCACCAGTTTCAAATCATACATATCACTTATTGCATAATGTGGCTCTAATTTAAAATCAAACACAGTCACTGTTTTTGTTTGTGATTTGGTCTGATGTGACTTTCACGCTGGACCAACAGTTAAAGCTATATATACACTTCATATCATAACTGCTGATAAATGTAAGTCTATAGTCTCTAAGTGCTGACGTGTTTTAAGAGCATTGACCATCAGCCGGTTTTCCTGGCTGATGGTCTCTTTCCTTTTCAGACTGTTTGCTTCATCTGAGCGTCGAGTTTGTTTCATTTTCTTTGGATTTTCACTTATTTTTGAAGTTGTATCTGTAGTCATCCATAATTGCTCCGCCTACCTTCTCTGGCAGACCAATCACTGCTGGCTAATGGAAAACGCGTCACTAACTGGGCGCAGCTTGTGATTTTTTCAGTGAAAGTCGCCACAGACACCCAGTCTGTAATACTGTAAAAGGCTTTCATCAGTGGGCCATCGGCTCAGTCACCATTGTGTTGCCTCATTCAGCGATAGATAGACTTAACAGACATTTATTTAAATGAAAAAGCTCCACAAAGATTGTTACTTTAAAGTCTTTATGTTAGCACATCCAGGCATGCAGATGGTTTTGTTTTTATCCCTTCACATTTTGAGAGATCTGTGTACACACACACACACACACACAGAGAAATGCATCATTTAGTGAAGTGAAAAATCAATAAACACATGATACATTTCTTCTCTGTGTCAGCAGAGCATCGTCTGTTAACATTATCCAAAACATTCAGCTTAACTTCTGTCCAGAAACATCGTTAAACTATGGGAAAAATGGGAGCGTTTTTATGTCGAGTTCTGTTTGAAATGTGCAACATCAGGATATGTAGGTGACTTTATGGTTTCATTTTATGATCGGAAAGAGAAGATCAAGGTTGTGGTGGTGCGTGCAGAGTTAGGGTTTCACAGGGGAAATAAAGGGAAAGACGGACAAAACGACACAACGTTCAATGAATTCCCTCTAAAAATGTCATTGTTCTCTGTCTTAAAAAATGTACCATGAAAACACTTTGCGATTAGAGAGATGATCAAGCACCAGATTATTTATTCACATAATATCACTTATCATTTATAACTCTAACGTGAGAGAAGAGAGGAGACTGAGCTCTGCGGGAACTTATTTAATGACTTGAAGAACAACCTCATCCTGTCACCATGAACGTGCCATATGTCTCTGAGAAGCAACGTGATTCATTATTTATGCAGAAAACATGAATCACCTTTTAAGACATCATGTAAACACAATGCAGCTATGTGTGCTTTCTGCATTAACATGCTTCAGATAATTCAATAAACCCTCTGGGGGGCCTCCTGCTTCCTCATCCACAGTCTGCCCTTCTTCTGTTCCTTTTATGCTAATGTGGCAATAAGGGGCTGAAATACATGCACACTTGCAGAGAAGGAGCCTGCAGCTGCAGTGAAGAGCAGACGCTAAGGTGCAATTACTCTGCGGGAGCTGCAGAGCTGTGACTTCAGTCAGACCTCAGGATGTTTGATCAGACTTCAAACAGGTTCCAGTTAAAAGTTGTGAATTTGAAGATCCGTTGACTTCAGGCTTTTCTACTTTTGTCGTGAAACACATGAGGGGTGCAATGAGGCGGAGACGAGAGCACAGGTGGTTTGCTTCATTTGTTTCCATCCAGCCGTCTCTGCGCTCATCACATCCGTTTAACTGAAACATGAAATCACAGCTCTCTGCTCCTCTTTCGAACTTTCTTCATAAGCTGACTTTACTTTTAGTGCCAGCCTTCCAAGAATAGTTCCCCGCTCTCTGCTTAATGTCACAGCTGGTCCTGATTTCCTCTTTTTTTAGGACTCTGCCAGCTTCACCACAGCAACAAACCCCTGCTGCATCCTGGGTCCTTGATCCCCTGCTGGCATAAAGTCAGTATGTGGGAGCTCCCTGAGTTTACTTTGAAAATATCTTGTGCACATTACAGAACCTGGATGATGAAAGATCTGCCTCTACATCAACATATTCCTGTATATTCAGCTTCCCTGGCTGAGCGCAGATGGCTCGAGGTTGGAATAATGGGAACAATAAAAGAATTAAAGGCAAATTCGCAGATATTGAAACAAGCCCACACAGTCAGCCAGGGGCTTGTATAAAAATACTCCAGCAAGACACTCATGGCTGTATTTGAGGATCTAATATTACAGAAGGCACATTCTGTGAGATCACCCGGAGGCTCAGGCACGTTGAGAAGCTCATTAATCACCAACCTGCAGTCATTGCGTTTTGTGTGATAGATCGGAGCGTGAAGACAGCGCACAGATGACACGGAGGAGCCTCTGTCTCTGTGTGCTGTGATACCACCGTGTGTCTGTCCAGCTGTGGAACATGTCTGCGCTCACATTTAACCCTTTGTTTCATTATGAATGACCTGACAGCTGACGGCACAGTGTGACATTGCACTAGCATGGCACGACTTAGCAGCAGGGGCATCGGCGGTGGCCACCGCCAGGCAGATGGCTGTGATTCTGTTAACATCTGTGTCGGGCTGCCCCTGCTGTAAAACACATTTCCCCTTGCAGGCCTGAGACACGACTCTGTCTTCAGGAGCGTTAACATGCCGTGTAATCACACGACGTCTGTGAATGTCATTAGCCGTCTTTGAAATATGTAAGGGAAGAAGAGGAAGGAGGTTCTGCTTTTGAAAACAGGTGTGCTCTCGATCGCTTCCTCCTTCGTCAAAGCTCCTTGTGGTTTTTAAACCAGAGACTGAGCTAGTGCTTTCTCTCTCACTCATTAACGCTGAAGTCTTAATTAAACAGTTTATATACAGTAGCCACTCAGCAGCCAGATACCTGACGGTGTATGAAGGAAGTTGTGAAAGTTGTGATTGTTCACTAATGAGCCTTGAAAGAGAAAATATCCCACAAAGGTTCGCCTTCAATTTGTCAACTTAATGCTGTACTCAGCAGAACAGGCCCACAAGGACTGACCTGGTAACCTACAGACCTCTCCTCTCCTCTCCTCTCCTCTCCTCTCCTCTCCTCTCCTCTCCTTTGCCTTTTTTTTCTATTTCTTTCTTTCCTTCCTCGCTGTCCCTTTCCTCTTTTTTCCTGTTCTCTTCCTTCTCCATCATTTCCTTTCTTTCCCTTCCATTTCTTTCCTTTCTTTTCCCTACAGTTTTCCATTCTTCCCTTTTCTTTTCTTTCCATTACGTTTCTTTCATTTCCTTCCCTCCTCTCATCTGTTCTCTTCCTTTCTTTCCAGTCCCATTCCTGCACTGCTTCCTTTCTGTTTTCTATCCTTCTGTGTCATTTTCTCTCCTTTCCTTTCCTGCCCTTTTCTTTTCTTCCCTGTCTCATTTCCTATTCTCATTGTTCTTCCTTTCCTTTCCCTTCTCTCCCTGTCTTTTCCTGTCTTTCCTTTCCTCTTCTTACCTGCCCTCTTTCTTTCTTTTCCAGTCCTTTTCCTGCCCGTCATCTTTTCTTTTTTTGTCCCTTCTCTCTTATTTTCTTTCATTCCCCCTCATTTCCTTTCCTACCCTTCTCAAGTCTGCCCTTTTTCTTATTATTTATTTCCTTTTCTTTTTCTCATTTTTTTTCCTTCTCATCCTTTTCCTTCTCTCCCTTTCTTTTCCTGTCTTTCCTTTCCTCTTCTTACCTGCTCGCTTCCTTTCTTTTCCAGTCCCAGTCCTGCACAACTTCTTTTCTGTCCCTTCTCCGATATTTAGTTTCCTTTCTTTTCCTTTCCTGCTCTTTTCTGTTCTGCCCTTTTTCTTACCCTTTAATTTTCATTTCCTTTTCTTTTATCATGTCATCCCTTCTCCTGTCCTATCCTTTCCTTTCCTCTTCTTACCTGTCCTCTTCCTTTCTTTTTCAGTCCCATTTGCCCCTCACCGTTTCTTTTTCTGTCCCTTCTCTCTCATTTCCTTTCCTACCACTTTCTGTTCTTCACTATTCCTTGTCCTTCTGTTTCTTTCCTTTCCTTTTTTTCCATCATTTTCTTCTCTTGTCCCTTCCTCTCCTCTTCTCTCCCATCCTCCTCCTTTGTTTTTCCTCTCCTTTTTCTGTCATTTTCTCAGTTTCCCTGTTCTGTTCTGCCCTTTTCTTTCTTTTATTCTGTTCCTTTCCTCTCCTGTACTTTTCCATCCCCCTTTCTTTTTCTGCCCTATCATTTTCTTTCCTTTCCTTTTCCATTTCTGTCCTTCTACCACTCTTTCCATTCCCTTTCTTTCAGGTTTGCCTTCTTATGTATTCCACAAAGGACTCAAACGTTCCCTCTCACACTGCCTCTGGCTTCTCGTCCGGCTCTAAATTTACGATGCAGAGGTGCAGCCGGGGTGTTCGAGCACTACAGGGAGACGGTGGAAAAGGGCATTTTTTGCGAGCTGTCCTCTGACACACCACCCACACAGTCCTAAACGGGGTGTTATCCTCTGCCATAAATCACGGGGGTCATTAAATCACACCCCAGACACTCTCCTGCCCTTTCTCATCACAGCGGCTCCTCTTCATCTTTATTCAATTAGGGAGATTAATGGCCCGGGATACAGCGCCCAGGTTGACATTCTGTTATAGGGGACATGACTGAAATGTCACAGTGTGAGGGGGACAGGATGTGAAGTGGTGGGCAGGGGACGCTCATTTATTCTGGACACATGGTGATAAGCCCCGCAGAGGGGGCTCCTCATCCCTGTTTATGGATGCACCTGTTGCTACTGAATGGATGTGGCTGTAAGATATCATTTACACAAAGCATCAAAGGAGCATTTAAAAATCCTGTGTCGCATTTAAAAACCCTGGGTCACAGTAAAGAAGATGTGCTTGATCGTACTTTTGTTTTGTTCTGTCCTCCAGTCCGATGAATGAAACCTCCTCACAGACAGCAATCATTCGTTCACTGTGACTCACTCTAAATACTCTGCCGGCACCCACAGTATTTCACAGTATTTCCCTACGATAGAAAGAGACTGACCAGTGTTTAATCTGTCAAACAGTGGACCACATCTGACATAAAGCTCTGGGCGAAGCCTTTGAAGGCCTCTTGTTAGTCTTAGCACTGGAGCTGCCACTGTAATGTAAATGAGGTGGTCAGAAGCTCCTGTTGGGGCACAAATATGGAAATGTGAAAAGCAAAGACACTAAGTCAGCGGGACTCGTTTCCTAATATATTGTTCTGTAGCTAAGGAGAGCAGAGCTCCTGGGGGATCTTTCATCACGGTGGTGTCTAAATATAGATTTAATATGCATATTTTATACATTGATAGGCTCTGCTGTGATGGTGGGATTTGGATGGAAAGAGTTAAAGGGCTGTAATGGTAGAAAAAGGCCCTTCATCTCCTGTCGGCTGACATTTTTATCCAGCCGAGTCGGTGGTGCGAGTCTGGCAGATACAAGATACAATGAAGGACACATTAAGGAGAGGAAAATGGGATTTTTCTGTATGAATAAACAAGTGCCCTGCTGAACGAGGCAGCTACTGTTTACTGTGTGTTTGAGCCGCACTAATGGCACCGCTCCAGATATGCTAATGTCACTGTTTGTTGGTTGTTCAGTTGATCTGCTTAACGCATTGGTCCAGATTAAAGTATGAGTATGAAATGAAGTTATTATAACGTATAGGCTTAGGAACAGGACCACACCTCAAGCACTAATTCAATCACCTGTGTCTCGTTAGCTCTCACACTTGTGCCTCCCTAATGCAGTTACCTGTGTGCATGTATATAAGCCTGCCTAACGTCTTCTCTAGCCCCCTGAGTCTTGAACCTGGGTTCTTGACGGCTCCAGCTACCTCAACCGATTCAACCCCCTCTCATCCCACTCTACTTTGACCAACTCTCATCCCACCTTACCTTGACCCCTTCCTATCTCTACTTGACCCCTTCTCATCCCGCCCGACCTCAACCACCTCTCATGCCAAATTACCTCGACCCCTTCTTATCTCTACTTGAACCCTTCTCATCCCACCTTACTTCGACCCCTTCCTATCTCTACTTGAACCCTTCTCATCCCACCTTACCTTGACCCCTTCCTATCTCTACTTGACCCCTTCTCATCCCGCCCGACCTCAACCACCTCTCATGCCAAATTACCTCGACCCCTTCTTATCTCTACTTGAACCCTTCTCATCCCACCTTACTTCGATCCCTTCTTATCTCTACTTGAACCCTTCTCATCCCACCTTACCTCGACCCCTTCCTATCTCTACTTGACCCCTTCTCGTCCCACCTTACTTCGACCCCCTCTCATGCCACCTTACCTCGACCCCTTTTCATCCCACCTCACTTCGACCCCTTCTCATCCCACCTTACCTCGACCCCTTCTGATCCCAACTTACCTCGACCCCTTCTCATCCCACCTTACCTCAACCCCTTCTCATCCTTCCTTACCTCGACCCCTTCTGATCCCAACTTACCTCGACCCCTTCTCATCCCATCTTACCTCGACCTCTTCTCATCCCACCTTACCTCGACATCGGTATCTGAGGTGTTAGTGTCTTTTGCTGCCTCATGTTTATCTCTAATAGACTGAACAGAAGAGAATATATATACTTTTACTCCCCCTCTACTCTGAAGACTTTACAGGATTTAAGATTTATTCATGATTTGACAGCAGCTTTTGTGGTTGTATACAAATAAAATTCCATGATTAGATTTAACGTCATTTCTCCCCTTGTGAAAAAACTGTTCAAGTTCCTCTTCACCAAACCTCCATCATCATTCATAGAAGAATAATGATTCTGTCTGACATGTATTGCGACAGCCTGAATCCCTGTAAACTCTTTCCATCTGCGGAGGCTTTCCCGCATACTCCACATTTCACTTACAGCATTAATTGTCTGTGCGAGTGCTGCTTTCCACTTCCAATATATCACACATATGAAACGTCAAGCTGTGAGTCTGTGAGGTCTGAATGTCAGCAACACTTTGTGAAATATGTCGATGCTGCTGTAGCTCGCGCATGAAAATATTTGGATTATTATGATTTCAGCGTGCTTGTTTTCTTTTCATTAACATGCTTTCACCGTGACAAAAACAAAGTGTGACATGATTTATAATCGAGGCTGCAACTAACTTAAACATCCATGCATTTAAAAAGTGCTTTTTATGATTATTGAATGGAAGAAAGTTTTGAAAATAAAGCACCTGCATGTTGCAAAACAGTCTTTTTCACTTCAGTATCCCTTTAACCTACTTTGTCTCCACACAGAGTTTGAAAGCAGATGGGTGCGGCAGGAGGAGGAGGCGGCTCGGTCTCTGTGTTTCTGCTCTCATCAGACTCTGGAGTCGACTCAAGCTGCTGTTGGCTGCTTCGTCTCTGTCGTCATCTGGCAGGTGACTGACAAGAGCAAACACTCTGGCTGCCTCGGCATTGTTCGTGGGAGGGAAATCTCCTGGGAACCCCTCAGCCGACTCCTCACTCCCACATTTACAAGCCCTCGCAAACACAGACAGGATTGTCTACCATTAGTTAGTATTCATTTCTTCCACTGTGTGATTGTCAGGCTGTGGGTGCTCATTGTTCAGGCTGTGTCGTGTGGTTTTAGATGTTGTGTAACGTGACAGTTATTGTTAGGAGATCTGACTGGAGCCTGGCAATGGGCTCGTTAGAGAGCAAATGAAAGAACGTTTTGTATGAAACTAATAAAATCTTCGGGTGTCATGAGAGTTTAAGCACAACATTCAAAAACAAAGCATTAAACTGTTTATGTTTAGTCATTTAATTCAGCTTTTTATCTGCAGCTGACACACATGACTCCTTTGTGCATTGCTTATATAATTAACCTTTACTCATGCGTGTGAGCCAAAGCACAGCGGAGCAGAACAATCACACATATGTCTTCATGCGCACAAACACAGATTGTCTCTGATGAAATGAAGAACAGAGGAACGATCCTGGCAAGAGAAGTAATCTGATTATAAGGGGACTCTCAGGTGTTACATTTTCAATTACTGCTGTTCTAAGTTTAATCAAAACACAACCACCCCTGAGCATCTCCGTCTGCATGTGTATGAATCGTGGTTCAGATGCTTGGCTGCACTGTGTGTGGCATGCAGTCAAAGATCATTTCCTGTCAGTGCTACGTTTATATCAAAAGATTTATTCTGTGTCTTTATAAAAATAACACAATCAAGCATTTCAGTTTTAGTGTTTCCTGAATTAGTTGATTTTATTTGCATGAATATAAGGTGTGATAAACAGCTTGGCGCTCGTTTCGCGCATCCAAGCTGTGAACGTTTTGGCAATCAAAGCGATGAGATGATTCCAAAGCCAAACAGAGAACAAAAGCAACTGATTACGGCTCGTGGTAATGCAGCCAAACACTTGCAAACAAATGCAGACTGCCACCTCTTCTTTTCAGACACTGTGCTATTTATATTGTGATGCTCTGAAGAAAATTATATCGACCTCTAAAAAGTTATGCACCATAGACTGTAGAGTGATTTCATGTGTCTTTGTGCAAAACAAACCCCTTGATAGTTAATGCATTGCTTTCCATTCTTACCTTCCAAAATGTTCAATATGAAAGTGCTCTTCATCTGACCCAAAAAACTGTCTGCTGTTATCTGATCAAAAAGGATCAGATGCAGCAGAGACAGAATTCGGGGGCTGCAGCCTTCGAAGGACGCGGGCTACAGAGGATACGGAGTCATTGGTATCCCGTGTAGACTACTGAGGTCGGCAGAGGATTTCCTGTCTGTGCCACTAGCTGTTCCCACCTATACCCTTTTGTCGCCAAGCGCGGCTCTTGTCACCTAGCAACAGGTAGCTGGTGGCCTAACGAGCTATCATAACTGACGTCATATAGCTTTGGGTCACAGCTAGAGATATAATTCTTTTTATTCCTAGGATTCCGATACCATTTCAAAACCTGGCATTGTGACGCTGGTTAACCTCAGTTGGTAGAGCAAGTGCTCAATGTACAGACGCTACTGTCCTCAATGCAGCTGCTGCAGGTTCGACTTCTGCCCTCGGCCCTTTGCTGCCCTTTGCTGCATTTCCTGTCTCTCTTTAGCCGTCCTATCAATAAAGGAAAAAATGCCCAAAAAATAATCTTAAGAAGAAAAATAAACCTGGTATCTAAATAACCCACATTTCAGTTGGTGATTTGCTAATAGCGGCTAATGTAGCCACTGAGTCTCTAGCGTCATCAGAGAAGGGGAGTGGGCTACAGCGGTCTGTAACATTCAACTTTTTGAAACTTGTAGTTCAGTCAGACAGCTCACGCTTTTGCTAGTTCAAAATGTTTATCGCAGAAGCAGAACACAGCTTGTGTTCGGCGTCTCGGCTCCGACCTCATCACTCCTCACAGATTTATTTTACATGCAGAAATTTGAGGAGTGATGGCATAACATCTTAAACCCTCTTAGCCTGAGCCTGCAGGTGGATGCTGGGGTGGTGGTCGGGCTGAAAGTAAGAGCGCTGTACTGGTGCCGAGCAGCGGTGGCAATGACAGAGCAGAGGGAGAGATTGGAAATCTTGCAGCTTAAATAGACGCCAGGTGTTTGTCAGGTTACATCACTTGGGGCAATTTATCAGACTTTACTCAGCTCGATCTTGAGCCACAATTCACACGTTCAAAAGTACTCCCTAAGACCTGTAAACACACTTTGATGTCTAAAAACATTGAAGCTTCCAGCAAAGAATTTCAAGTATTACCCAACTAACCTGCGCAAAAGAGAGGAACAACAACAGTAGTGAAGAAAAAACAACTCCATGAAGGCAAGAAGGGCTGAGAAATTGTTTATTAAAATCATTTTTTTTCATACGAATAGAGAGGTGCTGTAACAGTGGTGTTTGTTAGATTCAACTGAGACACTGGAGGTGTGTATAGCCAACGTACCCAAGAGAATCGACCTAATGATTATAACACTGCTTTTTAAAACAAAAGTGCACCTGAATATTAAGTGATTGTACTGTTCCAAGCTCTGTTGCTATCTATTAGGTGAACTAAAAACTCAAATTAAATTAAGCATGGGTTTTGCATTGAACCACAGGAAATACACCAAAAAAGAAGTGCCAAGGAATACATGGATAAATGCCTTGCTTTTCCAATGTGGTCACTGTGATGGCAACTTCAAGCACAATTACGGCCTTCTTTTTGCCATTTGTCACTTCATGCTGAAAAGTCTTTTAAGGAGCCTTTTAAACTGTCTTTATGGATGGCAGATGTAATGGTGTTTCCTTAACTACTGAGAATAACACGAGAGTCTTTCTATTAATGTCAAAATAATGCACTCAATCAGACCATCCACGAGCAGGCAAATGCAATGTAAAGGTGGATGTAGACGTTTAGGCCTCTCAGAAGGAAAAAGCTTCTTCATGCCAGAAGAGCTCACTCTGTGGCCGCAGCAACTTTGATGATGTCATGATGTCAATATTAGATGAATCACTGCGTCCAACACTTGATTGGATCTCAAGAAAATACTCTCGTCTTTTCCTGCCAATCCTTCTCTCAGCAGCGACATTAAACAAGAGTTCAGTTATAAGCCAGTTGTTGTCATCAGCTCTGCAGTGCTGCCATCTCTCAGGAAGCTCAGATTCAACGGGCAAACATGCGTCTGAATCTGAGCACTGATGCCTTCACTTTCCCATTCTTCAACAGGATTGATACTTAGTAGGAGGGGAGGCAAACGAGCAGCTTGGCAACTCCATTAGCATAATTGCATCATTAATTGTGAATCCCTTTCACTCTGAGAAATTGTAGCTGGTACTGGGTGCAGCCTCTAGTCAAGAGAAAGGCTTCACACACAGCGGTTTGTAACGAGCCAGAGAAATGCCTGCTGCCTCATTAGTGCGAGATCCCTGCAGGCCCCCTTCTCTGAATACAGGGGGGTCTGACGCCTGTGAATGACAAACCCATGGTGTTTGGTAGAGTGGAGGCATTCAGGTGAAAGTTATTACACTTTTCTTCCCACACTCAGCCGCATAACTCAGCTTTAGTGTTTCCCCCGCAGGGACACTCCAAGGTCGATTGTATCTCTCCAAGTAATGCAGCGACCCAACTTGTGTTTGAAGACCGATTCCCAAACTGCTGTCTCCTCCATAATGAGGACGCTCTCCCAGCATTCCTGCATGCTGCTGCTGTGAAACAGAATGGAGGAAAGACTGTGTGAAGAGGATGAATGAGTGAGTAATTAGGAGTGTTAGGCTGATCTTGAATTAGCAAAGGAATGACAAGAGTGAAAGCGGGCTCTTTCTTTGAACACAGAGAGAAACCTAGTGAGGGGGCAGAACATGATTCACAACAGGCAGCATCAACTGCATTCAGGAAACAAAGGGTGTGCACTTAATGCTCCCTAATTAAGCTTTTTCCTCTTAGCTATGGTATGATGTTTGTGAGATCACTCTGATTGATAGACATTAAGTGCACTTTGAACATGTGCAAATAAGTGCATTTTCGCTTTATGGCTGAGTTAGATCAATACCAATCTAACGTCTGTGCAGTGAATTGGCTGCTCACGTCATTGGCTGTTTAGCTTAGCTTAACATAAATACTGGAAACAGGGGCCCAAACGTAGCTCAGCACATAATAAAACACTACATTGTTGCTTTAACACCTTGTACAGATTTCACAATGGAGTACTAATGTGTTAATTGCTGAGCTGTAGACCCACTGGTATACTGTAGGTGTATTGTGCTTTTTTCTGACAGAGCCCGGGTAGCTGCTTCGAGTCTTTCCGAACGTTAAGACTTGAAGAGATCAACACCAGTCCAATCCCGGAATCTACTGGCTTTAGTCTGACGACGATATATCCTCTGGGGACAACTGTGCAGTTTAGCGATAAACGACTTCCAGCCAAGACTCAATTCAGATCAAAGTGAAGGTAAATTCTCCCTCCAGATGTGTCTGCTAAATAAACGCTGTCATCTCTTGGTTCGTCCCATCCCCGTTCATCTGTCTGTGCTGAGTCTCAGTTTCACTGTAAACAGTAAGTTACACAGAGGCTGCACTCTGGCTCACTTCAGCGGGATGAAGCCCAAACAGAAACAGATTTTCTTGTGAGTGACTTTAATTAACAACTCTTCAGTTTGCTGAAAGAACAACATCATGATGCAGATTAGGAACAAGTCAACATGAAGCTTTGTCAGGTCTGTCCTCGAGAGGAGAAGAAAACTTTAACACTATACTTTTACAAATAATTTAACTAGTTTGTTGAACGGAGGGCGGAGCCATCATTTCTGATGCATTCAAGTAAGTTGGGAAATCTGAATGTTGAACGGCTTTTGTGACACAGCCAGTGTTGCCATATCAGATTGACAGCTTCCAGCCCAATTACAACTCGAAACCATCCCAAATCATAACCTTGCCAGAAACCCGTGTTAAACCGTAAAACAACATACGCAATAGAAAACAGATCATAAGCATACAAAGCTTCATATCTGCATAAAATAACCAAAGATAACAAGTTAGAAAAATATGCTATCGCAACCCCAAAAAAGTGCAGTTAGGCAACCATATACACAAAATGCACCCCTGGCATCGTGGCGAAACCACAATAAAGTGATTAAATACTGCCATGAAATGTCGTGAAACAAAAAACACCAAAATCCAACCTATTTTAAAACTATGGGATTGCTGAGGAATAAAACTGCCAAAATCAAGCATAAATAAAAAATATATTTATATAAATAAATGGATATGCCATTAAATGCACCAAAAATATTTAAAAAAAATAATGCCTTATTTAGGCATTGATTAATGATAAAATGTGTCTTAAATTGATATTTCTGATTTAAGAAATGTAAAAAGAAGATTTATATCACATTGTCAAAGATAATGATGTCAAAGTAAATCGGTTCTCCCCAATCATATGGGTGAACAATGAGTGAGTGGAAACAACAAAGTCTTTGTTTTTGACCATAAAATGACAGCTTGTTTGCTGTTCAAAAACCCGCCAAATGTTGACAGAAGCAGCCCACAATTCTTCTACCAGCCCAACACTATTTTCCCCAGCCCACGGTCATCAAAAGAAGCCTAATTGGGCAGAAACCAGCCGATCTGGTAACGCTGGACACAGCGTCAAGTGATTTTATCTCAAGTTGAACTTTTGATCTAGAACAGATTGTTGCTGAACATGCTGCAGATGTTTTTTTTATAGAGATTAATAAGAAGCTAAATCATCATCAGATGATGCTGGTGGGAGCCGGGATGGCATTACAGCAGATTACACTCCGCCTGCTTTTGCTCTCCACACTGACTGTTTTTCCTGCATACACTGGAGCCTGCTGATACTACTCGGACTACAAGCGTACTAATGGAAACCAGAACACTTCCCGCACTAAAACTCCACGCCACTGCCAACATAAAGATTAACACCTTTGTTATGTCTGTATGGTAGTTATGAAGCACATGGTCAGTATCGTAGCATTAAAACATTCTTTGCCAGACACAATAGTTTTGGTACACTGTTGGAAAGACAAATGATAACACTGAATTTCCAAAAGCACTGTTTGGATTTTCTGGCCTCTTCTCACTTTCCCATTTCCTCTGTCGGCTAAATGAACACAGCAATGAAAAACGGGTAAACGTAGAAGCTCATTATCACGGCCAGGCTGCCCAGCAGTCCACGTCCTGAAACGTCTGGTGACTCCCAGATGAAAACAAGCCAACAGAATTAATGTAACGTGGTTGAAAACTGGTCTTTCGTGGAGACGTAAATGGTTTCTTTCAAAAGCAATTACTGGGTACATTTCCTGCATGGTTGAATAATTATTCAGCAGCAGAAAAACTCAATACACTCACTTAAACAAGAATAGTTTGGAAGATGTATTTTCAGTTTTCATTAAGAGCATTCCAGTCTGGATTTCCTGCAGTTTAGAGTTACAGCTACACAGCCTAATAATCATCACTTTATCTGCTGTCTCACAGGCATGTTTAGGGTTGTTGTGATGTTCAGTTAATTATTCATTAATGATAAATAATGCAACAAGTGTCACATGGGTCAGATGCACCGAGGCTTGTGCTTTTAGAGGAACATGGAGGATTTAATGCTGTATGCATTTTTAATATACTGCAGCTCCCTGCTTTTGATCTGCCGTGAAAAGTCTGATTTGGTTGACCTTCTCTCGCTGGTGTGGAACTTCAGATGCATACATCAATTCATAATGAACAATGGGCACGTGGGAACGAGGTCTCAAATGATGGAAAACCAAACACACTAAAAGGTTTGACTGTGTTTCTGTTGGATGGTGAAGTCTGTGATGAACGACGTGAGAGTTATGATTTTTTTTTGACCACCCAGATGTGAGTTCGAGAGAAAAGACCCCTGAAAACTGGGTCTTAAGTGTTTTTAACAATTAGTTGTTCTCTTTTTGTTTGAACATCTCTGCCTCTCTTTTGATTCCTTTTTGACACATAAAGAACAAACACTGTGTGGTTTTGTTACCAACAAAAGCTCTGCAAATGCTAATGCTCATAGTTTGATTATTTCTGCCTCTTCTTATTAAACGTCCGGTTAGTTTGTAATAAACTGTTGGTCTTAAAATAAAGGAGAGGGTAATTAAAGGGAATTTAGAAAAATGAAATCTTTTGCAGCCAAAACATTGTGGTTCGTGTTGTCACTTCACCATAATTAGTATAAATACATGTTATGTTATAAAACTGCCTCTCTCTTCCATCAGATGAATTCAAGTTCAGAGGGAAAAATTTGGAAATGATTTTGCCAAATAGCAGAATTCCCATATTATCTGGATTATCTTCATCGCTTTGATTTAACACACCTTAATAGACTTTCATCATAAATACTGTAACTTATATTCTACAGTCATGCTAGTGAAACTGTGCGGGTGTTTTTGGCACACGATGCCTTAAGTTAAATGCTTACATCATGCTAACACAACGCTAACACGCCGTTTCTTAGCTTGTATAATATTTACAACAAGGAACATCAACATCTTAGTTTAGCATGGAAGCACGCAACATTAGCAATAACATAATTAGCTCAAAACACAATGAAGGGCTAATGGAGAACCTGCTGTCATGATAAATGGTATTGACATACTGAATGCTAAATGCAATAATAAACACATACGTAACATATTTTGTGTGAAAAAAAATAAGTATGATTCCTAAAGGAAAAGCCTACTTGTTAGAAACTGCAACTTTTTACCCCTGATATCCACAAGGAGACACCTGTGGTAAGACCTCCCGGACAGCCCTTCCTCCTCTTTGTCCTCCAGGCAGTGTCAGCATGGTTGTGTGTGTTGGTGTTTGCCATGTGTGTTTTGAAGATATTTCAATGTATGTAAAGTTTTCTTGATTTATGTTGATAATGCCAAATGTTCGGTCAGTCATTATTTTGAAACAGTGGTATTTTAATGTGCAAATCAGAATATGATTTAAAGGCCGAGTTTATTATTATTGTGGCAAGATATTGTTTTAATTTGTCTTTCTTTGTTTAGTCTAGAACCATGTTAATCATCATATCACCAAACTAATCACGTCATTAATAAATAATGTAAATAATGTTTCCTGGTGGTTTGTGTAAAAATAAAAGTAATATTGTTATTGAGTGTAAAAATGTCTTCATGTATTTCAAACAAATATAACACTGACTTCATTGTTTACTTAATTATATTTTTTGGTAAATTTAATATTCATGAATGTAGGATCAGAGACGGGACCCCTGACGTCACTGCACTAAAGCTAATAGACAGTAAAATAATTCATAAATCAAATCAAATCAAGTTTAGTTATGCAGCACATTTCATACGACAAGCACAGACTCATGAGCTTAAGATTACAAACAGGTAAAAGTCATACATCACAAGCATATAAAAGAGGACAATAAAACATAAAAAAGACACTATGTACAGAAACAGATACAAAAAGCACAGACAAATGGCAAACCTGGCACACCCCGAGACCGAGACCCACCCGAGACCCGCCCACACAACAGGCCACAAACAGCCAGGACACGATCGACCAAACACAAACACCCAAACCCTCCCCTGCGAGTCTACTTCAAACCCGGCTGAAAGCTTTTGAGAAAAGACGTGCTACAAGTGTGCTACAAACAAGTTCACTTAAAATAAAAAACATTACCAAAGGACACTCTCTTTCTGTTTAAAATGTATCACTTTCAATACTCTTGTTTTTTTCAGGAGAATGAATTAAGCTGATGCATATCTTATGCATTATTTGGGAGTGTTGTTCTGCTAAGCACACTTTGAAACACATAAATACAAACTGTCTCTGACTGTCGCTGATCCTCTCTGTAATACACTGACCACTTATCGAAGGCTAAACCCAGCAGACATCACAGTGATGAAACAGGAGGATCTGTCATATCAGCAAATACGACCACTATCCCTGCTGTCATACCACGGCATGACGAATGGGCCCTCCTCTGCAGTGAAAATCAGCTCTACGTTTTCATGTTCATAACAAATGGAGCATCCTGCCCAGCGGGAGCCTTTTAAGTGATAAGCTGCGTTTATTTCCCAAATGTTTTCCTGTCCTGGTACAAAGCTGCGGACATCTGCTAAAGCTGATTACCAAAGCAGACCTGTTTCATGCGTTCCTGTGTTTCTCCCTCCATGTCGACCTCTGGGATTGTTTATTGAAAAAATTATGAGCAGTGAGAGGAGTTGCCAGGGTAAGGATGCATGTGATGAAACACAGATGGTGGAGCATCAGATTCTTGATGATGTCAGTTAGTAAGGTGCAGACAAGTGTGCTCTGCAAAGTGAGGAGTGCACTGACTGAGCTAATATGTTTGATTAATGTCAGGGGATGCATGCTGCACACTGCAGTCTGTGGAGAGTGTACGTCAGGCCTGATTAGAATCAGATATGGAGGTTAAACCAGATTATTATTACACTCGTGCTCAGTCACACTTTAAAAACATGCAAAGACGTTCTCGCGTGAAAGTGTTTTATTACAAACATTCAAAATGCTGCAGTTGGAAAAAAATATGTTTTTCTTTTCTCAAAGAATGAACAGTTAAAATCTCTTGTTTACTTTAAAATATCCTGAAGATGATCACTTAAAATTCTTTAACCTAAAGAGCAAAAACAGAAGATGGTTTCTATTTTTACCTTCATCCCATTTAAAAAGATCCGTACTAAAACTAAAACCACCCTGCAGCAGCTTTTACCTCCGTGATCTGAGCTCAGGCCGCTCAGATGTCTGGCAAGATGTTAGGATGCCTCTGCAGCACATAAACAAAACTCAAGCTCCCATTTCTGGTGTATAAACAAACTCTCAAGAACTCAACATTTGACCAGAAAGTTAATGTAATAGAGCCAGAGAATGATGCCCAAAGTAGAGAGGCCGATGGTGGGATTTGAAGAGATGATTACACTGTGAAAATCTATAATGGTTGTGTATAAGGTATGCAAACTTTGCATCAAAGCTCCTCAGGTCTCAACATTGGATGTTTTTGCAAGGCTGGTTGGATAATTTTGCATTTAATGGTTCGTTTGTCCTGCGATACCCTCAGGCACATGGAAAGACCCAGCAGAGGAGGTGGTGGCAGGATAACCAGAGAGGACAAGCCTCGCAAACAACATCAAAAAAAGTCTTCTATGTTGATGGATGATGCATGTGCCTCCTTCTTTGACTCCCTTTTCCTCGTCTGCTGCACAACTTCTCCCTCCTGATGAAGCCCTGCTCTCACATGAGGCCGGCTCTGCAGAATGTTTGTGTTTACCTTACAGATTTAAACTGTAATCTTTTACATGAGATTTGAGCCATTGCAGTTGGACTGTGAGAGGAACATGGTTTGAATCATGTTGAAATGGTTGAAATGTTTTGTTTTCATAAAAGCAAACAGTAAGGACACGTACCGTTCACAGGCAGCGCTGGTGTTTATGAAACAAGGCCTGGGAGCTATTTCAGGTGGTTAACTTGCTCTCACATGACATTGTGTTCAAAAACTGTTACCAACCAAGAATATAAACTTGTTGCAAAAACATGTGTTTTAATGCCCAAATCTGACATTTTGAAAAATCTCTCGGTTGTTAAAGTTAAACTAACAAACCAAATAAACTTTTAGCTAAAAAAAAAAGTAGCATTAGACTCTAAAACATTAACTGGACAGTTTAGTAAAGATCTTATTAAAGCAAAAGTACGGAAGCCCTAAGTGGACATGTATCTCACTGCGTTTTCCCATCATAACGGGTCATTTCCGGTTGTTTTCTCGAGATTCCGTCTTATTTTTCTCGTTATCCCGAGATAATAACCACAGATGATCATGACTCGTATCCCCAAAAACACAAACAGCACAAACGCAGTTTAGTTAAACTCACCTCTTTCCTATGTTTTCATGTTCAAACTTAGAGTCTTCAGACTGAAACAATGCTGACTCTGCTGACGTCACTTGAAACAATAAATGTTTAGAGTATGGTTCGGTTTCAACATCTTAAAGCTGCGGTGAGGAACTTTCATTTTGTGTTGATCTTGTCGACATCTGTGGACAAAGTGTCTCATCTCTTAGCAAAGAGATGAGACACTTTGCAGCAGCTCTTGTCCTGCACATGCCTGAGTCGTGTTTTCTGATGTAAAATCTCATCCTGGATTTTGTTAACAGTCAAACAAAACATGCAGCGTGAATCTACTGAAATTATATAAATAGGCTGTTACAGCAGTGTGCTGTTGATTGCCTCATCTGACGTACGTCTGATGTTTCATAACCATTTAAAAAGTCCTCACTAACAAGGAGCTTTAAAAACATCAGTTTATAAAGTCATATGGTAAGTAAAACGATGACTGTCTGTTGAAGACGTTTAAAACTGGTTCAAAAGTAAATGTTTTTTTCGATGGTTAAAGATTTTTTAGACCAGATTTCACCTGCTGCTGTCACAAGATTGATCACACATTCACACGCACATTAACTGTGATTTTCAAGTCACATCTCATATGTATAATGCCTAGAGTGATTGTATAGGTCAACAGTGCATGAGTGAAGTTGGATTCGATCTCACAAGATCTAACATCAAGTCCAGCAGTCATCCCCGTCTGCCGCCGAGGTCTCTTGAGACTCGTCTTCCCGTCAAGTATTGATCACATACAACATCCAGGAGTCGTTCTGCCTTCGTAGTCAGAGCTGCACAGCCGAAGTCCTTGCACATGCTCACTCTTCTTTTTTATTCTTCTGGGGGAATGTAAATAATAATAATAATAATAAAAGTGGACTGTACTTACATTTGGCTATGCTTCCACAATTTTGGCCTCTTGCCCAAGCACACTTTGACATGCAGACTGTGGTTGCTGGGGATCGAACCACCAACCTTCCTGTTGAAAGACGGCCGACTCTACCACTGAGCCACAGATGCCCCTATGTTTAAAATGCCCCCTTTACAATGTCTCTGAACCGTCTGGTTAACATCACACAGACCATAAAGCGCAGTGTTTTTGAGTTTTCTATAAAAAAATACATGCGTTGAAATTACGTCTTTGTGTAGAGAGGCTTTCTCCCTCCGCTGCAAAATGATTTTTGAGAAATGCAGCTACAATCATCCCTTTGGTCACCCTTTCATCGCTAAAATGAACAAATTATCACAATTATAAACAAAAATGTGTTTCAGCAAAAAGGTGTCATGTCCTCCTGTTTCACGTCTGGTATATCCCGTTTTATTTTAAAATCACTCACCCCCGTCTCTGTTCCAGGTCTATGTCCTGCCCCTCCCCCGTCGTGTGCTCACCAGCTCCTGATTGTGCTCTCCCCAGCTGTGCCCATCAGCCCCACTACCTCGTGTATTTTACCCACTGTCTTCCCCTGTCTTGTTGCCAGTTCGTTTGTACCTCTGTGTCGCGTTCCAGCATTCTGTTTCTGACCCTGTTTTGCCCTCTGACCTTGCCTTTTTTCTGCCTCACGTTTTTTGGATACCTCTGCCTGATCTGACCGCTCACCTGTGTACTGAACCCTGCCTGTCATTAAAGCGTTTCTGAATTTGGATCACCCGACTGTGTGTTTGTTATGGATTCCAGTTTACCCCCATCTACACGTCTCCGTGGAAACAGAGTTTCTAAAAGTTAAGTTAAGTTAAGTTAAGTTAAGCTAAGTTCCTTAGTCGGAGTTTTACAAAAGATTAATTTTCAGTGACCTAGAGTGGCTTTTGAAAAATGCCCGAGGTGGACATGGACTGAGGCCTCTCACTGTAACACTCACCCTTTGCATTATCACGTCTCACTTGCCAGCAGCGCCCAGCACACTATTTTGCTCTCATTCTTGCTGTCAGCCTTCAACTGAATGCTAAAACAGCATTTCATTATATCACCTCCACCCTAGTATCCACCTGCAGGCACTGATTCTATGTTCCCCAAGGGAGGAGTCCTCATCTTCACTCCACAATCCCTGCTGTGCAGAGCTTGGTGTATGTTTTATAGAATACAAGGACTTCACCCCAGAACATTTCACTCATACACTATCGTCTAAGTGATTCAGCTGACTGAACTGGTGGTAGCTCTTAAGTCACGAGCCCGGGGTGTGAACTAAAGGTCGCTGCATAAATTCCCTGAACAAACAAGGAAAAGGGCAAAGAAAACAGAAAGGTGGCCTCGACCTTCTTTCAGCAACTTTTACAAGAACACCCCTGGGTCGCCTTCTCCCACTGTGGTAGAATATAAAATCTCATGTTGCTTTTTTATCTCACCTGTACCTTTTTGTTTGGTCAGTCCTGAATCACTGACACCTTTCACATGTGGTCTCCTGCACTCACAGCTAACAGGGAAGTCTGGCTCACAGATGTTCATTTAAAGGCTCATTTGCTGTTGATGTTGTATTAACACAAGTGTTTTAGTTGACCGACCCAACAGTGATTTATGATCTCCTGGGAATTACAGGAAGTTGTGGTGAACATGTTATTGCAGGCGAAGGTTTTTAGCTCCTTGCAGTTCACTGGACATCGTTGTCCTGTCAGAGGTCTGCCAACCAGAGTGTTTAAAAAACGATTGTTGGATGCCTGTGATGCCAAAGCTTTAATTTCTTATTGATATAATCTTAATTATTTGGAGGAACTGCAGTTTCACATAATGGGTGTTTACATTCTCCAAACAGCACTCTGACTCACTCAGTAAATCAAACAGAAAAGAAGCAGAAAGGGAGCCTTTGAACCAGCACCAGCATTCCTCTGCTCCACCTCCATCCTTCACTGTTTCCTCCAGGTGTCCATCACACAAAGAGCTGCTGTGTGAGTCGAACCATACCTGGGTTCTTTACAAAGCAGCTCTCACATACTGCATCTCTTTGTCCATGTGCTGCATGTTTCGGTGCATTCAAGTTCAAATGAATTAAAAAGGATCTTTTTAAAATCCACTGCTTGTAAATTCAGGAGGCTGCTGCTGTTTCCTGTTGAGAAAAAAACACCATTCAGGACAAAGTCACAATGAATCACAGAGTCAGAAGTTCTTTAAGGATATAACCCTTAATGTTTATTTGCTGTTGATGTTAGTTGGTGCTGCCAAAACACTTTGTGCTTTTGTATCCTGATCAACTGACTGATCCATGTAGAATTGTACTGTAAAGTAGACTAAATATTACACCGCAATAAGCTCAACAAGCTGTTGCAGTGGATGAGATGATTAGATCCCGATAAAGCAAAAATAGATCACTGTGATGAGTTTTTCACACCACAGAAAAATATGTTACTAGGCACCCTGCCAAATAAAACCAAAACCCTGCCGGCCAGAAAAATGGACACTTCCTGCAGCAGCTTAATTGGCCTGGTAAAGGCATACATCTGAAGACGTCGATCTAAAGAAGAATGAACCTTTTACCTCAACAGAATGGTAACTTTTCCCTCCCATGTAAGCAAGTTAGCAATACCCTATGAATTAGGACTAGTTTAACTGACTATCGATCAATGACATAGAGCCAAACATATGCTGGAACTTGACCTGATGGTTTTATTTGTCTGTGTTTCCCACATAATTACATTTTATTGGCGTTGGTAGCCGATCGTGGGACCGCAAACGAGACCTGGCTAGCTTATTCCTGTCTCGTGTTGTCTTATAAACAGTACAACAATGACTGTATATAAAGATGGACGATGCGTCTCCATCTGCTCCCATTGAACGAAAGTGATGCCAAAATAGCCCCTATGATAGGCGCTGCCATCTTGCGATGGTGACGTTATCTGGAGCCAGAGTCTGCGCAGTAGAGATCGGCGGGTGGCGCCACCGTAGCCACTTCCGCTAACCAGAACGCACACTTAACTTACGGACAATAACAGCAAGGATCTCGTCTCCGGCGTGTTGAACAGCAGAACAGCTTCTCTGTGTTGGTCTGAGGTTAACGTTCACAGGTATGTAAACTTCAATGACTGTAGTGATTGTTTTAGTTACGTTTCCTCTCGCCGTTCGTCCTCTACTCTGCTAATCCGGAACTGATCGGCTGCAGGAGCCGTATTTGTCAACAGAGCTGTCAATCCTTTTGACAGCATCAAATAACTGATTAAAAATAAACCTGTCAGAAAAATGAAGGAGGCGGGCTTTATGACCTATACTGCAGCCAGTCAGCAGGGGGCCATAGAGAGGGTTTGGCTTCACTTTTAGGGAGCTGTCATGTGTACCATCTATATATACAGTCTTTGCAGTACAACCATAAAATTCAGTGCCCCATGTTGCTTTTTTCAAGTGAGCTTGTGAACGCAGCTCTCCTCAGCAGTCCGTTCACGTCAAGATGACACGCTAATGTAACTACTACTGGTGTGTTGTTACTCGAGACAGAGCCAGAGAACGACTGCTGCACTGCGTTTTAGCGTTGATATCGTGTGTGGGAGGGGTTATGCTAAGGATGGCTTTGTTTCGTCATCGAGTCACGCCATAATATAAAAACCTGAGGACAGAAATTGTGAATAACTGCGTAATGTCTAACTCCACACTTCAGTGATATAGTTGACGGCCTCTTTACATGTTGTTGTTTAATATGTTAAGAAACAAATCTCTGATTTTGCTTTACTTGGTCTTTAAGCCGGAATTAAGCTAGTCTTAAGATCCTGCTGAGCGGTTTCATTGTAACTCTGGAGAGTGACTAATTGTATCTCAAATTTCAATGTCATGTCCACAACATGACCTTGGTTCCCAAACAGAAGGCAATAAAGGAAGTTTAAAAAAAAGACTTATGTGACCTTTTATGTTAACAATCAAGAAACAGGCAATTTCTATGTTTATGTTGCAAATGGAGAGGAAATCCACTTCCATGTGTGAACACTAATTATTTGGCTCTGCGTGCCCTCGGGAAGGTTTATTCATCTAAATCCCTCTAATTAATTTCCTGAACGGTTTGAACTCCCACACTCACGTCTGCTCACACTAATCATCGGTCAGTGGAGACTAAAGAGTTTCTGCGTGCAGCAAAATATTTGACATGAGTTTAATGAGTGATCAATGTCTCAATTAAGCCATGGTATCCATGTTACAGCTGACTTTCTGGTCCCACTGTAAACATAAATATAGTGTCCTAATGACTTTTAATCCCCCTCAGACAGTTTACAGTTTTACTATCTGGAATTCAAACAGGTTTATTTTGGCTTTTTACTGTTTGATTAACAAAGCAGAGCCGTCTCAAAGCAGACATCTGTTCGATCCTCTGGAATTAACCTGACTGCTATTGGTTGCTCTTGAGCTCAGTAAGAGGTTTCCACAGCAAAGACCTCAAGGCTCCCGTATTTGTATTCGTAAATAAAACTGAATTCCATGTAGTTTTCTCCCCACCTCACTAAAATAATTTTGTGTTTGTCAATGATACACAGCCCCAGTAAAACATATTTTAACCCAAAGTTTTGGGTGAATAGTTTTGAAAGGTAATATAACTTGTTGTTGTGACAAATGAAATGTCCTGCTTTCCCCCCTGAATTATCCACTGTTAAAACTTGTGCTGTCCTTGACAAGATGAGTCTCATCAGCTATGACAGAAGTCTCCCATATTTCCTCGTGCTGACTGATAAGAAATAACAGAACACATGTTGCATGGTGGTGCAGTGGTTAGTGCTGTCGCCTCACATCGAGACGGTTCCTGGTTTGAACCAAAGAATGTATAAAAAGATGGATGACGTGACAGCTCCCTCAAAGTGAAGCCAAACCCTCTCTATCGCCCCCTGCTGACTGGCTGCAGTATAGGTCATAAAGCCCGCCTCCTCCACGTTAACAGATGGGACATGAGTCAAACTATAAAATCAAAATTCAGTCAAATAAATTTTTTTATAGTCATTATAGTTGGTTCTTATCATGCTGATTTATGTCCAAGTGTTCATTTTTCTGACAAGTTTATTTTTAATTAGTTATTTGATGCTGTCAAAAGGATTGACAGCTCTGTTGACGAATACGGCTCCTGCAGCCGATCAGTTCCAGATTAGCAGAGTAGAGGACGAACGGTGAGAGGAGACATAACAAAAACAATCACTACAGTCATTGAAGATTCCATACCTGTGAACGTTTACCTCAGACCAACACAGAGAAGCTGTTCTGCTGTTAAACACGCCGGTGAGCGAGACCCTTGCTGTTTTGTCCGTAAGTTAAGTGTGTGCTCTGGTTAGTGAAAGTGACTAAAGCCGCTCCACTCGCCAATCTCTACTGCACAGACTCTGGCTCCATATGACGTCACCATCCCAAGATGGCAGCGCCTATCACAGGGGCTATTTTGGCGTCACTTTCGTACAATGGGAGCAGATGGAGACGTGTCGTCAATCTATATATACAGTCATTGGTTTAAACCCCAGTTCAGACGTAGTGGGCCTTTCTGTGTGGAGTCTGCATGTTCTCCCCGTGCATGCGTGGGTTCCCTCCGGGTACTCCGGCTTCATTAGTGACTCTAAATTGCCCGTAGGTGTGAACGTGAGCGTGACAGGTTGTCAGTCTCTATGTGTCAGCCCTGTGATTGACAGATGACCTGTCCAGGTGTAACCCCGCCTCTTGCCCAATGACAGCTTTGGGTCCAGCCCCCAAGAGGATAAGCAGTATAGATAATGGATGGATGTTGCAAGATGCCACAATACATTATCTCCATTAATGCATGTTGCAGTTTGAATGAGAAAATAATGAAAGCATAAGAAGTTGTGGGAGTAAAAACAGTTTGGTTTAGGCTGAAGAGTTCACGTGGAGAACATATTGTTTACATTCTGCTTCAAAAGTAGCACTCATAAAAAGATGTTCGATCCCCACCTACAGTATGTTATATGTTCAGTGTTAACTACTAATACAGCATGTTGACTATGTTATTTACATTAAACTCAGGGAACACCATCTGTTCATGTTAGAGAGCTGGAAGCAGCACAGAGGAGGAGACTCCTTTTGAAGAAGATGTTATTTTACAGCTAATTACTGCACATCACTAAACCCCAGCACTTGTGTTGGACACAGGAACAGCAGTTAACTGTACGCAGGCTGACAGAATGTTGTTCTCACAGAAAGATGAACAAAGGCTTCACAAAAATGAAAAAACAAACTCAAATTCACTTACTTTTCCAAAACAACTTCTAAATGAGAGACTGGGAGAAGTCGGTCACGCTGCTGCAAACATTCACCAACACTTTGCCCCTTCACATCAACAGCTCTCAGAGCACACAGAGCTCTGTGGTTCAAGCTTATGAAGACATATGACTGGTTTAAATGTGACGGCCTAATGGCTACGATAACCACCAGCTGCCTCACTTCCATTTAATACTCAGCACTAAGTGAATATCGTTTAGCAAAATATGTAAACATCTTGTGATTGCTTCCAGAAGCCCTTTTTGATCTTCTCTCTGAAATAAAATAATGCAACAAATCTACGCATTCGACGAATGATGTGATGAATTAAAGACAAAAAACAATTTGGTACCTCTGGGCTAGGGACAGAAAAATAAGACATTTCTACAAACTAAAAGAGAAAAAAAAGGTGTGAGGTTAAGTTTACATTTTACTGTGGGGTAACAACTCACAAAGTTGGGATATAACCGCAAACTTCTACTACAATACATTATCCCAAAACTGTGAGTCTGTGCATGAAGGCTTAGCTGCTGGTCTCAATAAAGACTTTGTTTTCTCCTCTGTCTGCTCTGACACTCAGCAGAAGCAGTTGTGCGTGCTGTTTTGGGTATTTCTCCTCACACGATGAAGGTCTGCGTCCTCGTGCAAGCTGCACGGCCGTGGATGGCAGAGCTTGACACAACCAAAGGCATCAATTACAATCAGGCATGAGAAAGGGCTATCAGCGTTTGAAAAGGAGTTAATTTGCATTTGGATTCAGACACATTTGCGTGAGTCTGACTCCACGTGTCTGAGGCTGCATGCAGGTGGCTTACTCTCAGCAAACAATGAATCAACATGTGGTCGCGTCTGTTAATTGTTTCAACAGCACAGAATGTGTTTCTGGCAAATAAACACTTCAGTTTTATAACAAACTAAACTAAACTGATTGTTTTAGTGTACGATGGTGTGTGCATGCTTTCCTGTGAAGGGCCAGATCAAAAGGCCTTATCAAGAGCCTGTCATGTGAGCTGATTCCAAAGGATCAAATCAGATGTTGACGGTGGAAACGAGTGCACAAGAGGTTTATGTCAGCTTAAAAATGTTCCAAGTAAAAAGCAGAGCTGTGTAGCATCACCTCAGATGCCTTCATAATCACAGGCAGGATTAGGGGCTTTAGCGTCAAAGCCAATTTTTGTGGTAAACTGAATCATAATTACCAGAAGAAGTGAATTTCACATTTTAAAAAGAAGAGGGGAAACACGCTGTTTTTATCAGAAAAATTGCCCCCCAGGATTCATCTGGAGCCCAGTGAGGCCCGCTGGTAGACGTCCAAACCACAGCGATGAGAGGTTTTCTACTGGAATCCGTATCAGACCTGTCAGGGGGCCTTCAGGCTGGAACCCTGCTGCGGAGCGTCCTGAGGCCTATGTGCAAATAACCTCCTTCAACAGTAGAATAACACACAGCAGCCTGCAGTCTGTCCAAGACCCAGCTACCTGGTTCAGCAACCGCAGGGAGAAGAGATATGGGGCAGGACTGAGACGTGGGAGGGGGATGTGGGGGTGTCAAACCTAGCTAACCAAGCCCCGCTGATATGAGACCTGCTGCTCCTTCCACGCTCCCCCACCGGTGTCCCATTTCTGTTGTTACAGTGAGTGTTTTAAAGGAAGTGTCCAGAGTTGTTAGCAGCAGACCTGTTACTGCTTTTGGACATGAGGGTGTAATAAAGCGGACTGTGGTGGACTTGAGCGTCGTGTTCGTGTTCTAGATTTGCATGATGGATGGTGGCAGTGGCTGAGTGGGACAGGTTGCCTGCTCTAATGGGTCTCTGAGGATCTTAATCAGCCGTTCCCACAGCGCTGAGGATAAATAACAAGCTGGACAACTCCACTGCTGAAGGGGGGGTCCGGCCGAGAAGGAGCCGCCTGGTGGCACTCCTGCAAATATTAGCAAGATAAGGAGCTTAATCAAGACTGAGGGCTGGGAAACTTGACACACACACATCTTTATTTCTTAAATCTTCAGCCACATGACAAACTGCGTGCATTCAGGAGGCATGAAGGATAGGATAAGGTGTGTCGGCTACCGGTCAAACTAAATATTTAAGCTCTGGACACAAATTCCATGAGAGGAGATCAGCTGCACGATGCTCATGCTCAGTGGAAACCTGCCGGGGTGCATGCAATCGACAAGAGCTCCCAGTATAAATGTACTTAACACAGTGAAGTGTAGCAGCTGAACACAGGGGCATCCGGGTCACAGTTTCTGCTGTACATGCTGTCATACAGTGAGATAAGTACAGCACCATGATTGTGAACAAGAGTTAAGCTGTGTCGACTTGAAAGAAACCGCAGCAGCTGTCACAAATTGATGGTGTGTTTAGAATTTATTCTGCAACAGATGGTTGGAAACACTGAAGGAAGGAAGCGGAGGAGACTGCGTCCACTGGTCAGCATGGCTAATGAATGCACAGCAGTCAGTTATATGTGTAATATAAGCTGATGCTGAGAAAGGGTGCAAATCAACTGGTTTACAGTCTGTTTGTTGGGGAGTACAGTGTTGTCACTATGAACCCACATGTCAAAGCAGATACATTTCAGACAAGTGAAAGACATTAAATCAGCAATGCAAAGCTAAAACAAGTCAAAGCAGTTAGACATACTGAGGCCTACCTGCTGTACTTTACAGTTGAAATAGGGTCACACCTGTACAGAAACCACATACTCAGGGCATGTACGGCTGCTTTCACACCTGAAGTCCGTTTGTTTGGTCCGAATCAAACACCAATTGTTACAAAGCTGCATTTCGCCTTGAGTTTGGTTTGTGTTCACACGGCAGCTTTTACCAGTGGACCAAACGTTTGATTGGTTTTGTACCCTGGATTTTATCCAGGTCATTGTAGAACAGAAGTGTGTTGTTTTCCACCCCCGAGCTACCACTTTTCCACAGAGAATCAAGGACTTTATTGTATTGTTGTCAGAGTTTTTTACTTTTAACCAACATTGTTCCACAGTTCCATCAGTTCCACTCTCCTTTAGTTTCTCACTGAACAGTCTGAACACCTCCGTGTTCTGTGAAATTGTTGGGTCAGCCCATATTTCTATCAGAAGTATCTCACCTCTTTGCTCCCCAATGTTTGTCCTTAACTCATCTTGCTGCCTGGCTGCATGTCTGTCTCTGCAAGTGTCAACATCCGTTAACAACCCACAATGCAGTTCTTTGGTTTGCTTCTTATATTAGGTCCAACTTTAAGTCTGATTATGTTTTCACCTGAAACGAACCGGACTGTGGCTCGTTTGGAGACGGGCCGAGTCCTGTCTTCTCTGGTGGTGCGGTGGTTTGGTCCACATCACAAGAGTTTGAATGACTGTTCTCACCTGTCCAAACGAGCCGGACTTTCTGAGTAAAGTCCGAAAGTCTGGAACAAAGCTGTCAGGTCTGAATGCACCATTAGTGGAGAGGGGGGAGTATGTACAGTAATGTTTACAGATATAATTTATCTGCATTTATACCAACAGTTTCTGCTCCTCTAACGACAGGATAGAAAGACTCTAAGAGCCAGTGTGTATGAAGGTGTATTCACTAGCAAGGACCACACCATCAATATGCGATTAAACAACTGATTGATTAATGAGACTGATGATAATGATGCTTGGGCACAGCTAGGTCAAACTACTTGCAGTCAGTGTTTTGGGGAACCTCCACTGGGGATCTGCAGTAGCACCCAGGCATGGTGAACCCTTCAGGGTCCTACGGATAGGAGGACAGAAAGAAACAAAGAGCAGGGGAGTGAGGGAGGGGTGCAGAATGCAATGAAAGCGGAGGAGAGGTTTGAATTCATCGGAATGCTGGAAGAGGCGTGGTTGAGGCGTGGTCCTGCTCCTGAAACTTTGCAATATAGCATCAATAAATGGTATTAAAAAACTACTGACACAATCTTATTGAGTTCCAGCCACTCTCTCACATGCTTTGAATTAAGTTGCTCTCTCTAGCATACTGTTTTTGCCCCTTACATTCAATCAGGAGGATCCATATATGCAACACCTCAAATCTAAAACTCTTATGTCGGTGTTCCTCCTTGTCCATCTCTAGTCCACCACCAGCCTGGACATCAGGTAAAATGCAACATATTCTATCCATAAAATGCCCAAAGATTTCCAACTGAGAGTAATAAAGAAATCTTTCTCTGCATACTGCAGTAATCTGGTAAAACATATTCTTCCAGATAAGTGTCTTTAACCTGGAAGGCGCTCAGGTACATGTGCGTCTTGGGAGCAGCTTAGTTTGCTGTTAATGTGCACCTTTTTATGTTTTAGTGCACGAGCTGATCCAAACCAAATTGCTCATATTTTTTTCATTGATTATTTCCTGATGTTTGGCTCTCTGATCCATCAGGGTTGGAGGTTGTCAAATAAAAGATTAGCAGTGCAGTCTATGTTTCAGTTCGGTGGCTGTCCTCCATCAGCATGGCCACAGCAGCGGACAGATGGAAACCTGCCCAGATTCAGAGGCTCTGCAGATGAGTCATGAATCCCCTGATGGAAGTCTGGATCAAAATAGACTGTGTCCAAAAATAAAGAAAGAAACACAATCTCATTAAATTTTCAGAAACTCTTTACATTTGCACTGATGTTCAGTCACAGCCTGAACTATGTCAGATTGGGTCATGTGCCAACAGCACATACTGGAGAGCCATATTGGTCTTCATCACCTGCTGGTCAACATTAAAGACCAGGGAACAGTAAATACATCCACCTACATACCACTACTTTCCACAGCAGTACTTCTGTGTTTGTTGTTGCGAGCTCTCTTGATGTATTTATCTGAACGTGTTGTGAGAAAGGCCTGCAGACAGTGAGACCGATGGATGAAAGGATTGTTGTGATGTTGGTGCCAATTCAGTACTGTCACAAACGCTTACATCACACGGCAAATGGAGATGACAGAAGAATTTGACTTGGTGATAGACTCCTCCTCCAGGGAAGAAACCCTTCTGCAGCAACACAGCAAAACAAATGACATGCAAATCATCCCCCAGTGGATTTTAAGTAAAAGTAAACAGCATCGAAGGTGCATATCAACAGGGTAGAGGCTGAGGAGCCTCTGGCGTCTGCAGTAAGTAAGAAACGGTCTGCATTTAGATTGACTGAATCACTGCAGCAACATGTGATGGCTGAGACTGACTAGGCTCTTTTCACTCTGTGGTGTGACAATGAGTGTGCTCCAAAAACAGTTTATCGTTGTTTTAAAATAAAAGGGACAGCACACAGCACAGTGCTGTTGGCCTCCATGTACCTGTTCCTATTCCACTACACAGACTAATATCTTGATGATTTATTGTTTAGAATTAACACTCTAAGCAATTCTAGGATTCTGCACATGAACAAGTACAGCAGGTGTTGTGTTGTTCCTCTATCACACCTCAAGATGCTTCCAATATCTGCCATAGACTCTAACACTGCTGTTGTACCTGACCTTTTTGGCTTTTGTCCATTTACAAAAGCATCACTACGAGATAATCAGGCTGATTCTCATATCGTTGCTCTCCACACACTACAGGATTTGTTCAGACTTTAAAAATCTTTCAGTGTGGACCAGAAAACTTTCCAGGCCCCCCCGCCCCAGCAAAATTGTCACAAATGGGTCAAGTTTAACTTTTATTGAAAGAACGTCAAGATCGGGACCTTTTGGCAAAGATGAGCAGGTCATTTTGTGCACATCTTCTCAAAACAGTAAAGTGCAACCTGTGCAAAAGAACAAACAAACTGCACATCATATCAAAACAATAACAAATCAGGGCATATTTGTGCTAAAAAAAAAAGCACAAAAACAAGTTGTGATGGCTCAGCTCACTGTATCACTGTACTCAAAACAATAACAGATAAAGTTCAATTTATGCACCAAAAAAGTGCAGGTATTTGGCAAGAAAGATGAAGTTCATTTGTGAGTCTCTCATCACTATTAGTGGCTGCAATGAGCCTCTTAAAGAACTCCAGTGGCTTATCGACGTGAGTGTGGTGTAAGGTCTCCTGGTTTCTCTTTAATTTGTTGGGTTTCATACTGTCAGCTGCCAGGCTTTTCAGACATATAACACAGACAGCTCTCTCTCCATCTCCGACCATATTCGCTGTTAATCCAACAGATAAGCGTCGTCATATTTTCTTGAGTTCTTGGATTTTGGCGGTTGGTCAGCATTAACGTCGGCCGATGTCGTCTTGTTGGTATCTTACGCTTCAGCTGTTTTTGCCTGTTTTTTAGACTTTTTCTCTGTGTGCGTCTGAATGTGAAATCTGTCATGGAAATCACCAAGGCAACGCGTTTGTGTACTGTACCACGTGGAAATGAGTCTGGGTTGTCAGACGTCAAAACATAGTTCCGCCTGCAACATTTTCTGAACGGAAAAAAAACCCAACAAATGATTCTTTCATGTCTCAGGGCTTCAGAATCTGTCTCTTAAATGTACAAAGCAGAAGACAAAGGAGCGATACTGGAACAGAGAGAGGTACGTTTTTTGTCAGTTTTGGGTTCAGTCGGAGGAGGAGCTGAACGCAGACACACTCCTACACACACGGTTGGTTCATCCATGCTAGTTATGAAGGCAAAATTCACATTACTTCCTGTCTGAAAGCACCTTTTCACTTATCTGACCTCCCTTTAGTGAATCCAAACACCCAACTTTGGGAGATATTTGACACCTGATGAAATCTGGAAAAAGAAAGCACAGAATTTGACCACATATGTTAAAGTCTATTGATGGAACAAAGTCTCCCATTGTAGCTCATACAGTTGAGGACCTCGGCTACGGCTGTCAGTGTGCGTTAAATCATGTGGATCACCTCTCTGTAGGTCAAACGAATAATTCCTCTGTTGTTCTTCAGCGCCCACACTGGATCGCACAAGACTCGCCTATAAATACCGTCACATGGAGTCATTACACACCAAGCAGCATGCAGCCCGTGTGACGGTCTGAATGGAAATCCAGCTGCCTGGAGACGCGTCTGTTGTTTTGACAGAACACTGCTGCATCTTCACGTCTCTGTCTCTGGAACTAATCAGTCCTGACGCACAGGTCGCACCTGACTCCTCTCTGACCACCACATACACATGCAGCACATGCACAACCACGCATTCGCATGATCACACACACATTACACTGTTCCAGCTCTTAGATCACCGCCTGCGTCTCCACATCAGTGAGGGCAGAAGGAAGACAAAGCACATTCTGTCTGTGTAGACTTAAAAAAGCGGAGCTGTTTCCTGAGATGTGAGGGTCCAAGCCTCAAAAACACACACAAAACGGTGTGTTCAGAAGGTCTCAGGGGTTCGGCTGTTAATAGCGCTCTGTAAATCCTCAGGGGTGGCCCTTTTGGGGAGATGGGGATCTGGGTTGTGTCTCTGACTCCTTTTTCATTCTAACACTGTACACCTGCACAAGCACACATGACTGCCCATGCAAGATCACACACAGGAGCATATGTGTGTGTGTGTGTGTTGACTGTGGTAGCTGGTGTATGCAGGGACAAACGCCAAGCAGGGAAATAGAGCAGGTAGTCCTTTGCCAACAATTAGTCAGGACTCATAATTGGTTTTGGAGGATTCCTGCATGTCTGCACCGACATGTGGGCGAGCTTTGGCACTGATACTCTGAATTTGAGTTCTGGGAATTACATGCATCAGCAACTTCAGCTGCAACTTTTATAGAATTCATTTTCCAAACACATATTATACGACGCACACTTGTCAGTAGACTGGTGTGAAGGCTAGAAACCAAATATAGAGTGCTGTAGTGTTGAAGAGAAGATTAATGGCAGGGACGACAGAGAAC
This sequence comes from Semicossyphus pulcher, assembly GCF_022749685.1. Lineage (NCBI taxonomy): Eukaryota > Metazoa > Chordata > Actinopteri > Labriformes > Labridae > Semicossyphus > Semicossyphus pulcher. Next base: position 28,654,934 of record NW_027211759.1, on the reverse strand, counting down.
CACCCAATGTGTTCATTTCCTGTAGTGTGCCTGAGCACTCTCTCTCTACCCCTCTCTCTCCACACACACACACACACACACACACACACACACACACACACACACACACATATGCACACTAATTTCAGTGATAATATCAAAAACTCATTCCAGTCAGTGTTATTAGACTTCTTATCTCAGTGTGCATGTAGTCCTGAAAGCTCAGGATGTGACAGTGTCATGTTGATGAATGTGTTGTCATTTAAAAAGACTTAATTTAAGGTGGATTCATAAGCAGTGAGGACAGCTTTTATTATGACTCTGTAATTATTTGTATTATTTGCATAAAATATGCATGAATCCATAGAAAGTTAAGTTTCCCAAAGTATGTGTGGAGAATATCAATTGCATGTCTTGTAATATATTTCTGTATCAGAATTTAAAGATGTAAAGAGAGAGGGAAGTCAAGATAGTCTTTATGTATCTGTTCATTTAGCTTAAACGTTGCCCTACACCTCTGCTAACACACATTGCTCACACATTATTGGTCATATTCTGTTTAACTGGTTGGTCAGCGTCTGCTGTTAGACAGTGTTAATGAAGAAATTTCAATACTAATAAACACGATTAAAAGTCTTAAGCTAACTAGCCGCTTCTGTATAAGCAGTTTACCATATTTATCTATCAATCTTTGCAGTAAAGCATGTTAGCATGCTGTCATTTGTTTGCTAGCATCACTGTGGAGCTGCTCTCCCTCTGGTCAAAAACCCGCTAACACCCGCTAACACCCGACTTTTATTGATTTATGGGAAAGGTTGCAATTGGCATTCAGACCCGAGTCAAATGACTCTGCAGTAGACCCAGGAAATTATCGCCTCCGCTCTGATCGGCATTGATGGGAACACAAAACCTATGTCGACACGCAATCTCCGCCCCCTTCCCGGCGTGATGCTATGACTCCTCTTCATATCAGCTACAATTTCTGCCCGTCTCCATCCGAGCAGCGCACGAACATCGTTCCAAATTTGTCGGCGCCGAGTTTGATAAACAGACTGAATAAGTAATAGATTCAATAAAGACCTAGGACACTCCAGTGGCAATGGGAAAAGAGACAATTGGCATCTATTAGCGGGTCTTCCTAGGTCTGAAAAACCTGCGTTAACGCGCTTATTTTGGTGGGAAAGGGATATTGGATGACTCGTTAAGTTACTGTGTTACCTCCTGAGAAAAGTAACATGTTAGATTACTTTTGTGTTCCCAAAAATTAAACCCTGAACTGGGCAGAGGTGTACAGTATTAGGCACAGCTGTTTCTATGACGACAATCCGACTCAGGCTCTTAGTCCCACCAGTGTTGTGGAGCTGTGTTTTGCTGCAGATGCTTCTTCACATTTGAAGTCGAGCTCTTCACAGCTGACGAGCACTTATCCTTCAGACACAGCTTACATTTCACCGTCATATTATTCTCGTCCATTTCACCCAAACATTCAGAATAATGTGAATATTTCCACAAAGCAAACGTTGTCCTCTCTGACAGCTCACTAGTTGAATATGGCTAGCTACACTGCTGGTACGCAGGGATTTTTGTTTTTGTGGCGACAAAAGGAAAAGAGAAATACAGCTTCTTTTTCCAGAATTACTTTTAATGAAAAAGTAACTTAATAATGGATTACTTGAATTACTTATGTTACACCCTACAACAAAAAAGTAATCTGAGTACCCTAACTGGTTACTTTGTGATGTGTTTCCCCCAAACACTAGTTAGCATGCACTAAACAAGAAGTGCAGCTGAGGCTGGATGTAACATTCCTTTTACACGGGAAGTCTATCCATTAGTTAAGGTATTTTATCGTGGATCAAAGACTTAGATCAATAAACAGACCATGGTTAGTACCCTTGGTAGCCGCACTAACTTCAGTCCTGAATAAATCTGTCAAGAAAGGATTATGCACACAAGCTTCTTCACATCACATCTCATTTTCATACTGGCTAGTCTGTTGGCTGACCCAACATGTGTTTCTTTTACACAAGAATTTCAAAAAGAGCATAAGCTTACAAATGAAAGTGTATTTATCTATAAAATACTACAAAAAAGGCGCTCAGAAATCCCCCGACTTCCCCGATCTCTCCCTTCATCTAAAGAGCACTTTGTAAGTTGTAGCTTCTGTTTCACTGGGATACAGTTGTAAAAGTTATTGAATAGTAACACAGCCAAAGAAAGACAATTTCCTTTCTGAACATCAAACCACTTCAGTAATATGAAGCAGAGTCTCATCCTAATGCCTCTTCTATCAAGGAATAACACTGGATATTGGCTCCAGAGGGGAAGACTTCTCAGCAGCACGCACAGCCGTCCGCTCTGCAGCAGATCAAAGTTCGGATAGTTCATCAGCACATACCACAAAATATTTGCTTGATAACAGCAGGAAGATTTGCCAGAACACAGCATATTAAGAAAAGTGCTTTCACTGGGCTTGGACTCCTTTAGATGTGAGAGGTCATATAAGGCAAGAAGGTTCACTAAGGTTCGAGATTGTAGGGCAGACATTGTTGATTTGGGTGCTGGACACAGTAAATCCCTCAAGAGAAGCACTTTGAACGAATAAGGACAGGAAATTAAGTTGCATGAGATGTGTTTTTCTCCAGAGTGGAATAAAGTAGTGGATGTCTCACTTTACCTTACAAACTCAACACTCGTCTGACATGTTTACTTTTAAAGAATAAACTTGCACAATGATAAAGGAACAGGAATCAGTTCAAGTGGAGTTCTGAAATAATTAACGTAGCAGTTTAACTTCAGCAGCAGTTTGCTGTTAGCAAGTAATAATCTCGAAGATTTTCATTTACACTACCAGTCAAAAGTTTGGACACACTTTCCCATTCACTTGTATGAGAAAGTGTGTCCAAACTTTTGACTGGTATTGTAAATAAATGTCTGTTAAGTCTCGGCCCCCATTTAGTGATGCTTTTTCCATCAGCCAGCAGTGGTTGGTCTGCCAGAGAGGGTAGGCGGAGCTAAGCTTCTGCTTTTCCACTCTCTGCAAGTGTTGCGAGTAAACAGTAATCTACTATGGCTGAACAAACAAAGAAAAGATGGATGACTACAGATACTTCAAAAATAAGTGAAAATCCAAAGAAAAAGAAACAAACTGGACGCTTAGATGAAGGCAAACCGTCAGCCAGGAAAATCAAGAGTTACAACCGGAGCCAAGCGTGGACGTCACACATGCAGCACTGTGTGGTTTATCGCCATAGCTGCCGCCAAAGAAAGCAAAACTTAGATGTTTGCGATAACCACTCTCAATAGGCTAAGGAAACTTTTATTTCCCATTGTCCAAACATTTTCAAGAAACTAAATCACATTTAGCCATAAACTACAAACAGTTTAAAATTATGTTTTTTTTATTTCTGTTTCACCTTTGTTTCCCTAAAAAGACCCTTAGACCCGCCCTGCCTATATTTGTTTCATTAAAATCACTGTGAAGGCATGCTCAGGCATATTGATATTTATTAAACCAATATAATGAATTGTTGCATTTCCTGTTTTGGAAGTGACCTGGTTCAGGTGTTGGAGTGACACAGATACTCCCGAGGGCTTTGCTGCTGTTCACCACCCTCCAGTGTAAAGTAACTGGTAGCTAGAAAAGCTTTGCTTCCACAGAAGCTTGTGATGATGACACTTCACATCAATCTGTAATTCTTCAGATGATTTAATTTAAATGCTTTCTGCTGCAAATGATGATGTTTAATGGGAAAGCATCCTCGACTTGATTAATCATTAGCGCCGTAATTAAAGCTGTGCAGCACTAATAACAACTGACAAAATTATATGCTTTCATTAACGCTCAAGTCTGAAGAGGTTTAAATGTACATGAGAACATTAGAGTCCTTGCTGTTTGTTGAAACTGAGATCCAAAAACTAATAAGCTCAACATCTACCTGCTGAGGTCGTTTAAGAAGCTAGCATGAGTGTTATTGCTGCAGTAACATATTGTAGCTATTTACAAAAGGAGCACTTGAACAGCATGTGGTTCAGCTGCATGGACTCAAATCTGGTTCATTTATTACATTTTAAAAGCCTGTTTGGAGAAGGCAAACACCAAGCAGCACATGCATATGATGCAGGTCTACACATATCTGTCCTTCAGTCTTTAATCTGCAGCGCTGTTCATAAAGTTAACTTACAAACCTCAGAACTACACTGAATGACACTGAGTTACACAGAAGGATTTTCGGGTAATGTTATGTTTCAGTTCCACCTCTCTGTGGGGTCTGAGTGGGGTACAGTCCACAGACATGCTTGGTTTGTGAGGACATACTTTGGCACAGTGGTGGTTTGAGCTTTTGAGCTGCGAACACAAACTCCTCACAATGATAATGCAGAAATGCTGGTGCTAAGGTGCAATGTTTAACATCTGCAATAGTATCACTTCTGCTAATAAGCACTAAACCCAAACTGGCTGATGGAGATGCCTTTAGCTTTGCAAGAATTTAGTAATAAAGTATTTGGACGTAGTGGTCATAAAAGTGATTACTGCGAGGAACATTGTCATGGAGACCTCAGTCTGTAAATACACCACCTGAAATGAATGTTGATATTAAAGCCGAGAGGAAGGTGCACATTCCTCTCGCTCGTTGATCAATGTTTATTTTGCGTTTGTGGTGTGTTTTGATCAGTATTTTGTTAAACATAGTTAAGTCTCATTGAACAACAGGTGAGGGGTAATTGATTCCACCTGAAGCAACTTGGCCCTGATCACAGAGCTTCAACCTGATTGGTTCAAGGTGAGGGGGAACAGCAGACTGGTTGGTCTGTATTTGTCACTGAGGCTGTCAGAAGAGCCAGTTTTTCCTGTGGTGAACCTTTTTGTGTGGCCGGCCTGAATAAATTCTTTTTTTTGCAACTAAGAAAACTGATTCCTGGTTTTCCATCCTTCCCACTCACACTGCCTGCCTTCCACAAGTACAACAAACATGAATATCTGTACCAAATTTCATGAAAATCTATGTTTTAATTAGGAGATGTTAATCAAAACCACAAACGCTAGCCTCTTAGTGTAGAGGAAAAGTTAACAAGTCATTGTGATGTTTAGAAAACCATGTATATCTAAGTAGAGATATTTCACAGATTTAGCAAAAACCTTTGACTACTGATTATTATGATTCATCCTCTGACCAAAAGTGTCTGTAAAACAATCCATGGGAACTCTCCAAGAGCTGCTGAGATACTTCTGTCTGGACCAAAATGATGGACCAACCGACTGATCTCCATTATGATCTCTGAAAGGCTGAAAATCCTGAACGACAGGACGAACACTGTCAGTAAAATGACTTACTGCTTTCAAAGAGTCCTAAACAGTGCCCTCTGCTATGCTGCAACGAAATGTTCCATATAGTCGGCTGTGTTTTTACGTCAGTTTGGAAGAAACCCAAAAACCTCCTGCGAAGAAATAAAAGCACGTTGTCTTTGTAGCGTGACTCCATAAACCTGAAAAACCAGCAAGCTTCACGTTTTCATTGTTTGCCGAGATAAGTGAGGCGCACCTGTGTTATGAGAAGATCCAAACTGGACCCGACAGTGCAGGAAGCCTCTGTTCATTCCAGTCCAATAAGTCCAATCTGGGCACCCTGGTGAGCGGCGATCATGGGAGCAGCGCCCACGCAGACATGAGAGAAACATCACAAGGCAGGCAGCGTGGTTCTCAGTGAGGGGCTTTCTGCATGTCAGCGGGGTCTGGATTGTGGGGGCGGGTGTAATAGAAACATACCGGCCATGTGCAGACACTGTGCTACCCCTTCCATATGGGAATATTTACATGCCTTCTTTGTTGTTCAAACATCAAAGCTGAAGAGACCCATCGAGTTGATTTTATGGCATCTTTTAGCAAATTTGCAGAGGGGACTTTAAATATCCTGTAAAACCTGTTCCACAGCATGAAGACCACCCCATCAAGTCTTACAGGGCGTATGAATGGAAAGGAAATCTGACTGTAGATGATGCTATAGACTATGGCTGCACAATTAATCGAATATTAATCCCGATCAAGATTTTGGCTGCTCACGCTTAAATAATTGACTGACGGTGGTTGATGTTTAAAATGCTCCACTTGTAGAAAACTCTGCTGCATATCAAATCAAGCGCTCCCTAAACTAACAGCCCCTCCTCCAGGGGGCGATGGAGAGGTTTGGGCTTCACTTTTGGGGGAGCTGGCATGTCATGTGATGAGCGCCTACCTTGCAGCGACAGTTTAGAAAGGAAGAGTAAACAACAAAGATGGTGTTTCGGCTCAACGAGGGATTTTCAGTCGAATGTGGTTGTCATGGTTACAGCAGCTGTTGAAAACAGGTAGAGAATACGTACACTACCAGTCAAAAGTTTGGACACACTTTCCCATTCACTTGTATGAGAAAAGGTGTCCAAACTTTTGACTGGTAGTGTAGCTGTCCTCGTGAAAGCCTCTCTGTTGTTCTTCATTACGAGCTCAGAATAAACTTCTCTGTTACGTCTCTGAAGAGTTGTTTGTGCAAACGTGTCATGAAGGTGACTAACACTCAGTCACGTTTTGAACGCTGCTTGTTGTTACGCTAAAACAGGAAGAGAGCGGGTCACCTGATAAACCGAAACACAGGTTTAAGGCGAGTGATGTTAAGAAGAAGAAATAGTCAGCAAAGAGGTCATGAAACCTGCGTCTGCGCCGCAAAGCAACACGACTAACTTGTTGAAGCAGCTGAAAAAACAGCACAAAGTGCAGCATGATGAGTGTGTGAAGGCCGAGAGGAAGAACGAGCTGCTCCCCGTCCTCCAGCGTCAAGACAGACATCCCGAACAGAGACGCTGTGCAGAGACACCCTATCCACCCAACTCCTAAAGACACACTGAGATTACCCAAGCCATTTGCATTGCATTTTGCCTCGAGAAGATGCAGCAAATTCAGGTAAAGAAGCTAATTTCTAAGTTTAAGTTAGATGCAAAATTTGTACATGAGCTGCATGCAGCACAAAATGCATGTGTTACTCTATTTAAATGTGAAAGTAAATAAAAAGAATGCTATTCCTAAACTTAATACATAATTGTGATCTCAGTATTGATCAAAATGATAATTTAGCCATAATCGTGCAGCCCTGCTAGCGTATGAGGGAAATGTATGATTTTTTTAATGGTGGTGAAATTTAAAAATGAACCTGTGATGTAATCTAGGTCTATTTCAAAGACGGCTGCACAGGAAGCAAAACAAAAGCAGAACACCATAAATTTATTGTGGAAAAAAAAGCAACATCAGGAAGAAAAAAAGTCTATTCTGGCACATTGTTCATCTTTATATTACAAAAAAGGAGAAAAAGGCTACAAATCTGATAATTTATACAAATACAACAACTTTCAAAAATAAATCTTTAATTTAGTAAACGCTCTGTGAACAAGTTTCTGCAATAACCCAACGAGATCCCTGAGCAGAGACACAGAGTGAAACACTTTTTACATCTTCACTCGAGCAGAAACGATCGTCAGTGTTTGTTCAGAAACACTTTGTATACACAGGAGACACGAGGAGGCTGTGTGAGTGTGAGGTGTGTGAGGCGTGGGGCGGGAATGAAGGTCATTATCTTATTGAACACATCACTAGTGACATCACAGTTAAACACAGAACAGTGTTAACACTATTGTGACTGTAAGTGACACATATATCCTACATTTTTATCCTTCATTGACGGTATTTATCTACTCTGTATTTTTCTATAGTGGGCCACTTGGATCATCATATCCACTATCGTCCTTCATTTGACATTTAAACTCAGTGCCAGCTGGTTCTGATGCTAAAGCAACACAAAGCAATAACTTACAACGTTCTTTAAAACTAAGGACTCAGGAGGTTTGTGGCCAATAACAAACACATGAGCACAAATACTGTACATATTCTCACTCCTGGGAAGGTGCTGTTTCACTGACTGTATGCTGATAACAACAAACAAACAAACAGATGTTAATAACACAGAATATATACAAAAGAGACCCTTAAGACTGCCGGAGAAATACTTCATGTAACAGACCAAACTCGCTCGATATCTGAGCTTCCACTTTAAGTCCGGCTACTTTTTTGCTGCATGACTTTCTGTATACTGTACACAATGTAAGTATATATTAGGATTCATTTATACACACAATGAAATTAGTTTTATTCCAACAAAAACATTAAAACATTTCCCTCAGACGTGCCGTGTCTTTGCATTGTTCTGTGATGAAGTGTGGCATAGGCATAGCTTCTGTATTTGGTTTGAACTCTGTCATCTGCTCTTCACACACTCAAGGAGGTGTGACCAAAAGTACCGTACCTGCCTCTTTGTTCTCGGTCACTTCCACAGGAAGAGAGCTTTATATTTCCTTTAATAGCTTCTTATGTTTGCCGACGAGCCAGGTACCATGGTGACTTGGCTTTTTTTTCCCAGTGCAGGGCAAGAAGCAGTGGTTGTAAAAACACCTGCATGCTTCTGAACGCCGCTTAAGTAGACTCGCACCTTTTTTAAGGCATCACACTGAGAAGGAGCTGAGGAGCTCAACATTCAGCCAGATCCAGCCTTTGTCGAGCTTTTAGAGGCTGCTGTTGCTGCGATTGCTACCTAATTAAATTCCCTTTTTCCGAGTTTATTTTACCAAATATCACAACTTCCGCTACACATGGCTTGCAACGATGGTGCAAATTTTCTTCATTATGAAGTGTGTGTGTGTGTGTGTGTGTGTGTGTGTAATCTCATAAGCAAAACAAAGTGAAGATGTGAGTGGAGATTTAAGAGGTTCAAACTTGATTAAAATGATTAATTTGGTGTTTGTGGGTGCTAGCCAATCCTCCATACTGCCTTATTTTCTTTATTACCAAGATTGAACGTCTGATCAAACCAAGAACTTTATTAAATAGCCTCAGTGCAGCCTTCTGAGATTCTTTTGTACTTTATCTCACACTGCTCAGAGGCAAATCTCACCACTTTGAACTACAAATGCTCGTTTAAAAAGCCCTAATTCACCACAAATGTTGAGGGATGTACCTATCTCACTTCAAGTTTAAGTGCTCTTGTTATAAAGAAATTAAAAAGCCAAAAAAGGAAGAAAAAAAAAGTGGTTCCTGTGAGAGAACTAATTTTGTATGAAGTTCTAAAGAGTCCAAACACCATGCAGCGCCTGCCAAACTGTGAGCAATGCCTCTGAGAGAGCTGCTGGCCTGAGGTGTGTGCAGAGCTCAGGAGTTATTAGGAGGGCTTCGCCGCACAGTCATGGCCTCTCTGAGCAAACATCCTCCCTGAGTCCCTCCTGCATGAGGAGAGCGAATGAGGAGCGTGTGGGCCGTCCCAGATCTGGCGTGCAGATGGCAGGTAGGCGGGCGGGCTGAGCTCAGGGGCTCGTGGTCCTCAGGCCCTGCTTCTCCATGATGTTCCACAGTTTACGCAGGTTCGACTGGGTGATGCCGTCATCCGGCTTCAGTTGAAGAGCTCGGAGGTAATTGGCTTCAGCTTCTTGCAGCTTCCCGTTGAGGTGGAGGATCGCCCCCAGGTTCATCAAGGCTGCCGGATACTGAAACCAAAAGAGAAGCTCATTTTAGGACCAGATCAGTTTCACGCTAATTACACCTCAGGGTGGCTTAAAGCTCTGCTCCAAAAGTGCACGCTCTTTTCTGTCCAAGAATAGCAACACAGGACTTTTCCCTGTTACTGAGAGGTAGACACAATGAGGACGACTACAGCGAGTCGCTGCTCAGACATGAGGCAGGACTGAGCTAACATTGTAGAGAATCACTTGATCAATATTTATATTATACATCAGAGGCCAACAGTGGATGTTTGTGAGATCAATTATGCAAACGAAGTCCATCTATTCACACTTTGGGGTTTAGAGAGGAATGGGAATTTGAGCAGCAAATGTTTTGTGTCACTGAGCCACATCCAATCTGATAAAGAGGGTGGACACCAAACAGACAAACTTTTAACTCATAAAAAAACAGAGCTAAGGGTCAGAGTGCACGAATAAGTAAAGTCCTATATTAAATATTAATCATATTATCCTTTTTAATGAAACAGTCACTGTAAAACATTTGGTCATCCTGTGAGGTTAAACAGCAGACTACACACGCTACTATCACCATGACTGTGTATGGAGATGGTGACCGTGCTTCTCTGCGTGTCCCTGTGTCTTCCCTGTGGCCTCAGATGTCACAGCGACCACCACTTTGAAGCCGGTCTTGATAAGCACTTTCCTGCCTGTGCCGAGGGGCAAAATCATCATCAGTGCGACCGGCGGTGAGTCATGAGGACATGAGCGCAGGGAAAACGTCCAGGGTGCAATCACCACAAGACTGTGAAGAAACCCGGCCGAGGGAGGAACAACATCTGATCTCCATTCTGGTTTGAAGTGTGGAAAAGATGTCTGTCCTGTAGTGAAGCTACTGTTTCACTGCTTTGGACGTTTATAATGTTTGTAGTTGTAATCCCTAGGAAACGAGGAATGCTGAAATGAAACAGTCTCTTTAAAAAAGGCCCATCGTGTGCTTTACTGCGCTGAGTGGGACTTGTTCCTATAATTATCACCTCATAAATCACTGTCACGTAGAATGGCACATGATTATGGCTTCTTGACGATTTGTGCATTTTACCACAGGACCTAATTTTTTTTCATGGCCTATTAACTAATCAGGACTCATTCTCAGAGCAACTATGTTATAAAATCTGTGGTATGTAAAGAGAAAATGTGAACCAGTGACAACAGCAGAAACACCAACAGCACACTAAAGAGATAATAGAATAAAAAACAATTATGAAAGGACTCATAAGGCCATTTTCATGTTCTGCATGGCTTATAAATAAAACAAAGATCAAAGATCAAAGTTCATGGTTTTACCACTGCAATAAAAATATACGATAAACTATCAATCTCTGAAATGGGGTCTGCACGGTGGTGCAGTGGTTAGCGCTGTCGCCTCACAGCTAGAAGGTCACTGGTTCAAAGTGGGCCTTTCAGTGTGGAGCCTGCAGGTTCTCCCCGTGCATGCGTGGGTTCCCTCCGGGGCCTCTGGCTTCCTCCAACAGTCAGTCAGTTCTTTGGTGACTCTTAATTGCCCATAGGTGTGGGTGTGAGTGCGAAAGTTTCTCTATGTGTCAGCCCTGCGATTGACTGGCGACCAGTCCAGGGTGTACCCCCGCCTCTCGCCCAATGACAGCTGGGATAGGATCCAGCCCCCCGCGACCCTGAACAGCATAAGCGGTGTAGATAATGGGTGGATGGCATCTCTGAATTGCAGAGCAACCATCGAAACACTTTCCGTACAGGTAACGTTATCCCTTTTTAGATTGCAGTTCTGAAAACAGCACAAACACACACAGCGCTGTTATGCCCTGCTGGCTCCGCCGTTTACACTGACACCGTTCAGCCTCTGGTACTACGTCTGATGCCGCGTCAGATGCAGAACGACTTCGCCCCACCATTACATCTCTGTGTGTTTAATAATAGTAATAACTTTATTTATAATGCATCTTTCTAAACCAAAGTGGTAAGGTGCCTTACAGGCAAACAAAACAATACAGAGTAAAAACAGGCGGACAAAAGCAGTTGTTAAAATAACCATAATAAAAATAAATAAATAAAATACATAGAAGACGAGATGTAACAGAGGCGTAATAATCCCGGCAGTGGCAGTGTAAAAGGGGCTATTGTGAGTCTGAAGGTCTTACTGTGCACATTCAAGGTTTAGTTATGGATGCATCGAGAATACCTTTCCAAAGAGGTGACCAAACACGACTACTCTCAGATCGTATATTTTACTTTGTCCTGCTGGACGTTTGACTGCCCTTCTTTGATGGACTTCTCCGACCTTGTTTTGTACCCCAACAACACTCTCAAAAACATCTCTCTGTTTATCCAGCATCGATGTTAGATGAGTGATGGCCCATGAATAAGAATTTCCATGGGAACAATGTGTCCAGCAGTGATTCATTTCTCACGGGGAGAATAAAATTGATGATAAATCAAAGAGACTCTGAGATAATCCCACTGTCGCTGAGACAGGAGCCACTTCCTCCTTCGCACACATTAAACATGCAACAGATGTAACATGAGCAACACTTCTACTGTGCTCACCGAGTTCTACTGTGGCACATTAAACTTACTAGACATCACATTGTGCAATTACATTAATCCCTTAGCAAAACAGGGGCAGCCGGAGTTTTTGACTCTAATGGTCGGGGTAATTCTGAAGCAGTATAAATTACCTCCTGTTTGACCCGACGTGTGGAGGTCAAACCACAAAACAACGCTGGGGGATCAATTTGCAAGTTAAGAATTTATACTACTCAGAATAATGCTCGCCAAAGTCTAACTGTTTCTACATATGGACGTAGTTTAAAGTTACACTGAAGGGGCCACACATGCATACTGTAGTCACAACAAGTGGGCGACAAGTAGGTGCAAATTAGTGTAACTGCCCTTTGCCTCAGAAGCCTGGTTCCAGGAGTCATGTTAGAAAAGCAACAAAACAAACATTCAATTTCTTTTGTTTTTGTTTTAAATAAACATAACTGACAAATTACATCTAACTGCCATTAAAGAGGTAACAGAAATAATACCGGCCTGTAAAGGGAAGAAACAGCAACGCAAGGTGTAATCTGAATGCTGTAAAATGTACACAGAAATGTTTCTGCAACAGTTTTTGTATCATTATCTTTAGCCCATGGTTGTTTATTGTATCCGTGTGATTCCCTGTGATTCAAGGCCAAGAGTAAGCAAGCTTTAAATTTGTTTTCATGGTCCAGAAAATAGTAGGATTGAGATGGATGAGAGGTTGGTTAGGATGTCTAATCGCAATAATCACATAGGTGTTGAGGACAACAGTTGCAAACCACTTTTAAGTTGTTGGTGAGACACCAACAACAGAAAAAAAGAACACCTGGACTGAAAGCCTTCTGAGGTCTTCCAGGATAAATGCTGATGATCTTCTACAGACTTCTAGGTCGAAAATAAACCGATTTTTCCTCTCGGTGCAGCTGCAGCAGAGACTTGAAAGATCTGTTTCTCTCCGTCCATGCAGAACTTATCAAATCCTGAGTTCAGTTTCCTTCCTCCACTCTCATGTGTAGGCTCCCACCTTTCCTCGCCCACCTTTCTCCCCCCACCTTCATACATCTAAGACCTCAGTGATTTATACCCCTACTCTTGCATTCTTCCTCACACTCACAGCACTCTGCGAAACGTTCCCCTGTCAGAGGCTTTCATTTTCCCCTCATTTCCTGCTGCTCTGTAACCTCTCCGCCGGCCTACTCTTCCCAAAGCTGGCATGTAGCAGCCGCAGAAAGGCCAGATGTGGGGCGTATTAACCTAGACCGTAAAGCAACATATGCTACAAAGACTGGGAGAGTAAAAAAACTGAAGCTAGACAGGAGAACGACCGACACTAATGACTTCAGATGGGCATTCAGGTAGAGAATACATGAATGTCATGGGGTGCAGAGATCGACCAAAGCACGCCGAGCATCCGTTAGGATTTAGCTCGTCTAGATGGGAATTGTAGGACTAAAGGACTAAATCCTTTAAATGGAGGCGATTGTCCTCTCTCACTCAGAGAGAGCAAACATATGTGCTTAATATAAAACATCGGGGCCTTTGGAGAGTGAAGAGTCAAACCGCAGTAAAGCATGGAATGACAAATGAAGATGGACAGGGTACATGGCTTAAGTCAAGTCGTATCGGAGAGAACAAAGAATAACAGTAAAGAAGACGGATGAAGATGCTGAATAACAATCATGCCTCAGCTGGAAGTAATGACAAAAGGCATCCAAGCTACAGTGACCAAGTAGGGGCAAAAAAGCACCTCTGTGTTTGGATGTGGACGTTAAATGTGTGTTTGTACAATAACAGTTGCCAAGAGTTAGTCAAGTGAAAATGACATGAATCTGGCCTGAATCAGAGCTGTGAGAAACACAAACATCCCTGTTTTCCAAAAGTACAAATCCATCAGGGGGCGGCATGACAGTGGTCTTCTCAAGGGTCAACCCTGCCTCCTCACGATGACTCCAAGGGTCCTAAGGCTTACAGTCAGGTCAACTGTAAAGTCTTTGCATGTGTAAATATAATTGTAAACTTATGTCACAGAAAAAGAGCTTTCCTAGGCTTTGGAAATGTTCTGAGACAATGAAATCTTTATGTTTAAGACACTCAGAATAGAAGAGATGTAGAATCTTGAGGCTTCCTGTCGGTACTTTCACAGGTGTGTCTTCAAAATGATGGTCAATGGGAAAGATGCTTCCTGGTCAGGGGTTGTTTTTGTTGCAGTTCTATGGCCAGTGAGCCAAATAGCTTCAGCGCTACCTTGCTATCTTCTCTTAAGAAATTTATGCTGTGAATACATTTATTCTATGTGTAAAACCAGCCATAGTGTAAGACAGGTGGAAGGCTGGGAACACAAAAAAGCAATCAGGGATCAACAACCATCAGGGCGCTGGCTGAAGCCTCAAATGTTTTGATGATGTTAAATAAGCCTACTGCTCGATTGGCACCTTCACTCCCAACCTGTCTCTCTGCTTCGCTCGCATTTAAAGTCACTCTGCTGCTCTCTCTCTCTTACATGCTTGACCACTCACTCCCTGCACACTTCCTGACACAAGTCAGAGAGAGGAGAGAGGTGAGAGGTGAGAGGTTCAGGTCCAGGTGGAAAACTCAAATTCAATTTTTGGCTGACCACCGGGGTCAGCCCTACATATGGATCTGTATGTGAGTGAGTGAGTGACTGAGTGAGTGATGGTACTTTCAGAGCCAAATAAAGTAAAAACAACAGCCCGGGAAACACTTCAAAATAAAAGCATTGTGTACAAATGAGGGGAGTCAGAACTCCAGATCAGGCTTTTACTTTGAAAAAGCATGCCGGAAGTGTTGACCTACTTTACTCTCCATGCCTGTGACTTTTACTGCAGGAAGATATGTTAATATTGCAGTCAGAGATCAATTCAATCAATTCATTTTCACCGTGTATTTTGACCAAGAACTGCCTGCAGCTCGTGGTAAAAATAGGCGAGCCTCCTATATATTCGGTGTGTGAGTTAAGCGAGGTAAAAGTGCACATTGACCTGAAGCGGTCAGCCACATACAAGGTTTTGACCTAGTCTTGTTTAATAGAGGAGAGGGTAAGAGGTTGGCCTCCGTAGCACCTTCTCAATACCTGTTGATTCATGTTTTTATGTACATATATTGTACGTTCTGTTTAATTAGCTTACCTCCTCGTCTAATCCCACAGTGTTTTACCCTACTGGGGTCTAAGGCCCAACAGTGTCTTCATATCTTAACACATTGTATTAAGCTCTTGTGTGGCAGAAAAAAATGATATTATACCATTTGAGGTGTGGGGCGCCAAATCCTAAACTCGCCTAGGGCTCCAAGATAAACAGGGTTCATTGGGCTTTTTGGGAACTGGTTCTTTTACATAATTTACGTTTGCATTTGAACTAAAGCAATGAGAAAAAAAACACTTCTCTTTCATCTGGGTTGAATTAAATGTGAAAATACACAATTTGTTGGCACCAGTTGAACCGTACATCATCACTGAGAATAACAAAGGGGATAGGAGGAGGGGGTTGGAATTTCTTGTTTCTGTGGAAATGTTTTGTTATATACTGAAGCTTTTGTTTGTCATTGTTTGTATATATTATACTGGGGTTTGTGTGCTTGAAGAACCAAACTGTATTGTCTGCATAACGTTGTCCAGATATATTTGGATCATTAATCCTGAACTGATTTCTTCTAATCAAGACACAGAACAAACATGGTGACCACATGCCCAACGTATTTTACTCCCTCTGCGGCCCTCACTTAAACAACCCGACCCCTCCTGCCAAAGCTCTCAAAGACTGGACCCCATTCATCCTCAAGATGTCAAAGCCCCCTGACCGAGTGTTATTATCATTATTCTTTTCAATCTACTTACCCTGGCTCGTCCTTTGAAGCCGGTGATGGATGCTGCATAAACAAACCTCTGAGCTCAGTAAAAACCCAGCCCTCGTTTAACTGAGCTCCACTGACAATAAGGCCCGTTGTGACGAGGCAGACTGGGCAGTAATAATATTGGAAAGCCACACAGGCTGTGATTGCCTAAGTGTCCATCAAGCTAAATAGTAATGGGGATGATTAGCTGGTGGTGGTTGTACTCACGTTGGGTCTCAGGCTCGCTGCGTGTCCGTAATACTTCTCGGCTGCCTCATTTAGGCTGGCTTGTCTGCAATGGAAACACAGAGAGTGGCCGTCATTACTCATCTTTATTGCTCCTGGCTCGGGATGAGGCCTTGAACCCTGTGTGTTTACTGGCACTCAGGGGTCACTGAGAAAATAACATGAAGGAGAGCAGCATGAGGGATGAGAGAAGCCCATCCAATCGCCTTTAGGTCTCTCTTTGGATAGCATCTTTCACTCGATAACATCTGTGCTGAGCGGTGCACACCAAGCACTTTCTGCTCTAATTGAACCTTGAGGTCAGGACATTTGGCTCATTGGGTCCTTGAAGAAAAGTCATCAACAAACAGGCAGATCAGGAATATTCACTCTGCACTTCTGTTTAAGCTGGTGGGGGAGACTGCGGTTGGACATGCTGGGCGGATACCGAGAGAGTGAAGGAATGCAAACAGTGTGCAAACACAAATTCATTTAATCATACCCTCATAACAACCGGGACAGCAGAGCACATAGCTCAGATGCACCAAAACATGCTGAATATGCTACACTGCGACAAAAAGGCTTTTGGGGCAGATGGCTTGTCTGCATGGGTCCCTGGAAACAGAACTACTTTGTGTTCCTGAGGACATAAAACCTGCAGTCGAGACAAAAACGCCCTATATTATGTTCTTATCTTCTTTTATAAGCCACTGCTCTGCCTACTGTTATACACAGCTCCTCTGTGACAGAGCCTTCCTGTTATTAATACTTCTGAATCTTAAAATCACCTCTATAGCCTGCAGCTGCATGCTTTGCACTGATGGTAACAATCGTCTCATTGCAAACAATTTAACTTTGACAAAGTCAAGGGCAGAGTCAACGACGGCTGGCTGTGGAGCCCCTTAAGTCGTTTTGATCAAAGGAAGCGAGGTCTTTGGAGCCACAGCTTCATTTAGGCTGTCGCAGTCTATTAAAGGATCATCATCCATACGGGTCCACATGAAAGGCAGAGCTTGTATTTTAGGATTACCAGATCAGTGGCCAATGTAAATACATATATTTATGTTTGGTTTGAGAGACACTGTCTCGTGTGTTCTAATGGCTTTGTTTTATTTTTCACTTATCAATGAGTGATGTTCTTTAGTTACAAATAACATGGTGAATCTTAATAGCTTCAAAGTAGAGCCTGGGAACTAATATTTAATCTTTACTGGCTCTTAAACATAAATTTAAACATCACATGCCCTGAAGTAGTGACTTTTACATTCACCAAATGGTGTAAGTCAAGCGGTGACCGCAGAAACATTTAAAACTAATTGCTGTCAGAAAAAGACATTTATGTTAAACACCAGTTATGTGTCTTTTACAAAGAGTGAAAGAAAAGTAAAACCATGCATAAAACTGTGTTCAATGTGTGTAAAGTGTCACGAGTTTATGTTGTTAAGGTTATGTTTTTGATTTGTATTACTTCCCTTCTGCTGGAATGCTGCTGCTGCTCATTTCAACTGCCGCTGTGACGTTCCAGCGCTTTGCATTGTGGGATACAGTAGGATGCTTACTACATTTAGGCCAAATCCGTACGTACTGCCAGTATAGTATGGCATTTCGAACACAGCAAACATGTGCCTTTCCCTTATTGTTTTCACCTGCTCCCTTGATTGTCACACCTGTGCCCAATTAGTCTCACCTCCCCAGTGTATTTCATCTTTGTCTTCCCATGTCTCTGTGCTGGTACACTGTCGTCTGGTTTAACCTGTTTCCGTGGAGGCTCTTCGTGATTTTCCTGTTTCTGTTGGATTATTGGTTGTACCTTTTTGTTTCCTTTTGGATTATGAACCTGGACTCTGGCAGGTAAGCCTTTTTTGTTTTTGCCTTGTTTCATGTTTTTGTGTTTAAATAAATATCAAGTCTGCACCTGGGTCATCTGCTTTTTGTTCTGACCACATCCCTGACATAAAGCACTTTGTAACTTTCTTTGGAAAAAGTTCTACATAAATAAGATTATTATATATTAATAGTCCACAGACACGGTAGACGCTCCGTGAGACTGTATTTAAAGGTACAATGTTGTTTTAAGCTAAATGCTAATGTCAACCTGCTAACCTGGTCAAAATTAAATGCATAAACATAATTGTTTACCATCTTAGTTAAGCACGCTAACATTGGAAAATTAGCACTAAACACAAAGTACAGCTGAGTTCTCCCACATGTTAGCCACTGACATCCTTCAGATTCAGAAGAACATGCCACGGCTGTTTATTTTTTTAGCACAACAGAGTTTTTCCAGCTCCGCTCCAAAGAAGCATTTTACATTCCAAAGGCGATCCAGACGCAGACTCCAGTTGCCGAATTTGTCCGGAGATTATAAATGTGGGTTTCGCGTCCAACCACAACTCCATGTTTGTTTGCCAGCATAATATTTAGAGAGCACAACCTTCCTGGGAAAAACAAGGCACAAATCTAATTCTATAATATCATTATCACATTTATAAACACATTATCAGAGGACAACTGGAGCGCTGCCACACCATGAGCAGAGGGGCAGCCGGACCTCCAAGGGCTGTCTGACTGCGGGTTCTGAGAGCCCAGAATACAGTGGAGGCCAAGTATGTGAACCACTGCCAGGGTTTAAACCCCAGGAAGAGCGAGTGTGAGACAG
This sequence comes from Semicossyphus pulcher, assembly GCF_022749685.1. Classification (NCBI taxonomy): domain Eukaryota; kingdom Metazoa; phylum Chordata; class Actinopteri; order Labriformes; family Labridae; genus Semicossyphus; species Semicossyphus pulcher. Next base: position 28,636,129 of record NW_027211759.1, on the reverse strand, counting down.
AAAGAGCGCAGGACGAAGGAGAAGGAGAAGAAAATGAATAAAAAACAATCCCAGGGGGAAAGAAAAATACTTCAAATCAGCAACTCAACCGCTGATCTTTGTAGCCTGACATCTTGTTGTCTGGAGAAGCTTTATTAACCCCAGAAGTGCACAAATCACAGCACTGACAGTTGCGCTTGTAAGCATGACACTGTTGGATACTAATGACTGGATGAACAAATTGCATTTTCAACAACAGCCAGATATTAGTGCTGAAACCACAGCTGCCCCATCTGTCTCAAGCACACAGGGAACATGTTTGTAAAGTACGATTCTCTCTGTTAGTCTGCTACACTGAGCACAGACGTATCCCTGAGGGTAGCACTGTATCTGCAGTACGCCTTATGTAACTTGCTACCAATTTTTCCTTCTATTATAAGATTATCAGTGTGAAAGAATTTAGCTCTTGGAAGTTGGGGCAGCCAAATATCCACAGATTGGCGTATCTAACACTGTGACATGCTCGTCAGATACAAAGTAATATTTCAGATATGGTGCATTGTAGTATTATGCAGAACATGTGGCTGAATGGGAATCTTTGATTTGAACAATAACAGGAGGATTGGTTTCCTCCTGGCTGTCTGAGTATCCACAACATACCGTGTATTTTTCCACTTCTACGGACATTTAACACCTTGAAGGAAAATACGAGCACATCCTCAGTGGCCTCACCGTTAACCAGCCTTTCCTGTCCTTCATTCACACTATAAATCAGAAAAAAAAGTCAAGATTTCTTCAAAGGAGGTAGACGGAAATTATTAGTTTGGAAGCAGAATGGTCAAAAACCAGAAGCCCAAGAGAGCAATAAAAGCCATTTGAACATCTGAGAGCGTCTTCCCCTCCTTTTAATCTCCTCCCTTCCCCCGTGTAGATTCACTTGGTCCCCACCAACCGAGGGCCTTTCCACGTCTGCGTCCAAGACAAACATATAAAGAACATGAGCTGTGGAGGAGTGAGACCTCATGCCAAGCAGGAGGAGAAAAGTTCAGCCCGAGCACTGCATGAAGCTCTCTTTGGCTGCCAGGGGTCCGGACCCTGGAAGAGGCTCTCTACACAGGAAGCTGCTGGTGGTGGAGACGCTGCGTGATCAGACGGGTGGGGGAAGAGCTACGCAGAAAGCAGCTGGGTAAGAAACCTACAGCTGTGTGGCAATGCTGTACTCTGGGGTATCAAACTCTGGTGATTCCAACATGACTTCATAATCTTTATGGAACAGTTATGAATATTTGGGAGACAGAGAAAATATCTCATTTGTTAATCTGTTGCAATTCCCTTAATATAACACTTCTTGTTTTACAGGCAAGGTTTATGTGCATGCACAAAATTGCATGCACAGCAGAACAACATTGGAGAATTCACAATATTAATGAAACTATTTCAAATATTCCAGTATTTATGTAGCCTCAGTTTGCTGTGTTGCAAGCTTGGAGCAGTTTGTTGTTTGTTAGTGAAACCTGATACAAACATTGAACATCTCCAGTGAAACATTAGATATTATTTGGATTTTGCTACTGCTACAGTATCGTTGCTTTGCAGCCATTTTGCTTCAGGTTTGTGGACACCTCTTTAGTTCTTTTCAACACGTGCAAAAACTGTCAGAAACCGCAGATTTCTCCAACCTCGAATCACAACTGGGATTCTTACTCCGACAGTTCCTCTGACTCTGTTACTTGTAATGACTGTCTGATGTGTAGTTGCACAAGTGCTCGACTTTTTCTTGGCTGGTAACAGAACCTGTCTTGAGTTTGTACCTCAACATGTCAATTTTTGTACAGCTTTTAACCACTTTTAACGTGTAAAATATTGGCCACTGTAGGTGCTGGGCTGATTTCCTGCTTCCAGTATGAAGCAAACTCACTGAACCAGCTGCCGGCTGTTGCTTCGTGCAAGTGTGTTATGATCCTCAGGACCCAGTGTGTTTCTTTTGTTCAATGCCTCCGGACCCCTCACCTTTGGTAGTCACCCAGAATAAGTTCTGCCTTCCTCGATCCTTCTGCTTCTTCCACCAATCACCTGCCGGCCGTTCTCTCCAACGCATCTTCAAAAATCTCAGGAGTGGCTCTTTTGAACTGTGCCTGTGTCTCTCCCCTTTTACGTTAACTTGATGCTTCAATAGTTAATTGTGGTTAACTTTTTGTATAGATGAACTAAAGTTAACTTGTAATGAGGCACTGGATTTGTTTTTGTGTGGGAACTGGGCATTAGGTTTAGTCTGTTTATTATTTTCATATTCCGGATTTGAACCACTTTAAGGTAATTTCCTTTGTTACTTTTACACTAGTTTATGGGTGGCTGTTGCTGTGTATTTCTGTTTGAGCAGGTCAGATTAGTCAGCAGTAGGTTTTATTTCATACCATTATGTTTTCTTTTGACGCAGTAAGTCAGTGCGTAAGAAATGAGATCGTAGGATGTTCTGATTTGTTTGTTTGTTTGGCGCCACCCTCAGCCCTTCGCTTTTGTCCTCTGCTCATCTGCCTCCTCTTTTGATGCATCTTTTTATTAAAGAAAGATTAAACTTTGAGTCCTTGACTTGTTGGTTTCTAAACCATAAACAGCTTGCTTGCCTGAGAACATCAGCGTGATGTGGCTTCCCTTATCCCTACACTTTAGACTGGGTCATAACAAAGTGGCATCAATTTTCTTACCAAACTCTTAGCAAGAAAGAGAATAAGCTTATTTCCCCCCAAACTACTCTTTAAACATAACCACATCCTCTCAGCAGACAGCTGTAATAAGAAGAGCCATGACTTACCTAAGATGTATTTACAGAAGGAGATCTCCTCTCTGGGTCGTACAGTATAATTGTGTAGGTTTACTCAGTCAGTGGGGCGGCATACTGTAAGCTGGCACATGGCTGTGTTTACTAATTTCCACTCATGGCTTGTGTTCAGAAACACAACAGCTTGTGGGCTGCTAAAGCTCTGCCGCTCAGGCTCATCAGCTCAAGCGAGCACTGATTTGGAAGCAGACTTTAAAGCACGAGCCAGAGCCGGCAGAGAGAGAGTGAGACGGAGTGAGAGAGAGCATATGAAGATGCATAGCTGCACAGCATGCTAAGACAAACCAGCAGCTCTCTGGCTGGCACTGCAGCAAGAGAAGAGGATTACAAAGTACAGCCAAGTAAATCGCAGTGTCTGAAGAGTAGTGTAAGCCTCTGGATAAACCCTGCAGACAGTAGAGCTCCCTCTCACACACAGCCTCCTTTCTACTCAGCCATGGAAAACTGCGGCCCACCCATCTCCTCCACAAAGAATGCAATATTTTCAGGGTCTTTGAGCATGTGCCGGGGCTGAGGAAACCATCAAATGTTAAAAAACAAAACAAAAAACAGAATGACTCCAGTCTCTCACACTCACCTGAGCATGTGGGCTGCACTGAAGACCACATCAAACTCCCCGCTGTCGAGGCGCGCCGCTTTCTCTGCCATCTCTGCAGCTTCCAGCAGCCGCGACTCTTCCAACAAAAACTGACCTGGCAGGGCGGGAGAGAACAGCAGCACTGTTAAAACGCTGAGGGATCCCCACTGAGCCGCAGAGGGATACACAGCCTGTGAGTGTTGCCTTTGGCTGCAGTGGAGGGACAGCCTCGTCTGCCCCTGAAACACTTGATAGGAGTGCAGCATACCATCATCGTTGGCCATCGCTCAGACACAATTGTTCGGATTAGCTAACTTTAATAGATCTGTCTCTGTAAAATGAAAATGTTTTTCTCGTGGGAGGTTTGAGTCGTATTTCGGGCGCGGCTGTGACGGCGGTTAACCTCTGCGATTGTAAAAGCCTGACAAGGCCATGAACTGAGGGTGGACCCCGTGGTCAGGGCCAGGTTTGGAGAGGAATTAATGCCCTGTTTACTTTGGTGAGCTCCACTTCTGTACCAGGATGCTAAACCACTATATGAACCTAGGCATATTTTCCTTAATAACTGTGGATGAAACTGAAGCCATGAGTACAAGCCTGAGGCGAGAGGCCGATGTAAAGTGAGACTTCAGGCCGAGACTGAGAGTAAAACAGCTCCAGGGTACGAACACCTCTGCAGTGATGGAGGCTTTATGAAATACAAACACAAATGTATCAGCAATAATGGAAAAACAGTCTCTGGATTAATGCATGTAAGTGCCCGGCTTTATTTAGAAATATCACACAAAGGTTGTCTGTGCGTGCAGACTGTGATTTCTGTTTATAATCATCTGGCTCTGAACGTAGAACTCAGCCAGTTCGAGGACAGTAGGAAATTAAAGCTTCTGTGTTTCAGTGGTCATTCACATTTAAAAACTATCAACTTTGTTAAATTGTGTAATCATGGATATCCAGCAGAATCCAACTGTATCTGTTCACTACAGGCACCCAGCCCTGATCAAAACACTGTCTAACAGACTGTTGGTGTCTGAGCCAATAGAGACAGAGCGAAATTACGTCTAATTGAGAGGGAAAAATAATCATCGACTCCATTGACTTTGTGTTGCTTGAAGATGTCACTTTTACTCTGTGTCTTTAGGAAATGAAAGTTATGTCGAGGCTCCACATTTAAGCATTTACCAATCACATGTCTGTCTGTATCCTGCTCCTGCCTCTGCCTCAGCTGATCAATACAGCTCATCTCATCTTCAACACAGTTATTAACCTTTAAATCTGACAACTCAGACGTACCGTGCATCAAGAAAATGCAGGAATCCACCTTTAACCTGGAGTATTGATCGCTTTAAATGTCACACACTGCTCAGGCTGATGTAATGACTTAGAGCTGACACACGAGTGACAACGTTTTAAAGACTTTACAAAGAAGAAAGTAATTAACTTGTTAGCTTATTATAACTCAGTATGACAGTGTTAACATCTAAGAATAAAGCTGCAACTTGTACTCGTGTGTCACATGCAGATAACGAAAGAGAAGAGATGCTGACATTGTCACGTTCCATGTTTTCATCAAATCAAAGAGAACAATCAAAGGAAATCATCCTTTTTCTTGCGTTCCTCCTCTGAGCACGTACAGACTCACACCAGCGCTGATTAGAGGAACAGTTGACAGTGTCAGCCAAAGCTGTTGTCAAAACAACCTCCCAACGTGTCCAAGTTCCTGCCTTTGTGCACACAAGTGCAGCTTATGGGTTATGTTGCCACATTTCATACGTGAGGAGGGAAGAATAAAGTCAGGATTTGTCAAATTAAAAGTGAATAATAATATCTATACTCACCATAATGCATGTAACAGTTGCCTTTTGTGGGATCGAGTTGGATGGCCTTCAGGAAGTACCTCTCTGCTTCTGTTTTCTGCCCCTGAGAGAGACGGATTAAACACAGTGCCATTATTGTTTCAACTGCTCTTCACAGCGACGCATTATAAAAACACCACACTCAGCTCAAGGGCCAAAATACCACTGAGTATGCCTAATGTCCCCGTGCAAACCACAGGCCTACTTTAACAATAAATCTTAATAAACAGACATGAAACACGCGGACCACGAGTGTTATTCTTTAAAGCTCGAGTGTCGTCCTGTCAGAGCGCACACTGTCATGCTTGGCACAGCGGACCAGTCGAGAGGTAGAGGCCCATTCATTACACGCTTTTATCAGCGCAAATAACACTTCCACTCTCCAAGACTGTCTGTGTGTGTGGCCTGACCGCTGTGAAACAAGGCAGAGAGCGGTGGAGCGGGGGGAGGGGGGAAAGAGAGAGAAACACTGAGCATAGTCTTATATCTATAGGGATATTTAGGTTTACATAAGCACGCACAGGTGCATGGCTCACACACACGCTGAGACACGTTTGTGTCTGTGTGCACATTCCTTTCAATCCTTCAGAGAAATAAATGAATCAGTAACGGACGGGTGAGCATAGCATGAGGAGGACAAGGATCACCGAAGCTCTGTGGACCTCTAGAGCTCCCTCAGGTCCTTCAGACAGTGACACGTAACCAATCACAGCTCAAACAGAAGCGAGCAGCTGGCCAATAGAAGTGCCAGCTGGGACTCTGACACGTCCCTGCACTCAGTTGGGCTCCAGATGTCATCTCTTTAACAATTAACAATGTGCACTCAGCTAATCAAGCTGATGTTTTTGCATTAACAATGCACCCATTAGTGTGTGTTTCATTAAAACACAATGTTAGTGCATGAATATTAACATTAATAGTTAAACTGGAGTTGTTTTAAGTCTATTAAAGCGTGACGTAAAAGGTAAACTAATCAGACAAGGTGAGGAAGGTTTAAATAAAGACTGCATGAGCCAGGAAAAACAACGTATAAGACCTCAGAGTGTAATACAGCAAATTATTTCAGTTTATTCAAATAGGAGAACCGGCTCAGATCCAAACAGTACAGTGTTGCATTAACTACTGTATACTTAGTCAAGCGTATACGTTTCAGGGACTTGTAGATTCAATAAATACATGATTTTCTAATGTAAATATCTGAGCGAGGTTTCCCTTCATGCTGCAGAAAATGAAGCCTGTGCTAAGTATATGTTTGATTAGGTTGATGGTGCCAAGTCGTGATCACATCTCCAGTCTGAGAGCATAATCTCTGTGTGTTTTTGTACCCGCATTCACAGATGTAGGAATGTACATGTTTGAGGGCCAGCTGCTGTTAAAATAACAGAGACTGACGTCTGTTTGTGAAAGCTCACAATTGAGATTTGAAACAGTGAAATGAGTTGTGAGTGGATGGAGGATCACGAGATGCTGAACAAGCTGCGAGGCAGTTAGAAGCTGTAACAAGTAGCTCATTCCTCATTATTTGTCTTGGAAGAGATGTTGTTACAGTTCTTGTTAATCCCAGGAGAGGCAATTTGTTACACCACTTGTTGTATTACTGGACTGTTTAACCTCCTTAAACTGGCACCTGCTTTCACTTAGATCTTCAAATCTCTGGATTAAAACTCATTTGGCTCACCTGCACATCTCTCTCTATGAATATCCGCGAAACCCACCCAGCACTGATGCTCCATTTTCTTGCTTTTCTGCTGCAAACTCAAAATCATGGCTGTGAATTCAACCCAATCTGCTTTACCTACTCCTCCCCTGATCATCTAAGGTATTCCACAGTCATCTAAGGCAGGTGTTTTCAACTGGCCTCGCCTCAGGACCCACGCCTTAATGACAAATTGCGACCCAAATTTGAGATTTTTTCAACCACTCAAATATATTTAATGAAAAATGGTGCAGTTTGGAGACCGGACGAAACATCACAGTATGTCAGCATCACAACAGACAACAGTATAATAGTCAACCAAAATGGTGGGAGTGCATAAGGGGAAAATATTCCCTCTACAGAAATATGCTAAAATCTGCAACATAAATGCAACTACTGTGCGTCCATGAATATGTAAGTAAGTTTGCTTTAATGTTTATGTTACACTCTGTTAGCTTCAGTTTGGCTGTGAGTAGACATGTTCGAGTTATCTGTGAGGATGAAGCCTTTATCTGAAAAGTGCTCCTTCTCCGCCTACCTGCTTAACTAACGGGAGGCTAATGTTAAGCTGTAAAGTGGTATTCGGCTGCGGTACTCGACATAGTTTTACGAGTACTGAGTATGAGTACTTGAGCCATGATACCGCCACAATACCCGACACTGGTATTGGTATTGGTGCACCCCTACTACATTATTTCTGCATGCATGCACGTCATAGGAAACCTATCTCCTGCAAACATCTGCGACCCACTGGAAACAGCTCCGCGACCCACCACTTGAGAACCACAAATCTAAGGTTTGGCCAACACTGACAGGAAGATCATTTACTTCGTGCTGAAGTTCTGTTTCCCAACCTACCCTGTTTACAGATCAGGTTTGGTTAATTTCAAATGTTATTTATCTGACATGTTTCCCTCTCTGACTGTTACAGGATATGCATTGCCTTGAGGGAAAAGGGGAAAAAGAATGTAGCCATGTGTTGCACATATCCGGTAAGCTAACCATCTGTAATGCAAAGATGAGACAAAGCAAAAGTTAAGGTTTAGGATCCTGGTCTAGGATCCAGGTTCAGTCCGGTTTGGTCTTAAAGACCTGGGAAAAGGCTGAGTTCAGGTCTCAGCATCAGGCCTGTGCAGAACTCTGGAGTGTGCAACCAAGATTACAACCATGCCAGCTGCTCTGTGAGTGCTTAGGAATAAATGCTAACGTCAGCATGCTAACATGCTCACAGTGATGTTAAGGAGGTACAATATTTATCACTTTAAAATTGCATCTTTGTGTAGCAAGTTAGCATGCTAACATTTGCTAAATGGCTCAAAGTACAGCTGCGCCAGGAGTTTTAAAGGTGGTTGTAAACCAAAGTGTTTGACACAATATGACCTGAGGCTTTGGATAAAAGTGATTATTAATAACGGTAGACCAGTTCTACACAGCTTCGCATGTCAACTAACATAATTAACTTAAGAGAAAGAGGGATACCAGGTGCTCACTGTAGCAAGGTGTTAAACTCCAGGTGAATACCAGGTGCTCCTAAAGGTTAAAAAGTAAACTATCGAGGGAGGGGTCACTTGGCTTTCTTCAGGCAGACTCGCACCAAGCCAAGGAATTAGCTTAAACTGGCTTTATTCAATCAGGGCATCTTTTGTAAAAAACAACATCAACGATATAAACATCGACCTCTTTCAACCCTGCTTGGTGCTGGTGTGCCTGAAGAAAGCCTAGTGGCTTCCCTCCCTCGACAACATACTCATTCATTCATTCATTCATTCATTCATTCATTCATTCATTTAACCTTTATTTATGTCTCCAGAAATCATTGAGGGCATGATTTCCAATGATTAAAATCAATATGCACAAAAGAATGGTAACAAACCGATTAAACACAATTACATATAAAGGCAGACAAGTTTGTTATCATTGTTTAAATTGACCAACAGGTACAAATGTGTTTGTTTTAATGAATGTTAAAACATTTGTTAAAATGCATGTATATGCAAAGTGGTGCATGTGAATGCAGCAGCTCCTGTGGGACGTGTTGAGTATTGACTGTGAGACTGGTTTAGTAAGGAGGTGAGGTATTGTGTTATGCTGCCAATCAACACTTTATAAATAAAGCATAACCAATGTCTGTCACGTCTCACTGTTAATTGACTTGTTCTCGATCTTTGAAGTCAAGTGTTTGACTCAGAATGAGAATTCAAACAGGTGTACCTGGCAGCTCACTGGTAGCATAGAGTGCATAACATTTTAGTGCTAAAGCTGCGGCCCAATTAGGGATCATCCCTCTCTCACATCTGACTCTTCCGTCTCTTTTTAGCTGTCATACAGATCTTTAAAAAAAAAAGGATTTTTATCTTTGTTTGATAGCTGAAGAGGATTTTCCTCCTGGAAATATACTGTATAACAACCGCAGTATATGACATGAAGCCTCATTGAATCTGTTGGTTAAATTGACAAAGACGAGGATCACTAGAAGCCACAGCCAGCTTCTCTGCTGTCACTCTGCTTCCACATTTCCTTTTATGACAGCGCTCCCTCTTTGTGATTGAAAACACCTTTCAAAAATGATAAAGAAAGCCAAAGTGCCAGCCTTCCCTTAAAACTATCTTTCCATTAACTTCATCCATTTCTCATTCTAGTCGGCTCAATGTGTGGATGCAATATCCTTCCTTTTGTGACACACATGCTGAGCTTATTGGTGCACGCCTCAAACCTCTAAATCTCCCGAAAACCATCAGATAACGTGCAGATGTAGCTTTGGCTCTGGGGATGCCGAGGTGATTATGAATGCAGCCTGCATCCCATTAGCAGAGGAAATGACAAGTAGATGATTGAATCCAATATTCAAGCATCAAGGCGGCCGTGTCCATCTCTGACCTGTGTGTGTACGGAGAGTAGAAACACATCCTGATCCCCGGGGTGTTAGCGGAGGTGTGGAGGGGTCAGAGCATGGGGGGAGGGCGATACTGATCTGTTATTAACTCTCCCTTCCTCCTCTACTTTGTCCTCCCCTCATCCACAAATCACAGCAACTCTTTGCTCCCCCAGCTACCAGCTCAGCTTCATCTTCCTGCTCTCACCCCTCTGTGACCCTGCTGCAAAGCCTTATCTCACAGTCTCTGCACCTCTCCCGCAGGGATCTGAACCTCAAAACCCCCTGACAGTATCTGAAGCGTCTTCATCACTCACAGTGGTGCAACAGGGATTGCAGAGGCAGCAGGTGAATGAGGCTGTGGCTGGTAAACGTCCTGCGCTGGTTTTCATCATGCTTTAATGCTGTCATCAGAAAAAGGGGCCAAAGCCACAAGAAGAGCGTGAATCACTGCTTCTGGCTAAAGCTGCTAGACAGTCCTCAGCTCTGTTGCTGCTAGATCTGTCAGCCTTTGACACAGTGAACCACCAAATCCTCCTCTCTACTCTCTCTGAGCTTGGTATCTCAGATCTGCCCTCCTCTGGTTCATGTCCTACCTCTCAGAGAGATCTTTTAGAGTATCTTGGAAAGAAGAAACTGCACAGCTTATCCACAGGGGTGCCTCAAGGGTCAGTGCTCGGTCCCCTTCTCTTTTCAATATATACGACTTCACGTGGTGCAATCAGCCGCTCCCATAGGTTCTCATACCATTGCTATGCGGACGATACCCAGCTCTTCCTGTCATTCCCACCAGACGACACAGTCTCGGCACGTATCTCATGCCTTGCTGATATCTCTAAATGGATGAAAGAACGCCACTTTCAGCTCAACCTATCCAAAAGTGAGCTCCTTGTCATCCCAGCCAGTCCCTCTATGCAACCACAGATCAATATCCAGCTTGGACAAACTGAACTCACACCCACTAAGTCTGCCCAGAACTTGGGCGTCATAATTGAAGACCAGCTAACCTTTAAGGTTCATGTGGCCTCCATTGCTCGGTCAAGATGATTTGCCCTGTACGACATCAGGAAGATCAGTCTTCAATCAGCCCAAAATGGCACATATCCCTCCATTGCTCATATCCCTCCTCTGGCTCCCAGTCGCCGCTCACATCAAATTCAAACCCTGTTGCTCGCTTACAAAACAGCAACAAAAACGTCTCCTGCCTACCTGAACCCCCTCATCCAGGTCTACACTCCGTCCCGCCCACTACGCTCTACCAATGAAAGGCGCCTGGTACTCCCATCACAACAGGGCCCTAAGTCTCTAACTAGACTCTTCTCCTCTGTAGTCCTCCGGTGGTGGAACGAGCTACCAAGCTCCATTCGGTCCGCAGAGTCCCTTTCACCTTTAAGAAGAAGCTACAGACCCGGCTCTTTATGAACACCTCTGACCTTAATGATATTGATGCTGTTGATGATGACGACATCAAGGATGTAGTTTATGCTGACTAGAATTTACATGATGATGATGATCACTGATTTTATTGATGTTGCTGATGATTATTATTATTAAAAAAAAAAAAAAGCCTCATACACTGCCTGTTGGCACCAGTGAAATTGTAACATTGTAACATTGTAAGATCTAAAGGTATCCTACCCAAAATTCACTGGCACAAACTTTCCAACTTATTTCAATTAAAGTATCGTCTTTCTTTCGTGTTTGTCTGGAGGATAAGGAGGCTCTCAGCTTGTCCAAACTCTTCTTCTCTGATGGTATTATTTGCCCTCTCGGGATCATTGAGGCTCTAACCCCCTCTATCATCCATCTTGGTCAGAGCTCTACAGATATTCATCCCTGCAGGTTTGAGCTCCACTTTCCTCCAAAATCAATAACACTTTCTTAAATAAAATGGGCTTCTCTTCATGGCCCACTGATTTCTTCCCCCAGTCCACTTCACCAAGTCTGAACACTCTCCTCTGAGGATTTGTGCTCTTCTCCTCTTCTGTCCTCGCAGACAGAGTTTGCTTTCAGATGTTTCTGATGTCCTGTGGCTTTTTACACAGAGGGATTTATGTCAGCTTAACAAGCAACTTTTCTCTGCTCTGTGCTGTCAGCTGTGCTGTTCTTTAATCTGATCGTCAATCAGACTACCAATGGAAAAATGAGTCTAGTCTGGACTTGTTCACAGAGGATACGTCATGCTGGCATTAGTAAGCGACAAATTTAAGATGATGCACGACTCTATAGTCAGGCACGTAACCCCTGTATAACAACAACATGCACAAGTTCAGTTTTATGTTTGAAATAAATATCTGACAATTGAGAAATGTAATTTTAACAAGCTGCATATTGACATTTAAATCTCTTCTTAAAACATACTTTTATTGGACAGCATTTTCTGATTTACTTGAACTTGATTTACTTACTTTTAACTGAATATCATTTTTTATTTATTAAGTATTTCTCATTTGGGCTGCACGGTGGTGCAGTGGTTAGCGCTGTCGCCTCGCAGCTAGAAAGTTCCTGGTTCAAATCCCGGTTCGGACGTAGTGGGCCTTTCTGTGTGGAGTTTGCATGTTCTCCCCGTGCATGCGTGGGTTCCCTCCAGGTACTCCAGCTTCCTCCCACAGTCCAAAAACATGCTCGTTAGCTTCATCGGTGACTCTAATTTGCCGTAGGTGTGTGAATGTGAGTGTGAAAGTTTGAATGTCTCTATGTGTCAGCCCTGTGATTGGCTGACGATCAGTCCAGGGTGTAGCCCTCCTCTCGCTCCAGCCCCGCCGCGAGGATAAGCTACATAGATGATGGATGGATGGATTTCTCATTTGCTATTTTTTGCCTAGACTTTATCGATATCTTTTGTCTTCATAACCTGATGATTCTATGACTTGTATATTTTCTGCTTTGTGAAGCAGTTTGTAACTTGGATCTGCTAAGAAGCAGCTACATACAGATATGAGAGTGGTATAAACCTGCTTTTATTTCTCAACACTCAAACTGTTCTTTTAAGGGCCTAACTCACAGTGCTGACAAAAAACTAAAACGTTTTCCTGCATGTTTTAGTGAATGATGTTTGCATAAAATTCATCCAAATGTATAACTCGACCATTAATAAAAAAAGAACGTCAAGAAAGTGTTCTGTTTCTGACGGATAAGACTTAAACCTTTCTGTGTGTATCAGAAATATCCTCTTTCAGGGCCCAGACTGTGGAGTGAGGGGTGTCAGCTGAATAGAAGACCTCCACCCTTCTTTTGACCCTCTCTTTAACTCTTCTCTAATTTGTTTATTTCTCTTGTGACCGTCCTTTTCAGCGCTAACCAATCCTCCCGCTCAGCGTGACTATGAGTCTGTCTATCTCTCTGCGATCTGCAGCGGATGACTGCGTGACCCGACCACATGACCGCCTCCTCGTAAACTCGAGACTGTGGAAACTGCTCCTGCCCCCGAGACCCCTCCACACAGACGGCTGTTTCTTTGGTTATTGAACGCCGGGTCAGCTGTGCGACCCTGAGAGGATGTTATCTCTGCTGTCCTGGAAAATGCTGGGCAGATGTGGACTTCTTTCTTTACAGGGTTCACAGATTTATTTTCTCAATAATGCAACTGTGCAATGATGCGGTTAAATCAATGCTTTTCAAACTACTACTACTAAGTGACCAGAAAAGGGGCAACAATGACTACATTTTTAATCAACAGTTCCTCTTCCCATGTCAGAGAGGAGCATCTGCAGAGACACAACATGACCACCTTCTCTCAGCCTTACTCTCTTCCAGTCTTTTCCCTCTCCGTCTCACCCACACACTATTGATTAACTGTAGAGACTTCAGGAGAACATTACGAGCATCAGTAAAAAGCTGGAGAGGACTGATGAAAAGCCAGGGGTGATGAAAGGGAGAGCAATAAAAAGAGAGTGAAAAGAAGTGAGGGAGAGCAGGTACAGAGAGCTGGTTCAGGGGAGGAGAAAGTCTGACGACCTGAGGTCAGGCACGTAGGAGGCAGCAGGGAAGGTTTGACGCAGCAGAGCGGCAGAAATGTGTTTGAATGGACGTGATTGATCAACATTCAGCCTAGCAACTTATCCATCATTGATTTATATCAGAGGGTAATTGAGTAGCCTGATTTGTGCCGTTTCTATTTATTTACATAAGAAAGACTTTGATCCGTCCTTAAAGGTAGAACCAAGGTGGATGAGACAAGTCTTACCGTCATAGCCAGTAATTTGCCGTAGGTGAGGTGAGCAGGAATGTGGTCCGGCTTGGCTCGCAGGGACTCTCTGTACCAGTGTTCAGCTTCAGGCAGCTTGTTCAGTCTGATGTAGGCCTCTCCTGTGAGAGCAGAGGGAGGGTCAGGTCAGGGGTCAAGAAAGCTGGCAGAGGTTAACACATCACACATCTACTCATTGTTCAGAGTTTCCATGACGGTGAGACCAGACCTCATTCCAGAGAGGCACAAAGCCGGCCTCAAACCCCCAACAATATTCTTACCGTCACATTCTTACTGCAGAAACAGGTCAGGAAGAAATGAGCGTCTAAGTAGTGAGTGAAAAACTCTCCCTCACCCTTCCTGATCTGTCAAACAATCATGTGATACCTCCCCCCACCACAGATCTGACCCTCTGCCCGCTCACACCTGAAACAACAATCACCTCCCTTTCATAGCCGTCCAATAACACTCGTATTATTGCAAGAATTTGACAACACGGGCCGGTTATTGGACACAACACAGTTAAAATCAACATTATTACACACCGAGGGGAAGAGCCTGAATGTATCCCAGTGGTTGAAGTCTCACAAGACTTTTGTAACATGGTTTATATTTCAGATGAGTGGACACGATGTTTGGACGAGAGTGGACTGAGAGGTTAATTCAGCGGGGATTAAAACTAATCACTTCCCCGATCAGAGACTGTGATAAGCAACAGGTGTCCCACACGTAATCACAACATGAGGAGTTTTCTGATTATAGGAAAACACACTTTCTATATATTAGCTGTGTAAAGATATCTTTTGGCACATATGCACGTAAAGTCTTAGTCTTAGTCTTAAAAGACTTTTATTGTGAAAAAAGTTAAAGCTACAGAGTTAAGCCCTTCCTCCTGAGATGTAAAGTAATACTAACCATATATTTTCGAGATAATATCAATTAGTATAGCCTTGTAGGGTTTTCAAACTTTTCAATACCTCGTGTTTTAAAACGATACAATCTCATTATTATAAAAGAGAGAGAGCAGCTGGTGTTGGGTGACATAGACAGGAAGTGAAGAGAGCGAGCGCCTTTAATGTAAATAAAGCAGTGAAACAGATAATAAGACATTTATTGATTGTTTCACAGAGATTACGCTCTAAACAACATGCCTACGCCTCCATGCGACCCCGCAGGAAGGTACAGCGTTTAGTTTTTTTAGGCCGAAGTTGACTGTGTGTCTGTCTGCTCCACCCTCCCTCACCTGCAACTTTTATACCTACAGTAACGACATGGCGGACTGTTCCCATTCACAGAACGGCAAATGAAGATGTTTTGTGAAGTCCCGTTCACGTCTCATAAAGATGCAGAAGTTACAGACGGACAGACAGAGAGCAGAGAGACAGACATGTTTTCATGTCGTCCCGACCTGCGGACTGTTGGCTGAGCTCCAGACCACTGCCCAGCGATGGACGTCCAGAAATGTCCCAAACACAGCAGAATAAAAAGAACAGAAACACAGCAGAGGGCAGATCCTCTGCAGATACAGACACCAGCTCACACTTCTCCTGGACGATGAGTGATGATGACGAGGGAATATTTTAATAAGGAAAATCCTGCTCATTCAGCCTTTCATTACTATTAACACTCTGTGTTTAGTGACTGTTTTCTGTGGCAGCACTGTGAGAAGGTGGGAAATTAAAAACAAGAAAATTAGTTTTTTTCTTCCTAGGACTTCTATTTATGTTGCCATGGTAACGAAACAGGTATCGAGTATCGTAGTATCGTATTGAAGTTGGAAGTATGGAATTCTTAAATTTCCTTTAAACTGAGATTAATACCATTTGACACGAGTTGAGAGAAATACAACTCCTCTTTTATTAAGTGTGGGGTTTAATTTTAGTTTAATAAATCATCACTGTGTTTAAAAGCCAGGACTTTATGGATTTCCCGACATTTACCACCAACCACTGAGCTATTAAAAGAAATCTTTCTCGACCTGATCTTTTTATTTGCTGATGGCTTTAAAAGCAGCCAAAATATATGCTTCCCCTTCCTGGCATCAGACCTCCATATGAGGTTAGCACAAACATCAACGTGCAATTAGAAGTGACATGGAGTCTGAGGAGCTGAAAAGCAGCTCCTCGGAGTAGAACATTCCTCGGCCCACCAGAGAGTGTTGGAGCGAGACCAGCGGGGTGCAGATAACCACCCAGGCCTGCCTCTGATGAAAGCTTGTGCTTCTTGGCGTCTGACAAACAGCATGAGAGCAGCACAGTGACTGAAAGTGGAAATACGTCTGAGCAGGTGTGCCAAGTGTGCAAATCAGTTCGGTGAGGAAACAACGCTAAGCTGCAGGAATCACAGATCTCTGGCTCAGTGCCTCCGTTACAGACGCAGAGCTGCTCCAACGCTGACTGCAGCTCTCATCG
Source organism: Semicossyphus pulcher (assembly GCF_022749685.1). Classification (NCBI taxonomy): domain Eukaryota; kingdom Metazoa; phylum Chordata; class Actinopteri; order Labriformes; family Labridae; genus Semicossyphus; species Semicossyphus pulcher. Next base: position 28,619,716 of record NW_027211759.1, on the reverse strand, counting down.
ACATTCTGACATAATCTCAGCCGCTCTGTCAAATCACATTTTACCAACACATAAGGGAACCTGTGGCAGTACCAAGTCTGGATTACAGACGTCCCAGGTTTCCATGTGTGTGTGAGTGAGTGAGAGAGAGAGAGACAGAGAGAGAGACAGAGAGAGAGAGAGAGAGAGAGAGAGAGAGAGAAGGAGGCAGACAGAGAGAAAAAAAGTTGAAAGTGAAAGCAGCTATAATGAGCCTGAGAGCAGCTGTTCTCCAGCTGTAATCTAACAAGCTGCGTTGTTCTTGTAGTAAAAAGCAGATTAACTCTAATTAGCAAAATATGTAAACCTTACTGATGTCAAAACACTGTGAACATTTCTTACACAAAGATTTTCAGCCATTTGTACTGAAATTCCTTTTTCAAATCTAATTTATTTAAGGGTTAATTTTGCAGTATGTCTGGCCCTAATTCAACCTGAACATCAGACTTCACAAAGTTAGAGTGAGCTTAAGTTTTCAACTTCATATTTAAGGTTCAAAGGTTAAAGAGCAGCTCCAGTCATGTTTTAAATGATAAATTGTGTCTTATGTGATTTTTTATGTCGTTTCTCCTTTCACAAAATTACAGCCCAAAACAAAACACGTCTCTGCCATCAATTAGATTGTCAGCTTGTTGAAACTTAGCTAGCTTGAAATGTAGTAATTAGTAATAGCAACGTTAATGTTAGTAGTCAGAAGAGAGTTTGCAAAATGATGATGACAGTTACAGCTGGCTCGTGCATCGCCAAATTGGTTGCCATAGGTTGTACACAGGGCTGGGCGATATGGCCAAAATCCTACATCGTAATATAGCATTTTTCATATCACAATAACGATATTTATCACGATATGTTTTCTGGTAATTTAACAAATAGTTTGTCCATATGAAATAACCACATGGTAACACCTATTTTTAGATAATCCTGTGTGAGTTGAATACTTAGTAATACTCAGTTTTCGCACGGGAGTCCTTTTCTGTACGTTAATGTCCATGTTAATAAACAGTGCCTCCCTCTATGGTTCGCTCCAGGTTCACTCCCACATGCAAGGATTAGAATTTAAAGCATTGTAACGATATATATTGTCATATTGCCCAGCCCTATTTGCACATAATGACATGCATAGCGTCACCCCGTCCATTAACAGGATTGGCTCCTTAGGTTTGTGACGTCTCAAACCTGCCAATCTGAAAACGTGTTGTTCAGCCTGTCCTTGGTACACTGCAGTATAAGCAGACAGGCCCAGCCATGGAGATGATGTTGTCCCTGATATCTCTTGTCTTGCACATGAAAAATTCACAACTGAAATCTGAACAACAATGATTTCTAAGAAGAAGAAGAAGAAGATATACTACACACATACAGACCTGAAATATACACATGCACAAACAGCACCTATGGACATGCATGAATGGAGAGATGTCAGAGTGAGGGGGCTGCACATGGACATGAGCACCGAGCAGTTGGGGATTCAATGCCTCGCTCAAAGGCACCTCGACAGTGCACAGGAAATGACACGGCACCTCTCCAGCTAGCAGTCCTAATTCCAAACTTGGTCTGTACCGGGACTTGAACCGGCCACCCTCAGGCCAGACTCAGCTGCTGTCGACCCCTTTCTCAGAGAACTAGTGGCATGACAAATATTTGATGCTGATTTGATGCTGACAACATTTGATAATTAATGGACAATGATCTTATCCTGTGTGTTGGAGTAAATTCCAAAAAGAGATGTTCTGCTCTGTGCTATCCCACATTCAAAGCTGTTAAACGGCTAACAGCGCTGTAAGAAGCTGTCCCTTATCCATACTAAACACTCGGGGCAGTTAAGAGGCTGCCTGTCCAGAAGAAACACAACAGCTATTTGTTTGAAGGGACCCAGAACAACTAAGAAAAACAAAAGTGCATGATGTATCACCGCAATTTGTTCCAAAACACTCCAAAAATAACCCTCAGCTCCAGCGCTCAGTAGTTTTGCTGGACTTCACAACAACAGATATTATTCTTTGGAAACAAAAGCAGCTCTTACCCATCATGTTGTAGAGGCTCTGTGGTGCAAATTGTCTTGGCATTTTCTGTATTGCTTCTTTAAACACTGTGAGGGCCTCCTGTGAATGAAACAAATAAGAAGGGAAGGTGGGGGATGTTTGCATTAGTGAGCGTAGAGACCCCGCCAGAGGAGCTGGCGCTGGACTAACTAGTCATTCCTCCCCTGCAGCCGGGGGCCCCAACACTGTGAATACACAGCGTGGAATTGGGGGTCGCTGGGAGGCTGGTTCATACAGAGTCGTGGAAAAAGGAGTCACGGCTCTTAGGACGACCAGAGCAGTGTCACATACTGAATCTGGTGTGTATACGAGTGTAGGTCCAATGATTCACCTCTGAGCTTAAGCAGCAGAAGGAGCTGGAACTACCTTATTTCTGAAGCAAATGTTGTGGTTAGAGGTCGGAGGAAGTGGGACTGATCTCTTTCTCCAGCACGCCAAAAATGTATAAAAGCCTTTATTGAATCTGCAGCACCAGGGCTTCAATCCTGATTGAATCAGCAGCGTCAGTGCTCGTGTGCAGTATAAATGTGCAGAACTGGAAAAGCACTTAGTTTAGCCAGCACTGTAGGTCTTTAGGGGCATGAAAGAGAGTGAATTAGTTAGGAGCAGCCTGAGGATTACCTGCACACAACACTGCGTCTCCGATGACACCGGCACTTTTGGAACACGTCCATGTAAAAGTGAGAATTTTCTCAGTGTCCCCTAAAGGCTCCTGAGGGAGCCGCCTGCCTTTAATCTCAATTCATCATGTTTTTAAATCTTCATGTACAGGAGCACTCTCTGAACTCTAATGTTAGCAGTGCAGGTGTTTGTATTGTAAATATGTTTGCAGACATATTTTAAGATGTAATCTTACTGTGCGTTCACACCGAATGCGAAAAGACGTGTCTCTGCGGCAAGATTCCATATAAAGTTAATGCAATGACACGAGCAGTTGCGAATTTGCGCCGGCCGGCACAAAGATCGCAACGCGAATTCGCCTGAGTTGAAAAAATTTGTGTCGAATTCGTGTCACATGGTGTAGCGAAAGCTTTTCAACTTCGAGATTCTCCTGATGCTGTTGGTAACCATGGAGATAAGCCCTGCTTCCTTTCCTCCATTCCAGAAGCAAAGGGCGAAAATTCAAACGCAAATTTTTATCCGGCAGTCAAACTCGCGCGAGTAACGCAAGGCGAATATTCGCTTTGGTGTGAACGTACAGTTATTCTTTAGACGAAAATGTTTATCAGTTTTTGTTACATTTTAGTCATTTTTACCCTTTATAGTTTTAGTCGACAAAAAAAATAAAACATTTGAGTTAGTTTTAGTCATTAAAAAGTCATACCTTTACTTAGTCATTACTTTTAATCAAAATGTTTTCTCTCTTTAAACAAATTCAATTAGCCTTACGTGACACCGAGTGTTTGAATCTGTAAAGCAACATTTCACTCACTTTCACTTGTGTCATATTCAGATTCCATCCCTTGGATAATCTAGCCTCAACTTTCCCCCCGATTCTTGTCCACCTAGCTTGTAGCCACAGGGCATCTCTCCATCTCCCGTTACTACAGTGCTTTGGGTTAAATAAATAAACTGTGTCCATCTGTTCGTTTTGCGTGGATGCTGTCATGTTGTTGTCAAGCTGCTGGGACATCCTCACCCGTATGGCTGAGTCGGATTCAGGGGGATCTGGACACGCCCCTCAACCAGTTCAACCAGTTCAACCAGTAACAGGAATGCATTGCTTGTGTTTTGACAGGTCAGTGGGGGAAAATATGGATTTTAAATATCTGACAGCCTTCCACTCACGTTTTAGTCTCGTCTTGTTAACGAATACATACGCGTCGCCAGAGGTTTTATCATCAACGATCTATTTTTAGCTCATCAACGTCTCGTCTTCATCATGGAAAAAAGGTTGTTGATGAACAGTTACCGTTGGAATTTTCATCAACAAAATGAACACTGGATTTAACAAGTGTATCTGTTCAAGTTGAAGATTTGTACAGGTAAACTGCAGTATAAACAAGATCCCATCAACAGTAGTTATGTGTGTGCAGTAAAGTGAATCTAACCTCACTAATGCTAATGTCCAGGACACAATATTTTGAAGCATACATTTATCCTAGCAAGTACAATGTTTCTGCCGTTACCTCCTGGTGTCCCTGCTCGTGCAGCAGCTTGCCCAGGTTGTACAGGCAGCTGGTGACGGAGCTTTTGTGGGCGTGGGGGTCCTTCAGGTTCTCATCCGGGATATCAGCGCAGGTCAGGAAGGTGCGCTTTGACTCATCTAGACGACCCTGATTCATCAGGATGATTCCTGTGTTCAAGTAGGCCGCTGTTAGAAAAAGATGAGAGTCAGTTCAGGCAGAGGACTTGAGTTCAGCTTTGCTCCCTTTGTGCATAAGAACCAGCAGACCAGTATTTACAGGGGTACTGTACAGAGCCGCCCTGTTTCTACAATTTGACTCTTCTTAACATCTCCTGAAACATCACTGCCAACACCCTCTGCGGCACGATTTCATACACCAAGCTCTTCCTAATGTGATATAATTTGTGTTATTAAACATAGATTTAATATTCATGACAGTGTTAATTAAAGTGGGACGAGCTCGCTGAGAAGAATCCTTGTTGCTCTTGTTGAATTAACTGAGCGCTCCTTCACGAGAGAACCATCTCAGCTAAGTGTGTGAAACCATCTCGCTGAGTGGTCAGCTCCTTGACATGAGTGTCACGCTCTCTGATCTGGAGCCACGGAGATCAATGATGAAAATAGATGCTTGAGTTTGAACAATAAACTTCTGTTGATGCTTCACTGTATATTTCAACACAGTAAGGATCCTCTGTTATACTTTGGATACTTGCTAAAGTAAAAGGTTTATAGACAGAATCTAACAATCAATATGGAGCTGCAGAGTAATTAGTCTCTGTAGACCTGCCTATCTAAACAACTCCCTATCAAGTGTGGCTGTGTGAATACATTAACTTAATACAGCAGATCAATCTGGAAGGCTGCTCCGCTGGGTGTCGAACCACTTTAAGGGTCGTGGCTCTCAACAAACGAGTTATCTTCTTCTTCTTTCCTTCCAATGTGTTATCTCAAAAGCTCACATTATTTAAGTCCACGTCTTTGCACCTCACGGTGTTATCTGTCCTATACAGCGATGTGTCAATGGTTAAAACCCAGACTTTTCCACTGCATGCATGTGAACTGAAAGCAGTATAGATAAGAAAAACTACAGACGGACTAAAGAAAGTTTTTCCAATTCCATCATGCTTCTGAACTGATTCTCCGTCTGCAGGAAAAGTGACAGAAATCAATAGAACTTTATCACAAAGGAAAGACAGCTCTGCATATTAAAGAAAAAGCTACAGCTCGCTCCCAATTAGGCGGTGAGTAATGGTGTAACCTTGAAAAACGCTTTAACTGTCACTTTCTAATTCTGCCTTCAACATGTCTGCTGCTCCAGGTAATTAATTAACCTTGTTATCGGCTGAACTGGATTGAATAATTGCACGCTGAATGGAAATGTTCTTGTCTTACCGGGATCTTGATTAGGTCTATAATTAATCCAGGGACTAAAGGAAGAGACGTTTAGGAATTCTCTGCTTATCTGTCACTGACTGATGCTTCGAACAATGGGGAGCTAATTTAGTGCATGATCAGGTGAGATTGTGAGCAATTTGTAGCAATCAGGGAGTGAAGCTGCTAAAGATGACACTGTACGGAATATATAATTCCAGGAAAAGCAGGAGAATTGTGTTGCATCTGCACGGAAAGGAGGAGAAGAATGGGCTGGATTCATAATAACTGACATCATGCAGTTGCTTGGTCCGTTGACTTGGTTTTAAAAGCCTGGCAGCCGTGTTGAACGCTGAATTCAGTCGTACACCCGCTGCCCTTTGCCACCTTTTCCTCTCCCTTCTCATAACCACAGCCTGTGTTCACTGTTGCCTGGACACGGCACAGCCACGACCACAAGAGCTGCAGATTGTCAATAAAAAGGAAGAGCGGTACTTACAAGCCAGAGTTGGCCGGCTCCCAATGGCCAGCTTATAATAGTGGAGTGCCTCTGAGAACTTGTTGCTCTCCTGTAGCAGCAAACCTCTGGAACACACAAAGGGACAGATGGTTCAGGCAGTTTAGAGCTTAAGAAAGTCAAAAGAGGAGACGTTTAAAGTTAAAAAGCTGCTGCTAGGATTAGACAAGAACACATGCAGCTGATAACACAGAGGAGAGAGATTTAGATCTGAGCAAACCACAGACATCTGAGCACACTGTGAGTGTTGGCCCTGGATGTTTTGTGTTTCCCCCCTCAGGCTAAAACAGCATCATTAATAACCCTGTCAGACAGACAGCACTCTGGAGAATACAAGACAAGGCGCTGGCACTTCCTCTGAGAGAGCAGCCCTGATCAATGGACACACATGTAAAAGGAGAACTCGCTCATTTGTTCGCACACACTCAAGTCCTTTAAACAGCTTGGAGTGGAGACACACTTTAAAGAACATCAGTATAAAAGCCTGAGAGGGACACTTTGACATCAGCAGAAATGTAAGAAAAGAGAAAAATAAGGTAAAACATAAACTCACAGGTTGTACAGCATGTCAGCCATGTTGCTGCGGTAATAGAGGGCATTTCTGTACGCCTGTTCCGCCTCCTCCATCTTCCCCTGGCTCTTCAAGACGTTTCCAAGGTTGCCCCATGCTGACAGGGTACAAAAGAAAAGGTTAATAAAAAAGAAAACCTTCTTTAATACAACTTTGTTAGACTCTAAAAAAGCTTTCAGATTAAAGCAGCAGGAGAGGGCATTTCTGAGGCAAGTAATTATTTCCTTGTGTTATTCACAGCCTCTCACTGACATGCGTTCAGTGTTTTTAACCTCTGAGGAGAGCGCTATTCTGCTGCACCTGGTGCACCGAGACATTATGGATAAAAAGAGATGACACACCAGGGGAGGTCTGTGCCAAAACCACCAGTCATTATGACAGGGTGTGTGAAAAGAGGACCACCGCAGTGCTATTGCATGGCTAATAGCATTACTGTTGAATGGCAGTAACTGACAGGTGAAACAAGGCTGCTAAAAAGCTTTTGCACATTGTGTGCAGAGGATGTGAAGTGTGAAGATAAATGTTGCGAGGACAAAATACATTCATTGGATATAAAATGGATGCTGGTGTAGATTGCTTTGTAACACAAGATCATCATCAATCCAGGTTTAAGGTTATTTTAGAGTTAATTCAGTTAAATATGCAAATAGAGATCAAGAGGTAATTGTGCATTAACACACATTATTATGTATAACACCCTGTAAAGACAGTGTTTCTTCTTGCATCTTCACCAGTCGTATTAAATAGGAATGTAAAATCTTGGCTCATGCTGCTTTTGTTGCAATGTGTTTAAAGTGCTGAAATATGCAGCGAGCCTTCAAGCAATGTTTTAGTTGTTGAAAAACACCTAAGGCTTCCCTGTGGAGTCAATATAAAAAGGCATAAAAGACAACAAACCTTGAGTCAACAAAGCCTCCAGCTAAGAACAAGTGAATAAACAAAGCTTCTTTAAAAGTGAAGAAGGGCTTTGTGCATCCTGACATTTCACTGTTCGAACCGATGAGTGTGTCTGTGTGTCTGTGCATCTGTACGTCTGTATGTCTGTGCGTCTGAGTCGGTGCGTCTGTGAGTCTTTGAGTCTGTGCGTCTGTTAGTCTGTGCATCTGTATGTCTGTGAGTCTGTGCGTCTGTGCGTCTGTATGTCTGTGAGTCTGTGCGTCTGTTAGTCTTTGCATCTGTATGTCTGTCAGTCTGTGCGTCTGTTAGTCTGTATGTCTGTGAGTCTGTGCGTCTGTTAGTCTGTGCGTCTGTGAGTCTGTGCATCTGTATGTCTGTGAGTCTGTGCGTCTGTGAGTCTGTGCATCTGTATGTCTGTGAGTCTGTGCGTCTGTGAGTCTGTGCGTCTGTGAGTCTGTGCATCTGTATGTCTGTGAGTCTGTGCGTCTGTGAGTCTGTGCGTCTGTGAGTCTGTGCATCTGTATGTCTGTGAGTCTGTGCGTCTGTGAGTCTGTGCAACTGTTAGTCTGTGCGTCTGTTAGTCTGTGCGTCTGTGAGTCTGTGCGTCTGTGAGTCTGTGCATCTGTATGTCTGTGAGTCTGTGCGTCTGTGAGTCTGTGAGTCTGTGCAACTGTTAGTCTTTGCATCTGTATGTCTGTGAGTCTGTGCGTCTGTTAGTCTGTGCGTCTGTGAGTCTGTGCATCTGTATGTCTGTGAGTCTGTGCGTCTGTGAGTCTGTGAGTCTGTGAGTCTGTGCAACTGTTAGTCTTTGCATCTGTATGTCTGTGAGTCTGTGCGTCTGTTAGTCTGTATGTCTGTGAGTCTGTGCGTCTGTTAGTCTGTGCGTCTGTATGTCTGTGAGTCTGTGTGTCTGTGCGTCTGTATGTCTGTGTGTCTGTGTGTCTGTGCGTCTGTGCGTCTGTGAGTCTGTGAGTCTGTGAGTCTGTGCGTCTGTATGTCTGTGCGTCTGTGCATCTGTATGCCTGTGAGTCTGTGCATCTGTATGTCTGTGAGTCTGTGCGTCTGTATGTCTGTGAGTCTGTGCGCCTGTGAGTCTGTGCATCTGTATGTCTGTGCGTCTGTGAGTCTGTGCGTCTGTGCATCTGTATGTCTGTGAGTCTGTGCGTCTGTGCATCTGTATGTCTGTGCGCCTGTGTCTGTGCATCTGTATGTCTGTGAGTCTGTATGTCTGTGAGTCTGTGTGTCTGTGCGTCTGTATGTCTGTGTGTCTGTGTGTCTGTGAGTCTGTGCGTCTGTGCATCTGTATATCTGTGCGTCTGTGCGTCTGTGAGTCTGTGCGTCTGTGCATCTGTATGTCTGTGCGTCTGTGAGTCTGTGCGCCTGTGAGTCTGTGCATCTGTATGTCTGTGCGTCTGTGCGTCTGTGAGTCTGTGCGTCTGTGCATCTGTATATCTGTGAGTCTGTGCGTCTGTGAGTCTGTGCATCTGTATGTCTGTGCGCCTGTATGTCTGTGCGCCTGTGTCTGTGTGTCTGTGCGTCTGTGCGTCTATATGTCTGTATGTCTGTGAGTCTGTGCGTCTGTGAGTCTGTGCATCTGTATGTCTGTGCGCCTGTATGTCTGTGCGCCTGTGTCTGTGTGTCTGTGCGTCTGTGCGTCTATATGTCTGTATGTCTGTGAGTCTGTGCGTCTGTGAGTCTGTGCATCTCTATGTCTGTGCGCCTGTATGTCTGTGCGCCTGTGTCTGTGTGTCTGTGCGTCTGTGCGTCTATATGTCTGTATGTCTGTGTGTCTGTGTGTCAGATGTGGCTCTGTTCAGATTTCATATTAGGGATATTGAATGTGAGTGAGGGACATTGCTGCAGCTCTGTTGGGCTGACATTCTGCCAAAACAAACAGCTGTCATGCCTCAGCTCCGCTGCAGAATCTGAAAGGGAAATTAGCTAACACAACATGTCCCACTGTTGCCTTGAGAGTTCCCGGCCCTGCCCCCCCCCCCCCCCCCCCCAGCAGCTCGGAGAAGTTAGCTTGGATGAGAATCTGTTTCTGATAACCTTGAATGTGAATGCTGCAGAATATTTTATCTGATGTTAAAGGTGCCAATAAGAGACGGGTAATGGTGTCCTACAAAGTGAGACAGTGCATGTGGTGTCATTAAACAGATTGCATGCTGGGAATGAGAAGGATTATGATAGAGAGGTCCGACTCTGTTGTATTCCCTGAAACAAAAGTAAAAGTGTATTTCTTGGAATGACTTGGCCTTGAGGGATAACAGTGGCACCAGTTGTTTCCAGAGTTTAACTTCTAATAGTAACTTTTTGAATATTCTGTGCTCAGGCTGAGTGATGAAGAGAAGACATTTTGAAGCAGCTTTACACTGAATTATTCAATGGTGGCAGTTGAGAGACAGCATGTATTATCAATTGAAAAGCTCGCTCATTATTCAGCTAACCAAGTGCATAAAAGATTGAATTTGCACATGTTGATCCTGTGCGCCCCTGATTTGATGGATGCATGCATTGAGTGAAACCGTACCTTTAGCAGGATTGACATAAATCCCTGACTTGTAGAGCATCTCCTCATTCTGCCAGTCGCGGTTCCTCAGAACAGTTTTGACACCAAAGAGAAGCACCAGAGCAGCGCTGCAGTACACCAACATGGTCCTGGAGGACCTGCGTCGTAGGCGGACGTACAGAGATCTCATCCCCACGGCCACCAGCAGGCAGAAGCCCATGCTGGGGATGTACAGAACTCTCTCTGCTATCACAAAGCCCACATAGAAAAACAAGTTTGTGGCGGGGAGGAACGGGATGGCCAACAGGCCAAGAGAGAACACCACAACGTTTTCTGTGGTGGGCAGAGGAGTCCTGATCTCATAGTGCTTTTTGGTACCATTTTGTGCACTATCATTATGAGTGTCTGTGTGGGAGTTGTTCACATGTTCATGATTGTTATACTGGTAACTGTGCCCGTTACTGTTCCCGTTCCTGCCGTTGGTGTAATGATGCGCTTTGCCATTGGTTTCCTTTCCCTTAGCCGCCGCCTGTTGCGTCCACAGGCTGAACCACGCCAGCAAGAGCAACCCAAGGTAAAAGGCTGCTGTGTGTAAGTTCCTCCAGTCAGAAAGGCTCCGGATCAGCGGCAGGGCGTCCATTGACCAATCAAAGCTGAGTGTGTCTGGGCAAAGCAGAAGCCAGAAGTTGATGGCAGGCAGGTAGAAAAAGGTCAGCGTCCTGGTGAGGAGCGACGGGGAGTCGGCTGCCGGGTTGTCAGAGTTGGAGAAGTTTGGGGGTTTGTTACCCATCCAGTAGAAGCGTCCAGCCAACAGCACGGCTCCCCAGGCTGCCAGCAAAAACACATTCAGCAGCAGGTGGATGTTCTTTCTCTGGAAGACAAAGAAAACAGACTGATCAAACACGTGAGTTACTGGAAAGGAAAGGAACAACTGTTGCAGAAAATATAGTCCACATATCAGAGCACCGAGCCAAACATAGTTTGGCAGCTGTGATATTTATGACTCTTGGACCTTAATATTTCTTGTGACCAGGCTATGGCTTGGACATTGATCAAAGGAAGGCCTGAGCTTACATCACTTTAACTCACAAGAATATAATGGCCACAGCAGTACAGCTGTGTAATGCCATCTGGGACAAAGTGAGTGTTCAAGGACAGTTTAGAGAGTGTTTACTACAGAGAAGCTTTGATATGTGTTTCATCAAAAAGTTCTCTTTTGGCTGCTGGGATCTTTTTGGAAACCCATGAAGCAGGAACAAATCAGTTCAGCGTTGTGTTTTTCTTTTCCATTAGTGACTCTTTAGACGACATTTACAGCCAACCAGGAAGAAAAATGGCAGGCTAACAGTTATTAAAGCCAGAACACGAACACTGAGTCAATTCACTGATTGTTCCATCAGAAGCGTCCATTCATGCAGGTTTCTTTCCTCCACAGACACATCAAAAACAAACAATGTGAACCCCATTAATCATCTTATAGACTTGATATTAAACACTTTCCTACACGCTGTGTGGAACCACTCGTGAAATATTTACAGCGTGTATGGCTGTTTAATACTTTGTTGGCAGAGCAGTGAAAAATGACTGGGCATATTTCCCCCTGAGCGTGTTCCAGTGTGACGACCGGCCGACTCGTCTCACTCATGGTGGAAACTTTTAGAAACTTTTGACTCAAATCAGCAGCACCTTCGTCCTGCAGTATTAAACAGCACTGAGCCTCAAAAACACATCGAACATGGGAAATATTTCAGGACCCCAGAATGCAACGAAACATAGATTACCAACACATCCCACTGTGAGCTCCAGTGGTCTGTTCCATCAGTCTGAATCTAAATCTCCAGGGCATCACAGTCCAAGCTGTTATCCTTTTCATTATTTAAAGTTAAACCCAAGGCACGCAGGCTAACATCACATCACTAATATTACAGTGGATGTGATCCTTCTTTATATGTCTGAATGCCAAAGGGCACAAACATGTCTCATCTGTGATCATAAGATTCATACCACCACTGCTTTGGGGTTGCACTATTGATTTCCTCGCCTGTCCGTTGTCATTTACAGATTGCATTTATGGAGAAAGGCTTTAGTAAACTCTGGGGACGAAGCGCTGCAGGGGGAAAGCTTTACTGTCTGCTCACGATCTCATGTGCATGCAAAAAGCTGCAGCTTCACTGAACCGAGACTGGAAACACAGAAGAGAAAGATCTGCTGTTGTTGTGGTTAAATGGAGGGAGTGACCAGAACAGGAACAGCAGACGATACAGTACTATTAAATATGATAAGTTTATGTATTCAGTGTGTTAACTGAAGAGTAAAAGAAGAGCTGCTCTTTAAAAAAGGTTAATTTCACTGTGTTTTAAATGCAGTCAGTGCATCTGTGTGTCTGCACCGTGGAGCTGTATGTTTGTATAAATTATTCATCGCGGTTTAAATATCACAAACATGAAAAAACAACTTGTATAAGGTCAGCTCTGTCAAAAGCTTCGGGGAAGACCTGACAACAACCCGCAGAGCTTCAGTATTTCAGGAGGATGTTCCACTGCTGAAGAAGTTTTCAGACGCTCGACAACAAAAGGTCATCGTTTCAATCTAAATCACCGTTTCTCATTAATTTAAGGTGTTACAGGCACCTTCACAGGAATTACAGGGGAGCAGAGGCAACTGTTAGTCACAAAGGAAGGCACTCTTTTTCATTTATAGACGATATATAAGAGTGGAGTCATGGGAAATGTGACTATGCTGTAAAATCACAATAAATTGAGGGTATAAAGTCATTGGAGCTAATACACTAACCATTTCAATCTGTCAGCCATAATGACTCTACTTTAGTTGGAAACCCACTGTGACAATGGATGCTTTTACTACCGAAACCAGGCCACAGCTCGGCGACTGGAACAAAACATTTGAGTGTCTGTAAAACATCCGTCTGCAAATGAAGAAACAGCTCTTACATGTTGTGAGGCTTCAAAAATGAGACTGTAACGGCTGCTTTCATGTGAAAATTCACTGCGAGTGACTGTCATGTTAAATGTAACAGTGCAACTAAAAATATGTTCAAATTGTCTTGTTAAAAAAAGGTACATAAGCCCCACTTCCTGTTGAACAAAGGTTAATACAACGTCAGTGTATCATTTTAATTAGCTCCCAGTGACACGCAGGAAAGCAGCATCTGTGCTCCTGCTGCAGGATTCACCACTAAAGCCGGCTTATAACAAACATAAACAGCACGAGGGGTACACAAGACAAGACGGATACAGAACAGCTTTGTTTTGTTCTCATTCCTGCGAATGCGACACGAACATGAAGAATAATCTCAATCTGCTGAGAACGCTGTGAAACCGTCAGACATTTGGTATACTTTGGTTTCTGTACAAATAAAACAAACAAGATGCAGTAAAATGTGTTAATTGGTGAGCTTAAGATGTGTTGGTGGACAGATTTTATTACTTTCAAAAGCAGCCACAGCTAAGCTAAGCTAACAGGCTGCTGGCTGTAGCCGCATATTTATGGTACACACATGAGAGTGCTGTCAATCTTATCCTCTAACTCCTGAAAGCAGCATTATATTCAAAATGTCGAAGTTCTTAAATGCAATGCAAGATGCTAATGATCTTCACTCCCTGTAGATGTATGGTTCATAAGGTATAAAATCTAAAATAACATATTAACCTGGTTACAAACCATAATAAAATACTTCACAGCACAGAAGAAAGCTTACAGTGAACTCCAAATCCTCAAGAATATTTGTGGAATTTAGAATCAGCAGCCCTCCTAAATTAATCTTCCTTCCAACCGCTCAAAGTAAAACTTTCATCTGAACTTGATTTGAACTCTTGGGATGGATGGATGGTTATCATCCTCCTCAAATCTCACACACGAGGTTTCAACATGCACTTCATCCCTAAAATCACTGGAGCGGAGAAGCAGCGGTCCTGTGGCTACTTTTTAATCAAAGCAGGTGAGCACAAACTCTACAAAGAGATGAAGTGGACTGAAGTGGTCTGAGAGGCCCTGCGGGTGTACTTTGTGCAGACTTTGCCAGTGAGGCTTGCTGAGCAGTGTTAATACATCTCAATCACGGCTTCAGGGAGATGCAGCCTGGATTTACGAGGCTCTTCCACAGGCTCTCAGGTCGACTCTGCGGCCCAAGCACGGGCTTAGGAGACACCAGCTCAGAGTTAACTCAGAGGACTCTTTAGAGGAGAGACTTGAAGAAAAGCCTCCTCTATTTTCAGAGTGAGCAGGTCATCAGAAATTGGGTGTTATATAGGTTGGCATTGCGCCAGGCTCCCAACAAGACTCCCACAGTGCACATCTCCTCTGAGCTGCTTTCTGCTGTTTATGTCAGGTTTTTGCAGAATCGTTGCTCCTGCTGTGACGTGGCCACCGTCCGCTGGGTAAAGACTTGGCAGGCCTGTTACATGTTTTTGTGTATAAACCTCAGAAGGCCAGAAAGTCCTGATGCAGACAACAACCTGGCACTGCTCCCATTTATACTCATACCTGGCTGTGTGACAAACAGATATGTCATCCTGACTCTTCCCAGGCGCAGCACACACTCAGACAGCACCACCTTAACCACATCCACATGTCCACACTCAGGACCCAGGAAGCATTTCATTTGCATTCTTCATGCTGCGCATGCATATTGAAGAATAAAGTCGGTGGGGCAGTTTTGAGAGCATAAAACAATCCTTTGATTGAACTTCACACGTCTGTAACCCCAGTGCTCCTCGTCTTTCTAGGAAAATAACTGTGAAAGCAAAGAAAGGCAGCAAGCACAACAAGAAGTGCTCTGAAGATGTTCTGGAGGACACATTACTGGGGGTACAACAAGATCCCTGAGTCCATTATCTCTTGAGAAAACAAACATGGGTTTTCCCTAATGTGCTCCCGGTTAATATGTCTACCATTCAAAAGCATAAGTTCAATTACCAGCCGGGGCAACGGCTCCCTGGGTGCTCGAGCTCTATTATGCAGCAAAACCAAGGCATTCCAGCTTTTCTCTTCAGTCTATAATCCAGTTTAGTTTGAAATAAGTGGTTTAGCACAGCCCCGTAGGAGGCATGAGGGCAGGCTTTTCTCTCCTCTTTGTGTTCAGGCGCAATCAGTTCAGAATTGAAACAATTTAGCCTTTATTTGGCAGGCGTGTGAATAAAATATCCTTGGAGATGAAATGCAAAACAAGCCAATTACAGAATCCCTATTAATGCCGGCGCCTGCCTTGAATTGACTGAGAAGAAAACGCAATCCAACATGTTTCAACATCCACGAGGGTGTTGTGATGTGAAGGAATTGTTGGGGCAAAATAAAGTGGAAAGAGCTCAGGGAGAAATTTAATTAATTAGTCTGGAGAAAGAACTCGGTCTGCATAATTGTCTGATGCACACCATACCATTTTTCAAGAGCAGTTTAAGAACAATCCATCACACTCCAGGTCTAACAAGCCCATCAAACTGCAACGCTGTGACCGGCTCACGCTCCAGCATCACCTCTGAGACTGTGAAGTAGGAGTGGCGTGTCTGTCCTCCCCCTCCTCTTCATCATTACTGGGATCAATTGTCTGCAGAGGGCCTTTCATCAAGCTCTGGCCTCACATTGATAGACTTGTAATGGAAGTGAAAATGAGCTCAGGGTACCAATCAGAGAGAATAACCAGCTTCAAAGCCTTCACACACACGCACACACACAGCTGAAATATAAAAGCTCAGGTTTGGTAAGAGCACCTGATGCTTTGGAAAAGTGTTTTATTTCTCCAGGTCTGATGGATGGATACACACTCGGCCCTGTCCTTGTTCTCTGGCTGCTGAATCAACTATTCAAGCTTGTGGTTGATGAACCTCAAACACACCACTTATCTTCCCTCCTTCTTATCAGCTGCAGCTGTTGCGATCCTCTCCCCTGAGACATTAAAGAACCTTTGGGTGTAAAAACCTGATTGTGAGCAGGCAAACAAGATAAGAGCCCGACTGTTACACTTCCTAACAACGTGTAATGAATCACCAACAGCTGGTTCATGTTTCCGAAATGTGATTAAGCTGAAGCCTGACAGTTTGCTCTCTCACACAGAATATGTAAGATGGTGCATTTAGCTTGGGCCAATTTCAAAACCATTTATGCTAAAATGGCAAACACTATTGTGGAAAAATGTTCTGACTTGATTTTTTTGGCAAACAAAATGTGTGAATGTGAAGCTTCCAGTCAGACTTAAAACAGGGGAAATAGGTTGAACTGGCTCGGTCGAAAGTGACAAAATCCACCTGCCAGCATCTCCAGAGCTCACTAAATAACATCTTTTATTTTGTTGGTCTAAGTAGAACAAAGTAAACAAAATATATAAGACATAAAATCTAATTCGTAAAATTCACAAGTGAATTTCCCTTTGGGGATCAATTAAGTTATTGTCATTGTTATAAACGTGCTCTTAATGTACTGGATTTGAAATAAAAAAATGTCATTTTAATCCTTTTAGATCACATCCCCGGTAATATTGTGCATCTATTTGATAATATAGGCCTAAAAAAATACAGAAAATCAATTTCTTCGTATTCTTGTATCAAAATCCGATAATTTTTTGTTCCGGTAAAACTAAATTTCACGTGTGCTTACATAAGTTAGCACCAAACAATTTCAACCAATCAATCTGCAACATTTAGCCGCAGAGCACCAAGAACGCTCGGTCAGTTAGCTAGCTACTGCGCTGTAGAGAACGTCTGTCTACGCCCACTTCTCAACGATCAAATCAAATCCCTCTAATGATATGTCCCGCCTGCACGTCCTGTTTCACTCGGAAATACGTCACGATACGGAAGCTAGATACTCTCGAAATGCCGTTTCAGCTCGACTTTAACAAACCGAGGTGCTATGTCCACGCATTTATTACCCCATGTGTTAGCAAAGCACAAATGCTGGAAAAAAGGAGAAATAGCTCGTTTGTTTAATCTGTAAAAATAGAAAAGGTGGAAAAAAAAACAAGACGCATTCTTGTTTTACAATTTCAGTCTTGATTGTGAAAGGAAGTCACTTCCTGAGGTTCCTGCTGGTTGCCTGGAAATGTCACAGTGATGACAAGACTCCAAACTAGCTATCCTTCCTGTTTTAGCCTAGCTTCATAATCACTAGGCATGGGTCATGAATTTCAAATATTTATTTTGGGTCATTCATTTTAAAAAAATATTTTTTTCCCATAGTTTTTATCAGCGCCTGCTTGTAACACGATATACCGCCAGACGGTGGCTGTAGTTAATCTAAAAGCTGTTTGCTAACCGCCATTAAATAACAAAAGAAGAAGAAAGTGTAAGAGCCAGGTGCCGGTTAAATTGGTGCAGCGCTGTGAGATTAGGAACTGGATAAAAATGCAGAAACTTCTGCAGCCGTCACAGAGTTCTGCGTGGAACTCGTAGACAACAACTATGCACGGTAAGAGAAGTGATCCATGTCTGTGTATGTAGGGAAGATGCACAGTTTATTATACCCCATGTTTTATAGAGTAGAGTATTTGCAGTAAACACAAAGTAAAACGTAGAAAGAGTTGCGATAAAGTAAATCTCTCTCCCCTTATGTCTGCACGATGATGCACAAATGATGAACACAGTGAAGGAATGCCTCAGGTTTTTTTTTCAGTCTACTGTATGAACAGAGCTTCAAGTGAATCAGACAGTAAATCACCTCGAGGCAATAAATTAACATCTGTTTGTCACTTAGCTGAGATAAGCTAAGCATCTCTTCAGGATAGATAACCCTCTCTCTATCAATGACCGTGAAGCTGCAGAGTAAAGTTTACTTAAAGTCAAGTGGACAACTGCTGGATCGTGGACCACATGGAGCGAAAGGTCATGGGGTCAAACCCCCTGGCGGACCTGCCTCCCACTGCACGTGATCAAAGCTTTTAACCCTTTTGAACCAATCAGAAAACATACAGAGTCAGCTGCTCTGGGGACATATAGGAAGCTCAACGATGGAGAAACGCAGAGCTTTGAAAACCCGACAGTGATGAACAGGAATCATGTAAAAAACAGACTTTTGACTGAAACGTTAACGATGAGGGAACTAAAAACATGCAGGGAGATGTGTGTGACACTTTATAAGGAGCCAATCTGGATGGAAGGCACTGATTGGCAGGTTAAATGTCTCTGAAGAATCTCTGCCTATCTCTAAAAACCGAGGCGCTGGGGTACTTGGCAAAAGCAAATAAATCCGAGCATGAAAATTTCCAACCAAGGCCTCGTAAAAAAACCTTCCAGCTCATGCTCTGTTGGTCAGCTTTTATTAACCATAATCATTGAACCAACACAGGATCCATTTCTCCTGAAACCTTCACTCAACATTCCCGGCCGTCTCCTCTTAAACACACTTACTTTAAACGCTCCAATCATGCCACAAAATGTCTTCACTGAATGCTTAAACCAGGTGATGCTTTAAGGGGTCAGAAAGGGTCTCTCTTTCCCGCTGCCTTAATCAGAGAGCATTTATTTTGTCATCAATGGCAATCAGACGTCTTTAGATTCATAACGGCATAGGAAAGAAAACCAGAGGGTGTTTCTGGAGGGGAGGAAATCTGAACTTCTGGTTTAAATAGAGAAGTGTGCTTTAGGTAGGCAGGAGTAAGATGAATTAGGGCCTGAGGCAAGGATCCATAAACAGCTAATCAATGGAAAGTCCTCCAGTTTGCCAACTTCTCCGTGGTTACTGAAACTTGAGTCGATAAAATGTAACAAAACTGCTTCAAATATTCTCCAAAAGTCCTCCTGAAGTTCAAGTGTACCAGCTGGACCCGTGACTACAAGCAGTAAAAGAAATGTCGCAGTATTTTGCCTTTTGTTAAATATGAGCTAGCTGGTCACACAGTCACATCAAGGTCAGACATCAGAATGCATTAAAGTATCTGAGAAGCCCAGAAAATGGAACAACACTTAGCTCATCTTCATAGGTACTCAATAAAAAATGAACTCATAGTCGGAAGAAGGGAGTGCATCCGACAGCCCAGACAATAAGCACATAATGACAAAGGAAACCGGCTCAGAACCCTTAACGTTTCATACGACATATTTATTGGGTGAAACCACAGAAATGGTTTGAAAAATAAACGGAGTGTTCCTGATTTCTGGTCTTTCGTTTCCCATATTTATTTGGACTGTGCGGGCCAACTAGACTATGTGACCACTACTGCAAATTGTGTCTGACAAGATGCTGATTCAAGCTCTACTGAGAGGGAAGTGTGGGTTGGGGGGAGATGTTTTTATGCTCCATGCTGCTCATGGACTCCAGTGATAAACGAGAGAGAATATATAGGAAACAAAAAGACAGCTTCTAGTTTCCAGTTGAGTCCAAACCAGATTAGTCCTGTCCATGCATGGATTTCCAGTCATTACTTTGCATTTGGGAGATCAGAGCCATTGTACTGCAGGGTTTAGAGAGGCGGTAAGCTCCTAGACCGCGCATGAATGAGGCAAACACAGCCAGAGCTCAGGTCCAAAGCTAAGCAGATAAACTGTCAGAGGGATGTCAGAAGCTGGAAGTAAAAATTGCTCCGATTGCTTTTTTTCCCTGAACCACTTTTTGAAAATAGCTCCCTGGTGTGTCATGTTACCACGTCTCAGTGACAGCATGCCATTTGTTGCTGTTTATACTGGCTGGTAACGAGCACGAGAGGAGCTCAGCGGACGTAAAAAGAAGACTTGTGGTGTGGTTGATGACGAACAGCAGAAACAAGAATTACCCATAAAGCAGTTGGGGTTTAGTTTTACTACAAGTTTAGTCATCAAATGACGACTTCCACTTTTTACCAACAGACTCTGAAATGATTTTCCACAGATGGATGAAAAGAAATCTGGTAGTTTGTGTAAGAGAAAGAAACAATCAACAGTATTAAAACAGTTATAATACACATGTCCTGTATATGTATAATCTATCATGTGAAACAATGTGACAATCCTGCAGAGAGTTATCACCTGACACCGCAGCTCCCCTCAGCTTTACTGAGCTTTGTAGTGATTGTCAGGCACATGACTCAGACACAGTGACGAGCAAGTAAATATATAGTGGAACAACGAGTCAGGCGTTTCCCTCAGGAAATGGTGGAGACCAAAAACAGAGCTAATAGAGAGTAAAAATTGGACTTACATTTGCCAGATAGAGGTATGACTCCACGAGTGTTGAATGTTTGTTGGTAACTGTTTGATGTATGAACAGCTAACAGTTAGCTAACAAGCTGTCCTTATCAACTGAAAAGGACGTGGCGATTCAGTGTTGAGTTGACAGCAAGTTTCTGGTAGCACTTACTGCGCAACAAATATGTTATAGCAGGTTTAACTGCAAATAACTAAGTGCTAATGTCAACATGCTAACATGCTCACAGTAAAATCACTGTTTAGCAGCTTCTGTTAACCATGTTTACCATGTAAATGTAGTGAGTTAGACTGCTAATTCAGGGCTACCAAGTAGAACTGGTAGAAGCTGTTCATGAGATTTTTCTTAGAACTAAATATTCATTTTGACTTCTGGTGAAGCTTGATGGAAAAAAGAGGTTAACAAAGTCTTTGCAATAAATCCAAAAGGAAACATAATTGACTTTTTGGCGATCCATTCACCACTTGTTGAGATGTTTTACTCTTAATTAAAGTGGCGATTATACGGACATTCTCTCTCCTAAAGCCATGCAGCGAGTACGGATCATTTAAAAGAGCATATTTTCCTAAGTATAATCGGACCATATCCTCCATCCTCTCAGTGAACACTGCATCTCTGAAATATGTCACTTTGTTAATTCCCTGTAAAATCCAGATAAAAACATGAATCTTTCACACAATTTCACACATGTTAACTCTGATCACCAAAAAAATGCTGCATGATTTGTAGAAAAAGTGAAGGATCCGTAAATCAGACTCATAAAATCACTTAAGGAATAACAACTACAAACTAGCAGGCGCTAAATGGAAAATGGCCTCAGAGAGAAAAATATGAAGAGCTCCCTGGAGGGAACAACAGATTAAAAAAAGACAAAGAGAAAGTGAGATCAAAAAGAAAACCGAGACGTGCCCGACATCTCGCTGAAGGTCCCTGAGACTCTACAAGTCTCCACGCAGAGATGTATGAAAATTCAATTCTACACCGCTATGCCTGCGGATTACCAATGAATCCAGGGATTGAGCGAAGAATTCCCAGATGTGCTGGCACAAAAATCATCACCTGCATGTCTCTTTGTAGTGCAACACTCGATCCTTCTGTGACAGGATAGTGAACGAGACACGCATTTGGTTCCTTCAACCCAACAGTAAGCTTTTTACTGTAAGATTGTATAAATCATATAAGAACAACCTACAGGTACATGATGTGTTTTGAAGGGAAGTTTTAGGCCTAATTAATACGTCACAAAACCAAGAGACTGCATGACACAGAATTAACTCAGCATCTCATTCCCACTGAATTTTCCCTCCCCAGATCCTTGTTTTTAGGAGAATTCTTTCCACAATTTGCATCCCTGTTTACTACCGGGTGAATCGTCCCGTGTGGCTTTGCTTTACTGCTGTGATAATCATTCCAATGTGTCACAGAAGACAAATTAGAATTGGGTGTGGGCCAGAGACCATTTAGTCTCCACGGTCGACTGAACGTTTAAGGACAAAAAGTGCAGCTCAGCAGCAAAACAGGAAAGAATGGAAAACAATTAGAGAGAAGTGGAAGAGCGGGGAAGATGGGACCACAGCTGAGGAGAAACAATCTGCATCAGCTTCATTGAAAAGGGTTTGGAAAATTAAATTGTAAGAGAGCTCCCTGACTGCTTATTTTTCACTTTGTTTAAATGCCTAAGACGGAGAAAATCAAGTTAGTAAATGGAGAGGATCAAATACTCATTAAACGTTAAAACTGTCCACAAAGAGCGCTCTGTCCCTGCCACAGAAGGCATTAATATGAGTCTTACTTCCCAGCTGTATCTACTTTGGTTTTGGCTGCCATATTTTGACATTTTCAACTGATACACAGCTCCAAATGATGCAGTTTGACATCCAATCACAGCCCTTACAGTCTAACAATGCAAGTCATGGTGACTCCACATCCTCCTCTTCCTGTCGTACACAAATCCCCTGAAACATGACGCTGCTGGACTTTTTCTTCAGAGCAGAGGAAATCAGTCATTTTACAGTCCATGTATGATACATTCTGCCTACAGTTATACCAGCTGCAGTTTCAACAAATCATGGCATTTTTCCCCAAATAACTTCCTGCCTTTTATGAACATTTTACACAACAACCAGGCGAAGTTACTAAAACACGATGAAAAGGAGAAGAGAAGGAAAACAAATGAGTGAGGAGAATGCTAATTCATTATTATACGCCTTTAATCATTACTATGCTGTTGCTGCTCATTTTTACACTTTTGTGCCTTTATTATTACCATTGTAACCATAAGTATGTATTATCTGTTGTTGCTGTTGTTGTTGTTGTTGTGATTATGTAACAAGAACATATGTTGCTGTTGCTCTCTTTGCCTGTCTCTATCCTGCATCTCCTTCTATCCCGTACAGCCCATCCAGTCGAGGCAGATGGCTGCTCAACATGAGTCTGGTTCTGCTCGAGGCAAACAGTAAGGTGCAAATGTATAAGTTATAATGTCTGAGAAAAAGAGCTGTAACGTAAGCAAGAATCATCAGCTGTCCCCATGACGATGGGGCTGGGTGCTTAAACTCCAGCAGTCACTCAGAGGAGTTGCACAGTCTGATGACCAGGAGGACAAAGGAGTTCCTGAGACTGTCTGTGGAGCTGGACTGGGACAGCAGTCTGAGTGTGGCTTGCCAGGTATAGGTTTGCTACATACTGCCACACAGTGTGTTACCTTTTGTCACAATCAATAGGGCATACGTCACCATAATTTGCCTCAATATACACTTCATTGCTAGGTGTTCTTGAGAGGTGGTCCCTGTGTCATTGCACACTGCTGTGGAAAATAACCCAAATAAGTCAGAACTAACATCAATACAAATATTTCACAATAATTATTCATTGTCTTTACCATGTTCTTGCAAAGTAAATTCAACATACATTTGTATCCATAGCTGTATCTTTAACCCAGTGATGCTGATATGTGACAAGGTTTATCAGCGATGAAGGTAAGGGTGACACGCTTTGACACTGAATGCTTCACCTAAGAGAAGTATCCAGAGAAAGAGAATCATTTTACCATTACTGAAGCAACACATAAATAAATAAAAATGGGTGTGACTGCAGCTTTCAGAGGACTCCAGGACTGTCTGATATCCCACGTTTTAATAAACCTGCACGACACCAGCCTGGTATTTGGATGTGTGTGTTCTAAAATAGAGCCTCCAGTTGCTGATGGTCCATGGGAAGCGGCAGACCATCTGACAGAAGCATTGCTTCCTGAAAATGTCTCCAGCAGACTCTCTCTCTCTCTCCCTCTCTGTCCTTTGGCTGGCCCTCCATTAATGTCTCTCTGCCTCCTCTTCAACACACTTTCACTCTGTCTCCTTCGCACATGCCCTGTTTCTCCTCAGCTCTCCCGCTCTGTGCCGGGAGCGCCCATGGTGATGACAGAGCTCTCCTGGAAAATGCAGCATGCACAAGGAGAGAGTCTGCTGGGACTCGACCTATTCAGGTAATAGTCTGGTCCACTGTGCCTTCAGCAGCAGGGTGACGCTACAGGACGTGTTGACATGATGCAGCAGTGAGTTTGCAGATAGAGCCGACATGTTTTCTTTCCTCTGTTTGTTGGAAGTGGCCGTCTGCCCGTTCCACATCTGAATGATTTCATTTCTCTTATCCATCTGAAACATTCTGGCAGCAGTTTATAGTTTATTGGATATCTGCTCATGCTTGTTTGGATTAGGATTCCTAAACGCTGTATTTACAGTCTTAAGCACACAAACAATTCACATGAGAAAAGTGTAACCTGCCACAAGGCTTTGAGCTGCTCCAGCGTGCATACTCATCTTTTAAGCGAGCTCTACAAAACAACTCGTAAAACATCTGAAAACTAATCAAGTATGTCAACAACTGGGACTTTGGAGGATGAAATTCAGACGGAATAAAGGGGAAAAGGATAAAATGTAGATTCATTCTGAAATTACACAATGTGTCCACATCAGACCAAACATAGGCTTTCACTTTTCCCTTACAGTTATTGGCTGGAAGTCTGAAGTCGTGCAGTTCTGGCTGACTGATTTTACATGCCGGTTTATTTGCTGAGACTGTAAAAAGGAGCCACAAATAGAAACTATGGTCAGCATCTGAAACGAACACCCAAAGAATATTTTACTTGTGTTGCAGGTCTGAACTATAGATTGCAGAGCTGTAAATGTAAATATGGTGAAAGCGTGTGTCTGACTCTGTTCGGGAAAAAACTGACACTGAAAGCTTGTTCATTAAACTGAAGCGCCTGTCTTTACTGTGAGTCCGATATTTGCTGTAACACGTCTGAGGGAATCAATTATCCCTGTGAAAGCTTAATGATTTTGGGAAAACAGACAAACCAGCAAATCTATACATGTCTCCATTAAGACAAAGGGACGCATGCATTAGAAGGATACTGCAGCGAGCTGGTGCTGCTGGGGGACATCCCTCTCCAGGTCTGAGGGATTACATAACATGTCACTATCGATTCAGAGACACGTTGGCTATAAAAAGATCGGGATGTGCCGTCACTTCAGCGAGAAGCGAAGCCAAAGACAATGTGGGATTTAAGCGCCATGCTGTATTTCACTTTTATTTTTCACAGCAGCACAAGGCTTCGTTTGGGGGTTTTTTATTCTCTTTCTGCAGCACATCTTCTCACAGCAGACAAAGTCAGGGTCACACTGCTGGCTGTCGCTGGCACCCTGCCTGTCAGGTTCACTTATCCCTGATGAATGGGAGGCTGAAGCGAACCCAGCTCCAGTCACTTTCTATCACGGTGGCTGTATTTGCCTCATTTTACCCCAAAGCATCACATTAAGGGTTTGAAAGACCTGTTCAGTGTTTGGAATATTACCATGCTACTTTCTGTGCTTCTATTCCCATTAATAGAACCACATTTAAGATTTCAGGAGGTACTCACTTCCACATTCTTTCCAAAAGTATTAGCTATGATGAGCTAGACTCGAAACATGGGTAAGAACCTAGCCTGGATCTGTCCAAAGCTAAAACAAATCAGCCTGGCATCTCCAAAGCTGACCTATTAGCATCTTACATCTTGTTTGTTAAATGTTCACATTAACCGTAGGACAAAAAAAGGCTGTTGTGGTTGTATAGAGGGTTATGTGCGAGGACAGTTTCCTGGCCTGATGCAGTAACTTCCTGGACTCTCTGCTTCTTGTCTGGGAAACCGACATTGAAGACCACACTGCTATCCCCACTGTTTGTGCTAAGTGCTAAGCTAATTTAAGAGCTTACTGGTTGTAGCTTCATTTTTATTCTACTAGGCATGAGAGTCAGATATTAATCATCTAATTAAAAGTGTAGAAAGAAGGGATTTCTGAAGCATAGTTTGCAAAACTATGAAAATAAATTCTCAATTAACTTTAAAATGTGCTAAAAGAGTGGGTTCTGATTTGGTTCTGGACTGAAAGAAACGTGAAACACGCTGACGGCAAGACTCCAGGCTGCCATCGACACTCTTTGTTCTAAGGCTAAGCTAAGCTAAGAGCTTGCTGGCATTAGCTCATGAGAGTGGTGTCTACCTTCTCATCTAAAGGCCAGTTCAGATCAATGATTCGCAACGTGACAGAACGGTTTGAGAATGTTGCAGAGAACATTGCAGCAGTGTGGACTGGTTAGTTGCAGAGTGTCTGAAGCAGTCGCCTGCAGTTTTAGAACTGAATGATGTAGCTATGTCACTTCAGCCAATCAGAAAACAGCATAAATTGGCGTAGGCGCCCTGTCTCTGTCGCTGCAGTAGCCAAAGACGGCTCCAGATCCTCTCTTTCCAAACGCTCTGTCTTCGATGTTTATTAATCAATGTTACCGCTAACATTGTGAGCATGTCACTGTCACTGTCACCGTCATCCACTTCTTTTTATAACGAACAGAAATCCAGCTCGGTAATTCATGTAACCTAGGCCTAATAATGTTATAGCATTAATGCAGAAGTAGTGGGGTATGTCGTGTGTGCGTCGTTGTGCGTCGTTGCTATGGAAACTGTCAGCTGCGTCTGTGCACGTTGCTTTGATGTGAATGGTCCAGTTTCAGAACGTTTACGATCAGAGGTCAAAGGATTCTTTTGGCAGTTGCATCCAGTCTCCTGGTGAATCATTGATCTGAACTGGCCATAACGCTCAGCATGAAAGCAAATAAGCTTGTTCACCTTTACATGTTTTCTTTTGTTTGTCTATAAACGTGTTTCCATCCTGCATGCCTCTGACTGCCCATCTCCACATCCACACCAGAGGCGGTGGTGTGTATCCCCATGTGAGAGGCAGGTGGGTGAGGGCAGGGGGCACTGGCTGAGCCCACCAGGCCCAATCCATCACACAGTGACAGGAGCCATTAGAGCATGGAGGAGCATCTGTGGAGCCCCAGGTAAGAATGTCTCGGCTGGGCTGTGTTTCCCTTTACCTCATCTAATACACAGCAAGGGTATGTATGGAAGTCATATTTTGTATGCAGAGTCTATAGCTCACACACACACACACACTTAGGCACGTAAACAAGACCTCCTCGATGTCCTCCATACCTGACATCACTAAGGTCAGCTCTACGACACCTGAGCTCTCAGTCAAGGTAAACTCTGTCAGCTCCGTCACCCTTCAGACACACACACACACACACACACACACACACACACACACACACACACACACACACACACACACACACAGTGTGAGCGGTGACCTTGCGCTAATAGCCGAGGTGTGAACAGAAAATGGGAGGTGTGAAAGGACAAAGTGTGTAAGGCTGACATTCAGTAAGGCCAGCTGGGTCGAGTCCCAGATTTAGGAATCATTTTCCAGCGGCTGCATCGTCTGAGCGCGCCCGTGAACAAAGGCGTCGCAGAGGAGCGTCTCAGGTTTCTCTCAAGATATATTTGAGAAGTTGTGCTCTCAGAAGGTCCTGATGGATATACAGCACTGACATGACATCACCAAGGTAATTCCTTTTTATCCAGTTTACACTTTCAAAGCGTCAGATTTCTGTATTGTGTGTTCAAAGGCTTGTTCTCATCATGTTCATGTCAGGAGTGTCAGCCCCTCAGGGACTGGGGCTCATATTGTACCTGTTAACATCAGCATCGTGTTGAAAGAGCTCATACTTTCTTCTTCTAGGTAAAAATGTTGACAAAGACTGAAGCATTACATGGGGAGAACAACTGAAATGAACACTATAAAATTGTTCCTTTAAAGTCAAGATGTTTACATTGAATATACGGCCCAATAATTCAGTATTCACCAGGCGAGTTTCACCTCTTTACGTGTCCAAACATTTGTTATAGTGGTCAACAGAGAAAGAAGTCCTGAGGACAGATTATTTATTGCATTACACTATGGAATAAACACCCTGAGATCACATTAAAAAACATTCCTTCCTCTACTTCATTAAGAGCTCTAATTATGCGCCAGTATCTCTTTTAAAAATGAGCCTATTAACTAATCCTGTGCAGGAAATCTCTTGTAAAAAACACTTTTCCACATAAATTTCAATTACAACACATGCACTCACACTTTTGCCAACTATGTTACATTTGAACGCTATAAACCGAATGCCTCGGAGTAGCTGAAAACATAAGAACACATGGCTATAAATGCTTTAATCAGGCTGAGGAGGGGAGAATATCACCACTGTAAAGGTCAGCTTGAGTAAACAATTTAATGTTGTTTCTTTCCCACATTTGAAGGCAGCACGTGTCTGAGAAAGAAGTAATCAGAACACATTGTAAGGAAGGAAAACAAAAAGGGAAAATACAGTGAGGTAAACAATAGGGCTGCAGGGCCTATCGTTTAACAGTCACAACTGTGATGTGTGCATGTGCAATAGTCACATCACAGGATGTGCGATAATGAAGCTAATTAAGTGAAACACGTCAAGCTGCTACTTTATTGTTGCACAGTGCAAAAGGAAAACTCACCAGTTTCTTGTTTCCCATCACGAATCTACAGGAAAGGTCCGTCTGATATCACATCAGTGCAGCTCTTCATCAGAGCACAGAGTGAACTGATGCTGAGCTGCAGAGTCAGCTGCCTGTAAAGTGTAAACAAGCACGCAAAGCTGCTGCTGTCACTGATCATGTCGGTGGGATGATCATGCGATGCATGATCTGTCATGCAAGGTGGCTTACACTTCAGCATGTCGCCTGGGGGAGCTGGGGGTCGAGCCTCTGACCTTCCGATTGAAGGACGACCGACTCTACCACTGAGCCACAGCCGCCCCACTGTGTGTGCCAGCAGGAAGTAAGGAGACTGTGAGCTTTCTTTTCCAAAAGTCACCAGGCTGATCAGACTAAACATACATTTGAACATCATGAGAAATGGTGGATGATATCCTTTAGTAACAAAACTGCAGTCTTTACAAGTTATACAAGTTTGTATTTATTTTGTAAAGAAACATGTTGCTCCACCTGAACCCTCTACTTTTTCATGTTTGAGTCTCTGAACCAAGAGTGGTGTAAGCAGGAGAGTAGGTTTTGTAGGTAATATGTAAATAAAAACACACTGCATTTATACAGTATAATTTCCTGATTCTTTAAAATCACAATAAATATCGCAGAACAAAAAGTTATTGCAACGTTGTTTTTTTCCCAAACCGTGCAGCCCCAGTATGCAGACGGTTACGGATAATAAAAAGTTAAACTGTAACAGCAGGCAG
The DNA here is from genome assembly GCF_022749685.1 of Semicossyphus pulcher. Taxonomy (NCBI): domain Eukaryota; kingdom Metazoa; phylum Chordata; class Actinopteri; order Labriformes; family Labridae; genus Semicossyphus; species Semicossyphus pulcher. Next base: position 28,590,871 of record NW_027211759.1, on the reverse strand, counting down.
ATTTTGGTTTAAAGAAAGTGCTGATGAGTTTGATTTATCTAAAGAGCATTTAGTTTTTTAAAGTTACACCAGATCTCTTAATAAAAGCTTTTGGATGCCAAAGCTCTAAGAACAGCGTCACTGTCAACCCAACATGTGCTTATTCAATTACTGCTCGGGCACTATTGTTTCCCTCTCGCTGTCTCAGCTTTCCTTTGACACTCTGAGCCAGAGAAGTTCTTTTACTTCTTAAATGATCACAGGCAGAAGAAGCCCTACACGTGTAAGCATATTGCACGGCATAAAGTGGTGAATGTTTAATATTCACAGACTCGATCAGAGAATACAAAGTTGGTATGCACTTGTCTAATCCGATAAATTGTTTGTTCTGACCTAAATAAAAACCAGCACGTCTGTTATTTCATCACTATTTCTTTGGCTTTGCTGCAACTTTAAGAGAAAAGCTTTATTTTATCGTAGCGCGTGATTCTCATGTTACACAACATGAATCAAGATAATATCCATGCATTACCTCCTCGCTCTGATTTGTATGCAGACAGACTGAAGTTAAAGGCTTGATGGAATGATGTATGAGCCTACATGGAATTACAGCAAAGCTCCGGGACTCAGCTGCCTTCAACCATCAAACCGCACACAGAAGCAGTAATGACACAAAGGCAGATTTTCAGCAGATATAAAAGTCTAATGTAATTGACTGTGCGCCACAATCAGATAAGCGGGCCCATTTCACCATTTCCATCGTCAAATGTCAGACGGCCGCAGCTGTGTGGAGAGCTCTGCGATAGCGTCGGCCCATTGTGGCCCGTCAGTCACGAAACAGGCTGGGCTCTTTAGTCTGAAGACGAGGTTTTAAGTATTCTCACAAGGAGAAAGCTGGGACATGGTGACAGTCCCTTTTTCATGCTCTTACGCCTTGTTTCCCTCTTATCTCACAACATTAATGTCCCGTTCATTCACTTCAGTTTGGGGATCTGGTGGCCGAGTTGTCAGCACCTGACAGATCTCAGGCTCTAACTGTTGGGAGGAGACTGCATTTACTTCCACTATGATCATCCTCAGCTCTGTGAAAAATAATGTTCATGCAGGCAGAAGAAGGCTCAGCTGGCCCTGAGGGATACCTCCCTTTGCTTATCATCAGTTACAGTGACGGTCTCCCTCCACAGGGACACAGAAAGACGGATGTACACGCTGCTGTGGTCGACTGGATGCCATGGGGAAGTCAGATCAGGTCACAATGCCCATATGAATACATCCATGATCACAGAGCAGCATCACATTACAGACAGACACGTCCTCTGTGACAGAAACCTCCCACGTTAACATGATTTAAGTTATAATGTCAGCTCTTTGTCTTCGCTTCTTTCATGCTGTCTGTGGTGAGACTTAATGATACGCTGCGATAATGAAAATTGTCAGCTCAAAGTTGCACGTTAGGAGAATCAAACCGTAGAAAAATGGCAGCCTCGCTTTCAAAAGTATGCTGTAAAAATATATTACAGTCTTTTGCAGAGTGATAACAAAAAGTGGCTGAGAACTCACACGGTGCTTTTTACCTCCTCAATGCAGAGTGGCCCTCTGAGAGAGAGAGAGAGAGAGAGCTTCACTTTTCCTCTCAGCTGAAATAAGTCATTTCTGTTTTCAGGCTTTGTTAGTTTAATCTTTCATTACACACCTGTTTGTGGCTAATTCACTTAAAATATCACTTTAAACTGACGAAAAAAATAACTAATTTGTCTTGTGAATTAAAGGCACAACCTGGATGTAGTAAAAAGAAGGATCTTTCTGCAGCCTTCTACATCATTTTCTTCAGTTAACATGATTTGCTCAGGCTTTCACATTAACAATCAACATTCTCCATGACTTTAAAGTATGAACTCTTCTTGCTGTAGCTGTTACAGAACACTCTGACTCTGTTAAACCAGAATCACAATGTAAAAGCGTTTCCAGACCGTGAATCCTTTGGGCAAATGTGTGCCTTAATAGGGAAATTGAATTAAACATGCTGCTGAAATGGACAATTTTGAAAGACCCAGAAATTCTTGCAGGGTGAATCATTGGCAATTTTTTAAAACCTTAGAAAAACGCAAAGCTCAGACAGTACTGTATCTTTCTCCGTACAAAGAAGACAAAGAAGTATGTCGAGGCGGCCTCCACTTAATAACAAAACTGTGCAACATCCATCTATCCATCACCTACAGCGCTTACCCTGTTCAGAGTCGCAGGTAACAGGTAACAGCCTGACCATAAACATTGAACATGCAACCTAAAAATGTATTATTTATTTTGATGCCCGATTAATGCACGCCCGTTCTATTACTATGACCCTCCGTCCGCCCCATAGTTTGGGAAATCAGGAAGCGTTGCAGCGGTGATATTGTGGACAGCAAGCAGAAACAAACCTCGGTGAGCAGAAATGGATAAAGAAAAGGGTCTTTTAAATGTCAAGTTCAGCCTCAGAGACCTGCTGGATGGCTCTCTGGACAAGACAACAGTTACCTGTATTTACTGTCGATGTGAACGGAGTTACCACCGGAGTACGTCGAGTCTGAAATACCACTTGCTGGCCGAGCACACAGCTGATGCAGAGAGCCCCAGGTTGTGACAAATGTCCTTAAGTGATTAAACACGCTGATAAATAATAAAATGATGTTATTTTTATCTCCTGCTGCAGACTCAGTGACTTATTACTTGTTACATTCAGGTCAACATGCCGTCTGTAGTTGCTTGTTGGCCTTCAGTTTGCCGTGTTATGCTTTCAGCATGTTTTTTGAGCATGCAGTACCTGTGAGGTTATTCTGTAGAGTATTCTGGACAGTATTTGTCATTGTTTTGGAATGTTGCAATAATAATAAACATACATTAGCATAAAGGAGTCCCATGTTGTAGAGTATTAAAAACTAGAAAAATACCTCTTTAAGGTACATTTGCAAAAGGTAAAAAAATGTGGCATTAATTTGTGATTAATCGCGAGTTAACTTTGGAAAACCATTTGATTAAATGCGATTAAATATTTTAATTGATTGACAGCCCGAATATAAATACTAAGGGTGGGACGAAATATCGATACAGCAATATATCGTCGTCCTGACTCGTGCAATACAATTATGAATAGGCTGGAGCCAAATATCATTTTGCCATTGTGTCTTACTGTGTGACTGCTCGCGGTGGCACTGATGACATGAATGAGCGTGAATAACGTGACGTGAATGGAAAATAATTGGCTGAAGAAGAAGCTGACAGCAGGATAAAAGAAGAAGAAGAGAGCGGGATGATGTCGGGATGATGATAACTATGGTTAATTATTTAACTTCTATGCCTGTGATAAACCTGAACACCACCAATATAAACTACAACACATCAGGAAAAAAGCCTCATCAACACTAGAACACTTCACTCTGGATTTCAGGAGCCACACTGGATGTGTCTGTTGTTAAGGGACACGTCTGCCCCCAGAGACCCCGGCCGAGTTAGTCAACCACGATGGCAAACCATGAAGTGAAATCTGTGGAGGGAAGTTGAACTTTCTGCCAGTGCACAATTGGATCAGCAGCTTTGTGGATTTTCAATCAAACAATGTGTCAGCTCTGAGGCGTCATCTCCTTCAGCCCTTTTGGCCCCTTTTCCTCTCTGGTCCAGCCCCGCCTGAAGAGCCATTAGAAGGCCTGTCTGCTGCTGCAATGAATGGGCCGTCCTCCAGAGGACACGCAGAGTCGGATGATGCTTTAATCATGAGAGGACAGCATGGAGAAGACAGCAGCAGAGGCTCTCACTCTGCACCTCTACACTGTAATGAGCATCAACAGGGAGGAGCTGATTTACTCTTCAATTACACCATTTTCTCTCTTTGTCTATTGGAGTTTCTCTCGCTCGCCCCCATCTCTCCTGCAACATAACATCTCTCTAAGTGTTCTTCTTCGCTGAGGCAGGTCTTATAGCTACTCTCTCATTGGCTGCTCGACAGCCCTTTGTCATGTTCACGCACACGTCTTGTTGAATTTGTTGTGATGAGTCGAGAGTCATGGGTGTCACATGGACTAGACGGCAAACAGTAAACACTTGTGACAGGAGCTGTTGGGGGAAAAGGCTGTTTTATATCTGAGTGCTTCAAAAGCAACAAGAAAATATATAAAGTGGCCTTCACGTTTGTTATGTCAGCAATTTCTTTGAGAAATGTTTTCATCTTCTCTCTCACAGAGTTCAGTGTGAGTATACAGGCACACACGAACATGCTCGTATATAATGCATGTTAAACATAAAGGGAGGAAATCTCCAGAGACACTTCATTTGTCCCAATGCTAATGTGTACCGTGTGGCAAACAGCTCACTATTCATCATTATGTTTTATTAAGACATCATCTATTTCAAAAGAATACACACTAATGGGTCTGTAAGCTATTAGCGATTTATCCTCACACTGGGTTTGGTCTAATGGACTTCTTATTAGTTAAATTGGCCCTTAATTTGATGATTAGAAATCTCTCCATGGAGAAGAGAACAATGCATGTGCCTGTTTAAGGTGGAGCCACTTAAAGGGACAGATTTGTATCCAAACAGGCCGCACAGACAGATGAAGTCAGGACCTAAAATGTGCAAAAGGCCAGTTTATTGTGTGTTTGAATATTAGAATTAGTTTGAGCCGTACGCCTGGATCCCACAGGATCCGTGTCTGGTGCGTTCTGTCTGTGCTGTATCTTCCTACTGATTAGTATGATTACTCATTGCCATACTGATACTTCTGATTCTCACCAAGTGCATTCACTGAGTAAATTATCCACAAAAACATGAATTAATGAATAAACATGTCAGTGAAAAGCAGCATCAATGTTTGTGCTGTCTGCACCGAACGATCCTGCGTGTTCCTGCACACAACAATCTCATGGAACTAACACAGCTGTGCATACACTGGCTGTAACTGAATGTTTTTCACATTCAATTGTGATGAAAAGTAAACACACACACACATGTATGTATATCAACCTTCCACTGTTATTTGCCACATCATTCAGCGTGAAAGAGCAGTGAAAAAGCAGCTCTATGGGGGGACAGAAGAGACTTTTTACCTTGTAGAGGAGCATGATGACTTGTCGCAGCTTCAGCCTGTGGAAAACACAGACGTCGTACAGCGCTGATATAGCCAGCACAGTCACTCCGAGCTCCTTCCACAGCATGCTGCATGCGGCGCAGCCCAGGCTGCAGAGCAACCAGGCCACGAGCCGCAAGGGCCCGGCATGACCCCGCAGCTTACAGTGACGTATGTAGCACAGCAGGGACAACAAGAAGAACAGGGCTGCACCTTCATCTGCACGGCCCACGACGCCCGCCACCGCCTCCGTGTGGATGGGGTGAGAGGCAAAGAGCAGGCCGGCCAGCAGGCTCCACAGGCCTCCTCCCAGCAGCAGGCGAGCCAGGCAGGTGAACAGGCCCGTCACAGCTCCGTGTACCGCCACATTCACCAGGTGGTAACCCCAGGGCTCCAGCCCCCCCACTGCATGGTTGAGGCGGAAGGAGAGGGTGCAGAGGGGCCGGTACGACTTGTGGCTGCCACTGTGTGTGAGTAAGGTGCCCCAGAAGTCATCGTAGAAGATATTAGTCCAGGGGGTCTCTGGGAGCAGGTCCTGATTGGTCTTGATTGCACGGCTGTAAAGAAAACACGATATGATCAGAAGACAGAAAAGAGCTCATTATTTTTAGATACAGTACTGAACACTGACATTATTGTCGATTCAATTAGTGTCACACCGCTTCCCTGCTCTGCCGCATGCAGTAGAAGAGCTATGTCTGAAAACAGTGTTTATGGTATACACTGTTTCTTCTGGCATTGCACTGCAGACTGTCTGAGGACGATGCACAGCTATTCTTTACCAGTGCAAACTAAGCTCAAAATATAGGTTGCTATGAAATGAAGCATTCACAACAGCTACAGCTTACAGCTCTGCCCTGAGAGTGTGGTCACAAACAGAATCTCAGAGGGCGAGCTGCAAGATCTGGGCAGCTTTGCCACCACAGCCACAGCTCTTACAGCTGTGGACTCGGGGATTAAGTAAAGACACCCCACCCTAAACCACAAACAAATACTGGCACGCAGTAGGGGAATGCCATGTAGGCAGAGGGCAGCTTAGAGAGAGGGCGACCTGCGGTGATAATCGACATGGCAGCTCAGAGTTTGTGGGGGGGACACAGGAGGAGTGCAAAACAGACACATGGGTCCATGTGTAAGGACACCAGATGTGTTCTTTTAACATGTCTTAGCAGGACTGGCCACTAAGTAAAGAGCCACTTTGACTTCCTCTCTGCCAGGGACGAACCTGCCTGACCTAACCTAATGCTGCTACATCAGCCACCAGCTGTGTGTCAGCGTCCGGGCTGGTGGTGGCCAGCAGGGGTCAAAGGAGGGAAAAACAGGAAGTCAGGTTCCTCCCCTCAGGAGTCCTTAAATATCTCTTCTGCCAGGTTTCTAGGTGTCTGACAGAGCGCCGTGCCTCCGCTGCTCTCAGCGGGAGATGATGGCGCTGAAGACTTGAAGGCAGCAGAGTGAGCCGCCGCAGAGAGGAGGTGGTTGGCAATAGCAGAACAGAGGTGTTGTAATTAAAGGCGTGATAAATGGGACATGACACGTGATAACCAGCCAAGTGCACCAGGTTGTGATGTGTCCTCACAGCAGTCACAATTACCACACTCAATTAGGTCAAAGAGAGAAGGGCGAAGATAAGGTGCGAGGGAGCCAGAGACAAGAAGTAAATTATGATTTCCATGTTTGAATCAAATATGTGTGAGAGAACTGGAAGAACCAAAGAAGCTGTTAACTCAAAAATAATGAACAGCTTCCTCGGCTGTTCTGAAGCTCTCAAAGAAAACACTTTACCTTGGCAGCACCACCTCGCAATAGCTCACAGGGAGTTTGGTGTGGTGCAGAGGGGATTGCAGCATTCATCAAATCCCAAAATGAAGCGGCTCTCTCTGAGAAGGGTGAGCAGACATGATGGATCTGAGGGAAATGAAAACTACCTGCCTGGCCTCGGGATGTTGGAAGGGGCAGAGAAATAATCAGCTGGGATTTAATAGAAAAGCCTTGGATGTCAGCGCACAGATGATTGGGTTTCTCTGGCTGACGGAGGCTCCAGCCCTCCACCAGCAGGCTTTAGAGTCAGTAGCCCAACTCTCCACTTCATGACTCAGATATGCCAGTTTATTTTCTCTGGCCCATTTGTCAAGCGAGATCTTCATTCCACCGCGAGATGCTCACATAAGAGGCATTATGGTTCAATTACATCTCAAAGCCGTTTTGGAGACAAGTGCGCTCTTTTTCCAGAGCTCAGTGCGGTGGAGCACAGTGAGCCCAGATACATTATATATTGCCTCAAAACCACACCGGATTTTTCTGGCAGCAGCACACAGAAAAGAGCCAGTGCCAGTCACTCGAGAGCCCACTGCGTTAACAGCTCTGGCTCCCTGAGTCTCCGTGCAGGAGGGTCCCTCCTCAGATCGCCTCCTGCTTATTTGTCAGAGAACAGGAGAGCACCTACTGCAGCTGACGAGGAGAGAATTGCGGGGAAAGAGGAGGGAAAGTCTTCTCAATCTATAGCAAATCATTAATCCACTGCAGGCCCTCATCATCACCAGACCCTTCACCAGCCAAGAGGCCAGCTGGAGAGGGAGATTGAGTTTCTGAGGCCCGTCTCGCAGTAGGGCTGGCGGCAGAGAGGACCTCTGTGCGCTCTGCAAAACCTTTTCCAGCCGGGAGCACATTCCTCCGACAACCGCGCGCCTGTGCGCCGACTCCCAGAGGAACGAGGGGATCATGTGGCCACTAACAAGAGAAGCCCCTGAAGAACTTTTCTACCTCCCATTACTCTGTTTCGATCATCTACTTCCTGCTGCCAACCTCGATCCGTCCACAGCTTGTCTGGATCTCAATCGCAGGGCTCAATCTGTCACAATCTGTTTGCTTGTCAGGATGTGGACTGAAACAGGGGGGAAGTCAGAATCTACAGTTTTAGCCTTGCAGTATGGAATATGTAAGAAGGAAAAGCTATTATGTAACCTTAAGTATTATACAGAACACAGTCCCACTAATTAGAATAACTGCGGTGAACTCAGAGACCCTAGAACAGCAGCTCCTCCTCTCACTATCTTTAGAAAAGTGTGAAAAGAAAGACAGAAAAGTGTCTGTGGCTTCTTTCTAAGGCCTGAAAAATAACACTTCACAAAGCAGGAAGGTGGAAAAAGTCCATCTCTTCTACAAAACAGAGACTGTGGCATGTTTGTCAGAACGCTTTGTTCATGGTCCAATAATTAGTTTTTCTTCGAGACCACAACAGAGTAAATAATCTTGTTTACATGTTTCTATTATTTACGTATTATCTGCACACGAGCCTCTATCAAAGACAAATGCTGACTATGTGATATAAAACAATTTCCTAAGTGAGCTTCCCTCGAGCCCTTTCTGCTGAGTTCAAAAACATTTCCATGAAATATCCTTCTGCTTTCTTCTTATCTCCTTAGTATAATCATGTGAGAGCTAACCTCTTTACCCCTGCATCAGTCTCACTTTAATGTGAACGCACCAGCAGGGTGCAGAAAAATATGCAGGTCCAATGACTACAGAATCCCAAGCAGAGTGCCCACCTAAAATTGAAGATTGATTGGCTTTACTGCGCACAGTCTAAGCAGCGAGCGCACACAAGAGCTGAGGCTGGATATTAGACAGGAGATTGAAAACCAAGGACATGTCATCAAGATTTCCCCTCTACAACTATTCAATGAATTTCAGATGAAGCTGTGAGTGAAGTGGAGCTCGGACCAAAATAAAACCTTCAAAATAAATCCTCCAAAGCCTGAAGAAAAAGTACAACAAAATAGGCAAACTACACTCACCAATAAATGTGTGTGCTGCGCATCTGTCTGCAAATCACACAGGGGTTTAGTTAGAAGAGATATGAGCTTTGTGTGGCGCCAACTGAAGGACACTCAACGACTGAGCAGTTAACAAATTCTCATGCCCTTAAGCCTCTTTCACAGAGTTTGAGGATGCCAAACAACTTGAGCAAAGGTCGAAGAATATGAAAATGTAGTAAGTCCCACTCCTTCCAAATAGATGAGAAGATTTATCCTGATCTCATGTCTGTCTGTACAAAATGAAGCTGGAGCTAACAACCAGCTAGCTTGCGGTAACTTACTTTAACTTAGATGATGAGAAACAGCTAACAAAGTTCTATCCGAAGGTAAAAAATCTTCCAACCTCTGAAGCTGGCTAGTTAACGTTACATGATATTTGTTTAAATTTACTAGACGTAAGAGTGCTAAGTGACTAAGGATGCTTTCACACCTGACAGCTTTGGTCCGGACGGTTCGTTTGGACAGGTGAGAACACACATTCAAAGTCTGGTGCGGACCGAACCAGCGGACCATGGTCTGCCAGAAAAGAAATGACTTGGTCTGTTTCCAAATGAATGAAGTCTGCGATCGTGTTGAATGTGATTGATCAGTGTGCTCTCTCTCTCTGTGTTTACTTCAGGTAGTTTTCCCACATGGAAATTCTGACCAATCAGAGAGCAGTTTCCTCGTGCATCAAACGCTGCCATGTGAACACAAGTCGGGAAAGTTGGCCGATAACTCTCTCACACTTGCAATTAATTGTCTCAAAATGCAAATACAGTCAAAGTGGAGACAGAGACGAACAAGCAATTTGCACCTTAATCAACCTTGAGTAAATAGTTTTTAAAAGATCCACAACAAATTAGCGTTGAAGAAACCTATTAATAATACAGCTGCTGATTCCACAGCAGGTAGAGAGTTCTTACTAACTAGCACACCGTTTGGATACTGAAACACTGAAGGGAAAGTCAGCCCTTTAAAATAGGAGCCATAAAGATTTCCATTTGTGACAGCATGTGAAGAGAAAGTGAACTCTGCAGGGAGTTTGGGGAAAGTGATCGAAGGTCTGCCAGCTACATGTCATCACCCAGCTTTAATATCTGAAAGAGGTGCAGTGGTATTTTTAGACTGCCCACAGAGACACCGGGGGAGCCGCGCAGTGTTTCCGGCCACTTCTTTGTCTAATGTTTCTTCCCATGGGCATGCTAGCAGGTCATTAATGACATACCTCTACTGCACTCATACCTAACAGAAAGAAAATGTCTTTTCTACAGCCAAGAGCAAATATTCAATATGCTGTCTTTACCGAACCGTTGTATTACCAAGGAAATACATTGAAATAATGTATTAACATGATTTAGATAGGCAATTTAACCCAATAAAACTATTCTAATTTATGAATTGAAAGATAAATTATTCTATTTCGTGCCTTTAGGGCGCTCAGATTAATGTATTCATTGGCAAAAAAAAGCAATCAAACTCTCAGAGAGCTCATTTAAATGATTCATCAATTATTAATGCAGACAGTGATGGAGATGAAATGCACAAAGATGGAGGAACTATTTTGGGGCATTGTGACAAATAGCTTTTAACACATGGGGGATATGGATGAGACCTGCAGCCACGGGCAAAGACTCAAAACACAATACATGTAATCAAGCACTAACATTAACCAGGGAGGAAAAGATGGCTGGTCCCGTCCAACATGAAGACAAATGTTTTGGCTTGTGTTCAGAAAACCTAATTAATAACTCTGCCATCAAAGTGTGAATGTTTCGATATTTTAGATTCAACACGAGCGAGTGAGAGACGAGGAGGCTACAGAGGACATTCACAGAGAGGGAGCTGGTGAACGAGCTCACTGTAGCCAACACGTCGATCCTGAGGGCGCCGTAAAATCCCTTTTGTTAACAATGAATGGATGCTTTCTCCCATTTGACACATGTGATTAGTAAGCCCATAATAAAAGCTATTAATAAAAGAAAACAGCCCAAAGGGAGGGTTGAAGTTTTTCTTTTTTACACTGAACAGAATTTTTAGCACATTTTTTTCTCGTTTCTGTTCTGCTGTTCAATTTGACCTAAAAATAACCCCTGTAGACTAATGCGATTTTTCACAGGTGCTCTGAGTGAGAACTTTAATATTCATCTTGATCTTGTTTCCTTTACAACTTTTACATCAATTTACACCAGGGAAATAAGGAATCTCATTTGTGCAGTACAGCACACCACCATCTATGTGAACAAGAGAGGCAGAAGGTGTTACCCTATCGTTCCTGTCTGACACCTGATGCCTCCCTCCATCATTGCACCTGAGAAAGGCAGGAAGTAAAGATGGATGAGACGGTGATGATGGACCATCAGGATAAAGATCAGGTACTAATTACAGTAAGATCTGGGCTGAATCTACTCTGTGCTTCCAAAGAATGAATCTTCCCTCAAAAATCTGACAAAGAAAATGATTAGTGTGTGTCATGGCTGCCATGTAAATGCTGATTTCTGGGAGATATAACAGTGACCCTCCCGACGACCCCCTGCCTCTTAATCTATAATTATCTACAGAATATGATGGTTAGATTTTCTTTCACCTGCTCGGGAAACATCTTGTCACATCAAGTGTCTTCAAGTTGCTGCCTTATCCATCCAATCAAAACAAACACACTTCCCTACATTAAGATAGTTGTAAAGACACTGGATCTCTTGCATTACCAGTCTTTATCATCCTGCACACCTGCATGTACAAAAAGAGATCCCACTAAAGGCCCACTCAAAAGATTCACAGTGTTTTTTTTTCGAGTGCAACATGCAGCACTGTGTCCAATCTGTCCTGCAGCCTTCCCTCACTAAGTGGAGAGGGTCTTCATGGAGGGTGTTTGCATCGCTTCTCTGGCACAATTACACACACTCACTCCATTTCATGGCACAGCAGACAAGCAAACACAGAGACACTGAGACACTGAGTCTGGAGCAGAGCAGGCTGGTCCTGCACAGCAGTGTGTTTTAGCTCGCTGAATACTCGTGCCTGCTGTTTAGCATCCCTGATCAGACCTTTGTGCTGTACTGGGTGGGCACTGTAGGGCATGACCTGAATGATGATCCTCAGAGCCGCGCAGCCAGCCAGCAAACCAACCAACCAGTGAGCCACACTTCTATCCAGCCAACCGGGCTGGCAGGGCAGGAATCCTGGCAGCCTGGCATTAAAATCCCACAGTGTGAAGTTGCCAGGGGCATGGACGAGCCCTGCTCAATCCTCTGATGTCCTGCAGAGGCCTGAGGGACACTGCCCTGTTTGATCGAGCTGTCTGCAAGTCTGTCTCCATTACTTCCTCACCAACTAGACATCAAAGCTTTTTATCAACACAGTATATCAAAAACTCTCGTTATTACAACTGGCTGGGAAAGATGCTGCAGCACTTTGTGTTCAAGCTGAAATCATGATATCTCAATCATTGTCCAAACCAGCGTTCTAAACAAATCACCAAGCGTCCCAGTCCCATTTCCAGGCGTAAGCGTAAGTTGTGTGATGTTTATAGTCAATTCCAGGTGCAGGGGGCAATTACAGGAGCTTCCTGTGCAGAGCAGAGCGGGCTGATATACACTCTGATTATTGTATCCAATAAATCTGTCAGCAAGTGCAGGGCTGTGGCAAGACAGCAAAGAGCTGCTGGACCGCCCCTGTAGGCCTCTCTCTCTCTCTCTCTCTCTCTCTCTCTCTCTCTCTCTCTCTCACACACACCCACATCCCTCTCTTTCTCAGGCACTAACTCTTCTCTTTTTCTTCTGCCCAAACAGAAACTGTTGCTCTGTATCTGTCACTGCTCCTCTATCTTCAACAGACTGCTGCGATGGAAAAGAACGGTGGGCAGTCAGTGGTAAGAACTTTCCAGGGCTGGGGCTCAGATGGGTTTCTTAGCTAGTTAGTCCTTGTGGCTTGAAATACAACTGGAACCCTTACAGTTCTACATACTGATGTAAATTATGCCCAGGCTATGCTAGGGCATAACAGTAATGTGAGCTACATGCTAACATGTTCAAAACAATACAGACACGCTGATGTCCAGCAGGTTTAATGTTAACCATGTTTACCATCTTAGTTAAGGGTGTTAGCGTGCAAATAGTTGCTCTGTAGCAAAGTCTAAAGTATTGGATGAATAAAAATGTTCAGCTAAATGTCTGTACCAACTTTCAGGGCAATCCACTCAATATTTGTTTAGACATTTCAGTTTGGCCTGAAGGTTGGGGGGAACCAAACCCACACAGTGGTATTGCCTTACTTCAGACTGAGCTGGTGCAGCCAATAAAAACATGACAAAAAATGATTTTACACAAAATTAAAGAAAAACAAAACTGGAGACAAATCAGCGCTCTCACAAGTCAAGCAATCGCAGATAAAAAGGAAGGAAAACATTCACTGCAGATGTTTATTATATTACTATAATAAAACTCTACATTTCTTCTGACCTTCTAAACTTCACTGTCTACATTAGTTTAATTTCTCTTAATGGTAACATAATGCTCACCAAATTGAAAAATTACACTTCTCAGTGTCTTTGACGCCAATTTAACACAAGTGGAAAATTTAACCAAACACATTTTATCAAATTAACGTCACATCCCAACAAAAAACAAGAACACGGTCTTTGTTCTCAAACTCGTTCTACCTCCATGCTTCCCCTCGGCCTGACCCATGTCGAATGCTGCGGTCTTCACCCAGGCTCGGTTTGGAGGGGGCCACTCCACAAGCACTCCTCCTCACAACAGGAGGGCTTTTGTCACGCTCTGACCTTTGCAGCCATGTGGTAATAAATTTGTTTGATTTGTTCCTCCTCTCCTGTTTGGAGCGCTTCCCTTTCACATGGAGAGGCCGATCAATGCAGGAGAGGCCGCTCTTCCTGGGCTCGTAGCTGTGTTTGCGTGCAAGACTCATCCGGCGTGGCCCTCCACTGGCCCGATTACGCACTCTGGTTTGGGCTCGGAAGATGTTGACCCATGGTGGGGTTCAGTGAGACCCACAGCAGATGCGGAGACTTGCAGAGTGGGATGGAAAAATCCTGTGCAAGCCAGAGCAACAAATGAGTGAATGGATCATCTGTCCAGCATTTGCCGTTCTACTTCTTGAAGCTTTCTGCATGGCGTTACGAGGCACAGCAGCCCCGCAGGATGAGCCTGAATCATGGCACATCAGCGCGGAGGCCTCCACTCACTGATGTTTATTGCATGAGGGCTTAGGTGCAGGAAGAGCCTTTGAGGATGCCAGTGGAGCAGAAAGGAGAAGACATCTTTAGTGCCCTGACTGTCTTATATGTTCAGCATTTGAAACAGCTGCGTCTTGTCCCGGTTTTCCTCCAGGCTGTAAGGCTCCTCTGTTTAAATATGAAGAAGCGGCCTGAGTGCAGGAGGACTCGGGGAGCTCTTCCTCCTGCAGGCACTGTGATCAGAGGCCATTTTCTAGAAGCCTTGTGCAATCAATCAAACACAAACAAATATGAGAGAACCAATCAGCTAAAGGCTCTTACAGCATGTTAAAGTAGGCGGAGGGAGAGCAGGAGGCAGAGCGATTGATTAGTTTGCTCTTTGCTCAGATCATTCCCTCATTAGCCTCATATAAACCTTTAACGCAGACTTCTTGGGGATTATCTCTGCAGCCACAACACAGCAAGAGAGTTTAACACACACACAGACACACACATGAAGAATCATTACATTAATGACTGGCAACGCTCAAGGATGCAGCTCTGAGTGATCTCATTAGAAACTATCACAACAGGCCAGTGTTCTCACTCTTCTCTCAGCCCAGCCTTTCCTAACTCTCCCATTTGGGCTCCGGTTGCAGACCCTAATTGAAGGCACATGTAGTCTAACTCACACAGAGATCAGGATCCCCAATCGACAGACACGTGAGTGTGTGGAGGATGTCAGTGTTGGCGTGGAGGGATGGGGGTTCTCCAGGAGTCTCCCTATGACAGAAGGGACTGATACACCTCTGATAGCTGATATCGCAGTGTTGTTAACTTTTCCTCTCTGATTAGAGTCAGGCTCATGTGAGCTTGTGCACAGAGAGGAAATCAGGTTAAGGTGTGATGGTTATCTGTTATTTATCTTAACTTAAATATGAAGCGGAAAACGAGGCTTTAGGGTGTTGACGCTCGTCTGATGCAAAATTAGACGACAGATCAGCTCAGCTGTCGGCTTAACATTGATTATATGTGCAGCTGAATGAAAAAGACTGTGAGGCGAGTAGAACTCTACATCAGGTCCATCTCCATGGCCCGGAGTCTGCTATTAATGCAAGAGCAACCTAAATATCCCCGGCGCCGCCTGCCATCGCGTGAGACAGCGCTGCCTTGTAAAGCCATAAAGTTACCCAAGAAGAACCCAAATAGGCTCTTACGTGTTTTTAAATGCTTTGTCTTCCACATGGTGGCAATTTGCATTTTTGCGAAGGAGCTCATTTACGTGTTCAACTTTTATGGCCACCAAATCACACAAACCACACCGCCTCCGCAACCAGCGCCTGTGCTTTTTACTGAAGTTGGATTTTCCTCACTTAGTTTTCCATTTAGAAAGAGAAGAATCTGTCAAACACATAAAACCACACAAGTAAACATATCGATCGGACAAAAGCCGATTGCACGTAATAAAATCAGCATTAAAAAGCTTTTTACGAGCTCGCTACACAAGGCTTCCTTTTATATTTAACACATGCACTAAATTTGGATTACTTATACTGCTGAGGTGCAAAATCAATAAATCCCAAAGGAGTGGAAACATTAAAAAGAGACACGTAAATGTTACTGATTCCCAGTACATGTATCTAATAAAAGGTCTTTGTGCCCTGAAATGGACCAAATGGAAAAGCTCTTCCATTAACACTAATGTTTCCTCCTGTGGTTCGTGTTTTCTCTGTATTGTATCGTCACTGAAATCACTGCAGCACAAAAGACTTCCCCCAGTGAATCCCTCTCTCTGAGTCAATAACGTTCACAGGCAATTTTCTTCTGCTCCCATTGTCGGCCTAAATTGAATCCCAAACTAAGATACAAGTTTTACTGCAGCAGTCAGCACCATCCGATTCTCCCAAACCATTTGTTCTATTCTACGTTCTACAACAACTATGCAAAAGCGTGAAAATGAATCCTAAAATCAGACGTGCATGCTGGTGGGGCTGTATCATTACCTTTGAATTACTGTGGGATGAACTGCACAGAGTCAGTTTGATAAATCAGGCAGTAATCGATGAGTCTCCTCTTCTGAGAGCAGGTATCGCACACGCTGTCCCGAGGCCAGTCTGACTGTTAAACAGACAGCTGCTTGCTGACTTGCTGCTGTAAATGATCAGAGCGGCTCGATTTCTAGATTTCCCAAGAGACTGGTGTTGAGATTGAGACGTAGACCCTACTTTTTTCTGTTCTGGATCTGTTGGGAGAGTAAATCCATCTTCTTACGTGCGAGTGAGGGCAGCACGCTGGTTGTGGAGCTCGTATTTTTTAGATGAGGGTAATAAAAGTTTGGCATGACAGAGGTCTGATGTTTCATACATATGTCTGATTGATGTTATGAAAAGTGGATGGTTGTTTCCCACCCACTGATACCTCAAACACTTTATACAACTGTGTTAAATACTACAGGCAGCGCGGTGACCTGAATGAGGGAAACAGGTAAAGAAAACAGCGTTTATTTCAAGGCCTCTGCTAAAGCTGCCCAAGAGGTAGCTGCTTCCCTTTGAAGTCTCCTCGTACTTTACTCGTGGTTAGTGGCAAAACAACAAAGGACCATGTGGTGCGGAGGACTTATTACTTGAGTGGGCCGGCATTAGTAACTGCATGTCCCTGCATGCTTTAGGTCTGTGCAGGCAGAAGCAACAAATCAATGCCACTCGTTTGGTAAAGCGGAGCTCACTGGTGAATGATTTCATGAGATGATTTTACAGTTTAAACAGTTACAGTGAAGTCCTAGTCCAGGCTGGATGGGGATTTCATCAAACTGACATCATTACGGTCCATCAGTCGTACATGCCTCATGTTAATAAAGTGTCAGGGTGGCACCGCCGGCTGCAGGCTTTGACAGAAGTTTTCTAAATTAGCCGGGCCTCCGATATAAAGACAGAAGGAAGAAAGAAACCTCCCTGACTGTGTGTCAAACATCAAAGAGCTCCCCTCTACAGATACAAAGACAAAAAAAGGAACTTAATAAACCTCAGATATAAAGATTTATGGTTGCAAAGTCAGACATGTTAGTGGACGTGGAGACAGGGGGACATATATTATGATTGTAGTGAAGTATCCAGACTATGGCTGCATGTTTTTGGCTCTTTAATTCACACAAGTATGATAAATATGTCTGCAGGTTTCATCAAAAAAGCCCCTCTGGGATTCATGTGGTCTGTGACGGAGGTTACTGAACCGCTGAGGTCTGCTTTGTGTTGTGAAGTTGTCTGCAATTAAAGCATGCATGAGGTTTTCATTTACTAATCATAAATTTAGAGAAACTTTAACAAACAGCATTTTGTAAACTCCTTAAAGCAAGAAAAGTTTTCTCCAAAAGTCAGGGAAGGAATGCCGGGATTTCTGGTACCGCTTGGATCCTATAATGAATTTGTCCACGTCATCAGCTCAGCTCAATAAACTGCCCAAATCATCAGCAAACCGTCCTGAGCAACATGAAATCAAAACCCCCTTTTCTCCTTCTTTACTTAGGAACATTCACGCTGACAGAAAGACGTGCATTCATTGCATTTCTGGAATACTTGTTGGTGGCATATTGTAGGTGGAGTGAACAAAGCCGAGGGAGGGCGCGCTGAGGCCCCAGATAGGAGGACAAAGGGCCCAGCAGAGCTCCGGCTCAGTGAAAGGGCCGGGACAAAAGCCTGAGAAGAAGAGCGCTTTATGGGCCGGTTTGGAGAGAGAGGAGGAAGAGCTGAGGCCTGTGCCCACGCACCGAGACCCCGGGTCTTGGTGAGCCGCTGGAGCCCGACCATGTGTGGTCCATTATCAGACCCAGCGAGCAGCGAGCACCACGCCTCCATCAATGGGAAGACGGATGCCCCCTTGCTGATTGCCCCAAAACCTGGTAAGAAAAGCTGAAGGAACAAAAGCACCGGCCTGGTTGGGAAAAAAGGTCGCAGGAGCACGGCTGCATGGGTTCGCTCGTCTTCAGGGGAGGACAATGGAGCTGACAAGTGCTGAAGGAAGACACACAAGAGGATTGGGAGAGAGAAGGGAGATGGATGGGTTTGAGTGTGGAGGTGGATGATGAGCTGAAAGAAAGGGAAGACGCTCTTAAGAAGCAAATGGCTTCCTGCGGGGAGCACAACAAGGATTTATGTCCCACATTTTGAGCTGGCTTGTTTATTGACGGAGCAAACAATGGATTCCAACCGAGTAAATACGGAGATGCAGGACTGGTAAACAGCTATAGGCAGACATGTTGTCAGCGGAACGGTCTATTGTTTGTGTTTATCTATTTATAATGACGCCCGTCACACAGACACCCTTAAAAACATTTGACAAACATGTCAATTTTTCCAGCTTCACGCGCTCAAGCAGAAGGACTTGTCACAACACGGGTATAAAGCCGTGACTCATCCTTCCGTTTATCGCTTGTCTTCATCCGATGTGACTGTGAATGCCGCAGCCCTCGGGAGCAGGAAACAGATGGAGCCATGTCCTTCATCAGATCAAAAAGCAGGGAGGCAGCTCAGGTCCCTCAGCTCCTCGTCCGCAGCCCCACAAACGTACTGCCTCCCTGCGTCAGCTGCTCTCTGCTGTTTCCAGGTCAGCCGTCAAAAGGGGGCAGGGAGCAGACGGTAACTCTTCTCAGGAAACCTTTCCTTAAGGAATTAGGGTCAGGATCGGAGGTCAGAGATCAAGACGGATGGAAGGAGCAACAGGAGGACACTTACGTCATTCCCTGTCCTCTGCTGTCCTGTCTTTGGTGATCAGCTCTCTTACACAAGAGGCTTTAGGGCTGCGTTATCCGCTCAGATGAGACGAGGTTCAGAGAGCAGCAGGCTGGTGATGCCGCTCATCAGACACTACAATCCCTGCCCTGGATGTCCGGCAGGCCGTATCTCACAACTGTCACTACGCATCCGTCAGCGCGGAGCAGGCGTGACACACAAACACGCACGCTTCAAACAGCGCTCAGCAGCTTGTTACAGTCTGTGACGGATGCAGGGGAGGGGCCTGCATGTGCTCAGGAGGCTTAACGGCGCTCCTGTTTCTATGCATCAGGCAGAGCTGAAATCAGAAAAGGTTTAATAAACAAAGAATTGTTTTTGTTCCTGTATGAAGTGGTCTGTCCCCCCGTTGTTAACTATGATAGTATCCAGCAAAAGATCCAAGCTGCTCTCAAGGCAGCATGTAAGTGATAAAATGAACGAGTCAGTCGAAGCGTACGTTCACACTCCGAGTAACGAGATCAACAAGTCACCAGAGGGCCCTTCATTTCTAATAAAGAGC
The DNA here is from genome assembly GCF_022749685.1 of Semicossyphus pulcher. NCBI lineage: Eukaryota > Metazoa > Chordata > Actinopteri > Labriformes > Labridae > Semicossyphus > Semicossyphus pulcher. Next base: position 28,571,538 of record NW_027211759.1, on the reverse strand, counting down.
TCAGAGAGCAGGGAGACGAGTGCAGCACGCCTGCAGGCCGAGAAGAGCCACCGTGTCTGAAGCTTCTGTGACCGTCAGTCATAACAGCAGATGTTCATGTTTCAAATGAATATTCAAAACAAATAAATCAGAAAGTGTGAAAAGATTCAGATAGAAGTTTGCAGATGTTTCTTTTGTTTGTGGCCTGATTTTTCTTGGTAAGCAAGTCACTTTAAATCAGTTAATAATATTTATTTTCAACTTTGTCAACCTTAAAAGTAATAAGTAAAAAAATGTGAGCGAGGATGTGGTTTGTGCTATCATGGAGGAATTTAATAAACCACTCCTATAACAGCAAAGGAGTCAGAGATGAGGACTGTGTTCTCCTTCAGCTTTCCCAGGAGGACCAGTCACACCGTTTCTTGTTGTCAAAAGCCTATTTTCTAAAATGCAATGATTTTATTCAGCCAGTATGATAACACAACATGTTCCCTCACTCATGCTGTTGTCAGTCCCGCTCCACCCAAGGAGGAGTACAAACCATCTGCTCCGCATTGTGAACACCCTGTGAAAACAGAGGTGGTGAGAGCTGATGAGAACATCATTAGAACATCTGGAACGGGAAATATAACGGACAGTTTAGTGGCTTTGTCTGTTAAACTGTGTGGTCAACCAGTGAAACAGGCCTCATGTGCAGCCTTGAGCTTTCTAGAACCAGCACAACACAGGAACAGTATTTGGTTAGCAAGCGAGAGGCAGTAAACAGGCATTGTGCAACATCACTATGGGTGTGACCACCCAGGTCCAGCATCTGGGATCCAGTCTGGAAGTGAGTCAAACACAATCCACAACTGTGCAGCACAATGGCTGCCCACATGTTGTTCCTGTGGTGCCAAATCAAAGCTCTTCCCTCCAAGATAAATATCAGCCCATCTTTCATCATCAGCCCCAGTGTGAAGGGGAAACAGTCACTTTACAGTATGTGCAAACATGTAGGCTCATCTATAAATGTCTGGGGAGTCTGAAGAAGAACAATAACGTGATCCCAGCCAAGAAGCTGTATCTGTTTCCAGCCACACAGCGTGCAAACTTCCCTGCAGAAAATCCCCTGGCTTATTTCTCTCTGGACGGTTTGTATCGGCCTGGGACGCACTGTATCACACCGTCCAGACAGGAACATTCAGACAGAGCCAGCTACGGTGAAAACCCTCGACACGATCAATCCGACCGAAGACAAGGTGATAAGTTCATCCTTATTCAGTCTCCTCCACTCCCACCGAACAGGCAGATAGAGACACTCATCCAGATACAAACGGAAAGAAGAGATCAGAGACGTTTGAGTAAAGCTGGCCAGAAATACCATCCGGAGGTGAAAGTTGCTCTCTAAGCATTTGTCCAAGTAACAAACTGTCAGTCCTGGAATGTGCTACTGAATATAATTGGCTGGAAAGTCCTTCACAAAGGGATATTTTTCTTCTTGCAACACCTCCAGCTATATTTTTATGCTCAGCCCTCAGGCATATGCAGAATATTAATAAATCAGGACCAAGAATCATCCAGAGTGCTGCTTTTGGATGTTTCCTGCACACTGGGGAGTCATTTGTTTTTGCAGGTGGCCCCGAACAAGCCCTGTGTTCTTCTCAAGTATCTCAGATAAAGGAAACAAAGAGTCTCAGTTTGGAAGTGCAGCGTGTTCTATCTTTGCTCTGCACAGAGAGCATAAAATACAGACCGTATCTGAAGATAACATAAAAAAGAAAATACTTTAAACATTTTTTGTTCTCTAAGATTAGCTGCTGCTGATGCCAGCGCGCGTGGGGCAAACACTTTGCATAGGTAAATCACAGAAGTAGATTAGTCTGTTTCTCCCTTAATCCCTTTGTTGCTCAGAGGAAGGGATTTGTGGGTCAGGCCTGGGGGGGGTTGGAGGGGTTCACTCTGTGTCCACCTACAGCAGCGTCAATGGAGAAGCTGCGATGCTTCGACCCGACACGCATGCAAAGCCTCCGTGCCTTGCTCCCCCTCCCCCACCCACACAGACATAAACCCAGACAAACACACACACACACACACACACGCATACATCTTCCCTCAGACAGACCAGGAACACACCATAATGGCACGATGACCTACAAACCCCAACCCCACAGGAATTATTCACAAGCTTCTAAATCAGATTCCATTAAAAGTCAGCTGCAGCAATGCAGGAGAGGAGGGGGCCGCGTACCACACCCCACCCTGTGCATCCTAACACACCATTATTTAATGAGCTCCTAAACAAAAGACATTCATGCCAAACAATCCTGCTTTGTTTCGACACACTGTATCGTCATGCACAGCTGAAACAATGCATTCATTAGGACACAACGCAAAGACGTTGACAGCAGCTCGACAGCAGCAGACGAAGAAGAAACTCAGTCAGTACAAACAGCAGATGACTTTTTTCTTTCTTAAGGATGTTAAAAATGCAGAAATACTTCAGCAAAAACACAAACTCTATAATCTTCATCCCGGAGAGTAATTAACATAAATATAGATCGTATTATGATCAGATAAAAGTGTGATTGAAGTAATTAACCTCAGAAAACCCAATTAATACTTGGCTTGAAGTGTAGCTGAGTGAAATTAGAGATAAGGACTTTGCTGCAGGTCCACACAACACGAGGAAAAGAAGTTATTCATGATGACTCAGACATTTAGCGAAGCAGCAACTACAGCCGGGAGCAGGGAAGAACCTCGTTTCATGATTCACCTCTGCTTTTAGGATTTGTACCTCAGAGTGGAACCTGAAAGAATTCAGCAAAGGATGAAAACAAGCTGTCGCCTCGTGTTGTTCATGGAAATACAATGTGCTGTCTTCATGACTTTTAGACACGGACAAATAATGGACAGAGAACCAGCAGTGTTTTGTTTCTGTCTGTGAATGTTTGACCAGTGAATCAACAAAGTGCATGTTTTTGTGCTGTAATTAGGCACAGCTTTGCTTTGAGCTACGCGCTCAGTCAGCATGCTCACAAACAATGCAGCTATCATGCTAATGTTTATGCCGTTTACCAACTTTATTTAGCATGTTAGCATGTTAGATTGAAACTAAACTCAGGGGTGTTGCCTCAAAGTTAGAAGGTTCCTAGTTTGAATCCTGGTTCAGAGGCAGGGGGGCTTTCTGTGTGGAGTTTGCATGTTACAGTGTTACAGTTTCATTTAGCAGACTCATTTGTCCAAAGTGACGTACATCTGAGAGTTAATACGACACAAGCAATGATCACGACAGGAGGGATTAAAGTCAGTGAGAGCCAACAAACAGCTTCAGGTGTGATCGGACACTGGTGCTGACAGGCAGTGCACAGAGGCAACACACAGGTTGTATAGACGCATCATCATCAGCAACATCAACAAGGTCAATATAGTCATCATCATCATCGTCGTCATCATCATCACTATCCTCATCAACATCAACAACATCCTCGATGTCATCATCATCAACATAATCAATATCATAAAGAGCTGGGTCTGTAGCTTCTTCTTAAAGGTGAAAGGGACTCTGCGGACCGAATGGAGTTTGGTAGCTCATTCCACCACCGGAGGACTACAGAGGAGAAGAGTCTAGTTAGAGACTTAGGGCCCTGTTGTGATGGGAGTACCAGGCGCCTTTCATTGGCAGAGCGTAGTGGGCGGGACAGACTGTAGACCTGGATGAGGGCGTTCAGATAGGCAGGAGCCGTTTTTGTTGCTGTTTTGTAAGCGAGCAACAGGGTTTGAATTTGATGCGACCAGTGGAGGGAATGTTCTCCCCGAGCATGCGTGGGTTCGCTCCGGGTGCTCCGGCTTCCTCCCACAGTCCAAAGACATGCTCGTTAGGTAAATCGGTGACTCTAAAATTGAACGTAGGTGTCAAAGTGAGCGTGAAAGGTTGTCTGTCTCTGTGTGTCAGCCCTGTGATTGACTGGCAATCAGCCCAGGTTTAACCCCATCTCTCACGCAATGACAGCTGGGATTGGCTCCAGCCCCCCCGACCCTGACCAGGATAAGCAGTACAGATAATGGCTGGATGGAAACTAAACAGAAACAGAAGTAACTGGTGCACAGGAAAAATCCAAATGTTGACCTGATGATAGAATTAGATGTGTGTCACAACTAGAAATGTAAACCTCACAACAGTGCTGGAAAAGTGAAGCTCTTTCATCCTCTGGGGACGATGAATGTCTGTGTACAAAGCTGCAATCCATAAAACAGTTGTTGAGATATTTCAGTGGTGAAAGGACCATGAACGACCAATGAAAGGCGCATACACACTAACCTCTGTTAGTATTTTAACAATTCAGTTTCACTTTTATACTTATCATCGCGTTGCTGTGGCTCAGTGGTTGAGTCGGTCATCTTTCAATCAAAATTGTGGGGTTCAAACCCCTGCTGCTAAAGTCTACATGTCCAAGTGTCCTTGGGCAAGAAAGTGAACCACAAACTGCTCCCAAAGGCACAGCCAACGGTGTATAACTGCGTAAATCAGAATCAGAAGTACGTTATTAATCCCCGGGGGGAAATTCGAGAAGGCATTGGACCCTGATTGGAGACTGGCACTTTGCATAGCAGCCTAGAGCTGCCACCACTGTGTGAATGTGAGCGTGAAAGGGTGAATGTGACATGTATGTAAAAGTGCTTTGAGGGGTTTGAAGACGACTAGAAAAGTGTTGTATAATGCAATCCATTTACCATCAATAATATAGTGAGGGAACAAAGAAACAACTGACAGTGAACAGCTGCCAGTTCTGTAGAGTTTGAAGCGAAGTGAGTTTCCAAACATTTCATGAAATTCTGCTCAACTCTCCCGTGGTGTTCGGGTCAAATCTGACCGATTTACAACTTTCATCAATCATAAATATTGTGGTTTACAATCGCGGCCTCATGATATCCTCCACACGAGGCATCTGAACACATAAAATTGCTGATCAACACTTTCATTGATATTTCAGTGGTTTAGTCAACTTTTAACACCTGTGCTGTTCCCGGTCAAAAATGACCGCCATATAGGAAACGAATGGGTAACATGAGATTATGTTCATCCATCAGATGGAAAACATCCCCATGGGCAGTGGTTTAGCACAGCAGTTAAATCGGCGACCATATACCGAGGCTATAGTCTTCGATGCGGCGGCCCCAGGTTCAACTCCCGCCCTCATCCCTTTGATGCATGTCATCCCCACTCTTTCTTCCCTCATCCACTGTCCTCTCTCTAAAATAAAGGCATAAAAAGCCAAAAAATTTAAATAAATAAAAATGTTGAAAAAGGAAAAACATCCCCCCATGAACCACACATTTCAGACTGAACAACTGGACCGAATGTTTAAACCAGAAGAAGAGGAGGTTGAAGTTGAACCAGAGAGCGGGGAGGACGTCTCAGAAGTGGAGGACAACATCGATGGATTTTGGAATATATTTTCAGTATCTATTCTTTGTATATTCACTGCAGTTATTCATGTTAAACGCTAGTCTGAGACATTGTTTACAACTTAAATCTGTGTGTGATGATGATTAATGTTTGTTGTGTTAATGTAAGAGCAGTTAAAACGGGAACACCAAAGTAAGGGGGGAGAAACGAACACGACAGGAGGGTTAATATAACAGAAACTATTTTCACTACACGTGTAATTAACTGGTGTTGTGTACATTAAATAAACTGCATCTGGAAACAGTTAACACTTTTACAGCTCTTTCACTGTTTCATACGTTTCTTTACAGTGGCATCATGAAACCACGCAGCTTGTTCACAGCAGAACTCAGACATGAACGAAATGTCAACAACCGTAAAGCCCTCCATAAACAGCGACTACCTTTCTGCTAACTGAAGCTGTTTGATCATTCACACGACGAACCACAGAGCATCTCAGGCTGCCAAACACTGATCCCAGAAACACTGTGTTTATGATTCATTTCTTTACTAAAGGAGCACTACCGCTTTATAAAAAGCCTCTTCACACAACACACAAGCATCTTACATACAAACAGCCTAATTCCTCTTGTTCTCGCTCTGATGGACCACCTGTTAGACGCGATGCTCATTAGGAGGGAGACCGGGAGGCCGCCATGGGGCTGTTCTATCAAACAGCCAGACTCATCCTGGAGGAATCCGGCTGTAAAACGCACTCTCGCTGGGAAATCACTCAGAGGAGCTCGTAAAAAGGCACACACAAGCGTTTACTCACACAAGCTCACACACACACACACACGGCTCCAAAACTCCCACACAAACACACACTGATGAATTTAAACACAGAAACAATCACAATCACACATCCTCAAGGATTCAACGCCCGTCATCCAGCAGGTTGGTGTTTGATTTTCTGTTTAAGCGGCTCCAGCGTGACAAGTCTGAAATGAAAATAGAGAACCTAACCAGGGAGGAAGAAATGACTTCCCTCTGCAAACAATAGACGATGTCTTGTAAACACTTTGTAATCCCTTCCTCTGATAGAGTCAGCGCTTTCTGGTAGCTGTGGTGTTGAATTTTCCCAGTTGTATATATAAGCCAGAAACATAACTTCTAAACATACTTACTGTTTAGATCTCATTTCTTTTTCCTCTATAAATCACAGCTTACCCCACACACCGACTCCACTTACAGTACTGAGGCCACAGTTTAGAGAAGACTGATGTAGTAACCCTCTGCACGTCCCTTTGTCTGCTTTAATTACCCAGTTCCTCTCACCAGATGATGTTCACCTCACCTCGGGTATTAATAGATGTTTAACGAGCACGTGCTGTGTCTTTACATCATCTGCTGGGCCGTTTTCGATTCACGTGACTCTTCTTGGGGAGCATCGCCTCCACCAGATTTCGGGGGATGTTAAGTCGCCCGCAAAACTATTTTGAGTGTGGGATCAGGTTTCAGTGTTTTACATGAGCAGGGGAAGTTTTCCAGAGGTAATGAGAATCTGTGCCAGCCGAGAGAAGTGCAAAGCGCACTCAGCAGGCCCCAGGGGCAGACAAAACAGCATTAAGTATTAAGGCTGCTTAAATGGAAAGAAATTCCCTGTGTCAACCCAATTTCCTCATGAAGGAGCGAGGAAGCCATAATCTGAAAAATAACATGTTGACAGAAGGTGTGTGTTCGTCCTGCTACCAGCGCTGTGGTGGTAATGACCGAAGCAGTGTGGTGCAGAGAATTACAGCAGCCGCAGTTTGTGATCCTCTGACTCACAGGGCAGATTAGCAGTGATGAAATATTCAAGACTGCTGAGGGAAGAAATGAACTAATCACCTGATGAAGCAGCTCAGCCACATAATGTACAAGGTTCGCTCTTTAGTGCTGAAATGATTCATCAATCAACAGCTTTTTTCAGTCAGGATTCATCGTCCAATATTGTGATTTTCAGATTTGCTGTTTCTATATTTATGTTGTTGTTAATGTAACTTTGGGTTTGGACTGTAAACTGGTCCCCAAACAAATGAAGCTTCGCGTTATTCCATGCAGGACACGTAAGTCATACGTCCCAGCTGTAATCAGCTGTCAGCCTGCTGACTGAATCATTGTTTCTAATCAGTAACACACCAATCACAGCCGCTTCTTACAACCAGGCGCTCCCTCTAAATGCAACTTCCTTCTCTCTTGTCCCTGCTGCGCACACACCGCTGCTGCTGCTGGCAACACTTTGCCTCCACCACTGCAGCCTCCTCCTTTCTAATCTGAAGCCTGTTTTGATCCTTGCTTGCATTGTATTATCTTTCAGATGTACGGCGCTTTGGCGTCTGCTAAATGAAACTGTAACATTGTAACACTGTAAGCCTTTAGTCCACTCTGTATACCCAGGGGGGTTTTGCATTGCGCTCCCCTGGCATGCTGCTCGGCTAACCCAGGAGCAACTTAAGAGCGGAGCCATCAGCGCCACACATAACTGTATTTCCATTTGGCAATAAATGGTCTAAATGAAATCTATGATCGAGTGTTCCTGAATGTGTGTGGGGCATCAGTCTGTTAAAAACATAATTATTAGTTTCAGCCCTAAAGCTGCTTGTTAGTCAGTGTAAATTCTGATGTTCTCAATGACAGTGCCTACATGCTCGCATTGACAACTGAGACACATTCATGCTGTGCTAAGTCAGTATAATTCTTATTTCAGCATCTCTTATTATTTGAGACAAAATGCAAAGTAACCCAAATGCTGATTATTACTGTAGCTTAGCTGGTGTTTGGTCAAAGTATTGGTCATTAGGGGTGGGACAAAATATCGATATAGCTATATATCGTCGTCCTGACTTGTGCAATACAATTATTGATAGGCTGGCGCCAAATATCAATATTTTCACTTACAAATATTTTGCGCTTTAAACAGATTCATCCTGAGCTTTACCTTTTAAGGGGCATTTTGTGTTCTCTAGTTAATCAGATATTGTGATGTCTTGGTGGTATAACAATTGCTGTATCGCGATATTATCATTATTGTGGGCCACGTATCGTATTGTGAGTTACCCTGTGATTCCAACCCCTTCTGAACATATTAAATTTGCGCTACGAAAAAAAATCAGGGAGCTACCAAACTCATCAACTTTCATCTTGAGAAAAAAAAGTGCACCACTGTGTTGAGATATTTTAGTCTGGATTTAATTGGCAGAGCAGCTGACATTGATGTCCACAGAGAAAAGCTGCCAGCGTGGCTTAAAAGCATCGAAGCAATTGATTTGTATATTTTGGTCGAACATTAGCTAAATGCAGAACATCTAAAATCTGGTAAATACAGCTTGTACTCTCATGCAGAAATCATAAAGCCTTGTTGCATAAATGTGACATGAGTTCTTTCAGCACAACACTGGCTTGTTTCGTCTCTACAGGCTATTTGTGGCACAGTCTGTTTACTACACTAAGCTCAGGTGCTCTGCAAACACAGCATCAGTCCAATCAGCCTGAGGAAGCTGCGTGGGTTTGTGTTTATATAGTATCTGTGCATGAACGAGAGACAGAGACACATTGACATCTCGAGCGTTGCACTGGAACAAATCAGCACCAGGGAGCTCTTCATTCACAGATGTGCTTAATCACGAGCAAACCGCTCGCTTAATGATGAAGAGAGGGACGCAGCGAAGGGCAGAACGTGCTGAAGCAGAAGAGAGACAGACCTTGTAAGACACAGCTGCATGAAGATGTGAGGTTTAATTATGTGAACCTGTTAGCATGTCAGATCCCTGCTCGCACAGTTCAGACGAGGACGGGGAGATTTACCTGCTGGTTCGACCTGGAAGAAGTAAGTGAATTAAGAGCAGGAGGGAGGATTTATCTGAGCCTCCAACCTCATGAGCAATAAACAATCTACAATCCAATACAGTCAGGTCAAACATGAAGGGCTGTGTGCTGCATACTCAGACTCCCTCTGAGATATTAATGATACCATGCAAAGCAATATATTTACTTTAATAATATGACCTTTTTATCGTCCACTTCTTTAGCCATGCAAGCAGCTGGGCTTTATAGATGGTCCAGATTAAATGTAACCACTTCATATGTTGATATGATATGTTGTTCACAAATGCAAGGTCCCCAGAGGATGTATCCTTAAAGTTTTGTAGATCCTGACTTGCTTCTATACACCAAATGTTGACAAAACTCCTCATTATGACTTGATGGATTGCATTGCATTTCATTCGATTCATTTAACTTTGGTAACTGACCACACACAAGCAAACTTATGACGCTGACCATCTGACCATATATGTATCAGCCATAACATTATGACAACTGATGGTGAGGTGAAATACTTTGATTATCTGAATACAATGGCACCTGTCAGTGGGTGGGATATGTTAAGCAGCAAGTGAACATTGTTTTAATGTCATGGAAGCAGGAAAAATGGGCGAGCGCAAGGATTTGAGCGACTTTGACAAGGGCCAAATTGTGCTGGCTAAACGACTGGATCAGATCATCCAAACCTGCAGCTCTTGTGGGGTGTTCCCGGTCTGCAGCGGTCAGGACCTACCAAGAGTGATCCAAGAAGGGAAACACACGTGAACCTGCGACAGGGTCACGGGCGGCCAAGCCTCATTGATGCATGAGTGAAAGCCTGTGAGGTCCGATCCAACAACTGCTGAAAAAGTTCATGCTTGTTCTGATAGAAAGGTGTCAGAACACACAGAGCATCACAGTTTGTTGTGTATGGGGCTGCGTAGCAGAAGACCAGCCAGGGTGGAGTGGTCATTATGTTATGGCTGATCGGTGTTTATACGGCAATGCCATCAACAGTGACCGTTGCATATATTCTCTGCTGGCCGTCACTCAATTCTGCCTTTCTGCTCTTTCCAACTCTCTGGATTCTGCCTAGATCCATGTGATTGCAGCATGAGTCTTACAGCTCGATAAATTACATTGAAAATGTAATAAATGATCAATATCTCCTTTAACATTTACTGTCAATAACCAATGAATTGACCAATCATTTCAGCAATCAAGGCAAGCTGCAATAAGACCAAATCAGCACAATGACAGCTCATAAATCAGAGTTTATTCTGCTCTCAGTTTCAGTCCAAAGAGCAAAGCAGAGAGAACTTTCTGAGTTTGTTCATTGGGACTCATTGGGAGATAATCGATGAGACTATTGTCCTCTGACATCCATGTCCACCAGTCTGACATACGACTCCGATCACACAGATCCAATCAATACAGCAGAGACGTATCTGTTGAGAGTAAGGATGAGGAAACTGTCAGTTTATCCACTCATAATTCATCCACTGAAGTTCAGTTTGAGCTCAGACTCGTATCATTGCCCAAAAGTAGTAGTGAGTGTTGGTGAACCGCCGCAGAATAATGAAATCACTCGCAGCAGAGGCAATGGAAACCCCACTCTCTGCCAGCCTGTTATTTCAGTGCAACAGAGTGCATTCCTGGAGCTTATATTAAAAATTTAACTCACGCAAACCGGGTTAAACGCACCACAGAGCACACATTTAGCTCAGCCATGGGTTCAGGCCAGACTCCTGCACTCGTGGCAAAGAAAAACACACTTTAGCACTGTGGAGTGGGGACTGGCAGCTGTGGCCATCCAGAGCAGCCAGCAGGAAAACGCTGCTTAACCATCACTCAAGAAACATGAAGGCAAGAAGGAATTCATGAAGTCCTGATTTCATGTTTCACACTGAAACTGTGGTTCACGGTGAAGGACGCAGGAGAGAGGGCTAAACACACACATCAGGGGTGTGAAGGCAGGCATGGTCCTCAGCACTGCCCTCACCATCACTACTGTAATCCTCGGGGATTTCTTAGAGGAGAGCAGAGTAAAGGACCGTCAGTGTGAGGCCTTCAGGAGCAGCACTTGAGTCGGCTTGCAGGTTTTTATGAGGTGCAAAGTGAGCTGTTATTCTCTCCAACCCTTCAGCTGCCGTACCTGAGGGTGAGGAATTCTCTCTAAACCCCAAAGAAAAACATGTATATGGATTTTTATGACTTGAAAAGTGTATTTGCAATTGACCTATCCCCTGTTTGGCTGAGAGAAGCTCAGTTAGCAGGCGATGCTGCTAAATACTGTGCCGCATGGTCGGACTCTACACTGAACATGCACACAGATGAATGGAGAACTGCTGCCGGTTTCAAAGTCGGAGCCACAACCCAGCAAAACAATAAGCTGTCTCTGCATCAGAGCTATTGTTCAAGTGATGAACAAATGATTCAGGTCTGAAGCTGGGCAAATGCACGATTTTGGCTGGAATGACGGACACGATTCCCCCAAAAATCCAGTGTTGTACACTGAAATCTTTCCCAAGTACATCCCATAGATATGTGCTCATCTCTTGAGGGAATTGTGGTTAATGATCTTTGTACACTCTACACTACATTTCCAGTTTACACTACACACAACAAAGAATAAGTGCGTTCATTCCTTCGTTGTGGGACTCCATGGTATATGAAAGCCTTTGTTTGAGATCCACATTAGATTTTATGTCTCTGATATCACTTACAACAATGGGCAGTTAACAAGAATGATTCTCTGCCTGTGTGGAAAAGCACACGGTCCAACATGTGGCCTGTAGAAACAAACTGTGTCACTGAGACGTGTTCTTTCTAATAACGTCACAAATGTAGTGTGGCCGAGCGGTTGGTTTACTGGCCTGAGTGAGAACAAAGAGCTGCAGCACCATTTCCACAGCCTCATCATGTAGTATTGATCTTCCTGTGGGTCATGGACCCCTTTTTTCTCCTCCTCCCTCCCTGCCTCCCTCCCTCCCTCCTCTACGCCCCAGGACTGTACTTGTCATCTCATTTCACCCAGCCAGTACGGGGTCTTTGACAAATCAATTACCAGCCTTTGCTGGTTAGCTCTATTAGAGGCCACCACCGGCCCCTTGTTTCTGGGCAAAACACTAAATGTGATGCAACCATCACTGCTCTGTGGGTGACTCGTTCAAACACATGAACCTCCACTTGTGCTAATCAGCGTTGAGTAGAACGTTAGCAGGGTTTGTGTTTAAATGTGAACTCATCCTCCCGAGTTTTTACGGATGAGGCTGGCAAGAATATATTTATTAACTACAAATCCAAAGATTGGACCAATGCCAATAACGACTAAACATTTGTTCTCATAAGAGAAGTCAAATAGCTTATTTCTCTGTGCCAGTGTTTGTCCAAAAACTTTTAAAAACACATCAATGAGTCACACCTTCCCGATGACTTCTTCCATCGTTACCGTGAGCGTGGGCAGCTGTAGTTTATTTGCAGTCCTCCTGCTTTTCACCAAGACTGTGCATAAATACTCAACAAAAAGTAGTCCTCAACAAGTGCACGATTTACTCTGGTTTCTGTACTGTTTACTAAACACAGCGTCCTAAGAAGGATGTCCTTGCGGCCTTTTGTTTTAAGATTAACGTCTTCAGTAATGAAGAATGGATTTAGAGCCGAGTTCCACAGAGGTTTGAGAAAAGGAGAGTAACCCCAGCTTCATCCTTTAAACTCCTGTTACACCACAAAAGACAGGATCAGGAACGTCATTATTAAGGATTAAAAGAAACATGTTTATTACTAATGAATAATGCACGATGTCGCACGCACTGTGATCCTGTTTCAGTGTATTTTTCGCTGAGCAAAAAAAGCAGCAGGATAATTCCTCTGCACAAGTCAAGGTTACTCATACTTGTAATTCCTCACAATCAGAGAGCATTCAGGGAAAATTAGCAGGTATTTTCTGTTCACTCAGAGCCAGGCAAAACCGTTTCATAGTTAGGACGCTCCATGAGGAAGCAGAGGAGGGTTTAGCTGTACCAGAACTCTTGAGGTAAACACTTAGCTGGTTGTTTTATCCAACTCATAAATCTCCCAATTATCAGACTGGGCCTTCTGTATACCGCTGAAGCTGGTCCCAAATAAACAGCCTTAAACCCTGCTCAAATAAACACAGTCCCAACAGCCATAAACACATCACCATCTGGGCTAATAACCCAAAGTGAAGCTGCTGAGAATAATGCAAGACAGTGTGGACGTTTACTGTGTGAGGAAATCGTCTTTACTGTGCTATATAGTTGAATGAAACTGGAGACATCCCAGGACAGTCACCCACAGACCAGGTCCAGTTATAGTATTTCTGCTAAAGTATTAAGATTAGGGGTGGGCGGTGTACCGGTTTCACACCGTCACCGGTGTCACGTTCTGCCACGACATGGATTTTGAAATACCATCAGTACCGGGATAAACACAAAAGTTTTGGTTTTCGTACGTTTTCCATCACTTATCTACAGGAGAAGCCCGTCTGATATCACTGAGTGCATCTCTTCTGCAGAGCACACAGAGACCTGACGCTCTGCATGCAGAGTGAGTGTATAAACATGCGCGGGATGCTGCAGCCGTCATATATGATGTTGGCGAGATGATTGAGCCAGACACGCTTGTCAGTGAATGTGTCCCCGTTATTAGCGGCACCTCGTCTCTGTGCTGTTTCACGCCGTGGCCACATGAAAGGACCGTTTGCGGAGCAGAGGTGCAGCAGAGTACTTTACTTTTAGCGGCTTCACCTGCTGCGCACACACGGCATGAGGTTGTGCGTTTGGCGACAGGAAGTAGGATGCTTGAGTTTGATTTCCATAAGTTCCCGTCACGGGGCTGCTCGTGCTGATTAAACAAACATTTGAACACATTAGAAACAGTAGATAACGAGTAACCCAGCTGCAGCCCACAGGTCTGTTTGTAGTCGCTGAACAAAGTGTGGTAAAAGTAGGAGAGGGTTTGTTTTGTAAAATAGAAAATAGACTTTAACATCCCAAATAATATTAAGTATAATTGTTTATATGTACATGAAAACACTTTGATGTGTTCCCTTACATTAACAATAGAGCAAAAAGAGCTAGAGTCATGTTTTAAGTACAGTGCCTTTTCATTTTGTAATATTGCATTAAAAGGAAAAGAAATATTAATTGATATACATTTTAGGTCATGTCGCCCACCCTGCTATAAACCTATAAAAGACCCAGACATGGGAAAAACCGCCCAACACTAATTTAGATGTTGCACTTCCTCTATAACCTGCATCTCTTTAAGCATCAACTGGGAGTTTTATTTTTTTGCTTTCATTCAACACACTGTGTTCAATCTAATAAAATGTGTTTGACCTCCTAAGTATTCACTAATGAGGGCTTTAGGAAAGAGTCCAATTTGCACTCTGTAAAAAATAAATAAATAAAAGAACGCAGCTCAACATATCAAATGTTCATGCAGTCTCGTTTCGATACGCCAAGGCCAGTTTCACACTAAAACTAATGTTGGCTCCTGCACAGAGCAGGCAGCGGGGTAGACTCCTGGATCAGCCAACGGTTGCACCACACCGAGCTGAACTTGCATCGTAGCTGCTTTATGCTATTGACAAGCTGAAGGATCTGAGCTGCTCCACATTGTACATTAGGGTCTGCTGCACAGTGTTTAGATGGATAGTGTGTACTAAGTGTTCTGAGACTGACAACTCATTTTGTACCACACAATGTACCATGATGCATTTGTTCGATTGCGTCTCTTCCATTACTCACTGACAAACGGTTGGAGCTGAACATCGAGGTAGAGGTGAGGTCAACAGGTTTATGAATGTGAAAGTGCAAGGTTGAGATCTTTCAGAGAGTGTAACTGTGCAGTGATGAAAACACTGTGCATGCTCTCAGACAGGAGAGCTGCTCTTTATCTCTGCATCTCCAGCTGTGGTCAGAACAAAATGTTGATTCTTTGATCCTTTCCAATAAGATCAAGATGTTCTGATACAGCTCGATCGCAGCATCTATTTTTATGAACTCTCTGACCAACATCAGATGCACCTTTCCCTTAAGGATCTTTTCATCTTTAACAGTTCAGCCATGAATCAAAAAGCAATCTTTATGTTTTTTCTCCATCAACTAGACAGTCTCAAACGTAAGCGCCTCGTTGCATGCAGAAATCCCCCTGCAATAGGTCTAAATAAAGAGAAGTTTAACAGCCTTTCGACCAGGGACTAAAAGGTTTAAACTCTTAATCTGGTTTAGTCTGTGGGCGTCCATGCTGCAGCAGCTGACTCACCCCTGGGAGTCCACTGACAGTCACACAGAAAGCCTCCTAAGTCAGACAAATCTGCGAATAATTAAAGCTTTTGGGAGAATCCTCTGTTTAATTAATTTATATATTCTTAATCTGTTTTCAGGATGGGTGCAACGCGGCACATGAGAAAAACATCCATCTGTTGTGTAGCTATTTAAAAAGATGTGCACTGTAGAAAGAGGGACGTCAGCCAACTCGATCATTATAACAGTATTAAGTATCAGACGAAAGAACCTGCAGAACCTCATGTAAGTATCTGTTTATGACACTGAGGCTGCGATTCACGAATACAACCAACAGCACAGCAGACAGTGGAGCTGTGGCTCTTCTTCAGCTCTCTCAGGTTTCGTCCCACACGCTGCCATTCATGCTCAGGCCAAGGATTCCCCTGCTCTCAATGATCAGGGACATGTGAATGGAAACGAGCTGGTTATACACTAGAAATGCAAAACTGTAAAAAAGAAACGGCTGACTGCCTCCAAGATTAACAAGCAATATTTCATGTGACTAATTTCATCAATCAGTCAGATAATGGACATGATGTGAGAAAGCAGCTCTGCTCTCCTGAAGAAAACCAGAAGTTTTCTTCATAAATACCATGAGATCATCCATAATGATGATTATGTGATTATGGCACAGCTACCAACGAGTGCTTTCCAACAATAGACTCACTCAGACGGTATATTGTAAAACTATTAGGCCTTGGCAAAGTGCAGCCTGACTGTCCAGACCAACCTGACTAATGTATTTAGGAAGCAATTTTGAGAACGCTCTTAATTTCAACTGAGAATATTATAACTTCCATTGAAAATACAGGTTTTTGATTAACTGGAACATCAGAATTTGCCTCGGGGTACGAAGGTTTGGAAGCAGAGCTTAATCACGACTCAGATGGGAAATGGTGATTGCACAGGGTGAGAGCCAGGTTTTCAATTTAGTGTGAAAAACAAACTACCCATGAAAATAACAGCCAATTATAGCGGAAAATAAATGAATAACCAAAGCCAAAGTGAAAATGGGGGCTCATTTTGTGTGTTAAATAAACAAATACAACAAAGAATAATTAACAAGCCATGGAAGCAACTGTAAATTGTATTTAACTAAACCGAGGCGTCCAATTACACTGGCACAACAGAAGAAAGGATTAATTAGTGACTAAAGCTTCATGTCAGTGAGTTTTCTCCCTGAAGCGCATTTGCTTTCTACTTTTCTACTTTGTACATTCATGAAAAGTTGAGTCCCATAAACACCTAAAAAACGTTTGTCTCCAGTCCAGGACGACGACAGGTACATGTTCAGTTTCTCTAACAGACGATTGATCTAGTTTCTAAAGACCCCTTAATTTGGTTGCTGTTACCCCAAATTGAAAGCCCTTAGAGCATTCAAACATGCAAGTGTGTATCCTGCCATTTGTTCATTGAGACAACCTTTATCCTTCAGTCATCCGTGTGATTTACAGCCAAATGTCTCCAACAGTAGAGTGTCAAATCTAACTTAATAGCCAGCATAAATCTGAGCTGTACTGTTGGCCACAAAACACTAAGCTTAACCATTTTACGACACCAACTCGACTGATAATATATCTTAAATTCAAAAGTATGCTGCTGTGACACTGCAGGCTACAGACATATCAGTAATTCATTTTCCATCATGGATCTACACTTTATTGAATTAAAGAACTGGCTCTCCGACCGCTGCAGGAAGAAATAAAGGAAATCCTTTTTCACCTAGTACGCGCCAGCCATCTGTCTGCTCACTGGGAAACTACGGTGGATTATTCCTTTGCTAAAAATCAATACCCCCTCAATGAGCTGTCGGTGGTCGCTGCTAGCTCCTGATGAGAAAGAGAATACGAGCTGCAGGACCTGCCGCTTAGGAGGTGGCATAATCACAGCGACAATCAGGGTCCATTGTCTCCAAACAGCAGGGCCGTGTCTCGAGGGAGCCAGCGAGTCCGCATGGCAGGTACCCGAGGCCTGCCTGTGTTACTTCAGCTGTCATGTCAGCTCCATCAATCAAATAGAGTGATGGATGCACTGGGTTAGCTAATGTGCTAAATAGTGCTAAATGAGAAGCGGAGGCAGGGAGAAAACCGCACAAGTGGTTAAATCTACTGTTTAGTGCTGATAGTGTATTTTTCTTTATATAAGGGATGGAAATCTGCAGCAGTGTGAATTAATTCCACTTTTCCCTGACAGAAATTTCCTCGCCTCAAGAAGTTTCCTGATGGAAGTGTCATTTTGTCCTTTTCCAGAAAAATGAGGCACAATTCTAGAAAACAGAACATGGCGCCTGACCATGTGGCTCAGAGACAAGCTGAGGTCCACGGTTTGTGAGTGACACTTTGTTTGAAAAGCCATGAGCCTCGTGTGTCTGAAGGTTCGGGTCTTCATCAGGGATTCCAGCAGTCACTCATACCAACTAAAACAAAGCCTGCAAGCCAGCGGGCCAAGGATGGATTTCCTTAAACTGCTTCCTAATTAAAACAGCCGCTGATGTTCCTACCATGTGGT
The DNA here is from genome assembly GCF_022749685.1 of Semicossyphus pulcher. Taxonomy (NCBI): domain Eukaryota; kingdom Metazoa; phylum Chordata; class Actinopteri; order Labriformes; family Labridae; genus Semicossyphus; species Semicossyphus pulcher. Next base: position 28,553,529 of record NW_027211759.1, on the reverse strand, counting down.
GGCGAGAAATGTGTCCACTGTACAGACTTGGACACGTTTGGAAGAGTCACTTGGGGGATCCGTTGTGGTTTTGAGCTCTCTTAACTTCTCATCAGGTAAATGTTGTAAGACCCATAAGCAGCTGGAGTTCAGAGTCAGGACAAGACGTGCTCACCACAGACTGAAACGGATAGCCTGGAGGCCCTCACGGTCGCACTTAAACCAGCTAGATCAGACCTTCCATCTACTGCCATAATGCTCCATCAGTCATTTTTTCTTTCCAGCCAGCTAAGCTCTTTTCTCTTTCACAAACCCTCAATCTCTCTCAGATGAAAAATTTATTTTTGTTGAGAGTGCATTTAAGAAGTCTCATTATTCTGTCAGAGCAGCTGACAGCGCTTCTCCCCAGATCATCAAACCTCTGGGGCTGGTAAAGGAAAAACAGTTGTGCACACTTTCTCCCAAACTTCCTCCTCGGATCAAAAATAAACTCAGACCAATTGCGTGTATCCACCTCCCGCTGCAGAGGAAGAGCTCACTTGGCAATATAGCTGGAGGGGAAAGTGAAACATGCCAAAGGTCAGAGATGAGGAGAAACACTGTGGCCACAGATACTCAGGGTCAGCGCTCAGCCAAAATAAACCACTGAAATCAACCCTGTAAACCATCATGATTCCATCAATCTGTCACCAGCGTGATTTTATTCATGATGACAGAGAGAAAGAGGGAGAGTGAGCGAGCAAGCAAACGAGAGAGCTGGCTCTGTCTGTGAAATACAATACAACACAAGCTGTTCTCCATCTGGAGAGATGTCAGACTCGTCTGCCTCACCAAGCCATGACAAGCTACATTAGAACGAGTCCGTTTACACCTCATTTGATTGGATTATGTTATGCCACATACCTAAATGCAAACAAAAATGGCGCAGAACATTACTTAACACGACTAACTGAAAAAAATAAGTAATTTCCTTATGCAGCTCTGGATATTCTGCAGGTGCAGCTGGTTAGGAAGAGTGAAAGTACGGACAGAAACGGTAGCGAGACGCCAGAACCAGTAGGAACCTAACCTACAAGGAGTATCTGGTTTCATTCTTCCATAACCACACAACTATTTAGTGAAAGCCCCCTAAGGCTGAGATTACACTTCTGGATTGGATTCAACTCTTGCCCTCTCTCAGTCGAGCTATTTGATGAAAGGCTTGGCAAGCTTCACACCCTGGTGCGGTTGGTATTTTTTTCTAAACTTACTTAGATGAAACTATACGAGAACCTGGGCCAGACTGGTTGTCTGGTTGCAAATAACCTGTGGTGTCCCAGAGGGTGGCACACTGCAGGCTGTTGTGCTTTGCACGCATTTTGCAGAGTACTAAAACCACGCACTGGGTTCCCAGGGCTCAACGGTATCAATTAGAGGCAGCTTGTGAAAAGATGTGCTTCCTGCGTGGCTGTGGTATGGTCAGAGGTAGGAAGTGAGGGAAGAGAGAGGGAGAGGCAACTCCTATGGAAGGGTACTGTCTTTAACTTGCTCTGTAGGCTTGTCCAGTCCCCTCTCTATTTCCTTTCTCTTGTCTGAAGTGTGCAATAATCTATTATACCTCAACTTAATGGGTGGAAAGAACAAAGGCATCAGAAGAAGGCCACAGGGGGCACATGTTTAGTCATGTCCCAGTGTTACAAGCCGAGGAGAGCAGCGGGTTACCCACAGTGGCTGAACTGCCCGACCACAGGCTACGTTTGACTCACTCACCCACACTTAGGAACACCAGATACTGTAATCATATTTGCAAACCACTTTAACCACAACAATAACAGCAGCCAGAGATGTTCCTCCACTTGTGTTCTTTGAGGAATGAACCTGAAGCTGACAGGAAAGGGAAACAATCCCGACCGATAATAATGCCATATAGATAGAATACTTAGCCTGATCACTTTTTTTACTCAGACCACAGTCAGCCTTTTCATTTGGTTTGGTTGTCACTGTTTTTAAGGTGTCATAACAAGGCCTCCGAATTAAACGACAAAATACTTTATTTGTTTGTGCCCTTTAGCCCTTTGAAAGAAGATACAGAAGTGTCTTTTGAACTGATGCCCAGCAGGACAACAGAACTTATCTGTGCCCTCCAAAACTCTTAAAAATCAGTGCTGAAATTGTTTTGGTTCAATTGACCGCGCTGTTTATGTTAGGGGAGCTTCATTGCCATGGTAAAATGTGGTTGTGGTGAGGGAACGATGGCGGTTGTGCTTACAAAAAGGAACTGTTGGTTTGTAACAGGAAATAAACAGCTGCCTCCTGTGTTAAAGTCTGATGTTGTTTTGACCCAAGCATCCACCCTGACCTCCTCCCTATGCAAACTTTTCTATATTATGTCTCCTGACTTGCTCGGTCATGATCACTATAGAGGGCTTTATCGCTTCAGACTAAGCATGTTGGAGCATTTGCTGAAATCACCTTTCCTGTCATTCTTTGCGGATGGATAATGGCTGATAAAGAGGGTAGGGCTCTAACAGAGTGCTACGGCAGTAGACCATTAAATTTAAGTATGCGAATGCTGCTAGTCGGGTTATTCCTGTTTCATTTAAAAAAAACTATAATTGCTCCCATTACAAATGTAGAAAATATGGCAACCTTTCTGTCAGCTGGCAACCACAAGCTGAAGGCTGGTGTCCAGTCTGTCAACCACCTCTAAAACTTATTGGGACGCGTTTCCCCAACTGCATTGATGGACTCATCATCTTTCCAGCTAACTGTCCATGCCACCTAAAACTAACAAGTTGAGCTGCCATACTCACAACACAAAGAAGCTTCTGTTAGGTTTCTTGCTGTGAATCCCCTGTCCTCCTTCCTCTGTCTCACCACTTGAAAATGCTAACCAGAGCACGTAGGACCATAATGAGTTCCCCCAATTGGTTCGGACAGGTTTGGCTGCAAAGCCGCAGCAGTTTTCTGCTCTGTTCAAACAGTGCACACTGAGGTCTTGCTTCTTTGTCCTTCTTAAACAACAGGCCAACACAACTAGGGCTTAATTCCCCTCTATTTGGGGACAAATGGCCTCCTTCATTGGGTCCAGGGAGAACAGAGGGACCACACAGCCTCCTCTTCTTACAATGGACAAAGGCATTGCCCCTGAACCGGCCAACTTGTGTCATAACCCTATCGAAAGCAGCCAGTGGTCCTCGTCACAGAATAAGGCCACCGAGATGGGGAGGCCCAGTGAAGAGGGGACGCCTTCTCCTCTTCCTTAATGAAACGGGTAGACTATAGCATCCCTGTTGGGTATGGGGGACAGGGGAGTTTTTGTTTCTAATGGATTGGCGTTCTCTGCTTACACGTCGTGCCCCCTCTCATCCACAGTCCTGTTAATCCCATTAATATGAAGAGGGCCAAGAGCCTGAGAGTGGCCACAGCTTAAGAGCCATCAGCCAGCATTAGCCCTCCAAATCCAAACTCTTGTCTAGACCCATTAACAACTTAGCCCAGCGGAGTCAAATCATTTGACTCCCAGGTTTAATGATGGGAACATCACCTATCGCCATCATTTATCGATCACCACACCCGGCTAGAACGTTGTTTTTAGGGTGCAAGGGGCTGACACACCAGATGCAACCGGTTATTTCCTTAAATCAGACTCATCTTTTTTTGTTGGTCAAACAGCACATTTGATCTGTTGGACTCCTTGGCAGCTTTAATACCTTACTCTCTTTATTGAGTAGCTCTTTTTTAATGTCTATTGAAGTCTGGTATTATTCCCATTTAAGGTCGCTATCGATCTGTCTGTCTGTCTGTGCTGTACTGTATATGTGTGTCCTGCTATAACCACATGAAGTATTAGGAGAGATAATCTGTTGGCTTTTAATTAAATAGCCAGACACGGAGCACTGAGGATACCCAAAGAGGACTAAGGTTAACGTCATGTGCAGTGGAGTGCAGCGAAGACCATCTCTAATGCCTCCATCCACCACCAGGCAGCAACCCGATGTCTACATATGGTCCATTTCTCTCCCCACCGCATACAAGTCGTGTGATTTAAAAGCATTAGAGCCTGATTAATGCAGCTTTGAAGCAGCTTACTCCAGCTGGGCAAAAGCACAGCGAGGGCTTTCAAGAAACAATGGGCACGGTGACTGCTCATCGCATCATCAATCGCACAGTGAAACCAGTCACCTAGTGCTGTATCATATCACAAACGACAATCAGTTGAAGCAGAGGCAATCACTGGACTGATTCAGCTCTTTACAACCTGCCACGCATATTCAGTTCCATCCACAGGCAGATAGCAGTATGCGCCAGTAATCAAAGGCAGGTACCTTCAGCTCCACACTGTGATCTGCTCCACATCAAGCTAGCACAGGTATTTAAGACTCATTTGTGTATCAGGTTTCTCATCACAAGTCCAGACATCATCTGGATCTGGAGGTGGTGGGTGTCCGGTGGCGTGGAGGGAGCATGTTCCCCTTGCAAAAAGTCACTCAGGATTAGTGTGAATAAATGAAACACTTGGACTGCAGCTTAGTGGCGCTACCATACTCAGAACTACAGCCAGCTACTGTTCACACACTAATCAGATTTAGGGGTTTAAAAGAGGTATTTTAGTTGCAGCATACAGTTCTCTTCATGATGTACTGTATGTCTGATTTTCAAAAGGTTAGTTAGACGGCTTTCTATAATCGACCACCTATGTACATACACACGACATACACAGACAGATTCGATAAGAACACCTTCATTTATTTTTATTGTGAGCACAGGGGGCGCTACAGCTGACAAGCACACAGACATGCTAGCAGCTCTATAAGGCTGCAAGACCAAGCTTTGACCTAAATGCTAACATGCTCACAATGAAAATGCTATAACGTTCAAGGCAAGCATGAATAATGTTCACTGCTAATGTTAGTGTGTTAGCATGATGACACTGGTTAATAAGCACTTAAGACAGCAGCGCCTAATCGGAATGTAATTAGTTTTGCAGGTATTAGGCCATAAACCAAGCGCTTAAGGAAAACTCACAGGATCTCCAGAGTAATTAGGATTTATCCTCGGGGCTCATACATTTCCTCAGTTTAACGGTAGTCTGTCTAATTGTTCTTGAGACATTTCAGCTGGTAGAACGAACAGTCTGATACTAAACACTGCAACTATCGCAGAACAAAAATATTTTTTGTTTCCGGAAATTCCAGTGGAAAGAACTTTTTGAACCTCTGAACTGCAGAAGAAGTGACGGAGCTGCTAGAAGGAGAAAGTTTGCCTCTCCACCACAATGCACAGATCGCACAGTGGAAGCTGCATCCCACTACGGGCTGCACAGCAGCCTGAGGAGCTAATTTAACTGTTTTGACAGTCACTGAGAAGCCTGCTGACCCACAACGGAAAGGTAAGGAAGAGGAAGTCCACAGTGAGGTAAAAAGAGTGCAGTATTCTGCAGCAATGTGTGTGTTTCCACCCCTTTTACGCGTTAGGAAGAGCACAAATAAAACACTTTCTCAAATTTAATCGCTCTTGCACATTTTCCAAATATGCAGGTATTTCAGATTTTTCCTTTCTGCCCCCACCGCGGGGAATGCAGAACCGAGGAGGGGTAATTCGATAACCAAGATACAGTATAATGAGGTCTTATTCTAGACCTGATGACAGTGAGGGAGAACGGAGCATCATATCAAGTCAGCTGTTTCCTATTGACCTAAATATGAACTCCCTATATCCACAAGTCTGAGGCATTATTCTGTCGGGTTTGTGGGTAAGGGAAGCAGCACACAAACATATCACAACCCCTCATTAATGGTATTTTTAGCCTTTTTGCCAGGCCAGCTTATCTTGCAATTGTGGCCATGGTGAAAGTAACAACTTCTCTCTCATTGGCTATCTGTTGGAAAATTAAAGCTTAAGAAAATGGAAGATCCAATCTATTTGTGGTTGGACACTGAGCTGAGCTTTCTGTGCTGGTGAAGCTCCAGTAAAGACGGGCAAAGTGGTGGCATATTATAATAAGAGATTCTGTGGAATGACTGACTGACAGGAGATAAGTCATTGTTTCTGTGGTACTTGGCAATCTTGGGAAAAACAAATGAGAAAGAAATTCAAAAGAAAATGTTGTTAGAACTTTTTTCATGCGAGTCTGCTGATACACTAAAGTTACCGTGTCTGGAATGTTAATCGTCTCCAGTTAGCACACTGTAATTGTGAACAATTTGTGAACGCTGTTCAAAAATCACAAACGCTCATCAGAGAACATCTATCAGAAAAAGTGTGGGCCAAAAAGATTGGGCAGGATGCCTCCCACATATCTCCTTCCTCTCCTGCCAACAGACTCAACTCTCTGGTGGTTTGAGGGAGGAAATGCAGGAACATCAAAGTTTCCTCCTACGGCCAACAGATCCATTGCCCATGGGATAACCAATTACCGCTGGTCACAAGTAATTTTCATCATTTGATTGGATATGTCATTTATTTAAATTACAGTATTGGTCTTCTTTGCTGTTTGGGTGCAGCAAAAAAGGTTTTTACAGCTTTTTTTCTCAAACAGCTGTCAGGACTAAGATACTTAACGATTAGTTAAAAGATGCTGTAAAGGTGACGACTCTCTTTAGGATCGTCACTACTAACATCCACTTCCACATGAAGCATAGGCATTTAATCCACAGCCATTTTAATAATGTACATAGCCACTTTAAGAAAACGTCATATGTCTGGATGTGCTTTTGTCATGAGGCCATCCTCCCTGACTCTATTACCCTCTGTCTGTGTCTGGGGCACTTTGATGTCTCCATCCTGGCAACTGGAACCAAACACAACATCCTCCATTTGAATCCACTTCAAACCTTCCCCTTCAAACTGCAGAAGAGAGAAAAACCCTGCTCACCAAACGGGACCATCTGGAGGCAGCCGTTGGATGACGGGAGCTGGAGGCCTGAAAGGCTTTGGGGGGGTTGTTGAAGGGAAGGCAGACTATAAAAGAGAGAGAGTGGAGCAGCTACGTCTACCATACCATGTCGTGAGTCCCTCTCTGCAGGCCGGGCGGTAATTACAGGGCACAGACGGAGAAAGCCTGACTGGGAAAGAAGCAGAGATACTCAAACTGCTGGGTTGCCGCCCTCAACATAACCACAAGCAGCCCATCCTACAGTTTAGGCCATAAGAGTAGGGTTCCAGATCAGTGCACTGACACACAGTGCCAAGGAAGAGGCAGCCGCGAGTGCAGACAGAATCATCGTCAGGTCGGGTAGGTCAATAGAGGCCCGTCTGCACCGCACAAGGACCAAACAGAGCCATCAGATTGGTGACAAAGGCTGTATGAAGATGTACTCGTCACAAGACCTAGATTTTAATTTCCCGTCTGCTTTTCCTACGTACGTCTCAGAAAAACAGTCTATGATACATGAAAAGAAATGGAATAAACTGAAGAAGACTGAAAAATAATAAATGAATAAATAAACATTCACTACTGTTTTCTTTCCGTAGTCTGGTTGGTATGATCATTAAACAACATGAGTCACTGCCCAAAGCGCTGTGTGGCTTCTTTGTCGTCATCGACTCGGAGCTCACATCAAACTGCATCAGTGTGAGGCGTTCGGTTCTGCCCCCGAATCCCGACTTCTCTAATAAAGCTCTCGGGGCAGGGAGCAGAGCAGCGACTCGCCTTTACCAACTGTCTGAGCGTTATAAATCATCGGCCATGCCCGGGCAGGCTGCGTCCTTCAGCGTGACCCGCAACCTTCACACATCCTCACACAGTCAAACACACCAGGGCGGAGAAATGAGCTGGGTGCAGTTCATCACATCCGTCAGGCTCCTGACAGCCAACGATAATCCATACTAGCAGTGAGTGAGTGGGCTGAAACATACCTCAAAAACAGCTCAATGTTTTCAGCTGTTAACAACTTCACTGCTTGTGTTTCCTCTTGGTTAACCTGTGACTCAAAAGCTTTTCTTAAATCAGAAACTTTGAGGACTTTGGCGGGAATTTAACCACAATCAAGCTAATGCTGCACCTGTGCTTGCACCAGGCTTTGCTGTTGTACTGCAAGTCTCTAGTGTGCAGGCTTACAGAGTGTCACACGATATTGTAGCAGTATTTCTCCTCTGACATTTATCTGGGCTCTCCCATTCCTTCACTCAGCCCAAACTGCAGATTAGAGCAGCAGAGATATGAACTAACATGACGCATGATTCCTTTTTTTCCCAGTGCAGGTGTCAAAGCTGTGCATGTGCTAATGATGAGTGTGTCCTGGGGAGGGGAGAAGAAAAGCTCCCCGAGGCCATTTGGCACGGTGGAACAGGCCACTCATCCAGGCTGTCATTTTTATCGAGGGAGGTGCCTTGACTGCCTCAGGGGTCAAAAAACTGCCTTGCTCGGTTTTTTCTTAACAGCCTGGAGGATGACATTTCTCATAACATATGTAAACATTTCTCCCTTCACTGTGACCTCCTGATGGCTTCTGTTACTATGTTTGGATTGCAGAAAGTTTGCTTGACTTAATGTGTAACCAGTATAGTCACCTCTGATAAGAGGTATGTGACCGTGAACACCCAGTGCAGAACACACCCTGAACAAGCTGACGAGAATAAACAGAAAGTAAGAAACAGACTGTTATGTATTCAAGTGCTGTGCGAGACCACCAGGTAATCGATTGCGAATCCTCAGGTGTCAGCTCTGCAGCCCCCGGCCATTTCACACGCAACACAATTTTGATTCTACCTTTTAATCACTGGCTGAGCTTAATGCATTGGTTTTAAACAGCCGGCAGCAACAGGGTAGCACAGTCTGTCTTCTCCCCGAGAGGAATCAATGTCGCACTGTGACAAAATATCCATACTTAATTCTCCTGCAACTATTTATCATAACGTTCGATGGAGGAGACGGAGATGACTTTTACTTTTAAATGCAAACTAAATAAGACATCAGCTGTATCTTTCTTTTTGAGCCTGAGGCCTCACATATTATAATAATGATGTATTTGGAGATTTTGTAAAACATTATCTGAATGTTCCATAAATTACTGTCAGGCTCAGTTATAATAAATCCTGTCCACAGGCTGCGGGGCGTTGGGTAATGGCTCCCAGTTTGATTTATCATCATCCACACGTTACGTATTTTGCAGGATGACAGCTCCTTCACCATCACCGAGTCACTTCAGCTTTTTTATGTCTATACAAGCACAGCATTAGAGAGTTAGATCGGTCTGTTTGACCAGGGATGTTTTTAAACATCTCTGTCGCAGCCTCCCTTCCTCTGCTGTATCTCCCTCCCCCAGTTGAGCCCGAGGGGACAGGCGACGGCTGCTAATTGCAAGCCTGAACCAACACATGGTGTTAAAAACAGATAGCGCTGGGTAACAGATAGCCTGCAATGAAACAACATATCAGAGGCAGAATACATCACAAAAAAACCTGTATAAAACCCTGCTGGGGTTGGAGAGCTCTGTCAGTCATCTGCTTCGTAGGAGCTCTGCAACAACTTGGACCAAACCTCTTGAGGTAATAAATAACATTATGTTAACATCTCTTCACAGAACAATCAGGGCTCTCTGTCTTACATTAAAACTTGGAGACTGGAGGCTCTCCGGCAGCCACACAGCAGCTCACTCTGCAGCAGCAGGCAGCACCAGGCAGCAGCAGCGGCGGTAGCCTCTCACCTCTCCACATCAGAACCGCTGCCTGACAGTTTTATGGACACAGAACACCATCTTTCTTGCACGGGAGCAGCCAGAATCACCTGGCCGTGACACAGAGTGCAGAGGCATAGCGACTCCACCACAGGAAAACTTTCAGCAAACAGGCCTCAGGGAACGAGTTAAGCAGGAAGGGTTCTATACACACACAGCAGCGAGCAAAGTTGTAAAGGAAATACACCAACAGTGTATGTGTTAATGTGCTGCTTCGTCACTAAGCCGTAACCTCCTGTGGGCTATAAATTAGCACAACACCTGTTATACCAACAATATAGAAGCGTGTGCTGCACAATATTCTCTAACTCACTCCTCATATCTATAAATATGAGCTCATTACTAATGAAAATGCAACACAGACACGGCAGGGAAACGATGATGCCTCTGACCTACATCAGGGCATGGATGGTGCATAAATGAGCCTGAGGCACTGACAGCCATTCAGCCATCAAATATCAAAAGGCCAGCTATGAGTAATGCATCGCCCAGCTGAACCCATGCTCCACGCTCGCTGCCTCAAACTGATGCTTTCAAAGGGAGAGGACAACTTGATGCATATTTTTAAGTAGATTAAAACATTGCTCAAAGTTACAGCACGCTGGAACTTTTGGGCAAAGGTGGAGTGATGAGGAGACATAGTTCTCCTCAGGAGATCAATTATTTCCTCAAGACTTCCAGACTCAGAGCGAGTCCGGACTCTGGAGAACACTTTGCACTGAGGCATTCAAGCATGCTGCCTATTTACTACTGATTCCACTGATTTTACGGGAAGAATGCTGCAGAAATACGACAGGAAAATGTTAAAATACAGATGCATCATGATTTCTGTAAACTCACTGAAAGCACAAAGGTGTCTGTATGGATGTTACAGATACTACAGAAAGGTTCAAAGCACCAAACTATGGTGCTTCTTTCCTCCTGCTTACATTCTACTGCATTAAAATACTGCTCATTCAGATTTACAGCAGCAGAATGAATGAAGCCTAGTATTATTATTCCTGTGCTGTAGTCCAGAGTTAATAAGACATAGGTGAGGACATAGAGGGGAGACAGTGAGTAACGTTAGTAACATGGAGCTGGGTGTCATTCATTCACCAAAGTACCTGTCATCGTAGCAGAAATCGGCGCCCAGAGTGTTGACATACAGGACCAGAGCCACGGCGCCGCACAGCAATTCTGCAAACATTTCTCTGTCTCGCACTCACGCGGGGAAATGATGAAAAAATAAAAATAAAAATAAAAAACAGGAAAATAATAAAACGACAAAGCGAGACAGAGAGAGGCAGCGATCCCGATCTCTATTCCCTCTCAGTGCCCGTCTTTGTCAGGATGTCTCTGCGAAAACAAGTCCGGTTCCCCCCCATCATCCTTGCCGAAGTGCACAAAGTGGGTAATCCATAGCTCGCTGTGTTTCTAACCCATGTTGAGTCTGAGCTGGAGAGCTTTTTATCCTGGTGAGGGCTGGAAACAGAATCAAACCCGAGCAGCGTTTAGTGGACGTGTGACAGCGGACCGCACGCCTTCCACACACGGAGGAGGATCAGCCTCTGATGCTCAACGGCCGCCCGCTGCTGGGGGAGAAACGTCGTGATTGAGACCGCTGTCAAGTCAGCCGTAATGACACTTAACACTTCCGGTTTAGCTTTAAAAAATAAAGCCCGCTAATGAACGTTTTACGTTTCTAAACGTCTAGGGGAGTAGTCCAAAACTGACTTAAAAAATAAGGAGAAGAAATAGAAAAGCAAAAACAATGTAGCAATCTTATTTGGCCAAAAAATGGAGGGAAATTGCACACATCGTAGGTTTTGCAGACATGGGCTGCATGTTTATTTCCCATTACTAATGACTAAACTAATTTCTGCCATTTGTACCTGACTACACCGTGTTGTTGTATATTTGAAGAACAAATAATCCCTTTCTGGTATTTCAGATAGGCTGTTTGACATATTTAGCTAACGTGTTATTGTTAAAGTAGCTATTTTCCCCCAAAACAAAACATGGATAAATGTATAAATATTAATAAAAGTTGATTTATCTTAATGCTTGTATCCATGTTCATTTTCCTGATGCGTGATTCTTTATTCATATTGAATCTTGTGCTTTTAAACTGGAGTAAATCTGTCTCACTTCCGCTCCTGCTCTCGGTGTCTCTGGGTGTTTGACGAGGTCGCAATCCAAACGCATGTGGTGAGGAGATCTCAAACGCATGCGCACTGCTTAGCCTCCGGAGATGGGGATAAATCACACTACATGATGCTGAGACCAGTCGGTAAGGGTCACTTACTCCCGGTAACAGTAGTCAATAATATGGAGATGGTCCTCGGAGGGACGTTCACGGACATCTCGGAGTTATACAGGTTTGTACTCCGATGATGACCATGAATTTTTTATTTCATTTGAATGTAACTTCACTGCCTCGGGGTTACCACCGTAATGAGTGGAATATTGGTGCAATTAGAGATGTCACTGTACTCATTAGCCAAGTACAATATAGAGTACATTATGATAACAGCTAATATGTGTATCTTAATTATGGATAAGAAAACTTAAAAATCCCTCCAAAGGCTTTATAAAGCAAAGCATGGCTGTAAACTCATCATGTTGTGAATCATTTTAGTTAATCCCACCATTTTATTATGGCATAATGTTTTTCTGCTTTCAATAAACGAAACAAATGATCACAGCTGCAGAGGACAGCAGCTGTAAAAGGAACAGTGCGTGTGTGTAGGTGTGCGTGTGTGCGTGTGTGTGTGTGTGTGTGCTTTGACTTCTGATCATTAAAAAAACCAACTGGAAGTCAGATTGAATATGAAAAACTTTTCTCTTTATAAAGTGAAGAACACCTTCATCACTCTGGCTACTAAAAGTCTCGTCCACTCCATTAATTTCTTTCTATTGATTTAGGTTTGACCATGCTGAAAATGAGTGTTTAGTCCAGCAGGCCTCACAGTGACCAGTAGAGGGCTCACAGTGCATGATGTCTCAAACCGCTCATATGGTTATTATTTCAGTCTCTGTTGCACAACTAAACGCATTATCCTTAAATAAAAACAATACTGTTCATATTATTATCTGCTGATTATCTCATTGTTACAAAATGACTCGTTTAAAACACTGATGGATTCTTTTCCATGATGAGAAACTTCAATGTCTGGTAGTTATTATATTTTTCTAGATTGGATCTTGTATCATCAATTTGAGAGCAAAGAACATGTTTTACATTTCCAAAAACAACACAGCATTTTAAAATCAAACTTACACTGTTCCTGACAGCTAAAATGCTCCTGGACTCCCTTCCAAAGAGGTTATTGCACAATATTATAAAGTAAGAGAGCAGCAGGAAAGAAAGGGTGAGAGGGGGGGCAAAGAATAATTCTCAAAGTGCTTCACAGACAAAGAAAGTAGCCGAGCTCTCTGCATATTGATTCAGGGTTGTTTCAATAGACAGGCCCCATCTGTCGGAGCCTTTCACAGGACAGCAGCAGGACACGACCGAGTTACACATTTTTTGGAATTAATTAGCCTGATCAGAGCAACCGGCACAAGGTCTGTGCTCCTAGTCTACAAGGACAGATTAGACATCCGAACATGAGCGATCCAGCCTCCTGTCAGGATAAAAGCATGAGCACATGTGCTACAATGTCCAACTGTACTACGCTGCAAGAAACAAAACAAACCCTGAGCTGTGCTCAAAGCAAACTCATGATCTGAATATCAGAGGAGCCACTGATCAAATGAATCCTCCTGTTAACTATGTGATACAATGTCCTGTATTTTAATGATGTGCATGTAAGGCTTCATTACTTCACAGGAGACCAGCTGTCTCTCTCTCTCCAGCTGGAGTAGAAAGTCATTTAATGAATAGCTACAACTCCAGTTCTGAACAGACAAGAACTTTTTTGAGGCATTTTTATGTTGAATATTTAAATTGTATGCTTCTTTCTCAGAGAAATCTTTTATATGTCAGTTATTGTTATGAGTTACTTCAATAGAGCTGAAACTATTTAAAAAAAGATAAACAACTTTTATGATGCCAAATATTCTCCAGCTCGAGCTCATCATTTGTTAGGAAGTGCCTCTTATCTTTGTCTTAAGTGATTGTAAAATATATTCTGTTGGGTTTTGGACACTTTTTAACATGTGCAATAAAAAAGTATTACTTGATTCCTATTGTAAATATAAAAAACTGTGAATGATGAATTGATATAACATGGGGAGAGCCGTATTCAGATGCTCTAATCAAGTAAAAAGGAAAATACTAAATTGAAATTAATTTAAAATGTCACTTCTGTTTATAATTAAAGCGTCAATCTCTCTTTTTTTAATCAGTAATTTAAAACAATGTTGTACCATATTTTATCACGTCAGTATACTGTATGTTTTGTGTGTCAAATATTATCGAGAAAGTTAAAATAGCTGTTAAAGCTGAATAAATGCAGTTGAGTAAAAATTTCTCTGTGCACTGAAGGAGTCCAAGTAAAAGTGGCATTAAATGCAAAGTAAAGAAACCTTTCGGCTCCATAAGTACGGCTGCTTTTGATACTTTTCTCTGACAATAACTTTTAAGATAAAATCAACTTTATTGATATCCTTGATTTGACAGTGATCCACTTGTTCCAACAGCTCAAAGGTAATTAAGTGATGCCAATAATAAAATAGAATAATAATTATAATAATAATACAGACACTATGTACATCTTTCACTTGTGGACATAGATCAGTTTTTGCATGGAAACATTGCACAAGGTTGTTAAAATAAGTGTGTAGCATGTTGATATGATACAGTGAAATATATCAGTTATATCAAGTTACAATTATCATTATCAGTCTATAATCAATACTATGATGTTCTTAATATTACACATTTTACCATTATTATTGCCAGAACCAGAAGTATTATCTGTTTGTCTCTCTCTCTCCCCTGCAGTCTCTTCAGATGTGCAGCATGAGTCTGGCTCTGCTCAAGCTTCCTGCCTGTTAAAAGGAAGTTTTTCTGCCGCTGCTGCCAAATGTTGCTCAGTGCTGCTCAAGGTGATTCATGTTGGGCCTCTCTCTAAATAATATAACAAAAGGGTGTGTTTACACCTGCTCTTTTTGTGTCCTGAGATAACATTGGTTATGATTTGGTGCTGTACAAATAAACATTGATTGATTGAAATACTGAGTTAACATTGCACATGAAAAAAGTAGCTGCACAGACAAAATTGCACAGAATGGATTTGGTGATAAATATGAAGAAATATGTACCAAAGTATGACTTTCAGTCAGGAAGATTTGTTTAACTATTGTGCAACTATAAGTCGTTATATGCTAATATAGAGTTAATATAGTGTAATATTGTGTTATTGCTTATTTTACAACAGTGAGTTTCCACCGAGTAATCTGATTGGAGGCATTCCATGAGTGCTGATACAAAGAACAGCATCACAACAATCAGCTGTGTCCCAATCCAGGGGCTGCAGCCTTTGAAGGCCGTCGAAGGCTGTCCCATTTCGAAGGCAACTTCAGATGCGTCCTCCTTTTCCCGACCACGAAGGATCTATTGGGTGTATCCTTTGCGGCCCAACATATCCCAAGATGCATTGCACGCCAATTCAAACGAAATGGCGGACTTTTATTCAGCCTAGGAATACACTTTTAAATGTAAAAGTTTTTGGTTTCAACTCAATCGAATAGCCATAATTACAAATGTTTAATAAAACGAAAGTGCCCTTGAGAATAATTAATAATTCGTTAGCTTACTCGACATTAGTTATGCTAGCTAGTTAGCCTGCTAGGTACCTGTTGCTAGGCAACAGGAGTGGCGTTAGTTAACGCAAGGGTGGACCAGACTCGGGCCTACGACCAAAACATAGCCATGATGATATTCAGTACAACATCACTCCCTCTCATTTGAAATTACTTAATTATATGTACGAGAGTCTGGATGCTTCTTGGCTCGCTGACAACCAGATCCATGAGTCCAATTAGCATAAAGCTAATGGAATTGTTTTGTGTCTAATTTAAAGCAATGAAGAATTGTGGATTCATGGAGTCCAGTTTACCATGATAACCATGTTTATATCAAATATCAATGAAAAAAGAATGGACTAAAACATCTTTTATAAGTAAAGTTTCGGTATTAAAACTTCTGCTTGCCGTGTTCCTGGCGACTGTACATTATGATGGTAAGTTCTCAGCTTCACACATGTAAATTGTCCACCAAAGTGAAAACATGTGTTCGGGGGGCTGGTGCCTGATGAGTGTGACAGAGGAGGACCTCCCTGCATGTCTCCTGATCCTGGACGGTTTGAAGCATTACAGGGACACTACTCCGACTGTTAGATAATTACAGGTTCAGAGCCACGTCTGAGGCCAGATCACTTCTGCATGGAAAAAGAAGAAGAAGAAGAAATGTGAGTGTGGTTAAACAGAAAGTGATGCTTAACGCAGGCTCTCATAAGTACGGCTTTGCACGAAGCAAAGAGGCTTAATCTACTTTGTGGGTGCTTTTGAGGAACACAAGGAAACATACAGAATAAAGCAGCTCGTAATGATAACTTGCCAACCTCCAAATTTCTGCTTCTAAACCTGTAGCTAAAAAAAGGCTGTCGAGCAATCAGGAAAAACACGACATCATTAGTTTGAGACATTAAACCAGCATTATAATCCTGACACACAGCTTACTCAGCAGGTACAATGATCAGTAAATTACTTTTCTCCTGCAGCCGGAGAGAACGTGACACTGACGGACAGATCGAGTGGAGGTGGAAGAAGAATGTGTCCATCAAACAGACGCTTTGGCATTTCCATTAATATAATTTGTCCTCTTTCATTAGGGAGTTAGCTCGTCAATCCACGTGGCAGGTCCATTAACGGAGGCTGCAGCAGGAAGTGTGATGCACCTTCTGCTGCGTGGATGGAGCGCTGGTCCTCGGAGATTCAAACTGGAGGATTACATTGCACCTGGTCCTTCTGAGTAAACTTAAAAGAGATAATTGCTTTCACACACGCATAGATATAAATACATTCTCCTACAGCACATTTCAGAGTGCAATGGTGCGTGGAGGACAACATTTCCAATTTAAAAAAGCAATTAAATCCTGAGCCGAGGAGAGAGCAGAGAATCCAGAGTGTTATCGGAGCACCCAACTGCAGCATCTTTAGGATGAAGTTTCCTAAATCAGCGCTACATAACCTGAAGGTCTTTAGCTGCATTAAAGGAGCTTCAATGCTTTTTTCTCTTAAAGCAACCAGCAGCATCATAGGAGCCCATCAGCACGCTCTGTGTCTTACTTTGAACCCTGATGCCCCCTGCAGCGGCGGCCATGCTGCTGTTCCTCTCACATGTCTGAGCAGAGAGGGAAAGTCTTGATCTTTGGAGAGGAAGGGAACCCCGTCTCTTGTTGGGTAAAATTGAAGCTGCAGTGGGTTAGCTTGGATGAATAACTTCTTTTAGCACAAACATCACCTGCCACATTAAAACCAAACAGCAGGAGAGAATTCAGCATCTATTTATTAATTATTCATTGTAACATGAAAGTCTGATCAATGTGCACTGTCCACAGGAGCAGACATGATAAGGTTTTATTGGGCAGCAAAAGGGAGACGAGTAGTAGAAGTAGAAGTAATGTATTTTAGTCTATATTAATCCCCACCCACCCACCCACCCACCCACCAAAAATAAAACACAGAAGTTTTATATAAATGACAAATAAAATACACTGAGGGATTAAATAGGAAGGAAACCTAATAACCGACCAAAAAGGTGAAGGCTGGAGCTTACTGTACCTCCCCTTATTACACAACACAAACTCACTTGGTTACAAGCAGGGTCCAAAATTAGCACCCGCCACTCGCCAAATGCGTGTAAAAATCTTACTTGGTGACTAAAATAAATGAGGTTGGGCGCCAGGGCCGGGTGCTCCCATTGTTATAAAACATACTTTAAGGTGTTGACGCTCACACTTCTGTTATTTCGCTCGCGCAGGGCTTTAGTGCGTCAACAATCTGATAAGTACACTTTCACTCGTCGCAGAGCTGCTGTTAGAAACGTGAACGAGTCGTTGGTGGACCGTGAGCGTCCTTTGTTTACTGCTATGCATCCTTTGGACAGTCACACAGCCACCCGGCAACCCTGTGTTGTTGGGGTGTTGGCTGTACAGGGGCTGCCGGACGGGGAACTGACGCTACATTAGCAGCCCGCGCTGGCTAATGGGGACTTGCTAGCTACAGCAGCTAATCATTAAGTTTCCATTCCTCGCCATCACTGCATCTAAACTACAGTATTAACCTGTACCACTGTTACTACAGGAGGCAGAGGAGAAGCTAAACACCTGAGACACCTAGCAGGAAACAGCAGAGGCTATCGCTAACAGCTGGGCCACAGTATGGTCACTAGAGGAACTGAAGAGCTTGTAAATGACAGTCGGATGAGCGATGAAGGAGAGAGCTGAGTTGAATTACTGCAAGTTTCATTGTGCAGAGGATTTATGAGCTGCACTAATGAAAAGCTTATTTTGTTGCAGTGATGAAGTAAAATATTATCAGAGTATAAATACTCCAGATAGCTCCAAAAATACAGTAAAAAACAAATCATACAGAATCAATCAAAACTTTAGCAAGAGTGAAAATGGCAACATTATTATTATAATTTATAATAATTTAAAAAAATATATTTAAAGTTCCAAAACGTTATACCAATTATATAATCTTATATATCATACAAAACCAAGACACAAACAAACACTCAGAGCTCCTTTTTATATTTGTCTGTCACCTTATTTGTAAACATTGTTTTTAAATGTACATAGTGAACTATGCATATTCAACTCATTGTCACAGCTATCAACAAGTTCACCCCTTAGACAGATACACATGTCTGCGTTATATTTTCCCTCGCTTGTTTTTCAGCTCTCTTTGATTTCAAACTCTGAACACAGTCAGGACGTTTTATTGTGCAGCATCTGTGCTGTGAATATTTACTGAACAAAGACAGAAAGAGAACAATACAAATGTTGAGCCAAAGAACAAATGAGAAGTTTCAATTGTGTGCACCTCAACACTTGAAACCTGTTATATTCAATGTCAGCTTTAATTTCTGTTATCATTAGCAACGGAGGATTCAGTTACTTCTTTTTGATTAGGCTCCAAATTCTCCTCTGGATGGAAATGCCAACACAGCAGCCGGCTGCTATAAATAAAAACAAAAGATCCTGAAGTGAAGTTAAGCCGGAGTTCAGCAGAGCCAAGAGCCCCCATCTGTTTATGCTATACAGACATAAGCATTGTCAGAGGAATGCTGCGGCTTCTTTCAGAATGCCATTTTTCCCTGTTAACCCGAGAAGAGGGGAGAACTGCAACTGATCAGAGACCGCTGTGGTGGCGGCGGCGGTGGCACGCTTCCCACAAGTGTCCGGATAACTGTGCCAGCCCGTACGCGTCCTGCCAGCCGCCTGTGTCCTTTTTCTGCTCGGTCACAGGAACAGGAGCGCTCATACTCATCTGCATAATGAAATTACCCCGAGCAAGGTCTTTCCAAATATGAATCAGCGTCTTCACTCCAGAGACAATCACTGAAACCTCTGTTATTCCTAACCTCTGCCTCCATAACCCACACAACTGGCAACCAGCAGATTCTATAAACTCCAGAGCACACTGTGGATCATGCATGGCTGTAGTGTAACATTTAAAAGCGGCAAAAGTGAAACTGTTTGGACAAAGGATATTTAGCTGACAGAAAGACCCTCTGCTGCAGTGAGAGATGTTTTGGTTTGTTTGGATGCAGCCAGTGATAAAGCTTTCCTTGGACATTTTAACACACCTTCCACTTTACCTCTCCTCAAAGAGCCGATTACAGAAACTCTGGCCTGAAATAAAAGAGACAAAACATGAGGAATATTATCAATATACAAAAAATGGAAGTAAATGACAATCTTTAAAAGTGCAAACCACTGATGTGTAGCAACACTGGAACGATAAACCCTTTTAATGAGAGTCAACAGACAGCGTAGGCTTAGCTAGCACATCTCTCACCTGCACCCTGTAAATATGTTCAATGAGACGATGTTTACAGCCTGTTTAATGAACGCACTGCTCCTTAAATCTGTCCCCGCCACATGAGCAGGCTGTGAACCCTGTGAGTGTGTTGAATACCGTCTGTTTGGCATGTGTGTCACATACACAGGTTGTGTGTGTCTGGATGTTTTGTGTCTGTTTATAGGAGTGTGGGTTTATACATCAGTCCCAGTCGTGTCTGATGTGTAACATTTGGTCTTCAGCCTGAGTGCCTGTGATGAGAAGCGCAGCTGATGTGGGTTAATGCGTTCTGCAGAGGAGGAGAGCCGAGTCGAGGGAGCTTTTAAACGTCAGCTCAGGTCTCCTCTGCTGCTCCTCCTGCTCTCGGCCTCCTCTCCTCGGGTAAGTTCACACCGGAGGAGGGCTAAGTATGTATAAAAGTCTAGTTGATGTTAAGGACCTGTATGTTTTTACATGTCACATCTATAGACAGATTTGACAGAATTACACGGCGGTTGACACGAGTTTCGACTGCAGCTTGGCAGATTTGAATGAGCTGGATTTTCTGCAGATGACAAAGACGACAGGAGGAAGTCAGGACACAAGTTCATGATACTCCTCTTTGATCAGTCACTCAGATTACCATCAAGATAAAAAAGTACAGCTTTAGGCTTTTTCACAGTAGACTTTTGGACTTGTCATAACAGGCAAAGCGCAGGTGTTACTGAAACATTAATGATGGCTCATCTCCATTAACATGACAGTGAGCGTGCATGCACAGTACCAGCTCCCTGTGCAGCCGAGGGAGTTCTTCAAACATTCATTTTATTATTTACAACTGTGCTTTTCATAGAGTGATATTTAAGTGTCTCCTATGAGAGAGGCCTTTCAGTTTATTTAAAATCATGTTTAAAGTAATAATTTCGAAGATTTTCATTTAAATAAATGTCTGTTAAGTCTCTATATTAGTGACTGAGCCTATGGCCCACTGATGAAAGCCTTTGCATTTGCAGTATTACAGACTGGGTGTCTGTGGCAACTTTCACAGAACAAATCCCAAGCGGCGCCCAGTTAGTGATGCATTTTCCATCAGCCAGCAGTGGTTGGTCTGCCAGAGAGGCTAGGCAGAGCTAAGCGGCTGCTTTTCCGGTCTCTGCAAGTGTTGGGAGTAAACAGTAATCTACTATGGCTGAACAAACAAAGAGAAGAATCCGAAGCCAAAGAAAAAGAAACAAACTCGACTCTCAGATGAAGCAAACAGTCTGAAAAGGAAAGCAACCGCCAGCCAGGAAAATCAGGAGTTACAACCGGAGCCAACCGTGGACGTCACACATGCAGCACTGTCTGGATATCTGGGAAGTGTGCTCCTGCAATTAATGTTTATCACTATGGGTGCCGCCAAAGAGAACGAAACTGAGATCTTCAAGATTACCACTTTAAAAGTGTTTTACATGGTATGCACCAAGATGATTTAAGTAGCTTTGTCTGATTAGACTGCAGGTGGAAGTTGGGTAAAAATATGTTAGGAAATAAAATAATTAAACAAATATACAGACAAAAATCTGAAATAAAAAGAATTAAAAAGTGAAAGGTGTCCTGCTTTAAGAGGAGCAGCAGGAGAGTTATAGCTGTCAATCAAGTGCAGTCAGGGTAATCAGTCAAATATAGTGAAAACACCTGTGTGGGTGTAGCATTGGAATGCATTGACTTTAAAGAAGCATCAATCAATATCAATATCATCCATTTTTATTACAATTACGTTAAAAGACGAAGGAGGTTGCTCATGACAACACAAACAAAGGGAGTTATTACCTTACTCAGACTATTTGGCTGTAAATGTATAATCTGCTGCCGAATATTGGCTGATGGATTGAGAGTTTTAAAGCTAAAATGACTTGACTTCATACCGTTACCAGTAACACGACGTCTAATGATCGCTAAAGTGTCTAACTCTGGCAGCTCTCTGCTAACATGTTTGCCATTTCATCTTTCACAGTGATAATATGTTTGTGTTGTGTTTCTGCCATCTCAAGCAGTCTAAAAGCAGTTACTGCAGTATGGGACGCTTCCAGAAAACTTTGTGAACATCCTGTTAAACTTTTAATGAGTTGATGTTAGCTAAGAGCAGTCATAGCTGCTGTGAGAGGGGGATCAGTTCATTGAGTTTCAGGAGGGACTTGATGAAATTCCTGGCAAAAGTGGTTTTATTGTCTGTTGGATGGCAATGATCAGTCAAATCAATTTTATCAAGATGTTCCTGTGAATGTGATTATCACACAGAGGCGGCTTGGACGGCCGACTTTGCACATAAAATCCAATTGAAATGTGAAGCTCTCAGAGCAGCCTCATGGTGTGCCCTGCATCAGCAATAACCTCTCAGCCGGGTGCACTCCTACGCCGTAAACATGCTGTTTGATTTATAGTGGAGAGCACATAGTGGAGAGTGACTAGTCACTGAATGCTAATGTGCTAACGTTAAGCCTTGCATACAAATGCCCTCCCTCTCTCTTTGCCAACAGAGCTCTTGCACTTCTTCTTTTTCTGCCCTCTTCTCTTTTTCTCTTTGATGCCCACTCTGCTCTCTCTGTCGCTCTGACTCACATCTGTGCTCTCTCGGGAGACAGCACATAGTTGACAAATTGTTGGGCTGTGTACGTAGTGGAATAGTTTCAGTGGTGAAGACAACACGCAAGCTAGGAGAGCCAAGAGGCTCCAACGTTTTCCTTTTGTTCTCCGGCTGCTTTCTTTTCCTTTCAGCTGCAGTCGTGTTCAGAGCCAGATACTCACATGGTGCTTCAGAGCTGAAGTGGAGCCACACATCAGCAGCTCAGGCTGGACTGACATGAAGGAGACGCACAGAGAACTCTGTTTGGGGCTAACAGGGCTGCACTCTGGCTGTAATTTGTCCCTATAATGTGGTGTAGAGGATTCTGTCATTATACATCAGAGAAACCAGCATGTCTCACACTGGTAATAATGTCATTACATGTATGAAAGAACACAGACAAGTGTCATCAGAGACAAACAAGTGGGATGAAACACATCAAGAAAGTATGGTCAGAAATCATCTCTGTAAATACGTAATGACTTTCATGTGTCACAGCTTTACTTCAGGATTTCTGACATACTGCTCTCATTTTGTCCTTTCCATGTTGGCATGAAGGTGCAGCAGCTACTCACGGCTCTGTGCAAACATAACTCACTATAAAACTATCTGTATTGTTCAGAGATTAAAGAAAAACGCAGCACCAAAAGCAGCTGAATCCGGCATTTTCTGCACTTAGCTGTTGTGGACCATGATGACTGAGCTCGGTCACATGGAGATGTGTTTGGCTGCAGATATAAACAGCTGAAAACGAAGAAAACAGGAAAATGGGATCAACCCTGAAAGATGAGTCTTTATATAACAACATGCATGTAACCAGGACCTTTGAATTCATTTAATTAAGATGTCTTCGCTGCAGAGCGATCACATCTTACCTGAGGTTCACTCTGAAACACAAGCTGAGGACAACAGCTCATGGCTCTCTGCGCACTCACGTTTGCCAGCTCACGCAATGCAAGATGGAGAGATGACAGATACTAAACAAAGAATGAGTGCTCGGAGTACCACAGCACCACAAGCAGCCTCGACATATTTTCCGTCACTTGTAATGAAATTGGATTTAAATGTTGCATTTACACAAGAGCGTCTGCCAGGCCCGTCGTACACGGACTCTGAGGATGAGAGAACGTTTAATGCGACTGGCTGGTTACAAATAAAACAATGTTTTTAATTTTTCCTCTTTTAGAAAAATGTTTTTCAACTCACTGCCGGGTTCTGTTGGCATATCAGGGAGCACTAACTGAGTTTTACAGAAGGCCATTTTCCACATTATCATAATTCATGGTTTTCAGCGTGCAGCAGACGTCGTTGGCCACCGATTCCATCGTTCCCACTGCACAGAGCTGGCAAGCCGTACATCTCAATGTTTAAAAATGAGCTTTATGTGCCCATAGAGCAGATATCAGACTGTAGTGTGGTGTAACACCAGCATACTGATGTTATAACTGCAGTAGCCCATTAATGTTAATCAGGACTGAATCAGTGACACGCAGTAGCACTGTTAAAGACCATCATCACTGAAGCCTGCGACATAATAAGAGGAGAATATCACAAATAATGACCACGAGTGAAATTCCTGCACACACATAATGATGTCTATTGTCCTTGCTGTGCTTTGGGCGCTGGGATATTTCAAACTGTTTACATCTCCAACCAGATTACACAGACCCTGAGCTGTGCAGCTCCACCGCACCGCCCTGTGATACAGGATCCGGTGTCTGTGAGGCTCTAATGGGTCCTTTAATCTGCACATCCTTTCAGCAGCGCAGCCCGGTGCAGCAGACATGGGTGGGGACAGATGTGGAGGATGCTGAGGGAAATATTTTGACTGGCGATAAACAGCGGCTTGATAATGTTTGGACATTTTTCTGCAACATTTCAATTTTGAAGGAGATTGTGTTGTGCAGATCTGTGCTTTTGTTTGAGCTTATTTTTGTCCCGCACATCTGGAAGTGATTCAATGAAGACTTTTAACTTTCTATGTGCCGACAGATACTGACTTTATTTTAGTCACTTATATTCAATTTGATGTTTTAATTTGTTCAATAAAGTCCTCTCACAGCACCCTAAACTCTCTTTCGTAATGCTTCATTACATGCACACAAAATCAATAACGTGACACTTTGATTCACCGAAGTGAATCGGCCTCTGAGGTTGGATTGGGGGAATTACCCACGGGGAGTTTCCCTACCAGTGCGACCAAATCGACCCTCCTCGTCTGTATGTGTCTGGTGGATTTCATTCTCACCATAAACCACTGGAAAGTTTCTGCTCGTACATCCAGCAGCTTATGAAAATGTATCAGGTCAAAACTCTATCTGTTGATAAATGAAGTGTTCTGTTGTATCATTTGCTCCATGGTTGTTTCACCAATGCACCAATCTCTCGACATATTCCAACAAGAGAGCAGAGTGGCTTCTTTTAAGATCCTCCTAATCTCTATTACTCAGGGACGTGGATTTCTGGGATGGCAAGTGTTCCGGTTTACGTTTGTAGTACTCTTGTAGTGCGAGTAATATTGACCAATTACGTATCAGCAGGCTGTGTGGAGAGCAAAATAACATCCCGGCTCCCGTCAGCGGCTATCTGATGAGTTAGCCAAACATCTGCATGCTGACAGCTAACAAATTCATCTTCAGATAGATTCCCTGATGCGGTGTCACGAAAGCTGTTCAGCAGATTTCCCGACTTCCTTGAATGCATCAGAAACCTCCGTTCATCAAACCAGCATTTTGAAATAGGTTTTCTTCTCCTCTTGAGGACAGACCTGACAAAGCTTCATTTTTACTTTTCACTAATCTGCATCATGATGTTGAAACTTCAGCAAAGGTAAGTTAATCTAAGTGAACAAGAAAATCGGGTTCTTTTTCTGTAAACAACGCAGCACGCAGAAAAGGAGGTCGTTCATCGCTAACCGCCGGCTACATGCCCTGGCACGTTCACAGGTGTCTCCAGAGGCGATATCGTCGTCAGACTATAGACGATGGGATCCAAGATTAAGATCCTCCTTGTTGCCATGACAAACGCTCCTGCTCTGTTTACTTACCACATTTCATAGAGAAAACTAATGTAGAAGCAATGATTTGAACTCTTATGAGAGACATTTTTATCACAGACTCTTGTTGTGCCCCGTCTAGGGGTGGCCGAGGCATAAAATGAAAGAGTCCCATTTCCCTCAAGTCCCAAGCAGCCACAATAACAAACAAACATTTCTAACTCAGAAGGTAAACTATGTAACCTAACAAATCAACAGAAATACAACCACTTACCTCCCTAACTAATATAAACAGGAGAAAACCTTAACTTAATAAGATTCACCAGTACATGTTTTTATTCGAGACTAAACAGACTGAATCTGAAAACAAAGGACGACGTGGCCGGTGGGAAGGAGATGGAGACGGGGTTCCCCCCTGCGGTGATGTCATGTCAGCTTCTTATCTCTGCCGTCTTCGGGCGCAGCCAACCACCTGCGGACGCTGATGAGGTGCCAGCCAATCAGCTCCAGGGACCTGCACAAAGCTATTTTCATATGCCCACTCACAGACACAAACACAGGCACACACAACTTACAACAATAATACAAGAAAGAACACTTTACGACTATACAGTCGTAACACTCTTTTCCTCCTGAGCTGTGATGATGCCCGTCTCTCACTGAACACTCACACACGCTCTCAAAATGACTCACCGAGCATTTACGACCTGTTGCTGTTAACACACTGCATCATTATTCAACACATTGATCCTAATATATCATCTGCAACTTTTACACATGAATGTTAGTTTATAGGACGACCAATACCGTAAAAGTTCAAAGTTTAAACTCTCTGGATGTCGACAGTTATATTATGAGAACTGACAAAATGAGGGATAATTAATTTCCCTTCTTGAAATCCGTCTCTTTTTTCGATCTAAATGAGAAAGTAAGACCAATCACTAAATGACCATTCAAACACGGTCTACAAACTAGAACAGCTCTCCAGTGTTTCTGGGTTTACACTAGAGGCTGTTATGATTCGTATTTGTCACAAAGGTCACACTGTTACAACAATGCAAGAAGCAGACACGTCTCAGCTCAGTCAGACACCTCACGTTTGTAATAGTTTATTGCAGCAGCAGAACACAGCTTGTGTTTGGCGTCGAGGCTCCGACCTCATCACTCCTCACAGATTTATTTTACATGCAGAAATTTGAGGAGTGATGAGAATCCACCTGCAAGCCGCAGCCTGCAGGTGGAAACAGTGCAGCTCGAGTTGCTTTTCTGAACCAGCTCACAGGCGTTGCTCCATATATCTTTTAGTATTTGCTGTCCTTTAACGATAGTTTAACAATAACAATAACTTTATTGATCCCCAAAGGGAAATTCACTTGTCTGGCATCTCAGCTACCATTTACTGAAGAATTAAAAAGTCTGATGGCTGTGGGTACAAAAGATCTTCTTCATCTCTCCGTCCTGCAGCGAAGAGAGAGGAGCCGTCCACCACCGATGTTTCTTTGGTACATCAAGGTGTTATGAAGTGGATGATCCGTGTTGTTTAGAACGGCCTCGAACTTCTTCAGTGTGCATCTCTGCACCACATCCCCCAGTGAGTCCAACCTGGCTTCAGTCACAGAGCCAGCTTTTTTCACCAGTTTGTCCAGTCGCCTTACATCCTTGTGTCTTGTGTCCTCCTGCCTCCCCAGCAGACTGCAGCATAAAGCAGAACACTTGCCACCACAGACTGATAAAACACCTGCAGCATCTTACTGCAGATGTCTACAGATCTGAGCCTCCTTAAGAAAAAGAGGCAGCTCTGCCCCTTTTTGTAGAGTGCGTCTGTGTTAAGGGACCAGTCCAACTTGTTATCCAGGTGTACGCCTAGATATTTATAGGTTGGCACCACCTCGAGGTCCACCCCACAAGTGTTCACTGGCTGAAGAGGGGGCTTGGACCTGCGGAAATCTATTATCATTTCCTTTGTCTTTGAGGTGTTCAGTAGGAGGCAGTTTTTGTGACTCCAGTCACTGAAGGCTTTTATCAGATCTCTATATTCTGATTCCTGTCCGTTCCTGATAAACGCCACAATAGCAGTGTCATCCGAGTATTTCTGGATGTGGCAGGACTCAGAGTTGTATTTGAAGTCCACTGTATACAATGTGAACAGGAATGGAGCCAGGACAGTCCCCTGTGGAGCCCCCGTGCTGCTCATTCATGTCCCAGAAACACAGTTCCCCAACCTGACAAACTGTGGCCTTTCTGTCAGGTAATCTGTGATCCAGGAAACAAAGGAAGGATCCTCTCCCATCTCTATGAGCTTGTCTTTGATGGGTTGGATTGTGTTGAATGCACTTGAAAAATCAAAGAACATGATTCTCACATAAGCGCCAAATTCCTCCAGATGAGAGAGGGCACGGTGAAGCATGTAGAGGACAGCATCACTTTCGTTAATGTGTTCTTTGTATGCAAACTGCAGGGAATCGAGTTTGTCTTTGACCTCAAGCCTCAGTAGACATAGAACCAACCGCTCTAGGGTTTTCATGATGTGTGAAGTAAGGGCCACCGGTCTGTAGTCATTCGGTTCAGCCGGACATTTAGTTTGTAAATGTTCCTGCTTTTAAAATGATGAAAGTTTAGTTTGCTGTGAAAGTATAATCGTCAGTATTCATCACTGTTCCTGATGTTGCAAATAACGATTAATGATGATGATGATCACTGGGTGGATCAGCCTTAAACCTTTCATTGGTTATCATTCAGCAAATCGTCTGAGCAATTTTCTGTCCTTACTGCCGTCATTAAGTGCAGGTTATGCAAAGTTCAGATTAACAAATTGTTTTTATAATGGGAAAAATAACAGACGTGCTCCAAACTGGAAACCTGAACATTCTGTTCAGAATGACTTCAGAAAAGATGGACGACCGTTTTTGTAAACCCATTAACTGGGGCTTTTTTTAGGGTTATGTCAAGGACAATTACCTCCAATTAGATGAGAGGAGACAAACTTTAGATGAAAAAGGAAGAAGAAATTAAAGGGATGGCAGAAATCAAGTGCAGGTGCAGCTCCAGCAGCCAGCAGCAGCCATCCCGGTTCGGACGTAGGGGGCCTTTCTGTGTGGAGTTTCAACCCGTGCATGCGTGGGTTACCTCCGGGTACTCTGGCTTCCTCCCACTGGTGACTCTAAATTGCCCGTAGGTGTGAATGTGAGTGTGAACGGTTGTCTGTCTCTGTGGGTCAGCCCTGTGATTGACAGGTGATCAGTCCAGGGTGTAACCCCGCCTCTCGCCCAATGATAGCTGGGATTGTCTAGTATTGTCTAGGATAGTAGCAGTTTTATATGGGGTTATAAGTAATAAAAAGAAATAGAATATAGTGTTGATATGATCCTGCAGCAAGCTGTGGATATGTTGTTTTAAAGTTTCAGTGTGCAAATACTAAATGGTCTGAGGAAAACAGGAAACACACATTCAGGTTCGAGTGTCCAGATACTTTTGTCCGTATAATGAAGCCATTTAAAGACTCCCCACTTCACTCCCCGTCCTCATCGCTGCATCTTCCGGCTCTATTAGCTGTGGTTGTTTCCCGGTCCTGCCACTCCTGAGTGTGCGTGGCACAGCTAATTTTCACTTTCAGCATGCGGTGACGCCGTGAGAGTCCAACACAAGTAAGAGATTCTCCTTTTTCACGAAACCAAAGGAGGGAAACGAACTTGAACAGTGACACGAGATGCGTGCTATTTTAGTAATCTTGGCAGGTCAGAAATCAGGACACACCAGGCCTCGCCTCGGGCTGCGTCAATATGTGTGCTGCTTTGTGAGCCTGAAATCAACTAACTAACTCAACCACATCTATTACCGCTCTGCTTTGAAAGCATGTAAAAGTCCTGCCATGTAATAATTCGACACACAATCTTTGGATGCTTTTGAGGAAGGTAACTAATGTGTTTAAGATGTTGAAGAAGAACACTGGCCACCAGTCGGCCCGATTTTTCACCTTATTTGTGCAACGAGTTCACCACTTTCCACTTCCAATAGAGTGTTTTTTTGGTTCCAGCAGAAGTTGTCAAGCGCTTCTCTTCCAATACGGACTTTTTTCTAAACGCTTGTATCTGGAGGCAGTGATAGAGTTTGTTTACTGCTGCCAGACACACAAAGACAGTGTTACTATTGTGTATCTGCATGCTTTGCGTGAGTTCCAGAGAGTGGGAGAGTGCACACCGTTACGAACAACAGGATGTGACAATGCAATGCCCCGAGTGGCCCTCTCTCTCTCTCCCTCGGCTTTAAACCAACATGCGAACATCTTGAAGTGCTTACTCTCATCAAGGCTTCTTTTTTCCCCTCTTCATGCAGCCGCTCTCCTTTAGATGTGGCGGGCCGGCAGGACTGAACACACTCCACCCATATGCAGCATCCCAGAAAGTGTGGACCGAGGCCTGTGAGAAGCTAATTAGCCTCTGGCGAAATCCTTTGATGATAAGGACCAGGGGTTTGTCGACACGTATAGGGACAGAGCAGATGTGATATCTTGAAGCTAGAAAAACAGCACCTCCTGCAGGACAGCAAGGAAAAGGTGTGTGACCACAGGTGTGCTATTTTAGACAAGAGAGTCAGGACTGCAGAGGGAAAGTGCTCCACAGTGACACAGTAAAATTCACACCCAAAACTTAAAGTGAGGCTGTAAAACATGGAGGCTTTATTTCTCACTGGAATCATAATCATTGCCAGAAGTGTTTCTTTCCCCTCTCCCAGTGTCCCAGAGCAAAGTGTAGGGACAGGACATCACAAGGAGTCTCAGACCTGCTGCACAGAATGGAGACAGACTCGTCAAAGTGTGGAAGCAGCAGCGCTGAGGTCACAGATCTCTCTCCCGTCCCACACACTCACATTACAAAGCCACTGTTCATCCATAAATCCCCAGCATCCAGCCATCTGGAGCTCATCTTCACACTCTGACACACAAACCCCTCTCAAGCTCTGACCTCACTCGCACAAGTCTCACGTACAAGACTCCAAGCATGATATCACTCCGGTTTATCTCATTGTGCAAACATAGGCTCATCTGTGCAAACACATCCATTTTCTGCATTATAAAACACAATGCACACATGCATGAACACACACCCCGCAGACAGCGAACCAAAGGGAGGGGTCGTGCAGTAAACAGGGAGCCAAAAGTCCTGCAAAGCCGAGCTCTGCATCTCCGTGCTTCAAAGACCAGTTTGACTTCATAAGCTCAGTTTGGCTGTTGGGTTTAGTAACTTATAGCTTTGTGTGTGTGTGTCAGCCAGGTATTCGTTTACCTTGGTTTCAAAGAGTCCGCAAGCGAGCCACATTTCACTTTGAGTGTTTGCACTTCAATGTTTCATATTTTGGAAAAAAGCAAACAGGTGCACGTCCTGGCAGAGCACCAAACAGAACACATGCAGGAATGTCAGACTGTGCCTCTAAATAAAGCCTCTGAACTGTCAAATAAATAAAACACGGATCCGAGGCGGGAGGCCTTTGAACTTCAGAAGGTGTCCACAGTGTAACAGATGAGTGTGGATGCTGGAAGGCTGCTCTGTGGTGTTTTTGAAGTTCTTAGTGATGAGCCAATCATTCCAGATTCATTTTCATCCAGCCCTTTCTGTCTAAATATTTAAAATAAAAGTAAACAGGAGTGGCATCCATTGTGAGACTACACAACAGGAAAAACTGAGCAGCTCTTCTTCCAGGAAAAATTGACAGATTTAATTTTTACATTTTATTTACTCAGTTTTCCCGTGTTATAACGAGTCATTTCAGCTGTGTTCTCGAGATCTCGACTTATTTGTCTCGTTATCTGGAGATGCCAACGCTGCACCACCATAACATCAGATGATCATAAGTCCAGAGTTACAGAAGCACAAAACAAACATAGAAACAGGCTTAACTTACGTCATTAGTGTGGGAAATGGCAGCACGGCATGTCCTGCTCTGTAATATCACAGTGACCAGCCTGTTGTTCTGTTTTCTAGATCGGCGGAAAATTATCCCGCTATCACAAGAAAACAAGCTTTGTTATCTCGAGATAACAAGATAAATAAGTTCTTAAGAAACAATTGAAATTGCTCATAATCACGAGAAAACGGAGTAATAAAATGTCTGGATGCTTAGGGCTTCCGTAACTGTGCAGTCGAGTCAAATCTTTTAACAATTCAAAGTGTAATATTATATAATGCTTCAAAACTTCAAAATCCTTTAAACAGCTTTAGGTTGATGTAAACTCGTCTTTTAAAGGACAAGTTCACTCAAATAAAACAAAAACAATCTGTGTTTTCTCACTTTCCCCAAAGTCTCTGGTCATGCAGACACAGCACTTTTTAATGTACACAGCTTTAAATCTAAGATATACACCCGCCGGCCACTTCATTAGGTACACCTGCACAATCTAATGCAGTTCAATACAACAGCACTGCCATGGATTCTGCTTTTATTAAGTTTAGTTTTTTCTGACTTTGTTGAGAGTCTGAAGAGTGTAAATTCAATCATGTTTATTAATGAGGCCGTAGTAAAAGGTCATGTTGTACTGAACTCAATTATATTGAGATGTGTCTCTAATTTTTTTTTGTATTAGGAACACCTCTGAATATAATGCAGCTCAGTGCAGCCCCACCACCAAGTATGAGCTTGACACTGAAATGTCATTGAATTAACACCTCTATGCCAGCTTAGGAAAAAAGCCTGTTCATTACAGGCAACATAAAAGCAAATGTGATGGCTGAGCTGGTGTGTTGGATTACATTCGATTTTTCAGGTGTACCTAATGAAGTGGCCGGTGAGTGTGTATTTCCTTCTAAATCGTCTGGGTAACAGGGACACTTCTATAGTAAGGTCGCACTTTTTATCTTTTATAAATACATATTAGGGCTGCACGGTGGTGCAGTGGCTAGCGCTGTCGCCTCACAGCTAGAAGGTTTCTGGTTTGAATCCTGGTTCAGACGCAGTGGGCCTTTCTGTGTGGAGTCTGCATGTTCTCCCCGTGCATGCGTGGGTTCCCTCCAGGTTTCCTCCCACAGTCCAAAGACATGCTCGTTAGCTTCATTGGTGACTCTAAATTGCCCGTAGGTGTGAATGTGATCATGAAAGGTTGTCTGTCTCTGTGTGTCAGCCCTGTGATTGACAGGTGATCAGTCCAGGTGTAACCTCGCCTCTCGCCCATTGACAGCTGGGATTGCCTCTAGCCCCCCGCGACCCTGAACAGGAGAAGCAGTATAGATAACGGATAGATGGAATACATATTAGCATTACAAATGATTACCTAACTGATGTAAATGATATGCTAATGTGATACAATGACAGCTCAGAATAACGCCTCCTGAAGTGAGCTGACTGATCTGCCGTGGGGTCAGCAGTTCAGGTAGGATGTCGTGTCTCACAGACAGAACAGACTCGGTGACATTTACAGGACACACAAAGATAAACGTCTTCCCCGCAGTAATTAAGCCTTTACAATGGGTTCTGTAATTACTGCAAATGTTATAGTGACAGATGAATTACCTCTCCATTACGCCTGTGTGTGTGTGTGTGTGTGTTTATGTATCCTGGTGGCGTAACGCTCCACCTGGCGCCGAGCGTATCCAAACAACCCGACCAGCTCCAAACCAGTTTAAGTTCAACTATTTCCTTGCTCATACTCATGCTCATGCAATCATACTCTTGATATCATAGCTTTTTTATTGTAACTTATTTGAACAGTGTATTATGCAAAGAGGCCTTTAGTGGGTTAAAATCAGTCAAAGGTGACAAAAATGCAAGAAAACTAGTGCAGCTGACAGTGGAAAAAAAGCATGAACACATTGAACAGTTCCAGTATGTTTCATTTAGATGTTTAAGACTGCGTGGTCTAAGCATGTCTCTGAAGGCTACTTCCACTCTAATACATTTTCAACTTTAAATGCCATTTCAAAGAAAACAATCATTTAACAATAAACCTTGTCCAAACTCACGCCTGAAAATGCACCTCACATGACCATTCACATTAACTGGGTCATTGTTTCTGAACGTAATACGCAATCCTTGACTTTTCAACATTTGTTTACAATAAGCAGTTATTCAAATTAAAATAAAACCATGTGCAAAGTTCAGTCTCTTTGGTTAAACTGATATCAACTTCAGGCTGGTCCACGCTAAAAGATGTTTAAAATCTTATCAGATGTTAAAATGAGAGAGTCCACACATGATGACAGATGATGACAGATTGAACAGTTTTGTTCCTGTAGTGTGGAGAGCAACGACCTGACCCAAACAGCACACCACACACTAACAGATTCATTCACCAACAACCAGAGTCCAACTCTCACAGCTGGAAATCTCACTAAATCTCTCGTGGTCAAACGAGACTTCAGAGTAAACAAACATGGCGGACGACGGGCAGGAAGAATTGGCGATGATAGTTTTTGGACTTTTGACTGAAAATTCAGGAAGAAAAAATAACAAACTGTGGATGAAGTGGTGGAGATGCCGTGAACATGGCTGCGGTTGTCGTGCTTCCTCCTTCAGTTAGCTTGCTTCCTGATTGGCTGTCTTTAGGTTCCACGTGACGATCCACAGAGTGTGTGCTCGGCTGTGCTCGGCGTTCCCCCCACACAACAGGATATCAGATCATAAATATTGAACGTGTTTAATATTTGGAATATGTGCGGCCACGACATTCTTTTGAGCAGATCAGGGGAAGTGAAATCACTCTGAACATCCCTCACACCACAGGAACATCTGGAGAGATCATCTTTAGAACCAACAAAAAATCAGGGCTTACTTTGGTCTGAAGGTCCAAAATCAGCCTGATTATCTTGTAGCGTGTACCCCGCCTTGTAGACTTCTGAAATGTGCCAAAGCCCCCAGCATGGTAATGTTTAACTGTGAGGTCATGTGCCAAACTGGTAGGAAACCAGTGACTTCATCTTTATATTTATACGCTTATTTAATCATGTTATTTGTTATTGCTTATTCATTGTTTATTTGTTATTTATTATGTAAAATTTTAGTATGAAAGTTACCTCAGAGTTTTCGGGCCACATTAAAGAAAAGAACAATTAAGATTTTGAGAATAAAGTCATAATATAACGAGAAAAAAAGTCGTTCCTTTATTAGTCGTAATTTTAGACTATTGTTAGCCTAAATGTTATAAATATCAGAAGAGCAGCAGCCGCCTGCAATAACATGAGGAACGTGTGAAGTATAACTTCACAGTGAACATCTTGTGAAGTTATGCCCATTAAACATTGCACAGGAGGCTTAACACAACTTGAGCCGGAGCTGTATTTATTGAACACACCCGGTAGCATGTAAGCATAGCTTAGATCTCCTGCCTAGCACACAAGCACACTAAACAGCTATATATCAATACATTAGTATAGGTTTCACAAATATGAAATATTGAATCTTTCTGAACATCAGCACCACTTTGTCAGAACTATCAGGACTCTGAACAGTGGTTTTATTTGAAAAATGAAATAAAGTGATCTTAGTCATTTTAGCACAGGCGACTGGCTGCTCTTCTGATATTACCCTTCAAAATAAGATACAGACCAACCATAGCCTAAAATTACGACTTTATTCTCGTAGTAATATGACTTTTTTTCTCAAAATAATAATAATAATAATGATAATAATTTTTTTTTTTCTTTTAATGTGGCCCTTATACTGGCTATAAATAGCTATCAAATAAATCTAGTTGAGTAAAAATAGTTGAAGAAGGCAAGGAGGTAGTATAAAATTGGAAAACCAAAGTAAAGTACAAGTACCTAAAATATGCTTAAGTACAGTGCTATCGGCTGTAGTGAACTGTGTTTCTTTCACACTGAAGGCGGCCGTCTGCTTCAGCTTACGCGGCCTTACAAGTGAACCAAAACAGTAAAGTTGTTCATCACACAGCTTACCAACAAGCTAAAGCTCACTGTAATGCACTAAAACTGAGAGGAGCTGATTTGGCATAAGGCTTTGTAGTTTTAACGCTACAGGCCACTATTCTCCCGTTGTCACGCCGTTCACACACTTGTATTTGATACCTATTTTTGCTTGTTTTATCACACACCTCTTCCACCACATATTATGGACTTAGGTTAGACCTAAACGCAGAACACAGACAGTGGGATTTTGGAAAAGGCTGGGAACAGAATGGGTGGCCTGATGGCTGGGAAGGGAATCCGGCGGGCAGCAGGAGAGGGTGAGGTGAGTGGTGAGGCTGAGGTGTACTGAGGGGGAGCAAGGCTGGCAGAACAGGTGAAGATGATCCTGGGGCAGAAGAAAAAACAGGTTAGGAACTTGGCAAAAAATAAGGCAAGGTCACTTCTCAGCAAATAGTCAATGATTAGGCCGAGAGTGTGGCTACCACTGTTGGTTGAACGACAATCTGGCGAGGAGTGACTGAAGAACCAGGGCTGAAATACTGCAGGCTCGATGAAGCGAAGTGATGAGCCGATTGAGAGCAGGTGAGCAGAAGACTGCCACAGCCATAACACCACAGGGCAGGAACTCATGAGCATGTTTTTTTGTCTAATATTTGTAGTCCCTTGCATCTGAAACTTAAGTATTGCGTACCACAGTGGTTGAGGCAGTTCTCTGCACTGTGCAGAAAAGTTCTGTCTTTATTGCAGCCACAGAGAGATACCTCTGTAGAAGTGACCCCTAATGGTTTCGTAATATCTATTTGGAGGGAAGCTTTCCACACTAAAAATCAATAACCGCTCTGTTGTGTTGTTGTGATGAACCCGTTCACACAACAGCAACCTGCTGTGCAAAACCTCCCTAAGACCCCGATCCTGAGGAGGAGGATTACTTGACATGCAAACAGAGCAGCAGACTTTAAATCAGAGGCCATGTGGGAGCCATCACCTCTCTATGGCATTGCATCATGCTCATAACTCAGCGCTCACACTCCCACACAGCCATATACTGTCTTTCTTATAGAACATGAGATAATATATGAACTTCACGGATACACAAGAGGAGGTTCAGCTTTCCTCCCAGCATGTTGGGAAACACCACGGCCCCAGGTGTGACTGTTTATGGAGCAATTATGTGACAAAGACAATTCCCTTCATGTCAGAGGCTCTGTCGCTCATAGTGGCCTCAAACGCAGCAAGCTTTCAACTGTAATGGGTCACTAGAGATGTCTGCTGTTCTCCTGTGATTTGGGCTGTAGTCAAGAAAACCAATCAGCTGTTTTATGGATGCAGAAAACAGGCAGATGGCTGAGGTAACTTGTCACAACCACGGACCATGAACATATCTCTGAAATATGGACATTTAGTCTTATTGTGTTATAAAAGGTCGAAACGCCAATTTTGCATCCTGAATAAACCTGAATATCATATGTCACTACTATAAAGGTTTCAGCTGTGGAGTTGATTTGTTTCAGCTCAGCCATCTTTACTGCATCACAGGAAATTCCACACAATAAAATCCATGAGACCTTGAGCCGTAAAACTGAAGGATAGATAGAGAACACACTGAGAACCATGTGACCTGATGATCGAGGTCCTGCAAAAAAAGCAGCCTGGTCTGAATGTACTGTACCTAACTGAGGAACAATAAAAGCTATGATGGTTCTGTTGATCCACATGAAACTGGTTTACAGGGCAATAACTGTTAGCGACATGTAGCAGGATAAATCTACGATGTGGGTCTTTTGCTTTGCTCAGGAGTGTGGGATTCTTTAAACCTGACAGGTGAATAAAAACAAACAGATCTGTTTAATCAATCTCCTGGTGTATGATTTGTGAAATGTAGAGATAGATAGAGATAGAGATAAACAGAGATAGACAGACAGACAGACAGACAGAGATACATAGAGTAAGAGTTAGATAGATTAGATAAAGGTAGATAAATGATGGCGTTGCAGCAGCAGGTTAATAAAGCAAATACAAATGAAAAGTTTACCAAAGCCTGAACATCCAGGCGATAAAGACCTGGGGCCGGATTCACAAAGCATTCTTAGGAAAAAAAATCTTCTGAAGTGCAATTTTCTTCGTAACTTAAGTATTAAGAAAAAAGTGAAGAAAATGTATATTCCTGAATTAAGTTCTTGTGTTTTTTCTCCTAACTTTCTTCTTATGTTCCTTTATAAGAAAAAAACTTACCTGAGATTCTTGAAAGCAAAGTTCTTAAGTTTCTTCACAACTTTAAGATGACCCTACATGTGTCTTAAAATTGTGACAGTGAAAGGTCAGCCTCTTCATTCATTCATTTCAACATGTTTTAGACAATCAATTCATTGAATTTCAGTTTTACCAGGTTCACTCACAATAGCGAGCATTTAGTTAAACATTTATTTGGAATGTTAGCATGTCACTGTTGTTTATGATGTACATCTCGTCTACATCTCATATCCACTAAAGTAAAGCTAGCAAATGAGACAGTTAACATTTAAAAGGTCTTTAAGCAAAGCCAATGACTAATGTTTGAATGTTTTCCTG
This sequence comes from Semicossyphus pulcher, assembly GCF_022749685.1. Taxonomy (NCBI): domain Eukaryota; kingdom Metazoa; phylum Chordata; class Actinopteri; order Labriformes; family Labridae; genus Semicossyphus; species Semicossyphus pulcher. The sequence goes on along the minus strand of NW_027211759.1, from coordinate 28,515,873 downwards.
TACTTGAAGTTACCTATTTAATTAAATCAGTGAACTACAGTTCACACAAGCTTTTTTTTCTATTATGAATCAACGGACAGATAAATATTGTTGTTATTATTATTTTTATTGTTATAATTTGTAATATATTGTTGACACCCATGCTTATTTAATAATTGAAATAACACTTTGGTCCCTTGAAGTCAGTAATGACAGGCCCAATTAACATACATAGTTCATCTCATCTAAGAAAATAAAGAAGTTTGTACGAAATAAGAGTGTTCTTAAGAAAGTAATAGTAAATTGCACTAAGGAACATTCTTCAGAACTTCCTTCCTTTATTTCTTATGTATCTTCCTAAGTTTTATCTTAAGAATATGTTTGTGAATCTGTCCCCAGGTGCTGGGCAGAGAAGGCACATATATGCGAAAAATAGAGTCCGCACTCTGGATCATGCTCCCAAGTAGTTTTCATTTAACTACCACCATAACGCTTCAAGCTGATGCTCCTCTTCAGACTGAAGAAAATCAATACAAACTACTTGGGAGCATGATCCAGTGTGTGGACTTTATTTTTTGCTTATTAAAGCAAATAACCCCCCAGAGAAAATAAATACACAGTAAATAACCCTAACACTAGAAGAAAGAAATATGCATCCAGAAATTCAACACAACAGTGTCAGACAGATGGCTCGCTCTGACGACATAGACGCAGCACAAAGAGGAGTGGGCAGGACTGAATGGACTGAATGCTTCTGTAGCGTTTACTTATCACTGTCAGCTGGCTTAACGTGCATTCAGAGTCGACAGCCAAGCTAACTACCCTGTGAGACTGTTACCAACTGTCTATTAATCACAGTATGGCTTTAAGCTAATTGCTAATGCAGCATGCTAACACGATGTCAATGCTAATAAGCTGATGTTCAGCAGGGATATTTTTCTCCAGGATTACTCTCACAGTCAGCCGCCCTGTTTGCTTCTTTGGACTCAACAAAAAGAAAAGCTGAGGCTGATGGCAATGTCATTAGTTTTGCAGGAATAGAACATAATTTAAATTTTTTTTGTTATGAAATGACAAAACAAGTATATGTAATTCATCCTCAGGGGAGCAAGAACACTGGAAAGAAATGGTGGTGCTAACGGTGAGATCAGAGATCATCTAGGAACCATGAATATCCCAGTTCACCAAATCTAGTGCTAATCTTTTACGTTAATGGTTAAATATTTCATGTGATAATAAAACACTGTGGTCATGGCAAAGGGGAAAGTGTTGTTTATCGGCTTCTCTTATTTTTTAAAGTTAATGAGAGGCTCAGGAATAAAGATTTTGAATGCACACATGCACATGAAGAATTGAACTCAGTTTGATTGATGAATCTATCCCCTGCTGAACTGATATTAATCAAAGGATAAAACGTTGATGTTAATAAAGTACATGTAATAACTCGAAGTGAAAAACATGAAAGTGTTCCTCTGAGGACGACAATACCTCAGAAGTGTTGGTGCAGATAATCATGTATCTCAGTGGGAAACATAAACCTCATGACATTAATAATAACAGAACCCAGACCCCCACTTTCATTAGACACATTTTTGACAGCAGCCACCAAACTCTGCTGGAAACGTATGTTTTAATAATCACTTCATGGAATCAAAGAACATCTGGAAGAGTACTGCTGGAGCCCCACACCATCAGAAAGTAGCTAAATTATACAAAATCATCTACAGTATGGGGCTCGGCTCTTTGATTGGATCTGCTTGAATGCACAGCCAATTTGTCTCCAGCTCTCTAATTAGAATCCACAACATAAAGAAGGATTGCTGCGTTTGCAGTTGTGTCTGTTTATGTCATGAAAAGCCGGCGTTTAAGTTTAATTAATGACCTGCAGTGTAACAGCCCCCCTCAAAGGTTGCCTCGCACTCCAGCCAGTCCCCATGCACAGCCCCTAGTACTCTCCTGCACTGGAAAATGTTGCTTTGGATTTTTTGGTACCTCATAAAGAACGCTGTGGTAATGCATATCTAACTCGCACAGTACCACACAGACAACATGGCACGATATGCATGCTCTGAGATACCACAAGGTTTGTAGTTATGTACCATACGCTACCAAGTTTGAGTACCTGCCAGAATTAGACCACAGATTAACCATAAAACGAGAATTAATTGTATATACTGTATATTATTTTCCACATACACATTCAGTCATCTACTCTCTGCAAGTAAAATAAAAGCGAGGAATTCTCTCAGGCTGCTCCACAGACCAGAGACTGGGGCCAGTCCAGGCATTCCTGATGGGCAGGTATCTGTTTTACGCCCACATGTTTGCTCTTATAACAGCTGTCATAAACACACAACTGCACTCCATTAACACGCTGACCACACAGTGCTGTGAGCGGCTGATGTAAAGAGCTACAATATAAATGAGCTGCTGCCAGCAGTTTCAACTTACGGTTCACCATGAAGCTGTAGTGAGCGATACGAGCAGAGCGGCTCTGGGTTTCAAATGCAGTTGTTTTGAGGAGCTTTAATTTTTGTGAAATTCTGCAGAACCACATGATGTGCTGTTGCCCACAGAGAGAGGATGTCAGAGTGGATCTGTTGTGGCAGGAATGTCTGGATGGGATAAAGACGAATCCCTCTCAACCTCAGCATGAAAAATAAGCTGAAGTTGTTTAACCACCGACAGCAACAGAGACGTGTAATTCTTCGCATCACTTGCTCATAAGTCGGAGCAGTGAGTGTGTTAAAGGCTTTTTGAGATTTTCACTAAATCAAAGTTCTTTTGGAGAATGTCCTCACCGCAACAAAAACAGCATCAATCATTTCTGCAACTGACCCAAAGCAACTCTGACTGCCGACAGGCTCAGTGTTGTATGTCCACTATTGACACAAATCTTTTCTTAAACCTAACCAACTTTTTTTGTTGCTCAAGTCTAACCAAAGCTTAACGAAAGAATTAGAACATCATAAAACATTATATATAACATATTTTTCATCAGTGATTTGTAAAGGCCTTGGAAGGCGCGTATAGCCTAAAGGATGCTGTCCTTATCCACCCCTATATACAACTGTAATGCTGTTATGTTACAGGTAGTGGTGCTACGGTGACTTCCTGTTTAGATAATTTATAGTTTTGGATTGGACAACGCTGCATTAGCTCCTAAGCTGTTTTCACATGTGAACTCCTCAACATCAAACTGACTTTGTACCAAAGAGCTGGGAGGTTAACTTAATTTAATGTTTAAATCAATAGATGGCTGACACGACAGCCCCCAAAAAGTGAAGCCAAACCCTCTCTATTGGGACTAGATTCTCGTCTGGTTCTGATGTTTGCATTCTCACATGCAGCTTCTCTGAATAATCTCCAACATATTCAGGAGGGCAGTGCATGCATGAAAGAGGCTCTAGAAACCAATTTATGGGAATTTACATTGATTAAAGGTATAATAAGTAGGATTTTCCTAGAAAAATAAAATAAAGACTTTTGCAAATATAATATAGACCATCACTTATGGGCCTCTATACATATATATGTGTGTTGGTGAGTGTGTGTGCAGACCCTTGTGAGACCCTTCCCTTTGCATCTATTCTGTTGTTTTGCTTTGCATGGGACGTTTTCAGGAGGGTTTTTAGAGTGATATATTCTTGATTTAGTACATTTGTTTGAAACAAACTACTATTCAGACCTCAGGAAAGACTTTAATGACACACCTGTTAATGGGTTTACAACCAAATGAAACTCTAAATATAAGGAAACCAAATATTTGCCCTCATCTAAATACAACAGTAAACTTTAATCATACGTGTAACTGAATTTAATATATTTAATATATATATTTATATTTAAATAAAGCAATAATAAACAACAGAATCGCTGCGTGCTATTTGTTTTCTGGTTTAAATCAGCCCTCTGCAGAACATTCTGCGTGCAGCCCGTCACATAATATTTGTTAGAGTAATAGAAGTCTGTTCGGAGGCGGGTGCTCCGTGTCTGACAAACAGATCGGAGCTCGGATGGCTGCACATGCTGAAAGAAAGCAAAGGCTTATAATCAGTAGCCCCCACGCTCATTAGCTGTATGTGCAATACATCACAAGCAGACCAGTGTATATATTTAATCTGGCTCAAATGGTGCAATTTCCTGTGTTTAGGAGAATTCAATTTTACACTAAATCTCTGCAAAGAAACAGCCGTGAGGGTTTATATTGTTTCTGTGTGTGTTTCTGCTCTTTTATCTTTTTCTATACAGCCCGTCTGTGCGAGTGGGAGTGTGTAAACAGTGGTTACGTTTGGTTCAAAGCCTGGCTGAAGGCACAGAAAAAACGTCCAAACACACGACTGTTTTTTATGGAGCGTTCAGAAAAACATCCATATGTTCAGAAAAGCAGACGAATGTGAAAGAAAATATAAATAAAACTGCAGAAGAAAATGTTTACGAGGATTCAGCTGCTGGGCATGTTTCAGCAAAGCTCCGTTGTGAGGCTTTGAACATGATATTCTCTAAATTGTTGAAGAGCAGACACCTGATTTACCTTCTCACCCTGAGTGTCTGTTTGTCTGAGAGTTCAGCAGACGAGCTTCTCCTGAGCCAAGTTTAGTTTTACTACACACCCAGATGTAACACATATCAGCCGCTCTGGTCATTTATCATGGTGTTTACACGTTACAGCCCTCTTATCGTAAACGTCAGCCATATAACATAAAGAAACAGAACACATGTGATCCATTATTGCATTGCACTTTGGCTCTGAGTTTTGAACAGATGACTGATAACTTAAACTTAAAAGAACCCATATTTCCTCCTTTACTTTGATACGGATGCTTTCCAACCGCGTCATTTCAGGACATTTAGAAACCAAAATTAGAAAGATGCATAAAAAGAAAGAGAATACTCAAATAGTGTTAATATTCGCTGCATATTTTATAACAGAAACCTTGTTTTACTTTCGTCCAGTCTGCAGAGCACTTGAGAAGTGTAATCCTGCACCCAGAACAATTCTCAAACCTAATAAGGATCTTGCTCTTCCAGTTAATTTGTTGTAGTGACAAAGACAAATATAAAACATCTCCTGGTTTTAATAAGCAAAATGTTTCCTATTTCTATTTTTCCACTGACGAACCAACCGACCTAAAAACGTGATCACATCCTTTTCTGCTTATAGATTCATACAACAGCATGTCAGCAACTCTGTAATCTGCATGTCTGGAGCAGGGGGTGTTTAACACTGACACGTTTACAGTCTGTCATAACAGCGTACAGTCAGACTTATAATGATCCGCTCAGATGGTAATGACAGCCTGGAGTAAGACAACAACTGCCCGTCATGTGAGTGCTGAGCCCACACGAGCTTTACAGCGAGCACAAACAGTCCGCTCTCCTGGGACTTCATGAGAAGCCACATCGTGTTAGTGTTACCATCTGAAAGTCATTCCCTTCAAACTGACAGAGGTTTGTGTTCGGTGACTGACATCTTTAAAGCCCCTAATTTTTGTCTTTAAGTGATCAACTCATGCGTGATGGCTGAAACTAAATATCCCGCTTTGGTAAGAAAAGATTTCCAAAACTCTTAAAGAGTATCTCCTTAAATAAGAGTTAATGCGTCTATTAGAGCAGTAAGAGTCTTTCTGAACATGTTCCTTTATTCAAAGCTCCTGCTAACCAAAGTTAGGCCTGTAATTATGCGTCTGTAGGACGGTGGGCCTGGAAAAAATCAATATGAGTTCTTTAATGTTGAGCGAGTGTAGCTGTAAGTAAGAGAACACAAGTGTTCCTCCATTGTGACAGATTTCTGGCTTCAACTATGCTTTCTGTTTTATTAAACTGAAGGAATGAACATGTTTGGGTCAGTTAGAGTCTGGCAGGCACTGTGCATACTTTCTCTCTGTACCAAATATCCATAATGATGCATGATTTCTATGCAGCCTCCTCCAGGACTGGCTTATGCGATAAACAGACTCAGATAGTGGAGATACTTTTATTTACTATGATCTAGAATCAGATCAAATGCAGCCTTCTCATGGGGCTGATTAGCTCACATGTACTGTATAATTGTTATTGATCTGAGATAACAGTGACCCATGTGTACAACTCATCACATCTAAGAGAAAAGCCATGCGGAGGACATGTCGGGCCAAAAGACCAACAGGGAGCCTGGACCAAAGCACCACACTCAGTTTGCTGAAGGTCTCACTAAGAGCTGTGTCTAACACAATGATCCAAGCATTAAAGAATGTCTCGTGTTTTTGTTTGTTTGATATTAGTGGAACAAATCGGATTTAAAAGCCTCGTCTTGTTGATCCCTCTCCATCCTGAAAGAATCAGGGATTGCATGCAGAGCACAGCCGAGCGTTTCCATCCAGGTACAGTTCAGCAGAATTTATCGACCATGTGCTGCACAGATTCATACCGAGCTTCATCGTCCGCTGGAAAAGACCAGGTTTGATTCATGGTTTCTTGCTCAGCTTGATGGCTCTTATCTTTTTCTGACAGCAGCTTTTGCTTTTTAAAGCAAAACAATAAAAACTGGAAACATGTGTGGAGCTGGACGGAAACCAAAATGACCTGCGGTGCTCTCATCTCTCAGACACAAAAGAGCATTTGTTTTCAGATTCCTTTTTAATTCATTTATTGAATCAGTGTGTATGATGAGGTGAGGTAATCCTCAGCATACGGCTGATGCATAAATGTTCTACAACACAGTGTTGATGCTGATGCAGGGCTCATATTGATCAGTGGAGGAATTTAAAAGGTTAAAAGATAGATTTGATTAATGATTTACTTTTAGGCCCATTGGGGAGTGAAGTTAGCTGCATGGTGGCGTAGTGGTTAGCACTGCTGCCTCACAGCTAGAAGGTTCTTTGTTTGAGTCCTTGTTCAGATGTAGTGGGCCTTTCTGTGTGGAGTTTGCATGTTCTCCCCGTGCATGTGACGGTTCCCTCTTGGTACTCCATCTTCCTCCCACAGTCTATAGACATGCTCGTTAGGACATGCTCGTTCATTGGTGACTAACATTTCCTCTCTGTAAGTGTCAGCCCTTAGATTGACTGCCGATCAGACCCCACCTCTCGAACAATGACAGCTGGGATCGGCTCCAGCCCCCCACTCCCCGCAACCCTGAGCAGGATAAGCAGTATAGATAATGGATGGATGGATGGATGGGGAATGTAAGTTTAACCAATTAGAGAACTTTATATTTGCAAGGCCAACGTCCCTTCAATCATCTGTAACTGTACACTTAAGCAGAGATATGGACTTGAGACTTGGTGACTTGGACTAGAGTCAACTCGAGTCACTGTTTAATGACTTGCGACTTGACTTGATATATGTCCATTAAAAATGAAAAGAAACATTTATTAAAAATTGAAAATCGATTATCTTAAAAATGTTTTGCTATTATCAATTATGTTTGTTTTCTTTTTTTTTTTAATAATGATGAAAAAATCTGCCTTTGAAAAACGCCTGAGAAAAGCAGAATAAAGTAGTATAATCCGATCCAACATGGAGACTTTATGTTAATATTAATTTTAATTTTAATATTAATAACAATATTATTTCAATAACAAATTATTGGTACTTGTTTGATTTGTTACTATGGATGAAGTACCTGAACGTCACTTATTTCACTTACTTATGAAGTTGTATCTGTAGTCATCCATCTTTTCTTTGTTTGTTCAGCCATAATAGATTTCTGTTTCCTCACAGTGCTTACTGAAACCGGAGAAGCAGCCGCTTAGCTCCGCCTACCCTCTCTTGCAGACCAACCACTGCTGGCTGATGGAAAACGCGTCACTAACTGGGGGCCGCTTGCGATTCTTTCCGCCAATGTCGCCACAGACACCCGGTCTGTAAAAATACCATATACTGCAAATGCAAAGGCTTCCATCAGTGGGCCATCGGCTCTTTGTGTTGTGTTTGTGTTAGCTGATTCGGTGATAGTGACTTAAAAGACATTTATTAAAATGAAAATGTTCAAGATTATACCTTAAAGTATCAAAAGTATTTTTCTCAGATTAATTATACTCAAGTATTGAAAGTTAAAGTAAATGATGTTGATAAAAAAGAAAGTGGTCAGAATTTTCACTCAAAGAAAAATAAGGTCTTGACTCTTAACAACTTAAAGGGGAGTTTGTCGACCCATTCGTCTTCATCACCACCACCATCCTTCACTGGAGCCGCTGGTGCTGACGTTGTTTCTGTCTTAGTCTCCATCGTGCATCCAGTATCACCGTCGAGTGGTATTCTACTCACATCGTCCCTACTCGCTTGCATCCAACGTGCCTGGACTTGACTTAAAAGCAGAACTGCAGCCTTTAAATCACTTGTTGCACGTTTGCACTTGATTTGCTGATTTTTCTTATTTTTCTTCGAGGTTTTTACGCCAGTTGGCATCCTAGATGTTGCATTATAGTGTAGGGAATTACGCCTCTTTGAAGGGAGCCGGATCTTATGGCTGCGTTTCTTTCCAAGAGCCGTTCAAAATAAATCTCCATGTTTAAAATAATGAAGTAGTCAAGACTGACAAGGGTGAGCAAATAGCAACAAACAAATAACTTCCCAAATGTGTCATTAGTTATGTTTAGTTTTTAATTTATTTATTCTGTGTTTCTGTCATGATTTCGCTTTTTTCGCCCTTATTGTTTTCACCTGCTCTCTTGATTGTCTCACCTGTGCCCTGCATCTGGGTCCTCTTTGGGTTTTTGATGGTGACCAAATTAACCATTAAAATCTCAGTTTCACTGTCCTTTGGCAGTATGATGAGATGTCATTGCAGGTGTGTTTTTGGACCTCGGCCATATAAGTCTTTGGATACAATGATTGCAGACAACAGAAAAAAGCAATACATTGCCACACAGTGAGTTGCACACTATGTACTACATGCCAATGTGCACTTTTGCATGCTTTTGCGTAAATCAACAGTAGCATGTATATATCTACGGACGCACAGCCAAGCACAGTGAGTGACAAGGGCAAACAGCCTACTACGACCAGAATCAGGCTGCAAACCCTGACTATTCAAAAACATGGAGAAGAAATATCAACAAATACAACAACGGAAACGCAGAAAGCTCAAACAAATAAATAAACAGAAGATACACTTCATAAAAATACACCTTAGATATTATTGCTTTAATCTAGAGATGATTTTAGATTTTCTTTTTGTTCAGAGACGTTTCTTTGGCTCTACCAGATGTCACAGAAACTGAAGACTTCTTCTAACCAGGCCAAGAACACTTCTACCCCACCATCAGATTATCATTCCTTGCAGTTTATTTCCACACAGCGTTTGCACCTCCTCAGCCAGAACTCGAGCTTGTTTAAAGCCAGTTCACAAGTGCTCGCTATACTAGCAACACTCAGACATGATGAATACGCCGAGAGGGGCCAGAACAACTCTCCCATTAACAAAACCTGAGGAGCAGAAACTGAAGTCAAGAACAACTCGTCCATCATGGAGTAAAAATGACTTCATTTCAGCTGATTACTTTGGAGGGTGTCGTGTGTGTGCTCTGCAGGGCTGCAGACATTTGTTACTTCATTAGTTTTAGATGTACGCTGTGTTTAAAATGTGTCATGTGATATTTTGGACCAGTGTCAAAGAATGAAAGAAGGAATGTAGCACGTTTCAGAGGGTGAAACCTTAGCATGGAGAATCATGAACTTTAAATTAGCTGCAGCTGATTTCTGTTATACGTCAACATAATTCATTTAATGTAGCAATTCTGGAAATTTCTTTTAGCCACGTTAACGAGGACTGGCACCAGAACCAGTCCTACGGAAAACTGAAACTACTCCATCATACCACAAGTATAAACTTAAGATACATGGTAATATCTGTAGACATGGCTGCAGCTGGATATCCCTTATTTTGAGTTAAATGTTGATTATTTTGCAAATTATACCATGGTGTTACCAGATATATTAAAACTGAAGCTAATTTGTAATAGTTTTGCACTAATGAAGGCTATAATATCAATTAAATCCAAAATGCAAACGCCTCATTATCTTTTTCTATTTTTGGCTGCAGGCTCGATTGCATTAGATTCTCTTCACTCTGTAATGCAGGAAAAACAACCTGGATAGTTCTTGAAGTGAGACAGCCTAAAAGGCTCATTATTTGCAAAGTGTGTGTATTTTTCGTGACATGACATCACGGTAATGGGTGCTCTGTTATTGTTTGGAGAAGGGCTCAATAATTGTGCACAGAACACCTCTTTGTCTTGTGTTTCCCTGCAGAACAAATGAGTTCACATTCCTGACTCACACAACAGTGTTTCAAATTGAGCAAACTCTAAGAAGCCAGACAGAAACTGGTGTAAGACTTGCAGCCCTGTAAGTACGGAAACCCTGAAGGGACATACAACACCGTTTTCCCTCACAACAAGTCATTTCCGTTGTTTTCTTGAGATATCGTTATCTCCAGATAGCAAAGCTGGTTTTCCCTTGATAACGGGATAATTTTCTGGCGATCTAGAAAACAGAACAACAGGCTGGTCACTGATATTACAGAGCAGGACATGCCATGCTGCCATTGCCAACACTAGTGAGGGAAGTTAAGCCTGTTTCTATGTTTGTTTGGTGCTTTTGCAGCTCTGGGGATACGAGTTATGATCATCTGACGTTACGGTGGAGCAGCGTTGTTTTCTCGAGATAACGAGATTAATAAGTCAAGATATCTAGAAAAGAACTGAAATTACTCGTTAATATGGGAAAACAGAGTAAATAAAATGTAGGGATGCATGTCCGCTGAGGGCTTCCACGTGAACCTCTACGTGGTAATCTAATCCTTAACAAGTACCAGAATACTTCACACGCAGTCTTTTCATAGAACTTCTGCAACAACTCAGGATGTGGGTTTTAAAAAGGCACCATACTTAGATTTTTTCAGACAGACTGAAATTGCAGTGAAGTGTTTGGGTTTGAGATACAGAGTTGTGACAGGTCCCCTTTTATTCACACTTTGACCGGCGTTAAACACATCAAACATCCGGCTTCAGTTGGACTGTGAATTTACAGTATAATGTTGAGCAAGAACTATAACGCTCACAACAAGCTATATCCCCTTTCTTTGAGTGTAATACTCTGAGACAGTCCAGAACCCCTGAGGCTGAAAGGTCAAACCATATAAATGTTACGTTAAGAAAATTGCTTTAAGTGAAGTAAACAAGCTGCTCATTGAGCTTCAAATCCCTCGCTGCAGCTCGACTTGTATAACTCTCTTTCATGGCATGAACGTAGACATTTTTATTCTCAGAATATTTTGCCAACCTCCGGCCTCCATAGCCAAAAACTATTCAACACCTCCACAAAAAATACCCTGACGTTATGTCAAACTAGCTAGTTAGCTAGCCAGATGTAAAGGATGAAGATGTAAAAGATATTAACACTGCTTCTATAGTCAGCTATGGAGGTGTTACACAATATTAGACACTGAGGTTGTGTGATTTGTTTTCTCAAGATGCATTACACACTTTATAATTGCATTACAGTCTGCATTTTTAGGTCAACTTTTTCTCTGTCTTATAAACTTATTGTTTGTTTGAACGGTTCATATGATGAAACCGCGTTCAGTAGAGAGTTTCTGTAATACAGGTTAGCTTGAAGCAGAGACTGGAGGTGAGGGGAGATGGATATTAAATATGAGAAACTGAGCTTTAAAATTGTCTGAGTTACATGTTGTGTCCTCTTAGCCAGTCTGCTAGGGTTAGCTGCTGAGAAGCTGGCATTTAACCCGGGTTTGTTTGTAGATGTGTTAAACCAGAGCTTCACTGTGAGACTGGGCTTTCTGGAGAGCTGCCTTGTGGCAACTAAAGCTAACTCTATGCTAGCTGATTGTTAGCAGCCTGCTCATTCATCACTATCAAAAATATCACAATTATCATGAAGCCTATTCCGTATAATTATTTTATGAGCATGCTAAAGAAGGCAAAAGATTATAAGTAATTTGTGCTGAGTGTCTGTTCCAGCTGAGCACTACACGTTTGCCATTTTTCTAGTCATCAGGAGTTCATTCATGAGTTGAAAATGTTGATCTTTGGGAAACATGCTGCACTTGTCTCTGTCACTGTTACTGTCATTAAGGGTCCACTGACCCCATTTTTTGCACGGGCAGCGCCCACAACCTCAATTTCAGACCACTTCTCACTGGCGCTTACTGTTGCTAAAGGTTACAAAAGTTTTATCGTAGCACTTCCACTTCCCTTGGAAATGACTGTTAATTCTTTTTTAAATTGCTTCGTATGCTCAATATTTGCTTTTATTCAAGGAAATCTCAAAAAGAAAACATAAAAACTATTCTACCCTCAAAAAGGGAAATAATTAGCTCCTCCTCCGCCATTGTTGTTGACACAATTGATATCTGAAGTCCCACCCCTTCTTGATTTTTATTGGCCGTGAGGGAGATGGACATTGGTGTTCCAAAAGTTGAACTATTTTCAGCTGAGAGCGCTGTGAGCACAGCGACAAAAACAATGAACTGCATTGTTTTTTTATAGAAAATAGGTGCTGCCGTTAGTGGACACAGGCACTGACAGTAGAGATAAGGCAATGCAAATACCTCAACAGTCACATCCAAACCTGGGTATCCCACATCACGGCGAGTCTGTCCTCTCTCCCTTCATCCAGAGTAACTATGCTGTCAAAATGTTTACTGTGGATTTTCTGAATCTTAGCAACCAGACGCGGCCAAAACGCCTCAGCACTCTGATACCTTTATTGTTGTATTTCGTGTATGACTTGTGAAACATATCAACCTCTTATCACAGTCCAAGTATATCAGTGACACACTTTAATCTGATGAGTAAAATATGCTCCACCATCTGCCGACACTAAAAGCTCCTTGGTAACAGTTGGTAAAGTTGGCACGAGAGTCTGGCTCTCTAAAGATTCGACAGGCCAGGAGCAAGTCCTCTTCAGGGCTTCTAATAGCAACAAGAGAAGCAGAAACATGGAGCAGGATTAATAGCAATGCTGTCTCATCTATAAAATACTGTACATACCACCACTGCTAAGCTCATCCAGAAAACATCTTTGAGTTATGGCTCACCGGCTGACTTTTATGGTTATCAACCTTAGCCAAAAGTTAATATATCCAATTGTTTTAAATTATTTTTTAGGTTCTCAGCTGGACGAAAGGACACTGTCCTAAATCACGACTCGCACGGGTACCAGAACGTATCTGGTGTAAAACAGCTTTGTGGAAAATAGGCTGACTTCACCGAATGCTTGCTGCGATGTATGATAGATATATGAGCTGGGAAATATATCAAATGTAGTGCAGACATGGAATGGAAAATGTCCACGAAACTCAGCTTTCCTCAGAATCATATTCATGAATAAACATTTGGAAGAAATTATTTGTGATTCTTCTGTTAGTTCACTTCTGACGGAGCAAAGAAAGTCACCAGCAGTCCTTCAGGATGGTTAAAATAACAAACTGCTGTACATCAGCTGCTGTGCTCAGGCCTGGAGGAGTTTGTGAAAAGCTTCTCCTCAGTCTGACTGATGCCACGGCCTTCACGGGGCCTGGCGAAACACGTGGCTGGTACTTCTGTGGTATTTGCCTTCTGGTTGGAGCAGACATTAACAAGACGAGCCACCCAGTGAGAGGCAGTGCCCATTCATCACAGCGATTATCACTGGGAGGTCCAACGTCTCCGTCTCTGTCTCCTCACTGCACGTCTTATCTGTCTAAAGATACGTTTCTTATGACTTAATGTTAATGTTGAAGATATAATGATGACATGGAGTCGAGCAGTCTTCAGATCAGGTGGAACAATAATAGATGACCTGTGCACTCGAAACCCGTCCTTCAGAAGTCAGGGCTGACCCCCCCCCCCCCCCCCCCGCTGACAGTCGAGCCTGTGAGGCCGCTGAGCTTTCTGTGCTCGGCTCTCCAGTTTACAGACTCTCACTATGTGAAAGAGATTGTTTTTTGGCAGGAGCGCTGACAGAGGGCCAGGATGGAAAATGTCAGTAGGAGCCTGTGGAAAAGAAGCTGTAGCCTTAAAGTGAAGCCCCCTGATCCCCTGAGGAGGATTCAGTTCTCACCACACTCTCATTCTGTGGAGCGTCAGGGTGATATTAAACTTATGAAGGAGTTTTGGAACTGGTTATATTATGGGATATAACACAGGAGAATGTAAATGTGATGTGTCTGTGGCTGTAATGAAAAAAACTAACTGAAATAAGTTTCACCTTCAGAAACATGAAATGTGATATGACACTATATGCTCGAGGTAAACCAAACCATGTTGTGTTTAACAGAGGGAATATGTAATGTGCCCTTTAAAACAAAACATGCACTTACATGTAAACAAAATTCAACACAAATATATCTGTACCGCTTATCCTGTTCAGGGTCACATCCTATCCCAGCTGTCATTGGGTGAGAGGGGTTACGCCTGAGCTGATCACCTGTAAGTCACTGATCACATTCACACCTACAGGCGATTTAGAGTCACCAATGAACCTAACGAGCATGTCTTTGGACTGTGGGAGGAAGCTGGAGTACCCGGAGGGACCCCACGCATGCACGGGGAAAACATGCAGACTCCACTCAGAAAGACCCACTATGTCTGAACCAGGATTTGAACCAGGAACCTTCTAGCAGTGAGGCGACAGCGCTAACCACTGCAACACAATACAGCCAACATAGAAGTCTTATTGAATAGTTAACCTCTCCACTCATCAGAGGTGCTAAATGACTGACCATTTTGACAATAAAGTTTTGAAATCAAAATCTGATGAGAAGGCAAGGTACATTTGCAATGTATGTTATTTTTTATCTCATACACTGTTTGTGAAATTTGTCAGTTTGTATCGTTGTTATTTGTTTGTATTGTGATTTTTTTTTTTTGACCATCTTGTCCAGAGACCTCAGATGCAAATTAGCTAAATTGCTAACTCTGGCCCAACAGTTGCAGGCGGGAGCTTCGGCAACGCTAGCGGTGTCACCGAAGCCCACAGATGCAAGCAACAGCTCCGACAGGTGCTCCGGTGTCACTGGCTATAACCAGTGTATAACGAACGTATATGACGTTCCACCGCTGCAACTTTGATCGATGGATGCAGTAACATTTCTCCGACCCTCACAGACATCGGCCTGTAGTTTTACTGCGTGCCTGAGTGCGCATACCTCACTGTGCAGATGCTCCATCCTGCAGAGCAATTTGATTCCATGTTGTTACACGTCACAGGCGGCAGCTCATCCAGTGGGAGACGAATCGGGGTATGTTTTCTTCACACTCAGTTAGCACTTTCAGGCAACTTTCAATATTATTGACGTCCTTCTGGTTACCTTTAAAGGCTGTATACAGGCTTGTACCAGGGCAAAGATCAAACAACACCTTTGTTGAAGACTCGATCCACTCGGGGTCAAAGGTGTTAGAGGCTACCAGGACTAAGTCGTCCTGAGTCATTGTTTTTATTTTAAACACAAGGAAATTAATAACCTCATCCTCAGCGATAACTTTGCCGTCAACGGTCTCATAAAGCGTGGGTTTTAGTCGAGGCCTGCTGAAACCAGGAGCTGTTAATCCTCGACTCGCACCGTCCGCCATCGTATAGAATAATCGAGTCCTCTAATCATATTTCATGTATGAATATGTCAAGTCAGGAGCATAAACGGTAAAAAAAAACGTGGATTAGGTCAACAAACAGGCTTTATTATTCAGTGTTTGGAAACCACAGTTGGCTACAGACACACAAGGAAATATTTTACCACTCCAGAATGACTTAGGATCAATTAAGGATTATAATACAAGTCTAAAAAAAAACAAAGACAAACATGTTTTTTATTAACATAAAATACAACGCTTTCTTTATGCTTAAAGTTTAAGTTAAACACAAAATACAAATGCAAAATATCCGGTAGATAAGGAGCCACCTCAGTGTTCATTCACATCACATTCATTTCAAGTCATTTCCATATTCACCTGTCGAATGTAGTTCCATGTATACGCTCCTTTTGGTCTCCACTGGTCGCTAATACCACAACCAGAGGATCAGGCTAGTTCACTGCTAATGCTCCACTCCCTTTAGTATCATAAATAGATAGAAAGCTGCTAACGTTTTTCTGTTTGGTGCTGGAGTCAGCTGACTGAAACATTTAAAGCTCTGTGGATTCATTATGACGAGAGAGCTCTTCACATACAAGTAGTCCTGTGATCCCCTTTTTACACAAATAGCTGTTCTGATTATTTTTCCCTACAAAGAACCAAAACACATTCAATAGCTGCCAGTTAAAATCAGCATTTCACAGACTATTACACTGATGACATGTCTTGTACATTAATTCCTACAAATGCTTTAATGGTTCTACATCAGCAGTCAGTGAGGTCTGCTGGCTCCGTGTGTTGTTGCGATTCCAGCGATGGAGCTGCTTATGAAGCATTTATTTCGGCTAAAGTTGCCAAACCATTTATCCCAGAAAGCACTGGGACTAATGCGAAAGTTCTGAGCATCCTGCCTCTTTCATTTTTCATTCTCGAACACAGAAAAATGAGAGATTTTTAACAGTGTACTCAAAAGACACCTTATTTTAAAGACAGAGCTGTCACATCCCGGGTTTGCTGACCATATAATGTGTGCTGCTACACGCACACACATCTGACACTGCTGACTATAGGGGAACTTTACAACCGTTTCAAGATGTGCAGCGCAGTCTGAGGTAAACTCTGCATGCTTTATTGACATGTACTTTACTTCATCTTATTCACCTCTTCAAATGTTTCCTTTTACCACGTAGTTTTTCACCAATGTGATTTTGATCTGCTCGCTTCAAGATGCTTTAGAAATATCTGATTAAATTATCCTTGATAGAACCTGATTAAGTGTTATTTATTTATTAATTTATATTTATAATTGTAGTAAGAAATGTTCCTGAACTGTATCTACCACAGTAAGTGCACTTTTGAGCAGGCCTGTTCCTCTCACTGGTTATCAGCTGGATAAATCAATCATGTATTTATGACCAGGCCTGTAAAGATTATGATCTAAATGGAAATACATATTTCTACACATGCACCTTCTTTCATATAATTGCTCTTTATAAGCTGGTTTGAAATGTTAAGTGATGCTCGGGAGGCCTGCTATTCTACGAGGTCAAAGTTTGGGGTTAGCTCTCTGGTAAGTTAGTGTGTGTTTGTGGTGCAAGACATAAAACCAGATTTATTAGCGGATACATGTAAAAAGTTGTTTTATTGCTTTATTACAACAGTGTATTCAGATTATGTTATGAAACGTGGTGCGTCGCCAGCTTGTTCTGCCAGAGCGCGTTTCATTTGACTTATCCACCGACGGCCTGTTTTATTTTATTAGTCACAAGAACTAATAGACAACTGTGGGGGGAGCTGTCACACTTCCATTTATGAAAAGGAAAACCTCTGATGTCATCTCACTCTCCGGCCCAAAACCACCTCCTTTCCATACGTCAGTGGGCAACGGAGCAGAGACGAAGGGAAAATGGTTGGAAACATAGTGAATACTGGACATAAGAGATGATTCAGTGAAGACGGGGTAATTGATTTAATGAGGTGGGAACATGTACCACCGACCTTTTCATGCTTATCTTTCTACATCTATACCATCCTGAAAAACTGTCTATCCTGACAACAGCTCTGTAAATCTTCCATGTTAATTATACTGTATATATAAAAGTGATGTATGAGCAGCGAAAGCATAACTAAAAACAGAAATAGAAATTCCCGCTCCCTCTGCAAAACGTGGGAAATTCCAGTTCCTCCTCGCTCAGAGGGGTGTATCTCAACTCTGACCTGTGACTATGTGACGGATGGGGATGAAGTTTTATTCTGGCCTCTTCTTTGGCAGCAAAAAAACCTTAGCTTGCTTCACGTAAACAACAATTTATCCTAAAACACGGCGATGCCATGATTGAAATAGCAGAAGCACAAGCAAGCAGCGTTTATCTTCAAGTTGTGTTGGACAGAAAATTGGCCTTTGAGTGCAGAATGAGACTCCTGTGGGTTGTAAAACAGAACTTGTGAAAACTGGAGCCAAATAAAAAGATAATGTTTTTACTTGCACAGGTTAAGGAAGTGGCTGAAAATAAAACGGCTGAGACACATGATTCAAACTCCACATTCGGTAAGTAACCGGGGGGATGACCCTGAAAGGCTCGACTGTTGGAAATCAATCTTTCATGAAATCAAATAGTATTTTATTTGTGGGTCTCAAAGTCAGTAAAGTAAAGTCAGTTAAATGTACAGTTATCCTGAATAAATTAGACAGTTAAATAGTTAGTAGCAAATAAAATCAACATTGCACTTGTCTTTTTTGGGAGGGGGGTCATGGATTCAGCAGTCTGACCTGCAGCAGTAGCGTTCTGCAGCAGATCACAGGGGAGTCGTTGCTAGGCTTTCAGGTGTGTTCAGGCTCCAGTTCAGGTCCTCCAATAGGTGCATTACCAGTAATTTGACGCTGGTGACGTGCTCCACCTCTTCCTCTGTGATGCTAATGTTATGACAGTCATAACTGTTAACCTTTGGTTCTTGACCTTGTTGTGTGCAGCTCTGCGTCTCCTCCTCATGTTGTGTTTGGGTGTGTGTATGTGACAATGTGTTTGTGGGAGTGTCTAGGTGGAATGCTGACGCAGGTGTTGACTCTCATTGGTTGATTAGAAGACACTGCTGCTGCTGGATTGGACAAGCACAGCTTTTAAATTCCAGCTGCCCTCCCCTTCACTTGCCACTCTCAACTACCCAGCATTAGTTTGAATAGATATGTATATTGAGATCTGTGTAAAGTGTGTGTGCCTGTGTTCTGTGTAGATTAGATCAGATGACTGTTACTGAAGATTGAAAAGAAGTTTGTAAATAGAGCACTGTATCTTTAGAGAGCACCTGAAAGCAGTTTAAGTCGGAGTGAGCAGCTCTTTTTCTGTGCTCCCTTTTCCTCATGTTTGTGGGAGTTCAGGTAAGCAAACTGACATTTGATTAAACTTTAGTTTCACATCACTGGTTCAGCTCATTTTTGTTTGTTGTGTTGGGCACTGCTTGCTCTGAAGACAATTAAACTGCTGATTGAATTTGATTTTTTGTTTTTCTGGAGGTCGATGATTATTTCTTTGGGGGGGGTTTGTGTTGAGATGCATGTTTTTGCACCATGCAGATAATGTTTGGACCTCCTCCCTGTCAGCTGCCTCATTGTTGCTTGATATTAGACCTACAATGGCTGTGTCATCTGCAAATTTCAAGAAGATGTCGAAGCTATAGCTGGGTTGTTGCAGAGAGAAGAGGAGCGTACTGAGGACACAGCCTTGGGGTACACCGGTGCTGACGATGATGGTGGAAGAGGTGTTGTTTTCCAGCCTGACTTGCTGAGGTTTACGAGTTCTTAATAACCATTTTGTGAAATCGATTATGCAAAATTTGCAATAAATGAGAAAATAGATACTCTGCACACTAGATATAAAGTCAGGGCTAGCAGGCCGCTAGCTTAGCTTAGGAAGCAGGGAGAAACAGCTAGCTTCTTTCAATCAAACCTTTAAAGTGTGCCTTACAGCAGTCTTAAATTGACAGACTGTTTCCTCATTTCTTTCAGTCATTATGGTACAAATGACTCTCAATTGTAAAACTGTACTTCCCAAAATATCACACTCTTTTAATCATTTCATACATGTTAAGGATATAACTCCAGCTATACAGTAACTTTAACACTAGCTTTCTTTATTCTGTTGACGTACACAAGCACAGTGACATAATGGGAAAGTCAGTGTGAAACGTAAGAAGAAACTGGAGAAACAATGGGAAACACATGCTCCTGTATTCCCTGGAGGAGGACCCTATGACAAGTGGTCCTTACATGCAATCATGTCTAAAGGCATGAAGTCAGTTTCCAGAGGGAGTGGCATTCGCTGATGCAAATGTACAGTAAAGCTAAGTGCTGATATTGATTCTCTTGTGACTAACAGCTTCATTAATCAATCGGAGGTGATAAGTTCAGCATAATATTCCACAGAGGCCGATGGGATGGATTAGTGACGCAGCAATCGCAGCTCTGGATGCTCTGGAAGCTCTCCAATATGTTGCGAGTTAGTCTAAATACTCTGGCCCTCTGCGCGTCAGCAGCCGTCCTGTAAATGGAGCGTGTAATAGCTCGTCTTGCACAATAAGTCCTAATGTGTGATAAGAAGCGATAGCAGCAGCACGCTCGCTTTGCATGCTCGCTGCCACTCTTCCAACTTGGCAACAGTCAGAAGCCAGGTTGGTTGAAACATGAGAGCGCACCAACCATCACCACATCCTTGGAAAGTAAATCAGGTTGGTCAGATCTGTCATCACTGCTTTGTAGAAATACAGGGGTAGAGTATGAGGGATGGAGTTGTTTGTGACAGAAGTTAGCCACATGTGGTATTTTGCTGTGCAGTAACAGCGGATCAGAAATAGCTCCAAGACAACAACAGCTTCAAAGAAAATCAACATTTTCCACTTCTTATTTACTCTCCAAGTAAACCAGCAAACTGAACTTCAGCATTTCTTCCTATAAATACGTCTTTTTTACACACGGTTTTATGAATGAGCAGCAACACCGGAGTCTTTTTATTCTCCACGTGGACAAAATGCAACAAAATAATTTAGATCATTATTATAAAATCATTTCTACTACGAAGCAGAGATAAAGTGAGCTCATCAGTGTGAGTGTGTTAGCTGTCCACAGGTGCTGAGCTGGAGGCTTTCACTGCATTTACCTACTTGAGAGTGCCACCTAGAGGTTATAGTGAGAAGTTCAAACCCCAGTGGAGACTCGCATTCAAGAAATGTATCAATTGGAGATGAAAACTGATAAATTACTGAAAATTGTTCAATAATTAGGTTATGCATGTAGAAATATAAAGTTACATGCAGAAAAAGACGCTTTATTTTTGATCCTGGAGGAAGCAGTAGGACCAGTGAACCTTAAGAAAACGGGCATCGAAGTTAATGAAGCCTGAGCTCCAGTTGGGACCGTCTTGGTGAAAATAAGAGCAGACACACTGCATCATAGCTGTCAGATATGGTCTAAATTTAGAGGCCGTGTAGATGACAACAACCCTTCGAAGTAGGTCTGACCTACATGAAAGTTTGGATTGTTTACCCAGAAGTGCAAAGACGAAAGATCAAGCAGCCGTCAGAAAGTTTTACAGACTTTCTGCTGCGGCACAAAAATGTGAATGAGTTCTTCAGCTTCCCCTGGCACACAACCCGAGACTGAAGCACAAAAGAGCATGCATCCACAACCGAAACCCCAACAACCCGTAACCACAAAGTTACACAATGATACAGCAGAGGCCACGGCTTTGAATGGATGAACAGTCCACATGCACAGCCGCATTCCCAGCCACTGGCATATCTCTGTTTGTAGCCACATAGCGTGATCCTTGAGGCACTGCAAGAACACTTTAGCTGTACTACAGATGACTCCAGGCCCCCGGCCACACACCCACTTATACTCATGGATGGAGAGCATGAATGAAACTCTCCAAGTGTGATGTCAGTCTTTCCGTTAAACTAGAGCAGTGTGGTGACATATCCTATACTCTCACTACGTCTCTTCTTCCCTCTTTTTTTGCCACTCTGCTCTGGCTGAAATTGCTGCAAGGGGTCGTTTAGTAGACGTTATACTACATTGTAAAGGAAGAGGCCGTAGTTTCCTTTAGCCATGTAAGCTTCATGGACGATAGGGTTAGAAGAACTGTAGCCCTCATAGGAAAACTTAAGGACACAATTGATGAAGTTCTTAAAGCAGATTTCCCTGGCTATTTTGAGAAATGATAATAAAACTTGATATAACAATCACAGAAGGTACCATTTAAAAGCTGTGAGATCAAATAAAGAGTCATCACAACGTTTTCTCGCTGTTGTCTGCTTTAACTCATCCACAGAATGAGAGCTACTCCACACATCATTACTCAGCGTCTCAAAGTGTAAACACATCTGGCTCTGAATTCTCAGCTGGACCCTCGCCCTGCTTGCATCTGTTCAGCCTTTCAAAACAATTTGAGGAGGAGACAGTTAAAGCTCAACGGTCCTCATCCCCGCCACACATGTGGAACAACGATGATGTAGTTACAGCACATGAAGTGGGAAACTGCTACAGACGAGGTCTGTGAGAGTTTTTACACCTGCTTGGCTGCTGTGCAGTGGAGCAGACACATTTTCATGGTACATCATAAGACCGCCCCCCTGCAGATAAGGCTCACCATTTATTGGACTATATCTGCCCACATGGATGTTATAAAACCTGCTTCAGTATGTTGGAAGGTCAATATGTATGTTAGCTGGAAAAACTGATTTAATTTATGTTTCCTGTTTTATAGCAGGAAAAACTGGTGCTTGAAAGCTGTTTATTGAATTTCAATGAATCCTTAACAGGTCCTATACTGCCCTCATCTGATGGTCATGGGTACTGCAACTGCACAACAATGGCTGTCCCCAAATGATCAACATATATGACGTGTGACCGTTTCTGAAAAAGTCTCTTCAGGACACCTTGAGCTAAAAAGTTGTTTAAGCGCCTTATTCTTTCTCTAAAGTGAGACAGGCCCTTTTAATTAAGCAATAATAATATCAGTATCACTGAGCAGTGTTTATCAGTGGATGATGTATTTCATAATGTCCTGGCAGACATTCTGACGTTACATTGCAGAAAAAGCAGAGCTGAATCAATTAGTTTAATAATATCTGTATCTCATTTGTGTCAGTTTTAGGGAGTTGGTATAAGCCTACTACTTGAACACACTGATGGAGCTTGCTGTCACACCAAGATGGAGCAGAGGTGTTTCTTTAATTAGCTCAACCTGTGGTTTCCTGCTATGACAGGTCAAATGTCTGCTGAAAAAAAAGGTCCATTGTTACTCATCAATGTAGGCTAAAGGTCCTGAATATTTCTTCCACCACTGCTGGAAACAAGCTGTGGGATGCTTGAGGAAATATAGGCCCAATGTACAGGCCCACAAATGCCAGTTCCTTTCCTGGGCACTGTCGAGGTGCCCTTGAGCAAGGCACTGAATCCCCAACTGCTCGGGGCGCATGTCCATGTGCAGCATCCTTACTCAGACATCTCTCCATTAATGCATGTCCATTGTTTCCTTTTGTGCATGCGTGTAATTCAGGCCTTTGTGTGTGCAGCATGTTCGTTCTTACAGAGGGAAAAAAAATAATTTCCCCTAGGGGATTAATAAAGTATCTCTTCTTCTTCTTTGATCATTTGTTGCATCCTGTCCCAAACAGTTCCTTACTGATTCTAAAAGGGGACCTATAATCTTATTTTATTTCTATTTATCCGTTTATTTTATTGTTACTGCACAATGACCGACAAACCCACAAATTAATTTTTAGTTCTGTGCTGAATATTTTGATCTATCAATTACTTTATATAGTGCCAAATCACAACACACGTTGGCTCATGGCACTTGACATATAGAGCAGGTCTAGACCGTGCACTTGGTTATATAATTTACAGCGACTTAATCCACCAATGAGCCAGCACACAGCGAAAGTGGCAAGTTAATTTAAACTTGAATATCAAAACTGTTAAAAAGACAAGAGTTTTTAATTTAAATTATTTGTGTAATCTGGCTGAGATAAGTCTACTCTTGATAAAGGGAAGGAAATAAAGAAAAACAAAAGGTTGAGAGACGGACGCCTCTAATTTTCTTCCTGCATGTGCACTTCCTTGTTACTGTTGTCATGGTTACCAGCAGGTTACCAGCGATGGCTCTGATGACGTCCCTCCCTCAAAGTTTGCCCCGTCAGTACTCAGTCACATTCCTGCACTCGCACCGTTTGACTTGTAAACAGTCGGAGTTTCACAGAGCGGATAAAGCTGAAACAGAAGAAGTCAATGAACTCCTCCAACCTGAACATATCTTCATCACCGGTACGTAACTCACTTTTGTTCCCTGAAAGTCCGCTTACGTAAATTCAGTCTGCTCTGTGAAGTTTCTGTTAGGATCACGTACACTACAACTACTAGCTACCTACTGTGAGTGAAAGTTAAGTTCTTTATAGCATACGTTAATTTAGTCAAAGTAAAGATTAAATGACACAATAGGTGTCAGTGAGGCTTATCTGTCACAGGAAGTGTCACAATAAAAGAAAGTGTGCCCATCGTGAAGGAAGTGAACACGTGTTTTGTGAAACCGAAAAGTTGAATGTGTTTACCACAATCATTCTTCCGTTTTAATGGCGTTGTGTTTACATGTTACAGTCATCTTATTACTGTACTGATGTAACAATGAAATACTTGACAAGTGTAGCTGATAAAGGCTAATTGCCTTTCTTTAAAACTACCTCCAGGAGCTGCAGGGGACTGATAGTTGAATGTAGGTGTGTAAATAGTCTGGAGCTCTCTGCAGGAAGTGGAGTCAACTTAAAAACACTCAGTCTTTGACATCTTAAAAGGATGGCAGAATGGCACATTGCAGTTTTGGATCCTTAAAATAGTGCAAAACAGTATCAGTGACTGCAACAACCTGGTCAGAGTAGAGGTAGGTTCAAGAGACAGGAGGCACGGCAGCTCTGTCTTTTATTCCGGTAGCCTATTGAAAATATTGCTCTGAAAAAACAAGTGTAAAAAACTAAAACCAACTTTTATATCTTGTCATGCAATGTTTACTGATGTGTGCAATGCTACAATATGTCTCTTATAGATTTTATAGATGTAGCCTTATAGCATTGTTGATTTTGTAAATCATGTGATTGTTGGTGGTGGTGACTCAGAGAGCTTTTGTTGTCAGACCACAAACTATATTTCTCTGTGTGTAGTTCAAACCACAACCTCAGTGTGAGCTTAAAATGCAGCTCCTGAGGACCGTGGGACCCGTTCAATGTAGATATGACTCTCGTCTGTCAGCCGGATTATTAATTTAGATTAATTTATATGCTTTGTATTTAATTTATTTTGTTTTAGTTTCAGCTTAAAGCTGTGTACGCTGAGCCCTTAATAAGGGCTGCAGCTCTAACAGCTGTTACATGTCCAACCCTGACACAGATAACAGGTAACTGTATGCAAAGCAGTAAGCTCAGGTATATTTTATTCCCCAACATATAATTGATTGCAATTTATTGTTAGATGTCACACTGGCCACCTGTCTGAACACTATAAGTCTTACCAAAGCAGCCATAAACCTGTCTGTGGCGTCGGGCCAACAGGACGGTCTGTGGAGATTAGACAATGTTATGTTTTTTCTTGTGCTCGAGGAGAAAAGACTACGACACTCTTTCCAAACACGGTAGTTCCTTTTCTTGTTTCCTCTCTCATGCTTCAGCTTCGACTGTTGCTCACTGTGGTTTGGTGACTTTCCTTGTGAGGCTTGTCATGCTTGCAATGTGTTGCACATTGTTTAGACTCCAACTTCCAGGTGTGACAAAGTTTGAGAAAACAATATACATTTTTAATAGAATATTATTAAGGTCCATTATACCTTAATATGAACACGAGATGCAGAGAGGGGAAGCATTTTGAGATTAAATGCATTAATAAAAAATGCTTACACATGTTAAACTCGTGCCTGTTATAGAGTACGAAGGGCCTGAGATGTCTGAGTCTGTCTTCTCTTCTGGCCTTCTGCCTGCCTACATGCATATCTGTGTTCCCTGTCTGTTTGTCTACATTTGCATGGGTCATCACACACTCAGACACACACGCACTTGCACACACGCACTGTCTGATGCTCCTGTTCATGAATCGACCGAGCAAGCTCGCGGTGCACGACAACTTTCTGGTAGTCAGTCTTCCAAACCAGTGCTCATAGAGCTGCAGTCTGCATGAAACCCACCAGTCAGGGAGTTACATAAATCAATATTTCCTGGCAGACAAGACCCTCCTCATCCTCCCACAACTTTCCTCTCAGTTCATGGTGCAGCTGTCAGATGACATTAGTCTCAGCAAGGGTCATCGTCCCTGAAGATGAGGAGCAGCAAGTTGCAAAGCACTGCAATCATCCACTCACTGGCAATTTTTTGTAGATTGAATGTATAATGACTTGTATGTTGGAAATGGTGATAGATGTGTTTCTGTCTGATTTATTAGATTAAAAAAGAGTTTCCTGTTTTTCGTCTTTGCACAATAACTTTGTTTTTAAGCAGTACGTGTCATTAGAATAATATTTGGAACTTTTGTCATCGGGCAAAGGGGCTGTACTTATTCCAACTGAAGACTCTCCTCCTGTCTCTCTCCTAGGTTTCATCGACTTATTAAAGAGGCGGTTGCTAAGAGATGACAATCAGTGACATTGGTGAGAGCCTCTGATGTAGAGCAGCCTTGAAGCTCCACTTCTCCAGGATCTCTGCCCCTTACACCTCTGGCTCATGTGAAGGACGCGGGAAAACACTCTCATATCTACAGACTCCCAAAAAACCATGGCAGCTTTTACCGCTCCTTGTGCCACCACGGACACCACGACCGCCGCGGTGGCCCGGACTGCATGGCGAAGGCAAGGGAGCGGAGAAGAGGCGGATAAATGTGAGGATGAGGACGTGGGACAAAGCACGGTTCAGGAGAAAACCCACGAGTTCTTCCAGATGTGCGACATCGAGAACAAGGGCTTCATCACCCGACGAGACATGCAGGTGAGGCAACTGCCGTGACTGAAATACGACTTTGTTTAAGTTTAAAGATTTAATGTTTAGAAAGGTTATATTTAGAGGCACACTGTTCCTGAAAATAATAGAAACACACTGTGACTAACTTTGACTGCTTGTAAGAACACCTTAGAAACAAAGTATCTGCTTTCTCCACGTTCACATTTTAATTATAGAGATACAAACTCCTTATCCACACAGACTGAGCGTATTATGCAGGGACAATGTGTGTGCTTATTAATGATTCCCAGCAGGACATGGATAGGACACCTATGCTCCTTATTCAACACGGCATGAAAGAGACTGCATCACAGAGAGCCACGCAGAAGCTTTGTCATGCAACTCTTCACTCGCATTATTGTGCAGATTCACTCGCCCCTCGGATGTTCGTCCCCGCCGTGGCTCATCCTTTGATGAAGCACTTGTAGCTCTCGCTGGCGGAGCATAAATACACTTTGATCTGGTGTTTATGATAATGGATTGGAAATTAGACGGCCAGAAAGACAGCAGCCCAGTCCTTCCAGCTTCTATTTATATATGACCATCTGTACTGAAAGCAGCGCTTCATACTGTTAGCTATTAGTTTCACACTTTCCACACATCTGTCAAAGGTTATCTACAAACTAAATGAGTGGCACTGCTTATGTTGCATTTTCAGTCACAATATTTCTTCTGGGTTTTCACAGTTTAAAAGTACGTTTCACACCATGACCACCAGCACGCTGGCTTTACAATTCTACTGTTTGCTGACATGAGGGATATGTTCTGCCCAGATAACACACTTAACAAGAACAGCTGATAGGTGCTGTCCCTCCCCTGGATTGTATGGGTGGCCTCAGTCAACATTTGCAGCCGTGTAAACATTGCACAGAAAAAGGAGCTGCTTACAGAGGTGTGGTTGTGTTGCCTTTTCTTGTTAATGGTCCAGCAGTTTCTGTCATGGTCAGAAGGTTTGTTTGGGATGTGTCACTCTCGTGTGTCCATTTTGTATTAACTCTTTTGTTCCTTTCTCGCAACTAAGAGGGAAGTTACACAAACATCACCCTTAAACGCCAAACAGCAAATTAACCTCAACATTAAAGAAACATGGAAATAAATGAGATCTGGTCTGTCAGGAGGGTTTGGATGCGTGTATCATCAAGGATTGTACCATGCTTACATCCATAGCCTTATAATGGTGTTATGGACACTCTCAATTAACAAGTTAAGTTTACTCATGCAAATGTATCACATTATGACTCCACATCTGTCTGTATGCGTTACACACTGCCTGGCACAAAAAAAAGGCACACACTCTAATATTGAATTG
This sequence comes from Semicossyphus pulcher, assembly GCF_022749685.1. Classification (NCBI taxonomy): domain Eukaryota; kingdom Metazoa; phylum Chordata; class Actinopteri; order Labriformes; family Labridae; genus Semicossyphus; species Semicossyphus pulcher. The sequence goes on along the minus strand of NW_027211759.1, from coordinate 28,488,003 downwards.
GACCGCCTTTAGCTTTGATTACGGCACGGATTCACTGTGGCATCATTATGATAAGCTTATGCAATGTCAGAACATTTATTTCCATCCAGAGTTGCATACATTTTTAGCCAAGATCTTGTATTGATGATGGGAGAGTTGGGCCTTCTTCTTCAGCACATCCCAAAGATGCTCTGTGGGGTTCAGGTCAGGACTCTGGTGATGCTGAAGTTTATGCATCATCCACAACATTTTCTGAACCTTTACGGTGCCAAATATCCAGGGGGAAAGGCTGGAAAACAGAAAGCATCTAGTCAAACACCGTTTTGGGTCAGTGACAATTGTAGATATGTGGGGATTATGATCTCTTTACACCGCTAATGCCTACAACCTCTGACAATGTGCACCTCAAAGTGATGCGAAGCCCAAATCATTGCAAGTGTCTGTTTCTCTACAATTTACTGTCACTCCTTCCTTATTAAAATATTATCTAAGTGTACTTAAAACAATCTTTTGAAGGGCTCTTAACAATCAAGTGGTTCTTATCCAGTGAATCTGCCAAACATTTACGTCTGCATAAAGAAGCTTTTGTGATGTAACTCGCATGCTATTCTTAGGGCTAGTTAGGCTATTTGCAGCTAAATATACTTGTTCCATTGTACATAATAGCCCCTGTCCTGAGAAGTCTCGATCAGCAGTTGTTATAGCTACAGTATACGGTAGTTAATGTCCTTGAGGCTTTGTTCTTGCCAGTAGCAGCTGTGTTTTGTGTCTTGTTAAATAGAGGCTGAACGGTGGGCTCCCTCTCAGTGCGGAGGAGTTGGAGAACGTGTTTGATACTCTCGATTCAGACGGGAATGGATACCTCACCCTCGACGAGTTCTCCTCCGGCTTCAGTAGGTTTTCAGTCTGTGAAAACAGTGCTACCAGTATAATCTGTGCATGCATTCTGATGCTCCGATTGTGTGATTACACTCTTGATTTTTCTAGGTGAGTTTTTATTCGGCCAGAAGATTTCAGTAGAGAAAGACATGGAAGAGAAGAACCCCAGTAAAAGTCCTCCAGAGGTCCTGTACCAGAGCCAGTGGGAGGAGAGTCTGACGAGAGGAGGTGAAGATGACGAGGAGAAACACTTTAGCATGCTCATGGAGAGCCTCGGAGCCAACAGTGTCTTTGAAGAGTGAGTATGTGTGTTTGTGATGTTTGGTCTACTTCATATCTTTTCCACTTTGTCAACGCCTCCATTAAGTCTACACAGTCTCTTCGCATGAGACGATAATCAGCTGTGCAAACTGAACAAGAGTTAAAAGTTTCCATTCGAGTAAAGCTGTTCCTGTGCAATGTGTGCTCTGCCTCGGCTGCTTACATATTTAATATTACTACAAAAAAGGAGGGATTATGAAGGTGCTATGCTTCCAGAAATCAGTCACACATAAAAGTGTTAACAAACGTATCAGAAATATTCATGTTAACTGTCTCTGCATGCCTCTTTTGTACAATACTAAAAGGTCAATCATAACCAGTGGGACAGCGGTTTGTTAGACTGGAAGATATTTGACGACAGGATCTTATGAGATGCATGACTAGACTCACCTTTAACAAACAACCGCAGCTCGATAAAAGTAAACAGAAGCGGAGGTGGATGCCAGATTTACACATCCTATTGGCCTCCGCCCACCTGGTTTGCTCAGGTTGACGTTTCACATCAGATCAGTTTGTGCAGCTCTGACAGATATCGATGTTTGTCTGAGCTGCAGTGTCTGTAACTGTTGAAAAGTCTGACAGGGATTTGTTTGCCTTTATCAAAGCTACCAGGCAGTTATTAAGTTTCCATCATCACAACAGATTTCAATGCACATTAAAACACTTAAATTACAGTTTGTTTTCAGCATCTTGTCAGTGTAGACCTTGGAAGACAGAAAGGCATTTTAAAAAACATCTTTTACTGGAATAATAGACACATTTTCAATGCACAGTGGTGCAGTGGTTAGTGCTGTTGCCTCACAGCAAGTTAGTTCAAGTCCCGGTTTGCACCTTTCTGTGTGGAGTCTGCATGCTCTCCCCTTGCATGCATGTGTTCCACAGTCCGAAGACATGCTTGTTAGATTCATAGGTGACTCTGAATCGCCTCTAAGTGTGAAAGTGAGCGTGAAATGTCGTCTGTCTCTTTGTGTCAGCCCTGTGATTGACAGGTGATCAGTCCAGGGTGTAACCCCGCCTCTTGCTCAGTGACAGCTGGGATAGACCCAGCACCCTATGACCCTGATCAGGATAAGTGCTATAGATAATGGATGGATGGACTATCAATGCATTAAACATCATGTCCTTTTATAGCCACAATAACCTATAAACTGAGCTGCTGCCTCTGTGCATGTAGTTGTTACTGTGCTAGAGTTTCCTCTTATGTCCTCACCACTTTATTGTTTTTGTCCTCTAAATAACAATACTGAATTTCTCATGACACCCCTTTACAATCTATCCATCAGTCCTGCTGAGGTTCGCAGTTTGTGGGCCCAGCTGCGGCGCGATGAACCGCACCTTTTATCAAACTTTGAGGACTTCTTAGCAAGAGTGACGTCGCAGATCATCGAGGCCAACCAGGAGAAGACAGCGATGGAGAGCGCTCTTAAAAGGTCAGTGGGGAGACACCTTTGAATGCACCATTCAAAGTCAGAGATTATGGTTCAGAGGTTACTTGGAGTTTAACATTTTATGTCTCCAGTAAGGAGCATTCGGCTAAGCTGTGTGTTGACTCCCTGATTAGCGTGCTCGTATTTAAAGAAGCTGTTTCCATGTGGTCACAGTTGTTGTTGTTCCTGAGGGCGTAACAACAGGGTCATTAAAACAGTGATAAACTGTTGAGTAAAAGTGTGTTGATGTAGGCAGTTTTTTAAATAAATGTTGCAGGTAGCTAACTGTACCTCATAATCAAATCTGAATTTTAACCCTACAGGAAAGCAGCAACACATGATAATGAGATCCAGCGGCTTTATGAGGAAATGGAGCAGCAAATCAAAAGTGAAAAAGACAGGATTGTTCTGCAGGTACAAACCTGTTCATCGAGCCAAACAAGCTTTTCTTCTTTTGCGAATTAAAACAAAATCCTGCTATCTTCTTCCTTCTCATTAACTCTGCCCTCTTGTCTCCATCTTCTCTCCCTGCATTTAAGGACTATGAGCGGTTTCTGTCTCGCAGTCAAGACCTGGAGCTGCAGCTGTCCAGTAAGGAGAAGGAGCTCGATCAGCTCTTTCAGAAACAGAGGAGGGTGAGCATCAGAGTGCAGAGCACATGCTCACTCTCTCATTTTAGCGATTGCACAGGGGATATTCAGGAGTCAGAGGAGCAACAAATGATAGACACATTAAAGAAGATGACAGAAAGCTGTAGAAAAAGCTAATAAAGCAATTAAGTATACCTGTACCATCAACGTATCTGTCGTTTATCATCATATAATAGAGACAGATTCATGAGGCATGTGGCCTACGCTTACTTTTCCTCACATGTTCAAACAGCAAACACCTTTTATCGAGTACATAACTTTCAAAAGTTAAAAGACACTGGATTTGGCCAAGATGACTGGTTGGTTTTTGAAGTCAAAACAAAGTCATTACCAGAGCCCAGCTGAAAACGCAGACATCCAGAGCAGCATTAACCTTTTAACACTCAATTATACGGAGTTGTTGATTTTTCAGCTTTAGCAAACACAAACTTATCAGTGCTTCGTCTGCAGCAGCTTGTTTTGACAGACTGTCGATGATAGATGTTAATAGGTTCTGTTGCTCCTCAGTTTACAGACTGGCACTCGGGCTGTTAAGGCTAATGAGGGAGTTGAATTAATTCTGGTCTCCCCAACAAGGACTTTTCTTCTCTTCACACCTCCTAAACATCTCTAATTAGTATGTCAGCTGTTTACTAAGTTTCCTGTTTGAGGAGACCAGCCGCCAGTACACAGACTAACAGCTTTGAATGCATTTCCTGCAGTTATACTCATCACTGTATGTGTTAATGGAATCCCTGAAACAAAAGCGGTCTGATGGGGAATATTTAAAGGCAGTCAGCTGATAGAAGGTATTCTGTCTTCATCATAGTGTCATCTCATGTTCGTCACATGACTGTGGTTAAAACAGTTCCTGTATGTTTTATAGCCTTGTGTATTATAGCTGAGAGCACAATGCTTGGAGTAGATTGTATAATTGTGTAGCATAGGGCTGCACGATTATAGCCAAAATGATCATCCCGATTATTATTTACTTTCACACTTAAACAGAGCACCACTTTCAGTTCCATTTTATGCTACTTTTCGACTCATGTACAAATTTTGTGTCAAACGAAGGCTTAATAAGGTTCTTTCTCTTCCCGAATTTCCCCCCCTGGGGATCAATAAAGGATTATCTAATCTTAGCGGAATGTGGTGCATCATGGGTAATTTCAGTGTGTCTTTGGGAGTTGGGAGGATAGGGTGTTGCGCTGTACAGCATTGCTGATATGCCCTCGCCCTAAACCTGAAACAAGCGATGACGAGCCGTTTCAGGGGACCGGTGTTTCGTTTAATGAGTGACTCCTCCTGTTTTAGCGTAACATGACACATTTGCACAAACAACTCTTCAAAGACGTAACAGATCGGTGTATTTTGAGATCGTAATGAAAAACAACCAAGAGGCATTTAAGAGGGCAGCTACGCATTCTCTTCTTTTCAACAGCTGCTGTCACCATGACACCCACAGACGCAATCAGCTGAAAGTTGCCAGTTTACATGGTCACTCGTTGCACTAAAACTCCGTCTCCGTTGTTCACTCTTTCACTTTAAACTGCCGCTGCAAGGTAGCCGCTCATCACATGACATGCCAGCTCCCCCAAAAGTGACGCCCCCACACCTCTCCATCGCCCCCTGGAGGAGGGGTTGTTAGTTTAGGGAGGGCTTGTTTTGATGTGCCGCAGTTTTCTACAGGCGGAGCATTTTAAATGTCAACATCATCGTCAATCATGTTTATTTAATTGTGGGAAGACAAAATCGTGATCTGGATTAATATTCGATTGATTGTGCAGCCCCAGGAGAACTAAGATTCACCAAACTCAGAAGTGTCGCATGCATTTAAGTTTAAATAAATAAATCAGTTTAAAGTGTAACAGATTAATTTATATTGATGTGATCCTAGAGAGACTTTTAACATTTTACATATACATAACACCGGCGAGATAATTACTAAATGATACATGTAAAACTTATTGTAACTTGGACCACCATTACACACATTTAATCCAAACCATAGAAATCTTTAAAGGTCTTATCTTTCCCTTTTTTCTCCGTTGCTCTGTCTCCAGTTGGAGCGTCAGTGCCAGGACCTCCACAGTGAACAACATGAGACCAAGGTGGAGAACGTAAAGCTGAAGCAGACAAATGACGAGTTAGCTCGGGAGCTGGATCACACCAGCCAGGAGCTGAACTTAGCTCAGGACCAGCTGAGTCTGCTGCAGGAGCAGTCCAGCCTGCTCCATGAGGAGAAGGAGATGTGAGTTATAGCTGTTCTTACTAATGCTTCTTTTATCTCCAGTCATTTGTTTTTTATGCAAACAAATGGGCAGAAAGTCAAAGCCTATAACTTAATGTTTTAGAGAGAGATTTTTTAGAAGTGTCTGTGCCACTCATGTTTCTCTGGATCATTTTCTCTCTCTTGTTTTAATAAAGTGACCGTGTCTGTTTGGTCATACAGTGTTTGTAATAAAGGATGCATTGCTGTCAATCACAGGGAAATCTACAGAATGACTGAGGGACTGCAGCGAGAGCGAGCCAGCCTCCTCAAACAGCTGGACCTTCTGAGGTATGAAATAATCACTGAGCAAGTTCTCTCTTGTTGCTTTGTCTTACTCTTACTAAATAACTTTTTTTGGTTATTAGTTAAATTTTTTCATCACAGTTAGTGACTGAGTTAAAATCAATGACTGTTTAAAGATGGACGATGCGTCTCCATCTACTCTCATTGTACGAAACTGAAGCCAAAATAGCCACCGCCATCGTGCGCATTTGGAGCCAGAGACTGCGCAGTAGAGATCGGCGGGTGGAGCCGCTGTAGCTACTTCCACTAACCAAAACACACACTTAGATCCTGCACGTCACGTGTTTCACAGCAGAACAGCTTCTTGTGTTGGTCTGAGGCAGATATTCACGCTTCAATGTTCAATGACTGTAGTGTTACTGTTAGTTACGTCTCCTCTCGCCGTTCCTCCTCTACTCTGCTGCTCAGGAACACAACGCTGCAGGAGCCCGATTAGTCTACAGAGCTGTCAATCATGAGCCCCCCCCCCTTTTCATTGCATCAAATAATGGAATAGATGGAAGACTCGTTGAGTATATGAGCTCCTTTGTTACATCTGTCAGGCTTCAAACGTTTTCTACCTGATGAAAAGCAGGATGTGTCAGACACATAATGGCGGGTAATTGTTAAGCAGAAATGTCCAACAAGAGTAGACTTAGGCATGCTACACAATGCAGCTTCTCACTTTGTCTTTAATATCTCCTTTTCTTTGTTTAATTCAGGGAAATGAACAAACATTTACGAGATGAAAAGGACATTTGTTTTCAGGTCTGTGCCATTTATTATAGCAGAATTTATTCACCATATGATTTAAATGTCACCTGTCTGCATTCCATGCTCTCTCTTTGATGAATAAAGTAATAGAAAACGTGTGTGATGAGGTTCGGCAAAGCCGGTTCTAGCCACCTTAAACTTTACATGAAACCTTAAATGTGCTGCTGCATGACTAAAAATATTGTGCTTAATTTCTGCAGACACCAAAGAATCCTAAGACGGCACCAGGTGTGAAGCAGAGGCCTTTACTCAACGCTCTGAAACACACAAACGCCAATGTCTTCAAAAGGTATTTAAGTGATAAAATAAATACAGATTTCATGAGTCTGTGTCCAGTGTGGGCTTTAATCTAATTCTCTATGTGCAGTGAGGATGAGGAGGAGTTGACCATGAGCTCTTTGAGGCACAACTTAGCCAATGGCTCGTGCCAGACAAGAGGGCACCTGCGGAGGATCATCTCCATCGAGGAGGACCACCTCCCACACTTACTCCAGAGCGACTGTCAGGCACAAAGCCCACTGCAGGAGTGTAGTGAAGAAGAGGAGGCCTCGGACGCTGAGGAGAATATAGACTTGGTGATGAGCGATATTTACCCCGGTGCGTCCTCCGCCAAGCAGCAAATGTCTGAGGGGAGTGAAGAGAACAGTGAAACCCCGACATCTCCGAGGGGTCAGCCTGTTGGGAAGGAGACCAGCATAAATGTAAGCAGCTGTCGAGTGATATACTTTATATGAAGCAAGCTTTACACAGGCTTACTTGTAATTCTTCTATTAACATACAGTATAAGGAGGAGACATGTTATATTTCTCGGTCATCATTATATATGACCCTGCTGTAGCCTCCCTCACACAAAAACAAGTCAGCCCCGTAACTACTTTTTTAAAGCTGCTGTGAGGAACCTTTGGTTTATGTTGATTTTGGCGCCCCCTGTGGACAAAGCTGTACCTCTATTTTTAATTAAAAAAAACTCACCCTGCTTTCTCTAACAGTCATATTTATCACTCACTTTAAATCTATGCCTTGGAAAATGTAAACAAAGACAGCCTGCAATTCCTCACTCCGTCTGACACCGACCCCCCGCCAGCAGCTTCAGGCATTAAAAATAATTATTTAGAAATAATTAATCTTGTTGCTGATGGTCTGGTTTGCTTTTGTGGGTCATATAGAGTCATCAGAATTCATTGTAGTCTGTTTCGTAACCAGTGAAAAACTCCTCACGGGAGCTTTTAGTGAGATCCCAAACTGCAAATATGGATAGATATCATTCAATCAATCTGTTACCATAATAACAATTTTTTCTGCAGGGGGAAGGGGGTCCCTCGCCACCTGACCGCCTCTTCAAGATCGTCCTGGTGGGGAACTCCAGCGTGGGAAAGACGTCCCTCCTTCGACGATTTTGCGACGACTGCTTCCACCCTGGCACCTCAGCCACTGTGGGTACGTACTACAAAACACACACATCAGCTCCTGTGAGCAAAGACAGCAACACACCCAGCCCTGTGGCTGACCTCAGGCTCTGTATGTGTGTGCTTACAAAGCACGTGAATGTAGCAGTTGGTTTTAACACTGGAGAGAGACACTGAAGAGTGAGTAGTGTTCCTCGGTTAGAGTACAGCCTGCAGTGACAGGAGCAGTGATAAGACCGGTGCTGTGGCTAATCTGTCGTGCTTTACATACATGTTGTATGCGCTGGTCCTTTAAGTATACAGTATGACTCACAATAATGTATGATGTAGTCTGTTAACACCTAGTAGTAAACAACTGTGTTAAATGATATTGTGTTATATGACACACTGTCCTTTACAGGGTAAACGTTAGCTTCAGATATACTGTATAGTTCCTCGTCTACAATCTAATAAGTAGAAGAAAGACATTCACACATTGGCCTTGAGAGACTGTTTCTCCTCCTCCGCGTCCTCCTCCAAACATTCAAGAATATCTTTGGTCTTGATAACTTCATTTCAGTCAAATATTTCAATATTTCATATTTTTTATTCTGCCTGTGTAGAATATGAATCCTCAAAACTCGGCAGCAGAGCGATTCAGTTCTATAAGACAGTTTATCTCCATAGTTCTGAACATTATTTCTGTAATTTTAGCATATTCATTTATTTATTCCTTCATGCAACAATAACAACAATAACATGGATTGATGTCAATTAGTAGATTTCAACATTGTGTATTTGTGAATATTTATACGGTAATTAGCCCCTTGTTGTGGGAACTGACTGTGTTGCAGACAGTTTGAATTTTTTTGAATTATGAAATAAAAATTATAAGAATAATACCATCATTTTAATTATTTGATATTTATATTAATTGGGATAACTCTGTTTACTTAAATTAAAGTGTGTGTGTGTGTGTGTGTGTGTGTGTGTGTGTGTGTGTGTGCGTGTGTGTGTGTGTGTGTGTGTGTGTGAGACGTGTGCTCCTGGATTCTGCGTCCTGAGAGCGCTGACAGGTGGCCTTTAAATAACGTGTATGTTTTTTCGGTTGGTGGGTTACCCGGCTAGCAGGGAACGTTCCCATAACATTGGCTAACATTACCTACAAGTTCTAGTTACGTTTGAAAGAAAACGTTTTAATCTAATCTTCAAAGAAAGTTTTAAGGATGTCTATCATTTCTAATAAAGTTCTTGTAACGTTAAAACTTTTATTTTTAGGATGTTATTGAGGCAGGGGACGTCAGAACACCTTTTATAAAACATTGTCTCAATGTTACATAAAAACAAAGATAGAACATGCTCACTGCAACATGCTGAGGATCTTTTCAGGATGTTAGTTCGGCCTGAACTATCAGAACGTGATTTATAAAACGTTCCTGAAATGTTTGAACATTCTCACGGCAGCTTTCTGAGAATGTTTTCAGAGAACGTTCTCCTGCTATTAAAAGAAACATTCTGGGAACCAAATAACAAGTTCCCGCTCAAAACATTAGCAGAACATTGAACACGTAACGTTTTCAGAACGTTCTTAGAACAAAAAATTCCAGCTGGGTAGATGGCGGAGAGCAACAGTTTTCTGACCACATCACAAATGAATCTATAAAATCCTGTTTTTGATTATGTTATATTTTGCTGGAAAAGTCAACCGGAGTTTATCATCAAAAAATGTGGTTTCGATTATTGCAGCCGACATCTCCGTGTGTGCTTTATCAAAGGTGTGTGTCGGTAACTCCTCACCTATCCTCAGGTGGCTAAATGGAAGCCTTGATGAGCCATTTCAGACTGTGCTGACCTTTCGTTGTCTGTGTGTGCAGGTATAGATTACAGTGTAAAGACAATAACTGTGGACAGCAACCAGGTGGCGCTGCAGATGTGGGACACAGCAGGACAGGAGAGGTGAGACGTCAACACATAAAGGAAAAGAGATGTTCACATTTAAAGAGCAGATGTTTAACACTTCTTTTATTTTGATAAGGTAACTGCGAGCGCTATTTCTTTTAAAGAGTGTATTTGTATAATTCTTAGAAATGTAATCGAATAGTTTCTTTGTTTCTTTTAAAAGTTCATATTTTAAAACATATTTCCTGATGCAGAAATAAACCACAAGGAAGTTTTAAAGGTTTTTTATAATATGTTTCCTCTTTCTGCCTACTTCCTCCTCCTCCTCCTCCTGCTGCAGGTATCGGAGCATCACCAAACAATTCTTTCGTAAGGCTGACGGTGTGGTAGTGATGTATGACATCACAGCCGAGCAGAGTTTCGCCTCTGTCAGACAGTGGCTGACGAGTGTAAAGGTATGACAGTCACCCCGTGCTGCACACATTCAACACACGACAGTGTTTTTGTTTGTTTGAAAATCTGCTTTCTTAAAGTGGTGTGTGTTTAGGTTGTATATTTTTTTTAACAATATTGTAATGTCGAGAACACAAGACAAATAAAGGTCAGTTGCTGCAGTGATGCTTTTATACACTGCTAGCTGGTTTACCACTGGGGAGCCAGAAAGCTGGTAGCCTTAATATCAGCTTCTTTGAGTCTGTATTGTTTGTTTTCCTTCTTTCGTAGGAGAGCGCAGGAGAAGACATTCCCATCATGCTCTTGGCAAACAAAACGGACAAGGAAATTGAGAGACAAGTTCAGAAAGGAGTTGGTGAAAGACTCGCCAAGGTCTGTTCTTGTTTATCTGCTCAGCTCAACGTTCAGTCAGTGTCTGTCCTGTCACACCACCACAACAAAGTATTTTTAAAAACAGAACAGAAAGTTTTTTTCTTAGTTTTGTATGCCTCTGGTGTATAATGCAGTTTCTATGGCGACCATGTGAACTAATAGTGTTGAGAAATGTTATTTTCTGTATCACAGATTAGGATTGACTTTTCTTTATTAGCCCTCACAGATCAATGTGAAGAAACATGAACAATGCTCACACTCACAGATAGTTCTCTTTTGTGCTAATAACAGCCATCATCACCTCCACCACCATCATTGTTATTTGCCTCTTTTTCAGGACTGCCAAATGAGCTTCTATGAGTGCAGCGCTTGTTCAGGACATAATGTGCAGGAGTCCATGGTTCATTTAGCCAGGTGAGCAGAATAATGGCTTTTGTGTGCAACAAAAACAACAAAGAAAGATGAGTTAAAAAGTTGTTAGACTAAATATGGAGCAGCTGTCCGCTTGAACAGCTTTCAAAGTGGGATTATTTCTGTAATGAATCGTACCACAGAGAGCATCATGTTTGATTAGTTCCTTTGTGGAGGCAAAAGGGACTTTTTTATCAGGTGCTTACGGACAACTCTGTTCACACAAGGTTGACATATCGTGTAAAGTGCACAATCAGTTGTTTCCTCTGTTTGAGGATGTCAGTTAATTTCTTTCATTCAATCAGAGGTGCACAGTAAAAAAGGGCTGCAATGTCCTTTATTCTTCTATAATATTAAAGACCCCCTCTGGTGAAAATCCAGTGATTCATCTTGTGAACATCTCCATGTGGTGTTTCTCATGTGCTACAAGACATATCAGGGACATAATCAGCAGTCATCTCCATGGCTGGGCCTGTCTGCTTATAAACTGCAGTGTACCAAGGACAGGCTGAACAACACTTTTTCAGATTGGCAGGTTAGAGACGTCACAAACCTAAGGAGCCAATCCCGTTAATGGCGGGGTGACGCTATGCATATCATTATGTGCAACCTATGGCAACCACTTGGGCGATGCGCGAGCCAGCTGTAACTGTCATTGTGACTTTTGCAAACTCACTACTGACTACTAACATTAACGTCACTACTACTCATTACAACATTTCAAGCTAGCTAAGTTTCAACAAGTTGCTGCTAAATGATGGGCCAAATGCCAAATGAGCTTCTATGAATGCAGCGCTTGTTCAGGACATAATGTGCAGGAGTCCATGGTTTATTTAGCCAGGTGAGCAGAATAATGGCTTTTGAGTGCAACAAAAACAACAAAGAAAGATGAGTTAAAAAGTTGTTAGACTAAATATGGAGCAGCTGTCCGCTTGAACAGCTTTCAAAGTGGGATTATTTCTGTAATGAATCGTACCACAGAGAGCATCGTGTTTAATTAGTTCCTTTGTGGAGGCAAAAGGGACTTTTTTATCAGGTGCTTACGGACAACTCTGTTCACACAAGGTTGACATATCGTGTAAAGTGCACAATCAGTTGTTTCCTCTGTTTGAGGATGTCAGTTAATTTCTTTCATTCAATCAGAGGTGCACAGTATAAAGGGCTGCAATGTCCTTTATTCTTCTATAATATTAAAGACCCCCTCTGGTGAAAATCCAGTGATTCATCTTGTGAACATCTCCATGTGGTGTTTCTCATGTGCTACAAGACATATCAGGGACATAATCAGCAGTCATCTCCATGGCTGGGCCTGTCTGCTTATAAACTGCAGCTTACCAAGGACAGGCTGAACAACACGTTTTCAGATTGGCAGGTTAGAGACGTCACAAACCTAAGGAGCTAATCCCGTTAATGGCGGGGTGACGCTATGCATATCATTATGTGCAACCTATGGTAACCACTTGGGCGATGCGCGAGCCAGCTGTAACCGTCATCATGATTTTTGCAAACTCACTACTGACTACTAACGTTAACGTCACTACTACTAATGGCTACATTTCAAGCTAGCTAAGTTTCAACAAGTTGCCACTAAACGATGGCAGATACGTGTTTTGTTTTCACGACAGAAGGGTCGGTTGGAAATGTGCATAGTGGGCGGGGCCTATGCAGATTCTAGAATTTTTAATGAGGGAGAAGGAGGAGATTTGGGAGGATTTTGACAAGGTAATTAAACGTATTTTGCAGAAAAAAACTAATCAGACACAATTAATTATTTCAAGCAGAGCATTTTATATGTCTTAAAACATGACTGGAGCTGGTTTTTAAAGTGTTACTGCAACCACATGTCTGACCATAACTCCACCCACTGCACAATTTTGAAAAATGCTCAAAGTGGGCAAGGGGCTGAGAGGGGGGTGGAGGGGGATGGGTGTGTTTGGTAACTCTCTGATGTCCCCTCCCCTGGCCAGAGAAAAATTTAGAGCGGCACAGAGTCTCAAGGCACATATGCCTGTCTTTTGAGGTGGAGGACTTCTCCCCTCCAGAGTTCCCTGAGGAGCCCTTTACTGTGGTGGAGGACGGTGGTGGTCCCGAGTCCTATCAGTTCGAGCCGTTGACTTGTTGCAATTATTTCTGATTCTGAAGAGAGAATGGGTGCAGTCTCTGAGTGGTAACGTAACGTTAGCTAGAAGGCTAATGTACAGTGTGCTAGCAAAAACAGTGTAAACTCTAGTGAATGATGTGTCTCGATCAGGATATATTTGAAAATGAGCACGGTTTCACAGACTCCCTCTCAAAAATGGGGCCGGGGGGTTTACCGCTCACCTCTGATTGACAGGCGTAAACATTTATTTTATAAATTTTATTACGTAACTTTGTCCCAAACGGTTGTGTCTCTGTCACCAGCAGCTCACTTTGGCCAGTCATTTAGCTTGGCAGAGGGATCATTAAAGAGCAGAGTCAGGTGTGTGTGTGTGTGTGTGTGTGTGTGTGTGTGTGCCTGATTGGTCTTGATTGAGAGCAGGTGGTGGGAGCTTATATATACCCTTTGAGTCAAGCACCCAGTGCTGACTCATTGTCTCACCTCCAGAGATAGTGAGAGCATCTCTCTGTGTCTTCCTGCGTTTTCAGTGTGCTTGTAGAAATCAAAATAGCAAACTTTGTTGGGCTTATTATCTCAAAAGCCTTTTCTGTTCTCCCTTCAAATCCCTTGGCCCATTTTTGTTTCAGGAAGGAGTTTTTTTCCACGGTCTCCCTGAGAGTTTACTTTTGGTTCAGCTGCTTGGCAGTGGTGGTTTAATTTGCCTTACCCTGACTTTGATTTTGGTTAAAGGAGCCTGCTTTTTGCTCAATATTATTTGTCCTTTCCCACTCCCTTTCAAGCGCTTGCAATTTTCAGTGGCTATTCCTTCGGGATAGCTTTTAGAACCCCTTCCCAGTCCGCAATTGTGTCCCACTCCCCCGAACCCTGACAGAATGGGTCAGCCAAAGGCGGACACAGCGAATTCTGTAGTCAGTGACTCAGACCTCACTGGTAGACTTGCTCCTCAGGGGCAGGCAATCACTGCACAGGGGGCACTCTTGGGTTGCCTTAGCTGAGCAGCAGGCCCCACATGATAGTTTGTTGAAGGAAATTATTGTCCGGTTACAAGCAGCAGGGCCAACTTCAACCCAAGTACAAGCACCCAATCCAGTAGTCCACCCAGCACCCATGGCTCCACCTCCCAGCCCTGTTGCAGTGCAGGAGACAAAATTGTCAACTCCAGCATGGTATGATGGCCATCCAGGGAAGTGCAAGGGATTTATTACCCAGTGTAGTCTGGTGTTTGAGCTACAACCCCTTAATGTTTGGCATGGAACGGGCTCGGGTAGCATACATTATATCCCTGCTATCAGACAGAGCTCTTTCGTGGGCTACAGCCCTGTGGGAGAAGCAAGCTCTGGTCTGTGGTGATTCTGCTCTCTTCATGGCTGAAATGAAGAGGAGGCTCTTACAACTACCTTTATTCAGGCCCTGTATGAAAAGGTTAAAGATGAGTTGGCATCTCGTGATGTTCCAGACTGACTAGAGGATTTGATTTCCCTAGCAATTCCGATTGACAACCATATTCATGAACGACATAGAGAGAGGAAGCTTGTGTACAATTGCCCCATGCCACTGGAGAATTTAAACCTCCCTCATAAGACACAGGATATGCCCCAAGGGTCTTCAGGCATTGATTAACCCATGCAAATAGGGCGCACTCGGCTCACTCGGGCAGAGAGAGAGAAGCGCATGAGCAGTGGAGCCTGTCTGTACTTTGGAAGATGGGCCACTTCATACGCACATGCCCCGCAATGAGGGGCAAGGATGTTCCGGGAAACGAGTAGACTCGCCAGAATGTGAGGAGGTTCTGTCGAGTCCAAAGAACTCCCCTCGTGCAACCAATAACACTTTTCTGTCCATTGTGTTATCCTGTTGCAATAATAAAACAAACCTCAAGGCATTTGTAGATTCAGGGGCAGCTGGTAGTTTTATCGATTCCTCCCTAGCCCAAAATCTTAAAGTGCCTCTCTCTCCTCTCCCTTGTCCACTTGCCATCACGGCAGTGGATGGAAGACTGCTGGGTATTGGAAGAGTTGAAAACAATACAGGCCAGGTTCTAATTCGCAAAGACAATCATATAGAAAACATGCAGTTCTTTGTTATTTATGCACCACAGTTGCCACTTATCCTCGGACACCCATGGCTTGTTGAGCACAACCCACATATCAACTGGAGGTCTGGGGAGATATTAGGTTGGGGTCCTCATTCTGCATCTCACTCAGTTGATACTACCCCTGTTCAACTAAGCCCATTGGGCCTTGACCTTTCTGCCACAAGCCCCTCTACCTCCAAGTTTGTTAGCCCAGCGATGGATTCCCCTCTTGTTTTGACCTCCTCTGGAAGATCCTCCTGCCCTAATCTCTTGACTCCTGTGTCTCTCAAGCCCCTCGTCCTTTCTAGTTCTGCTCCTCCTGGGTCTGCCTTGTCTGTCCTTCCTGTTGGGGTTCCTGCTGAATATGCTGAATTGAGTGAGGTGTTCAGTAAACAGAAAGCCTCTGTCCTACCCGCTCATAGGCCATATGATTGTGCCATTGACCTCCTCCCGGGCACGTCACCTCCGAGGGGCCGCCTGTACTCTTTGTCGGGACCTGAAACAATGGCTATGAGAGACTACATTGATGAGGCATTGGCTTTACGTAGCAGCCTCTGCCATCAGTGTGTGAATGGGTGAATGTGATATGTAGTGTAAAAGCAGCTTTGAGTGGTCGCAAAGACCAGAAAAGCGCTATATAAGTACAGTCCATTTACCATTTACCATGTCTACGGCGTTTGAGCACTTACAGGGTGCATCCATTTTCACTAAGTTGGACCTTAAACGCCTACAACCTGGTGCGCATACGAGATGGGGATGAGTGGAAGACGGCTTTCAACACCCCCAGGGGGCATTACGAATACCTCGTAATCATCAACTAAGCATCAGCTCTATAAGCATCAGCTCTATGTCAAGGCGGAGAAGTGTGTCTTCCATGCCTCAACTGTTACGTTCCTGGGATATGTAGTGTCGCAGGGTAGCGTAAGAATGGATCCAAGCAAAGTCCAAGCAGTTCAAGATTGGCCACAGCCAGACTCGGTCAAGCAGGTTCAGCGCTTTCTAGGGTTTGCCAACTTTTATCGGTGCTTTATTAGGGGTTTCAGCTCTCTTGCTTCCCCTATTTCGATTTTGACCAAAGGTACCTCATCAAAGTTTTGTTGGTCACCACAGGCTCAAGAGGCTTTTGCCAAACTAAAGAGGAAGTTTTCCACCGTGCCAATTCTTATTCACCCAGACCCCTCTCTACCCTTTGTCGTCGAGGTTGATGCCTCGGATGTAGGAGTTGGGGCAGTTCCGTCGCAACGGTCCCCTGTGGACCAAAAACTTCACCCATGTGCCTTCTTCTCACAGCGTCTTTTGCCAGCTGAGAGAAATTATGATGTGGTGACAAAGAGCTTTTGGCAGTGAAGTTGGCTTAAGAAGAGTGGCGTTGCTGGCTAGAGGGTTCTGAGTATCCATTTCTGGTCTGGACGGACCATAAAAATCTGGTTTATCCAGCAAGCCAAACGTCTCAACCCTTGCCAGGCCCGGTGGACCCTCTTTTTTTGGAAGGTTTAACTCTTTCATACCGTCCTGGTTCTAAAAATCTGAAGCCAGATGCGTTGTCTCGTCAATTTGACGATTCAGACAGGGATGACCCTCCGGAACCCATTATGACACTTACTTGCATCTTTGCTCCACTCACCTGGGAGATTGACTCCGTGGTTCAGGGAGCTCAGCAGCAAGAGTCGGATCCAGGAGGGGGGCCTCCTGGTAGAAAGTTTGTACCAACAGGGGTACGCTCACAGCTCCTTCAGTGGAATCACTCATCCCGTCTTACTAATCACCCAGGAGTGCGCCACACTCTGGACTTCCTGAAAAGGAGGTACTGGTCGCCCCGAATGGAGCACGATGTACCAGGGCTGATTTAAAACCGCAGACGGCGTGTTTGAGCCATTTCCAACCCATGAAATGCAGATTTTTATAAATTTGGTAAGAACTGTCAATATTAACACCAGCATTGATGTGTTTCATCACAGTACAGCAATATAATTGGTGTGAATGCTGAAGGCATATGTTCTTCTACTTTATATTTCTTATTATTATTCCACCGCGTTTTTCGGTTCGCTACTCCTTCCGCAAATTTCATCCGATTCAAACCGTTTAAACATCATTACGTGCGTCTCATTCTGACTAGGTGCGCTATGACTTTTGGTATTCATACCCTTCAAAACTTCCGAGTTATTCCCGTTTTTCCAAAAAAAAATTCCCATCTGGAATGAATGGGAAAAATATTCAAACTCTCAAAAATTAACATTAAATTCAACCCTCCATAACTCATTCATACATTCACGTAGAAACTCCATTCCACTTTTAAAATATTCACACATCTTTTAGCTTTTATCAAGATCATTCAACTTTTTCATAGCGTTCATACTTTCTTCACAGGAATCTTTCAAAGCACCTAAAGTTTTCACAAAACGAGTGAAAAATGCCCAGCATTAGAGTGGGTGATGTCATCGCCAGAGGTGGGAGGCTGTGAAAAAACACCTCGGAAATTTCCCAAACAAATTACAACAGCGCACAGAATGTTCACTCCACATACATAAAAAATACATCAAATCGTAGGTAATCTTGTGCTGCTCGTGATAAATGGCGGCCCAAAGCTGAAAAATGTACGCTTCTGCCAATAGATGCCTCAATGTCACAGAAAGTTGCCTAACTGCCCCATCTGCTCTAATGTTAAACATTTCTGGAGAACTCCAAATGGAAGTCCTTCTTTCTGTCGCCGCCCTGACCACATGTTTGGCCGTAGAGACAGAACATTTCAATGGCAGCTTCATCAAATTCTCATGATGCTCATATGAAAATTTTGTGTTGATAGCATTTACGGTCTTGGCACAATGGCAAAAGATTGAGAGGGTGTTTTCGGCTAAAATCTCAGTAAAATCAACTGCTCAGCCAAGGAGTCACACAGCTGCTGCTAATTAACCCACAGCCTCTCCTCATGAGCCATCACCACGGCAACAGCTGAGTTCAGCTAGGGGTCACTTGAGTTCATTTGGAGCTTAGTTGACACATACACACAGGACAGACAATTTGACGCTATCTCAAGCATTTCTCAAGGCTGGTCTTCCATTTTAAACTCCTCCATCATCCTCATCACCTCCTCAGTCATCTTCCTCAACTCCAGACTGACTCTCATCACCTCTAACCTAACCTTTATTACCTCCTCAGTCATCTTCTTCACCTCCAGACTGACTCTCGTCACCTCTAACCTGACCTTTATTACCTCCTCAGTCATCTTCCTCACCTCCAGACTCATTCATTCATATATTCATTCAACATTAGCAGTTCAGCCTTAGCAGTTAAGCATCAGCTCTTCCACAACATATTACATATCTTTCATACTTATATTCATTCAACATTCAACTGCAGCATTAGCAGCTTAGCGTCAGCTCTTCAACAACATATTCAACAACATTCATACATTACATTCATTCAATATTCAAGCCCAGCATTAGCAGATTAGTGTAAGCTATTCAGCAGACAGCATTCACGCATTTTCTAGTTATTCTTATTATTCCGCCACGTTTTTTCCCACCGCTTCTTCTTCCACATTTTTCAGCTGATTCAAACCATTCAAACATCAAAACATTCAGCTCATTCAGGACATTGTTGCTATGACTTTTCTCATTCATACCATTCATCGTTTCCGAGATATTCCTGTTTTAAGCGGAAATTTTGCCCATTCAAATGAATGGTGGAATGTTAAAAAATTCAACATTTTCAAACTTTTTCAGCATTTTTCAACCTTTTTTAAGACTTCACAGCTTATTCATACATTCACTCAGGAACTCCATTCTACCTTTAAAATATTCAGACATCAGCTTTTGTCATGTCATTTCAGATATTTCATACCATTCATACTTTTTTCACAGTCACCTTTCAAAGCACATAAAGTTTCAGTGAAATGTTCAAGATCAGAGTGCAGGATTTCAAATTCAGAGGGGAGAGGCTGCTGAAAAATAACTTGGACGCCTTCCAAACAAATTGCCACAGCGCCCGCAATGTTCACTCCACCGACATAAATAAAGCATCAAAACGTAGGTAATCTTGTGCTGCTTCTGTTAAATGGGTTATGAAAACTGAAAAATGTACGCTTTTGCCAGGAGATGGCCAACTGTCACAGAAACTTGACCAACTGCCCCATCTGCTCTAATGTTAAACATCTCTGGAGAACTCCAAATGTGAGCACTTTTGTATTCGCTGCTCTGGCCACATTGTTGGGAGTATAGACATAAAATTTGCCTGACAGCTACCTCAGACCCTCGTGATGGTCAAATTTAATTTTTGTGTTGATAGCATTTACGGTCTTGGCACAATGGCAGAAGTTTGAGAGGACATTTTCAGCTGAAATCTCAGTTAAAATCAACTGCCAAACTAAGGAGTGACACAACTGCTACTCATGAACCATCGCCATGGCAACAGCTGAGTTCAGCTGGGGGTCACTTGAGTTCAATTGGAGCTCAGTTGACACACACACACACACACACAGGACATATATCTGAACAGTCTCTCAAGCATTTTTCAAGGCTGGTCTTCCATTTTAAACTCCTCCATTGTCCTCATCACCTCCTCAGTCCTCTTCCTCACCTCAAGACTGACTCTCATCACCTTACACATCTTTCATACGTCTATTCATTCATCATTCAAGCGCAGCATTAGCAGAGTAGCATCAGCTCTTAGATAACATATTCCGCATCTTTCATACTTGTATTCATTGAAAATTCAAGCACTGCATTAGCAGTTTAGCGTAAGCTATTCAGCAGACAGCATTCACACTGCAATTTCTTCAGAAATTGCATTTTCTAGTTTAGATTACAGCTCAAAAAACATGTTGAAGTGTGCAGTTACTCTTACGGAATATCAGGGTCTAAACAGCCCACAGGTCCTGGGTCAGGTTAAACCAGTATTGCATCTGTGTTATACTGACACCCTAGGTCAAAGGTCAAAGTTTAATCAAGTTATTTTTAAAGGAACAAACCAGAAAGCATGGATACACGGTGAGCACAACAATGAATTTAGAGACAGTGGTTTATTTACTTAAGAAGGTCTAATAGTGTAAACAGGTTAAAAAGGTAACACGTTCTAAACAAGGAGCTCCGGTAAGTTCATCACTTTATAATGCACCTGAGAGACACTGGTGAGGGATTCAATTTACACGTGACTTTAATACAACTTTACATTCTCAACAACAACAGACGAACAACATAACATAAATTTGTGTTTGTTTATTTTATTTTTCTATTTTATGCTTATTTATTTTGAGCATGTCAGCAGCAGCCAACGCTCTCTATGACATCGAGGCAGGTGAGGAGTTCTGTCTCTCTTGGTCTGTCAGCTGGGACCTCGTGGAGCTCTCCTTCTCCCACTGCTGCTCCTTCTGCTTACATCTCCTGAGGCCTTCTGTGGTCTTAAGGAGGGCTGACCTTTCCTTGTTCCACTTGACGACTTGTTTGTCCAGCTCTTTCTCAGCCTCCTTCAGAGCAGAGGTGAGCTTCTTATTTTTATGTTTTTGATAATCAACTTTAGAGAGACAGGAGGCTCTTGTTTTATCCATCTCCTCCTGGTGGTGGCTTCTCTCCTGCTGCTGCTGAGTCTCCAGCAGATTCTTTGCCTCTGTTAGTGCAGATATGATCTTCTGGTTTTCTGCTCTGTATGCCTCCTGCTGAGCTTGATGGGATAGCTGGGATTTCTCCACAGCCTTTTTAGCTTCCTCTTTTTGTTTTCGGAGAGCTTCCTCCATCTCACTCAGTTCCTGCTTCAGCTTCTGAGCTTCGGCCCACTCAAAGTGAAGATCACTCTTCAGTTTTTTTTGGAGCACATGGAGGTCTTGATTCTTGTAGTACTCCAGCTCCAGATCAGTGTTGGCTTTCCTAAGGCTTGCCCTGACCTTCTTCAGCTCAGCTTTGAGCCCGTTCTCTTCTCTCGGAGCAGAGAGCACCTTCTCCAGCTGCACTTGGAGGTCTTGCTTCTTATAATGCTCCATCTCCAGATCTATGCAGGTTTTCCTTAGGCTCGCCCTTACCCTCTTCAGCTCTGATAGGAGAGTGTCCTCTTCCCTCTGAGCAGAGCGTTTGGGCTGAACCTGTTGCAGCTGAGCTTTCAGAGTAGAGATCTCTCTCTGCAGCTCCTCCTCTCTCTCACAGCTCCACTGCTTGTTCTCTTGCTGCTCTTGGAGCTGATCGAGGTGGTTGGCCAGGGTGTCCTCTTCAATCTCCAAGAGGACTCTACCCTGGGTTGTGCTCTGGGTGATCCTGGCCTCGTTGTCCTTCAGCTCGCTCCTCGCTTGAGCTTCGAGGGAGCTGAGGTAGAAATTGAAAGAAGGTTCTTCTTCTGGGTAGTTGTTCTCCATTTTTGGTGTTTGGATGTTTGGTGTTTGGTGTCTTTTGCTTGACTTGTTCGTACTTCGACGGTGTGGATCTTCCAATGTCTCAGTGAACTCTGAACCAAAACTCTGAGCTTTTATGGCTGTTGCTATGGATACCACTTTGTTATTTTTTATCTTTATTTGATGAATTCTATCGCAACAGGTCATTTTAACATCAGGCGCACACCTGATTTTGTGTTCAGCTGTTTGAACAGAAAACAGGACATACACAAACTTCTTCTTCAACCAAAATTACTGAATAATAAACGGCCGTACATAATCATACCCCAGGATTATAGTCCGGATTAAAAACAAACGTTTTAAAACATCTACAAAAGTGTTTATTCTGACCCCAATATGCCCTATTTTTGTCAAATATATTTTCAAAGAACTTATAGCACAACCTGTATTCCTGTAGCTTGTAAATAAAACAAGGAACACATATCTGACCCTATTCATCATGGCCACCAACTTTTATAACATGTGGCCACTGGGTGGCGCTGCAGGTCTCCTGGTCAACCTGCTGCATAAACTGCTGTTCCTGCTGCAGTATGGTCTCTGCTCCTTAGTTACAGGAATGTATCCATGCACCTACACAATGTGTGACGTTAAAATGAAACATTTTAAAGATAAAAAGTTCAGTGAACTAAGTTGAAGTTTTATGAACTTAGCTTAACTACAAAGCTGCAGTAAAACAAAGGTTGTATCAGGGCATCTGCTGGCTAAGTGGCAACATTTAGTGTTTATTTGTTTTATTAGTGTTGAATTGTATTCATTGAGCAAAGGCCTACAATTTTGATGATTATCATACAAGGGTGTTAAAAAAATCTGCCTCCCCTGTTACTCGCTTACAAAACAGCAACAAAAACGTCTCCTGCCTACCTCAACGCCCTCATCCAGGTCTACAGTCCGTCCCGCCCACTACGCTCTGCCAATGAAAGGCGCCTGGTACTCCCATCACAACAGGGCTCTAAGTCTCTAACTAGACTCTTCTCCTCTGTAGTCCTCCGGTGGTGGAACGAGGTACCAAACTCCATTCGGTCCACAGAGTCCCTTTCACCTTTAAGAAGAAGCTACAGACCCGGCTCTTTATGAACACCTCTGACCTTAATGATATTGATGCTATTTGATGATGATGATATTGACCTCGTTGATGTTGCTGATGATTATTATAAAAAAAAAACCTGTGTGTTGCCTCTGTGCACGGCCTGTCGGCACCAGTGTCCAATCGCACTTGAAGCTGTTTGTTGGCTCTTGCTGACTTTGTTCCCTCCTGTCGTGATCGTTGCTTGTGTTTTATTAACTCTCAGATGTACGTCGCTTTGGACAAAAGCTAAATGAAATTGAAACATTGTTGTGACATTGTAAATGAGTTCAGTGGTGATTGTTGATGCGAATGAACTTCCATGTTTCCCAAATTGTCCAAAACATACAGCAAAGTGTTTTAAAGTAGCATGTCAAGATAGATATTTAGAGTTCAGTGTTTAAGTGTGTCTCTTTGAGCATCTCCATGTGGTGTTCTTCATGTGCTACAAGACATATCAGGGTCAACATCAGCAGTCATCTCCATGGCTGGGCCTGTCTGCTTTTAAACTGCAGTGTACCAAGGACAGGCTGAACAACATGTTTTCAAATTGGCAGGTTTGAGACGCCACAAACCTAAGGAGCCAATCCTGTTAATGGACGGGGTGACGCTATCATTATGTGCAAGCTGTAGCAACCACTTTTGCGATGCGCGAGCCAGCTGTAACTGTCATCATGATTTTTTAAAACTCACTACTGACTACTAACATTAACGTCACTACTACTGATAACTACATTTCAAGCTAGCCAAGTGTCAACAAGTTGCCACTAAACAATGGCGTGTTTTCGCGTCAGACGGGGCAGTTGTAACTTTGCATAGTAGGCAGGGACTATGCAGATTGGGGAGGAGATGCCTTGGGAGGATTTTTACAAGGTAATTAAATGTATTTTGCAGAAAAACATATCATGCAGCTGGTCTTTAAGCTTCACCAATGTTATATTTCATCTGTATTTTTAGAGCTTAGAAGTCCTAAAACTGTGAGTAATCTGACATTCTCACTGGCATTTCTGCTTGGAATAACAGTGCTGTACTGTTGCAAATGTAAACAGCATTACAGTTTGACTTGTCATTATAAATCCACTCGCAGGGACAATGCAGCAAAACAGCACGGAATACAAAGCAACATGACATAGCAAAGAGGTTTGCAACTAATCCAGTGTGAAGGAAAGACCCTGCAGGGTTCACTCAGACCCAGCAGGACTGAAGCATGTGCAGGTTGGAGGCTGGATGTTTTCAGAGGAAAGGGTTGATTTGTGTTTGCATCATTATTTCTCTCAGGATCCTGAAGGAGCAGGAGGACAGAGAGAAGGAGAAGACGGTGCAGCTGGTCAGCAGCCCCTCAGAGAAGAAGAAATCCTGCTGCTAACAGTGAAACAGCTCACACACACACACACACACACAGTAGCACTACCCCTTTACATAGACACACAATGTGACAGATTGACCACGCAGGACACATTAATCTGACCGTCACCACAACTGGTTCTCACATAGTCTTCCGCCACGTAAAACTCTGGGAAACCAACACGATGATCAACACTGTGCATGTTGTGTGTCAGGGATGTTTTTGCACTATTGTAAAGAGTTTACTACCCAATTATTTACAGTTTGAGAAAGATATACATTTTATGTGTATGTAGAAAATAATATATATGTACAGCTGATCAAATCTAAGACAAACTGAGATTTATTTTCTTTTTAAAATGTGTGATATTCCTCCGAAGTCTGACTGTAGCTCTCACTTCTGTGTCACTTGGGGGCTTTTTACTGTTTGTATTTATCGATTCAGTGTTATGTGTGATTTTTTTTTTTGCATCTTTTGTACAAGTGCGTGACCTGGACACTAAAACATGAACAATTGTATAATTTAATGTACATCAAAGTGCAGTTATCACTAATAAGTTAAACGTTTGGTGTTAAGTTTTTGTTTAGATCGGTCAGAGAGGCGTAGCTTTAAACAGTGTGTTTGTTTCTTCACCTGGCACACAGAGTAAAAACTAACTTGTGTTCTTCTGTGTTCATTTCACTGAAGAAACTTATTGTGATGTTAAGTCTAGAAACACTTAAAATCATTAGTTTTAAATGTAGGACTTGTAGGGCTGTGACATTTAATAGTACTTTATTTATTTAGTTCTCTGAGTTGTACTGTGTTGTTGTGTTGTAACAGGACTGTGGGTTGTTGGCCTACCTGATTATTGGGATGTTGGCCCAGTTTTGTTTTCTTTTGATTGAACTGGAAAAATAATTTAATCATTTTTTCCCCTAATAGACCCAATGCAGTTTAGTGCAGAACAAATGTAATTCAGATAATCTACATCGGTGCCAAGTATGTTTATAATAATTGTGTAAATATCATGTAAAATAAGTAATGTAATTTAAGTTTAAAGGCTTTGGTTAAAAGTAGGGATGCACGATTCATAAGTGATACAATTGCAAATAAAATGTCCAGTACATGCAACCCCAATAAGCTCAGACACATAACAATCCATAATTTTGAGGTTGAGGAAAGAAATATGAAATGGTATCAAAAAATGTTTAAAATTAAAAATATTGGGGGCGCTGATTTAGCTCGGTTGGTGGAGCAGGCGCCCCATGTACAGACGTTACAGACCTCTGCCTTTGCTTCATGTCACCTCCCACTCTCTTATCCCAGTGTTTCCTGTATCTCTTCAGCTATCCTAAAAATGAAGGCAAAAATATCCAAAATATAATCTTAAGAAAAACAGCTGAAATAATTTGTATTCCAGATTGTAACACTGTAAAAGTTTTACAGGTGTGAAGGCACTGTATTTGTGTAACGGTTCAGTAGTCATACATTTGATATCAGCTTAGTTTTGTCCAGCTAACCCATAATAACTTAAGTTTCATTTATAACACCATCTGTCAGAAATAGATGCTTTGTGTCGATTAGAGATGTAGCCATCAGACCCTTTGTCTTGCTATTTCATTGTCAGCAATACAGTGACAACATACCATCACTAAGGGAGGCGTGTTTACACTTTCACACGTTCTGTAGGGTCCAGAGAACTATGGAATATTAAATCCCCAATCTTTGCTCACTATATCTTAACCTTTCTTACCATCAGGTGTGCATTAACAGCAGGTTATCAACTTCTTTTTAAAGCAGTCATATGACATTATTGGTTAACGATATCAGCCATTAAAAGCAGGTGATTATAGGTGCATCCTCAGCTTTTGTACAAGTTCAAATCTGACTGTTTTGTATGGCACTAATTGTGCTTCGCTAACACCAGTGTCTTGCACAACACTTGAATGTTTCTCGTGTAAATATTCTAAAACAAATAAACTAAAACATGTTCATGTTCATTTGTAAAGACCGTGAGTCATTTCTTCCTGCTACTCTGATATGAAAATAAGTTACACAGCATCACCAGTGGAGGATTTTGAACATTGCTATTTATTCAGTTTTGAAGTTGACATGGCAATTTGTGAAACAAGTTATTCAATACATTTTTAAAGAAGACAATACATGAGGAACTAACATGCCAATTCATCCAGTTAAACTTAAAACTATATTATAACCAGGTTTGTGTTTAATCAAGCAGCCGAGTTTTCCTTAAAGCTCAAACTGTGAACATATTCAATAAGTCATCTCTTCATAAACGTATTGGTCTAAATAAATGATCAGATTTATCCTGTATAATTGATTTTAAGCTTTAATAATTTATAACAGTGTATTGCTTATTTGTACCAGCAGGCTCACTGAAAGCCCAGAGGATCAGAGACACTGTGAGCTCTCTGTGATACACGTTCTGTTGATTGTTACAAGCATTAGCTACATGCTTTATAAATGTTTCCTGTGTTGCTCCCGAGTGCTCCTGGTCGACTGTACATTTAAATTTTGAAATATTTATCAGGGCCTCTGCATCACATATAAGACGGGGGAATAGAGGCTGCTAGAGGCTGTTAGAACAATATTATAAAAAACAATTATAGTCATGTATGACCAGATAGTTTAAAAAGAAAAAAACGTGTTTTGTTTCGTTGATGCTAATACTAGATACGGTAGTGTTAGGTCTGCCTGGATCTCATGAAGAAAACCCTTCACCGGGTGCCTTGGCACGGACCGTAGTAAGAGCACAGGTGACAGTGATCATTTTCATCTCCTTCAAACACTGTGTGTCCCAGCAGCTAAGTCTGTTAAACTCTAGCATTATATCATGTGAGGTGTGTTACAAGAATCATGGCTCTCAATCTGACAAGGTTCATAGATACTTCTGCAGGTCATCATTATTTCTTTGCCTCCTCTTAGAAAGACTTCTTTGTCATGTGTGATCAGAGCTACGGGAGCTTAAAGCTGCATGGCAGGTAAAAGGGAAAATCAGATTAAACCCTGAAAAGTTCAAAGATACTTTTTGATGTAAAAACGTACGGAGCCCAGGAGGGGACATGGAGGAAAAACATCAAAGGCTGGGAAAATAAAAAAGATGTATTTTTGCGAGATCTTTTGCGAGATTTAGCAAAAACACACATCCCGGGCTCCTTAATAACAAGATACAGCTCCGGAAAAAATTAAAGACCACAGCAAAAATATGTTTTTCTCTGGTTCTTCTATTTATAGGTTTGTGTTTGTGTCAAATTAACTTTTGTTTTATTGTAAACATTTCTCCTACTTCCAAATCAAATATTCATTCATAAAAAAAAAAAAAGTTTTTCAGAGCTCGAATAATGAAAAGAAAATGAGTTAAACAACAGAATACTAATGTTTTAACTAAGGAAGAGTTCAGAGGTCAATGTTTGGTGGAATAACCTGGTTTATAATCACAGCTCTCATGCATCTCTGCATGCTCTCCTCCAGTGTGTCTCAGAGCTGCTGGGTGACGTTAGGCCGCTCCTGGAGCAGCTCGGCTTTGTTCGATGGCTTGTGACCGTCCATCTTCCTCTTGTTCACATTCAGGAGGTTTTCAATGGGGGTCACATCTGGATTTGGACGGCCATGACATGGAGAGAGAGATGCTGATTTAAGGAGCATTTGGAGCGGTCTCTTAACTTTTTCTGGAGCTGATTTTCACTTTTAATTATGACGTACCACTTATATTGTTCTAAAAGTAACTTATTTGTCTAGTTATATAACCTGAAATGTCTCATGTTTAAACAGGATCACTTATAATGAGAAAACATAACTTCATTGTTATGATGTAAAACTATATGATCACTTTTATGTCATAATAATGTGAAAATATCTTATTAGAGCAATACATTTTTTCACATTAGGACTTGATACTTATTTGTTTTTATCTTTAATTATGCAATACACGTCTATATAAGGTTAATAGCTAGTACTTAATAAACTCTGTGGGGTGAGACTGTTTGACCTCGATTACGTCCAGATGTAGTTTAAAGAGACTTGACCTCCTGCGTTTCAAGTCTAACCTGTAACTCAAGAGGAGAGTGTCTGTATATGGAACAATAGAAAAAAGCTAAATGCAGCAATGCAGAAAAGCAGTAGGTACACTTCGGCACTTGGTCAAGGCATTAGGGACGGGGAAGGTTTGTTATTGGCATGTCAACATCACGGGGCACACGTGGAGTCCAAGCTGTGCAACAGTGTGAGCTTCGACACCTTCTATTACACACTCACAGGAAGCTACGGGTACACTGACAACGCAAACACGTTACCTTTCACATCACGCACATACACGTACCGACGCAGGTTTGTCCTTGGCTGTTAGTTTTCCAACATTACTCAGTTTATACAACTAAAAGTTTTTCTCTGTTAATCATTCAATACGACACATAATAAGACAGAAGAGTTACACCTTAAATGTCTACCTTTAGCAGAATAAGGACGACACAGTGATGAGTTAATGAGCTCATCTGTGATTTAAAAGCATCCCTCTGTAAGGTCCAAGTTATTGCAAAAACAAACACTGAAGGAAACACACAGGTACATCACTCCATCTCACAGGAACACACAGCAATAATCAATAACATTCATCAAGACGAGAAGATGTTCCTGGCCTCGTTTAGTCAGTGTTACATTCAGGATTGTTTAACAGTCAGTATCAGTGACTTCCTGCCTTCATCATGCACTGTGGTGACAATAGTGATACTGTCAGCGGGGCCACTTCTGCCTGCTCTTTGGCCTGGTCTCTTATTCTCCGCCTCTTGGTGTCTGTCTGCAGTCATGGGAGCGTCTCTGTCTCCCTCTGGTGCTCAGCGGTTCACACTCAGTGGGGCACCGAGGTCCCCACGTCACACTTAACGCATCTTGTAGTCGTGGGAGATGGCCGCTTCACACAGCTGCCCTTTGAAATCCATCTCGAAGGTAAAGTCCAAGTCACGCTGCGGGTACACAGAGAGAGGAGAGAAGGATGGTGGTCAGAGAAAGGAGAGGCAATATTTACGAAAAAACCTCCAAAGAGTACAATCAGATCTGTCCCTGACAGCAGAACATGGTGTTTAATAAGCACAGATTGTTTGTGTGAGACAACAGGAGGAAGCGAGTCTCGCCTCTCCATCCCAGAGGGGGAGGAGAGGACGCTCACAAGGTCAACAATAAAATCTGTTGTTGTTTGTCTGGGAGTCGCTGCAGTGCGGCTGCATGTTTGACCGTTATCCAACACCGAGGAGAAAACAAGCTGCTGCGGGGAGGCAGCGCAGGAAATGACTCGTGTTAGATATAAAGAATATAAAGATAAGACGCTGCGCATATTTGTATTCATTTTTCTTTCACACACACACTACCATGTGTAAAAAGTAGATATACAGCTACTGCATATTTCAAATATATTGCCACATGACTTACACTAGTGTAATAATTCATCTGCAACAAAGGACTGTACAATACTCACAGTGTTTTTCTCATTGGGTTTCATAGCGATGCTGCCGGTTATCTCCTCTCCTCTCCGCACCGTCAAATAGTCCTCCAGATAAAACACAGTCTGCTTCCAGTGGGTGTACGGAGCATCTGGTGCTGGGACGGACACACACACACACACACAAAGAGAGAAACACACATTCTATTATAATAAAAAACAGCCCTTTAGGACACAAAGGAAGAAGCACTTTCCAGTGAGGTGTAAAAGTTATCATTAATGACTTTGTCCTGGTTCCTCATCAGCTGTTAGAAGCTTCAGACAAAATCAACATCAACATTTACAACTGCAGAAAATTTTTTAGTTTATGATGAAACATTTATAACTACTCGTTTATTAAAGTGGTAATCTCAGAAGATCTCAGTTTTATTCTCTTTGGCGGCACCTATGGCGATAAACTGTAACTGAGGGAGCACACTTCCCAGATATCCAGACAGTGCTGCATGTGTGACGTCCACGGTTGGCTCCGGTTGTAACTCTTGATTTTCCTCGCTGACGGTCGCTTTCCTTTTTCGACTGTTTGCTTCATCTGAGCGTCGAGTTTGTTTCTTCTTCTTTGGATTTTCATTTATTGTTGAAGTTGTATCTGTAGTCATCCATCTTTTCTTTGTTTGTTCAGCCATAGTAGATTACTGTTTACTCGCAACACTTGCAGAGACCGGAAAAACAGCTGCTTAGCTCCGCCTACCCTCTCTGGCAGACCAACCACTGCTGGCTGATGGAAAACACGTCACCAACTGGGTGCCGCCACAGACACCCAGTCCATAATAATACTATATACTGCAAATGTAAAGGCTTTCACCAGTGGGCCATAGGCTCAATCACCATTCATGTACATGTATCACCATCCAGATAAATACTCTGATGGTGATACATTTATTAGGATTAAGTAATGTAGTTTTTAATCCCTTAAAAATTGTTTATATTGATTGCTTATAACTGATAAATCATTACTGAATGATTTATTGACCATTAAGAAACGTTGTTTCTCTATAACCCTCTTTGTTTCACCAACGCTCTGATGTGTTTGTCAGCAAACACTGGGCCGAAGGCAGAGGGACACCAGGGACACGTTGTCAGTCCATCATGGGGCAGACAGAGACAAACAGGCTACCTGATGTAGGTGTGAAAATAAACACAGGCTTATGAGAGAAAGAGCAGCGGTGGAGAAGTGATGCTGCAAGAGGAGCAGGTAACTCCACTTGAGTTGAAGATGAAAGCGCTGAGAGAAGCAGGAAATGTCTGACTACATTCTTGACCTCTCCTCTGCTGCTCTTTCATCAGCCTCCTGCTTTGTATTTATCCTGATACCTTCTGTGCCTCCATCTGTGTGTATTTTTGTGTGTGTGCGTGGAAACACTGCAGCCCCAAAACAAATATGAGCTTCAACCAGCGCCCTGACCGCCACTGAGCACTTGGCCTCTGATTCCAAAGATCTGTGGGGCTTAAGTGAGTTTCTGCCAGCTGTCCCGGGCAGCTCGGCGGCTCTGCCTTTATAGACGAGCTCTTTGTGAGTCCATTGATAAAAGTGTCTGCCAATCAGCATGGCCGCCGCACAGGCCTGGCTCTCAGTTTGTTTTGGGCTTAGTTCAACAAAGAACCAAACAAGCTAGCTGTGTTTCTCATGCTAATTCAGTAAGTGAGCCAGAATTTCTAATATCAAGCATAAATTGTTTGTCTGTTTGTGAAACCCAGTCCAGCTTTAGCTGCATGTCTGTAAGTTTGGATCTGTATCTTTTTTTGCAGATAAGAAGGGTCTGAAAGAAGAAGATCAATACAAGGGAAGAGTTTGGGAGTTTAAAATTGTTCTCATATACTACAGGTATCTATTTGAAAGGTTCAAGGTCCTGTTGATACTATGATTCGTGGTTTATAAAAGATTAAGCACAAAATCACCTGTATCAAAGGGCCAACAGACATTTTGTACTCACTAACTGAAAACACTCAGCACCAGTATTTGCCTCGACCACTAGAGGTCAGTCTCACACAGATTTTGAGCAGCTAACAGTTCTTGTGTGGCAAGGATCAAACGCAATGAGTTAGAAAAATGAACCGCTGTAAGCAGGGATGTTTCTGGACTCCCACTTTACTTCAGCTCACTTAATACGGCAGTACTTTGTGTAGCTGTCCTCCAAATGATGCTCCTGATTTTACTTCAGGCCACTGGGAGCTTTCATCTCCACTGTTTTGTGTCTGAGGATGTTTTCTCTTTCTGAAGTGAAATTCAGTTCCAATTTAAATCAAACTTTTCCTTTTGTCCCTCATTTTTCTTCCCTTTTTGAAGTAAATCTGCCAACACATGAGTGATCCCAGCGAGTATGTTTCTGTTGAAAAGACATTTAAACCGGTTCAGAGATTTTTCACCGACTATTTGAAGATGTTGATTAAACGTTTATGTTTAGCCCAGATTTCACCTGCTTCTGTCACAAGATTCATCCCACACAAACGGCAATTTTAACGTCTCATAGCGGCTAAAATGATTAATACAGCAGTGCATCGCAGTCACCAACACATTTTTTTTGCATACATGGGTAGAGTCGGACTCACTACACAATCCAGCACTCATCACATCAGCTACCAAAGTCTCCTGAAGCAGTGAATTCCCGTCAGGTATTAATCACCTACGTCAGCATCCAGGGGTCGCATGCGCAGCCTTCTTCTTTCTTCTTCTGTGGGAAATGTTTCAAACTGCTCCCTTTGCGATGTCTCTGAACGTTCTTGTTAACATCACACAGATCAAAGTTTGTAAATGTTCTACTTTCATTTCTAAATCACACTAGTACTGGCTTCTCTTCACTGGCTTCCTGTCAGTTTCAGGATCCAGTTTAAAATGAACGTTAAATGGGCTGGCACCATCCTACTTGTCTGTGCAGCAGTCAGAGCACTGAGGATAACAAATCAGATGCTCTTGGATGCTCCAAGATCCAGGCTCCAAACCAGACGAGACAGAGCCTTTGCGGTGTCTGCTCCTCACCTGTGGAACAGTCTATCTGTAAATATTGGAACCGCCCAGATCCGTGAAAGATTTAAATCACTGCTTAAAACTTTGCATTGGCTTGACATCAAGACATTTTATTATGAAACTATATTTTAGTCATTTTCATTGTGTTTTTATTGTTTATTTTACTCATGTTTGTTCTTTTAGTAGATATTATGTTTTAAGCTTGTACGGCACTTTGGTCAGCCGCGGTTGTTTAAATAATCACAACGTCACATTATTGTCAAAGTAGTTTTTTCTGCATTCATAGCAAGACTAAGTTTAAAATTACACTTATATTTGTCGATTAAACATGCGGCTACAACAATGAAATGGTTGGCTAAGCTAGGGCTAGCTTAAAACAGGGGGAAAAACTAGCCTGGCTTTGTCCTCGGGTAAAAAAATGTATGTCAGCGTCTTTAGAGCTGATAAATTCACAGATCTTGATTTATAAATCTGAACAAAAATTAAACAAGCAATGACACAGATTAAACATTTGAGACAGAGCATTTTGGCATCCAAACAAAGCTAAGTGTCTGCTAGGCTCTGCAGCCGAGCATCACGTGTAAGCTGAAGGCCTTCCTTCAGAGGGAGCTGAATAAGACTTCAGATAATCCCCTGAATGTGTACAAGACTGAGTGAATATTATGATAGAATATTATAGACACCAGAAAGTTGTTTCTTGACAAACTCATTGCCTTTGTATTCAATGAGCAGACGTGAGAGTGGTGAGGCTTGTCTTTGTGTCTAACTTTTGGCAAGAAAACAAACAATCAAACTGTATTTATGAGCACCTTCTTTATTTACGTCACCTCTCAAGCGAACCCGAATTTGTCATTAGTTTTAACGGCTGTTGGATTTTAAGCTCAGGCCAATTGTTCCCTTAAGAAGCAGATCTCAGTTCACTGAAGCCATCAAGAAAAGCTTTTTAAGAAGGAAAGCACCATCAGATTCAGTCACACATCCTTTCTGATGCACTGTGGACCTAAGGGAGGTACTGAATCTGACCTCTAGGGGTGCTGTTTTACTGCTGAAGCTATGTCATTAGCATTACTTTAATGCAGCTGCACATACACACCCACACATCAAATCCCTGTTGCTCATGGAGAGAGTGTGAGGCATCTTACCGGTGGAGAAACCAGTCTTCTTGTGACACTTTGTGAACTCGATGTGGAAGTAAGTGACCAGCGCGTGGATGTAGTCGTTCCTCTGTATCTGCAGGCAGAACGCTGAGGTGAAGGAGAGGTCCTCAGGCTTCACCGTGTAGATGTCCACCTCCTGCAGGAGTAAAGACATAAGCATTAACAAAACTCTGACACAACAAGTCACTGCACTAGTAAACGTTTTTTTCTTGGACAAAGCCAAGCGAGCTGTTTCCCCGTGTCCATTCATTGCACTAAACTAAGCTGCTCGGCTGCTTACGGTAGCTTCATTTCTCGGGAACCTGAGAGTGGCATCGTTCTCATCAAACTATTCCTTTAGGATGAAGCTAGTTTAATACTGACCTAAACATAGACTGCAGTATAGGTAATAAAGCCCGCCTCCTCCATGTTAACAGATGGGACATGAGTCAAACTATAAAATCAAAATACACGTCAAATACATTTTTCTCAAACATGGTTTCTGTCATTATAGTTAGTTCTTATCATGCTGACTTATGTCCAAGTGTTCATTTTTCTGACAAGTTTACTTCTAACTAGTTATTTGATGCTATAAAAAGGGGGTGTGGCCTCATGATTGACAGCTCTGTTGACAAATGGGGCTCCTGCAGCGTTCTGTTCCCGAGTAGCAGAGTAGAGGAGGAACGGCGAGAGGAGACGTAACTAACACTTAGGGGGCTTTCACATTAGGGATCTGGACCTGGATCCGAGTACACTTAACCCCAAAGTCCAGTTCTTTTGACTAGTGTGAACACTGTACCGTACCCGGGCACGGGTCCACTTGAAAAGGTGGTCTCGAGTAGGGTTCATGTGTTCTCAATTAATAATGTGAAAGCTGCGCGGAGAGGGGAGAGGGGGCAAAGCAATCGTACCTAATGTGAAAACGCCCTAACACTACAGTCAATGAACTTTCCATAAGCGTGAATATCTGCTCCAGACCGACACGAGAAGCTTTTCTGCTGCAGACTGAGCCCACCTGAGGGTCCAACACGGCAAGGCCACAAGGTAAATGTGTGTTTTGGGTAGAGGAAGGGGCGGGATGTCAATACTGAGGCTCCACCCACTCTGGCTTTAAATGTGCAAGATGGCAGCAGCTGCTATGGGGCTATTTTGGCTTCACTTTTGCACAACAAAAGGAGGTGCAAACTCATCGCCCATCTTCACATACAGTCACTGGACCTAACAAGACCTTTTTTCATGAACTTGCAACCTCAGAATGCTGTAAAAACAATCCCAGACAACAGAATGTCATTTAATGTTGCATAAAATACATTTAGAAGAGCTCAGAAACATAACCATTAAGATGAAGATGCACCTTCTATGTGCAAAAAGATAAAGTGTCACCATTCGACTCCATTGCGACTGTGCCAAAATCCTAATAACCATCCAGAACGAGGCCAGTAACCTTTGTTTGTAAGTAGGACAAGAGTAGGAGGCCGGGGTCACCTGGGAGCTCTCAGCACTGTCAGGCTCCAGGTGTTTTTCATGCCTGGTGCTAGCAACCTAAAAACCTTGTATGTCCCCTGGTTCCAGTCAGTTTAACAGGGTATCTGATACCACCGTGTCCCACTAGAGAGGAACATGTTGTTCCAGATTCTGGTTCACTGCGATGTGAACGGCACTGCGCCAAAATATCATGTCAGCTTTGATAAGTGAGCACAGAGGGGAGAGCAGCACACCTGAAAGTGCACTGCAGGGTAAACACGTAGGCAGAGGTGTGATAATCTTGTTCTGTGTACCTTTGGCGCTAATAAATATTCACTGCTAGCTTGTTGGCTTTGGTGCCAGATGCCACATTTGCTGTGAAGGAACGAGCCGTATGTTTGCAGGCAATAAAAACAATGCAATATTAATGTCAGATTCCCCCTGCTGTGTTCAGAAAATAATCACACCCATAAACAGCAGATACTTCCTCTGGTCATGCAGTGTGAACTTCTCCAAGTCACATCTCAAACTTTAACACACACTGTAGTGCTTACCCTCGTGCAAACACTCTGAAGGCTAAATATAACGTTTAAGTTCAGTATCATGCAGGTCGATGATGTTTCATTAATTATGTTCGGCAGGTTTATACGAGGTAATAACGCTCGCTGAGTATTGCAAGCAGCAGTTTAATAACATCAGGTCCCGTGTGTACTACACCTCGGCTATTCAACTTTAATGAGGTCATGCAGTAATGCATTTAAAGACAATAAAAGGCGTCAGCGGGGTATCATTGTTGTTCCTTTTCTTTTTTACAAGACCCAAAGATGAGCAGCATTCCCACCAGCATCATACAGATATTAACCTCTCATGATTGATCTCTTTGCTTGTTTTATGTCTCACTGCATGTAAAAACATCTTATATGAAAGAACTGGGTGCTTGATAATCAGCAACACTGATGTGAAGGTGTGATCGAGGTGAGACAGGGCAGAGCCGTCTCATCGCTGCCAGCTGTGAGGTCACCGTGACAAGGAGCACAATCAGGAGGACTAGACGGGTTGCTATTGACATGCAGAGCACAGCAGTCTGATCTAATCCTCCCACTGAGACGCACAGGCAGGGTAACATCCACACGTCAAGGTCATACTCATACAAGCTATAGCATGTCGTACAATATGTTCACAAATAATGTCTCGGGGTGGTTCTATGTGTGATTCACCATGTTATCATCCACATCTCTGCATTATACTTTATAATAGGCATCTCAATTTGCATTCTGTATGGAAACGTTTAATGTGTTGACATTGTAATGTATAATCAGTCTCTGTTTACACACTGTAGTCTCAGCTCATTGACTTTTAGTGCAGCTTGTCTGATACGTCATCCGGCTTTAGAACATGTTGGTAACCATAAATACCTAGGTAATAATCAAAGATGAAACGCTGATGAAACAATAGCACGTCCTCGTTCCAAACCGTCCTAAAGACACTCTGTCTCTGTCCTTGGGGTCTCATACAGATGCAAAAGGTGATATTAACCCAACAGGGGCAATATGAGACAAAAAAACTGCTTTGGTCACATACCACACTACGGTGGTGGTTGCTGAAGCAATAGATGGTCCAAACAACATATGACCTTCACTCTGGAGACAGAGGTTGGAGTCCTGTGTATAACCAAAGTCAATGTTGAGTTTTTGTTTAAACCTACCGAATTAAGTTTTTTCTTAAAGCAATAATCGTGAAGATTTCCATGTAAATAAATGTCACTAAAGTCACTATCTATCGCCGAATAAGGTAACACAATGGTGACTGAGCCGATGGCCCACTGGTGAAAGCCTTTACATTTGCAGTATATAGTATTATTATGGACTGGGTGTCTGTGGCGGCGCCCAGTTAGTGACACGTTTTCCATCAGCCAGCAGTGGTTGGTCTGCCAGAGAGGGTAGGCGGAGCTAAGCTGCTGCACTTCTGCTTTCTGTAAGCATTGCAAGTGAACAGTAATCTACTGAACAAACAAAGAAAAGATGGATGACTACAGATACAACTTCAAAAATAAGTGAAAATCCAAAGAAAAAGAAACTTGACGCTCAGATGAAGCAAACAGTCTCAAAAGGAAAGCCACCGTCAGCCAGGAAAATCAAAAGTTACAACCATAACAAAGGGAGCCAGTCACAGATGTCTGGTTATATTGGGAAGCACGAAACTGAAATTAATTTCCTTTGTATCTTCAACCACAGAATTTTTAACATAAACCCAATCTCAGAACCTTTCAGCTATTGTCTGATGATATATCCTCAGAGGACAACGGTGAACATGTTGGACGTGTCCGGTTTAGCCAGCGTTTAGCGATAAACGACTTCCAGCCCAGACTTCCTTCTCTGTGCGCTGCATTGTTTGAAGTCCAGTTAGCAGCTCGAGAAGCGACCGTGTGTTCAGATCAAAGTGAAGTGAAATTCTCCCTCCAGATATGTCTGCTAAATAAACGCTGTCATCTCTTGGTTCGTCCCATCCCCCGGAGGAGCGCCTGTTCATCTGTCTAAACAGTAAGTTACACAGAGGCTGCACTCTGGCTTACTTCAGCGGGATGAAGCCCAAACAGAAACAGATTTTCTTGTGATCGACTTTAATTAACGGCTCTTCAGTTTGCTGAAATAACAACATCATGATGCAGATTAGGAACAAGTCAACATGAAGCTTTGTCAGGTCTGTCCTCAAGAGGAGAAGAAAACTACTTTAACATGAAGTTTGTTGAACGGAGGGCGGAGCCATCATTTATGATGCATTCAAGGAAGTCAGGAAATCTAAATGCTGTCATGGAGATTTGTCTAGAGTTGAATATTTTGATCTAGAACAGATTGTTGCTGAACTTGCGGCAGATGTTTGCTTATAGAGATTAATAAGACGCTAAATCGTTGTCAGATGACGCTGATGGGAGTCGGGATGTCATTACGGTGGACTGCATTCCACCTGCTTTTGCTCTCCACACGGACTGTTTGTTCTGTATACGCCGCAGCCTGCTGAAACGTGATTGGTCAATATTACTCGGACTACAAGAGTACTACAAACAGAACCCAGAACACTTCCCATACTAAGAATCCACGCCCCTGCTCACAGACTCTACATTTGTATGTAGAATCTATACAGATTAATCTAAACCTAAGCAGACGTTCAAAAGTAATCACACGTTAGACAGGAAGAAAAGAGACGCTACCTTCTGAGTCAAAATGAGACGGTGAAGTTTTGGTATTTGAGGACCTGGGATGTGAACGCTTTGGAAAAGCTATTAAATGGACCTTGTAGTCTGACATTTATTTAAAGTTCAGTCTAGAATGAATCATTAACCTCAGACCTTTAAAAAAAAAAAAAGTCATGAACATTTATTGAACATCCAAGAAGCAATTGGCGATTCAAACTCTGACTTGCACACTGGGCAAAGATCATGACAAATGATTGAAAGATCCAGAACTGCTGCTAAATAAATCCTGTGGTAAATTAGCATTTTTAACTACCGTTTCTCAGGTAAAGAATAAACTTAGCCATCCTTAGAGAGGATTGTTTGACAGACTGTTAGCTTTGCATCAACACCTGGCCATGAATGGCATCTCCTGACCACCAGGCCAGTTATTTCATCATTTTACACCAAGGAAACTCTCTTCTGCAATGAATTGGGTCTACAGCCGACATGCACTCATGCTTTGAGATGATTTGATCATGACCATCAGTTAAAGGTATCTCCATGTTTAACTGACCTTAATGAGGCAGGAGTTGGTCACCACCTGTTTGGGGTCCACAACGTCCACCAGCGGTTCCTTCATGGCCACGTTACGGATACAGGTCATGTCAAAGCCATAGACGTTCTCCCACCCTGTGAAGAACAGCATCACTGAGTAACTTTGGCACCAAGTTCCCTGTTCTGTGAAAACTGCACACACACGGCATATTCCCTTCTTTCAGTGTTTCATTCAGTTCAGTTCAGTAAACAGGCTGCAGATGTAAAACAATGTAGTTGGGGTCTTAAGCACAGGTTGTCTAAGAATGCTCTGGACCTCCTGTCGTTTTGGAACGAGTTTCTAACGACAGATGAAGCTCAGATTGTAATCGTGGATGATTTGTAAACATGAGCCTCCTTGAACGCAGCCTCTCCTCTTGCCTTGGACACCCTTTCTGCTTTTGCTGAATCCTTCCATACATTATTCATCGAGCTCCTTAAGATAGTGTGTGAGCAAACATCTCTATCATGACCTGAAAGGAGAGAGCTGCTCGAGTGAGTCTGAGAGCTGGTGATAATGAGCAGGTCACACACCTGCAGGGACTGTGTAATGTAATGTATTTGCATTTCATGCTGCCCACTTAACAATAGCAGCTTGCAGCCCAGAGGAGTACTAATGACCGCAATATGCTCTGTAACACTGGAGGGCTGCAGGAGGCCACTTCTAAGCCAGTCCAAAGGCCATCTTTGCCATCTGCCGGAGGAGAAACAAGTTTGTGGTCAATACATGCCAACACTCGTCACAAGCTAATGGCAGATTGACTTTAACTATCCTTACATCATAGCTGAGCGTTTCTATGCAGTGAGCCAGTATGACTTCAGTGCATCGTGCTTGTATAACTTCCCAGATGTGAGGGGGAGTGTGAGTAGGAGGCCTGCTGGCTATTGTTCTGTTTGCATGCCTTTTGTCATCTGGGTTATGCACTGGCTCAACACGGACTCTGGTGCTCCGCGTCCAGCAGCAAACATCGCCCACAGCCATCCAGGCAGGTTGAGAGTGGGATGAAACGCAGCTTGTTGACTTAAAATATAAATTATCGCCCCCAGAGTTATGCCTGAGGACAAGTTCAAGATCATCTGCAGAGCTGGAGACATTGTGTGTGAGAGCACCCACACTTGTGAGAGCACATTGCAGAGGTGTTGATGGTGTTCTACATCCAAGGTTCATTTACAATGTAAGGACATAATACTGGAACAGAGAGAGTCTCTACAGGGAACATCAGCTACAGAACAAGTCAGGTACATTACACTGTCTAGTTTCAGGTAACACACACATTCACACACACTCACAGTGAATTTTGAAGTCTTTATATTGCCTGTCCTCGATGGCCACCACATACAGAGAGGCTCGGTCAGGGAACATTAATCCACCGGGTTTCTGTTTGACGAATGAGGCAAAGAAATGAGTCAGCAATTAATCGTGAACACATTATAAAAGGTCTACATTACAGCGCCGGTCACATTTCATTCCTCAGCCAAGAACAAGTGTGAGTTATTGGGCTGTTACTGTTCCCTCTGTGAACGAGCAGGAGTAATAGGTGTAACTATCAGACTATAGCTATTATTTTACAATAATGAAACATGGCTAACCCATCCATATGAGGTAACGGTTAATAATGCAACATCTTTGCATGTTTTTTTGTTTATGCGGCGATTAATGCAGTATTGAGTTTATTATATTATAACACTATTTCAACTATACACTTAATAATGGAGCGCTTTGGTAGCCAAATGGTTACAGCACACCCCACTCTCTCAACCCTGTTTCCTGTCTGCCTCTGCACCTACACTATAAAAAGCTACCTATAGAATCTACTCAATCAAAGTGAGATAACAATTTGCACTTCATTGGACTGAGTAAATTTGACCATATGTTTTGAGTGAAGAGTACCTAAATTTAACAACTATGATACACTACAATAAATTAGTTAATTTTACTTAACATTTCTCATTAGATTAAACAACTCATTACTTAATAAAAATGAGTATCAATAATCGTTGACACATAGGAGCAGACAACTTTTCACGCTCACACTCACGGGAAATTTAAGAGTCACCAGTGAACCTAACGAGCATGTCTTTGGACGGTGGGAGGAAGCCGGAGTACCCTGAGGGAACCCACGCATGCACGGGGAGAACATGCAGACTCCACACAGAAAGGCCCACTACGTCTGAACTGGGATTCGACCTAGCAACCTTCTAGCTGTGAGGCAACAGTGCTAACCACTGCACCACCGTGCAGCCTTTCAGGGATTCAAGATGCTCAAATAAGCAAAAAATTACAATCAACAACATGAGCCTGCTCGTGTTCATTTTCTTCTTAATATTCAGGAAAGTCGGCCAGTATAACCACTAAAAGAGGGCTACAAATTTAAATGTCTTGTCATATACAATACACTGACTGCAAATCCTCTGGTATATATGACTAATAACTATATGAACACTTTCATTCATTCTATGATACACAGCAAAATGTTAAACATTAACCCTGATGACACACGGACACTGACAAACAACGATGAATCCAACCCCCGGCCTGCAGCCAAGAACAGTTGACGCATGCACACTCTGCAGCACGGGCCCGATATCTTTAGGTAGATTTTAATTACATTATTTTGGGTTGCAATTATTACTGTTGAAAATTAGGTAATTCAGGTAAGCTTTACTCGTTTCAGTTAATTCACTTGCTGA
Source organism: Semicossyphus pulcher (assembly GCF_022749685.1). Lineage (NCBI taxonomy): Eukaryota > Metazoa > Chordata > Actinopteri > Labriformes > Labridae > Semicossyphus > Semicossyphus pulcher. The sequence goes on along the minus strand of NW_027211759.1, from coordinate 28,446,451 downwards.
CTTATATACATTGAGTATCATTTACACAATTTGCATGGATTTTATTTACTACCCTCAAAAATCCATTTGATACCCCCCAAAATAATATAATACAATTTATATTGACCAAGGAGATAACAGCTTGTCCAACAACCTGTGAGGTAAACAATGCTTCATGTTATGGGGTAACAAGCCAAAGCGGCTGGGAGCTGCTGTCGTAAGGAACTTAATGCGACTGTTATTTGATTAACTGCACGGTGGTGCAGTGGTTAGTGCTGTCGCCTCACAGCTAGAAGGTAGGGGGTCTTTCTGTAATGAGTTTGCGTAGGTTCCCTCCAGATACTCCGGCTTCCTCCCACAGTCCAAAGACATTCTCGTTAGGTTCATTGGTGACTCTAAATGTGAGCGTGAAAGGTTGTCTGTCTATGTGTCAGCCCTGTGATTGACTGGCGATCATTCCAGGTGTAACGCCGCCTCTCGCCCAATGACAGCAAGGATAGGCTCCAGCCCCCGCGGCCCTGAACAGAATAAGCAGTATAGATAATGGGTGGATGGATGGATGGATGGATGGATGGATGTTTGGATAAAGACAAACCAAAGGACAAATCAGCGAAATCATGCCTGTGTATGCGTCAGCACACACACTGAACACATCATACCAGCCACTTGTCCCTGGCAAAGATGACGGTGTTGAGCATGGACTCATAGAAGAGGCAGTAACCCATCCACTCTGATATGATGATGTCAACCTTCTCCACAGGAAGCTCCACCTCCTCCACCTTCCCTTTGAAGATGGTGATCACTGCAACACACAACATGTCTTTTAAGTCACAATTAATGCTCCTGTTTTGGGGTACAAAAATGTGTCTTTACAAACAGATTCAGTCTAACGATTAGCATGTTAGTGCTGGGAAATCTGCAGTATGACAGTATAATTAAAATGCAGAGAGAGAGAAGATCTGAGTGGTGACACATCAGTTGGTACAGTATGTGCTCCTATAGCAGCTCTTATGTTCTTATGGAAATGAGCCCAGCTGGGGTTTACAGTGGAGCAGTGGTTGTGTGCCCAGCCTGAGATGAGCTGACTTCAGCTCTGTTGTTCTGCATTGGCAGGAAGTGACTGCAGAGTTTCCCTGGTGATGTAAGTGTCTGTCAGAGTGACATGTGAACCCCGATACTCCAACTGGTGATTGCTTCCTGCTTATAGTCTCTCTAAAATTTAGAGTGAACATAGTGTTAACCCTCGGTTCAATTACGTGTGCATACTTGATATTCATAGGTGTATAGATGGGACCGTGGCTGACAGGGTGGTTTATGGAGCAATCATTCTGTGGATGCACAGTCAGTGAATTTGTTCTCAAAGTTACGGGAGGATTCTATTTTTAAAAAAAACATAAGTTACATAAGTTGGAAGCAAGTTTGTGCACATGAATACCAATGAGTCTGTGCAGTGCCGTGTGGAATGCAGCAGGTCTTACCGCTGTCCAGGTGGTTGGACTTGATGATGCGTTCTGAGTACTCTGATATACTGGAGCATTCGATCTGTCAGAAAAAAGGAGAGAAATTAATTATCTGAACGTTTCTGAAGGACTGTGAGCAGAATATAAAAATTCCAATAAAATGTCCTTAGTTTGCAGATTCAGAACACCTTCAGTCTAACGTCTCGATTATCGGTGTACCTATGTGATAAATTCCATCCATTCTGCAAGTTCAGCTGAAGGGATGTTCAGCTGAAGATAAGACATAGTAAATCTGTCTGTGAAAGCAGAAGTGAACGCTCTGTGCTTTGAAACAATTTCTTCAGCTAAACGTCATCATGTTCATTCAGCATTGGTAGATACACAATGGCTCAAGTTAACAGGGGAACAAAGAGATTCTACTTTTTAAAAATGACAAAAACATCACAGTTTGATAAACTATCACCATCACTTTTTCTCCTTTCTACTGAGGAAACCTTACGAGTAGTTTAACTCCTGATATTGAAGTTTATCCACTTGTTTTGTTACATTAGGAATGTGTAATGACTTTGGATAGCTTTGGATGTAATCTCTGAACCCATCCGCTATGTCTGACAACGGTACAGCCTCTGAGCCTCTGAGTGATGGCGAATTTTGTGGGCATTCCAGTTTAGCCAGCGGTTAGCGATAAACGACTTCCAGCCCAGACTTCCTTCTCCGTGCGCTGCATTGTTTACAGTCCAGTCAGCAGCTCGAGAAGCGACCGTGTGTTCAGATCAAAGTGAAGGTAAATTCTCCCTCCAGATGTGTCTGCTAAATAAACGCTGTCATCTCTTGGTTCGTCCCATCCCCCGGAGGAGCGCCCGTTCATCCGTCTGTGCTGAGTCTCAGTTTCACTGTAAACAGTAAGTTACACAGAGGCTGCACTCTGGCTTACTTCAGCGGGATGAAGCCCAAACAGAGTGACTTTAATTAACGGCTCTTCAGTTTGCTGAAGTAACAACATCATGATGCAGATTAGGAACAAGTCAACATGAAGCTTTGTCAGGTCTGTCCTCAAGAGGAGAAGAAAACTACTTAAACATGACAAGTCTCTTGTACGGAGGGCTGAGCCATCATTTATGATGCATTCAAGGAAGTCGGGAAATCTAAATGTTGAGCGGCTTTTGCGACACAACGTCAAGCAGATTTGTCTCAAGTTGAATATTAGATCTAGAACAGATTGTTGCTGAACTTGCTGCAGATGTTTCTTTATAGAGATAAATAAGAAAGTAAATCGTCGTCAGATGGCGCTGATGGGAGTCGGGATGTCATTACGTTCCACCTGCTTTTGCTCTCCACATGGACTGTTTTTCCTGCATACGCCGCAGCTTGCTGATACGTGATTGGTCAATATTACTCGGACTACACAGAAACCAGAACACTTCTCGTACTAAAAACCTCTTTGCCCAAGATTGACATTGTCTTTAAACTGTTATACAGATGCAACAATGTGCACTGGAGTTTCTGTTGTAGCTGTAGCTTTATATACAGCTTGTTGGTTAGTTCCTAACGCAGGGGTCACAAGATAGGTCTACATCTACGTGGGTCATAAGGTTTTTATGGGGAGAGGAATATGATTCTGATATAGAAATTAGTTTTCATTTTTTTGAATGGACTTTTCTGTTAAGGCTGCCAAGTTATAAAGTCAGGCAAAATAGTGAATATTACTTCTGAAATGTAGCCAATAGAAATATAGAGTAGCCAAAAAATATATATATTGAAGGAAAGTGCACAGACCTCATAGCTGAAGTTAGGTATTGTACTGAGTATATTTACTGTTACTGTTCCATCACTGCTAAAGACTGATTCTGTGTTAAGATACCGGATGCAATGTTTTCCTAGAAGGTTATTGGAGAAGGGATAAATCAGTGTGACGAATGTGTGGCTCTTACAGGCTGTGAAAACTCCTTCTGATTTATCTCTGTGCTCTCCAGTTCCTCTGTGATTTGTAATAAAGTTTAGAGATATGAATCCTTATTCCTGTGTAATTTATCCAGAGCATGAATGAAAGCAAACACCACGAGGTGCTCTCTGAGGGAGAAAACAAGGTTATCTTTGTTCTGCATCGGTCTGTACATGTCCTCCAGTCCAGTCCTGAAGAAACACTTCAGGTTTGCAGCTGGATACAAACCTGAAAGTTTTTACAAAGGACTGTAAGAATTCAAACCAGCTGTGATGTATTACGGAAGAAAGGAGCGATATGAAAGCAAACCAGCTCAGAATGAAGGGATTTTTCCCCCTGTGCAGCTTCGGTCGCAGTAAGTAGGTGTTTTATCACTTACAGTATATTTGTGACTATAGCAAGGGGGTGATTACTATCTGACACTGTGCACTGAGATTAAAATAGAATTTTAAGGAGCTGAAAATGGTGGATGATAAAAGACTATATGGAGATATATATTACACTGTGCCCAGCCTCTTGTGCGGCCCCTGAAACGCTGCCAGAGCATCCTATTTTAAGTAATTAATGTGATGATTAGTCGCTACTCAACTGCAACCAGCCAAGAGTCCCACCGGGACCTTCAACTTCTACTTTCATTACTCTCTTGACATTTTAAATTCCGATAAATTATCCTAACCCACTGCTTTTGTCCAATTTCTCGCCTCCTGAATGCATCTCTTTCAGATTTTCCTCCATAAAGTCTCTTTTATCTCTTCTCTTCTCTTCTCTTCTGAGTCCTGAGCTCCTGACTTGAGGTATTTTATGCTTCCTGTTCTGCCCACCAGTGCAGGACTCGTGGCTGATTTATTGCGGCTCCAGGAATAACAGAGTTGTAACAAACAAAGCTCCTTCATTCATCACAATTAACTGTGGACACTTCTTGTAAGCGGCTCCCAAACAGAATTAGAACATAATTCAGCAGGAGGCATTTGTCAATACGAACCTCTCACTGCATCAAGTAGACTGAGAGTATAGATTTCCACCTGAGTGTGCACACCCAGTTCCACCTAGATCCATCTGTTCGTAATCAGCTGAGGACCCTTGAATGAACTCTAGGTGCTCGGGATTGTAAGAAAGGTAAAGCCAGGATTGGAAGCTCTTGAAGAGAGCGGGATGAAAAATAGAAGCACTCTGTGCCTCTGACTCTAATGGAAGACTGAGGGTCTGTGGGGCTTTTATTTTAGAGGCCAATTAGACATGCTAGACAAACCTTGGCTTTCCTCTCTTTTTTGCTCCTACACAGTACAACATACATCCGGGAATGAAATTCTGCCCTCAGCCTCAGTTTCCCAGCATGCACACACGATGCAGAGACTTGACATTTGCATCGCCTCCCTGCAGCATCCCTATTCTCCGCTGCCTATTAGTGGAGGAGCGGTGTGTAGGCTGCTGGTGGCGCCCACAGCCGTCTGTCTGCATGTCTATCAATTGCACCCACAACACTGATGCCCCTGCCTGATGACTAATGTTGCACCAGGTGTATGTATATGCGCTCTTGCAGGCATATGTGTGCATGTTGCTGTAAGTGTGTGATAAAGCTACTGCCAATGACAGCCTTTAATTTGCAAAGACTCCTCGTCTCATCATGATGCTCTGTGAGAAGAGGCAGCCTGAGCCATGTGTCCGTCAGAGTCAGCGGGGGTGCTGATGCCTGCAGGCGTGTTTAGAGTCAACACACCCTCGCACGCTGACTCCTGCACCTCTCACTAGCGTCAGTAAGAGTCACTGTCACTGTGGGCTCCTTCTCTCTGGAGACTCAGCAAGAACACGTTTCTAACAGCGCTTCTCCTCTCAGTCTGAGCTGCTGACCTGAGACATACAGTAAGTTCTAAATCATTTAAGATGGACAAACGCTACGCTTGATGAAAATGTGGCTGCCAATAATTTAAGTGTCACCTGAACTTCTACCATTCCTACCTGTTTCTTTCTGTTGGATTTAATGCTGCCATTAGGTCGCTACAGGGCAGGAAGACGTTTCTACAACACACGAGTTTGAATTTTAAACTTTCAACTAGCTAACATTTAAATGCTTCTCTAAAGTTACATCCAGGAGAATCAGGACAACCTGAGCTTCTCATGTCTCATGAGAATAACAGAGTTGCTTACTCTAAATATTTGATCCATCACATTTAGAGAAAGTATCTGTCTCTCCTCTTTTAGTGGCCAAGTATCAGAAGCCTGCTTTAAATGTGGTCAAATTAAATCACACTCTTATTTGAACACTTAACGTACTCTGCAGTGACTCTAACATTATCATTAGCAATTATTATCTTTATCAGGCTGCTTTCATCTCATCAGTGCATCTTAATCTCCCTCTGATTTCACAAACCTTTTGTGAAGTCTGTTAGACTGAGTGTCATGAAAAGAGAGTTTCCAGACACATGAATCCATTCTCATTTTAGGAAAACGTCGAGAACAAAACAAGCAGAAGGAATCCCCAGACACACACTGGTAATTAGGTCTGATCATTCACAGCTCATTCACACGGTGCCTGGCTGATGATTGGTCGACTGAATGTGCTGCAGCTCGCTCCTCAAACTGAACGCAGTCTGTCCAGAGAGTCACAGCAACCTGAGAGCAAATTCACTAAGAATGACTCTTTGAGGGGAAGTTATTACACTTATTATTATTGAAGATTATTTTTTTGGTTGAGCCTTTAGGACAGCTGAAGAGAGCAGGAGATGTGGGGAGCAGAGCGTGGGGGGTGACATGTACCAAATGGTCACAGACCGGGAGTCGAGCCTGCGACCATGTGTCGATGACTGTAGCCTCTGTATATGAGTGCCTGCTCTAACTGAGCTAAACCAGCACCCATTACACTAAATTTGTACAATGTAAGTGTGAGAGACTGCAGAGTGAAGACGATGGTTTGTATCAGGGGCTGTGGACGCTGAGATGGAGTGATTCAAATATGTGGACGGAGCAGAAGTAGACTAATTGTTATTGCACATACTGCTGCCCTGTTGGCAAACATGCCTTCATTGCTACATGTGCAGGATGTTTAAAGTAATTATCTGAAAGGTTTTCATCTAAATAAATGTCTGTTAAGTCTCTCTATCGCTGAATGAGGTAACACAACGGTGACTGAGCCTATGGCCCACTGATGAAAGCCTTTGCATTTGCAGTATATAGTATTATTACAGACTGGGTGTCTGTGGTGACTTTCGTGGAACAAATCCCAAGCCCCGCCCAGTAAGTGACGTGTTTTCCATCAGCCAGCAGTGGTTGGTCTGGCAGAGAGGGTAGGCGGAGCGAAGCGGCTGCTTTTCCACTCTCAGCAAGTGTTGCGAGTAAACAGTAATCTACTATGGCTGAACAAACAAAGAAAAGATGGATGACTACAGATACAACTTCAACAATAAGTGAAAATCCAAAGAAAAAGAAACAAACTCGACGCTCAGATGAAGCAAACAGTCTGAAAAGGAATATCAAGAGTTAGAATGAATCCCTGTGAGCACCAACCGGGATTTCAACATTGACATTTGGTTGAAATCAGTTCTGAAGACCTAATTTCAACCTTTTTTCAAACGGCTAAAATACAGTTACCACATCAGCGTGTCAGAGACACATTTTTGCTTTAATCATTTTGTTAATTTGCTCATTTTAGCAATGAAGCGGTGACCAAAGTGATGACTGTAGCTGGTGAAATCCGGTCCACACAAAGACGTGATTTCAACGCATTTTATTTTTCATACAAAACTCAAAAACACGGCTCTTTAGGGGTTGTGTGATGCTAACAAGAAGGTTCAGAGATCGTAAAGGGAGCAGTTTTGAACAAGCAGGCTGCGCATGCCCAGGTACTTGGGCTGTGCGGCAGAACGACCCCTGGATGCTGACATAGTTCATTAATACCTGATGGCTATTTTAAGTAGCCGGTAGCTGACCGGGTTGAGTGCTTGGCTTGAATGCCGCTATCGTGGGATTGAATCCAGGTCAAGCCATATAGCAAAAACAAGCTTTGTTGGTGACTTTTAGGAGACTTAAAAATTGCCGTTAACGTGTGTGAATGTGCGACAGAAGCAGGTGGAATCTGGTCTCAACATAAACCGAGTTTTGAACATCTTTCCAACAGAATAGCTCACTGGCAACTGTTAGAACCAGAGCCAACTGTGGACGTCACACATGCAGCACTGTCTGCATGCCTGGGTAGTGTGCTCCTGCAATTACCGTATATCGCCACAGGTGCCGTCAAAGACAACAAAACTGAGATGTTCGAGATGACCGCTTTAACTCGTGCTGCACTTTTTGAGTGTGAATAAGCAAATGATCTAATGCCCATTCAGTTGTGTATGTCACTGGCATTTCTCTGGAGTTATGAAGGAGAAAAATATTCAAGTAAACTTAATGAGTGAACATAATCTGTTACGAGTTAGCTTTAAAGGTTTCATTTTCATTGTACATTTTTATAATTGGGTAGAAACGTGGGATAATAAATGTTGGCCCGTGATAATACGTCCCTGACACATCTGGAATTCAGCCCCTAAGAGTATTTTACGGCTCCTTGTGGATCCAAAAAGAGGTTATCATTTTTCTTTTTTAAGTAACGAGGTCCATATGACAGAGCGCTGTTGTTGTTGGCGCAGAGCCCAGTCCTCCACCTCTCCAGCCCATCTTTCATATGCAGCTTTATAAGCTTATATGATTAAGGTGTTGGGCCGTGCTGCACAGCTCAAACTCAAAGCATCTAAATCCAAGGTGAACTAAATCCCTAAAATCGCAGCCTCTTATTTATGCGGATAAAACCCCCCGAGAAGGACAGCAGCAAAACATTGTGAGGTAAAAGTACAGGAGAGAGAGGAGGGAGAGAGTAAAAGCAGAAGAAGAAAGGGAAGGGAAGTCTCAAACACATAAACACGTCGTTTCCACCAGCACTTCAGAACGAGTCTCTTGCCAGTCCCGAGTTAATCAATCCTCCCCTGAAGCCGATATTGTCACCAACCAGCGTACAGAAATGAGTTCCTCCTGGTTATCCCAACGAGTCGTGTGTATCCAGAATATATATTCTCACACATGCCCTGACTAGTGATTACTCCTGCACCAACACAACACACAGAGCTCTCAAATCCTTCCGGCTCTGCCTGTCAACCTGCCCGAGAGGCCACACACACTTTTATCACCTGCCTGTCAGACAAGATATCCCTCCAAGATTAACAGGAGTCTGCTGGAAATGGTTAACATGCAGATCCACAGAGAGACGGTCTTACATGCACACAGTGTGAGCAGATTGTCGGGCTCAGACCCCGATGGTGCAGAGCGATAACGCTGCAGTGACAGGAAACACGTCTTACCCCGTACACGTGCTTTGCCCCCGCTTTGGCCGCAAACATGGACAGGATGCCGGTCCCGCTCCCCACGTCCAGCACGATCTTGTCCTTGAAGACGTGCTTGTTGTGGTACATGGAGTTCCTGTAGGTGAGCGTCCTCACCTCGTCCTTCAGCATCTCCTGGTTAGCATTGACAAGTAATATGAGGAAGATGTGAACACTCATGTGGAGGGGAGGAAACTGTGAAATTAAAAACATGGGGGTCTGAATCCGCTGTGATACCTGTAGTGGAGCGGTGACAAACAACATCCTGCCTCTAATCTCACTCTATTACGTCTCAGACATTCGGTTTTACATTCAAATCCACAGTTGGTGTTTCTGAATAAGCCCTGTGAGACTGCAGGATCAGCCTGTCTGCAGCTCTCGTCTGACTCTCTGTCTCTGAGCATGTGTGAGTGTGGAGAATATTCAGAAATACACCTGGCCTACATTCAAAAATGCAAAAAAAAAAATCCCTCTAACAGGTGACACTGAGAAGGTGCTCATTTTATTCAGGCTCAATACTTTCTCTCTACTTTCTTTTGTCAGTCTTCAGAATGCAGCTGAACTCAGATAGAAAGAGAAGCCGTGTCTTACGTTTCGTAATGGCAGACTGAAAAAGACTGCTAAGTTCTGAATAAGGTGGCTAGATGGATGGAGGAAGAACGAGGAAGAGGTAATGTGCGTTGCTCGCTCAACAGAGCCCACATCTATTTCCTTTGCTGCTTTTCTCTTTACCTCTCAATTGCTCAACATGCATCTTATTCCCCCCAGAGCGTCAAACTCCTGCTAAAAGTAGCTACTTCTCAGCCAATTACCCACTACAGTGGACACCTCCCGCAATAAAACAACAGCAAACATAAACAGGAACTTATCCCCAACGTTACAATATCTTAATCCACTTGTTCTAGTCCTCCTTTATTCTCCGTTCTGAGTTTAGCTTCACAGGCAGAGCTTTCTCTAAGGCTGCGTTCATATTACACTCCCTTTGACTTTGGCTGACTGTTACCTCAACCATGGTTCCAACAATCTATGACTTCTAGCATTTGGTTGTTGGAGCACTCCAGAGGAGAAGGATAAGCTACCTAGGAGACTTGGACGCAGCTTATCATAATAAAAATGCCTTGACGTCGGGAAACAAAGGAGTCTGAAGCAATTACATCTCAAAGGAGGAAAAGGGAGCAGAGGAAAATGAAATTGAAACCGATGTCAGTGGAGAACAAAGATAAGTAGGCTAATTCACTGTCTCTACGTCGGCGTCGCCGAGAGCTTTGTTGTGGCTTTGTTTGAGTTTATTTCTGCTCGAGTCAGTGAGAGCTGTGACTGTGCACGCTGTCTGCACTGCAAGCACAAGTAAGTCAGCTGTTTGTCTTTGTAAAACGGAGTGATGAAAACTTTCTTGATCTTAATATGACGAAGACAGAAGACGTAATAATAGATAGAGCCAGAATCATTCGCGGAGTACATACTTACTTACTTACAGTACTTCGGCACATTTCCTGAGAACACAGACTGCATTGTGAAACATGGAAACTAAAGAATTCACTTGTTGAGGAACTTTTATTAAGATTTTATTGAGAGTCTTTTAACTTGTGCTTTTATTCGTTGGTCGTCTGTGAAGGACAAAAAGAGTCTAATCGAAATAGTCAGCGTTTGCTCCAAGATTACTGGAGTCCAACAAGATGACCTTTGCTCTCTGTGGAGAAAGCGAGTAGTCAAGAAAGCAGAAGAAACAAGACGTCAACCTGACCATATCCTATTCAAGGATTTTCCAGTTATGCCCTCAGGTAAGTGGTATCACATGCCGGCACGCTAAACAAACAGACATGTTAACTCCTTCAGTCCTTCTGCCATCAGGCTACTCCACAGTTTGAATGCATAATCTGACTGTTCAGCATCCCCTGCACCTGCTGTTATCACTGACATGTTGTTGATGCCTGATTGTGACGTCAGCCTGTGCACTTTATCTGTTCTATTCATTCTTCTTGTATTCTACTAATGGATGGTAAGATTGTCAGAATGAATTGCCCTCTGGGGTTATTAAAGTATTCTGAATCAGAATCTTTTTGGATCTGTTGCGTCTCTAAAACCATCGTGTTGACACCCAGTTTTACAAAGCAATGGTTGCTTGACAGGTGCAATAACTTACGTACACTTGTTGGCATTTGATTTCAAACAACAAGATGTTATGCAGCATTGATAACGTACCTCATGGATACCAAAGTGGGCATAAGAGTCAAAGTAGTAGTCCCGTGAGGTCATCTCCTCTGGGCTGAGGAACTTGGCCATCTTGCCCCGTCCAGGACAGCTCGGGAGGCTGGCAGGGTGGGGGGTGTGAGGGGGGAGAGGAGGCCGCGGGGCGTGCTGGATGGAAGGCACAGGCTTGGGCAACGAGGTGGGCTGTGCCGAGTGGGACTGGATTATCCTGATTGGCTGAGGCTGTGACTGTGGCGGCTAGAAAGAGAGACAAAGAAGAAAACATTTCTTTAAGGACTTCTGAAGAAAGAAACGAGATAAAGATGTAACAGCAATTTGCCGTCAACAACATCCCGGAGTGTGCTTTGCATTCAGGGGCAGTGATAGGCTGAGACTTAACAGCCACTCCACTAAACATTTCATCTGATCTCAAGCCTCTCAGCTCATCTGTCAGTCTCCCGCTCCATAAAGCGGTCTGCCGAGTTCACAGTGAGTCCAGAGAGTCTGCTGGGTCTCAGGACGCTCTCAGCGCTGACAAGTCAGGCTGTCTGTCAACAGAAGGCAGAGATGGCCAGAGAGCTCTGCGCTGCACAGAAGGTACAGCCGTAATGCTCTGATTATCACCTCGGACGCCAGCTGGGGAGGTCTAGCCTCAGTGTGTGTGTGTCTGCGTGTGTGTGTGTGCTGGGCTGTGAGTGAGCCAGAGAGAGAGCAGGACTCCCAGCATCTCAGTTTTGAGCCAGTAAGCCGTTCTGCTGTTTATTCTCGTTCCAACTTTCAGGCTTCTAAAAATAAACGATAAATACTGTTGTTGTTTTTTTTTTTTGTTTTTTTTTTTTACAACTGAGCGATGCTTCAGTGTTACATCAGCATATATAATGTTTACTCTGGCTTGTGTGTCATCTGTCAGAAACCTTAATTCACATGCCGCATCTTCACCACAACCTGAGACCATCCACTTTCATATCTGTATTGTTGAGGCGACAGACGTACAGCAGACACGTGCTCAGTTTACGCGTTGAAACAAAAACTTACAGAAGAAACTCTGATGCCATCGTAAGTCCGTTTTTGTTTAATAAACAATCAATAAAACTAATTGAAGTCAGTTATTGATCTTTCAATGACTATGACCTGCAGATAACAGAGTGAAAGAGGAGAATAACCTCACTAATAGATGAGGTCATGCTGTTGTGTCTTCAAGCAGCAGTGTGACTCTGCGTTGCGCTCAGATCTAGTGAACACAAAGAAGTATTTCTGTCAGAGGCATTGATTTTTCCTCGTTTGAACGAGTCGATTTCCATCCTCCTCCTCTTTCTCCTGCTGTCTGTATCTGTCCCTTTAAAATGACCCTCACATTTATCTTGCTCCTCTCTTTTCCTGCTGGGCTTAAATGCCACAGACTGGAACATAATAACCAAGAAAAAGACGTGGGGAAAATAACTCTTCACCGCACGGTGCATTCACACTGAGGCTGACCCGGGTCAGGCACGAAGCAGGTGTTCACAAATGATGCATTGTAGCAGAGTTTATAGCCGCCGACTCAGATATCCGGTGGTTGACTTTAATATGTTAGCATTTGGCTCAAAACACCAGGGTGCCTAAATACACAGCTGCTAGCATGTCTTCAGTTTGACAGCTAATTCAACAGCTACAAAACCCAGTTAGCCTTCTGCTACTCGATGCTTAGCGCACGTCTCCTACAGCTGTAACACACCAACATGAAAGACTGAATAATGATCAATAAATTAATATATGATGCAAAATTAAAAGTTAAAAATGCGAGGTAGGAAAGCAAAAGTTAAGAACTAATAATTCACAATAAGTCATAAGACAATAAGTCAGACTGCTCCAAAGCTTTGATGGATTTCAGGTTATTGAGTACTTATTTCATTTGTGCTCAAGCATCTGTAAAAATGTCTTAGAAAACATTTTTAGCATCCAAACTACATATCATATATTGATGTATCAGTGGCCTGATTTATTACAGCAGCGTAAGAGCTCTGAGAGAACATGGTTTAGTTTACAGAGTTTGTGACTGTGACTTGTATGCATTTCCATGGACTTCTTACATCGTATTAAATATACGGAATCTGTTATCTGTTCTTCATAACTGCGCCAAGCGAAGGAGTTCAAGTATCTCGGGGCCTTGTTCACAGTGAGGGTAAAATGGATCGTGAAATTGACAGACGGGTTGATGCAGCATCAGCAGTTATGCTGGCGTTGTACCGGACCGCCATGGTGAAGAAGGAGCTGACACGCAAGGCGAAGCTCTCACTAGTCGATCTACGTTCCAACCCTCACCTGTGGTCATGAGCTTTGGGTAGTGACCGAAAGAAAGAGGTTGCAGATACAAGCGGCTGAAATGAGTGTCCTCTGCAGGGTGTCTGGGCTCAGCTTCAGAGAGAGGGTAAGGAGCTCAGACATCCTGAGGGGGCTCGGAGTAGAGCAGCTGCTCCTTCACATCGAAAGGAGCCAGTTGAAGTGGTTTGGGCATCTGATTAGGATGCCTCCTGGGCGCCTCCATTTGGAGGTTTTCCGGGCACGTCCAACTGGGAGGAGACCCCGGGGTAGACCCAGAGCTCGCTGGAGGGATTTTATATCCCAAATGGTCTGGGAACGCCTCGGGAGCCCCCAGGAGGAGCTGGGAAATGTTGCTGGGGAGAGGGACGCCTGGGTCACCTTACTGAGTAGGCCGCCATGACCCGATAATGGATGGATGGATAAATATTCTCAAATGTTTTTCATTTGGATCATCAAGGAGGCTTTGATGTACCTGCCTGAAAATGTGTTACTTTATAATTTTATCGTTTTTATTTCAGGAAGCTCAGAAATAATCATTTAGCAGCGGACACTAACCTCAGATATAGGATGTGTACATTCTCAGGTGTAATGACTGCAGATTTAGCATCTTTAAAACACTAAAACAGTGAAAGCAAGACAGCAGAATTTGATGAACTGTTGGCTCCAAACCAACCTGAATGCAGTCGATAATACACGGCAGGGCCAAAGAGGAGGTGATTACAGCTTTAATACAACATCTATCAGGACTTTCTCAAAGTTGCAATGCAGAAACACTGCTCCAGGTTTTCATTAAAGTGAAGCAGACTTGGGGCAGAGTTTGGTCGGAGGAGCGCAGCTGCAGTGAGTGTAACTGACGTGCACTGACACAGGAAACAGATGGGGGAGCACGGCCATGCGTCCAACTATCCAGACATATTAACAAATTTGCGATTCTATTTCAGGCTGGATCCTCACCTTCACAGAGGTGAGAACCGTTATCTGAGAAGGACATTTGATTGGTACTTATGTTACACAGAAGGGACATATGGTCACTTTGCAGCTGTTTGACGGTTGAAGATGACCCCTGTTTGTTTGCTGCTTATCCTGAAGGCAGTGGGAAAAGTCAGTTTCTGTCTATCTGTTAAAGGGAAGTTAGTGTTTCAATGCATATCCGGAGAAAGGTACCGTATAGATGACTTAAAGGCTATAATGGCTGATAGACCTTTAATTAATCTATCCATGGAAAACGTCCTCTTACAGACGGGAAAGAGCATCACTTTGGTCTTCTGCCACTTCAGCACTTAAGCGCCTATGAGAACATAAATGTTCCAAAAGAGCAGAGAGCAGCGGAAGTCAAATACCCATCCGACCATCCATCCATGCGGGCAGCGTCCTCTCATCATGATGTATCAGGAGCCTGCTGCCCTCAGACGTGAGTGTGCTGATAAAAACTTGAGGGCTTCTCCCATGAACACACTCGCTATGAGAGAACTTTATTTGATGAATAATGTTTAATGAAGCAACGTGGTGCGTGTCTGCATCTCCACAGGGTGTTTGAATCTTTAAGCAGATGAATCAGCAGAACTCTTCAGCATGCAGTCACATTGTGAATACAGATGTGGCACAGAGGACTCCACAAAACACCCAGCACATGTGGTGCTGATGTGAATTTACAGCTCAGAACGGAGCTGAAGGCGACAGATTATAGACAGATTAACAATGTAGGTCACATGGTGTGAAATTAGGGTAATGCATGATCAGATGTCTGAGGACTGGGTCTGCTAAAGGGTGACTCAAACTAATTGGCGGCATCCAGGGGATCCCCCGTTCAGAGGTCAGTGTGTGCTGCCTGCACATCGCGCCTTCAGCTCACCCTCACCCCTGCTCCACACATCAGGTCCCAGCGTTTGTCTGCACGATGCTGCAGCACCTTGGACAGCGCAGCGCGAAGCAGCTGCACTCTGCGCCTGCAGCATATTTCTCATTCAAACTGGTTCTATTTAAGTTAAGACACTAAATTGCATTTATATTTGTGTGGGACAGTGTCTGAGGGAGCTCTATCTGAGAACGGATGGTCAACTATTCTTAGTGTCTGATCAGAGGAAGAGAGAGAACAGACCATCCTGCCTGTCCTGTCTGCTAGTTAAATAACACTGAAATCATACAGTTCATCACCGAACCCTGCAGAACATACTAACCTTGGGAGAAACAAGGTTAGAAACTAACACCAGTGAGACGATGCATACATTTAAGTACTCGATGTTGGACATATTCTCTCGCCTGCTTTGCACAAAAAGCCTGCTTTTTTCTGGTGGTAAATATCATCGCACAGAAGGAGCCTGTCACTAACATTGCTGCCTCTTTCATCCGGACAGTCCTGCATTTTGTCCGACATGCAACTTGTACTACAGGTAGGACGCATGCTGCAGGACGCATGCTGCAGGACGCATCCAGGACCCCGGACAGCGTCCGAAAAACTGAGCACTCTCATCGCAGTTCGTAAAATCAAAGGTGTCTCTCACACTTACCTCAATGCTCTCAGACTCCGCCATTTTTCTCCTGAGGAGCATGCAGCGGGACGAGTGCTTAATTCCCATAAGAGCCGGCAAAAATATGCTCCCTCTCGTTAGAAGTAAAAGAGGAGGAGAAAACGCTTCTCCCCAGATTTTCAGGCTCCTTTTTCTTTATCATCCAATAATTCTCATTCACATCCCGAACTGCAATGTTCTTTAGAAATACTAAGACTGTGAGAAGAAAGAAAACTACAGTAGGTCCCAAAATCATTGCAGCCACTGTTGCAGGAAAGAGAAGTGGATTTCATGGTGCAAAAGTTTGCAGTCCGCCCGTGAGCTTTCCTGGAGAGCCTCAGACGGAAAGGCATCATTTGGCATCAGCTGAGATAACACAGATATGTATGCAACATCCTGGCCCGGTGAGCCGGTGAGGAATCTCAGAGGATTGCAGCAGATTGTCATGAACACACTGTTTTAGCCCCAGTTTGATTGATTCCTCTACCGCAACATTGTTTCTAAAAATAGCAACGCGCCCGCTGCTACCACACCGAGTGGAAAGACTGTGTGCATGCACGGAAATCTGATGAGTCTCAAAACGTGCCCACGAATGTCTCATTAACACATGGCACCGTTAGCGTCCTCCTGACCGTCATCTTTACTGCAACTCCTCTGGAATCTCTGCTCCCCCTCTGCGCTCTCCATCATCACAAAGTGCTGAACGCCGTCTGCACACAGAAAGTTGGAGTAGCTTCACTCTCTGTGGAAAAGCGAGGACACTGTGTGCTCTGATTGCACACACACAAACACACACGCACACCTACTCAGGCAGAGAGAGAGAGAGAGAGAGAGAGAGAGAGAGAGGAAGTGACCACTCCTGGCTCACTGGCCTGAGGGGCATTATCAGAGCTGGCTGCTGCTTGCACGCCTGTTATGGGCCTGTGCTTCACCTGCTCCACTCACTCCAGGGATGAACCAGGACAACCTCATCACACACACACATACACACACACTTTTCCTGGATGCCTCTTCCCTCTCTCAGCTGTGACACATTCACACCTCTCTAAAAATGACCCTCTCCTTGTTGACAGCTCTAAAGTGCTGCTCGTGCTGCCGTGCCATTAGTCCATAAACTGTTTAACTTGACCGTTCCTAATCAGGGTGCTCTCATGAGATATCTCAATTCTGCACAAACTGCAGCAGCTCTGTAATAGTCTGCAGGCTGCCAGGCCCCTTGCAATGAAAAATGTTTCATAACTAAGTGTGTGCTTTTGTGTAAGTCCTCTGGTTTTGCACAGGAGTCTATTTTGAGGAGAGGCCATCCCTCTCTTCCACCCACACCACTCACCACTTGTTACATTATTCATCAGAGAGGGTGGGCAGACACTCGGCAGGCAGTCAGCACGCACCAGGAGAGAAAACTGCCCAAATGCTCTTTTTGCTGCAGAGTCCATGTGTCACACATATAAATACATTTGTTCTACACGTGTGTGCATGAACAGCTCAAACAGGTAAGCTAACAAGAATAACAGTCAAAGCCCTGTTTGCAGCTTTGTGAAGCTGGACTGTTGAAGCATGCTAACATGCTCAGAATGTTAATGCTCACAACAAGGTGTTTAGCGTGTATGCATTGTTTATAATGTGCATCATCTTAGTTTAGTCTGTCAGCTGGCTAACATAAGCTAATTCGATCTAAAGACTAAAGAGAATGTCAGCAGGTATTTAGTCATAACCTTGAACATACTAAACAAATGATCATATTTACCTTACATTTCAGTGGATCTAACCTACACTGAATCATCCTCTGGGCAACATGAACTCATGCAGTAAACTTCAGAGAAATCCATCCAATATCTGTGGGGATATTTTTATATCAAACAAAAACGTCAACATATGAGGCACGAGAAGAAAAGGTACTCACCAAATTCATCATTCAGTATTATATTAGTATTCATGCTTTGGGCAGCTTGACTGTCTGTACAAAATGTCATGCCAGTTCAATCAGGACAGACCAGTAAATGAAGTAAGGAAGAACATTTATTCTACAATGATAATGTGAAAATGAATCAAGGTCAGAAGTCTTTGGCGCTTGGACTCTACGGGGAGATATGGTGTTTGAAGGGTGGGAGGGATCTTTCCCCCCACGGAGTCCGGACACTGGTGGTGGAGGTGTTGGCTGATGATTTAATCTGAGCTGATGATGAAGACTGGGCGGTGATGGGGAGGTGGAGGGTCGCACAGAAGGACGGCATGAATGAACTGGAGGCAGAGAAAAGTCATATTTAAAAAGGCAGCAGCAATATGGGAGGCTAACGATGAGGGTGTGCTGCAGAGCTATTGGACGGAGGTGATGAGACAGCTGATGAGTGCAGGAAAATAAGAGTGAGCATGCGTGAGTGTGAGCAGAAAGAAATATGAACAATATAACCAGCATGCACACTAAAGTCTTCCTGGCTGAACTTCAGCTTCATGTAATCAGGGGAACATTCAGATATTTATTGACTGATATTTTGCCACTGGACAAAAAGCCACCAGGTCACCAAAGTCAGTAGGATTCCCACTCAGGAGATCATGAGTATCCGTGTAATCTCATGGCAGTACGGCTAATCACTGTTGAGATATATCAGTCTGGACCAGAGTTGTGGCCTGATCTTCATTTCCATCCACATTTGGCTAAAAACACCTGATGAGCCTGCAAACTGAAGGTCTTGCAGAGCACGAGGATCAATACTGAGCACGGAGACAAATGATCCTGCAGTCAGGCAGATTACTGTTACAATGTTCTGTGATCTCAGTCTAATTACTCTCCTATAATGTGCAGTATCATCTCTCACAATGGCAGCGGATGACTTGGCTCCCTCACCGGGTCGTCGCTCCTCTTCAGTCTCACAGTGAGACGATCAGAATCGGAGATGCGCTGAAATCACTTCAATTAGCTTGTTTAGCTCCCTGTGATGTGTATCTGCTGGTGTTTCATCCTCACGCGGCTGAACGACGCCCAAATACTTTCCTTTTAACGTCTGATAAAAGAGCAACAGTAAGATCAGTGTTAACGGTCCGTTGTCCAGAGTTACAAGAATTGCTTCATCCTCTGATGTAGTGCGGGCGTGTGTTTGACTCTGTGTGTCTCTGTGTGTGCATAAGGAGCTAGTCATCATCATTAGAGGACACTACAGCCTCATGAAGCTTAATTGGGTAAAACTGCCTCTTTTATTTCCATACAAACTTTCTGTATGGCAGTCTGAGAAACACGCAGAGGTAACAGGAGCCGCAGAAGCTTGGACTTCATTAACGTCAGTGTGCAGAGAGAGCTGCAGGAACTACTGTCAGATATTGTTTAATAATGAGTTTATTATTCCGATTCAGCAGCTGTAAAGAGATTAGCACTCTTGTATTTGCTGCTTACACATTCATTCAGTTCGCTAGAAGTCAAATTTGATGAATGCACAGAGTGTATTTCATTTGTCCACCCACCCTCTCTCCTGTGCCCTTGTTCAGCTCAGCGTTTGTTCTCTCCATGTCTGTGTGCTGAGAGCTCGCTGTCGGTTCACCGTGCACACTGTTTAAAGACAGGACTTCTCACACATGAATTTTGATGCTCATAAATCTTTAAGTGTTTGTTCTGCGGAGCCTACATTTCTCATATAACAAAGGAGCTTTGAGAGAGATAAGATTTGGGTACTTTTGAAGAAATCAAAACAAAACAGAAACGCAAAGTAATAGTCCTATATCTTGTGGAAAAGCTTCAATATAGCTTAAATATTAAATATGAGCCAGAGGTCCATCCATCATCCGTTATCTATCTTGTCCTGTTCTGGGTCGCGGAGAGGCTGGAGCCTATCCTGGCTTTCAATGGGCGAGAGGCGGGATTACACCTGGACTGATACACAGAGACAACCTTTAACACTCACACTCACACCTACGAGAAATTCAGAGTCAGCAATGAACCTAACAAGCATGTCTTTGGACTGTGGGAGGAAGCCGGAGTACAAGGAGGGAACCCACGCATGCACAGGGAGAACATGCAGACTCCACACAGAAAGGCCCGCTACGTCCTGAACCGGGATTCAAACCAGGAACCTTCTAGCTGTGAGGCGACAGCACTTACAGCTGAGGAACATGGTGTCATGTCAACAGGATAAACATACCTTATAATTACTAGAGCATCTAAAGAGACACAGCAAGAGTATTAATGTTTTGTGTTTCATCCCCATTAGCTTGCACAGAGTGGTCGCTAGTCTTCCTGGGCTCCACACAAACACATCAACATAAAACACTTTAAAATCAAACAGTGTTGATGAAACATGAACAGACACAACAAACCAAATCAAACCTGAGATCAGAAAATAAGTGAAAACGGCTCCACACAGAAACAGTAAACATCAGTGACCTGTAAACAAAGCAACACAAATTGTCACCCACACATCAACAAAATAAAAAATCATAACAGTAACAATAATAATAATAGTAAGACAATAATCATCTATCTCAGACTCTTTTTGTTTGAGTGACTATTTGAAGAATCTACATCTGATCTGTGTCATGTTGGTGGGGAGCGTTCCAAGCAGACGTTGCTCTCAAAAACCAGTGTATGCTAGTTTTCCACATTGCATGTTAGAAGCTTGTCTGCAGCAACATCAGCTTTTTTTATGTCATATTAGATTTATTGTATTAGAAACTTTCATATTTGTAAATGCCGTGCATGTCAAGATAAATTGTAATTATGATAAAACATTTTCTAATAGGGGATTAAACAAAAAGTAGTCCCTCAAGCTTTACCACTGCCAAACGTGTTGCCAAGGTGAAACACTCATTTAATGGGTTTAATGGCTTTTAAATGTTTTTCTTCCCCTGAGAGTCTTTGGTGAAGATCAAAATGCCGATTTGATGTGTTTTAATCTACAGACCCCCTGGAGATTATTTTCCAATCATTACATCTACAAGGCCGGGTTTCTCTCCCTGCTGATTTAAATATGCTACTTCTTCCTCCTCAAGGGATTTTATTAAACATTTAATCTGAACATGTCAAGCATCCCTGCCACTACAAAGGTCACACTCTTGACCTTATCCTCTCACCTTGTGCTTCATGTGTAAAAAGGAGACCTGTGGTCCAGGTGTTATTTTTGATGCTTCAGTGACTAAAGTGGTTCAGTCCTGCTGATTCCAAATGAGACATTTAACAGAGATCAATTTGTTCCTCTTCT
This sequence comes from Semicossyphus pulcher, assembly GCF_022749685.1. Taxonomy (NCBI): domain Eukaryota; kingdom Metazoa; phylum Chordata; class Actinopteri; order Labriformes; family Labridae; genus Semicossyphus; species Semicossyphus pulcher. The sequence goes on along the minus strand of NW_027211759.1, from coordinate 28,425,538 downwards.
CTGCAGGTTTTGAAAAGGTCATCCGTGCCCATCTCCTCCACACTACTGCAACACACGTTATTCTGACATCAGCACGTGAAACATCCAAAAATGGAAAAAAGGACGGGACAACATCGCACCAATCTGTGCTTCACTGGTTACCTCCACTACATACTTTTATTCTTAGCTTTTATTGTAAAGCACATTGTAACTTTATTTTTAAGAGGTGTGGTAAAAATGAAGTTATAATTAATATCATGTTGATCAATATGTCTCTCACCCAGTGTCAGCTGTTATTGGCTGAGCTCTCTGCAGCCCTCAAAGGATTAGCAGGATAGCTAAGGGATGTACGTGTATGTGTATATAATCACCAGTGTTATGACCAAGTCATCTTTGCTCAAGCCCTAAGCAAGTCTCACGTCATTTTGTCTTGGGCAAGTCAAGTCACAGGTTATGTCAAGTCAAGTCAAATCGAATCCTTAGTTAAGGAAAGTCAAGTCACTTTTTTTCCACCCAAGATCCAGCACTCTTACCTGTAGTATCCGGTCTTTATAAAGAGAAAAGACAAGGTGTTAGCAGCTCGTCTAATAATGATATTATTGGCCAATTTATATAACCTGTTCAAAAAGTATGACAGTGAATTGTATCTGTGTTATCTTGGCAAAGACGCAGCCATGATGACGGTCTGCTCTGAGACCGTATTGAGTAGTAACGAGTACGACTGATGAGGCTTCTCTTTGGGGGCTTATATGCCTGTTGCCATAGCGAGGAGTTTGACTGACAGCCAGTCATCCAATCATGACAATCACAGACCGGGGAGCTTTTTGAGTTGTACAATCATGATTCCCAGTTTGCGCTGCATACATACTTGATAGTTAGACAGAAATTTGACAACATTGAATTTGATCATTTTATATTTAATAACTAACATTCAAACTTATGAACACACGCAAGTCATCCGAGTCATCATGCGTCAAGTCCAAGTCAAGTCGCAAGTCATCAAAACAGTGACTCGAGTCGACTCGTGTCTGAGTCACCAAGTCACCACGACTTCTTAAACCCTGAAACAACACCAGCATCCATCTGACCAGGCCTTACTGCAGCGTATAAGGTCTCATTCACTAAAGTCACTCAGACTGAAGAGCCTTTCAAATTTAATGTCTTTTCCATATAGAGGAGATACAGTTCTCTGTATGCCTCCCGCATATCAATTGAATATAGAGCGGCCCCTTCGTTTTCTATTATCCGTCATCAAGCTGCTGAAAGCACTGCTTTAAAGGTTTATTTTAGAGGAACGTCATTACTCTTTGAAATATACTTTAACCGTTTCCTGGAAGTCTGTCTTTGTGACAAATCTGAGGTGGAGATGATTCCTGACTTTGATGTTTTACTGCTGACAGCTGATCTGCCAATAGCATGAGGTCCTGTATTTCTCTGCTGCAGTATGAAGTCTGTGGACACACTTCAGGCTCAGCTGATTTAGTAATGGCAACATCAAACAGCAGCTTTGATTATCGCTGGTCAAGTTGCACCTCGTGCTGTACCTTAACCATACTGCACTATACTTTCCTCCAGAGGTGTGTGTGTCTGATTGCCCAAGGTAAGCACATATACAGCCACTAAAAGCGCTTGTTTTTGCTACTGACAGATCGTTAAAATAAGTGGCTGAAAACACTGTGGCAGCCATGCTACTTTACCTTATGTTCTCTGTTGTGACGTATGGCGTATGCCCAGTGCCCCATTTAGTTACATCGTATCTCATTTCGCAGCTGCTGGCCGGTGCTCCCTCCCTGAATACTGGATCGATAATTGTTGTCTCCACTAGTCACTCACACACAAACACATGGGAAAATAGGGTCTAGGTTGAAAAATCCCGAAGTTATCCTTTAAAGAACTTTGAGGATTATAAGGTCTTAGAGAGTTAGACAAGAAAATTCCATCCTAAGGTCTGCATGCTTAAAATTGAGCTTCAGCCAAGCTATGCTAATCTTAGATTAGCTAAACACTGGAAACAGCTAACCTGGCACTGACACAATGTTGTTGTGAGTCTCAGTTTCACTGTAAATAGTTACACAGAGGCTGCACTCTGGCTTCTGTCATGAGTTATTCTAGTTTAGTTGTGTTTTGATTTGTGTCTCAGTGATCAGATGCTGTTTCCTGTTTTGCTCTGTCACTTTGTCGCCTGTTGTCGTTAGTTCTTGTTGTTTAGTTTTCTATGTAGTTTAATCTGTGTTCTTGGCATTTAGTCTTGTTTAGTTGTATTTCATTTGTGTTTCATTGAATCATTTCCTGTTTTACTTTGTCACCTTGTCTCTCGTGTTGATCCTTTGTGTGTTTCCCGCTTGTTTGTTTAAGTGCCCTGCCCTGATTGTTTTCACCTGCCCCTTGATTGTCTCACCTGTGTCTGATTAGCCTCACCTCCTACGTTTATTCAGTCTCTGTGCTCCCCTGTTTCACTGTCAGTTCCTTGTTTGTCATTTGTTGTTGTGAAACATCATCATTATCAGTTTAACCTTTGGATATCTTGTTTCTTCGTGTTTTTTCTCGCTGTGTTGGATTTTCTGTTGGAACTTTTTGTCAGAATTTAAAACCTAGTCTGTTCTCAGTAAGTCTTTGTTTTTTTACCTTTTTGTTAATTAAACTTATTTTGTATTCTACATCTGGGTCCTCTCACTTTCTGTTTAATCTTCAAACTGTGACAACTTCATGAAGCCAAAAAAGAAACAGATTTACTTGTGATTGACTTTAATTAATGGCTCTTGATGCAGATTAGGAACAAGTCAACATATAGCTTTGTCAGGTCTGTCCTCAGGAGGAGATGAAAACTACTTTAACATGACAAGTTTGTTGAATGGAGGGTGGGGGCCATCATTTCTGATGCATTCGAGGAAGTCGGGAAATCTAAACGTTGAACTGCTTTGGTGACGCAGAGTCAAGTGAATTTATCTCAAGTTGAATTTTGGATCTAGAACAGATTGTTGCTGAACTTGCTGCAGATGTCTGTTTATAGAGATTAATAAGAAGCTGAATGGTTGTCAGATGACGCTGATGGGAGCTGGGATGTCATTACGACGCATTACGTTCCGTTTGCTCTCCACACAGACTGTTTGTCCTGCATACACCGCAGCCTGCTGATATGTGATTGGCCAATACTACTTGGACAACAAGCGTACTGCAGACAGACACCAGAACATGTCTCGCACTGAAAATCCACGTCCCTGCCTGTTCTACATAAAAATATTGAATCTGTAAATAGAGATCACATGCAATAAGACCAGGAGCAGGACCTTTCTCAAATCTTGTGGTCACTGAAAAGGTTACAAGGCATTTAGAACAGCGTCAGGAAGTTACTGCTCGTGGCTGAGGGACATGGCTGAGGGACATGGCTGAGCATGTAAGCCTCTCTAAAGCCAACATTTGTTGTTGTTACACTTCAGCTTTTGTACGAAGTAAACAAACTCCTGGGCTTACAGCAGAAGGACCGTACTGATAATTAGTTTCCTTTTGCCGGTTTTGAAGCCAGATAAAAGTATAATTTCCAAACACAAACCAAACAGTGTTGTTAGTCAGACCTTGGACAATGTGCTTAAAGTCTGACAGGCACCCAGGTGGATTATTGGCCCTACTGAGACAGGTAAACATGGGATCTCATTACTGCTAGTCATTAGTGTTGTTTTCTCACCATGATGTCCAAAAACCGATAGGCTCTGTTGCTGACAGCTCTCTTTCCGCAATTCATCAATCACTCCGTACAGTTTGCAGGACCAGCCTTTATTACTCCCCCTCGCTTTCTGTCAAACACACTGATAAGACACGAAGCAACAGTGGATGCTTTAATATTTGCTTTCCTTGAGGACGGGCTCAGCGTTAATCTGCAGTGTTTGCTGTCAGTTATGGCGATGCTAGAACAAATACTGAATAACTTCACACGCCCACAAGACACAAAACGCTCACACCCACTGCAGTTAGAGGCTGCTGCTGTTTTTAGCAGAATGCCTGAGTTGTTTGGCTCTTTTTGTTTCTTGTTGATTAGACCTCAGTGTTGTGAAATGAAGCTAACGATAAGAGAGGATGTAGCTGCAACTCACGCCTACTGAAAAACAGAATATGATGCGATGACGACGAATCAAAGGTAGACTGGGAGCCTTTTTAAGCTCCTTCTGTGGGTTGTGATTTAATAATGCCTGATTGTATAAGTTTGTTTTTCTCTGCTTTCTTAGAAACCTGTTCCTCCACACATGTATTATTTTGCCGTATTCCAGGTTTGTAAAATAAAAGAAGAAAATCTGAAAAACTTTTTGCTTTTCAATTCATCAACAAATTAAAAGACGATCAATTGTGAAAATCCGCCAGGACATCTGTCCACATTTAAAGGTAAAACTAAATATTTAGTAACTCATTTGTTACCAAAAGATAAGTCACAACAGCTTGTAGCAATCAACCAATTCCGGGCTAACATTATGCATAGCTAACTTTATCGCTAGCTAGCTTAGATACAAATTTACAGCGTTCATATTGTATAACATTATCAACGATATTGTTAGCAAGGAAGTAATCACTTTTTATAGATTCTACATAAAAATGTGGAATCTGTAGGCAGATTTTTGGTACGGGAAGTGTTCTGGTTTCCGTTTGTAGTCCAAATAGTAGTGACCAATCACGTATCAGCAGGCTGCAGCGTATGCAGAACACACAGTCCGTGTGGAGAGCAAAAGCAGGCAGAACGTAATCCACCGTAATTACATTCCGGCTCCCATCAGCATCATCTGACAACGATTTAGCTTCTGCAGCAAGTTTAGCAACAATCTGTTCTAGATCAAGTTATTCAACTTGAGACAAATCTGCTTGTGTAATGAAAGCCGTTCAGCGTTTAGATTTCCTGACTTCCTCGAATGCATCATAAATGATGGCTCCGCCCTCCGTTCAACAGACTTGTCATGTTAAAGTAGTTTTCTTCTCCTCTTGAGGACAGACCTGACAAAGCTTCATGTTGACTTGTTCCTAATCTGCATCATGATGTTGTTATTGCAGCAAACTGAAGAGCCGTTAATTAAAGTCACTCACAAGAAAATCTGTTTCTGTTTGGGCTCCATCCCGCTGAAGTAAGCCGAGTGCAGCCTCTGTGTAACTTACTGTTTACAGTGAAACTGAGACTCAGCACAAACAGATGAACGGGCGCTCCTCCGTGGGAACGAAACCAAGAGATGACAGCGTTTATTTAGCAGACACATCTGGAGGGAGAATTTCACTTCACTTTGATCTGAACACACGGTCGCTTCTCGAGCTGCTAACTGGACTGTAAACAATGCAGCGCACGGAGAAGGAAGTCTGGGCTGGAAGTCGTTTAGCGCTAACCGCTGGCTAATCCAAAATGGCTGCTTAATGAACATGGTGGATTGGAAGCAATTAAGTTACGTAGTTATTGTGTTGGGTACAAAGATGGAAGTTATTGGAAGATAACATGACTCAAACACACCCAAAAAGAGAGGGAGCCTATCAGTGTGACAAAGTGAAAACCACATCAATCATTTCATATTCATTGATCATTGCTGAAGGCAGTGTAAGCACAAGCTACACGCTGGTGTATTTCTATATTCCAGAGACAGAAAACTTGGCATGTTAAATGTACGATACTTTCACAGGCTTCTGCTCACATTGGGAGAGACGTTTCAAAGACAAAAGCCTTTCATTCCACCTCATTATCAGCTGCTCTGCGGAGCACTCTGTGGGATATGTCTCTGCATTGGAAACACATCAAATGAGCCGACTGCATTCATCCACTGTCACCTGTGTTTTGACTTTGATGAGGCATTGTGGGAGTTTGAGAAGATTCACAGGAGAGCAAGAGAAAATTCAGGCACAAAGTCCACATGCTAGCAGACTCAGTAAAATGCTTCTCTCTGCACACAGAAATCCTTTTGTCAGTTCAGTTCCCTTTGCTGCTTTTGTGAGAGGACTGTTACACACAAGGCAAACTGATGCGTTTCTTGTGTGGCTCCAAAAAACAAACCAAAAACTGGAAGTATGTAAAAGCAGAGACAGAGAAGAAGATCACAGAGTGTCTACTGGTTTTCTCTAGTACAGTTTTGTTTTGTCTTTTAATGATGAAACTGTGTGACAGATTATCACCCTAAAAGAAAAGGAGTTACAGCAGGAACACGGAAATATAAACTCTTATTATACAGTAAAAACATGAAATACTTGCAGAATGTTGGATTCAGGACATTATGGTGGAGGTTAAGAAACAAGCATCAGACCAATGCTGCTTCCTGTCTTTGTGCTAAGCTAGGTCCCTTGAACTTTATAGGCTGATTTCCTGTTGCTACAAACTGCTAAACACTCATTACATTTTAGAAATGTTAAATTTAATTGCATTGTTTTTGTAAGAGCCAAATTGCGGTGTCTTAATTGTATTGTTTTGTTGGTACTGAGGGTGTTGTTATAATACGACAACTACAGGCAAAAATGTTAGGAAGAGCACTGGATTGTTTTCTGCCATTGTCCTTTTTCACTTGAATGCACCTGTGGATTAATCAATTCGCTGTTTCGCCGCAATCCGGTCTGGCTGCATATCTGTTACAACTCAAGCGTAGCATCTTCTACAGGTGACAGCAAACCCCAACCACACACATAAAAAGATGGCTGACATGACAGCTCCCTAAAAGTCGAGCCAAACACTCTCTATCTCCCCCTGCTGACTGGCTGCAGTATAGGTCATAAAGCCCGCCTCCTCCATGTTAACAGATGGGACATGAGTCAAACTATAAAATCAAAATACATGCCAAGTACATTTTTCTCAAACATGCTTTCTGTCATTATAGTTAGTTTTTATGCTGATTTATGTCCAAGTGTTCAAGTTTACTTTTAATTATTTATTTGATGCTGTCAAAATGATGATTGACAGCTCTGTTGACGAATACGGCTCCTGCAGCCGATCAGTTCCAGATTAGCAGAGTGGAGGATGATCCGCGAGTGGAAACGTAGCTAAAACAATCACTACAGTCATTGAAGTTTCCATACCTGTGAACGTTAACCTCAGACCAACACAAAGGAGCTGTTCTGCTGTTAAACACGCCGGCGTGCGGGATCTTTGCTGTGTTTCTGCGGTAAGTTAAGTGTGTGTTTTGGATAGCGGAAGTGGCTAAAGCAGCACCACCCACAGATCTCTTCTGCGCAGTCTCTGGCTCGAAGTGACGTCACCATCGCAAGATGGCAGCGCCTATCAAAGGAACTATTTTGGCGTCACTTTTGTACAATGAAAGCAGATGGAGACGCGTCGTCCATCTATATCATTGGTTGCAGCCAATGGACTTTCAATACCTCCAGGTACCGCCTTTGTACACCTTACAGTTAGCAGTGAAGTGTGTGTCAACTAAAGATAAAGAGTTTAAACTTCTATCAACCCACTGTTGAACTAAAACACCAGGAACAACCAGGATGTTACTGGAATTAGTGAATGCAACATAGTAAAAAGACTTTCCAATAGTAGGTTCATCTGTAATGTATTGTTCTTCTCTCTTTCCTTCCCAGTCTGATGAAATCTGTGATTAAAGAATAAAAACTTTCTCCTTCAGTTTAAACTCCAAACTTTTCCCAGTCGAGATAATTGCAGCTGTACTGTGTGTGCTAACCAGCTGTGTGCTTAAGTGGAAAAAGTGTTTGAAATAGAGACATCAGATGATCCAGTCTGTGTATTCCCACAACAGGAGAAGTGCAAGAACCGTGTGATATGATACTCAGTTTAAATCAAATCAACACAAAGGAAAAAAAGATCAAATCTGCCAGAAATAGATGCTGAAAAGGCTGAGTCATTCAGAGCTAAACTGCAGCAGTGCTTTTCTGGGCTTCCCCAGAAAGACACCGCGAGAAATTGAGGTCATGCCGAGCGATGAGGTAATTGATGTCACAGCCATGTCGGAGGGCATCGGGGGCACGACCTGCGATGTTTGGCCTCAAATCCAACAGAGTCAGGGTCTGAGAGGGAGAGAAACATTCTGAGTTAGAGAGCAGAAGAGGTTAAAAGGATACGAGCATCTCACAGCGTCTTTAATTACTACTGACTTAAATCCTAAACGCTTAATTAACATCGTTTATTTTTGGAGACATTTTAGGCTAATATCGGGATATTTGACACACAGTCAGTGTGTTTCACAAGCAGCTAAAGAAAGGAGGTTTGAATGAACAAGAGCAACTGTATAATTCACCACAGTGTGATGTAACCTCTGACTGTGAGACTATTGACACATCCAGATACGTTTCTGTGGCTTCTTAAGAATCAGTGCTTGTAAGAGAGTTAAATAAAACAAAGCAAAGTTTAAGGTAAACACAGATGATTAAGGAGACTACAGTCTATTTTTAAATCTGGTGCTTTGTTGCTCTTTTCTTGCTCTTGTTCTTCCTCCCTGCAGTTTCCTTCTCTTCTTAAAGCTTCTGCCGTTGTGACTCTCTCTGGGGATGGGATCCATATTTAATGACCCAGCAGTAGCTGCATGGAAATGGGCCACAGTAGAACCCAGCAAACAAGCCCACTGGCTGCTTCTGATGCTGCATGGACATTTTGTGGAACACATCCGTCCCCCAATGGGACGACCATCGCAGGGTGCTAGCTTAAATGTGTCATTAACTGAGAATAATAAACATAATGTGGGAGGTTTCTTTCTTAAAGTAGACCTGCCTCTCATCATAAAGGGCGACTTTGCTGTTTTTCTTGGTTCTGTTAGGTCTGGTCCACATTAACAGATGATAAAAGTCTTAACAGATGTTTAAAATGTGAGAGAGCCAAACATGACGACAGATAATGACAAACAGTTTTGTTCCTGTAGTGTGGAGAGCAACGATCTGACCCAACCAGCACACCACACACTAACTGATTCAGAGTCCGACTCTCATAGCTGGAAATCTCACTCAATCTCTGGCACTCAAACGAGACTTCAGAGTAAACAAACATGGTGGACGACGGGCAGGAAGAATTGGCGATGATAGTTTTTGGTTTTCCCCCCACACAACAGGATATCTGATCGTAAATATTGAACTTGTTTGATATTTAAAATCGGTGCAGCCACGACGTTCTTCTGAGCAGATCGGGGGAAGTGAAATCACTCTGAACATCCCTCGCACCACAGGAACATCTGGAGAGATCATCTTTATCATCGGCAATTCAGGACTTTGCTTACTTTTGTCAGAAGGGGGGAATCAGCTTAATCATCTTGTAGTGTGTACGTCTTCGCTGCATTAAAAATGGGATATTTTATGATGTAACCATGTTGCTCTAGGGAAACGCTTCCACTAAAATAAAACTGTTTTGGAAGAAAAGTCGTGACATTATGTTTGTAACCAGATATTTGGTTCCACTCTAACAAAGGCACATATCGAGCTGTGGAGTCAGACGTTCAAGCAAACGCAGTCAGAGTGGAGCTGCTGGAGATCCATCACAGCCACAGCCACAGTAAGGCCCTGTGTCAGGGAGGGCTCGGTGTGTGGACCAGGGATGTTTTAAATGTCAAGGTGATTGCAAGTCCAACAGAGACATCTTGTTGTCTCAGTCATGTTTGTGACAATTCGGAAAATGTGAATGGATATTGTCTCTCGACTGGTACATATGCTGCATGGTTTTGCCTTGCAGATAACAGTGTTATTATTTCCAGTGTTCTGATTGGATGACAGGGCTGATGCAAAAGACTGACTGTCCATCAGTCCTCATATCTGAAATACTGCTTCTTTAATACATGTTTATCTATTGTGGAGAAAAGCTTCCTCTCTCAGTCAGTTATTCATAATGAAGCTCTTATCGCTCGCTGTTTTCAATAAGAGCTGTCCGTGTGTGTGTGTGTGTGTGTGTGTTTGTTTTATTAGCTCTATCATCACTGATCTCCAGCTCATTATAAAAAGACTGAAGCCCCGAGTGATGGACAATGTGCCTTCTAAGCTCATCTAGTGAAGCAAAAGTGTGATGGAGAAAGTTTGCAGTAAATGAATGATATAAATTTTAGCCTGTAAAGATGCCACTGAGAACTTATTTATATGAAGGCCAGCATCAAAGTGTTTGACTTATAACTCTGCTGTAGAATGAAGGTTCTGCTGCCTGATTAACTTCAGAATAATTGATTAATAATGCGTTTTAATGTATTATGTGATGTAGTTAATCATAATTATCGCACTCATCACACCGTCAAAAGCAAGTATGCATACAGTGTGTACAGGGTATCAGAATGAGTCGTTACCGCTCCAGCCATTGTGGTCAACGACATCGTGGTGCTGCTTCTTTAGACTCTTCAGCTTGTTAATGATCTGAGCCTTGGTTCAGTTTACACCACGGTAGAGGTCTTTACAGGTCTACCGGAACCAGACCCGGATGGGTTCAGGTCCACGTATTACGTGGTCAAACGGGTCCGGGTCGAGACTCGTTCTGTAATCCTTGGCTCCAGGTCTGTTAAACATTATGTGGATTATTGGATTATAGTGGATGGATTATCTGCACGGACAGGACCAGGGGAGAAGGCTGCGTCACACAGGTTTTTCATTTCGGACCCCAGCCTTCAAATAATTGCCGGGTCCGGGTCCAGCATTTCTTGGTTTTGCACGGGTCCGGGTCCCAGCTTTCAAATAATAGACGGGTCCAGTTCGGTTCCGGGTCGCACAATTGCTGTTGTCGTCTTGTAAATGATCCTTCTTCAGCCTCAGATGTTTTTATTACGTCCTGTTTTTTGTCGCTCTTCCGGTATCGCACCGGTCGCATTAGTCAGTATTTCCTGCTGTGTTCACACATCGCCCAACCTTAGCGTCTGGAAGGAAAAAGTTGGGGTCAAAAATTCGCCCATTTGCTTTCACACTTGCAGCCCCCTCGGACAATGGAAATGTTCAGGAGTGCAGTGCATGTGTGAAAGGGGCTATAGAGAATGCTCCTAATGAACCATAACACAAACATTGACATTGAGGGTTTTAAGGGGGTTGTGTGTATTTCTCTGTGTGTATATCCGTGTGCAACTGTGCACAAATCCCTCCAACCCTAAATCCAAGCAATAAAACCCATTTCATGTGTTCATCAGAGCCTGACGGAGCTGCAGGCGTTCACCATGTTTGTTATGACTCCTGGTAGAGTCATTTAGCATCAGGCTGCAGCGATTTCAACCTCCCGTTGTGTCTCCGGGCCGAACACGTTCCCTTTGACGCAGCAATCTAAACTTTTAGAAAGTCGATACAAGCACCTTTCAGTCAGAGGCCACGTTTACACTCGTCAGCTCGAGTGTGAATGAGCCTCAGCTGGCCAGATCACAAGTCTGATTACTATCTGCCTCTATTTTCCAAGCTATCACACAACAACAGTTCAGCTAGCGTAAGGTAAAAAGTAGCCATTGTAACCCTTAACACTAACACAAGAATGACTGGTAGTTTTGAGTGTTTTATCTTCCTCATGGATTCAAACTGTCCCTGCAATCTCACAGGTATTGATCATTCAGTGGCTGATCTGATGATGAATTATTTAAAGGCTTCAGGAGCTCGGTGCTGCCTGAGTCTGTCTCCCTGTTCCCCTTCACCCAATCTTAGAACCCATTGGCTATTGTCTGACAACTTCATGAGGATATCTGTTTAGAGATATTTATAAAAGCTAAATTGTTGTCAGATGGCCGCTGTTGGGTTTGGGCTTGCGTTCCGCCTCTTCTGCTCTGCACACTGCCACTCTTCCCGCTGACACGCCAGTGGATGGCACCACTTATGCTACAAATGGCAACAGAACACTTCTGACACCAAAAATCACGTCACAATTGCACTAACATGCAGAATCTGTATATAGAGATCACTTCCTGCTCCTGAGGTCCCCTGAAATTACTCACCTCTCCATCAGGAGCCCTCAGACTTCCTCTCCCCATCTTCACTCCTGTACTCAGCTCTTATCAGCCCTGCAGGTTCTTGTGTCCACTTCAGTCTCACTCCATGGGCCTTTCACAAACCGGACCCTCCCCACTCACACTCACAGCTGAACGAGGCACCCTTCAATAAGGGGGCTTATTGAAAAGCTCCGTGGAAAACTGCTGCTATTTGTCAGCTTAAAAGAAATTGTCGAAAAGCTGGGAGGCGACGGAGGAAAGGCAAGCTGCATGTTCACTTTGACATTTTTAAAGATCAAGTTTTTATTTACAACAAAGCAGTCAGGAAGGAGGGACAAGCCCATTCCCCGAAGATAACCTCAAAGTGCTTTTCTCTACAAGTGACAGACTTTTAAATCCATAATCTGTTCCCATTACTTATAATAACTCAACTCTGAAATGTGAAGAATTTGCTTTCTTTCCAGTCCAGTAACTAAGTCAACCTGCTTTTGTGCCTCCAGCCACAATGTCATCTTTAGTTTTGATGACAGAAGATAACATAGGTAGTTAGAAGTCTTCCTATGTGCTCTAGATCCCATCTCAAACAAATTGTTTAAATCCTGCTTCCACAGCCTCTCGCAAGACACAACAGGAATTATAAACCCCTCTCTTTATTGAAGCATCTTCTCCACAGCTTTCAAGACCTCATTGATAAAACCTCCCCTCAAATAATCTAATCTAAATCACCCAGAGCTAAACAATTATAAACCCATTTATGCCCTTTAATTCGTAATATTTTAGAGAAAATTGCTTTTAATCAAGTACTTGTTCATTTAACCAACTGTGCGGACTAGTCAAGTCTAGGGTTGAGTGTGTGACCTAGCCCTATAACCTGGAGTGTGCAAAAAAGAAGGAAAATGGGGAGGAGCTGGACCTGGAATTCATCTAAGCGGAGAAACACCTATGTGGTTAGCTCACCTCCAAGTCCATTAGCAGCTCCTGGAGAAAGCCTTCCGGGGCTGGTCCTCGGGAGCGGCGTGCTCAGTTGCTTCTCCAAACGTTAACGTTATTTCAGGTTTTTAAGATTGGTGGTTGGATCCCCAAAAGAACAAAAAGTAACACTGCTGCTCTTCATCCAATTTCATGAGTAGGAGGGCACAGCACTTTTGGCTCAAAGTTGTTAATGACTTTAGAGTGAATGTGGATGCAAACAATGTGGCGGCCCTTTTTCTTTTAGACCTCAGCGCAGCATTCAATACCATCGACCACGAAATGTTAATAAAGAGACATCGAGAAATGGGTGGGTCTCTCTGGTTCCACTCAGCCTGGGTGCTTGTGTGTCAGAGACTCGTGGTTTTAAATATGGGATTCCTCAAGGAAGCGCTCTTGGACCTATTTTATTTTCATTATTTATGCTTCCACTTGGAAATATTATCTCACATATTATCTCACATCATCGTGTAAATAACCATTTTTATCCTGGTGATACTCAACTGTGTAGGGATCAGATACAGCAGCAAGATTCAGGACGAACTCCCATCACTCCTCTAATCATGCATTCATATCACAAAACTACATAGCTACATGTATAACAGTGACACAGACTCAATAAATCACTCCACATTATGAGTAAAATCAAGGTGGCATTTCTTTTTTGTAAACATTTATTGTTTTCACACTAATTAATAAGCTGGTCAGTCCCTGTAAATATAAAGCTCTTTACAATCACATGAACCCCTTGACACTGATTTTTAAACCCCGCATGCACAACGAGACAGGTATGCTTTGTTTTTGATCATCTGTGCAGAAATCACTGGACTCTTTTTCTTTTATTAAGGCAGAGAACAACAGTGTGTTCACTGTTACATGAGTGTGACTTTAGCTGCTGTTATCACAAGAACAGAGGAGTAGCTGTTTCCACAGACTGCTTGCCAACATTCAGTAGTTACACTGTGAGAAGGATAAAGATTACGTATGCATCTGGGAGAGACAGATGGTTTCACACCTTTTAAATGTCAGGCTAGAGTGCATCTTAAAACACCTCTTGGGGGCATAAACACTTGGTTATTTTGAGATTGAATTCATCCCAGAATACATGAAGTGAGGTTTTAACTGGGTCACTATGTATAGATATATTGCCTAGCTTAAACTGTGGGTTTTACCGTTTGATGCCTTAGTTTGTGCTAAAAGTTTACACCTTTAATTTGTGATTATCAGCCTGTCAATATGGCGTAATAACCCCCCACAATGTAAACAGACATCCATCAGGCTCTAACAGCCAACTGGCCCTGCTTGGTATGCAGGAGCGAGGAGCGCCATAAAACGGCTCATTGCAGGTGACATCCTCCTGAGGGCACGCTGCCAATATAAAGGCTGAACACTCATTCATTGTGGAGCACCAATTCATACTCATTACTCTCTCACATCTGAGGAACATGACAGGTTGATTGAGACTGCTTAAAAAAGGCAGACCCAAACTGTTTCTCGTTAGCCAACTTTTCATCAACAATACCCGCGTTCCTGTGCGATTTGATTAATTATCGCTGGAGTCTCAGGAGCACAGCGCACACTGAATGGGGCCAGGATCATGCTCAAAAGAGGGCTACAGCAGTGAGGCTGGGACAGGAAGTCAGTGAAGGAGAGAGACGGGAGGAGGCACACCAACAAGTTCACTCTACAAGGGCAGTGATGGAGGAAGAGTTTCGATGCTTTACTTCCTTCATTATTAATACCAACTATAAAGAAGCTTTTGCATCTGTATAAACTGTTAAAATATCAGCTGTGATGGGGGACATGTGGGCAAACAGTTGCCTCTTCAAACATTCGACACACGCAGAGCTGCATTAGCATTCATTGGATTTGTGTCTGGAAACCTGCCGACTGGATGTCCAATTTTGACTCTCCTTTTGCATCCTGTCACAGCACAAATACTCCCCGTAAAATCATCAGTTTCAACTCACTGCTGAGTCAGCCTCAAACGGGCCCTGGTCGTCCCAAAGGAAACATTTTGGACTCTGAAATCTGAAAAACGAATTTGCAGTTAGAGAAGAACCTTCAGCTTCACTCTGGGCTTTCAGGAATAAAAGAGTTACTTTTTACGAGATAAATCACCATGGCAACTTACACTGCACGCCTAACCTGCTCTGGAGCAGGTGTTCAACATAAAAAAAAGCATCTATTGACCTTCAATCCCGGCAGCTAGGCTATGTGAGCGGCTCATGAGAGGGCAGGAGGGCAGGAGACCGGCTCAGAACTTTGGATGATTTTTCATATGAGAGGTATTGTTGATGCTTTTTACTGCTATCCATTGGTGTGTCTAAGTGGTGTCCTGGGGCAAACCCCTCCCCTGAAAGTTGATTGGCCAACCCATAATCCTACACTATGATTGGCCGTCTGGCCAGTCAGAGGCGGGACTTATGTGGTTTAGCAACAGCTTTGTTACTAGCCTTTGTGCTATTTCAATGTGACACATTTTCTTTTGTCTGTACTTTTGTGACTATTTATTTTTGACTCCTTAAATGATTAAACATGGATGTAATGTTGCCACTCTGTTGTGTTATTTTGTAGCCTGTAGCCGTCCCTCAGCCGTCGCTGCTTACAGTCCCGACTGATTAAAGCAGCCTTGTGTTTGTTGTTCCGATAACATGTGAAAGTACGACTTTTCATCACTTTGAATTTTGTCTTTGTATTGTTTGTTGTTTGACACGTCGGGGCTGCAGCTGAAAGATGTCTCTAACACACCGTACGGATACATCTGAGCCACTCAATCATATAATGGATTACACAGATTCTTGTGCTATAATGATGGAGCAGTTGATATTTAAAGCCTGAATATGTAATATGTAATATATGTGTGCATATTCACACATTGATTTTATGCCAGCTATCTGCAGCTGTGTTGCTTTTAGTCTTGATTACGTGTTTGTACTTGTTTAATAATATTTTTGCTCTCACTTTCGTCTGTTTTGAGTAAACATGAAATCATTTCAATGCTACAGTCAATCGTATTAGTTGTAATCCATCACTGTCCGGAAAAGCAGCGACAGTGACTGTGCATCCCAGCCTCTTTGTTTACTGAAGGTAAACAACTCCACCTGAACATGTTTTCTTTGGGGTTATAAATCAAATGTATCCACACAGAAGTTAATGTAAACTGTGAATCCACGCTTTGACAGTAGAGATCGTTAATCCTGGTTAGTGACAGCTCACTGATGTGTGTATTGATGTGCAGGAAGTGAAGACACTGACTCTCTATCTGTGCCCAGCTGTGGCTCAGCAAGATAACAGCTACCTGGCTGCTATCTTCCTGACTTTGATGAGTACAGATGACAGCGGATGATGGACAGCAGACCTTATTATGGATTTGACATTCAGATCAGGGGGATCAGAAGAGCAGAAGCAGGACCTCAGAGGGCAGGGACGAGGCCGTCTGCGGTCCTGACTGTCTGCTGGAGGGTTGCTTTTGTAGAAGAAGGCTCGAGGCTTTTCTCCCCTCGTTTAGTTGGACTTTATCGAGTCCAATTTCAGGGATGAAAGATACAAAAGTAAACATCAGTTGATTTATGGTCATTCAAAAATGAGGAATCCATTTAAACATTGGAAAGCTCAGTCTTAGTCCAAACAAAATGCTTAAGTTTTTATGCATGCATCCACACTATCATCTTTGAGTTTCTACTTGTTCCTTCTGCTGGACTCCACAGGCTCTCAGACACATAAAGGGTTTAGGTGAAAGCCGATCATTCATCTGAAGGCATCAAGATGCCACCAGAGGCTCTTAAATCTGATCTGGGCATTGTGAGCTGCGGTGATAAAGGCCCGTATCCTCCAAGATAAGTGTTCCCATAAAAGACGAGCACACTGTGTGGATCAATGTGGGGAGCTCCAGGATGCCTGACCTCCATGGGCTAAGAATAAGTTGATATTTCCTCCTCCGGTGACAGTTTTAGAGTCTCTCGGCCCCTCACAGGGAGACTTGTTTGGCAGGGAATCAGGAGGTTAAAACGATAAGGACGTTAAGGATATTCAGTGTCCCTGACTTCTAAAAAAGGAGGACAGGAGACGTCAAGCTCTGTATAACTTTCATGTCTCAGGTGTGTTTTTAAACTTTCATCGACTTTGTAGAAAAATCCGAGACAAAGATGTCAGCTGTGACTTGCAACCAGTTCATTCAAAGTGGAGATGGGTCTGACTGCAGACCTGCACTCTCTGTCAGGACAGGAAGTGATGGACTTTTTTACGTATCCCAATTATACATTCTAGGCCTATTATATTAAGATGTCATGACATAAAGAACAGGCTTATTCTTTTAAGATAAATTGAGGTTATAACTATTCCTGCCCTCCATGTGTGCCAACATCGCTGCAAATTAAAATATTTATTGGCCTCTTCAGGTTTACAGTACGACTTATTAGCTTATTGTGTCAAAATACCAACAGCTGTCTGTTTTTCATGTTAAACTGAGCTGATTGCATCTATTCTGAATGAGAAGTTTGTTTTTTTACAAACAGAAAAAACTGCAGACTATACGAGCTTCATTTGTTGTATAAATTTATGTAACTCACTCCCGCTTATCCCCCTGTTTTTACTGAATGCATTAGCAACAAGTATAAATAAGATACTGTTAGCCAGGCTAACAGTGGAGCAACTGAAAGATAAATGACAAGAGCGCCAAAACCGATAGGATTTTATTTTATAATTTAATGCGTGCAGTTCCTGTCCTGTTAAACCAGAAGTGTCTACCCGATTTTATTTTGTAATTTCATGCATCGATTTCCTGTCCTGACAGTGGAGCCCGCAACGGGACCGAGATGAGAGTGCAGGTCAGCAGCCTTGTTAAAGTTGGAATAATAAGTAGGAGGATAAAGTCTGTTTGAGGATGCAGAAAAATCACTCCCAGAAACAGCAACTGTCCAATCATAGTCCTGCAAGTCTATCAAGCTTTGGATATTGACCTGTTGAAAGCAAGTTAGCCTATTGTTACTGGCCTGAGCCTGTCCCTTTAAGACAGTGGCCTAATGGGTAATGGAGGCTGTGTTGTTGTGTTCCCATGAGAGAACGTGTGGTTTCCAGTCTATGTATGTACGGCAAGAAGTGACCAGTTTCGGCAAATATACTCCGTGTCTCAGCCGGTTTTCCGACGGAAGTAACTTGGACTGCTAGTTACCGAGCATCAACGAGCCAAGCAGCGGTGCCATACTAAGGTTAGGGACAACAGAGCTGAAGGAGGTAACACTGTGCATGCGGAGTTTAGAACAATGTCCTTTTATCTGCCAGAGTTGCCAGATCAGATTACAACTTCAAACCTCAAGTCAATTCAAAGCAGGCCAATTATAAATATATCAGATATCAGTGTTAAAAACACGAACCTAACACAAGCAACACAAAACACAACAAGCTGTCACATCTGCATCAAATAACCAGATAAAAAATGTCTATCTGTTTTTTACATGTGAACTGGAGTTGTCCTCCAACTTTCATAGACTTGAAATTCTCGGTTTAGTTGAGGTGAGGGGGTTGGCGCCTGGGTAGAGCATGCGCTAGACAGAATAGGAGGATTCGTCCATAATGATGCCTGTTTGCATCACTAGAACATGTATTTGGATGTGTCTGCAATATCATCAGAGTTGAAAGCAACATGCAGGCAAGCAGAAAAGAGCAAAGGCAGCTCCACTTTACGGAACGCTAATGACTTTATCAACACGCCCACTCAATCGCTGTGAACGCTCCGGACAATTACCTGCACACACTGGCACACATTACCCAGGCTTCGTACCAGGAGGCTGGCAGGATAAACTCTGTGTATTGTCTGATTCAGAAAGCTGTGTTCACACATGCAGGCCCTCAACATTATATCCGGACATGTTCAGGAGTGCAACGAACGTGTGAACAAATCAACAAATTGTGAAATGCACCACTGCTGTCGTAGCACAACCACAATAAATGAATCAAATATTGCCAAGAAGTATGAGCAAAAAAAGACCAACCTGCACGTACACAAGCACATGCACACAGACAGATTTACATTGAACACTCACAGCATGTCTGTGCAAAGGCTCGTTGTGATGTTTGCATGATTCATTTCACTGTTCCTGATTTATTTGAAGAGGCTGCTTCGTTCTTCATATGAACATTTAAAAGCTCCTATTTCTCCCTGATACACTCAATCCGAGTCTTTCATGTGACAGCTTTATCGCAGGTATTGCATCACATGGTGAGAAGAGGTAGGGGAGTTCAACCATTTAAGGTCAATTATATAAGGCTTTAAAACAGTGCATTAACATACATGCAGTTATTTTAGTATTCATGTTTGCTGTCTAGAAGAAGCCTGTGTTTGTCAGGATTTTTCTCACACACACAAGAGAGAACAAAAACCCATCAAACCCCACTTTCTGAGTTTACCTTCCCACTAAGGATAGCAAAGTCTAGACTTGCTAATCAGGATCGAATCAGCCTCAAAGCCCACCCTGCTGGTCTCTCTCTCTGTCTCTCACACACACACACACACACACACACACACACACACACACACACACACACACAGTTAATTAGAAAGTGGTGCTGACGGGGAAGAGAGGAGCTCTGAGCACTCTTTCTCCATCAGTAGCTCCTAACCAATCTGACCAATCTTTTCTAATCAGGTTTAACTCCATCTGACCGTGAGGGGAAATGGAGACGATGCTCGGTGAGCTTGTGATTTCTCAGTCCGAGCGCTCAGACGGAGTGCCTCCTCTTCCTCCTCTACCTGCTGAGGATAATGCACTTTGTTTGTAACGTGATTAAAGCTCAGAGAGAAGCTTTGAAGCTGCATCCGAAATCATTTTGTGATTTGAGGAAATAGATCCCTAACTCACACCAGGTGCGCGGTAGAGCTGTGTGTTTGGGAAAATGGGTATTGAATATTTCGGAAGTTGATGCCATTGTTTGGGCTCAAAGTGAGGTAACACTGAACCCTCCTGAGGATGTCAAGGACATATATCACATATCAGCACATAATTGGTTTTAAATCAAAGGAGAGAGCCTTCACTGTGGTCCGTCTTTATATTCATCTCATCTCAGATGTTACAATGTTAGAATATTTCATTTAGCAGACATACATCTGAGAGTTAACACAACACAAGCAACGATCGAGACAGGAGGGAACAAAGTCAGTAAGGTGCTGACAGGCCATGCACAGGGTGTAAAGATTGTTTTTTCATCATCAACAACATCGTCATTATCATCATCTATAATATCCTAATCAACATCAACAACATCCTCGATGTCATCATCATCAACATAATCAATATCATAAAGAGCCGGGTCTGTAGCTTCTTCTTAAAGGTGAAAGGGACTCTGTGGACCGAATGGAGTTTGGTAGTTCGTTCCACCACCGGAGGACTACAGAGGAGAAGAGTCTAGTTAGAGACTTAGGGCCCTGTTGTGATGGGAGCACCAGGCGCCTTTCATTGGCAGAGCGTAGTGGGCAGGACGAAGTGTAGACCTGGATGAGGGTGTTCAGGTAGGCAGGAGACGTTTTTGTTGCTGTTTAGTAAGCGAGCAACAGGGTTTGAATTTGATGTGAGCGGCGACTGGGAGCCAGAGGAGGGATATGAACATTGGAGTGAAGTGCTGGTTTGGGTTGACTGAAGAACAGTCGCACTGCTGCGTTCAGGATCATCTGCAGATCATATGCTGATGACACTCTTAAATTTGACCAGCTACATCGCACGCTTAAATAAAACTATAACTAATAAAGCAGGAGCCAGTTTGCTTAGCATAGCATGAACACTGAAAGAAGGGTTGGCCACTGGCGAGGCTTAGACTCCTTGTAAACATAGAACATGTTTTTTTTTAAATTTGTGTTTGTGGAGAGAATACAATAACCAGATATATGTGTGAGGTGCAGACAAAGCCAAGCTGGCTGTTTCCCACAGGGCTTCAGTCTTTTTCATTTTTCATTTCGAGAGAGGTACCAGTTTTCTCGTTTAACGTTCAGCAAAATGTCAAGTAATTGCTTTAACACCCTCTATTCAAAGAGCCTCTGAAAGGTTTAATTTCCTTTTATTAAATGGGATCATTGTTGTACTAGCTCTGCAGCATGATGGCCGCTGCGGCATCTGGCCGCTGCCATCGGGGAAGAAGGAGGCGGCGGCTCTGAAGGCTCGGTGGAGGTGAACGTGATGTTTTTTATGTCATGTCCATGTTGATGCATCGTTTCACAGGACGCGGCCGCCGTCTGCTAAGAGGAGCTGTTAGGGCACTGCAGATGCTCTCTCGCCTCCTCTAAGGACTGCTTCACACACACACACACACACACACACACACACACACACACACACATTCCCCACCGCTTTCATGACTGTTTTCTGATTACTCTTGCTAAGTTGAACAAATCCATCAGAGGTAACTGAAGGAATGACAGTGGCTCATTTGCTGCGACAGTCATGTCTGTTTGGCAGAGTGGCAGCACCACAGGGCTGATTTCACAGCGAAGTCAACAGGAGACAGTCACTGATGCAGTCACTTGGTGTGAAAAAACACAGCCTGAGCACCACCGTGTGAGCACAACATGAACACATTTACAGCCAGATCCTCACATAGTTAACATCATTTCAGAGTGCATCCGGGACAGAAGAAAACAACTTGTTTATTATTTACGGAGACATAAATGCTTGTACAACTTTAGCGCTGCTTTGCAATGACTGAGCATTTGTCACATTAGTGAAACACTCATTGACTCCTATTTGACAGCGAGTGCTTTTTAATGTTCACCACGCAGAGGAGGAAGGAATCCAATTTCCATCTTCTGCATAAAGCTATTTCCTGGAGTTCTCCATCCTTTACTTCCTCTAATTAAATACAACTCATTGCGATGTAAAAATAGAAAGTGTGTGTGTGTGTGTGTGTGTGTGTCTAACATGAGCAGATTTGTTTAACCCCGTCCTATCGCCATGAGCGGCTCCAAGCTGTCAGTGTAACATTGTTGGGTTGATTTCTCCCCCTCTGCTGTCAGGAGGTATCTGCAGCACTGAGGTCACAACCATCAGCGGTTTGTGCAATAAAACACAAAACTCTTTCTCCCCCGATGACCCCGGACTGAAGTTAATGTGCTGAAGTACTTCGACTTCTACATTTGTGCGTCTGTTGTTGTGTTGTTGTGTGTTGAGACTGTGTGAAGATACTGAGGGTTTGTATTACTGACAGCATCATTAGAGGCAGTGGGATGGCGGTTGTAATGAGTCAGCCGTCACTCAGTGATTAGCATCATTAGCCTCTGCTGCAGCTTCGCTGTTTCAGCCATGACGTTTTGCATTGTAAAGGAGCAGGGTTTTAACACGGGCTTTTCCTCACATTTATTATATTTCTGACTCATAATAATGGAGGCTTTTGGTTAAAGTGGTTAGAATTATTTTACATAACTTAGGCTGACTCATCAAGCTTTATAAATTGGAAGGATTAATAAAAACTTTTTATGATATTTCGTGGTTATTTAGCACAAACCTAACTGGGGTTTGGAGATTTATATATTTTTTTCAACAAAGCTTTTAATTCTTTAACAGCATAAGCATAAAGTTAATTGGGCGGGATGCTGCAGGACTTGCTGAGGTGGGTGTGGCATATATATTGTTATAAAACGCTTCCTTTATTTTATTTTAATACCTGATTCCTGATGACATCATGGCTTTATACACATTTGCTCTTGCCAGTTACTAATCCATCCATCCATCCATTTTCTATACCGCATGTGCTGTTCAGGGTCGCGGGGGGGCTGGAGCCAATCCCAGCTGTCATTGGGTGAGAGGCGGGGTTACACCTTGACAGGTCACCTGTCAATCACAGGCAGGGTTCCCACGTGTCCTTGAAAACCTGGAAATTTAGAGACTAGTTTTCCAGTCCTGAAAACTCCTGGAAATTGATTAAAAATGACCAAATATCCTGGAAATAATTTCTGTTGTCCTGGAAAATTTTAATTTACTTTAGCCCCTTACTCAGATGGCCTATGTTAACTTAGGTGTGTATTTTTGTTTGAAACATGAGGGTTGGTAGGATTAACTGTGCGGTATGACAGGTTTGCCCTCACCTGGCACGCAATGTCTCCTCCTAGTGCTGGCTGTATTTTTAAACCCATTGCGTTTTGAGTTTTGACCCCTTGAGGTTGCTGTACCTGGTTAGTGTGCAGTATTGAAGCAGCAGATTGTTAGCAATGTGAAGTGAGCAGCTAATAGTTATATTCCTGTAAGTATGAGCACACGTCATTTTATGTGAAGCATGTGAAGTAAAATGGATTGTTTGTTTAGATAATATTATCGTGATGCTAATTTCTGTTAGCATGCAACTACACCTGTTCTTTTGACTTTAAATTACTTGATGACATATTCTGATGTCAGCTAGCTGGTAGGACAAGTTTGCCACCTCAGCTCCAGTCTCGGCTCCCAGAGCTGTCACATTCACAATCGAGTCCTGCGAGCGATACAAGATTGCTGCCTTGAGACACTTTCTAACCAACCAAACATATGACACTTGAAAATTACAGTCTTTTTGTTTTCAATTTATTATATTCTTTCAGGTGTAACTTGGTAGATTAATGTACGACTTCGCCCCGCCATTCTGCCTCGTTTTACACAGAAGACGGAACATAACAGAGGTGTAATAATCCCGCCTTGAACTAGCAGTGTAAAAGGGGCTTGAGAAACTTCATCATGAACCCTGTTAAAGGTTAAATGTGTCAGTACTAGGCCTACCGGTAAATTATATGACCGTTTGCAAGAGAGTGCTGTCCTGCTGTCAAGAAAAACTCCTGGAAAATGATTTCTTAAAAAGAGTGGGAACCCGGACAGGGCTGACACACAGAGACAGACAACAATTTAGAGTCACCAGTGAACCTAACGAGCATGTCTTTGGACTGTGGGAGGAAGCCAGAGTTCCCGTACGGACCCCACGCATGCACAGGGAGAACATGCACACTCCACAGTGAATAGGGATTCGAACCAGGAACCTTCTAGCTGTGAGGTGAAAGCTCTAACCACTGCACCATGCAGCCAACAATTACTAATATGTGCACATATTTGTTTTTGAAAAGAGGGATCTCATTGGTTATGATAAAACTGAAAAAGTAAATACTGAGAGGAAGTGACATCACTATGGATCCAAGAGAGGTGAGCTGATGGAGCTTTACAACAGTAAATCAGTTCCTCCATATCAGCTGCAGTAAATAAAATATTGATTTCTTATTTCTCAGTTATATGTGTATCACTACAGCATCAACATTAACCAAGAGTTTGTTTTTTAAACTGTCATGAATGTTCACATTAGACATGTTTTCTGTCAGGTACGTCTTTCTAACCTGCAGTTTAATATGAGTGTAACCCTCCGATTGATTGTGTTTCCTTTTCTGTCTGACCGCCTTTATTTGCAGCTGTGATTACACATCCTCAGATGGCTACAATTTCATAAGTACAAAGTTAATATAACATAAAGAATGATGGGTAAAACTATGACAAATGGATGAGTTCCAATAATTACCTTTGAATTACCTTTGAATTATCCTGCTTTCCATTTTATTTTCTATTATCCCTAAAGGATGAGATAGATTCTGTGTTATCTTTCCTTACTCGTGCATCTGCCCGAGGCTTTTCTCCTCCGCTGCGTCTCATCCATTCTCACCTGTGATGTATTCTCTTTGCTCTGTGTCGGCCACCAGCTTTGCCCCGAGATTTAAGACCCCTGCCCTGAGGAGGTGACGTCCATAGTGCCTGCCTACATCTCCTCATAAACACCACCCATTCATTTTCCCCCTGTCACCTGAACACCATGGCCATACAGCGAGGACCTTGACAGACAGACAGCCAGGGGGCCCGGTCCCAGGCCCTCGGTCCCACAGCCTCAGCCGCTCAGCCTCGCAGCACGGGGAGCTGCACACGGGCTGCCAGCTGATAAATGAGCTGACAAGCCGTCTTCCCGTTACTCATTTCCCTCCTGAGGGAGGTACAGAAAAGAGAAAAAAACAGGAGCATTAGGAGGAGAGAAAGATGGAAAGGGAAAAAAATGAATTGACTTTGCAGCAGGGCTATTTTTAGTACGTCTGTAATGTGCTCCATTAGTTTGAGAGGGTACAAGAGGGAGAAGGGGCTGAGGGGTGCACAGGAGGGGCACAGGTGGGAGAGAGGGATTGGGTCAAGATAGAGGAACAGAAAGGATGAGGGGCAGCGGAAATAAAAGAAGAATGAGCTGGGTGTGGAGAGGTTGGAGATAAAGGGAATAATTAAGGAAAGGGGAGATAGAGGAAACACAAGGTATGTTATTAAAAAAGCAGAGACGGATAGCCGCGCTCATGATGAGAGAATACACCGTGTTTGCTTGCAATCATTTCTTGGACTAATTGCCTCTCTGCTGCTGCACAATGGCTCCATCTTGACATCCACACGGTTATATTTCCTCTCCTGTGAAAGCTGAATTCTAATTTTGTCGGGGATCGTGCTGCAGTCAGAGGCGTGGTAAATAGATCTGACAAAAATGTTGTATGCTCTCTTGTCTTCCGTGACAGGTAATTGCAAAAGACATCCTTTACAATGTCATGAAAAGTTTTTTTGTGCATTTTTCTGCCAGTTGTTATTCGTGTAGAACATGACTGGTTAGACTGCAGAAGCAACAGAAGACAGGTCTCTCCAACCAGCAGACACACTACGAGGTTGGTGTTTTTCTCTTTGCCTCTAAATCTCTGTCAGGTGACAATATAAAACGTAACCACGACACCGAAACACAGAGGAGCATCTTTGAACGGCGCGTGAGCAGGGGTCTGGGAGGACAGGAGGGTACATGTAGATAAGAGAAGCTCAGACAATGCTTTTCTGTACACCTTGCCTCATGATGCTTATCGTTCTCATCCACAACAACCTGCCTGATACTTTTCTGTGTTAGCTGATAAACAAGGATTTTGGCTCTGTGTGGCCTGTGTGGACCTCTTTTCCTGGCAGCCCTGTGCTGCAGACACATTAGCAGTAAATAAAGGACATGCTCTTCATCCTGGAGCCCCAGTGGGTCTTAAAACTGGAGTCTTCCTCGTCTAGGACTCAGTGACATGGCTGAAACAATCCTTTAAAAGGACTTCTTATTGAAAAGGGAAGGTCGGGTGAAATTTACGCCGGTATCAAGTGGACTTTAATGCTTCCTCAACATCCATCAAAGCGGCTTTTACAATCCAGCTCAGACAGAGTCTAGTTTCCGAAACAATGGTGACAATAGAGAGCTTCAATCTGCTGCCAGAAGCCCCTGCCTGCCGTCCCCAGCACCGCCTCATCACCATCATTCATCTCACAGTTATTTGATTCGGATGATCAGAGGGCTTACTGCCATTCCCATTGTTTCACCACAGCAGTGTTGATCTGCTAACAGAGAGGAAGTGGGAGGGAGAAATGGATAAATCTGTTTTCAGTTACAATCACAGCACACAAAGATCTGGTCTGCTGCACACAAACACAACGCAGTAACCTGTCAAAGTGTCACAAGCTGCGTCTGCACGAACAACACGCAGCCTCCGCTCTCATGAACCTGAAGAAACACAAACACATTCATCAAAGCGTTTGTTTATTACAACAGAGATAGTTTTACAACACGAGGAATATATCTTGTGTTCCTATGTGGCCCATCAGGATGTGAAACAGGACAAATTCATATGTTAGCATGATACGTTTTTATGTTACATGTAAGGCTGCACTTATCAAAGATTTTATATCAACAGTCACATAAATATGTTTAACACTGGAACTGCCAACGGGTACAATTTACCCGCAGCTGTCTTTTATAATAATAAAAATAAAATAATGAAGCCCCCCAGTCTTTGACTTTTCATAAAAGTGTGTTCGGTAGCGCCCCCTATTGTTAAAACATGTCAACATGAAGCCAGATTTTAAAAATGGCAATTTTTACTGATAACCGCCAGCGGGTCAAATTTACCCAGATATAGAACGCCGTCATTTTCACGCTATTAATTTCACGCGTCTAGATTGATGCATTGTATGTTGCTATGGCAACGCCTTTTTTTCTACTACTGTGCGTCATCAAGTTGCTCATCAAGTCATAAACTCCAATTCAACATGGATAAGAGGAAGAGACGCATGAATGTAAATCAGGCCTTAGATTTACTCAGAGCCCTGCACCCTCTGGATGCTGTGTTTTGGTTTGTTTTCTGCGAGGCACCTCGTTCAGAAAGTGCTTTGCTAATAAAGTGTTTGTTATATATATCTATTTAATTGTCATGTTGTCATTTTGTAAGCTGCATAAAGACACCACATCTAGCATGTCATTATACAACTTTGTGTTGTAAAATGATAAATAAATTAACCTAGTACCTTGAAAATCAATACATTCTAACGCCTGGATGCCACAGGACCCGTGTCCGGCACGTTCCATCTGCGCCGCGGTTCTGGTCTGTCAGATGGCGCGAGCCCTCGCACCCACAGGAAGCATGTCTGATCCGCAGCGCAGCGGCCCAAGCAGCTGGAATCATGAGATCACAAGATTGCGCGAGAATTGCGTAATCACGTGATAACATCAATGTTAAACTGAGCAACACACAAACAACAGTTCAGTTTGCACCTCCGAGGTTGATTATCTGCTCATTTGGAGATCATTCTGTGATTTTTGTGCTTCTACCATGGCTGAGAACACTGCTTAATTAAAAGTGTTCTTTTTTCAAGATTTCAGTGTGTTGGGAGTCTGTACCGGTATGTTTTATTTTGAAATGACCGGATGCTGTGTGCTGTTTTCGTGTGTCACTTCCTGTTTGGAACGATCTGCTCTGTTCAGCTTGACGCATGTTTGAAACGGCCTCCGTCAAAAAGAGACCCGGCGCGTATCTTTAGCAGAGCAGAGCGGAGAGACGCTTCTGGGACGTGCCGGAGACCGACTGAGGCGTGTGCTGTGGAATCACGAGCATTGACTTGAATGTGCGCAATCGACTCCGGAGGTCGCGGCGCACACGGAACGCGCCTGACGGATCATGTGGAATTTGAGGGTAATAGTGGGTAAATTTTACCCGCTGGCAGTTTTAGGTCTACTGTGACCCCTGGTGGTTCTAACAGGGCTGTCTATTTCAGTGATGAACATACACAGTATTATTGTCCACATGGCTCCTCAGCTCAGTGTTTTGATCAATGACTGTATATAAAGATGGACGACGCGTTATTGTCACTCAGTTCGAGAGCCTATTGGAGGAACATTTAATTAAATTTTACATTTAATTCTCAACAGTGTATTCAATACGCCTCTGTAACACACCTTCCTAATCCATCACCTCTCATTCTTATAAAATGATTATCAAGAGAAGTGCTGCTGTGTGAATGTTCCAAAGTGTGGGCTCTTTCTGTTCCTGCCAGTAAAACACTGAAACTGAACTCATCATCAACATTTCTGAAAGTTGTTGATAAAATGTTAACGCCTCAGTTCGTGTTCCTCCTCCAGCAGCCAAGAACAACTGACTTGCTGCCATTTGGATATTATGACAGCGTGTGTGTGAGTCAGATTACAATGGCTGCTGACATGTTGTTTGTCCACCCAAGACTAAACACTCCTTTATTTTGCTCATAACCAACCCACATCTCAAATGTGTGGGCGAATAAAGGAGGAGGTGTTAACAGTTCTTTTACGCAAAACAAAACAAGGATGGAAAATTCTAGTAAATTTCTGGTTGGGTTGAATTTGTGAGGCCGTGCTGAAGCAGAAAATGCTAAAAGTGATTCAGGAGCTTCAGGAAGTCGATGCTCCTGCAGCCATTTAAAAAAAACAAGCAGTTTTACATCTCACCAGATTTTCTGCTGCTCTGCTAAAAGGTTGCAAACACAAAAAATATCCTTTTCTGTCTCTGTATCCCTTCCTCCTGCCGCTTGTCCTTCCAGCATTTTCTAAATGCCAAAAAATGTCTGCAAAACTGTTCTCCCTGTAATTATTTATGTCTCTCTGCTGGAGCTAATGCTGGCAACTGTTGGACTCTTACAAACACGAAGCTCTCCAGGGTGGTGCAGATGGACGGCATGGTCAAAATGGGTTTAAATTGGACCTAGAGAATGGCTGGCAGATACACAGAGTTGAATTGAGGTTTGGAAGAATGGTGGACTCTTGGGTTGGCGTGGTGTAAGGACAATACACATGCTGCCAGCAGAACAGTTTGGTGACCACAGCCTGAATGAGCCTCAATGACAAAGCAGATTTATAATCCCTGGCCTTAGAACACTGACCTTTCCACACTGTTTTCCATTAAGATCGTCTGGTAGACAAGGAGTGACGCAACAGTTGTGTATCAATGCTCTCAGTTTAAAGAGATACCCTGAGCAAAAAGTACTTTAAACAGATAAACAACATATCACTCTGAGAGTGACAGTGAACAATCCTTTTCAGCAGTGAACTCAAATTAATGACAGGACATGCACCTTCCAATGGATGAAATGTTGAATTCTTCTTTTCTTTGTTTCCCTCACAGTCACTACATGAGCCGCCATCATCCCTGCTGCCTTTGGCACCACCTTTTAGTGGGAACTCATTATGATTTAATCTGTCCTTCACCCTTTCTGTTTCCACTCCCTTTGCCCCTCCTGTCTCCCACTTTCTCTGTTCCTCTGTCCTTGATGGTCTCTCCACTTACAGTTTCCACTTCAGTCTTTTCTTCTGGCTCATGGGGTGAAATACTAATCCAGCAGTATACACCGATCAGACATAACATTATGACCACTGACAGATTAAGTGAATAACATTGATTATCTCACCACAATGGCCCCTGGCAGTGGTTGGGATACGCTAGGCAGTAACTGAACATTTTGTCCTCAAAATGTGCAAGTGTGAGGATGTCAGCGACTTTGACAAGGGCCGAACTGTGATGGCGAAACGACTGGGTCAGAGCATCTCCAAACATGCAGCTCTTGTGGGGGGTTCCTGGTCTGGGTCATGGCCGGCCAAGGCTCATTGATGCACGTGAGGATTGAAGGCTGGCCCGTGTGGTCCGACCCAACAGAAGAGCTACTGTAGCTCAAACAGCTGAAAAAGATGATGCACTATGGGAAGAAGGTGAGCCGGCGGAGGCAGTGTGATGCTTTGGGTGATGTTCTGCTGGGAAACCTTGGGTCCTGCCGTTCATGTGGATGTTACTTTGACATGTACCACCTACCTAAACATTGCTGCAGACCAAGTACACCCCTTCATGGAAACAGTATTCCCTAATGGGAATTAGGGAATTGCAGACATGGTTCAGGAATGGTTTGAGGAACACAATGAGTTCAAGGTGTTGACTCGGCCTCCAGATTCCCCAGATCTCAATCCAATGGAGCATCTGTGGGATGTGCTGGACAAACAAGTCCGATCCATGGAGGCCCCACCTCGCAACTGACAGGACTTAAAGGATCTGCTGCTCACGTCTTGGTGTCAGATACCTCAGCACACCTTCAGAGGTCTAGTGGAGGTGTCAGGGCTGTATAGGCGGCAAAGGTGGGACCTACACAATATGAGGCCAGTGGTAGATTTCTGGTCTAGTTTGCTTTGTTAATGACTGTGTGTAACTTAGAGTGTCTGAGCAGAAGAGGGAGTTTTTTTCCTGACAGACGAGCCTGTACTACACATAACTGCCAAGTATTATTTCCAACTATTTATTTTATATTTACCCACATTTCTACTCATGCCTAACTGAGGATTTGTGTCCTCTGTCGTCTTGTGCGTGGCATTTCACACATTTGTAATGAGCAGGAGTACAAATGATGTTGAACCGCTGGTTTATAGGGTGTTTTTTATGTCCTGTTAGCTGGCTGGCTGCTCCCTGCGGTTTGCTCTAAGGTTATCTGAAGAGGTGTCTAATTGGTACAATGGAAACAAAAGTGGTGTTGGAAATTCTACAAACAACAGACAGCAGAAAATGAGACCATCTGCTTAACATTTCCAGATGGCTCTTAAAACGTGCATTTGCAAATTGGATTGAGAGTTGATTCGAGTCTGCTGCTGATATCCACAAAATTGGTTGATAAAGCTGTTCTCAGAGTTTTTATACCACGGGGAGGAATTTAAACATGTTTTAAAAGCTTTGAAGGTTAAATTAGCTGGAATAAGAAACATTTTTAGATCCCCTAACTGAAGTACCAGCCGATGTACAGTAATTTACAGTAGATTCTCCATGCAAAGCTCTCTGCATTAATGTGTCCCCTGATATCTGTGCTGGAAGAATTCAAAGCATAGATAAGAGCTTTATTCCAGCACTGGGAGCACAGGCAGATCTGACTTTATTATTTTATGATGGCTTCTTAAGAGTCTGTTGGAAAAGCTGCATTATTTACAGCCAGTCAGCAGCCATGGATGAAATACTCTCCGTACTTCAAAGGCCTGTAGAGATGAGAGCAAGGTTCTGGGACTGCCACCTAATGTCTCTAATGTCTGTAATTAAACATTTATAGTTGCCCATAAATAAATTCATATTATAAACAATAATAACTATACATAATTTTCTAGTTAAATCTGTGTTACTTCAATTATAAGAGTAGAAAACATCATTCTAAAGTCAGTTTGACATATTTTGGTAAAACTGTAACTGATGGCAACATTTAGGAACTTAACAGCAGAAATCCCATGAATGTGGCAGCAGAAGTTTAACTATACTGAGGCAGGAGATATTCTTGCTTTTTAACCTTGCTTTCACGCACACAACCGTCTGCATGAACGTAATTGTTCACATACTTGTCTCTGTACTAAGCGTGTTACTGGAGGATACCTCTAGAGGGCGCACCATAGAGCTCAGGCTGTATGTAACTCCCGTATGTGCGGGATGTAAACAACAGTCATGGCGACACTCGAGGAGGTAACTATCATGTTTATTCTGAATTCTCAGCAGCCCAGCAGCTCAGGCGACTGATGACCAGTGGACAGCCGCATCATCGGCACCGTCCCCACTGTGTCTCTCCAACATGTTCCTCAGTGCACGGACTTGTTTCCATTTAGTTTCCAGGTCGACTTCTAAAATGGAACTGATCTGTCGCAGCTATTCTGACAGGCACGTTTGTTGCTGTGCAGTGGCAATGACTGTATGATGGCAGCCATCACGCACATTCATATGCACAGTTAAATGCAAGTTTATCTCCGGCTTTATAGTGTACAGCTCACTGGCAGCTCCGTGAAGCCGTAATTTGGCACAGCGATGCTTTCAGCTGAAAAAGTAATCAGGCTAATATGTCCTGTGAAGGTTCTCAGTCAGCCAAGACAAGGTAATTTGAAGGTTAATCCAAAAGGGCAACTGGACTTGGTTGAAGTTCAAGACGTTTCACCTCTCGTCTGAAAGGCTTCTTCAGTTCTAAACGTGCTGGTAGACCTACAGAGGCTTGGACTAAGCTTCGGGTCATGCTAATACATAACCCATACAGTATTATTGTTAATGTGCGCATGTTTAGCATGTTTAATGTCTACCAATGTTGTCATGTTGTCATGTTAGTTACACAGGGAGGCGTTTTTGGTGATAAATCCATCCATCCATCCATCATCTGTACCGCTTGTCCTCTTCAGGGTCACAGGGGCTGGAGCCAATCCCAGCTGTCATTGGGCGAGAGGCGGGGTTACACTTGGACTGATCGCCAGTCAATCACAAGGTTTACATACAGACAGGCAACCTTTCATGCTGACGCTCACACCTACGGGCAACTTAGAGTCACCAATGAACCTAACAAGCATGTCTTTGGACTGTGGGAGGAAGCTGGAGTACCCGGAGGTAACCCACGTGTGCACAGGGAGGATATGCAGACTCCACACAGAAAGATCCCACATTAAGTTTAACTTAAAACACAAATGTCAATATCTTTATGGGAATAGAGGGAAAGTCAGGGCAGTGCTAAAGTGGGGATCCTCTGGGGCCCATGAATCTCAATTCAATATGGACTAAAGTGGGGGGCTAAACATCTGATAGCACCATCTCATGCTGCAAACTGAAGTTTTAAATGTTTTAATTCAATGTTATAAACTCAATGCTAATTTTAAATTGTATTTTATTGGCTTCCAAAATGTACAGCCTCTCAAAGATTTATTCTGGGTAGAGCACAAACAGTGAGTCCTATGAGAATAAATTGAGGTCCATCTTTCTTTGTGAAGTGCCGAGCTGTTGGCTCAACATAAAAACATCCAAAATCATTCACTGTTGTTGTGTTTATGCTTCTAGTTTGTCACACTGTCGGACCAGCTCCTGGGCTCGACTGGAACCGCTTGCTTTCCTGTGCTTGCCAACATCATACAGCTGCATGATAAATATAGCAGTTTAGGCTCCAACGGGTCACTGCAAGGACAACTGCAGACGAGAAGCTGTAATGCCAAGCATCTCCCCCAGCCTCTCCCTGTCTCCCGCTTCGTCCTTTAGTCTATTACTGTCTCCACCTGCCTCCTCCCTCCCCTCCTGTTTTTCCTCTGGTCCACTGACGTCTCCCCCTGCCTCTCCTTGTTTCCACTGCTTCCCTAACATCCCTTTGGCTTTTGGGCACCAAAGGCCAGATGCTCGTTCTTGTTACTGTTTCTGCAGTGAATTTGCAGCAGCAAAGGTGACATTTATAGTCATGTCATCTTACTTTATATCCACAAGTTTCAGTCATTTAACTGCGACCTCAAATATAAAGTCCCACGATTAACACTTGAAGTTCTACTCGATAATTAACAGTTTACTTGCGTCCGAAGGATTAAAAGAGTTTCAAATATCTGGCCTTATTGGAGCGCAAACAAACACAAGAAGAGTGCTTCATGCTTTTATCTGCTAGAACCTCGTCTGTCAGGAAGACAAGAAGTAGAAAACTGTACCTTTAAATGTGGAAACATTTTATGAAGTAACTGCATTCACGTGCCTCAAAGGAAGAATTCAATGAAATGAATGAAATATTTATCAGCACAGTGATTCACTGACATCTCTGTAGCTCTGAGCTGTGTCTTCATCTGAATCCAAAGCGCTGTGATGCTGTAATGTATTCTGCAGACTTTCCCTTTCAGCCTGCTCAGAGAGTAATTCTTCAAAAGAGAGTGAAGCGTCTTTATTATGGAGCCGGAGGATAAAGCTATAGAGCGCTGACCCTGAACAAACCTACTTGTATCTAAGTTCATTTCCTCTAATGAGCTCCAGAATCACCGACACTTACAGGTTGTTCCCTTAAATTAACTTACAGTGTTACCTGTGTGGCCCATCACATATTGACCATGAAACTGATTGTACTTGGGGATCACTGATCTGATATGTAATGTACACCGTGTTTAAACAATCGTTCACCGTAGTGAGCTCAAAGATTGCAGATCAGATGATGTTAATGCAGCTAATGGCTCTGCAATTTATTTACATTACGCCTCATCAATCTGGGAGGCCCCACGAGTAAACAAATCCTCTGTCTGTGTGTGTGTGTGTGTGTGTGTGTGTGTGTGTGTGTGTGTGTGTGTGTGTGTGTGTGTGTGTGTGGAGTATGATTACATATTCATGTGTCTTTCATCTTTTGTGCAGCCTGTACGTTTGAACAGTCAAGTTCACTCAAAGCCTATTGGAGGGCGACAGTTTGTGGAGGAACCTGCATCCACACTAGAGACAGTTAAGGTCACTAACACTTTCTTAATAACACACACTATATCACATTAATAAGGTGATCTAGTGGCATGACTCAGACAGCCCTTTTTATTCCTAACAGACATATCGAAACAAATATTACATCTGATATCCATGAAATGTGGTACACAAATCAAGGGGCCGTGACAATAGTCTTTGGTCCCCTGACTCTTCATCAGGTAGAAATGTTAAGTCTTCCTATACTTTAAAAACTACAACAATCTCATCAGCTTCTGATGTAAGCTGTGTCTCAACTCAGGGGCTGCATCCTTCAAAGGTTGTTGTCTATAAAAGGATGCATCCTTTGTAGCCTGCGTAGCCAGTCAGGTCGAGCTGCAATGAGTCTGGTCTGTGGAGGACTTCCTGTTTTTATCTTCTTGGCACCTAGCAACAGGTAACTTACATAAGTTAACTCATTATTTTAAAGATGAAAATGAAGTTTTAAGGCGCCTTTCCTGTTTTAACATTTGTATTGCTCGCTATTCGACTGAGTTGAAACGAAAAACTTACATTAAAAAGTCTGCCAACTCGTTTGAACTGGCACGCAATGAATCTTGGGAAATGTTGGGCCCGATGGATCCTTTGTGGCCCGGGAAAAGAAGGACACATTTCTCGACCACATCTGAAGGAGCCTTTGACAGCCTTCAACACGGTGCTGTGACACAATCAGCCTTCAGATACGTCCCTCGAGGGATGCAGCCCCTGGGTTGGGACACAGTGTAGTAGTAGCAACTGTGAGCATGCTAACATGCTGAACTGACACAGTAACCTAATAAGCATCAGCATTAACATTGTGAGCATGTTAGCAAGCTGTGGATAGCATTAAGCTGAAAGTACTGTTGTGCCTATGAACCCCTTCACAGAGCTGTTCTTTTATTATGATGTACTTGTGAGAAATTGACATACAAACTCTAGTTGCGCCAAAAAAGGCTTTTTGTTTAATAAGCAGAACAGTTTTCTGTCCAGGATGCTCATCATAACAGTAGGAAGAGTGACAAATGTAGTCTAATGGTAATCCTTCAGTATATTTAACAAGTATCTTGGAACAATTGTGGATGACAAGCTGCCTTTTGTGCCTCAGGTTGATGCTGTCTGAAGAAAAACCATCAACAAACGTTCTTTTATTGTGCTGCAGAATTCTAACGTCGACAATGTTTTATTCTTGTTTTATTCTGCTCTTACATTCCCTTTTATCAGCGTGTACGGGTCACTTCACTTAAAGCTCCTGTGAGGAGGTTTTTAATGGTTATGAAACAGACTGAAATTAATTCTGATGACTCTATATGACCTACAAAAGCAAACAGAACATCAGCAACAAGACTGATTATTTTTAATGCCTGAAACTGCTGGCGGGGGGTCGGTGTCAGACGAAGCGATTCACTGCATGTTGCCTTTGTTTGCATTTTTCAGGGCAGAAATTTGAAGTGAGCGATACATATGACCGTTAAAGAAAGCAGACTAAGGTGTTATGGTAACACTTATATACGGGACAAAATCAGCAAAGAGATAAGAGGCTTTGTTCACAGGGGTCACCAAAATCGACACAAAACAAAAGTTCCTCACAGCAGCTTTAAAAAACACGAGAGGTTGGGCATTGTCAACATGAGCTGCAAAATCGCAGGTACCGCTCCGAATGATTTGACTGACTAAAACTCAGAACTCTTAAAAAGTCCCTCTCAGTCTTGGATGATCCAGACCACCCGCTGTAACAGGAACTCCTGTTGCGTCTGGATGAAGATACATGCTACCGGCATGCAGGACAAACAGACTGGAAAACTCTTTTGTCCCGACTGCCATTTAAATAGCTCAGGGAGATATTTATGTCATATATTTGTTGCCATTGCCCATTTAACAAATTTAGGGCAGAAGGCGCACTCTAAAGCACATGCCGCTAAGTGATTAAGGGCGTGTCCGACACACTTTTGAACGTGCGTCAGGATGAGAGCACGAGGTGGAGAGCTTGGTGTAGCAGTTTGGCCCGTGCGTGGCTCGAGCAGGAATCTCCCTGAGGTGAAGCAGGTATGTGAAGCAGTGGTGAGCCTGTCCACGTCTTCCGGCGTCACCAGATCGGTAACAAACCGAAGGACCGACGAGGGAAACAAAAGCTTGCCGTCTCACAGTCCTGTGTCCCATTAATGTTTTTTCACTGTATCTGCAAACACACTCCTTTTCCCTTATAAGTCAAAGCGCTGCTGTGCGTCCCCCTGTGTAATAAGCACAGACTCGTGTTGTGAACTCTCTGATGTATGTCCATGATGCGCCCTCTAAATAGCAGAGACACATTGCGCCACAGACTTTAGACCAGGTTTTGTTGGTCTAAGGTGCAGTTACTTTCTGCGTCCTCAAGGTAGCAACATGCCACCTGTTTGCCTGACCACACCTCATTTTAAGACCAGCATGCCCATGGGTGCTAACGATGGCGCAAGATCACTTGCTATTCACACAACGTGGGCGCTGGGCATGAAAATGACGACGGCTCTGAGTGTGTTTTCTGATGTGCCGTATATTTTTCTTTTTTTCTTATTATTTATTTCTCGTGTGTGTGTGATGGTTGTGTGGTACTGCTGGCTGTAAAACATCCTTGAGGATAATAATGATATGCTTCATCCCTGTATACACACAGATAACTACATGAGGAAACTGCAGCTGTGGCTCGAGGGTTATAAGCTAAGCAGAGTCTGCTGCCTCTCACCTCTCTCAGGGAGGCTCCTGACGTGCTTTTTTTTCTTCTTAAAGAGGCTCTGCTCGAGGTTAACAGACCTGAACTTCTGTTCTGCTCTTATTAGGCCCTTTAGGACCTGTGCAGTATATTTTATATTTGTCAGGTGATATGTCACTGAAACAAGCTGCAATTAGTTTTGCATTTCAAGAGCTCTGTTGCCTTTGCTCTCACAGCTGCCTTGATCTCATTGTAGCCTGCAGTGTTTCATTAAAGTGATATGAAGCAGTCGCCTACAGTGAATGGTGTTTAAAAAAACAGATGTTTTACTATTAATTTGTTTCTATTGTAGCTGTTTTCTCAGTTAATTAATCATGTCTGAAAGGATCCAGTGTTTGTTAAATCACTCTTGAAGTTAATAATATGTCTTTAACACTGATGTATAATTAGCTAAAGGCACAGTTGTGGAGAAAAAACCTCCATTCCTCAGTTTTGCATTTCGACCCTCTTGGCTCATCTTTCAGCAGTCTTGCAGCAAAGGCATCTGTCTGCATCAAGTAAAGGTCTCTGCTCAACATTTCACAAACACTTGAGTCTCCAAGCAGCAATTTGCCCTCATAGCCTGTGTTATTACCCAGGTGATATGAGTCACACCGCTTGGAATTGGGGAGATTTAACCTCGCCCTTTCTCCCTGGCAAAGTCACGTCGCCTACCAGCAACACTTTTAATTTCAGGATGAAATTACAATAGAAAGACATTTCTGGAAACATACACTGTTTCAAGGTTGTTTTCCTGCAGCCTGGTGAGCCTGGTGAGCCTGTGCTCACAGCGGTCATCAGCATTCATGTCAGGAAATTAGAAAGCCGGGACTGTCGGGCAGCATTATGACTGAGAGAGAGCAGATTTCTCTCTATGGTTAATACTGAGTAAGGCAACCATAAATGTTGCAGAAAGAAAAGAGCTGAAGGCCGCGAGCAGGAGGAAAAGCAGAGAGAGAGAGAGTTTGATTACCCGCTCGGAGATGGTGCTGGAAGATAACAGAGGGAGGGAGAGAGAGTTAAACAAACATGGACACAGCAGACAAAGAGAGAAACAGCTCTGGGTCCAGCACTCTGCGTTACCAGAGACTCATAGAGCTGTCGCTCTGTCAGCACAGGCTGCTAACCTGCTGGCCCACCAGCAGTTACAGCCCACACAGGAGAGGTAGTCATCAGCACAGCCAGGTTTAACCGCCACACACACACACACACACACAAACACACACACACACACGCACGTGAACCAGTGGGGTCAGGCAGGGAGAGTCGGGTTTTCTCATAAAGAAACATTCCTCCGCTTTATATGCCATGTGTTAAATATTTAAAGGCAAGTGTCTCTTTCTTTGATCACAGCATCATTAGTGAGGTAACAGCGAGTTCACCTGCTTCTCTTTCTCCTGCTTCCTACACTTGCTCCTGACAGCAGGGAGATTAAAGGTGGAATCTGTGTTGTTAGCTAACCTTTGATATAAGCAATAATAATAACAGTAATAATAAGAAGAAGCTTCACAAAGGACTTTCATGGAGTCTGGACCCACTGCAGTTTGCCTAACACATCCTTTCTGTCTGAAACAGGAGGGAATAACAAGGCTTCTTTTTCTGTTACAGTTCCGTAATCTGCCTACCAGCTTCTCAAAGCTGCACTCATTTCCAACCTATATCTTGTTTGTTTAAAAGCCCAATTGTTACGGGGTTAAATGGAAAACTAGTTGTTGGTTGAGAGCAGTTAGTTAGTCTGTATTTGTGCAAACCAAACTAACATGCTGCGAGCGATAGCTTCATGTTGAGTGGTGTAATCTCCTCACCTAACTCTTAGCAAGACTCAAAACAAGTATATTTCCTATGTTTGGCTTTTCATAACAGATTCAGGGAGCTTCTGTTGTTTAAAGAGTTGGTAACTGCTGGGAGGTTTAACTATTGCCCCAATCCAATACAGAGTAATGTTCAGTTGCTTGATTTACATGATCTGCAAATTTATGTTTTAGCTCCTGTGAGGAGTTTTTGGCTGATTTTGAAACAGACTGAAATTAACACTGATGTCTCTATATGACCTACAAAGGCAAACAAAACCATCAGCAATGAGAATGATTATGTCTATATCATTATTTTTAATGCCTGAGTAGCTTTGCAAATAGTAACTGTTCTGACGTCTCTTAGCTTTGCTGTAAGTTACTGACATCAGGCAGGAGAAGGCACTGCACCTTGTTATCGTCAGTTTGAGACGCGCTAACTAGCTGCAGAGCTAACCAATCAAGCTAATGGCTAGCAGAGGCAGCTTTCTAAGCTATCACATTATTAATGCAGATATATTTTAGTTTGTCTGTATATGTGGCATAGTCTTACAGTTACCTCATTCGGAAACCTGTAAACAAGAATATCATTGTGGTGTGTGCATGTTTTTCATTGTAAATGTTTAAAGTGTCATATAATCCTCTCTGTTTTTGTGCTTGCAGTTTCACAATAAGGCTTCAGTAAATCACACTTAACGACAAGTACAGCCGAGTCTTGTGTTAGCTATCTCTCTAGCTATGCAGTGTGACGCATCTGCAAGGGCAGAATAGTAATCCTACATAAAAAGGGATTTCAGTGTGGCTCTTCGGCACTGGTGGTGAGTAAAAAGATGTTTGTTTGTTTGTTGAGGCACAAACGTGTGCAAACAGAAAGGATGGGTTTATTAACCAAGAATGCAAGAAAGAGCAAAAAACAAGATTCCTGGGTAATTTGACAAAAAGTAAATAAACAAGTGCAAAAACAGCCTCACAGCAAGCTGCTAAAAACAACATAGTTCCCTCCAGCCAATGCCTCAGCAACCACTTACACCTCTCCTCAATCTAATTGGATTCAACCATTGCAACAGGTAAGGAAAGCCAGAGTACAACTCCCTCTTAAACAATAACACAAAACAGCAAAATGTATTTCAGAGTGGGACGCCACAACAGATCAATACAAACCAAGTTACTCATGCTGAAATGGAGAAGACGCGTGCAGTATACTTCACATACATCGAGCAAGAGCTGGGAAGTTTATGAAGGGGTGAAACACATGATATTTAAAAAAGGAAACACCGCTTCGATAATAAAACGACGAGAAAACGCATGGCAGATTATTGCTGTGTCGTGTTTTCATAACACAGATTGACTGCGGCAGTCAAGGTCTCTTCAAACGCTGCTATATCCACATAACATGCATATGAGGCTGTCCATAACTCTTCTACACTCCCCCGAGCCTGAGTGCCGCCTAGTGGCACACTATTGTAACTGCATTACAGTACAGACTGAATGCGTAACTAGCCAAAAAATAGCCTGTACATCCACTGCTTTCAATTAAAACCCTCGTAGTTATAAAATGCAGGTTTAATGAATAAAAAATGAGCAGTGAAAGTTAATGTTACGCGGAAATTTACCATCAGCTATTTCTGATCAACAACTGCAATAATATATTCATCACATTTCTAACAACAGTCTTCATATGCCCAAACAGTAACAGTGTCTTTCACAAGAATGATTATAAAGAATATAGCTAGCTGCACAGAATAAATCTCCATGGTAACCGTGGTGTGCCACCTCTTTCGTGAAACCGAGTCACGACTAAATTCAGCCAGGATAGCTGGAAAATCCCGGCTTCATCTGCTATCTGTGTTTTGTGAAACAGCCCTTTGTTATATTCACTCTGTTTTGTTTTTGGAGATGTGGAGCAGGTGAAAATGTGCGGTGGAAACCTTTTCACAGTAACCACTGCAATAGGGTTGGTGTCAGTCTTTCTTTATATTTTTCACTGCTAAGATTCACAGTTAAAAGACAGCAGATGAGACTCTTCGTCAGAACACACGACTTTCACACAAAATCAGCAGAGAGAGACGAGGTACCGCTCTGTCAACGGGAGGACACAAACCACATTCCTCCCAGGAGCTTTAGCTTCAAATAAACCACAATAGTGGACGTTCTGCTTTCTTACCACATTGTTTCCTCTGTCAAGGACATTTCTATAAAGTCAAACCTTCAGCCATCTGGACTTCAGCCCGTAGCTGTGGGGCAGCGCGGTCTGACTGTTGAGTCACTACCCTGCAGGTACAGTCCATCACATTACACTGCTGGATACGTCAGGCTTGTTAGCAACAGCAACACACACAGTGATACAGATCTACATTCATC
This sequence comes from Semicossyphus pulcher, assembly GCF_022749685.1. Taxonomy (NCBI): domain Eukaryota; kingdom Metazoa; phylum Chordata; class Actinopteri; order Labriformes; family Labridae; genus Semicossyphus; species Semicossyphus pulcher. Next base: position 28,384,348 of record NW_027211759.1, on the reverse strand, counting down.
ACATCATGGGAGGTCCTTCTCTGAAAGTGCTCCAAGTAAACAATGTCATTCTCATCAGCCAGTGTTTAAAATGGAGAGTAATGACAGATGGCAGTGTTGCAGGAACAAATGGGTCCTGGTCAAGCTGTTAGAAGGAAAACTTACTGCTCTGTTCAACATGCAGATGCTCTCTTACTCAGCATTATACAATCTGAGATGCTCTCACAGGTTTACAATTACACTACTGTACTCACTGATTAACAGCATCACTCAGCAGACAGAAAGAAATCCGACAGAGTCATAAAATAACTTTTATTGGGGAAAAAATGAGACATCGCTTTAAATGTCTTTCCACTGAGCTGACTCCGCTTACTGAATCATTTAGTGTAAGAGGTTTTATTTTATGGTTTTAAACTGCCATTGTTGTTGCTTTTGGCTTTATTTATTGCATGTTTATGTTGGTTCTAATTCACAACAATGCTGCTTCTTGCATTATATGTTTAACACGACAAACTTGTAATACTGCTATGGGTCTGTAAGCTGTTTTCACAGCCTTTGGAGAAACAGCCAGGTGATCAGAAATAGAAGGAAAGGCGGGTCATAGAGGTGATTCAGTCCTTTGATTGGCTGTTTCAATGGTTTGGCCTGCTGACCCTGTTCAAGCCTACTGAAGGAGTTTCACAGGCCAGGTCAAAGAGCTCCTACATCCCCCTCTCTTGATGGACCTACAAGCTCTGCTGTGTTAAATCTATCCGATTACACACTCACACAACCGCTCCAGAACCACTTTGTTAGTTGTACTTTATGGAGTTTTTTTTTTTAACATCAATACTCTGACTTTGATTGCAGCTCCACTGCCGCTGCCTGGTGTTTGTTTGCCCCCAGAAAATACACGAATGTTAGAGATGCTTTGAAGATGGATCACAGTATTTATCCGAGGTGGAGGGTTAAACAATCACGTACATCAGCTCAAACATCACAGACAACACTAATGAAGTCGCAGCTGACAGATTCTTGAAGCAAACATGAAACGTCGCTGCTTCCCGCTCTCGATAAACAAGGACATTTCTGTTCTGTTCCACACGACACAGGAAGGTCCAGTCAGTCACACACACACACAGAGGAGACATCATGATTAAACACTGGTTATTTTACTTTGAACGTCTCCAAGCTCAGATCAGATAAAAGCCTTCATAATACAAGTCGTGCATGATAACATCTCTACATGGTTACTGCTTTAAACCAAATAAATCTGCAGTCAATCACTGCGGCTGTAAGTCGGTTAAGTCACGTTAAGTGGATCGCATTTTAACAAGGAGTAACTGAACTATTGTCAGTCAAGTTTAATGTCTAACAACAGGCTAAAGAGCAGTGTCTTCAGGCCTGTTTCACCTCTGACCTTTGAATGTGATGAGAAGTTCTTTTGCACCTGTAAACACACCCAACAATACTTATTTGCTTCTTAATGAAGAGATTAATACCACTCACACTGAGTCTGTCTGCTGAATACAAAGATGGAGCCAGCAGATAATTAGCTTCTTTTAGAAGAAACACTGGAAACAAGGGGAAACAGCCTACATGCACCTCCAGGAAACACTGATCAATATCTCATCTGCAAACACTCCGGATGTTGCTTGCCAGGTTCTGTTTTTGTACAAATAGTACAAAACAACAAAAACATGTAAGGTTTTTTGCACACTTCTACAACAAGGCAACTGCCAGCTGCAAACTGGAGCTTGGGATCAACGAGGGCCACTTATGCTCCATTCAAAGAGGGTCACAAGACTAATCCTCTTCGACCATTTGGCACGTCAGACCGTCCTCGTTCTTGGATGTACAGCATGGCACAGGAAGTAAAGTGACCAGTGAGGTAACCCTGCCGGAGGCTACACTGCAGGATGTGCTGAGTGAAGTTGACAGGGAAATTTAAGCACTGACAACACACGAGATTCTGCAGAAGAAGTGACAAATACTTCCATGAGACAATAAGTTCATTTCAAAACCAGAAACTATGGATTGATGCATCTATCTGCGCTGCTTTGGACCACAGACTGTAGAAAAAGATGGCCGACATGGCAGCTCCCTAAAAGTGGAGCCAAACCCTCTCTACCGCCCCCTGCTGACAGGCTGCAGTATAGCTCATAAAGCCCGCCTCCTCCATGTTAACAGATGGGACATGAGTCAAACTATAAAATCAAAATACACATCAAATACATTTTTCTCCAACATGGTTTCTGTCATTATAGTTAGTTCTTATCATGCTGATTTATGTCCAAGTGTTCATTTTTCTGACAAGTTTATTTTTAATTAGTTATTTGATGCTATAAAAAGGGGGTGTGGCCTCATGATTGACAGCTCTGTTGACAAATGGGGCTCCTGCAGCGTTCTGTTCCCGAGCAGCAGAGGAGAGGAGGAACGGCGAGAGGAGACGTAACTAACACTACAGTCACTGAACTTTCCATAAGCGTGAACGTCTGCTTCAGACCGACACAAGAAGCTGTTCTGCTGTTAGACACGCCGACGTGCCGGATCTTTGCTGGTTTTTACTGTAATTTAAATGTGTGTTTTGGTTAACGGAATGGGCGGGACATCGTTACTGCGGCTCCACCATCCGATCTCTGCGCAGTCTCTGGCTCCAAATAACAGCGCCAGCGCAAGATGTCAGCGCCCGCCTCGGGGGTATTTTGGCTTCAAACAAGTACAATGAGAGGTGGTGGAGACACGTCGTCCATCTTTTTATACAGCCTATGCTTTGGATGGATGTTGTAACAGTCAGAGTCTAGTAATGTAGTGTTAGGGCAGTACTTAATAGCACCACAAGGTATTGTCTCTTTTTGTTTATGGTATATGCTAGTAAAGTGTTGTTACACTTAGTGCCTGTGTTGCATGCTCCTTCCAAGTGACTCTCATCAGTAACGAGTTGGTGCAGGGCTTTTGTCTACATTCTACCACTCATGTGTGATTATAGAATGTAACACCTTTTAAAGCACGGTAAATAAAGTGCCGTGTGGAAGTCCCCACCCTGTTGTCCGTCGTCTCTGTGGGCTGGCCGGCTATCTCTGGGCTTCTGCCGGCTGCTGTGCCGCTAGCTCTCTCCACCTACACCATCCCAACGTTACAACGTGTTCCTGCTGCGGCTCGGTACCTGCCAACAGAGATGTGGAAGAATCCAAGGTGGCGTCATACAGACTGAAAAGTGCGTTTTTAGTTACCAAACAGACTTCATTACAATTTATTTCACTTCACAATTTAATAAATATCCCATTGTGGCAAATATGTCCATGAATCCTGGAGCTTGAATGTCGACTGTGAGCAAAAAATGGAATATTACCTCAAATGTCAAACCACTGCTCTTACAAACGTAACCTTTAAAGCACAGGCCTTTTTTAAGGACTGTATATTCACCTCTCTGAACTTCATACTGCATTTTGTTCCACCAAGGTGAATCTTTTTTGGCTTCAGATGCATAAATAAGAGAGTCTCCGTGGAGGCCAATGATTCCCATATGGCTCCATCCTCTCTGATTAATCAGGTTAATGTAGATCGTGTGTGCCAGCGCTGGCGTCCTCGTTGTTTGTTATCGAAACTGCTCAGCTCACATGGATCCGTTTAAAGGCCACTCTGCTGCTCAGAGAGCTTAACGCTCTATTAAAACTTTTAACAAGTGACTGTGGATATGAACCGGCTTGTCAGTCAGATCTCAGTCCTCAGAGAGAAACCAATAACACACGATGATGACAGCAGGAGAGGGGGATAGATTTATTGATGATAACGCAGTGTTGCCAATCAGGTTTGCAGCTTTGCTTGTAGCTCTTACTGATGCTGTTAAGACGCCTCTCAGTCACCTATGAGTGTGTTTCTCTGTTGATGGTTTCCACATGGAGGAGAGCGAGCTGGATGACTGAGGCTGTGGGGGAAGGGAAGCCGACAACTTCTCCCTCTTTTCTGCTCGGCTCTGTGTTTCACCTTTATCGCACAAACACACACAAACATGTGTACACACACACATGCAGCATCAGTGTCACGAGCAGATGGGAGCCGAGCAGCTTCATTAATCCTTCTCCAGACGGATCCGATAATTAGATCTTAATTGGAGTTTAAAGACCTTAATAAGTAAAATGCCACTTTCCGTCTCCCACATTGTCCACACTGAGGTTTAAGCACTCTGTCTCACAGCACAGCAAACAACTCATCGTTAGCACTCCAAACTGTTGCTTGTTTATCAGATGTACATTTATCAGCGGAGCATGAGAGGGTTGTTGTTGTATTTCATTGTTAACACTGTAATGTTCCATTGTAATGGTAACCTGCTCCCGAAACGCAATGTATGAGATTAAACCGGGTTTAATTGGATTATTCGAGTGCTTGCTGCCATGGGTGTAGCATTCCAATGATACAGACCTATTATTTAGCTGTGCTCTCCTTTCTGTCTAACAGGGAAAGGTAATCATCCATAGTAATGAGTAAAAAAATGGAAGATCACCCCTGGTGTTGTCTGAAAGCACCAGAGCAGAGATACAAAGAATCAGGAGTTAATAGAATAGCAGAAAACACCGAAAGCTCATTAAACTTTCCCCCCTGCAGGCTGATGTTAATGCAGGAGAAGACACACTGTGGGCTTCAAGTTTTAGAGAGCTGCTGCCCTCGCTGTATCGGCACGAGACCTGGTGGGACCTTAATCTGTCTTCTGAAAAACAGCTACTCTGTGCTTAACACCATTAACTGGAAAATACCTTTAAAGGTATAATAAGTAGGACTTTTCCTTGCATTTTGTCAACAACACATTCAAACTGGGCCCCTCCTCCTGGGCTCTTCGTCACCAGAAGCTCGCTCTCTCGTGCGAGAACACGCCCACCCCGCCGAGCTAACACCGACAGCATCACGGTTACCTTTGCGCTAGCATGCTTACCACCAGTTAGCTTGTCCTACCCGGTTTGAGGCAACTACTTGTCCAACAGAAAGAAGGCCTACTCTGCATCGCTCTTTCTCCATGTTCAGCCGTCTGAATGGGGCCTAGTTGCTAATTTGAACCACTCCCACACTCACCTGTACGCTGTGATTGGCTCAGGGAACCACAACAGCGCCCCTCCTGAAAACGTCCCGTGCAAAGCAAAACAACAGAATAGATGCAGAGGGAAGGGTCTCACAAGGGTCTGCACACACACTCACCAAGAGTGAGAGTGAGCTTCTGGTGACGAAGAGCCCAGGAGGAGGGGCCCAGTTTGAATGTGTTGTTGACGAAATGCAGGAAAAATCCTTCTTATTAAACCTTTAAAAGGTCTACAGTGGGAGGGTTTCTCTAAAGCCAGCATTTGGTAAAGGATTTTTTACTTGCAGCCATAAGAATCTTCAGCAGGTAAGCATCACTTTTACATAAACCTTTGTGAAGAACTCCAGCATACAAAGAGAGAAATGACACATCGATGCCAAAGCCCATCGTCCTTGATATTAAACGTTAATAAAACTATATTTTAAAGTGAATTTGGTGTGCTGCTTGATTATTGTGAGTTTACGCTTTGATGAGCTTTTATAAAGTTAATACTCTGTGAGCATCAGAATCTAGCAGAATCCAGGTCGCTCGCTCGTGTGCCAGAGGAGCGTTGGTTTGAATCCAGCTGACATCTGCTGCGTCCTGAGGTGAAACTGAGCTCATGCAGTAGCTCAGAGAAAATGAACCACACAGTCCTGCCTAAACAAATGTTACGACTCACGTTGCACTAATTAGCAGCAAAGAAAGGAACAGAATACAACCACATCTCCATATAGTACAGCCTCCCTATTGTTACCAGTCTCTCAGAAATATACACTCATCTTTCTCAGTATTAATTAGGCCTTAACGTTTCATGTATGCACACACTGATGTGACAGTTACATGTGATTACAGTGTCTGACTCTGGTGTCCAGCTCTGCTCCAACATGAACACAGTGAACTCCCGCAGGAGCAGAAAACATGCTGACAAGCGTTTGGCAAATGTAAGTAATTGTTAATGATGTGTGTAATCAGACGGTCTCTCAGTGTTGACATAACTGATGACAGCGAGCAAAGGACTCTGGGAGATAATTAGAGCATGTTATCATGCAGGTAATCACGATCGCGCACTGTATCAGGGAAGCTTCTGTCGAGCCACGTTTCAATATTTACACAGAATGTAGACGTCCAGAGTTTCAGCCAATATGAACTTACATTTCTATTACAATGTGTGATGAAAGAAATGCAATGTGTAATCCATAAGACCAGCTAACAATCGTCCTTTACTTTATTTTCAGAATATTAACCAGTTTAAAGTTAACTCATAATTATCTTTGTATTGTTTGTAACACCGGAGGTCAAACAGAGAAGCAGATAAAAGCATTTCAAAGAGAACCACACTAATTACATTTTAACTGTGTTTGACATCTGCACGAATCTGGACGTCCAAGTACCAGCAGCACGAGGACAGAGGGCTTTAATGCAGGACCTAAATGTAGGCACAGTGAAGCTGGGAGCTGGACAGCTGCAGGGGAAATGAGAGAGGACCGGAGAGGAAATGAGACCAAACCCAGCCGCACAGAAAATAAAGAGATGTGGAGACAGATCAGAGAGAGAGAGAGAGGGAGCAAAGGCACAATGTCCACGTGTGTCACAGGCAGAGCAGAGAGGAGGGAGAGCTGGACAGACAGTCTTAATATATCCTACTGTTTTTATATTTCTCTTTTTCTGTCAGGATCTTAAAACTGAGCCGTTTGATCCCCCTCATGTTTGCCTACATGTTGCCGAGCAACACAAACAGAAGGAACTGTACCCTGTGTTATTTAAAACAGAAAAGATAGATCTAAAAATGGATATCATTTATTTATTTTGTTTAGGATTTTGTTGCCAAGTGAGTTGTTCCCTCCAGGTTAGTGGCTCTTTTTCACACTATTTGATTTTGGGCCTGATTCCCTCCTTCAGACAAAAGTAATCAAAGTCCTGATTGTTTGTTGGTTCTAAAGATGATCTCTCCAGATGTTCCTGTCGTGTGAGGGATGTTCAGAGTGATTTCACTTCCCCTGATCTGCTCAGAAGAACGTTGTGGCCGCACATATTTCAAATTTTAAACATGTTCAATATTTACGATCTGATATCCTGTTGTGTGGGGGGGAACCCCTGTGGATCGTCACATGGAACCAAACGACAGCCAATCAGGAAGCAAGCTGACTGAAGGAGGAAGCACGACAACCGCAGCCATGGTGACAAAAGCAAATGTGAATGATCAAAGTAACATCATCGCCAATTCTTCCTGCCCGTCGTCCGTCATGTTTGTTTACTATAAAGTCTCGTTTCACCACCAGAGATTTAGTGAGATTTCCAGCTGTAGAAGTCGGACTCTGGTTGTTGGTGATTGAATCAGTTAGTGTGTGGTGTGCTGTTTGGGTCATGTCGTTGTTCTCCACACTACAGGAACAAAACTGTTCAATCTATCGTTATCTGTCGTCATGTGTGGACTCACATTTTCAACATCTGATAAGATTTTAAACATCTTTTAGCGTGGGACAGTTTATACTCACAAGTCGTGAGTATTAACAAGTAAAAGTAGTGTCTGTTTTGCAGGTCTGCCTTTTAACATGCAAGTAAAAGTGTCTTTTAGTTGCAGGATACCTTTGATGCAGGATACTTGTTAGGCAAAGGCAATTTGATGTCAGTTTGAACCCCACTTGTGCAGGTCAGGCTTACACCTCTTATTAATTCTCATATGTTACCTGATTGCATGTTCAACCAGTGCAAATCATTAAAGGTGCAAGAAGCATTTTCTGCATGAGGCACAATTTACGACAGAAACATAATTCAGTCAGAACCATTTTGTCAAAATAATCTTTATTTACTTTGTACAAGTTATATTTGTCAGCTTAAACAGGCAAAAATCTATCGTCTAACTCTACAAATACCATCATCTTCAGTGGTGGTTTCACTTTCACCTGAAACTGTATTTATGTTTCAAAAGAGACATGATGCATGAATATGAATTGGTGGTTGAGGTCCCTACATGCCAGACAAGACCTTTTCCCTGTAGGAGAAACCAGCCTCTGGACTCGCTGCCAGCTTTTTACCAAACTGTCAGTTTTGCTGATGTGCAGATGGACTGTTTTCAGAGGGGAGATACTGTAGGGACGAGTCAGAGGAGCTGATTGAGTCCACCTCAACTCCTCCTGCTGTTATTGCTCCGGATCCATTTTCTTTGACATGAAGAGACACATTTATTTATTTACAAGGACACCTTTAAGCCTTTATTCAACATGTAATCAAACTGAGACACAGGCTCCTGGTGAAACAGCATTGTAAGTGTACTCATCATTAAAAAGGAGGAAGCCTGATGAACGAATAAACTGTGACTTACTGTTTGTTGTTGCTTTGACACTGAAACAAACAACAACAAACAAAGAAGAGGGGCGGTCAACTCTAGTAACAAACTCTCAGTAAGTAAGTAAATGTTACTTTGTTTGTTAGTTTGTTCTGGTTCAGGCTCGTTAAGCAGCTCATACTTCAAGTTAAGAAGGAACTATTACAGTTGTGTCAAAAAAGTCTGGGGCCGGATTCACAAAGCATTCTAAGGAAAAAAAATCTTAAGTGCAATTTTCTTCGTAACTTTAGTGTTAAGAAAAAAGTGAAGAAAATGTACATTCCTGAATTAAGTTCTTGTGTTTTTTCTCCTAACTTTCTTCTTATGTTTCTTCATAAGAAAAAAACGTACGTGAATACGTGAGATTCTTGAAAGCAAAGTTCTTAAGTTTCTTCACAACTTTAAGATGACCCTACATGTGTCTTAAAATTGTGACAGTGAAAGGTCAGCCTCTTCATTCATTCATTTCAACATGTTTTAGACAATCAATTCATTGAATTTCAGTTTTACCAGGTTCACTCACAATAGCAAGCATTTAGTTAAACATTTATTTGGAATGTTAGCATGTCACTGTTTATTGTGCACATCTCATATCCACTAAAGTAAAGCTAGCAAATGAGACAGTTAACATTTAAAAGGCCTTTAAGCAAAGCCAATGACTAATGTTTGAATGTTTTCCTGTACTTGAAGTTACCTATTTAATTAAATCAATGATCTACAGTTCATACAAGCTTTTTTTTCTATTACGAATCAACGGACAGATAAATATTGTTATTATTATTTTTATTGTTATAATTTGTAATATATTGTTTGACACCCATGATTATTTTAATAAATTGAAATAACATTTTGGTCCTTTATAGTCAATAATGACAGGCCTTATTAACATACATAGCTTATGTCATCTAAGAAGTTTGTAAGTAAGAAAATAATAGTGAATTGCACTTAAGAACATTCTTAAGAACTTCCTACTTTTTTTTTTCTTATGAATCTTCCTCAGTTTTATCTTAAGAATATGTTTGCTGTTTTGGGGCCTTGTGGGCCGGATTCACAAAGTCCTGCAGTGAATTCAACGCTGGTCAAAAATAAGGAAAATGCTTTTTTTCACCATCCTCTTTTATTTTGGATCCTCCGGCGGATTATTAGCTGCTCCACAAAAGAGAGATTGTTTGCAGACAATTATGAGACATGTCTAAGGTACAAAATACATCTTCTTTATAAGCTGAGCTAACAAGCTAATGGCCTCATGAGCTGACAGCAGAGAGCTTTATTTTCCTTCAAAACATGTTTTTATTGGATGAAGTGGCTTCATGGTGGAAAACAAAAAACCCATTGGGAGGATAAACAAGCCGCTCTCTGACCAGGTCTTAAAGTGTACCATTGGTTTGGTTTTTTACTGCATATTTTGTATAATTGTTTATTCAATAAATAGGAGAGACTGCTATAAAAAACTTTTCATTGCAGGGACACGTGCAATCAGAGTAACTACAGCACGTCCAACCCTCTGCCCCGTATAAGGCTGGCAGCTCTTTTCTGCATGAACCTCAATGAGAAGTTTCCATTTGCCTCGATCACAAGTTTTCCCAACCTCGAAGACCATTTCAAAGAGGTTTAGAAACCACCATCCACCACCCTTAGTTCTGTTTTTTCTTTTCTCTTGCTCTGATGGAGTCTGCAAGTGGTTTCATAGAACGTGTGACTCAGTGCTGCCTTTGGAACAAAATGAACATGCCAGGAGTGATTAATGATTGGCTCTAAAGAGACTTACCTGTTCATCTCTATACCCAGTGAAGGCCTGACCTCAGAGAGTTTCTCTCTTCTCCGATCTGCTCTTGTTAAACCTAATTAGATTTTCAGTTGAGCAGCCCGTGTTACTAATGTGTTCTCCTTAATCAATATCTCTGCAGGTCTTTTTGCAGTGTATTGACTGGCAATACATAATGTATTTCTACAATTATAGTGCTATTATAATGCTCTAATGATGTAGCCTGCCTGTTTTCCAATATGAGCTGGAAAGTCAGACTCACTTGGGTTACAGTGTAAAAATAGAAGGAAGGAGTAACCCTGTCCAGAGCTCTGCCTTTCATCATCCAGGCTGTAACTACTGATCTGGACAACGAATATATTATATAATTCTCCCCTTAGAGTCTCGAAACATCACTCGTTTCTCCACTGAGGAGTTTTATGGCCGTGGCCCTCCAAGTTTCTGGCTGTGTGAGACCTAAATCTAAACAGCCAAGGGCCGAGAGCCAGCTCTGACAACTTATTATCTGGCCGTGCCATCTGTACCAAAGAGAAGAACGCCCCTGCCATCCTCGGGCTGCAGACTCATTACATTAAAATACACTACTGTATGTTTACACAGCGTGGTTAGTGGAGCGTGGCTGCCGAGGTACAGCCCTGTGCTCCAGATCGCTCGGCCCTGTTTGCTCCTTATCATGCAAGCATTCGTCCAACAGGCAGACAGGCAGCACTTTGATAATGTCAGCTGCAAAGGACCCTTGGTGGACGTTGCATTATCCCTCAATTAGCACAAAACTCTGTCGGTTCAGTTACAATGCTGATGAATATTTCACTTTCAGTTCACTTTGGGCTGGAGCTTGTTATGAATTAGGAAGATCTCAGTTTGAGTTTCTCTCTGCTCTTAAAACTGCACTTTGGTTTTGGCATCATATTAATTTGCTGGAGCTGCTACATTTCAGAGCGTTTTTTTTTTTTACACAAACATTCTGTTCGAAATGTTTCATCCCCTCATTAAAGCAACAGACAGATGTTTCCTTCGATTCAGATGCACGATGTGCTCTGCTGTCATTCTCCGCTCTCCCTGCGGTGAGATTAGCCTGTTAGCAGACATTTGAGAAGAACACAGTGCTGAGATGATCAGGTGAGTCATGAGAACGCGCTAAATGAACAGTGGAGTGTAAACTGCAACAATCTGTCATGACTCCTAATGAGCCCCACAGAGGGAACGGCAGGTCCGCCCTTCAACCTGACCTCGTGCTATGATTGTTCTAACACATGAGCACATCGTACCGCTCTCTTCTCGTGTGTGTTTCCCACTAGTTTTCCTTTCTTAACAACTAATTATGGCTCCACTGGAATAACCACAGACTCCCAGTTCCCATAGTAACTATAATGTGCAAGCTTTCGCACCATAAAAAGTCTCCCCGCGAACCCACCCACATCATTTTATGGAGAACAATGGCTTTCACCACACTGTGACAGAGATCAGATTTTACATGGGATTCCTGGTGTTTTCCTCACAAAATACATGGAAACATTTTTACAGTAGAGGAGGTTTAACGGGGAAAACATGCTGGGCTTAGAACCAGGGAGCCTCAAGATTCAACTGGCTAGACCAGTGACTGTGTATAAAGATGAGGGACGCGTCTCCACCTCCTCTCAAACTAAAGTGAGGCCAAAATACCAAAATACCCCCGACGTGGGCGCTGCCAATTAGCACGTTTGTATCTAGAGTCTGTGCAGCAGAGACCGGCTGGTGGAGCCGTGGTAATGCTGTCCTTCCTCTAACCAAAACACACCTTTACCTTGTGTCCTTGCCGTGTTGGAGCCCTCAGGTGTCCTTGGCGTGTTGGAGCCCTCAGGTGGGCTCAGTCTGCAGCAGAACAGCTTCTTGTGTCGGTCTGAAGCAGATATTCACGCTGATGTAAAGTTCAATGACTGTAGTGTTAGTGTTAGTTACGTCTCCTCTCGCCGTTCCTCCTCTCCTCTGCTACTCAGGAACAGAACGCTGCAGGAGCCCCATTTGTCAACAGAGCTGTCAATCATGAGGCCACACCCCCTTTTTACAGCATCAAATAACTAAATAAAAGTAAACTTGTCAGAAAGATTAACACCTGGACATAAATCAGCATGATAAGAACTAACTATAATGACAGAAACCATATTGGAGAAAAATGTATTTGACGTGTATTTTGATTTATAGTTTGACTCATGTCCCATCTGTTAACATGGAGGAGGCGGGCTTTATGAGCTATACTGCAGCCAGTCAGCAGGGGGCGGTAGAGAGGGTTTGGCTTCACTTTTAGGGAGCTGTCATGACGGCCATCTTCTCTGTGGGGTAGACTTTGTTGGTTTTCCACTTTGTGTCTTTTGGACGTTGAAAAAGAGCAGAAGTTGAGAACCAATTAATCTCAATTATTTGGGTGATTAACGTGTGAAGGTTCTTCTGCTGATTTATTGTTTTGAATTGTCTGTGATCTATGAGACAGACGATCAATCAGCTTAGTTAACATCCTCAGGAAGGCCACATCCCGCTGTAGCACTGAGACACCTTGCCAAATCAGCTTTAGTGCAAACTAAGAAACTGTGTCCACACGACCGACGTGGATGATGCAGTAATCACACCAGAGTTATTCTTCTTCTCAGTGCATCTTCACTTGGTCTCACAGACACAGAACAAACTCTGCTCTAATCACACAAAGATGGTAGACAGGATGTTTATTTATTTGAGGTCTGGCTGTCTGTGGACTGTGATGTGTTTATTTGTTTTCAATCAACATGTGTTTAAATCTCTGAGCACCATGTGGTACTGTAATTAAAAAAACATGGCTCTGTCTTCTGTTCATTGCTTTTTCTTTGATGGCAGTAACGTGTAGCACCAGCAAAGAATTCACAACGTTATATGGTAGATTAACTGCTCAACATACACAGGGTAAAGTTCAGTGGCCTGGGATTACCAATTAGACCAGTTGACAAATGGAAATTGGGCTGGAACCTCTTGGCTCACTTTAATATTCCAAGATGTAAACAACAATCGTTGGGTTTAACAAACTATGGACTTTCATCCAGGAGACGGGGTTCCATTCACATATAAAATAAAAGGTTAATGCTGAATTCTTATAAGAAGTGGACCTCTGTTTAAGTCATATAACAACGTTAGCTAAATGGATGTCTTAAACCCAGACCATGATCTTATACTCTAAACCTAACCATGTAGATTTGCTCCTTAAATATAAGCAGGTAGTTTGATGCCTTTATATAACCCAACTGATGTTAAAGTTATGATCTCAAAGATCTCAGTTTCGTTCTCTTTGGGGCACCTATGGCGATAAACGGTAACTGCGGGAGCACACTTCCCAGATATCCAGACAGTGCTGCATGTGTGACGTCCACAGTTGGCTCCGGTTGTAACTCTTGATTTTCCTGGCTGACGGTCGCTTTCCTTTTCAGACTGTTTGCTTCATCTGAGCGTCGAGTTTGTTTCTTTTTCTTTGGATTTTCACTTCTTGTTGAAGTTGTATCTGAAGCGGAAAAGCAGCCGCTTGGCTCCGCCTACCCTCTCTGGCAGACCAACCACTGCTGGCTGATGGGATGCATCGGCACAGACACCCATTATGCAAATGGAAAGAAAACTTGACAAAAGACCTGCACTTGCACAGCTGAGAGCGATACTAAGAACTAAGATTCAGTATATTAAAGCTGTTCACCATAAGATTAAAGTCCCGGTTGATCCCACTGAATTAAAGCAAACACTCCTTGAGCGATACGACTGATTTGTCTTGATACAGTTTAAACAAATGCATGCAGTTTTAATTAGAAGAGTCAGTCGATGTTATACAGTTTGATCCGATATCATGGCACGCACAACACAGTCACACCCAACAAAAGGAAACAGTAAATATTAAAATGCTTTATAGTTTCCTGTGAACCCGTGTAAGTAGGCAATTTCAGTCCGGCACAGGAGTGGCAAACCAAGCCACTAACAATAAATCAAAATACACAGAGGCACATAAAGAAGGTAAATACATGGACTGCTGGAAAATGACCAACCATAAATTGTACCTAGAATGGTCCCCTTTTTTATGCCTCAACCTTCCAAAGCATTATAAGATTGTGAGTGTGTTCGACGCTTGCAGGATCGCAGCCAGTTGTACAAACTGTCATTTCTCATTAGTTGGAGCATTATTTTTTATTACCAGCAATATTTATTTTGATGATCACACCGGGAGGGCTGGCTCAATGTCTTTGTCACTTACACTTCATAATCATACCTGCTGTTGAGAAATAGATACCTTGTGATGCTGCCTTCCTCTCTGTGTTCTCTCACTGACAGTCAGTCGATTTCTCTGCTGTGCTTCAGTGTGCCAGTAACCCGTGACACAGACACCCTGTGGAATCACCTCAGTGATAAGCAGAACAAAAAGCCATGGATGTTCTGTGTCCCTGTCAGCAGGTCAGAAAACTGCAAAACAAGCGTTCACAGAGGGCTCACTTCTGTTATTGCAGTGTGCAGAGTCGTGTCTTACTGCTCTTTGAAAGCCTGCGGAGGATTATCATTAAACAAACTCAGCTCCCCACCAACACCGGCGCACACTAGCTCGTGTTTAACGGAGGCTTACGGCTCCTCGGGAGCTTCTCTCCAGGGAAAAACCTGTTATGCCTAATCAAACTCTGCCTCCGAGTAAGCATATCTTTCAGCCCGGAATTGATTTTGTTTGTTTTCTACATGAAAGTACATTTCAGTTTAAAGGATTTAAAGTGAAGGTGTTCAGTGGGTGTCAAAGACAGGTAAACGTTTTTTCTTCTGCTGCATTCCTGGAGCTGCGTTAAGGGATTTAAAGAAGGTAGACCCAAACTCTCAGCTAGAAAAGGAAGTCTTAACGGGTCTGCCAAACGAAAAACACCACTCATCTACATCCAAAACAGCAACACACTTTTTTTTTACCTTTTCCCCAAACATATTCTTCATCGAGCAGAGTAGTTCAAATATGAGTTTAACATCAAACCCTGTCATCAAACCCGGTCCTTGATGATTCCTTATTCTCTCTCAGTAAGTTCTTAGATTTGTTGGTGTAGGATAACGACTGACATGTTTTCTATCAACCACTGAGTGCAAAACCTAAATAATGACCTGAGAGCAGCGTCAAACTTATATTGCCTTGCTGAGTGTTGTGTAGACTCTCAGCGGGATCAGAAGGTCAAATGTATTTATAGAGCGCTTTAAAACAAAAGAGCAATTCAAAGATTATCACACGCATGAATATATGAAATACGTGGAGAAACACAGCGTGCACACCCATGTGACGTGTGCACACAAACATCTTTTCATTAAGATTCCAGTCTCAAATATTTCAGTTCTGCGCTCTTGAGCGCCACCTACCGACAATAATCAGCAACTACGGTAGTACGCATCTCGGTAGTACGCTTGTGTTTTTTTTATGTCGCCACAGACACCCAGCCCATAATAATATCATATACTGCAAATGCAAAGGCTTTCATCAGTGGGCCATAGGCTCAACCACCATTGTGTTAACTTGGTGATAGATAGTCACTAAAGAGGCATTTATTTAAATGAAAAAGTTTAATACTTTACGTAAAATGCAAACCAAGTTAGAAATCAACTGCAAGGGAGTGAAAGTCTTTTTAAAGCCGTCGAGATTCTGCTGCTCTTGTACGTGCCGGGAGGCTATTCCAGAGTCTTGGTGCGGCCGCAGAGAAGTTTCTTCGTGACCTTGGCATGGTTAATAGCCTTTGATCAGATCATCTGAGGGGCCTAGCTGTACTGTATGGGGAGATGAGTTCTGTAATATAGCTCAAAGCGAGCCATAAAGAACGAATCTTGTACGGGATTCTGGACTGAATGGGGAGCCAGTGCAGGGATGTATGGGTGTAATGTGTTACCTTTCTTAAGAGTCTGGCTGCAGCATTCTGAACGAGTTGTAAGTGATGAATAGAGGCCTGGTTGATACCAACAATTAGAGAGTTGTAGTAGTCGAGTCTGGAGGATATGAAGGCATGGATGACTTTATCTAAATCTCTGTGCAGTAGGAATGTCCTGATCCTGAGTTGAAAGAAGCTGGATTTGATGACTGTAATAATTTGTTCATCAAATCTGAGTTTATTATTGAAAATTATTCCAAGGCTTTTTGCAGAAGGTCTCATATGTTCTGATAGATGATTAAGAGACTGGGAAATGGTGCTGGAGGAGTTTGGTGGGTCACGCTGTGATCTCTGTTTTGTTATCTTTTAGTTATAAAAAGTTATCAGCCATCGGTGTTACTGAAAGTAAACTACGTCAAAGGAACAGTTTTGGTGAGGCAACTAAAGCAAGGTTGACATTTGCAAAGGATCCTGAACCGTCAAAAAGTCAAAAGTTAATTTCAGGCCCTTTATGGGAAGCCTTCTCTGATCTCTAGCATGAAAGTGTTTGTGCTACACTCTCATCCATCATCCTGACCTTTGCACTTAGACTTTTTACTTTGCTACATAAACGGCAAACTACTCCCTGCGTTTGCACAGAAAATTGGCACTGGACGGGAATGGTGAGTTAAGGAGATGGCCAATATGCATATGATATCTACATAAAACTACAGTAAAAGTAGTTATATTGTCAGTTATTCAGTGTTTCTTCTAAAAAAGGTTCATGTTTAATAATTCAAGCTTATGTGGAAAGTAACAGGGCAAAAATAAATTGACAAACTGACCTTTTCTCTGCATATCTGTAAATACACATGCCAGTGAATCATGGCTCTCACTGTTTTACTGCTGCCAGGATCATTTTTTACACTCAGCCTGTCCAGCTAAGTTGGCACCCTAACGTAGGACTGGAGCAGGTGGCCGGTGCGATGATGAAAAACCAAACAGCGGACGGAACAGGTCGATTGTGGAGGAAGGCCAGGAGCAGCTGCAGCAAATCTTTTTTGCTTAATCATGCGGCTGCTGAAGAATTTATCTGCTGTTTGCCACGTTGGGATCCAAGTCCTTGACCTCTCAGCTGGACCCGGTGGCTGCCCGTTACTGCTGCCAAATACAAGAGGTAGCACTCACTGTGAGCGGTGTCATAGCTTTAGAGGAATGTGTTCAGGAGGTATTAGTCAAACTGCTCTTTTGATTTATAGTTAATCGGTCAGCGGCTGTAAGTCAGCCTTTACTGTCTGTATTAAAAACATTGGTTTGGTGAATGTCTATTACACGTGTTTTACAGCCTACAGGCGTATAAAGTGCCACCATTCTCACTTACCTCAGCTTCATTTGTGTCCAGGATGAATGATGTGTATTACAGTAACAGTTTTAAAGTAGCTTCCCGCAGAGGGAGTGTCAGCTGCGAGCATATAGAGGCTCGTTGTTCACAAACTGCTGGATGGTAAAACCAGGGAAATGCAGCATGTAATCTAATATGAGCAAAGCTATTTAGGATGTTATATGAGCTGCCATGGAGAGGTCCCTGTTGAGATTTTGAGCCATAAAACCAAAGCCCTTTTCTACCCTGCAATCAACGGTTAGTGTGAAGGTTTAACTACTGAGGGAAAACCCTGGGCCTTTGGTGAGCAGGACACTCCCAGAGAGGGGAGCTCTGACATGTGGACACGGAGGAGGCCAAGCATGAAAGAAGGAAAAGCCCTAGCTACTATTTTTATGAATTGACACTTTGTATTTCTTTGTGTGAGCATTGCATAGCCAGTATGTGGTATAAATGTGGTATTATTGGTCCGTGAGTTCATTTGTCAGACAGTGACACTGTTGGGAAGCTCATTACCGCACACAGTGTAAGAGAGCTAAATGTGTCCTGAGCCCAGCTGCGATTCTTTGTCCCTCTCTCTATCGGTATCTGCAGGAAATCTTCTGCACTGAGGAGCCATTGATTAGCACGCTGTCCTGCAGAGATGGGTGAAGGCTGACAGCTCTTTTGTTGTTCTTCTTGCAGTGCGTGTGCATGTGCGTGTGTGTGTGTGTGGTGCATGATACTGAGCTGCACATATAGGCGTGTTGTTTGAAGGGCATTGGTTCAGACAGCAGAGGTGTAACAGTAGCAGAAGGCTCAGTGAATAATTGATAACAAGGTTTCACTGTGACTTTGATCCTTGACTTTGTTGCACAATGTCGAGTCAGATAACTTATTTGGAAAAAGTATGAGGATTACTGAAGTGTATGGTGAGAGAGTGTGTGTGTGTGTGTGTGTGTGTGTGTGAACTGAATGCTCTGTGTCATTCTGCATTATGTGTTGTGGTCCTGTAACTTGGGGGATGTTTTATAACTATGTGATGTTTTAAATGTGACCTGCCAAGGGACTGCGGATGAAAATGAGCTTTAAGCTAACTCTGGTACAAAACATCAAATGGCAACATTCACATGCTGCACGGTGGTGGGCTGTTCAGACATAGTGAGCCTTTCTGTGTGGAGTCTGCATGTTCTCCCCGCGCATGCGTGGGTTCCCTCAGGGTACTCCGGCTTCCTCCCACAGTCCAAAGACATGCTCGTTAGCTTCATTGGTGACTCTAAAATTGGCCGTAGGTGTGTGTATGAGCACAAAAGGTTGTCTGTCTCTGTGTGTCAGCCCTGTGATTGACTGGCGATCAGTCCAGATGTAACCCCGCCTCTCATCCAATGACAGCTGGGATAGGCTCCAACCCCCCCCATGACCCTGGACAGAATAAGTGGTGTAGATAATGGATGGATGGATGGATGGATTTGAGGCTACATTAGTAACTGCTAACATAACTCACGTGTACAGAACGGTGACTGTGGAGTTGCATTGTGGGTAATGTCGGCACAAGGTTTTTTATAAGGAAGACATTTTTGGGATAGCGGATATAATCTATAAAAAGAGATACGATGTTTCTAATTCTGCCGCATTTTCTTTAAGCCTTCCATCGTTACTCCAAGCTACATTCCAAATTGAATAGTAATTTATAGAAAGTATCATTATTTTACAAAAGGAAAGGCTTCTCTTCAATCAATTCAAAATTCTACATGAAGTTTGGTTGAAAGTTTTGACTCTGATTAGTATGTGAATCTTCTGGAGGGCTCCTCGCTACTGCTCGGGACTGGCAGCTCCAGGTCGACCTCGGAAGACAGCTCAAGTTCCCAGAAGAGATCGTGACCACTTCGCTTTGCCTAGATATGGTGTTAATCATATCAGCGCACACAGAGCAAGTGGTCATGATTGAGCTGACTGTCCCCTGGGAAGACAGGATTGAAGAGGCCAATGAGTGCAAAAGGGCCAAATATGCAGAGCTTGTATCAGGATGCTGGAGCAAAGGCTGGAGAAAGCCTGCTGTGAGTTGAAGTTGGGTTCCGGGGCTTCGCTGGTCGCTCACTCCAGCGTACACTTAAACAGCTGGGAGTGAAAGGAGTGCAGTGCAAGAGAGCCACAAAAGACATCCAGGAAGTGACTGTAGATCCAGAGGGGGGGGATCCATGGATAAGTGCGGCACTTTGACACAAGTCGGGGACTGATCACCCCGGCTAGGTCGCCAGGGTGAGGGTGTCTGATGATCTAAGATCCGAAACACCCAGTGACCCCGGCTCTCATCACTGAGGATGTGTCCAAGTAGCACCAGCAGGTGTATATGTAGAACTGTTGAGTGAAATGTTTCTCCATCATTAAAATGAATTCATACACAGTTCTACTGCATTGTGAAGCATCTGTCTCTTGAACTTTAGAGGAAACAGGTACAATGTACCACAGTCGCACACAACATTTATCTACAGCTATAATTGACAAATGCATTTCAGTTTGTTAGAAAGCAGCCACCTGGTGCCAGAAGACAAATAGTTAAGCAATGAGTTACGCCTGATTTAACTTCAGTTAGTGCGAGGTCTCCTCTCCTGTCTGTGCTGCGGCAGAGCTCTGAGGAACATCTTCCACCTGCGCCAGCCTCCAGGCCACACAGAGGACGCAGCAGCTACAACAACAAGCACAGCATGATTGGACAGAGACCGGCTTTAAATTAATGAGCTACACTTAATTTGCTCTGATTAAGACCATTAGAGTGAATTTGTGGAATTAGTCACTGTGGCGTCCGTCGGCTGGAGATTCACTGTGGTCTGTGAGAAACAAACGTATTAGTGATGTACAGGAAGAGACAGCACTGCTAAAAACATCTCATACCTCGGAGCAAAACTTGTAGGGATTCTTATTGGTGCAACATCCTCATCTTACTGAGATTATAGCAAGAACCTGTTCATCTTTCATTGGTATCTTTATTCATAGATATATGTTGACATTCATGCACCTGTGTAACACGGAATAATTCCACGGTTAAGTCCTCCAACTGAAAATCTAAACAAATAGCACCGTGTTAAGTAGAAACAGACTTTGTGCATGCTGTTACTCAAACAATAGAGAACGATAACAAGGACCTCACATTAGCGGCTCTTTCAACACAGCTGTAACCGTCATGCTGCAACAATATGTTTTTGAGGAAAAATGGTCATTAAATATGCAGCTGTTGGGTATAAAATCTGTCACTCATGAAGTCATGATGCCTCATAATGATGATAATATCCAACAACTGCTGTACCTGCTGTTTATTTCGCACCTGTCTTCAACTCCAATCTCAGGAACCTACACAAGTTTGCACCTCATATTAATACACAATCACGCTGGACAACAGATTCGGAAAAATCCACGATAATTTAAGTGATGCATAACTTCTGCCTCTCTTTCTCCCAGACTCTTAGAGGATGCCTAAAGAGAAATCACCGGTCATATAGTTCCCAGCATGCTTCACTGTGCCTTACCACCTTTGTTGTTGGTGAGCGAGATGCAGGACAGGCTTCAGTGATCATCATGGGTGTGCAGGTACTGTAATTAGTGCAGGTCTGGCTCTCTTCCAGGTGCGTCCCATGCTGCCTATTGAGTCATTAACCTGGCGTGCTCCACCTGCGCTGCTGTATATATTACTGCTGCTCAGAGGAGAGGCCTAATTATGCTCTCATTACGATCCCTGCTGTGATGCTATTCAGTGGTCATATCCGGATGTACAGAGAGGGCACATGTTTTTTGTTTTGTTGTCCTGACAGCCGTGACACACACCGCCATGTGACCCTCGTACAGTAACACCCCCCCCCCTCACTCAGCAGGAAATGATGAGGAATGCATGATACATAACTGTCTCCTTACTGACTCATAAGAATTCCTGACCACACCCAGACTGGGAATGTTTGGAAGCTACAGTGATTCCCAACTTCATTCCATATTAGCTGATGAAATCCCACAGCAGCGGGAGAGAAGCAATTAGATAATGGATAAAACCTATTAGAATAAAATCCTCTGTGTTGAAAGGACTCTGCCGGCTGTTAGCCTGAGGAATCAGAACAAATAAATCCTATTTTGGTTCAGCAGACAGGAGTCAGACAAAAGGGAGACAATTTTAACTTTATTCTCTCTTCCCTAAAGGTCGTTATTCTTGGTTAGTTATGAATTTTATTTGTATTTTGTTGTTCAGATCATTTCTTCTTCGTGTCCTGCGATGTTCTACTTCCTGCCTTTGTGTGTTTTCCCACTTATTTGATTATGTGCCCTGCCCTTATTGTTTTCACCTGCTCCTTGATTATCTCATCCAGCCATCTATACCGCTTATCCTGTTCGGGGGTGGGGGGGGGGGGGCGGCTGGAGCCTATCCCAGCTGTCATTGGGCGAGAGGTGGGGTTACACCTGGACTGATCGGCAGTCAATCACTGGGCTGACAACCTTTCACCGCAATTTTATGCTGTGTCCCAATCCAGGGGCTGCATCCTCTGTTTCCCGGGCCACGAAGGATGCATTGCGCTTCAATTCAAACAAAATGGCAGACTTTTACGCGTCTGAGGAATACACTTTAAATGTCAATGTTTTTGGTTTCAACTCAATCAAAAAGCTAAAGATGCACATGCAAAACGAAAGGGCCTGACAAATTATGAATCAAATTGAAATAAATTATCTTTAAAATAATTTGTTAACTAACTCGATGTTAATTATGCTAACTAGTTAGCCCGCTAGCTACCTGTTGCTAGGCAACAGGAGCGGCGTTTGGTGACGCAAGAGTAGCCTAGACAGTCTCATTGCAGTTTGGCGTTCTACGCAGGCTGTGAATAGTTCCTTTGAAGGTTGCTGCCCGTGGATTGAGACACAGCTTTAGAGTCACCAATGAACCTGAGCATGTCTTTGGACTGTGGGAGGAAGCCGGAGTACCTGGAGGCAACGCACGCATGCACGGGGAGAACATGCATCTCCACACAGAAAGGCCCCCTACGTCTGAACTGAGATTCGAACCATGAACCTTCTAGCTGTGAGGCGCTAACCACTGCACCACCGTGCAGCCTTTGATTGTCTCACCAGTGCCTGATTACCCTCACCTCCACAGTGTATTTAGTCTTTGTCTCCCCCTGTCTCTGGGCCAGTTTGTCTTCATCCTGTGAAACTGTTGTCAAACTGTTGTCTCGTCTCCTGTGTTTTCTCCAGTGGACTTATAGAAGTTTTTCACTGGGACTTTTAGTGGATTTATTTGATACCTGGACTCTGTATAGACCAGTGCTCCCAATAGAAATTGTCTTGAAACTGGAAGCTTTCCTAACACTGCAATGGACTTGGAAATATCAGAAGTATCTGGCCGTGTTTGTCAAACTCATGTTATCAGTGGACATAAGCTGGCTGATTTACGGTTTCCATATTTATGCTAAGCTAAGCTAAACATCTGCTGGCTGTGGCTTCACATTCAATGGTCATGTAAGATGTTGGTATTGAACTTGTTATAAAGCACTACTTAAAAGTGGAATGACCTCCATCAAGTAGTTTTACGACTGGAGTTTTACTAATGTTCGCTTCAGAAAAGAGCTTTTAAGTGTCATTACACAAAGTTTAAACACATCTGCTTTCTACTCAAATGCTCCCATCCATCAGGGCGGCAGCATGTTCAGCTTAATGATTATGTCTTTTAAATGTGTCCCATTAACACAGAGTTAATAGCAGTACAACGATGACAGCAGACATGCACGATGAGTGATGAGTTAGGTCTTCCCACCCGGACAGGAGGCCAGTCTTTGTCTTTGTGTTCTTTATAGAAAACTAAAGAGCACCTGAAGGTCACAGTAGTGGCTTTAAGAAAAGGCTTTGAACCAAGAACTCAGAGCTCTTTCTGTTCTGTTTCTGATTGTAATGACAACAGAGGCACTACAGTAGCACCAACAGACAGATGATGATTTGCAAACAACCACCTGAAAGAGAACTTTAAGGTTGGGGGTTCACAAAAAATTGAGAAAATGCCAGAATTAGGCCTACCACAACTCGCACAAACTGTAAAAGCCGATAGTAATGTTGATACAGATCCTCAGCTGTTAGTGTTCCTCCAGAGATGAGCCCTGCAGGCTCGTTCATAGACTTATAGTCTTATATAAACCTTAGCATGTTAAAACACAAAGAGGTCTATGGGCTTTAATAACACGCTGCCACCCCACATGAAAGTTTAGTGTGCCTACAATGTTCCGTTAACCCAGTAGCTCACATCTCCTTGTTAGTATTTCTTCCCTTAGAGACATTTCCTCACAGAAGCCTGGACTGACCGGGGCGTGGTGTCCGAAAGGTGCAGCTTCAGCGCTGTTGCCATTTGCAATGACATCACCACTGACGTTAACGTTAGCCGCAGTTTCTTTAAAATCCTCACCAAAGCTGCTTGGCTCAGTCTCTCCTGTCAGCCTCTTCTCTGGGCCGAGCTGGTGTCGTGTTTTTTACGCAGAAACAGTGTACATCCGTTTGAAAACTCTTTTTTAAGGCACTAATAAGGCAGGGAGCTTAACAAGTGTCGACAGAATGTTGACCGCTGACCTCTCCTCTGCCTGTCATGGGGGCGTGTGTGAGAGTGTCCCTGCAGGCTACTGTACCACAGCTTTATGAAAACAATCACAGTCACACCATTAGTTTATTATTTGTATTTATTATTATAGAGCATGGCATTGCAATAAATTGCAAGTTCTGTATTAAGCATTTTTATCTACGGCCACTAGGAGTTCAGTGAACCCCCTGAACTAAACTACGCCTACTGTAGAACTGATTTTACTGGTTGGAAGTTTATCCGCTGTGTCTCTGGCTGCATTAACGCTCTCTGACAGTATTTTATAATTTCCTCAGCTTTGTTGTACAAAAATACATTTGCGTGAGAACTGTGTGTTTATTCTTTAATCCAGTGTTAGTACCCCCCAATCTGTTTATTGCACACATGGTAGAGAGAGAGCCCGATGGCTCAGTGAACGCCATGCATGTTTGGGATTTGGACACTGTCTTGGCATGATAAAATAAGAAGTAATTAATTCAGACTCAGGGAATGAAAAATACCAGAATGCTGATTAAATAAAGGATTTAAACTCCTTTTTCAAGATTAACTCTACACATTAAAGTAAGAAAACATAATTCGTTGGAGCTTATAAATTACCATTTGTTTGTTTTTTTAATATAAGAACAAGGAATTGGTACATTGCTCATAATATTTAGTGTCTCCTGTCTGCTTTTTTTTTCACCTCCGCCACATTAATAAAAAACAGAAAGAAATCGTTCGTCCTCTGAGCGTAATCTCAATAAATCCGACTGGTTTCAGTTGCTCTGAGCTCTCTGTAGCTCCCCTGAACAGACCCGCGCTGTGACGCGCCTGTAGGAGTCAGTAAGAGCTCCTTTTTCCTTCCTAAAACATCATTTCCTCCTTGACCAACCAGAAAACTCTGCTCCCGCTTCATCATCAAACAGAGACACACAGCGGGCACCAAAAGTTGTCAGAGAAGATAAGTCCGTTTTTTGGGAAAGAGTGCAACACCTGAAACTTTCTTTGCAGGACAGAAGCGGAATAAAGAAGCGGAAAGGTCGGAGAGGAAAGTTTGCGTTGAAGCTGCAGAGTTGAACTTGTGTTGCGGTGATTTCTCTCCACGCCTCGCGCTGGGTCTCTGTCGTCTGACAGGTTGCAGCTCCTGAGCAGAAAAGTCACGTCAGAGGGGATTTTACCAGGTAAGAGACGGTTTTTTTTCGAGGATGAGTTTTGAGTGTGTTTTTATTTCTTCTTGCGCACAGTCAGCGTAACGTGATGACATCGCAGCCCGCTGTGGCGTCCAACTTTACTCCACGTACCAACGGTAACATGCTGCTTTAGTGAGCTCCCATCTGGAACCTTCTACATCTACATTATTAATGCATTAAAATGAAACAACCACGATGTTATAATCCCTGTAAAGAGTGGGCAAGTTTAAGTGAGGCAACCAGTTTCAGTGACCTGGTGTTTTTAACTTATGTGGGATAATGACTGTAATATTAATGCTCTGTAAGATGTGATAGAGCGTCTGTAGAACTGACTTTTTCAACATGCTCCTCTATAATCCCACCAATTCTTTATTTTAGGCTATTTATTTTTGGCAGGGAAGCATGAGTTTGTCACATGCCAAGAAGCTGTGACACAACTTTGGCCTCAAACAACACAACCAGTTCATTTTTTGTATTCCTTTTATTCTGATATATAAAGAGCACTATTAGGACTGCATGAAATTTAATTAATTTTAGATTAAGTTGCACATTCACTGGTATGAGATATATGTCAATCGCGTAAGCCTGAAGGAATGTGAGGAGTCAAAGCATATATTCTGAGTCCTCTCAGAGCAACAGCTGAAAGAGCTGCTGCTGTGATTCATGTGAGCAACAATATGCTCCTCCTCTCCCCCCTGATTGTCTCTCAGCCCCGCTCCACAGATGATGAGCCTCATCACTATGATTGTGTTTGTTTGTGACCTGGCTTCACCTGCGGAGGCTGGAAATCACAGAGGAGTAAAACCCTTCCATGTGCAGACCTCAGGGCTGCAGTGATGTTGTTTCTCCTCCTGATTTTAATTTCCTCTGCGCTGGCCTCTGTGTTTAAGAGCTCCTGTAAAACAGAGTGGGGACTCAAAGTGAGAAGTGACTGACGTTTTTGGTGCATCCCACTCGATAATGAATTTTCCAGACGTGGAGGACGTCTGTATGCTGCGATTTCAGCACTTTACGTTTCAGCCACTGTGCTGCTGGTAGACAAAGAAAGATTGTGTTGAAGATGATGCAAAGATACTTAATTCTTTTATCCCTCATGAATCATTGCGTCCTCAGGGGGATGAATAACCATCTATCACTCACCACATGCTGAAGTTAAGATGGACTGTCTCTCGTTTCCTCGGGGGAGGTGTTGAATTCACAGAGAAAACATTTTGAAAGAAATATACCTCCAGATTTGTCTCAGCGCTCATGGGGCCGTATGAAAACAGCAGCTCTTTTTGACCTCACGTGCCATGTGCTATTCTGTGGATCGTGTCTATACTGGTGTATCGGAGGGAAAGGAGGTCTTGCACCGTCTGACCCCACATTCCTGCCTCTCTCATGGCATGGGGTCACTGCCCCCCCACTCCTCTCATGACCAACTACTGCTGGAGGGAAATTTCCCATGTTTTAGTCCTAATTTCCACTCTTGTGGTGAATTATTTTGACCATCTTTGGAGGGTTAATTTTCTCCTTGGCTGCTCTGTAACAATACAAATCTACCACAAACTATTTTAAAACAAGGGCCTGCAGTGGATTAGATACTTGCCACACCGTCACCCACCAGCATAAACTCAAAGGCAGAAAAGAGTGGTGGTCTGAGCTCTCAGTTCAGCTTTTCATAATGAAACCAACTTTCAGTCACTCCCTGACATCCAATGTTGCTCTCCAAAGCCATCTTCCTCTCTGACTGTTTTGACTCGGCAACAATCTGAACCTTTGTCGGGAGGTTTTCCTCTGGGACTCACTGGCTGATTCTCTGCAGCGGTAAACAAAAGCGGCAATGTTAGCCTCACACTGTGTTTACTTCCTCAGCTTTCTCTGCCCCCCACACACACACACAGCTCGGCTCTATTCTGCCCCTTCATGAAAGTTCCTATTCTGTGGGACGCGGGGGGGCAGGACGGTCCGTGCTGGGCTGATCTCACTCCGCCGGGCCTCACAATGGTGGAGCTGTGCTGCTATATCAACATTTATTTCTCTCTTTTCTGCCCCTCAGTTTGTCCTCTGTCACTTAAATCACCCCCCTCAGGGCCAATCAGCAACAGGAAGAGCAAGGCGGTGCATGGCTGTCTTTGTCAGTGTGAGATATCGCTGCTGACCAGCGGCTGCCATGACTCACTCTGACTCTGCATCTTGTGTCAGAGAAGCCTCGGGCCAGCGTGCCCTCCTCGGGCTGTGCATTCATGAGATGCAGATCAGATATCGAACTCCCGGCCGTATATATACACTATGAGTAACACATTCCCTGCCTATATTTTGACCTCGCTCTGTGACGGGCAGGCGGGTGTTTACAGTCAGGTCTATTTCCGAGCCAGAGTCCTGCTGGCTCAGGCTGAGGCTGCAGCAGGTTTCTCTTACCAAATCTGAATTCTTGCCTCTTACCTGCGGGAGGAGACAATTCATGTTTCATATTCATTTTCTTTGGGAAAGTTTTGGACCATTTCAGGCTATTTATCCAAGAGTATCATTCCCAAACATCTCCTTCAATGGATGATCAGATCTGTTCAACTTAATCATAACAGTGAAAAGTCTTCTGCTCTGTTTGATCCCATCATACTGTATCTATTTCACAACCAGTGCACGATGTTGGCATACATGCCCTGCATACATGTCATCCTTTCAGTAACTGGACACGTGGAAGTCCGGGCTGCTGCTGTCTGCTCTGCTCTCACATTGTCTCATGCAGTTTAGTGTTGGCGCAGAGCAGGATTTGTAACGTCAGTCGTGTTGACTTTAGCTGGCAGGGCTTCCTCTCCTGACAGCCTGTGTAACTACAGCCTGTCAGGAGCCTTTGTCTGTGCCTGTGTGCTGATGTGTGGGAATTTTTTTTAACTGATTTGTAAGTCAAGAGCCACAAATGTTAGGAAAATAAAGAACATGCAGTATGTTTCGAGCATGGCACACCAAGAGAAACGTATGAATACTGTTTACACAGCAACAAATTATTACACCGACCAGCCATAACATTATGACCACCTGCCTAATATCATGTAGCTCCCCTTTTGCCCCCAAAACAGCCCTGACCTGTCGAGGCATGGACTCCTCTAGACCTCTGAAGGTGTGCTGAGGTATCTGGCACCAAGACGTGAGCAGCAGATCCTTTAAGTCCTGTCAGTTGCGAGGTGGGGCCTCCATGGATCGGACTTGTTTGTCCAGCACATCCCACAGACGCTCCATTGGATTGAGATCTGGGGAATCTGGAGGCCAAGTCAACACCTTGAACTCGTCGTTCCTCAAACCATTCCTGAACCATGTGTGCAGTGTGGCAGGGCGCATCATCCTGCTGAGAGAGTCCACTGCCATCAGGGAATACTGTTTCCATGAAGGGGTGGACTTGGTCTGCAGCAATGTTTAGGTAGGTGGTACGTGTCAAAGTAACATCCACATGAATGGCAGGACCCAAGGTTTCCCAGCAGAACATCACCCAAAGCATCACACTGCCTCCGCTGGCTCGCCTTCTTCCCATAGTGCATCCTAGTGCCATGTGTTACCCAGGTAAGAGACAAACACACACCCGGCCACCTGATGTGAAACAAAACATGATTCATCAGACCAGACCTTCTTCCATCGCTCCGTGGTCCAGTTCTGATGCTCATGTGTCCATTGTAGGCGCTTTCAGAGGTGAACAGGGTCAGCATGGGCACCCTGACCGGTCTGCAGCTACACAGCCTCATACACAACAAACTGTGATGCTCTGTGTGTTCTGACACCTTTCTGTCAGAACCAGCATTAACTCTTTCAGCAGTTTGAGCTTCAGTAGCTGTTCTGTTGGATCAGACCACGCGGGCCAGCCTTCAATCCCCACGTGCATCAATGACCCTTGGCCGCCCATGACCCTGTCACCAGTTCACCACTTTTCCTTCCTTTGACCTCTTTTGGTAGGTACTGACCTCTGCAGACTGGGAACCCCCCACAAGAGCTGCATGTTTGGAGATGACCCAGTCGTCTAGCCATCACAGCTTGGCCTTTGTCAAAGTCGCTCACATCCTCACACTTTCCCATTTTTCCTGCTTCCAACACGTCAACTTTGAGGACAAAAGGTTCACTTGCTGCCTAACTTATCCCACCCACTGACAGGGGCCATTGTAGTGAGATAATCAGTGTTATTCACTTAATGTTATGGATGATTGCTGTATGTTAATTACACAGAAATCCATTTTCCTGCCATAGATTAAACATGGTGATATTTGGACTTGTGTGTAAAAACTGTGTGTGGCCTCTTTTTTTTAAATGTGAGTTTCCCTGTGGTGACCTTTCCTGCTGGTCTAATCAGATGCTGGGTTACTTGTGTGTGCAGTATAAAGAAAGTTGCTGTTTATTCAAATGTCGTGCAATGGTAGAGCAGAATTTCCCCCCCGCTCTCCTCCTCTTTACCTCTCTGACAATTTGTTTCGATTCTTGGAGTGAATAACTTTCTGGTGCGAGAGCAGAGAGGGAGCACCTGTTTGCAATTTACAACATTTTTTTCTTGTCAAATCAAGAGGCATGGTCCACGTCCATACCCATGAATCAGTTTCAGCGGTGTCGTACAGTGTGACTGTCACAGCTGAGCTGAGAGCGGCAGTGTTGGGTTTCCTTTTGAAGGGAGCGGCTCATATTACTGCAGCCATACATCATGTGTGATAGGACGGTGATGATTTTATTTGTCATTAGTTGCTTTAAAATTGGAGGGATTTCTGTTTCATGTGAGCGGCTGTATGCTGGATCAGACTCTTGTGGCCTGTTTAAAGTCCTCTGAGTGTGTGACTGCAGCCGGTCACAGCCGGGACTGGGTGAGCCTCGTTATCCTGCTCCAGACCAGTCTGACCATTTTGTGAGAGAGATGGCTCCAGTGACTTTAAACGGGACTTTTATCGTAGATATCTGTGATATACTCTACATGTAATGTCTCAGCTTTCAGCAATGTAGCCGTAAAACTGCACTGTGTAAAATGTTAATCGGTGCTGGTGATGTCATACTCTGGGAAAAGAGACCCAGAACAAGAGTCTCAGCTGTTATCAATCCAGACTTTAGACAGTTAGAATACATTACACTGGATTGCACTCTATTGTTTTTGGAGATCTGTCTGGTATTTTTCTCTCAGCTCAGGCATGCTGTGTGTCACATA
The DNA here is from genome assembly GCF_022749685.1 of Semicossyphus pulcher. Taxonomy (NCBI): domain Eukaryota; kingdom Metazoa; phylum Chordata; class Actinopteri; order Labriformes; family Labridae; genus Semicossyphus; species Semicossyphus pulcher. Next base: position 28,354,140 of record NW_027211759.1, on the reverse strand, counting down.
AGAGCGAGCCAACATACATCTAATGTTTACAATTAAGTGTCTGAAATATGAAACTCCAGTGCGTCAACAGTTAGCCTTAAAACAAGGCAGACTGAGGACACAATGAGTTCTTGTATTATCTGCAGAATAGTTGATAAGATGATAATCCTAACATTCTATTTTACAATATAATGTTAAACCTCAGGCTGCAGCCATAAAAGATACAACAGAGTTGAATCAACAACTTTTTGACAAAGGTCCAGGATTTACAGCAGAATCAGTCCCACCTGCGTTATGAGAGGTTTGTTCTGAAAGGATTTCTCCATTATTAGGTGACGGAGGCCGTCATCGACCGTTCCCATGTCTCCTCTGATGCTCTCCTCCAACAGACTGGTTTGTCAAAAGAGAAAATCTGAGCAAAAAGATGCTCTGAGTCCATTTCTGCCGCCTACAACCAATGGTGTACTGTTTCATGTTGGAGTGATGTCTGTGTGAAATGATGCACATGACCTTTCCATCTTTCTGCTGCACCTAATCCGGGTTTTAAGATCAACTATAGGACTTTTGTTGTGGAGACCTAGCTGTGATAACTCCATGTCATCCAGTTTTTGCGTCAACTGCAACTAGACATTTTTTTAAAGAAGGGTCTGTGTTAGGGCTGCACTATATATCGTTTAACAGCAATGTGAAGTAGTCACATCACAGGACGTGCGACAGTGAAGCAAATTAGTTGAAACCTGTAAAGCTGCTACTTTTTGGTTGCTCGGTGCAAAATGAAAACTCGTCTGATATCACATCACTGCAGCTCTTCATCAGAGCTCAGAGTGAACTGACCGCTGAGCAGTGTGTCACCTGCCCGTAAACTGTCAACAAGCACACGATGCTGCAGCCGTCATAATGTCGGCGGGATGATCGAGGCAGACGCTCCGTTACGCGAGGTGGCGTTTGTGTGCGCATGTTCCTGTTATCAGCACCTCATCCCGTTGCTTCTTAGTGCCTGTGGCCACATAAACGGAGCGTTGACAGAGCGGACGTGCCACGGTGTATTTACTTTTAGCGGCTACACCTGCAGCACACACACGCCGTGAGGTAGTGTGTGCCAACAGGAAGTAGGGGGCGGTGAGCTTTTTAGTTCGGCCAATTTTTTCCCAAATCGTGCAGCCCTAATTTGTGTGATGTGACGTCCTAAAGTGGAGACAGTACTTGGAAATATCCTGCAGATTTCTCACAGATCTGCTGCTTGTCCCCCTGGAACTCTTCTCCTGTCTTCTAATCACAGCAATGTGGCAATTTTGCATCATGTTAAAATCGTGCTGTTAATAGAAACCGCCTACCACTTTGGTGGGCACCAAATCACAGCAGTAGTTCTCTGTCTTTTGTGATTTGTTTATAAGAAAGGCGTAAGTACAGTTAATTTGAAAAAATGTAACCTTCAATTTTACCCATCAAAATGAAAGGCTGCAGATGGAAGGCCTACCTGTATGGCCACCCATCAACAGCCACCCAGATTAAATCAAACTAGTAATCTCCAAAATTACAGCTACACCTTCTCTGCCCCCCCCTCCACACTGTGCAGACATGTGCAGGCCTTATACAATGTACCGTTTCAGCCATTACATCAATGATGTTACATGTATTGTGCTAACTGATGCAATGTCACCTGCTCTAAACCTGCTATAACAATGTGTCAAACCTTGTTGGATTTGGCTTGAGAAGCATTCTGACCCTGAGAAAAGCGAAGACGAAAACATGAGCACATTTCCTGTTCTGCCACCTTTGTTGGCAACATCTCAGGACCACCCCCCTCCTCCTGCTCTGTCTTGTCTGGCTTCCTAAATACTTGTTGGTACAATGAAAAATATCCTGAAAGAGTAATTCGTTTCCAGCTTTGAACCTGCTGTGATTAATTGTACAAAAGGGAGCCTTATTGGCGAGGCAGGGCCAGCTCTCCGCCTGCCTCATGCCAGCGCTCTAATCAAAAGCACCTTTGTGAGTCCCTGCGGAGCTCAGTGCCTGTTGGATTGGGAGCTCACCCCAACAATTGAACTCTTTAAACACGATCCTCTCAGCTTTGATGCTTATTGGCCACTTCATTGGTGACATACTGTTTCAAAGACGGCTCTTCCTTTCATCGGCGGTGAATCGTGATTTAAGGAAGGAGGTCAGCAGTGAGTGGATCATCTACTTGTTCCTGTCTGGAACTCATCACATGTATACGACCTGTTTGTGGGGAAAAAGCCCCTTTCTGTCCCACATGTGACGAGTTTTAGGAGAATGATTGATTGCATTGGCTTTAGTCATCCGTCAAAGAAAACCTCTGAAGGGGAAAATGTTGTTCTACTATAATTTACATTTGCATGATTATTAAAATGAAGAAACCACACTTTCCAGTTACACAATAAATTCTATTTAACTGTATCTATAAATCTCTATTTATGCACAAACTTTTAGTACGCTATTAAATGATGCTTTGCTTTGATGCAGAAGCCACAACCAGCATTTAATATGACACAAGTCCTGGAGCAAATGTCTTCAGTAAATTCCAGGGCTGAAAGTCTGTGCCAAACTTTGCCATTACTTGTCCTTCTATAAACCTCCAACACACTGACCACTGAGGGAAACATGTCCCTGTGCTGCCAGCGGTTCTGTTTTAATGATTCGTTTAAAGATCACAGATGGACATAAAATATATTGGAGTTATTTCAGAGCATCTGGAGCCGCACAGCACAGCAGGCGGCATTTTCTGTGGCCACCCCATACCATCAGTGGAATATAAGCTTCCGTCAGGCCTCATTAGCTCTTCAATCTCACTCTGATTTGTATTCGTGTCATGTTACGGCAAGCCGAACATGTGTTGAAATCATACATGCTTCTGCACCTTTCTGCTGGCTCACTGCCTCTGACAGGTTGGTGGAATGGCTCTTAATTGATTAACTCACTAATCAGCAGTCATTCACAGGGCTGATACATATAGACGGATTCTCACGCTCACATTCACACCTACGGGCAAGTTAGAGTCACTAATGAACCTAACGAGCATGTCTTTGGACTGTGGGAGGAAGCCGGAGTACCTGGAGGGAACCCACACATGCCCACTCAGATGAACCGGGATTTGAACCAGGAACCTTTTAGCTGTCAGGCAACGGCACTTACCACTGCACCACCGTGCAGCCGCTATTGAAAGTACAATATCCTAGCAGATATTAGCATGCTAACAAGCATAACTATGGCGTAACACTCTAAGTTCTTTCAACTTTGACCTCAGTTGCAGCTGACCTTTCAAAGCACAGCTAATGAGAACAGCTATCTGTATAACAGCTGTATGTGACGAAGCCCGAAGGGACACATGCAAGCAGAGACAGTATGGAAGAAAAACGTACTCCTCTGTGTTTCATTGAATCTCTATAACACAACATTAGAAATCTACCGTTTTTGTTACAACTGTTGTTGTCTACAAACCTGGAGGATAGCTGCCTTGCTATAGGCTTCTGCAGGTGGTGCAGAGCTTTGCGCCTTAGCTCGCAGTGAGTGAAGAGCAAATTTGTTATGTAAGGCAGCATGTTAAACATACCAGATTACTTCAGTATGTTAGCATTGTCGCTGTGTGTTGCAGGCGTTAGCATTAAGCTAACGCCTGCTGTGCACAAGTAAAGCCTCACAGAGCCACTCACATGTCTGCAGACACGGTCTTGTTTTCTGTTTTCCGTTTTCCTCTGCCTGCTCAGCTAAAAATAGATGTCCTTGCATCAACCCTAAAAACAGACCACTGTGTCTTCAGACTTTTTTAATATAAGTAAAGTTTAGTAGAAGACTGAAATTCCTCTTGTCTCTACATAAAATGTTCTCATGGTTCTTCTCTGTATTTGTCTGGTTTTGTTAAAGAGAGACAGACACTGCTGCATGACACAGAATCTGAGACCCACAGACAGTGAAAGTGAAAGAACATGAGAGTGTGATGAGTGATGTGTTTATTTTCGCTGTGCAGGGCTGGAAGCAGATCACTTTGGCAAAGTTATTCCCGAGCTCACACGTCCTTCAGCCTCTGACCTCAGAGACACAGTTTGACAAGTACGACGCTCCGGAGAGGAGATGACAGTTTCACCTTTTAATGCCAGAAAATCAGAGCTCGCTGTGGATGTTTGATGGATGTGATATTTTTTCACCTTGTCATCACATTCGACATGTTTTGACATTTTCAAAAAAAAAGAAATTATTGGAATGCATAAATTTCCCCAAGATGAACTTTGGTTTATTTTTGTGTGCGTCCTGTGTTATTTCAAGACAGATGCAACAGTTTCCAAATTTCCTGCTGTGTTGTTTTTATTTACACAAAAGCAATTTCATGTTTATTTAGAGTGACTATTTCTGCTGTGGACCACAACTGCGTAATCATGAGTTTTCTTGGACATGGCCCCAGGAAACAAACTTTTAAAGGAGCAAGACTGTACTAACCTAAAACCGGGTTAATGAGTGTATCGCCTTCCTGGTCCTTTGAGTGCTATGTAATATTCTTGAATGTGTGATTGGGTGTTAGTAAGTAAGTGGTTAGTTTTTTTTGGCCGCTTCAGCGATTTCTCGATTCACTTACACTGAATCCAGCTTTCGAAAAAAATTGCACTCCGAAGGGTTTGAAGTGGCAGGGGTGCAAAGCGAGTGTCTGCCAACAGTTGCCATCTGCGGATAACTGTCCGCATTTTGTCTCCAACAACTCAAGATGACCGGAATCCGTTTTTTGACCCGTCTTTTAAAAAGTCCTCCAGCTCCCTCTTTGTAGTGACAGTCGCTTCCCCATGGGATGCTTCTCCTTCGTAATCCATGGACAGGAGGAGCTCCATCTCTTGCTCTTGGTCGTGTTTAGTCTCCTTTTGTTGGAGCCATACTGTAATTCTTTGACTGTGTATTATCATGCTGTTCCGATATCGAACACCTGGTGGAGCATCATGTATAGGAGTGCATATAGGTGATCCCCCGGTGATGAGGAGCAGGTGTGTGTATGCGGAGGCAAACATTTTTTGACCATGTTTCTTGTTACCGTCAATGTGTCGTGCCTGGTTGGCTCAGCTGCTTCATAAATGGAAACATCTCTGCAAATATAATGGACATTGAAATCTGTGCATGGACATTGATTTATTTTCATCCCAGAACATCCCACGTCTGAAACCTGTTCACCCGTCCACACCTCAGTGGCTTATTTAGATATATTGGTTTGTTTAAAAGTCACTACAATGATTAATGTTGGGTTATTATTTCAATAAGCTCATTCTTAGTTACTTGCCTTATTCTTGTTTTGGAGGCGTTAAAGTCTTCACTGCACCCACAGGTCTGACCATAACTCAAAGCTCTGCACAATTTAGAAAAATGCTCAAAGTGGGCAAGGGGCTGAGAGGGGAGTGGAGACCTCTTTTGAGGTGGAGGACTTCTACTCTCGAGAGGCCCCTGAAGAGCACTTCAAGAGCATACTCCCTCCCTCAAAGACGGGGCGGTGGATGTACCACCCACCTCTGACAGGCGTTAACATTCTTATTTTTTTTAAATCAATTTCATTACGTAGCTTTGTCCCAAACGGTCGTGTCTATATGTCACCATCGGCTGGCAATGTCCAGGGCTGATTTAAAACCATAGATGCCGTGTTTGGGCCATTTCCAACCCATGAAATTGTTATACATTTGGTGAGAATTGTCAATATTAACACCAGCATTGATATGTTTCATCACAGTACAGCAATATAATTCAGATTACAGCTCAAAAAAACATGTTTAGGTGTGCAGTTACTCTCTAAAAAAGGAAAAAATAATTTGAATACTAAGTTTTTGCTTTTACCATGGCAACGATTGAAGCTTCAAAGCACTGGGGTCAGCCCTAGTGGTCAGTAGATTATTTTGAACCCCCAAAGGCTTTCAAACTTGTAAATTAAGACAGAATAGACAACATTTTACAGCTGCTACTTAGCATTGCATTAACTTGTATCATCCAGACAGACGTCCAAATCCCGAGAGAAGGTCGCCTGGTAAACGACTGCTGTGCCTGTGGTGGTTCCATGCCTACATGGTTTAAGTATAGAGAGAACTGTTTCAGTAGTCAAACAGTTTACAGTCTGTGTTGCTGATTTTGGAGTTGGATATCTCTTTTCTTTTGTTTGCAGAATGCATTCAAATCTCAAACTGAGAGCTGTTTGGAGAGGTAGTGAAGCCTTTCGATTGAGGGCAATGAACCAGAGCATTGTGTTGAAAATCTGGCACTTTCTCCACATTGTGGTTACAAAATGTGATTCTTCAGCCAAGCATGCACGGATACCACACACGCACACAAACCAGATAAAGCTCAGCAAATTGCACTTTTAATGCTCAGGCTGGAAAAGCTCTCAGTGTGTTGTTGTGTGGAGGGGAATGAAAATGACAATGCCTGTTGGTGGGCTCAAAATAGCCAACCTGTGTTTTGCCTTTTTTCCAAGGGCGTTTAGAACATCTTTAGTCAATGCTCAGTTACCCGGGGTGGAAATAAATGCCTGGCTCTTCAGACAATACGACTCCCTCTCTCCATAAAACAACATTTTAGTGCATGTTGTTAAAAACCACACTGAGAAACTCTTTGCACACTGTCGGCTGCACATGTCAGTCACTGTCCCTCTAAAGAAACCCTGAGTAAAGAAAATAAATGTGACATCATTTAATCACAGCTCACTCAGGTGAACTTATCTTACGATCTTTGAAGACTTATAACAGACAATAACTAATGGAAAGGGAAGATGAGTGACAAGATCGAATGCTGTTCTCTATGCAGCCCATGAAATGTAATGTAATGAGTTGGGGTAAGGGGGTTTGGCTGCCAAGGACAGCTTTAAGTTTGGACAAGGTGAGTAAATACAACACTTGATAGGTTATTACTTGAGTGATGTATCAATAAAAAGTAATATCCACAACCAACCATACCCCTCCCTTTTTAAAGGCAGCTAGCTAGTACTTTCATCTAAGGATTTAGTTAACAGTCCTCTAGAGGTAAGCAGGGACAAAGGAAAGCATTAAATAGTCTACCACTAAGAAATGTTTACCTAAAAGTTGAATTGGAGATAGATTGTTGTTACCAAGCTAGTAGCAATGTCTGATACCTCTCATGGTGGATGGACTCGCCCCAAAGCAAAGCTAAGTTAGCTCTTACCTAGCTAGAAGCTAACAGGGAAAAAGTTAGCAGAGTAGAAATACTCGATTATGACAGACACATCACAGGTGGGGCTATTAATACTAAAACTGTCTGCACTATATTAAAGTGACCCAGTTAGCCATGTCCGTAAGCAGGCAAATTTAAGGCCTGAAATACACAGGCCGTGTCCGAAATGATCAACTGCTCCCTATTTAGTCAAGTATCGGGGTGGGAATCGCAGGGTAGGACACAATACAATGCGATGTGTGATACACGGCCCACAATAACAGTAATAAGTTGTACTGTTCTACATAATATTAACACCTGGATAAAAAACAACCAGACCTGCCACTATACTTAGCCACTGCATACTGCCTGTCTGCTCTCGCTCTATGTTCTTGTCTGTCCTCTGTCGTGTAATGACCATCATTTGTGCTGATTGTTTGCTTGTGTGACGTCGTTCGCAATGTGATTTTATGTATCGTGTTTTAACAATTTACACTGCTTGTCTGCTTATGCCATGTCTTTTGTACTGTGATTTTATGTGTCATGTTTTAACTGCTTGTGCTGATTGTCTGCTGAACATTGTCTTGTATTTATTGTTGCTTATGTCCTACTTTGCATGATGCTGCCTTATTGTCCCAAGCTTTTTTAGCCTGTTGAGTTGTTTACGTTTTGCTTTTTCCTCCTCTGTTTTTTGTATGTTGTGTGTTTTATTTGTTGTTTTTATAGTCCACTTTACATCAGGCCGAGGGACAGCAGTCGAAAATTAGCCTTTTGGCTAACACTGGCACTGTTACAATGATGACTAATGTGCATTGTCCCTGAGAATAAACCAATAAAATAAAATAATATCATGGTACAGTGATATTGAGATATAATGACACATGACCATATCTGATTAAATTCTTAATTTCTGATCACTTTACCCTCAGTCACTTCATGAGCACCACAGGTCATGAAGTAGTGATGCTGTGAGTCAAAATTGCAGGGCGCTGTTTAGAGCGCCACCTATTTGTAAATTAATATATCAATATTTAGTGCCAGCCTATCGATAATTGTATTGCAATTATATTGCCGTATCGATATTATATAGTATATAGTGTCATGGTCACCGGCCGTTTGGTCGCCAGTCTACGGATGTCCAGAGCGCGGCACCATACATATATTAATTACGAGATGCAACAAGTTTGGCCGTACGCTAAATACAAGCCACCCGTGGACCACCGCTCCACGTGCAACGTTCTCCGACGGTAGCCTCTTCCACGTTTCCCAGCCTTGTCTCCTGGTGCTTGGCCAGCTCCCGTCCTCTCACGGCGTTCCGCCAGTTTCAGATCAGTAATTGTGTGATGAAGACAAATAACAAAAAAATCCACCAACTAGAAGAAAAGGGGGCCATACTCTAAGCTTGACTAGCCGCTCTCCAAGTCACCACCAGTCACTGTCATCCCCTCACTCAGTCCCGCCCCAACCGCCATTCATCTGAACTACTAACCAATTATCTTTCATCACCCTGCATAGCGTAACGGCCAAATCATCGTGTGGGCAGAGCCGTGACAATAGTGAGTTTGCCGTTTTGTAGTGCTGTGTGTGTCATTGTTTAGTTTTGTGTTTAGTATATTGTGTTCCTGTCTTGATTTAGTCCTGAGTTTAGTGTTTCCTGTTTTATTTTGTAGTTCTTGCCCCATGTGTGTCATGTCTTGTTTTACTTCCTTCCTTTGTTGCGTTTCCCGCCTTTTAGATTGTGTGCCCTGCCCTCATTGTGTTCACCTGTGTTGATAGGTCTCACCTGTCTCTGACTGTCCCCAGTGTATATAGCCTTTGTCTTCCCCTTTGAGCTGACTGCTTCATTCTGTCAAGGTTCAAGTTTTAAACAAAAGGGGAGAGGACCCAGGTGAAGACTCTCTGATTTATTTGAACCCAAAACTCCAAAATGCATATCAAAAATCAAACTCTCAGCACAACAGAAAACCAAGTGGTAGAACAAAAAGTCTTACTGTCCAGGTAAAAGAATAATCGAAAGGAGAAACCAGAAACACAAAGGAGCGACGGGGAAACGGGCAAATCTAAAGTATCACAGGCTAAGACAATCAACCAGCATACTTGTGTGATGTTGTTGAATCTTTGGTTTTTGGTTCAAATTCATGAAACATTCCCTTGCGTGATTTGAAAGTCTCACAGTCCCGATGGATGCTGGCGTTTCTGGCAGGCGTGACATACACACAGGAGGTTCTTGTTCTCCTGTCCTGGCCCACACATTGCTTGGCACTTGTTGAAATGACGCTGTCTGCTTGACCCGTGAACCTCCTCCCTCCTCCTCTGTTTGCCTTCTCTCCAAACACCACCGGAGGGCGGTAACAGGGGACCTCTCTGCCCCTTCTCCGAAGCTTGTCTGACACTCGTATTCATGTACTTTGAGAGTTCTTGTTTAACATGCAAATCAGATGCACCCCGAGCATGCACGCTGAATAGACTGGCTTAAACTCAGCTCACGCAGTTCACGATGGGGCTACAGATGGGAAGCCAGTATACTGGAGGCACTAATGTGTGTGTGAGGGCACTTAATGAAGTAAAGGTGAGATCTGGATTGTTGTATTCAGAGAGAAAAGGGAGCCACAGCAGCAGGTCATGCAGGGTAGCACTGTTTCCTGTTTCCTGCCTGCACCCTGTGAAAGTTCTGGATGGAGAGATTTCACAGACGTGTTTCCTCATATCGCTCTTCTTTTAGACTCTGTGGTGGGGAAGGATGTCCCGTGTCTCTGACTCGACTCTGAGCTCAGCTTCGGTATGAGTTGTGCCTGATACAGCCCGTCTGGGATGAGATGTGTCTGCCACTGTCAGGCTCTTGTTAGTGTCTCAGAGCAGCACACAGAGGAACACGTTACGCTGTATATGAAACATCTTTGCCGTATTCTGTTACTTCTGATACAGCTCTCTGAAGAGTCAAGACCTCCTGCTGCTCTCTGCGATTGAGCTTTCAGGAATCGCCTGTATAGTCATGGAATCAGCTCCATGTTAGGAAGGCTGCTCTGATTGTTTCTCAGAGATATTTGACTCCTCTTATGACCGCGCAGCCTAAGAAGAGATCACAATTACAGCGCAGTGTGTGCAGTGAATCTGCTCTCGGTGTGTTGTGTTGAATATTTCTTCCCATGTCTCAAAGAGTTTCCATGCTTATTATTGAGTCAGTAAGTTCATGCATATAAATGTTCAAAATAAAATCCAGCTTTCCTGAGGCCATCTGTTGCAAGCTGCCATACACTCTCATGACTAATTCCCACACAGTCGGAGCACCATTAATATAAGTGGTTGAATGATGTGTAGTGATGTTTCCACTAGCCTCTATTTCACAATCAAAGAAAGCACTCAAAAGACATCTCTGGTGTCATTAAAGCCGCAGCATTGTGCTGAATCACATCCAGCTTTTGCACAATAGTCCCTCTGTAGATCAGCGTTTGTACGGCCCACGGAGGACCGCTCTGATGATCTGGTTTGTGGTGAAGAGTCAGGCTGCAGTTAGCGTCACAACCCTGTTGTTGCTCTCACTGATTGAGGTGTAACGCTGCCACACAGGCTTGTTACTGAGAGCTTTCCAACAGCAAGATTGGACTCCTCGTGATACAGGGTAACTGTTAATGTTCTGCTAAACCAACAGCAGATCTCATCGCGCTGTGCAAACATCCGTTCACTGACTCCCTGTTTCATATGCGTGCACTGCCAAATGTCTGCTTTAGTGCTCTCGTACGTTTGTGATTTAAACGTCTCTGTGGTTGTCCATCACCAAGTCAAGATCTGAGGCATCATCTGTTCCAGTCTTAGTTTTTATAATTGTTTTCATATAAAACACCCTGAAATCCACATGCGACGCTAAAATCGTTCAGAGGCCGTGCACGACCAAGAAATCTTAAAGAAAATCATGGTTGGGATTAATCTTTGTACGGAGGTACTAAGGTAAAGTTCAAAACAATGTATGTGTTTCTTAAAGGTCATACTCAGAACAGTACAACAGGATATCTGGTGAGGGTTGTTTAAATATGTAGACTGTAAATCTGTCAGGTTCAAGCCTGGGCAATCTTTGCAACACACAGCTGCTGGTTACTCAATATTTTTCCAGAGGCATGTCTGTGTGTTTTTTATTTGTTGTGGTGTTTTATGTTGTGATCAGAAACATCCGTATGCATGTTCTCTCCGTGCTACCTTATTGAGCCTTGTTTAAGGCCTTCGCATTGCCGTGTCACAGCAGCAGTGTTATACTGAGTGATGCAGCAGTGTGACAGAGGAGTTCAGATGGATCAGCTCTCTGTAATGTCAGTCCGCCTCCGGCCTGACAGGTCTGTTGTTTCTTTCCGGGGTCAGGCATTTATTAGGTATTTCCTGTTCCCCAGCCTGACCTGCTGTGACCCCAGCTCTCTCTCTCCCTCACATATTACCCTCGGCTCTATTAGGCAGGCAGAGTGTGTATGTAAAGCCACTGCAGCATGTGATGCAAAGGGCCATATGTTCAGAGATGCAAGTGCAGCTCTAAAGTTAGTCATCTTATTTCTGCGGCTGCACTCTCGCCATCACGATCGATTATTTGTTGAAGGAAAGTTTCCAGTAATTGATGTAAGCTGTTTGCTGCTTTATGAGTGCCGCCAAATCTTTACAGTGATGGATCACCACCACGTTTGTGTTGGTGTGCATCCAAAGTTGTATGACTGTGTCCAAGTCCTTTTTCTTGGCTTTGACTGCGTGTCATTAAAACAGAGCGCCTGTGGCCGCTGACAAAGAAAAGCTTTAACTGCTGCTCGAGTCTAAATCAATGTTTTTTATAGCTCTGCATCTTGTAGGGAGGAACACACACTTTGATATCGTTGAATGCACACACCAAAGGAAAACAGTTTCACATGTAACATGTACCTGTTATGCATGCAAGTTCTGCATGTGATCATATTCTACGATCTGATCAGCACACGTGCCTGCGAGGATATAAATAGAGTTTATCTCTCCTGATTCAGTCTTCCTGTTTGGAGCGTGGACTCCTCCCGGGGCTGCAGAGCTGTCTGGCTCAGTCTGGCCGCACTGCAGCACTTTCTGAGGGTTAAATTTCAGTCCTAATAAGCTCAGATGTGCAGGCATGCAGGCCGGAGGGGCACACAGGGATTCAGGACAGCTTGGATGCAGATATTCTGCAAGATGGGGAAAACAAAAACAGTGGCTACAGAACAGTAAGCAGGGGAAAGACAGAGAGTAAGGCAGGCAGATGTCTCTAACACTGATCTGCTGTGACCGCATTACACCATGAAAGGCCGACTGGCTCTAATTGTCGTCGGCTAAATGAAGGAAAGAGGATATTGGTTAAAAGGGGAGATATTTAGATTTAAAGGGGAGTTACGGTTTTCTTGTAGGTATCGAATGATCGATGTGTTGCAGCTGGCGGTTATTTTCTTTATTCATACGTCTGCAAATTGTTTAGTTGATTGATCTTTTTTTTTCTCTATTTAACAGTAGAAAACAGTGAAAATGCTTTCCACAATTCTCCTAAGCCCACAGAGACGTCATTAAATGCCTGTTTTTGTCCGACCAACAGTCCGAACCCAGAAATATAATCAATATTCAATCAAGTGTGAGAAATAAAAGCAGCAAATCCTCACATGGGAGAAGCTGGACGCAGAAATGGTTTTGTGTTTACACTTCAGAAATAACAAAGAAGAAAAGGTTGATCAAAGCTCGGCTGTTATTTTCTGTTGACTGATACATAATTAACCAACTAATCCCTTATGATATTTCTTTATATATTTATTTCTTGTATTATTCAACAGCTTTTTAAGTTTGAGAGAATGACTGCTGTGTGTAACCTATAGATGGGTAGCTGTTGAGAACAGTGTTTTTTGTTAACATTAAAGGGATAGTTTGGATTTTATGAAGTGGGGTTGTATGAGGTAGAAGTACCTCCTCTGTGTTCTCTGGTTTATAAAAGTATCATTTAGTCTCGACCGTGAAGAGCAAGCAAGAGTCCAACTGGATCATTCTGCGCTGGTTTTGCATTAAAATGATCGGTGCAGACATTAAGCTGTGTCAGTGTTGCACGTGGAGTCTTGGTGTTCACATGCAGCGGAGCTAGCCACTGCTATCTAACGCCTTTATCACCCAACAGACCTCGATGTAAGCTATAGATAACCAGGACACTCTGTGTTTGAACAGTACAGGAAAAAAAACAAACACCACCTGTGACATCTTCAGAAAAGTGAAGTTTGATTTCAGTCTCTGCTAGCTGCTGCACTTTCTGGTCCCCACCCTGAACGGCACCGTGCACTGCAGGCGTAGCTATACAGGGCCGTTGTGCAGAGTGAGACATAGTGCCGAGGGAAAGAGCTATCTGATGTCAACATGAAGTGCATGAGTGAGGTTATGAGGTGTGGGGTGTTGTGTGGAAAATAGGAAGCAACAAAAGATTGAGGAGCGTGGCCTAATGGGGAGCAGATAGTTCTCTATCTCCCGTCTAAGACGGAGTGAGGGATGCTCAAGTAGGATTGGGAACACCGGGCCCAGGAGTTGCCAATCGTGACGACGCAACCACACCCACTGGCATCTGAAACACAGCCAGCACAGCAGCCACAAGGTGGGGTCGTCACAGTGACAAAACATACAGCGTACACTTAAACTGACAGGTTTGTTTATATGTAGGACTATTTAAAGTGGCTACAGTACATCATACTCCTGACCCCGTCTGCAGCGGTGCTTAGCTTAGCTTCTGTGTAGGAACTCCGACCGGCTTCTCCTAACAGGGGCCATGCTGACTGTTATCTCATAAGTACCTCATGCAACCCCACTTCAAAAAACCCAGACTATCCCTTAAAGGAGAGGGAGCAGCTGTCAATGCAGTTTGAGCACAAGCAGAATATCTGAACGCAAGAAGGAACTATTTCAGAGAAGGAAGGGTTTAGACAAAATCTGAATATTAAATCAAAGAGTCATCCTCTCGTACTGAAACACCCAGTCGGTCAAATAACGACACTTATCCTCCCTCCCCTCAGCCGTACATTCAGATGCACAAAGTATCCTTCAGAGTCTTAAAGAAACGTGACAGGCTTTAAACAAACTGTAACATAAACCCTTAAAGACATTATGATACGGTTTGTAACGTTAGAAATACTGAAAAAGTCTGCTTAGGATGGAGGTTAGGACAAAACACAAAGACTTTGACCCAAGAAGACGGGGAATGGGTCCAACCAAACACAGTTTGATGCTAACCACGCTTTAAACAGGAAGGAAGGAGATGCTAACATGTGCTTCTGTATGACACTCACCAGACAACCCTGAGCACTCGTTTGAGGTGCAGAAGGAGACCTTTGGTGTCTGAATGAATGACAATGAATGAATTTATCTTGAGACTTTAGTACCTTTCTTTCATCTGAACACTGGTGTCCCAGGAAAATGTAATATTGAAGCTCATACTCGTCTCAGTTCTTTATGAAGCGAAGTGTTGGGAAATCTTGTTTGCAGATTCCAGTGTCACAGAGATATTGCAAAATAAAAGATTGATGGGGAAGGCCTAAAAAAAGGAGGGAGTGGGGGGGAGACGGGAGAGGAGAAGAGGGAGGGGCAGGACTAAGAATACACTGAAGGAGCTTCTCACGCTCCTGCCTTTATCACAAGCAGCTGAACCCTCAGAGGGATTAACCGCAGACCTGCCCACTGTACACATGCACACCGACAGCTACGGGATCAGACCTTGACTTTTGTATGAATCCGTCATCTTCGCAAGCATCTCGTTCTTAAACTGCTCTGTGAAATACTTGGCAACAATTATAAAAGATAAAATGTCAGTCAGACGTTGACATGCGGGCTGCTGAGGCGCTCATGACGTCTGATTTGCGGAGGTTAATGATACCAACGTTTGACGGCTCGCAGCGATCCTTGAGCTCAGATGTTCTTTGGCTCAGCCGACAAACTGTCACGGTTGTTCTTTACATATTACACATTTCAATGTGAATACCAAAGTTACATGAAGTAAACATTCACGCAGCCTGAGGGCGAGCTTTTGTCTTTCTTTCTTGTAATTTGTAGCAGCGGCTGCTTCAGAGGTTTGACTTTGGACATGTTTTCCTTTCATACGTCAGACCTCAAAGGGAAAAAATCAGGTCCTGTTTTGTTGGCTTGAGCTGTAATTCAGATCTTGCATCCCTTTTCCTTTGCAGGGGCTGTCGAATCAGCTCACTGATTCCAGATTAGAGGCTTTTCTGAGGTCTGCTGACTCCTGGCTCCAAAAACAAGAGCAGTGGAGTCATTTCCTGCTTGTTCTTTGAAAATAATCACATTTTATTTAATCCTTAATGGAAGTTTAAAAATGTAGAAGGGAAATTGTTCACCACACACTTTTAGTTTGGAAACCACAACAGAAAATAGAAAGTTTGCATGTTGACTTTACGTGTTGTTTCCAGCCAACATTTGCTCCTTGATTCATCTCCCCCCTAACTTTTCCACCATGCTTTTCATCCAATGTTTCCCCTCCTCCTCCCTTCTTCTTCCTCTTTATTTCATTTTTTGACCTTGCATAAGTGTTTCCAGTCATCTGCCTGTCAGCGGAACTAGACGTCAAATAGTTAAGTGGAGCAGCTTCCCTGGCTTTGAGGTGGGCTGCCTTCCTGACCAGAAATTCAATGAGTAATAGAGCTGCAGGTTGTAGACACGCTCTGCAGCATCAGAGGCCACTGGCTCTGCTTTGAACCGGCTGACATTATGTGGAAGAGAGTCCCACAAGAAAGCAGACTGAATGGCTGTCTGGTGCAGAGCCTGTCGCAGCAGACAGCGGCCCCTGCTCTGCGGTTAAGTGTGAGTTCATGGGACTCGTTTTAGTCCGGTCTGCACTGTCATCCTGCAGCTTCCACACACATTCATAAACACAGCGTCCTGCCCTGCTCATTACAGGTCACCTAATGCATGAAAAACACTGTGATTTACTCATCTTAGTGTGCTGGAAATAGTTGTCTGTGACTGTGATTGTCTGGCTGTGTAACCATGGGATCTTGTGACAGTTACTTATGCTCATAGTGGTCAGAAATAGCAAGGGCTATAATTACCCTGACTGTTCTGTGCACGCTGACATCTCAAACGGTTTGTCCAGATGCTTAGCGTGTGTCAGTATAATGGCTCTGCTTCATGAGGAAGGAGGAGGTGTATGCTCAGCTGGTTTTTTGTCATTATTATTTATGGTCTTATTTTAATGGGAGTGAAAGCTTTCACATGCTAACACAATTATCCAAATCAACCAAAGATTAGTGGCTGCTGTTTCCTCTCTGCTGACCTGTCGTTCCCCAGCTCACATTACTGTATATTACTGTCATGTGGCTCTGTTATTTCTCCAAACAAGTAGCTCACTCCTTAGCTGCGTGCCATTACCCTCCTGTGAATATTTTCAATTAGCAGTTGATTTAATCTGAGGAGTCGTTCTCACTCCCTGTTTTTCTCCCTCTGTCTGACAGGCTGTCACAGGCGAGCCGGGAGCCCACTGCCTCTGTTTCCCACCACATCTGAGCCGGTGAGTAAATAACGCCATGTTCAACGCTGGTTAGTTTGTACTTCCAGCCCCTGGATGCCCTCAAGCCAGAGATATACTTGCTTTTAACTGCTCACATGATGGCTGCCGCACGTTCCCTGCGTCTTGTTGGAGTGTCGGCGGTGCACATCCGCAAAAAATAACTCTGTGTGTACGCGAGATGCAGTCTGCACATGAGCGGTAGGGGCAGTGTAGAGGCAGAGGGGATGTGACAGGGTCGACACAGCAGCAGTGGCAGAAAGTTCTGTAGACCAGCTGATAGACCAAGTCCACAGTTATCCACATCTGTACGATGTGTCGCTGCCACTGCACAGAGACAAACAAGCCTGTCAAACAGCTGCAGACAGATAAGCTTTGTTTTAGAAGTCGACGTGGAAACCTGTCCACCCTCCCCGAGTGTCTCCATGTCTGTTTGTTTACATCCCGCACATACGCTAGTTGCATACGGCCAGAGCTCTCTGGTGCGCCCTCTATAGGTATCCTCCAGTAACATGCGTAGTGCACAGACAAGTATGTGAAAAATTAAGTTCATGACGCAGCCGGTTGTGTACGCAAACTCAAAGTTACAATGCAAGGACATCTCTTTTCTTCAGGTCACTTCATTAAACACTGAATGTTTCCTGAATCTAAATATGTGTTCTCATGAATGACTCTTAGGTCATGAAATTCAGAAAATAAAGATTAAAACACACAGCTTTGCTCCCCTGTAGTGGAGGAGTCGTGGGTTTTTCCCACTTAGCTGCAGGGTGTTGTAACAGAGCAGACAATAGACCTTCCAGGAAACTCACTCTTGGGACTAAATTACAGATTGTTCAGGGCTGACTTGCTGCTCTGGTATGGGTGTGCTTCCTGTCCGCCCACCTCCAATCCTTGGGTCGGGTAGCTGCAGGAAAAAGCTCCTTATGCACACACACACTCACACAAAAGCTCTTTGCCTTTAATACGAGCAACATAACCTGCATGACCTCCAGCACTGCCTGTACCAGTAATTGGTCATAGGCATAAATTATTTCAGACCTTGACAGCTGCACATGGAAAAGTGTGTGGTCACTGAGGTCACTAAGTTTCAGCGAGAACAGTGAGAGCCAGCAGTAATATCCCTGCTTCTCTAAGTGTGCATCTTAAGGAGCTACTTAGCTTTCATATCCGTGGAGGTTATGTCAAAGAGGCGTTATGCAAATGGCTTTCTTGCTTTCAGCAAATGGCTCTTCAGTGACACACAACAGCAGAGGCCGTGAATCGTGTTTATTTCAGGGTGCTAATGTATGCGTCGAGGTTTGTGGAGTAGATGTTTTTACTCATGTGAAAGATTTTTCAAGCAGCCTTTTGACACTTTGGTTTAGGAGACCACTGTCAGACTGCTTGTTACATATGTAACATGTATATCAGTGCAGGACAGGTACAAGCTGCATTGTGCATGCAGAATAACATGCTTGAGTATGTTTGGAAGCACATCTGAGCAACAGCTGCACGATCTTAAGTTTTTTGTTTTATTTAATGCGTTATCTTTCAATAGATTTGGCCTGGAACTTGGGCTGCACGGTGGTGCAGTGGTTAGCGCTGTCGCCTCACAGCTAGAAGGTTCCTGGTTCGAATAACAGTTCAGACGTAGTGGGCCTTTCTATGTGGAGTCTGCATGTTCTCCCCGTGCATGCATTCCAAAGACATGCTCGTTGGCTTCATTTGTGACTCTAAAATTGCCTGTAGATGTGAATGTGAGCGTGAAAGGTTGTCTGTCTGTCTCTATATGTCAGCCATGTGATTGACAGGTGACCTGTCCAGGTGTAACCCTGCCTCTCGCCCAATGCCAGCTGAGACTGCAGCCCCCCTGCAACCCCGAACAGGATAACAGGATAGCGGTGCAGATAATGGATGGCTTTGAAAGTAAGCTGAGACGGCCTCTGGTTAAAAACACGTCTGATTGTATTGGATCAATCGGCTGCCATGATCAACAGTAGTGATTGATTAGTTTGTGTCTTGACGTCAGGAGCTGGGAGACATACCTCCTCAGAGAAGCATTAGTTTGACTCCTTGGGAAAATATGTGGTAGACCAAAGAAGACATAAAACATACGACTTAAAAACCACCACATTAGTTTTCTCTGCTGTCACTGAACATTTTAAATGTGAACTGTAATTTTCTGCAGGACTGCTGTTTTAGTTTTAGTGATTAAAGTTGCTCAAGTTTTTCTTGTAACTTAAAGCAGATTCTCACACAATCTGAAGGCTGAAGTGGAACATTATGCCGTCTTTTAACGTCTTTCATGCTGCCATTCTGAGCAGGCGTATATGAATAAGCAAGCACTCTGGATCATGACTTCCCATGTAAAACAGGCACAACCAGGTGCAGGCCTGCAGAGTGTGAAAACTGGCCTCTCATTCTGGGTCACACTGTTCAGGACGAAGTATCACGTGAGCAGCAGGGCAGCCTCTGAGGGTCCCTCGCTCCAGAAACTCTGTGTTCTTTATAAAAGTTGTGAGCTCAGGTCAAACTTTGATAATATCAGGCTCTGCAGCTTCGCTCGGTCACTGATGATCAGCGACTGTGCAGTGCGGCAGCGACCTCTGCCAGGCACTGAGGGATCTGCAGTTAGACGCTTGATATCTGCTCATGTGCAGATGTGTTTCTGAATATTTGACATAGTTCTTGAAGTGTTAATACTTTGTAGCTGTTTCTAATTAAAGCATGAAGACAGCTCACATAAACCAAACGCAGAGCAGAGAAAAGCCCCACAGACAGCTGCAACTGTTGCTCTTTTCTATTCTCATTCACTGGCAGTAACATCTGTGCCGTGGGTTAGCTCTGAGTAATAAAGGAGGTGGTCCATGGAGACGGGTTGGTCGGGACAGGCCTTTTCCTGGGGGGAAAAAGGGAAATGAATGGCCCGAGCTTGCCTCTATAAATCCCTGTGAGGCAGGTTGGATGCTCAGCTGCAGGAGGAGCTTTTGTTGTCACTTTGCTTTTTAAATTCTGCTCACAATGTTTCCCTGAAGAGTTCCAGCAAGGACAAGAGTTAATAGTCTGCTCTTTACGTCCCAGCTGCATCTCTTCACCCTGTGCTGCTTGCATTGGCTCACTTTTTCAATTTGTCTAATAAGAGAAATCCTTCTTATCGTATTCTGTCATTGCAGTGCTCCACTTAAACTACTTCTGATTCTTGTATGTGTGTGCACAGGTGCTCTCTTCCATAAACAAGGTGCTTAACCTAAAGCTAATGTCTGATTGCCTTATTGGGAGCATCTCGTCGTGCTGCACAGCTGTTTGACCTGCTGTTTATCACCGCAGCCTGCTTTACTTTCACTGCACACTTTCATCATCAATCTTTCTGTCCTGCTTCTGTTTCAGCTCTACTCTGTCACAGACTCACTTCTGTCCAAACATTGTCTCTCAAGTTGATGCATCAGTGCTTAATAGCACCAACGTTTAAGCATTGAATATCACAGATCTAAATGCAGCTGACCTGAGCTGTTTCACCAGAGTGATGTGAATGTGCCATTCTTTTAAGTTTTCTGAATAATTTATTTCATTTATCTGGTTTCTTTTACTGTGACGGGAGCTGGATGTGGTTGTTGCAGTCTGTAACTTTGGTGAGGACCGGTTTGGCTGAAATGAAAAGTGTTAAGCGGTTTCAGACAACACAGCTGAACTGACTAAGCGGAGGGTGGAGAGGGAGAAGGGGAGAAGGGGAGGATGAAGGAAGCAGAGGTTGAAGGAGAGGGAAAAGGCCGCTGCATTTCACAGCCCCAGTAATGTTCTGTCTGTAAAAACATCAAGGCTCCGCTTCAGTGCGCTTCACAGCAAGCCTCCCTGGCCTCTGCGTTTGATGGCTGTGTTAGCGGAGCACAACACAACAGCCTCGCTTTGGCAGGTCAATTGGGTTCAAAGAGGATCCTGGCCTTTAATCAAAGTATGAAAGCTGAGTGTTTTTGGGTTATTGTACAAACGATTCATCACTAAGTCTCGGTCTGTCAGAGAACATTTCAGTTGGATCTTTGGAAGTCTCAGAACAAATGGTCCACGTTTGGATGTCAGAGGTGTTTCTGAACACCAGCAGGGATATCTTTGGCTGTTCCTCTGCGTTGCACATTTTCTATTGTCTTGTTGTGGTGGCTATAAGACCATCAAGAGCATCAAACATTTGATCTGTCAGCTTTCCTTACATTTAAAACTTTTCCATAGCGTGTCCACACACCCTCCTCCCTCTGAAATAGTCTGAGTAGCTTTCTACCAGCAGCTCCAGATGATGATATAATATATGGAAGTTCTAACTCCATATCTTCAAGTGTGCCTAATGAGCTCTCAGGATGGACACAGATGAGCAGGTATTAATCTGCCACCACTGCGCCGACTAATTCTGTCTTATCGAGTGACTGATTATCCGTCTCCTCCTCTGCAGCAGGAATGGATCGCCCTTCAAGTGTCCTCTGCTGCTTTAGCTCACGTCGGAAAGAGAGCTTGTGGTTACAGGTTTCACAAACCATTTAGGAGATAAAAGATGTACAGCGGCAGCGATGAAAGCAAGCGGTACTAAATTTGATTGAATTAAAACAGTTTCTCCTAAAGTTGGCAGGGATGTGCTGCATGTCGACGAATGTGACATTCAACATTACATTCTGTAAAACCTCAGCTCGGGATGTCTCAGCAGGCGGGACCGCGTCACACTCAGGCTCCGGTACTAGCTCCAGTTCCTGCTCAGAGTCAGACTTTCCTCTTCAATAGCAAATTCGATGTCTGACCCGCCATCAGAGTCCGCAAGGTCCATTGTTCTGTAGCCTTTCCAAACCTCCTGGGCATTCACCCTGCTCTGTCTGCAGTGTCGGCCTGACATTTTCTCACACAATAAATCTCCATGTCACCTGAGTTTAATTTATAAAGCAATTTTTAGCCTTTCCTAGATAATGAGGCCGCCTACAGTTATTCATTTCCATTGTGCTAAATCCACGTCAGTGATTATAAGTGCGTGTGTGCAGGGTGAGGAAGGAGGAGAGAGGGTGAAAAACAACAACAAAATGCATCTATCTGTTTTTATAAATGTAATTACAACATTGTGACCGTGCAGGCATGTGCAGGAGGTATTTTGAAAAAGTCAGGGCAGGAGGGAAACGTGTCACACATAATATATTTATACATATTTATACAGAGAGGGACAGAAAGAGACTGAACAAACTGGTCAGGAGGGCCGCTTCTGTCCTGGGCTGTCCTCTGGACTCCTTAGAGGAGGTGGGTGAGAGGAGGATGTTATCAAAGCTGACATCTATCATGGACAACCCCTCTGACCCCCTGCATGAGACTGTGGGGGCCTTAAGCAGCTCCCTCAGCAGCAGACTGAGACAGCCACCCTGCAAGACGGAGCGCTACCGCAGGTCCTTCATCCCCACTGCTGTCAGACTCTATAACACCTCATTATAGTGTAATAACTGTACTGTAACTATCATCAACATTCATACTACAATTAAACATATTCTCCTTTCCCCACATTGTTCATCATGCTATGCAATAATTCTGTGCAATCTGTGCAGAAAAATAACCTGCTTCTTTTGACATGGAAGAATGTTAGTGTGAATAGTTTGTTCATTATTTTGTTACTGCTATTATTTATATTGTCATATCTTTTCATCTTTTTATTGCCACCTACTTTTTGTCTACTTTTATTACTTGAGCACTTTATTTAATCTGCCTGTTTTGTGAGCTGCTGTAACGAGTTAATTTGCCCTTTGGGGATCAATAAATCTTATCTTATCTTATCTTATCAGAACTTGCATTAACCCTCTGCAGCAGCATCAGCTTCATACAATCTCTGTTTAAATAACTCCTCTGCCTGTGTGCCCGTTGTGGTTGTTGAACATTGAGGTTTGGTTTCCTGCGAGGACCTAAAAAGCATGTAAATATCCCTAGAGACCCTGACGAGTGACGATTTAGTGGCTATCAGAGAGCTCCCTACAAAGCCTCTCTCTGCTCTGCCTCTCTCAGTCACTGTGGTCGAGAGAGAGAGAGCGGATTAATATTCATGCTGTGTGACCGAGCCTCCTGTCACTGGAACTATTGTCAGCTGTGCTAACCGCGACCTAATGGCTCTGCTGTCTCGTAAGTGTCTCTACTCGGGATGTAAAGGCCCTGCACACCTGTCAAACGCATAACATAACATGCTGCAGCAGCATTTTTAAATCTTTAACATTGTTGCAGAATCATCCGACCAATGCTATAAAAGGTGAAAGGAGAGTACAGTAGAAACCTCCCACTCATGTCCCTTCCTGTGTTGCTGTAATGTAGCTCCTACCAGACCTGCAGGGAAAGCGTAGTTATAACAGTCCTTCTTACATATGCATGCTGAGGAATCAGGTCTCTTTAATCAGGGACATGCAAAGTCATTCAGCCTGTTAGAGGGGAAGTAACTGCTCTGAATCTTCCCTCAAATCACTACAACTTCGCATCAGATCAGCTTTCCCATTCTAACATCATTATGCCCACATTTTCAGCTCTGATAGTAATGGGGCTGCAAGCTGAGTCAGGGGGAGCAGCATGACAACCCTATCACATCTTCTCTGGCAGCCATGTTGACGTGTACCACTCAGAGGACAATAATGAGGACAGACCACTTTAAGACTCACACATCTGTAGTGGAGAGACAGATTGTGCACTTCACCCTCAGCATTGTGGGTATTTTGTCGCTTAACTCTGTATTCATGAAGGATAAGTCACTGTTGAAGCATGAATAAATATGAATACGTTCAGCCATGGAGGGAAGATCAGCACTCATGAATATGTTTCTTTGCAGTGTGCGCCATCTAGTGACATGAATGAGTTTTTCCTACCAGAACTAAATCTTTTACTGCTGCCTCTTTAGTGCAACATTTTACACGATTTCTGTTTGCTAACAGTGGTTGAAACATCCTGTTGTACTTCAGATTAGATAACAGAATCTCAGCACAGAGGTACACTTCAAAGCTGGAAAGTTAAACAGCTTTCACAGTTAAATAGAGAACCTCTAGTGTCTCTGAAGAAACTCAATTTAAGATGTTATCCAACCCTGCAGCTTTAAGGTAGTTGTTTAGAAATAGTAATTCACTCCAAACCTCTAAGTTCATTAAACAACACCGAGGAGAGTTCACACTTTGATCCCCCCCGCTGAGCAGTGTTTCTCAGTCCTGGCAGGGTTGTGTGATAGGTGTGACCCACCGAATCAATAGTGTTCAAATTGAAATTTTCTTAGGTATCTGAGGATAGAAACAGAGGAAGAGGGGGAGGAAGAGGAAAGAGAGAGCAACTGGGAGGGAAGGAGTAATGGAGGGAGAGAGAGAGGGATGGTTCACTAGAGGATAATTGGAAATCACAGAGGTGGAGGTGTTGAAACAAGCTGTTCCCAGCGGCCATTTATCCGGATCACCTGAGAGGTACTACACCACTGTCTCTGACTTAAAATCAATTTTCTGATAAAATTACTTCAAGAACAAATTATCTCTCAGTTATGGCCTCCTGGCATGATCCCTGTGTTCCTGTCATCCACCACTAGAGGTCAGTGTGACCCTGGGCTGTGCACATGAGGGAGTGAAGATGTCATGTGCTGCTTGGATGGGTAGGAGGGGAGTTTGCAGCATGCTTTATTTTACAGTCATGTCTGCAGAAAAGCTGCATGATGCAAAGCTTTGCTTGTTTTCTCCTGCAAACAAAATGTGCTCTCTCTCTTTGTCTCCTCCTGCTGTTTCTTTATCTGCTCCTTCTCTTGCTTTTAGGATGGGTTCAACCTGTTTATGTCATTTGCATAAGCTGGCTTCATAAATCTGTGCTTACCTCAGTGTATTGCTCAGAAAGAGTGAGCTGGCATTTCAAAAGGAATAGCTAATGACTCCATTGCCCTCATTGACGCATGTCAGTCTATTTCAGGCACAACGACTAACACTCTCATACATGGCCAAGTAAGAACGGATGATCTGCGTGCTGGATCAGCCCCGCGGCGTCAGCCTGCCACTCGGTTAGTCAGGAGAGTGATTTTGGACGGGGCAGGGCACTTTATCCTCATGCCTATGAACCATCACTGTATTCTAGCCTCGTGTCACCCTGCTGACAGCACTTCACCGATGGAGGAGATTTCAAACATGTGATCTGACCTGATGTGGCAGCAGTGGCACTTCTTCACCCCCATCCTCACCACCTCTCTGCCCATAACAGGAGCCATCCCTCAGCCTTGTCTCCTTATTGATCCCCATTTGGCTGGGTTCACTCTACCCTCTCCGTTACCAGCCATCAGTCTCAGTCCTGAGCCCGTCCACCCCTGACCCCTGCTCTCAGGCTGAGAGGAGCCGTAATTGGAGGGGAACGATGTTGAGAAGGGGGGCGGCTCGAGAGCCAAGCCATAGAAGGGGCGAGGACGAGTGAGGAAGAGTTGAGATGAAGAGACAGAGAAAGTGCGAGAGAGCGATTGGGCAGCTGGGTGGAGACGAGTGGCATTAACAGGACTGAATGCTGAATGCAGGGGCAGGAAGGGCACTGCCAGCCGCAGAGGCTTGTGGCCGCCTTTCACATGACTATCTGTATGCTGGGACGCAGGAGAGTAATAGAATCCCAACGTGATGTGCTGGGATGCTTGGGGAGGGGGGAGTAAATTTAGCTGCAGCCGCAGGCAGGCAGGCAGCTTTGTAGGGCTCTGGAGGGGGTGCAGCTCTTAGGCCTTCTCTAACTTCCCCTCTGTGGTCATCTCTACCCTTCTGGAAGAGTCATGGAGGGCAGGGCTGCAGCCACACCATGAATCACCTCCTCTCCATACGTTAATGGCCAAATGGTGAGATGTATCGCATTGCAATGTGATTGCAGTGGGGGCGGGGTGGGAGATAAGTCAGTCACACTTTATTTCCAGGCTCTGTTAGGGGAGCATCTGTTGGCTCGTGCAGCTATTGGATTTCAAAAGCAATAGCGCATGTCATAATCTGATGTTGCACGATAGAATAGATTGTTTATGATTGATATACAGATGTTTCTCTGATGTTAGTCGTTCAGCCGGTTAAGCAACAATAAAGCTCTGTTTTGCAGCCAAACACGCTGCAGGATGCGGCGTCTCTCAATGTCAGTGCTTTTGTCCTGAAATTCATCACACATTTCTTGCTCTGCTCTCCGTCCCGTCTGCTTCTTAACACCCTCTGAAGCAACATTAGGTGAAGATCAAACAAGGGCGTCATGACTTTGCCGTGCTGGTATCCAAGTCCATGCAAATCTGTTGTTCTTTCAAATGACTCCTCTTTTCTCTTTAAGGAACCACTGACAGTTGACAGTTTATTATTTTCTGCAGACTGCCACTGAAAAGGGCGCCATGCTCTCTGTTCTGTTACTGATAACGGAAGTCACACAAAGGTTTGAGAGTGAGGTTAAAAGGAAACACAACTATTGTTTTTATTTTTAGGTTTTGTTTATTTAAGAGTTCACTCGTTCAGAACATGTCAGAATAAAAGCCTGTTGTCTTTCTTTTTAACCAGATTAAGGTGTGCTTGTAAACATCATTTGCCAGATTATAGTCGTATTCCTGCTTTTTGGATCCATTCAAACACTTGGGAAGATTAAAAAAAGCAATCTTGTGTGCAGCTCTATAACAGCATGTTCTTCACTGATGCAGGAAACGTAAAAAAAAGAACTCGTAATTCGCTCGGAGAGTTTTGCTCCACAACAGTTTGTGTTTCTTTATGATCATTTATCTTCACGGTTTAAGTTTAATTGCTCTGCTGAAGATCAAGCAGCACAGGAGGCAGTAATGTTTCCCTCCATAGTAGTTCTTATCACATCAAGTTGGCGTCTAAGCAGTCGTTCATTTATCATTTCCTCCTGATTACCCGAAATAAAAAGTCTGTCAACCTATAGAACATCTGACCGTGGCGATATTCATTCCTTTGTGCTCACACTCTAAAACATAGAAAGTGTTCTCGTCTCTCACAAAGCATTGGCACGCTGTGATGCTTGTGGTTTATAATAGCAGGTTTATGGTATAGCTATATTATCTCTGATGAGGGCTGCAGTCCTGAATAACAAGGACTGCCCATCTGTGCAGTTTGTGGGAAACTGTAGCACAAATGATTTAGCCGTTCAAAGCGGAAAGCACGCTGGCCATAAAAAAGTAATTCAGTGCTAACAAATGTTCCCCACATTTCTTTTGTTGAAAGCAAAAAATACAGACTTGGAAATGGCTGGAGGTGCAGATGACACACTGTGTGCGTGTGTTGTGTGAGTGAATCAAGTGTCAACAGCATGCTTTATTGCTCTTCCTTGGTTCTTATTTGTCTTTGGCAGGGGTGACTATTTGCCTCTCTGGCCTGAGTCTTAATTCCAAATCCTCCTGACAGCCCTGAACAATAGCTGAGTCTGTCTGCTGGAACTCTTTCCTTTGCATGTTGAGAAAATCTTGTTGAAACTAAATGATTGAAACCTTGCGACAAGGAATACTTGCTAAATTAGAGATTACAAAGTAGGCCTGTTTTCCATCTGCACTTAGTCGTTACACATGGCCGTGAAAGTTTTCCCAGAGTAAAGTCGTGTAATGTTTTACGATAAGCACACGATGCAGCTTGAATGCATCATTACATGTGGAATCAATTAGATGGGCTCAACAGCCTCAAATACAAGGAAAATTATGAATGGCTCTTCAGTTTGCTGAAATAACAACATCATGATGCAGATTAGGAACAACATGAAGCTCTGTCAGGTCTGTCCTCAGGAGGAGAAGAAGACTACTTTAACATGAGAGGTTTGTTAGACGGAGGGCGGGCTGGGCGAGGATCTTTCAGATCTCGATAACGATATATATCACGATATATCGTGTTCTCTAGTAATTTAACAAATAATTAGTCTTTATGAAATATCAAGTCAAATGTCAAATGTTGATGGATATTTCTGTGGGGAGAAGAGTTTGTTCAAGAGAAGCTAGTCTGGAGGATGCCACCCACTTCCAGCTGAGATGGAGAGGTGTTTTCTTGCTCGTGCTGGTGCAGAGGTGAACGCTTGGAAATGGAGATGTAGACCCTTTCTGCCATCAGTCATCATGGGAGGTGTCGACTCTGTGCCCAACAGAAGTGATGAGCTGGAGATGTTGGTGAAGGCTCAAAGTATACCGCAACTGCTGAAGTTCCATGTGAAGTTCTCCATGAAATAGTTACCAGGTTACAGACTAAACATCCTGAGGCACTTTAAATACGATCGGGAGACCTCAATCATGTGAAGAAGGTTGAGGCCGTTCTAAACTACACGGATCATCCACTTCATAACACCTGGATGGACCACAGAAACAACGCTGGTGGACGGCTCCTCTCTCTTCGCTGCAGGACGGAGAGATACAGAGGATCTTTTGTACCCACAGCCATCAGACTTTTTAATTCTTCATAGTTGAGATGCCAGACAAGTGAATTTCCCTTTGGGGATCAATAAAGTTGTTGTTGTTGTTAATAAACAGCTCCTCCCTCTACGGTTCACTCACTCCCACGTGCAAGGATTAGTCCTCAAAGGACTGTCAGAATGTTGTAAAGCAGTTCAGCCGCTGGTTTGTGACATCACGATAGAGACAAAAAACACATATGAAAGACATTTTCATTCTGTTTTAACGGTGTATATTGTCATATTGCCCAGCCCTAAACTGAGCATCATTTCTGATGCGTTCAAGGAAGTCAGGAAATCTAAATGCTGAACGGCTTTCGCGACACAGCGTCAAGGGATTTTGTCTCAAGTTGAATTTTTAAACTAGAACAGATTGTTGCTGAACTTGCTGCAGATGTCTGTTTATAGAGGTTAATAAGAAGTTAAATCACCGTCAGATGACGCCGATGGGAGCTGGGATGTCGTTACGGCTGATTACGTTCCGCCTGCTTTTGCTCTCCACAAGGGCTGTTTGTCCTGCATACACCGCAGCCTGCTGATACGTGATTGGTGAATCCTGCGTGGACTACAAGCGTATGACAAACAGAAACCAGAACACTTGCCATCCTTAAAATCCACACCCCTCCCTACAGATTCTACATTTTTATGTAGGACCTGTTAATAGAGTTAGAGTGTTTTAAGTTTTAAAGCGATCAAGAAGGGTTAAAATTCTCTTAAAAGACGGTTCCTGACCGCTCGCCTGCAGCTGCTCTTTCAGAGACACCACGGGCAGAAACAGCAGAGACAAGTTCAACACAACGGAAAGTCCTCCTGCTTCATGTGGTGACGTTTTGCCTCCCTTTTGGGCAGTAACATGATAACTACTACTTTAACGTGCACACATTTCCTGTTTACGAACGTATTCCAACAATATTCTTACTAAGCTGTTTACATTGCTAATGGAAAAGAATATGGCACCGACAGTTTACTTGTTTTCATGCAGCCATGCATTCACACATAGCCTTGCAAGCAGTTGGTTTCTTTACAACACTCTGAACAAAAGCATCGTGACAGCACTAATACTCAAGTTCTCACCCCAATGCAGACGATGTTTAGAGCAGAAATGCAATTATACATTTAGTGCCAACGGCCTGGTTCCACAGTTTGTCCTTCTTCTGTAACCTCGGCCTCGGAAGCCCTGTGAAGGAAATGTTGTTTTTATGTATTAATTATGAGTTGAATTTGAGCTTTTAGCATTTCCTTCCTAATGCTTACCAACATGTAACTGCACTACTCTGTGTTAGATTTATAATGCTTCTGTTTCCATAAGAGGTTTTTTATTAGAAGTACATTTAACTTGATTTTACTCCCTTAGTTTGCTCTACATTTATTCTACCAAGACCACTGGCGTATGTCATTTTGACATACTTCAGACTCTGCTGTGTCCATTAGGAAACATTAGCTCTCAGAATATAGTGTGACTCTTCAAAAGCAGCACAGCACAGACAGTAGTACAGAAGCACTCTGTCCTTTTTGTCGTACATGTGTGTCTTCCTCCTAAATTCTTGACAGGACTCGTGTGACTCACCAGCAGGCCCAATTTCCTCCGTGCAGATCTGAGTGATCCCTCTAATCTGTGGGGGGCCGACAGTGTTCGAACCTGTTGCAGAAGCTGTGATGCACGGCTCATCATCAGCTGCCTTGCTTCTGCTTTTGTCTCATCCATCACGACATAAGACCAAACAATTCCTGTAATACCTCATTGTCTAGACCGTCTCATCCAGACTGTTGACTCCGGCCTGTGCAGCTCTTGAGCCACAGGTGTGTTAGACTCTTTTTATAGATCTCTCTATTGTTTTACCAAACAACCAGACCTGTCAGTGCCTGGGTGGTCAGAGACGGTCAGCCAGTCTGCAGGGCTCCATGTCCTGGATCTGAGTTCCAGTGCTGTTCAGTATCTCATTTACAGAGTGTACAAAGCCAGCATTTACAAATCAGTCAGCAGTGCAACATGGATTTTGGAAACAAACAGAAAAACAAAGGATTGATTAAAAAAGCTTGATTGGTTTACAAGCTGTGAATGAACACACAAATGAAAGTAGCAGACTGAAAGATGCCACAGAATAACTGATAGGTACATATTGAGAGCATCAGCTACAAACCGTTTGCTTCCATTAAAGAAGCAATTGATCTGCTACACAGACACGCTGTAACTGAAGCCAGTATGCTAATGTGTAGTTATTATTATCAGCTGAAGCATAAGCCTGTTTTACACACGGATGAGGCTCCTCAACCTCGTATTTTGAACAGTGCGGCGGCCCTCAATCCCTGCCTGTGTGTCACTTGCAGACAGTAAATTAATATGCATTAAAGCTAAGCGCTCAGGTGTGGAAGAAGAGGCCTGGCATTTTGCGGAGAGCAGCGTAGAGAAAGTGGGCTGTGAGTGATGAGGGATTGGACCGATCCTGACACTTTGAGTCAGCCTTTATTCAGTGTGCACCTTCTGTCATCAGGCGCCCGCCACTACTTTCATCTCTGTCACACACAGAATGCCATAACTCCGTTAGCAACGCCCACAACAAATACAGACCAGTCCTCCCTCACACACATGTGCTGCGCTGTGTGTACCTCTCAATACAATTACCAACCATCTGGGGCGTTTTAATGGATATTTCTCACACTGTGATTTATGCTCTGAGTTTCGTGCTGAATTGCCGTTCAGGAGATCCTCTAATAGGTTGTTCTGGCTAAACTCGAAACCCCCGGGAAGATTTCTCGTGCCCATACGTCATCTTTGCATTAATTCATTGCTGCTTTTTAATAACTCGCTGGATGGATTTCTTTTACTATCACCCTAGAGAGTTCACAGGACACAAGGCAGAATGATAAAGGTGACGCTTTGCTTAAGAATGAATCATTTCCAATGAGAAAAGCAGACACACACACACACACAGACCCCTGGTGACCAAAGATGGAGGTGGGTGTAAGGAGAGAGCGTGTCGTATGCTTGATATGTGTAATATTGGGCTGCATAAACACTGCACATCTGGAGAAAGAATAGTCCTCCCAGTCGCAGACATATGCTACAGCACTGCCCCGTCAGTGTGTCTGGACCCCCCTGCAGAGCCCCTGTGGAGCTCAGAGGGACATTTTGGTCACTAGGACACCTAAAGGACAAACAGTGGCCAGGTGCCAGGGAGACGGCAGGGCGCCTCATTCATCACCGCCCATTGCTGAGCGACAGACTGTGGTGACACACACAGTGTGTCATACCCACGCCTTCTCTCGTCCTCTGTCTCTCCCGCTCTCATTACGTGGTAAAGCTCGGAAAGGGCTAACATGGCAATATCGTAATTAGCGGGGCACATTAAAATCGGAGCCATGAAGCGTGTCATTAAAAATCCTCCGCTGCAAGCCACCTCCGTCTTTCCAGACTCCCACATGTGCTCACAGCCTCGCTCTGCATTTGTCGTGGCATCGCTGCAGTCGTCTATCTGTGTTTTTGGCCTGCCTCCTCTCTGTCTCTCTCGTTCTACTCTAGCAGGGAGATGAATCGGCAGCAGGACTGACTCGGGCCCATCAGTCACTCTGTCAATCGTCATGGGGTGATCAAAGCCGCGGGAGAGGACCTGTCGCATCCCCAACATGATTTAGCCATAAGATGGAGAGGATCCAAACAATCTCTGTTCTTCACCGTGTCTGTCAGTGCACTGATAAATAAGACCTGCAGAGAGGGGGGGCGTTAGGGAAAGGGGCTTGAAATGTGCAATTGTCTTATCCTGTTATTCCTTTTGTGTCAGGTTGGAAAAAGATGAGGGCAGAGTGACGAGAGAGAGAGAGAGCAGGGCAGGTCGTGTGATGATGTGTGGACGTGCCTGAGATCTGGATTTCCCTGAGTCTCAGGGCAGCTGCAGAAGTGGATGAATCTCTCCTCTCTCCGTCTGCCTGCTCATCATCGGATGATGAAGCTCTCAATCACCTGACCCTGTACATGCAGGACTCTTCAATTTGCTGTTATCTACCGAGCTTACAGCTGTGAGTTCCCTTCTTATCCTCTTGTATCTCTTTCCCGTACATCTCGTCCAATGAATCACAGTAAATAAATATCTTTTTCAATTTCCAATTTTGTACCATCAGACCGCCCATGTCTCCATCCAGCAGTGGCTCCAGTATTAATGTCCCTGCCAAGATATGTTTCCTCTAGCTATATCTCATTTCAGGCCTTATCAGCTGCAAACCTAAATAATGCCCCGAGCTTTTGAGCAACTTGAGAGACACAAAACAAAGAGCAGAGAGCTGATGTTTCATGTGCATCTGCAATTTGTCATGCAGAAGTCGTCCCTTTTAAACACACAAACACAGCTCTCCAATCACAGTGCCAGGACGGGTTGTTCCCATGTGTCTCTGCTGTGCAATCTGACTCCAGATTCTCTTATTTAGTGTAGCCTGCTGCTGCTCTGTGAATTTATATGAAGGCCAGGCCTCCATTTGCAGGGGAGGACTTACAGAGCCATGGTAGTGTCCCTGAGGACGGCTCAGCAGATGCGACGGCGGCTTGTTTGTTTTGAAAGGGCAGACTTAAGATGTCCGTCCAGACCAGGCAGAAGCCTCTGGAGCTTGCTTTGGTGCACAGGTCAACTCATTACATGTCAAAGGTCACAAATACTT
Source organism: Semicossyphus pulcher (assembly GCF_022749685.1). Lineage (NCBI taxonomy): Eukaryota > Metazoa > Chordata > Actinopteri > Labriformes > Labridae > Semicossyphus > Semicossyphus pulcher. The sequence continues at coordinate 28,321,493 of NW_027211759.1, read as the reverse complement.
CCCCACTTTTAGTCTGCCTAACACTCTTCTGCCTCTTCCTTGCTTCCTTCCGTGCTGCTTGCACACTCTCTCTCTCTCTGAGTCCATTTCTCACCTTTTTTCTTCCTGCTTGTGCTGTTTTTTCCTACATTTTCCCGCTTTTTTCTTTCTCTTAAACTCCCTCCCTCTTAAATCCCTCACTCTTGTCTGCATGCACTTCATCTTTCCTCTCACATTCTCCCATGTCTGCTGACACAGTGCCGAGCGGATGCCTGACACCTGGGCTTGGCAGCGTTTTCTTTCCTGCCTTGCACGGCCCGGAGAATGAAAGGGGAGAGGGAAGGGGAAGCGAGCCTCGTGCGCCTGCCTCGGCTGGGATGGAGCGGTGGGGATTTGTGGAGACCTAAACACCTGCAGGGGGCTTGAGGACACTGCCAAAGTTGTTCACATACACACACAAACATGGGGCCTGGCACGATCGCACATTGTCACACACTCCTGGCATTCCTCTGCGTCTGCACACACACACACACACACACACACACACACACGCTGATGCCCACACAAACAAACGCTCACACAGAAAGGAAATCCGTCATAGGAACACATGTACCCCACATGCTGTCATTGGGGATATTGTGCAGGTTGTTAATCACTTCTTGCAGAGCCCCCTGGTGTTTGCACACATGCATCTGAAATATGTTTACATGTGAAACAGTATATGCCAATAAAAGATCCAATATTCTCCTTGCGAAAGAGGAGATAACCAGGAGAGATTTTTGTGCATCTTTAACTGATAAAAAACCCTTTTAAATACACAGTAAATGCACGATTATACCCTCTTTTTAAAGCCACAGGTGTGAAAAAGTCGAGCAGGCATATTCCCAAAATAGCAGTTGTGTACAAGCAGCCTTCTTCTTCTTTCTCTTTTATAGCAGTTGGCTTTCTGTACTTGTTTAGTCTTCCGGCATTACTGCCTCCTTCTGGATACAGCCTTCCTAATGTCAGTTTTTTCTCCACTCTCTAATATATATTTGCTCCACTGTAAGGTTGCTGTTCCTGTCCCAGAGCGTTTCTCGTTTCTCGTTCCTTCCTGTAACTTCCTCTCATTCTTACCTTTCTTGTGCTTTGGCTGTCCTGTTTGTCATGTTACCATAATCCTGATGGCGACCAGGATTGATCTTAAACTACATCCAGCTTCAGCTTGAATAGACGCCACATTGGGAGGAAGTGTTTGTCAGGTGATCGTGGAGAATGACGCCTGCGTATGAAATCGAGTGCAGCTCGAATTGCCTGCCTGAACTAGCTCGCAGGTGTCGCCCCATTTTATTTAACCTTTTAAATAAAATCACTTCTTTTTGATTCAGTTGTCACATTTAAATTAAATAAATGCGTTTCAAAAACCATTGAAGTGGGGTCTATTTATAGAGCAGTCCTGAAACAGCTGGATGACAGCTCTGGTAGCGGGCAGACTGTTAGCATTTTTAAGACGCGGTGGTTCAGCGGCCCGTATCAGAATTTTTCCCCAGGACTACCAGGAGCTTAACCAAGGTGCGGACGGCCGGCTAAGCCCGCTGAGAGCACATGAGGACAGGGCATGGAGCTCCGCCTTTAGCCACGGGGCTACGCTGCTATGGCCGGCCCGTGATCTTATTGGGCTCGCCATTTTTGGACATTACACTCTCTCATTCTCTTAAAATCAGAGTCATAGCTCCGCCTCAGGTGTCGGTTAACTTGGCTGACTTTTAAGCCATTTGTTCCGGACGATCACCGTGTCTCTCCATCTTTCACCCCCCTGGCTCTGTAGCTGTGAGTGATGGCTGACCTCAGTCATGAGGGGTTCACTCAATTTACAGATAGGTGGCGCCGTCTACTGTTGTGAACGTTTATTAGCCTTTAAAAGTTTAGACTTTGGCGTGAAGTCAGTCTGATGGCTCTGACCCTGTTTTAACCTGAAAAGTTCTTCCACTCGGTCAGTCCATAAACCGATTGAAAACTTTCCCGCTGACTCCCAGGAAACATCATTTAATCAGCCCTCTCTCTCCTCATGTCTCATGCCTTTTCAACATCACAATACACTGCTGCCACTGTTTCCTTATTTACTCGTGCTTGTCTTATCTCATCCTCCAGACACATGGCTGGATCCATAGTGCCCCTTCCTTATCTCAGTCTGTACTGGTACACGGCCATTGAACCTCTTTTCTCCATGAAATGCATGAGGCCCTCATTAACCATCCGTCCTTCTTTCACAGACATGTGATGGCAGGGCAAAAGGTCTGTAATTTGCTGGCTTACTGTTACCTCTTCTTTCCTTATCAGATAAATCATGGCTTCCAGCTAACTGGGACCCTTCCTCAAGTAACAGCAACAACTTCTTCTGTCCCTCCGTACCTAAATGTTTCAACGCGATGTTACATATTTCATCCAGTCTTGGTGCAGTCTCCTCACTGTGCCGTCTTTAATTCTCTCGTGCAAAATGGGTCATTTTGCTCGTCCTCCATGCTATTCTTCCTCATTAGTGCTTCTATCTACTTCCATTTGGTTCTCTCTTTTTCTTTTCCATCATCAGACCAATTATTGGAACTATGTACTTTCACAAAATCATTTAGCATTAACCCAAAACTTTGTCTCATTTGTTTCCATTCCCTCTCATTGTTTTAATCATGCCCACTTTAATCATGCCCACTTTCTCTGCTACAGTTTGCTCTCTCCTGCTTTTCATTTGTCATCCAACCGAGTTCCTGCTTCCCTCTTTATTTCACCTGTACCTGCAAGGTTACGGCCAAAATGGTTATCCCGATTATTTTGATCAATATTGAGATCACGATTAGTTATTCATTTTAGGGACAATTTTTTAATTGTACCTTCACATTTAAATAATCAGAGCGATGCTTTCAGTTCCGTTTTGTGCTGCATTCAGGCTCATGTACAAATTTAGCATCAAACTAAGACTTAAAATCAGGTCCTTTTCCTGAATGTGGTGCATCATGGGTAATGTCAGTGTGTCTTTAGCAGTTGGGTGGATAGGGTGTCTCTGCACAGCGTCTCTGTTCTGGATGTCTGACTTGACGCTGGAGGACGGGGAGCAGCTCGTTCTTCCTCTCGGCCTTCACACACTCATCATGCTGCACTTTGTGCTGTTTTTTCAGCTGCTTCAACAAGTTAGTCGTGTTGCTTTGCGGCGCAGACGCAGGTTTCATGACCTCTTTGCTGATTATTTTTAACATCACTCGCCTTAAACCTGAAACACCTCCAAACAGCTGATGACGAGCCGTTTCAGGGGACCGGTGTTTCGGTTTAACGAGCGACTCGCTCTCTTCCTGTTTTAGCGTAACAACAAGCAGCGTTCAAAACGTGACACACGTTTGCACAAACAACTCTTAACAGAGAAGTTAGAAGAACAACAGAGAGGCATTCACGAGGACAGCTACGCATTCTCTACCTGTTTTCAACAGCTGCTGTAACCACGACAACCACAGACACATTAGGATGAAAGTCACCAGTAAACATGGTCACTTGTTGAACTGAAACACCGTCTCTGTTGTTTACTCTTCCTCTCTAAACTGTCTCTACAAGGTAGGCGCTCATCACATGACATGCCAGCTCCCCCAAAAGTGAAGCCCAAACCAGCAGAGTTTTCTGCGGGTGGAGCATTTTAAACGCCAATATCGCTTTCAATCAATTATTTAAATTGATAAATATTCAATTAATTGTGTGTTTCTCTGGTTAGCGTCCTTAAATACCCCTTAATCTCCTGCCTATGACTTCATTGATCAGTGATCACTGAGTGGAAATATTAAATTTTGCATGATTAATCACTTACGATTGTTGCCTCTTGGTTCCCTTTCCAATCACATACTGGTGCATATTACCTGGTAACCAGCAGAAGATCGACACCTCTTGTCTCATCACTTGACAGCCCCAGCATACAACAGCGTGATCACCTCCACAGGTTAAACGCTTTGGTCTCACACCCTCTCAGCGTTAACATATCCACATCCACCCCCAGAACTAGAAAGGGGTTCTCTTCTTTGCTTTAGCCACAAATTCCTGCACAACAACACTTTCACAAACTCAAAGTAAAGCCTCCTAAAAAACTTGGTTTCAGTCTCCTTTCTCTCAGCTCCCGTTTTCATTGTTTCAGCACTTTTTAACCGGAAAGTTCTCCGTTACTTTCCTCATATTAAGGCTGAGAGGTACTCTGGAAACTGCAGAGCCTCTGCTCTCCTGCTCTTTCTGCCTTTGCAGCCTTGACTCTTCCCAGATTAATACTTTTCTTTTCCATCTCCATCTTCACTATAAGAGCCCATTAACAACTTCCCATCTCCCAAAACTCTTGAATATTTTCCTCCTCCAACTCGGCCTCTAATGATTTTTGTTAGCTTAGCCCATCGACTTTCTGTACTCCCCCTCTCTCCTTCAAATCTTACCGCTGCATTAAGCAATCCTGCCTTCGGGTCCTTCTCGACACCCTTTCTTCTCTCCCTCTCTGTTCCACCTGAGCTGGCTGCATCCCTTTACTTTCTCCTGCGGCTACTCCTCCCTCCCACCGCCTCCTCAGTCTAAACTCCACATTTTTGGCAGTGTGCGATATAAGTATATGACGTTTGCTCATCCAGTTGTGTGTAGTAAACATGTGTTTTAAAGCTGTTAGTTAGCGAAGAAAGGCAGCCTCACGGTTCAAAATGCAGGGGTGCATTTTATTCCTGAGTTTATGGAGCTGCAGTGTGTCTGAATTGCTCCGTCTTTCATGTGAAGGCTGCTGAAAACAGGCCTGGTGAGTTTATGTGTCTGTAAGTGATGTGAACTACTCAGCCAGGCAGGAAGCACTATTTCACCTGCATTACCCTCAAGAAGAAAAGCAATCTTTGAGTGTCGGTCTTGACTCTTGTCCCAGCTGTGTGCATAATTTCAGATTATCTATGTATTAAGGTTGTCCACATTTTCGGTACCTCGATACTTTTCAATACCGCGTTTCAAAGCGATACAACATCCGTTATTTTTACGTTCAATTGTAGCGAAAGATACCCAAGCTTTGATAAAACACACATCTACGATAATGTAGAGAGAGAGAGAGAGAGAGAGAGAGAGAGAAGCTGTGGTCGAGCGTCATGCCTGTAATGAAAACAAAGCTGGGAGGAAAAAAAAAAAAAAGACGTGATTTCTGCTTGTTCTGAACACGCCTACTGCTCCGTACGACCCGGCAGGAAGGTACAGGTTAGTGTTTATAGGGCGAAGTCGACTGTGTGTCTGTCTGCTCCGCCCTCCGTCACCTGGAGCTCTGATACAGCAGCGACACAGCGGACTGTTCTCACTCACAGACACATGAAGACAGTTTGTGAAGTCCCTTTCATGTCTCATAAAGATGCTAACGTTACGTTAGTGTCTGATACAGAGCAGACAGACAGACAGAGAGAGCAAGTAGACAAACAGACAGACAGACAGACAGACAGACAGAGCAGGTAGACAGACAGACAGACAGACAGACAGAGCAGGTAGACAGACAGAGCAGGTAGACAGACAGACAGACAGACAGACAGAGCAGGTAGACAAACGGACAGACAGACAGACAGACAGAGCAGGTAGACAGACAGACAGAGCAGGTAGACAGACAGACAGACAGACAGACAGAGAGCTGTCGGCTGTGAGCTGCACTGCTCAGTTCTTGACACCAGAAACGTCCCAAACAGCAGAATTAGAAGAAAATGAGGAAATCCAGATGAAGGGCGGATTCTCTGCACACACAGCTAAACTCTTCTTATGATGATAATTGAGATGGTAGGCTAAAATGAGAAAATCCTGCTCATTATGTATTTTAACAGTCTGTCAAATGAGCTTGTTTTGTGTTCAGTATCTTTATTCTGTAGCAGCACTGTGTGAAGCTAAAAAACAACAACAGCAAGATTACACAATTTTTGGTGCCTGGTGGTATAGAAACAGGTGTCGAGTATTTTGCTCTTTTCCTGGTATTGTATCCGAGTTTGAAATTCTGGTCTCATGAAAACTCTGATGTGAGTAGTTAGAGCGAACAATCAAAGTCACGCTCCACATGGACGAGACTGCTGAAGAGGTTTGGAGGTTTTTTAGACACCTACACATCTACGCTTCTCTTACTTGTAACACAAATACAAACATACACCAAAAAAACAAACAAACATACTTTCCCTTCTTATATTGGAAAGCACATTTTAGCCATTCAGAGAGGTGTTGGGCAGATTTGGCACACAGAAGGACGCCTGGGTGCACTTTTCTCTAATTGCCCAGTAAAGTTCCTGTAAGTACTTTCACCAACCTGAAGTTGGCAGCTTCAGGCAGCTTTAGACTTTTATTTTGGCAGTTTATGTGCACAACTGTAAAAGTACACTCTGTGGAATAAAGCATTGTGGGTAAAATGGTGATCAATGAGAGCTGTATTTCTCTCTCTCAGCTCTGTGCCCTGCAGAAAACTGTGTCAAAGGTCTTTTTATAGCTGCTCCTGCAGATAATCCCCCCGAAGACGTTCGGAGCATGAAGAGGGAGAGATGTTGGATTGTTGTAGTCTGATGTTTAAATATGTTTGACGGTCTGTAGTGCCGTTTAGTTCTCCGCACTGCAGAGAGGAAGAAGTGTATGATTGCCATTTGTGCTAATTATGTTTTCCAAGCACATATTTCTTCTGCTGCTCAGTGTTCCCTGTCCGCACTTATCATACCCCCCTCCTCCCTATTCATTCTGCCCCCGCTTTAATTCTCTAAGACTGTGCCACCAGCCTGTCTATTACTTTCATTTAAAGCTTGGGGAGAGGAAGGAAAAATAGGAGTTTTATCAGCTATAAATCCAGTATGGCATTACTTAGAGGAGACGGACTCTCCGGAAATTAGCATGAAGGATATGAGCCGTTAATTCCTCATCTCGTGTCAGACTGATGTGCTTCTTGTCGTTCATTCTGAATCTTTTCATCTATATTCCACTTACTCAGTCGCCCTGTCAGGAGAGGTGGAGCACAGGGTGAAGGGTCTGCATTTTTAGCAGCGGAGGAATGAGAAGCATTTACTTATCTCTCGGTTTCACATTAAAACGGTTCAAGCATTTCATTAAAGAGAATCAGGGAAGTGAAAAGGCTCGTTCAGATGTTTAAATCGTCCAATCCGAGGCAAACTGAATCCATCATTCCTCAAATGACTCAGATATTTTGGCTTTGAAGCCCTGAGCTGGTCACAACACAAGACTCTGTGAACTTTGCCAACTGGTGATGATATGCTTTTGTCAGGGATGAGATGGATATTGTGAGGTCATGGGTGATGACAGCTCACCCCAGTAGCATTGGGGCAATTGCTCACTTCCCAGCCCCCTGTGTGCAGTGACCTCTGGTGAGTGAGTGTTCAAATATGTGTTGTGTGTGTGTGTGTCTGGGTTGATGGGTGCACAGCTGCACCTCTCCCTGGCATGAGTGCGCCCTCACAGATGCAGTAGCATGTCTGTGTGCGTTTTGGGGAGACGGAAGAATTCTGGCACAGTGGACACTGCAGATGCCTCTGATTGCACGCTGGATCAGGAAGGAAATTCCTCTCAGACGAGGACAGAGGATCATCAGCGAGAGCCTGCTGGGCCAAGTTGGCATTGCCTCTGCGATGAACACAGGCAAGCTGTATCCACAGCGTCAACCAAGACACGTAGGCACACACACACAAGCACACACACACAAGACATCAGACCTGGATCCAATCCAAACCTCCGGTGACGAGTGTACATGGTGACTGCTGTTTATCTACTGGCTGAGGTGATAATCTGCTCTCATGACTCCCCTGAGACTCTCAACCGTCTCTTGTGCATTAGAGTCACGGTCGGCCGGGGTCACAGGGGATGGAGGTATGGGGGGTTTGCTGAGTGGAAAACCGAGAGATTAGTTGTGGAGTCAGGGCCTCGCGGGAACGTTGGCTACCCTGGGATTTTTCCAGCACTCTGGAGATCTGCAGCCCTCACTCTCTGGATGCAGTCCGCTGTGAGGATCAATCATGCTTTCCATAAATCTCCTTGACATTTGTCTTTATGTAAAAGTAAAGATTTCTGACTTATGTTGAGCCTTCATTAATGTAAGAGAAGAGTGAGTGTTTGTCTGTTTGCACAGCTTAGGTGACTGAGCTGCAGGGAACATGGAGCTAACAACCAAGCGATGCAGTTGCTGGACAGAACCACAGGCCGAGGAGTGGATGCTGGCTCTATTACATGGATGTTTGGTTCTTCACAGTTGGCATTAAATATGTGAATATAAAAGCAAAGTATCAGCAGCGCCAGCTCAGTTTGCGTAGGATGAATTGGCATTTGACACTGAGAACCTGTCAGTGGGATGGCAGCAGAGACGGGCTTGGAACAACATGCAGCTGCAGACTAGTTAACACCAATGAATGGTTGTATTCTCTTGTCCGCAGGCTTGCTAGCCCCCCTTGTGTGAGCAAAGGCTTTCAATTATAACACATCCGCATCGTGTTGACTTCACAGGATAACAGGTTAATTGTTGAGTCATGATGCGTGTGGAATGAGCACATGGCAGATATGTATCTTCCACGTGCAGCATGTACTTGGACATCGTCTTATTAAACAGTTTATTTTTATTGATATAAAGACTTTTTCTTTAACTCTCTCATAGCTCATTCTTTTTGCATCCTGCATCCCTCCTCAGTTTATTTAACTCCCACTCATGAACTCATCTCAGACTCTGAGCCAATGGAGAATTCAGAAAAGGGAAGAGCTGCCTGAAAGCAGAAATATTCCTCTTACAAGGCGTCATCATTATCAACATATCTTTCAGTTATATAGCACGAGACACTGCCCCTGAGACCCGTAGGAGCTGAACCTTTAAGGTGTATCTTCCATTTTACTCTAAATGTGCAGAAACACAAAAGCACTAGCTCTTCTTCCACGTTGTGTCAACACAAATACGCAGTTACAAGCATTTCAAGGCTGTATTGTTGCAGGGCTGTTGAACTGAATTGCCTGCCCTGCACACTGTTAGTGTCAGAAATCAGAGATAATGGAAAGCATTTAGCACTTAAGTAGCTCTCTCTCTGTGTTGATGACAAAGCAGAACCTTGCTGCAGGGTGTACATGCCGCTCTTGATGTTTGGAGATTTGTTTTCCTTTCTTTGCCCAATGAGAAGCTAATCGTCGATAATCACAACGAGCCTGCCTCGGGGCCTCCATACAGTATCTCCCTCTTCTTCTAACATCGTTTGCCCACTGCCACATGTTTCCCAATGAGATAACCATCTGTTCCACGGGCGCTACGTATTCTGCCAGGAATATCAACTTAAAGGAGATTTGAAGAGCAGGCGTTCCCTTAGAAACAAAAGGTTATTGTTTTCTTACAAGGAAAACTGCTGGAGATAAATCTGTGAAATGTTTTTAACCCGTTTTTAAGCCAGTTAACCATAAAAACTGTTTAATTAAGTTTTATTCCATCTACTTGTTTGTGTCTTGCTAGACAGGCTTTTAATTGGCTCATTTTATTCTAATCTGGCTCCTGTGGTCGCCTGCATCTCCAGTTCTCTGCACTGATTCTGCATTACAACAAACACACACAGTGACACGCCTCACATACAGAAAAAGACCACCCCAACCAGCTGCATTATGAACATAATGTGTTGTAAATTGCTAAAGTAGTGTTTCGTAGTCGTGGTGGTGAAGCGCCCACCCATGGCATTGTGTGTTGAACCGTTATCACATAAATGGTGCTGTGTGAGCTGACAGCCGGCTGATGAGATGGAGCAGAGCTGTCATAACTCTTCCTCACCAGCACATAATGAACCTTGGCCCACAGCTGACCCCTGAACCCTGACTAACAGTGTGTGTGTGTGTGTGTGTGCGAGTGTGCCTTTGCAGTCATTCACAAAACATCACAATACCGACAAAATGAGAGAGTTGAGGCAGTTCCTGTCTTCTAAATTGTCAATTAAAGAAGAGCTGATGAATACTGACTTATAAGGCTGAACGATACATCGCGTAACCATCGCAACTTCGGTGTGAGCATGTGCAATCATCACATCGCAGGAAGTGTGGTGTCAAGCAAACGATGCGATTTCATGCTGCTGCTTTTATGTTGCTTGATGCAAAACGAAAACTTTTTTCTCGTTTTCCTCGACTTATCTACAAAAAAAGTCTCATTTACAGCTGCCACTAAGACTGTTTTTCTATCAATTAATCGATCGACTATATTACTCATCAGTCGATTAACCTAAACAATAAATGTTCCTCAATTATTAAACAAATATTCAAACATTGCTTTTCTAGCATTCCTAACACAAAGAAACGTGCTCAAGATAAAGACAGAAGTAAAATTAGTCATGGAAGCCCTACATGCACACACACACACACACACACACGGCTACAAAGACAAAAGATATAAAAAGCTCTCCCTGCTAATGAAGACACAACACTCGCGGTGGTTTTGCCTTTTAGCGCCTGTGTGTCTTCTCTTCAGGTGCTCGTGCACAGCACCAGTGCTGCTGTGGTTTGCCAGTGAAACTTTGCACAGGGTACAAAGCACCGTTTTATTTTGTGATCATACTTTCATAACCTTGGGCCTTTGAAAACTTTCACTCTGAAGGGTCGGACCCTGCTGCTGCCACCGCCATTTTCTAAAACTGCGGTGCGTTAACTGGAGCTGCTCAGCCAATGACTCAAGGCAAAAACTACTGACGTCATGACGCAGAAGAAAAACAATGAAATACATGCGTTGGTTAAAAATGTTGGTGTCGACTCATCGATTACGTCAACTACTCGAGTCTCATTAGTGTGCAGCCCGTCACCAGAGCACAGAGTGAACTGACCGCTGTGCTGCACAGTCTGCGTGTCACCTGCCTGTAAACATGCAACTGACACGGCTGCTGTCACACATAATGTCGGTGGAATGATCCGGCCAGCCCTCGAGTTACCTGAGGCGACTTTTCAGTGAGTGTATTCCAGTTATCCAGTGGCACCTTGCATGGTTAGCGCTGTGGCTACATGTTTATTTTAGCGGCTACACCTGTAGCGCATGTACGTGTAGTGTTGTGTGAGTCGACAGGAAGTGGTGATTGTGACGGGGATCTTTGTTAGAAACGGTTCATGTCATAAAAGTGACACAACTGCAACCAACCAGTCTGTTGATAAGGAATCGTGCCGCTCCACCCTCTTCTCCTGTTGTTTCACTTGTTAATGCTGGGGTCAGAGATGCTCTCAGTGCTAACCATGATGTCTGAATGATTATATATTTAGTATAGATACCCTATCTTCTGTTGTGTTGAATAAAGCTGGAGTGCTGAAGAAAGGTAAAAAAAAGGGAAGAGGTTTTGTTTTGTTTGTTTTGCAGAAAAGAGACTTTAAGTCTCAGATAATGATATGGGAATGTATCGTGTAGCCCTCATGATAGTAAATGAATGAACTGTTGAAGCGGCTGATTGCTTCCTTCTTGTGTGAAAACAGAATGGAAATTTGAAGCAAGCTAAACATGGAAACAAGGCTATTATTACTCTCACCTTGATAGCCCAAACTCAATTTCCTCTCTGGCCTGTTTTAAAATTGAGTACGTGCTCTGTAGCGTAGCTACGCTGGCAGCTCTTTTCACTCTCCATGTAGAAAGTAATTGCATGTTTAAAGCTGCCCATAGAATCTCGTTCTGCCTCTTATGATTCAGCTTCTGCAGGAACCTCCAGGCGCCCATCTCATCACTCAGCAATGCCACACAGTTTGGCTCCCTTCCAGAGCCTACAGTAGCTCCCTCGCAGCCCCCCAACTTAACTTACACACACATCAGCCTGCAATCAGAGCTCGGCCAAGCCGCCCACTGTCTTGAATTACCCACCAATTCACTGTGATAAGTACCTGCACCTTAGCGATGCAGATTTCAGATGGAAGTCGTGTGGGCTGACAGCCATACAGGACTGGAAGTAGAGTCGAGTAAAGAAAAGTAGAGCTAAGTTAAGCTGTCTGCTTCGGTCCAAGATCCCCCTGTTTCACATCCGCCTGGTGCCAGAGGAGCTGTGTGTGGCTGTGCACGTGCTTGTATGCTCCATGGAAGGGGATCTGTTTTGGACCCTTTCCAGCATTCTTGATCACAGGCGTCATGCCCTTCGTGCCCCATCCTACTCCGAGCGATGGCGTGAAGGGGCGGAACTGGATGAGATCGAAGCACAAGACAGTGTAAAGAGACGAGGGACTGAGAGTCAGATCTTTGCAATGCAGCTGTCGAGGATTTGGAAAGTGAAGTTTTCTCCCCTTCGGCGCTGTAGAGCAGGATTAAGCAAGGACAGCACTCACTGTGGGGCTGCTTTGCCTGGGAAACCTTGTCATAGGCAAGGAAGTGATGGTGGAAAGAGATAGATCTGAACAGACAGATATGGAGGGACAGCTGTTGGGTGCAAATGTCCTGTGGTTGAAAAGAGAGAAGGGAGGAAGAGAGAGAGAAAGAAGGGGAAGGAGGGGAAAGGTATGCAGAGTCATTTATATAGATGATGGTGTTTTGAATTACCGTTAGCGCTGTGTTAGCACAGCAGAGTCAGCAGAATGGTAACTGCAGTACACAGTTTATTTCTTACACCTAACATGCAGGGCTGTGGGCAACAGTGAGACATGAACCTCAAGGCTTAGCCGAGGAACAATCAATAGCCTGCCACTCCGTAAACCAAGGAGTGATAACTTCATTTTACCCGGATGTGCTCCGTTCCACGTCCTGTCATTTCAATTTTCCCGTTTCCTACACAAACTGCACATGGAACAGAGCTTAAGCATTGTTGTGTCTAAATTTATGCGTTTATACAAGCGAAAAACAGATTGAGTGTTGAACGGATGGAACACTTTGTGCAGCATGTTGTTCATAATCCTTACAGGGTGTTAAACCCGGGATGGCGTGATTCATGGAGGCACAGTCAGGCTCACAAACAGCACGCTTCACACTCATTTCACTCAATGGACGTTTGGCATCCGCTCCTGAGGAATCAGTGAAATCCGCCCAATTAGATGAGTCTGCAGCCTGGAGTGGTTTTATCATTCAATAGTTTTTCATCGTCATGACTCAGAAATTCTTTAAAAAAACAGTCTTTTTTTGTTAGTTTTTCACATCGGTCGTTATAACTATAAAGAGCCATTTCACACTGTAACCTTCCCTCTCGTCTCGTCCTGCAGCGCTGCCTTGTCCTCCTCAGTTAGAGGAAAGCCAGCCGTTCTCAGCTGACCGGCCGCTGTGTGCCAGCGCTGGCCGACAGCACCTCATTCACAGCTGTGTGAGCTCTGTGTGCGCCACAGCTGCAGGGCTCCACTCGCTCCCATGAGACAAATGATACCCTATTACCACACACAGCACGGCAGCGGCAGCCCCCCCCCCACCCCCCACCCCCCACCCCCCCCGCTTTCTTATTAAAACAAGTTTATTTGTTCGGAGGTCCGACATCTCATACTTCCAGTCTGTAAAAAAAACAGAGCGTAAGTGTTCCCCTGAGGTTAAAATCGGACTTTTTACATTCCTGATTCGTCTCGGCCTCGGGAAACGAAGACTTGGTGTGTTGGAATGTCAGGGTCAGCTTTCCTCTCTTGTCGGATCTTGAGGAATTGTGTTTGAATGCTAACATGCAAACACCCACAAAGCTGTGAGGAGACTGTGTGTGCACAACAGAATGTCATGTATGTGTCTCATGATTGCACACATGAGAGCGTACACACATGCTCCACATGCTGCATGCAGACACAAACGGGGTAAAGGGCCACAGATGGTAAGTATAGCTCATAGGGAGTAAGTGATCACATCTCCAGCCAAATTACAGTCTGTTTATAGCTATAGGAACATCTCTTACTCTGCTGTACGCTGCCTGATGACCAGACAGCAGCATCTATCTCCTGAGCGAGACTTTCTGTGGAAATGTTGCTCCGGCGTTCGGCTAAATAAATGCTGACAGCCGCTCTGTTTTATCAGGGCCACTGTTTAGAGTCGGCTGTCCAATTGGCGATCGTCAATCCCCCCGGGAGCAGGAAGGAGGGAAGCTCGTAATGATGCAGCGTAATTATATTTGTCTTGTTACACAGTGCGTCAATGGAGCCCTAATTAATTCTGCCTGCTAATAGGAGGAACAAACTGTCTTGTTTTCGCCTGCTGTGTCACTCTTTGGTTTGCTCTGTACGGCGGTTGGCACGTTCTCGCTCTATTGATCACTCATTTTTGGTCTTTCTTCCTCTTGTTATCTCTCTGTTTCCTTATTATCTATCAGTCCTCGCTGTCACACTCGCACACAAACACTCGGCTCATTCTGCTCTCGGCAATCATTTCACATCTGTTCCCATCTCTTGTTGTGCCTGTCCTTCCAGCCACACGGTGCCTTTCACTCCTGGCTGACCTCAGGTCTTCACGCCGGACCTTTCTGAGAGAAATTGAAAACCCTGAAACTCATTCATTCTGTCTCGTCCTCGCCTTTAGATCCTTTATACGCTAAATGTGTTTATAATGAAAAGAGGCTCTGAAAAGATCACATAGTAAGGCATTGTGCTCTGTTTTGCCCTGCACTCACTGAGTGGTAGGATACATCACTCACTGCTCTCTATCAAACAGCCTACAGACTCTAACATCGTGCCTTTGTAATGTCCTCCATCCTAAACCTTCTCCTGAGTCTGCATAAACATTTCAGCTCAAATCTCAGAAAGATAAACCTTCATAGATTGTGTATGAAACTGAAGACATATCAAGCTGCTCTCTCCTTGAGGAGAACATGACATTGGCATACAGAAATAGCCCTTTTGGCACTGGCAATGGCCATTGTCCTTCAGCGAGCTTATGCAACAGCTTCTACACCACAGAGAGAGAAACTTCAGCCACCATTCCTCACAGCAAAATGGAAATGAAGCAGCGGCTGTGCCCTCGTAAGTCATCCTGTGGGGAGAAAAGTGACCCCTCTCGTTCGAGATTGAGGCGCTAAATCAGCCTGCAGACACCTCCTGCTCCTCTCATCTTAAGGTGCTCCTGGAGAACCATCATTCATGCTGCAGAGCAAGTGCAGCGCTTTGATATTCTGTGTACCTTACCACGGCTCTGCAGCTCTTTGTGTCCATGTGTTTTTTGTGCGTCCGCGTGTGTTTGATCTCAGTAGTGTGCTTGACAAAGAAGCACTGAGAGATAAAGAAAGAGAATTGCATATGTGCCCTGCTCCGAAAACGGACAAGTACATTTCCTTCCAAGACCTTCCGTTCACCCCAACATGTTGCTCCCTGCTCATGTTGTGGCTCAGCTTTCTAGAGAGAGCAAGGTCACACCCTCACTGCTTTATTGTCTGGAGCAAGGCTCGGACCAGCTGGCCGACCGTTCTGTAAAATCACAGGGAGACAACTTTGGTGTACTGCCGTGTAACCTGCTGTAAGACTGCCTGAGGTTGCCTTGTGTATGCTCTTCAAATTTTAATAACATCCCCAGGCTGTTTGGACACAAGTTCTTATATTGCTGTTTTATGCTTTGAATAAGCTTGTTTTTCAAGGACATCATAATTCAGGGGTTTAGAGGAGGCGGGGAGTCAACGCTTCCAGGAGAATACTTACAGGTTGAATGAATAAGTGAGATTATTCAACACGTTTCAACTTTCTCTCTTTTTGCAGACTGTTGACGTCCCCAGCCTGGTGCGCAGACGTCTCTCCTCCCACTTCTCGCCCTCCTAGTAGAGGTAAGGTTTTTGCTGTTACCTGTCGCCCCCCTCCTCACCTGCTGTGACAATCTGTTGCAGCAAAATGTTACTGGGAGCCTTTAATTACCCAGGAGGACTGGATGGCACTCCTCCTCAAACATCTCCTGCGATCTGCTGTTTATTTAACAAGCCCCCTCGGATGGAAGAAGGCCTTTAGCTCACAGTATTTCTTGAATTTCAGCACACACTGCTGCAGCGAGAATATCTCGCTGTGCAGAGGTGATTAAGATAAAGATGTAGCAAGGTGGCTAATCATATCCAGATTACAGTGGACCTTCACTGACGTGTGGATGAATCCATCGCCCTGAACACGTGAAGGGTCCCCGTGTTACCACCCACAACTCCCTGCTGCATGCTACCTGTTCTTCAAAGAGAAGCCGGAATTAAGGGGGCTAACTAAAATTAGCCGGGTAACGGATAACCTGTGCCTTGAGATCAAAGCGGGCTGGAGCGCCAGGCTCTTCGATGGCGCCTGTGGTGACAGAACCACTAGAAGGAGGAATGCAGAGCGACAGAGACGCAGAGATGGGCAGAGTGAGCGACGCTACCATGTTATTCATGCGGGGGGATGAGTGTTCAAGAGGCCCCACATCGAGGTGTAAAGTTCCACGGCTGGAGATTATTCACAAGGGTGTTGGATTGAGGGGGTCAAGGTTTTGTGTGCTGCACACGATTCTCTCACTCCCACAGCGCATCTCAGAAACCTGAGCATCCTGCAAGAGGCTTAACAGTACAGTCAGCAGGGTGTTTGATCGCTATATCTCTGTGTGCATGTGTGTGGGACAGACAGCGTCTTTCCAGCGTAATGCTACTCTGTGGTGTTGCACCCTCGAGCTCTGGACGAGATTCCATCGGCAGAAGAAGCAGAATATTGTTTGTTTATCATAAAACTACATTCGTCCCATGTGAAGTACTTGTTGTTACATCTGTTAGGTCTTCCGGACTGTTTGTTGTTTAAGTCCTGATGGTAAAAGAAGAACTATCTTTGTTTGGTTTTGTCTGAACGGACTGATAGTATTGTTTTTACTACAATTGAACGATCGATATTTATGTTGATCTGCTCAAGACTGCATTTTTATTACTAAGCGTAGAAGCTTGTTTCAATCATTAATCCATTACTTTTAGCTAACTAATTTAACAGTCTGCTTTAAACTATACTTGAAAGAAGCGACAAACTGCGAGCTAGTTGAGGCAGGCGACTCGAGCTGCACTGATTTCATAACTGACTTACGTCACTCTCCACGATCACCTGACAAACACTTCCTCCCAATTAGCCGGTTATTTAAGCTGCAGGATTCTGTCCTCTCTGTCATTGCCACCGCTGCCCTGCACCAGTACTGCGCTCATACTTTGAGCCTCACCACCACCCCAGCATCCACCTGCAGGCTCGGGCTCGGGGTGGGTTAAGATATGATCTCATCGCTCCTCAGATTTCCGCATGTAAAATAAATCTGTGAGGAGTGATGAGGTCGGAGCCGAGGCGCCGAACACAAGCTGTGTTCTGCTGCTGCTATAAACATGTTAAACTTGGGCTGCACAATTAATTGAATATTAATCCTGATCACGATTTTGGCTTCTCACTCTTAAATAATTGATTGACGGCGATATTGACGTTTAAAATGCTCCGCCTGTTGAAAACTCTGCTGCATATTGTATCAAGCGCTCCCTAAACTAACAGCCCCTCCTCCAGGGGGCGCTGGAGAGGTTTGGGCTTCACTTTTGGGGGAGCTGGCATGTCATGTGATGAGCGCCTACCTTGCAGCGACAGTTTAGAGTGAAAGAGTAAACAACAGAGACAGTATTTCAGTTCGACGAGTGACCATGTTAACTGCCGACTTTCAGCTGAATGCGTCTGTGGTTGTCATGGTTACAGCAGCTGTTGAAAACAGGTAGAGAATACGTAGCTGTCCTCGTGAATGCCTCTCTGTTGTTTTTCATTACGAGCTCAGAATAAACTTCTCTGTTACGTCTCTGAAGAGTTGTTTGTGCAAACGTGTCATGAAGGCGACTAACGCTCAGTCACATTTTCAACGCTGCTTGTTGTTACGCTAAAACAGGAAGAGAGCGAGTCGCTCGCTAAACCGAAACACCGGTCCCCTGAAACGGCTCGTCATCGCTTGTTTGGAGGTGTTTCAGGTTTAAGGTGAGTGATGTTAAAAATAATCAGCAAAGAGGTCATGAAACCTGCATCTGCGCCACAAAGCAACACGACTAACTTGTTGAAGCAGCTGAAAAAACAGCACAAAGTGCAGCATGATGAGTGTGTGAAGGCTGAGAGGAAGAACGAGCTGCTCCCCGTCCTTCAGCGTCAAGTCAGACATCCAGAACAGAGACGCTGTGCAGAGACACCCTATCCACCCAACTCCCACAGACACACTGACATTACCCATGATGCACCACATTTAGGTAAAGAGCCTGATTTTAAGTCTTAGTTTGATGCTAAATTTGTACATGAGCCAGAAGGTAGCAGAACATGGAACTGAAGTGTTGCTCTGTTTATTTAAATATGAAAAAAGTTCCTTCAAATTATAAATAATGGTGATTATCATTTCGGCCATAATCATGCAGCCCTACTTCAAATATCTCAGACGTGAGTTGTCTGACTGAAGTGTAGTCATGACTGTAAGCTAACGGTTTCAGCTTTTTATCCATATATTTAACTATTTTTAACATCTATCCTTTTTTTAGCTCACCATTTACACTCCTCTCCTCACTTGCTAATTTATTTTAGCACACCCTCAAAACATGTGGCATTCAGGTGTTACTGTTACTGCAGCTGCTGTGCCACTTAAATCACATTTCTATTTTCACAAATTAGTCACGGTTTGGCGACTGCAGTTGTATTACCGCCTGGGTTAGAAGTGCTCCTGGTTGGCAATCACTGATTTACTTTACAAATTGGTTCCCTTCTTCTGCCCCCGTTTCACCTCGGCTCTCAGAGATGCTGTCCGTTATTTCTCCAGCCACTGTTTACGTCTCCGAGGGAATGCATTTTCCTCCTGCCCTCCTCCACCTCTCCACCAGATTTTCCCTCCGTTTACACACCTGCTCCCAGTTATAATCAGCCCTACAGTTACCTGACCTTCTCTGCCCCACCTGCTCACCTGTCTTCACTGCACTCATCAGCCTCACTCCATATGGACCATGAGTGCTTTTCATTCCACTAACGTGTCTCCTCACGTCCCTCACCCGCATTGCTTCCTCGTGTCTTAGCTCCTCCCAGCAAGGATTTGAAAGAGAGGAGAGATGCGAGAAAGAGACGGATGGAGGAAGCAGATTTGCCAATTCAGAAATCCTTGGGTCGATGGCGTCACTCTTAAGCGACATATTTTACTGATGACGTGCTGTACAGCTGCATCAGCTGTGTATAGATGGAACTATCTATGAAGACCTGCGAGAGTTTATTGATTTCATTGTAAAAACAAACATCCAAGAAACTGCTGTTGCGCGTGAAGCCACAGCACTTTGTGATTAAATTATCTTTATATTTATATTTATATAGTTTTGATGTGCGTTAATATATTACGCCATCACATTAAACTGTTATATTCTGTAGATCTGTGAGAACAAACTGTGTAAATAAAGAATGATCTGTGTGAAGGTGCAGCTTTTGGCCGGAATCATTTTGGAATCATGCGTAGAAATGGACACTCGCTGTCCTCACTGCACAAGTCAAACATACACTTCTGTCACTGTCGTGTAAACAAACCACACTGCTATCAGCTGTGCGCTGGAGACCAGAGGCGTGTACTACGAAGCGAGATGAGAGGATGATTGATGTTTACTGTTCTGCCAAAGTTCACGGTGCCACGATTGTTATGTTCAGTAAAAGAAAAGAGCTGTTTAAGGGCCCGATCAGACAGAGCGCGTTTTGCATTCTGTAACGAGGCGCACCGCACCGCCTTTTTTTGTTGAAGCCTACGGTTAAAAAAAGAGCAGCTCGCTGTGCCTTTTTTTTTTACTGTTGTTAAGGCAACCACTGAATCATAGCTGTCATTTAGCTAACTGTTATATTGTAAACTGACAGAAGGCCCGCCTCTCCTTTCATCCAATTGGACAATCAGAAAAAACGCCAATGATGCGCTTTTCTGCTTTGAGTTGAAGTTTTTTCAACCTCAAAATCTCGAGGTGCACAGAGCGGAAAAATGCAATGCACTCGAGATGCAAAAGCTTCTCATTGAAAACAAATGACAAAAAAGCCGCCCCAACACGTTGACATGACAGCAGTGTTATGCAAGATGCCTGTCAGTCATCTGTGGTACCTGTGACAGTGATCTGTGCAAGATATGATGCCTGTGATTGGCGGAGAGCAACGAGATGTGTGTTGTTCTTCCTGCTAGTTGTTGAGCATGGTCAGTCTCTGAGGACGGAGCTGCAGCTAACGGCGTGTGGTGATACAGAACATTTCACTGGCAGGTTTGTTGTGGCGTTGGCTACGGCCCACATGAGCCTGTGTTAAGGGAATAATAAAGCAAGATGAAACTGGATAATGCCTCGTAACTATATTACTGTGAGGTGTTACAATATTAACGGATGTTTATCAACATCAAAAGACGTTGATATCATCGTCGGGAGGCCCCCGGTGTGAACACAAGTCAAGGCACAACATTTCAGTCCCAGATATGGATATAATTAATGCACAACTGTCTTCACTTTGTAAAACAAGCTAACAAGCTCTGTTGAGAGAGTCTTACTGGACACTCCCAGCACCTTTGCAATCTCCCTACAGCCAGCTGCCACTTTATTTAGATGTTGGTAGTGAAATGAGGACGTATCATTCAGGTTACTCCTCATCTGAACTTGATGCACTTACTGCTCCCTGTCATTGTCTATGAGAGCAACAGGAATAAACATAGAAACAGGGTGTCGTGTCGCTTAGCGCTGCATCACTCTCGGCCAGTTGGGACACTCCATAAGGAAACAATGGAATCAAGCAGATTTCATCGCTGACGCTCGCTCACGTCGCATGCTGTTAGGATATGGTGTAAGCTCCTCCAGAAGCCTCCTCTCTCCTCAATCCTTGTCTCCTCCAGGTGCATTCCAGAAATTAAAGATCTTCCATCATGGCGCAGGGAGAGGATGTGACAACTCAACGTAATGATCAGCACCCCAGCTCCTTTTTTCAATGCCAGTTCATCCTCGTTACTGTGCTTTGTTGCAGTCTGATTGAGGTCCTTCCCTCCTATCTGCACTACCAACTGTAGAAGCAGTACCAATGTAAGAACAGTATTATAAATGACTTGTATTTCTACTTTAACAGCTATACTATGAAGTCAAAGTTCTGATAATGCAGAGAGACCTTACTCCATTACTTGTATTGTTAGTTATAATGTAAGATTGTTGATGCACTGATTTGCTGTGTTAGGTGGGAACAATTCAAATATCTCAAATGTATAAATATTGTTGATTAAGTCAAACTTATGACTTATGACCGGGGCGTCGGTTTAGCTCAGTGGTTAAAGCGCACGTCGCCCTGACTGTTGCCTCTATACATGGTTTAGCTCAGTCGGTAGAGCAGGCGGCCCGTGTACAGAGGCTACAGTCCTCGACGCACTGATCGCAGGTTGGACTCCTGGTCTGCAGATCATATGGTGCATGTCATCCCCCGTTCTCTACTCCCCACATTTCCTGTCTCTCTTCAGCTGTCCTATCTAATAAAGCTGAAGACGGCAAAGAGCCGAAACACGTTCGTCATCCACATTAAACTGAGTCCTCCATGATTCTGTGAGTGCCGGAGCTTTTGTTTGATTTGACTTTCTACCGTGCACTCGAAGCGCTATTTTGAAACTAAGAATGGAGTTGTGCGTGCTACTGCTGCTGTATTAAATAATAAAGGCAAAAGCCAAAAAAAAAAACATTAAAAAAAAAATAGAGGCAACAGTCCTCGACGCTGCCACCCCGGGTTCATCTCCGACCCTTGGCCCTTTGCTGCATGTCATCCCTCACTCTCTCTTCCCTCATTTCTGACTCTTTCCACTGTCGTCTCCAATACAGACAAAAGACCAAAACAATCATCTGACGTCAAACTTAACCAGTTTTATTTATTGATCATTTGTTTTTTGATCTGATTCTGAATCAGAAGAGGAAGCGAGTAACTATGGCTGTCAGATAAATGAGATGGAGAATAAAGAAGCATGAAGAAGGAAAACTCCAACCATGAATAATTCTGAGTAAATATACTCTGTGATTTTCATCAGCCAGATTCCAGCTGCTTAATACGTCTGATCTCCACGTACACTGTTTTAAGTGGCTTTAACTTCAGTAAACTGTTTTTTAGTGTTTTCCTCCTTAAAGGATCAATATACTGTTAATCGTGCCATCTTGTTATTGATTTCTGGTTTAATTAGGCACAGCAGATCACAGGCAGCCTCTAGTGCAAGTTCAAACAACGTTTTTCATTCAATTAGTCTAAACTGTTAGAAATAGCAACATGATGCTACTTCAACCGTTCTTTAAGCTTTAAGTCACATTTCTATTGTCTATATTATTTTAATGATGATGTGTATGTTACTGGAGGGGCTCCTCCCTCCTCTGTTTGCAAATCAAACCCATATGTTATTTATAGCGACAGCAGATTATAGAAAGATAATGTCCTCAGTGTCTGCAGGGACACTTTTAAATGTTCACCCGTCTGTTGTTCTTTCCTTTGACGTCTCAGCTTTACTGCGGCTGTTTTCACATCTCTTTGGAACTGTCACACATTGAATCTATATCGAGATGTCTGGAACCAATGTATCCTTCTTGTCCCTGTCTCACCATACAAGCTTTTAGAGTTTTGTGCAGCAGCAAAAGACAGAGAGAGAGAGTGAGAGAGTGTGTGCACACAGTCTAATTAGATATGCACAACACTCAGATTCAGGGTTGTTTACAGCGTATATGTTGTTTAGATCCATAAATATTGCATAAAAGTTCAATATGTGTGTGACTTAGTGATCTGTCCTTCAACCTGCACATCATTCAATTATATTGGCAGACAAGGACACACACAAGTGTCAGCCTGAGGTAACAGCTCCTCTGGGCCTCTCTGACCAGCAGTGGCAGCGCAGTGCAGAGAGGTTAACACACTGGGAGAGAGTCAGGGTGTGTGTAGGTGTGTGTGTGTGTGTGTGTGTGTGTGTGTGTGTGGAGAGCGTTATTGATATCCCTCCTGTTGTGCTTGCTGAAAGATACTTACTGATGCTATCCTGCCAGTGAACCATTTACATATTTATTTCCCTGGCCAAACGGCACCACATGCACCGGTGGCCTCCGGAGACCTCATATGCCTGTCTTTAATTGGCTATTGATTGACTCTGCCATGGCAGTGGGAGACAATAAATTACCTCCTGCTTGAGAGAGGGGGTGGCAGACGAGTTGAGTGCGGGGGTGTCAAATCTGTGGTTGCATTATTTATACATCTCATTCTTATTTATGTAGCAAGGATCAGTGACGCAATCCACACCGGAACAATGGCAATCCTGCGTCCCTGTTGGCCACGGTTTATTTGCATAGGTCAATGCACAGCGGCTCTGTTTGGGAACGTGGTGCGGGCATGCAGAGAGACGCATTGTGTACATAAAATGGATGAGCAATTTAGTTTGGGTCTCCTCGAGCCTCCATTTGACATGATTCCTTCGTTCCTCCGCAGCAGTCTTCATTGTCACAAATACATAATGTAACATTATGTGTGTGTAGCTGTCTGCATCGCTGCTTCCACGTCTGGCTGTATGAATCGTCTTGTAACAATGTGATACGATGATCTGTTCTTTCTGAATGAAGAAAAATGATTAAAAAACACATAAATATAACCAACCTTTTCTTCAGGATGAACCTGACACGCATTTCAGCACATTTTCGCTGCAGCCGTCTCATAAAGAACGAGAGAATGATGCAAGGCAGCGAGAGAGATTTCTAATTTCTCCAGCCAGGAGAGTAATTATTCTGCCTGTTCGTGCCTGAGTGCAGGCTGATGCTGAGGAGCTCATCAGAGCTTTATTGCAAAGAAAGTCCATCTTAACCTTTCATTCAGCCTCAGTATTAATTCCCCAAACCCTTTAAAAACAAAGTAAGCTCAAGGAAATCACGCCGCCTGACTTCAAATCATCATATTCTCTTTTGTTGTCCTTCATGAAAATAAAAATAAACCGAAATCAAACACAATTTAAAAAATGTTAAATTGAGAAATAAATGGGAATACTTAAAAAATGAATAAACTAAAAATAAAAAATAAAAATAATTTTTCATTTATGATATTTGAGTCTAAAACTCACACTGCACATTCTCAGCTAACGGAGCCAGACCACAACTACAACTACTACAACTACCACAACACCAGAGCTCAGAAGGTGTCACTCACAGATGACCACACACACAAGTCTCCCCACAGAGGTTAAACGGCCACCCTGCCACACACACACACACACACACACACACACACACACACACACCACGCAGACACTTCAACCTCTCCATTATTTCCTCAACCTGTTGCCTTGTTCGCTCAGTCAGCCAGCTCGTCCGTCCGATCTGCTTAATTTAAACAGCCGGCGGAGCCAGAGGAATCTGCGAGCTGAATTCCTGAGCCCCCTCATCCCTCCGGCCACGCTGCCCCTCCAGGCTGGGAACAATCCCGGGAATGCCCCCTCCTGCTGTGTTGCACACATCCAGGTCCTGTTCCGGCAAATGCCCGCCGGCTCAGATGGGCTTTGATGCTAGCCTTGCACGTGGATGCCGTGTGTGTGTGTGTGGTGTGTGCAAGCGTATGTGCATGTTTGTATGAATGCTGACAGGCAGCCAGCCCGGGTATTGATCTGTAGCCATTCCGGCTGGAGCCCAAAGGGCAGGCTGTATCATCTGTCAGTCTACTGAGAAGGGCATTACAGCCGCACTGATCTTAGATCACAAATCCCACTCAGAGGGGGGAGAGGAGCGGGGAGGGAGTCAGGGAGGTAGAGGGCAAGCAAGATGGAAAGATGCTGAAAGCATGAAATAAGAGTTGTGAAAGATATAGTCTGTGTGTGTGTGTGTGTGTGTGTTAACATGAGTGTGGCCGTGCCCTCCGCTCACCACTCCCCGCTCTTTGTTGATTGAGACAAACAGATCCTCTTTTAGGACCCGTGGGTGAAGACAGCACTCAGCGCTGACCTTTTCACCTCCATGACCACCCACAGGCTTTACCTCCCCTCCCTCTCCCCCTCCTCACTGTGTGTCTGTGTCTCCCAGCGGCTCTCTCCACACTCCTGTGACAACACAATTACACACCACTCAGACTGCATATAACCCCGATACACATCAACTAAATTACACACACACAAACTGCTGCACGTACTCTGTGCACACATGCTCGTAGCCCCAGGGACACATTATAAATGATAATCATGTGTGGAACATATCCGAGCGTTGCTTATAATGACTGTGAAATTACTTCAAAGGTTACAATATCTCGTGCTTCGATAAGGACATGAATGGAGCTGATTCAAATGATTTTTTCTCCTTTGTTAGAATGAAAGTCACTCTGCTGTTTTGATCTCTGTGTATACTTTATGTTTTCCTCTCTCTTATTGTCTTTGACCATCTAAGCCTCTGGTATAAAATCCATGCATTGCAATCAAACTGAGATTGTCTCTGATTTAAAGTTGTCTGAAAGGCAAAAAGCCCCGCGCTGTTTCATAAGAGACAGACACAGCCGATTGTATCGATGGAATCCAAGGTTGCCACAGCTCGTGTTGCATGACTCCGCTCCGCTCCGCTCCTTCACACTGATTATTCCATCACCCGAAATCTTCTTAATCTGTTCCCACTGCACTTTTAACACGCCGACGGGCCTCTGCGCGGCTGCTATTCAAACATTTCATGACACCGACGTCAGAGTGTGGGAGCCGCTGATAATGGGTGCACAGAGACCTGTTTGTATCTGTTTGTCTGTTACCTTTCCATCCCTGCTAATGGATAAATGAGCTGTTTGTGCACTGATGCATTGGCCTTTATGCTTGACTTACAGATCGAGATAAATGTAAATTAGTGTTTAGAAGACATGCTGTACGTTTGCACCTCATGATACTAAGGTAAGATCTCCTGAGTCACGGTTACATGTAACGAGCTTTGGTCCCTCTCATACCTCTGAGTTTTCACGGCTCAGTCTGCACCGCGGTGTTAATTTAACTTTATTCCCGTTTGCCTCGTTTCCTGTTACATCACGGTTATCAATCATTTGTAAGACAGGACTTTTTTAATAATAATTTTTGATGAAAAAAAGGTTAAATCTAACTTCAGTTAGCTTTGCACAATGACGTTGTTTCTTAAAAGTCAATGTTTTCCATTCCTCATGTAAGCGATTTATCCGGCGCGTCCCCAGTGATGGATGTGGCTGCGTAACGTAACTCAATCAATTTCCACTCTATATGTCCCCCCTTAATAACACTTCATGTGATTACAACTGCATACATATTCACCACAATTCCTATTATCCCATGCGGGTTCTGTTTATATTTCCATTAATTCCAAATTTCCAACATGTGTGGAGGCAGCCCATAACTCCTGCTCCCCACTGTTTGAGCTAAACATCTCATTAGCAGAAATAAAACATATCTCTCTGCTAATCATACAGCCTGTGGTTTTTATGTACAAACACTGATAGTGAATGGTCACACTCACTTTTGAGACAGATAACACGTTTTAAACACGGTGTCACAGAATCACAACCGTCTCTCGCAGGAAGGTATCGACTGGAACAAGGCTGAGATAAGCCTTTTGTAAAAGCTTCACTGAGGGATCAACGGAGATGACGCTGATGATCCTGTAAAATGCAGGATTGAAAAACACAGAACTTATTCTTTCAAACATATGAAAACAGGTTTCAACAAAGTGGAACAAAAGATGTTAACAGCCTGAAATCCTTCCCGTCAGGAATCTGTCCGTTTTAACACATCATTTAGTTCCATGATGTGTTTGCTCATAAAGTTGTTTTGATGTAAAAAGAAGAAAAAAAGCGCGTGGGTGGAAAGAAGACCAGCGTTTTAATGCAGATTCACTCTGTCAGAGATTTCAGGAACAATGAGTGAAGTCTGGAGGCAGAATAAAACACACCAGTCCATTAGTGTCGACAAAGTGCTTCCTACAAGCTCATTTGAATGTGAAGTCAAAGAGTGAAATTCTTTCACCTCCATTTTAATAACTATTCAACCTCTCTAATGGCAAATAACTTCTCAAATCCATGTTCAGGGCGAGGGAACTAAAAGATTATAAGTGGAATCTAAAGAGACACATTGACATCAACTAACACTGGAATCAGAAGCACCATCAGCACCGAGACCGCGCAGCATGTGTAGGTATACAGGGCTGTCAGACATAGTGCTGAGGGAAAGCGCTGTCTGACGTCAACATGAAGCAGTGACACAAACTAACATACAGCGTACACTTAAACTGACATGTTTGTTTATACGTAGGACTCTTTTAAGTGGCTAAAGTACGTCATCCTCCTGACCCCGTCTGCAGCGGTGCTTAGCTTAGCTTCTCTGTAGGAACTCCAGCCGGCTTCTCCTAACCCTCAAATTCCACAGGATCCGCGTTCCTTGTGCGTCGCGCCCATTCAAGTCAATACTCGTGATTCCACAGCGTCCCAGAAGAGTCTATCCACTCTGCTCAACTAAAGATAAGCGTCGGGTCTATTTTTGACGACGGCCACTTCAAGCACGCGTCAAGCTCAACAGAGCAGATCAGAACAGGAAGTGACACACAAAAACAGCATACAGCTTTCGGTCATTTCAAAATAAAACGCCATGTACAGACCGGTACAGACTCTCGTTTTATTTCTGTTTTCATAACAACAACACACTGAAATCTTGGAAAAAGAACACTTTTAATTAGTCTACTCAGCCATGTAGAAACACAAAAATCACAGAATGATCTCCAAATGAGCAGATGATCAACCTCTGAGGTGCAAACTGAAATGTTGTTTGTGTGTTGCTCTGTTTAACATTGATGTTATCGCGTGATTTCGCAATTATCGCGCAGTCTTGTGATCTCACAAATCCAGCCACTTGGGCCAGCGCTCCGCTGCGCTGCAGATCAGACACGCTTCCTGTTGCCGAGGGCTCGCGCCGTCTGATGGACCAGAACCATGGCGCAGACGGAACACGCCAGACACGGAGCTAGCTGTTATCTACTGTACATAGTCAACGCACTATTAATAAGTACCTCATACACCACTTTAAAGTTCTGTACTATCCCTATAAGGAAGAAAGATCATCTGATCTTCCAAAGGAAGACATCTCACTCCTTCTATGTTGCACGCAAACATTCATCCAACACTAGCTGAGTGTTTGGATGTAGCGTGTGTTGATGTGGCTCTCGATTCCCAGAGGAGAATCTCATGCATTCCGTTGTCACATGTTTAAAGTGATTTTGAAGCTTTGTAGGTGATGCAGCAAAGGGCAGAGCGCTCTTTGATCCAGGCATGTGGTGTGCGTGTGTGTGTTTATATTACAGTGTGCCAATGTGTAAGAAGCGGTATGATTCTGCATGGTCTCTGAACAGATGCGTGTCGCCAGGGAGAGGTGATAGGCCTACCGCCATGCAGTCTGCGTGTGTGTGTGTGTGTGTGTGTGTGTTTGTGTGTGTGTAGCAGAGTGGTGTTTAATGTGCAGGGCTGGAAGGTTGAGGAAGGATTAATGTGAGATTTCAACCCCCAATGATCCCGGGTATATTTCCTGTAGAGGTGCCCTCTGTCAACTCCTAATGGCACGTGTGTGTATGTTCGTGTGTGTGTGTGTCTTTAGCTGTGTGACAGTTCAGGGGCTGCATCCTTCGAAGGACGCGGCCTACGGAGGACGAGTCGTTCGTAGCCTGTGTAGACGCTGAAGCTGAACTGAAATGAGACGGTCTGCTCTACGGAGGACTTCCTGTTTGTGTCACCAGCTGTTCCCGCCCTTAGTCACCAAACGCCACTCCTGTTGCTAGCTGGCTAATAACGTCACTAACTTAACCTGTTACTTTAAAGATAATTTGAAGTTGTTAAGCACTTTTTTTTTTTTTTTAACATTTGTATCTCTAGCTATTCGATTAAGTTGAAACCGAAAACATTTAAAGTGTATTCATTGGCCGCCATCTCGTTTGAATTGGCGTGCAATGAATCTCACGATACTCTGGCCACCGAGGACACCCGATGGATCCTTCGTGGCCCAGGAAAAGTTAGACTCATCTATTGTCCACAACTTAAGGAGCCTTTGAAATGGGACAGCCTGCTATGCGACGCTGTTACGCAGTTAGCCTTTAAATACATCCTTTCTAAGGGTGCAGCCCCTGAATTGGGACGCAGCTTGTGTCCTGTTTATATCTGAACATGTGACAATTTCAAACATCGCACATTCATCACTTTAAGTTATGTCACCCTCAAAAATGAAGCCTTCTCTTTACTGTAACTTGTGTCACTGTTGGCTCCGTGTTTCTTCTACCGTCACTACGATCACACACTCACCTCCGTGCTGATCCTCCGACAGTAACAACAGTAATCATGTTCTTGTCTCATTGCTGGCACAAGCTCACCTGCATCAACACTGTACACCTGAATGTGACATGGTGTTGAATTATCATCTTTATAATCTCTTGGGTTGTTTTGGTGGGGTGGATGTTGACACTGCTGTGATCTGAGATGCTGAGATTCTTTTAAACAAAGGATTATGTAGTAATATAGGTCTGCGGCTGCTTAATCTCCCTCTGGGCTGAATTGTGTTTTTGTGTGTGTGTGTGTGTGTGTGTGTGTGTGTGTGTGTGTGTCTGTGTGTGTGCGTGTGTGTGCGCGTGTGTGTGAGCGTGTGTTGGGGTAGAAGTGGGCGACTGGTAGATTTAAAGCGATCATGCTGTGATTCCCAGAGGTCTGTGTACAGAACACGGAGACAGACAGATGGGTTGTTTTTAGTGATGCAGCTGAATATTGCCACTAATGCCAAGGATCAAAGGAGATCAGAGGCGACCTTTCAACTCTGAAGCAAAGTCTATGACAAAGGAGGCCGACCTGGTTGCTGCATTTATGTGTCAGGTTGCTCTGCTGGGATTTTGCAACGTTTGGTGCTGAGGGGAAAAGAGGCTGCACAGCTCGAGCACACGCCAGGCAGGAGCGTTGGTGTTTGATGGTTCTACAAAACCCAGGATGAAATTTTATAGTCAACTCTAATGCATACAAAGTTAACAGAAAGATACATGTTGTCTGCACAAGTTAGGTTTTCAAACTTCATGCTTATCCCGAGGTTTTGAATCACCTTTAACACGTGTTCCTGGTGAGTTCCGTACCACTCAAACTCTCACGCAGCCTCTCTCATTCACACGCCTGTGGCCAGCTAACATCTGTACAGCTGGTACACCTGGAGAGAATCAACATGGTGTGCAATTGATTTGCTCAACATCTGAGAATGTGGCACACATGTGACAGAGTTGTGCCTGAGAACAGAGAGCTTACTGACCTCTATCTGAGGCCTCATGTAGGTCAGCAAAGAGAGACTTTTACCCAAGCCCCACCCGGAGGTGTTTGTAAGGCCCTATCGGCACCTCCGGGGATTTACCCAGTGTGTTTATGAATAGGGAGATTATCTCTGGGGGGAGGACTGGCTGCATGATACCTGCTTACAGCACATGTGTATTAATGATTTGTGTGCCGTGTTATTTCTGTGTTGTCGGAGCAGCTGCCCCCCTCCGGAGGAAAGAGTTGCAGTGGTGGGTTGAAGGTAAAGTGGGCTTTGCTCGTCCCTGGCGGGGCTCCTTTTGTCTGCAGATCATCTACTATCCAGCCTTAAGAGGATTACTGCATGTTATGACATTAAACTGGAAGCACCGTTATCATCTCCGTCACATAAGCGGACTACAAGCAGCTATGCATCAGCGAGCACATATATCAGAGGTGCTTACGGATCACTGCAGCCTTACTTCACCTGTGATGTCT
Source organism: Semicossyphus pulcher (assembly GCF_022749685.1). Classification (NCBI taxonomy): domain Eukaryota; kingdom Metazoa; phylum Chordata; class Actinopteri; order Labriformes; family Labridae; genus Semicossyphus; species Semicossyphus pulcher. The sequence goes on along the minus strand of NW_027211759.1, from coordinate 28,290,932 downwards.
GATTTATTATATTGTGTTAGCAGATTTGTGTGCTACGCAATCAGTGTCAGTCATGTGTTTAGCATTCCTTCTGCATGCATGCCTTCTAAAATAGGACTTTGCAGTTATTTAGATTTATGATGTGCATCCGCTTGTCTGTCTCTCCAGAGCACAACACATCAAGGTTCTTCCACCGCCTGCTGGGCACGGTCAAAGCATCGTGCGTGCTAACGTATTTGTTTGTGCATATCCCCTCAGAGCTGATGGAGAGAGAGAGAAACGGGAGATGAAAAGGGGAGAGCAGGAATATAAGTTTGATGAGAAATGAAAGACAGGCAGAAGAGGGAAGAGTTTGTGCGCTCAGACGCCATGAGCTGCCACATACATTGGAATTGAACCCCCAGCTGGCCATGAGAAATCCATTTAGATTTCCTTGTTCGGACTAGATGATTTGAAAAAGGTTAGACTGTCTTCCAGGTGGACTTATTATTTCCTTCCATCATATTACACCCCTATAAAAGGCCCCCTCCCCTTCACGCTCTTAAAGACGTGTGCTTTCTAAAGAATGAATTTAAGAAATCAAAGCCCTGCTGGTGTTTCTATAAATAATGGTTTGGCTTCGCAGAGGCAACCTTCGAGGCTGAGCGCCTGGCATACAGCACCCCCTAAAGTGTCTCTAGAATTTATCTGGTCCCGCACCCAACAGTATTCATCACAATGTAAAACGCCGGGCCTCTGCAATACATCACAATCCGGCCACAGGGCCGCCGTAAATCAAAACTACAATGCCCTTGACGTCTGCATTAGGCCCATAAAGCACTTTTTTTCCTGTTCAGGCCCAGTGGACGGTAAAAGACCCCGGCTGACCACAGCAGCCTGTATATGTGTGAATGTATAGTGCACGTGTCTGTGTGTTGGTAGCGTGTGGGTGTAAAGCTGCAGGCATATGTGAGGGGTTGGGTTGGGGGGGTTTTGTGGGCAGAGTGACAGCAGGTGGAGACTGTCTGTGTCTGCGTCTGTCCCTGGCCTGACTGAGAGGTGATTAATGGGCTCTACCTGCTCCGTGGCTTTGGTCCAGGTCTGGTGTGGTCTCTGCTCAGCCAGACATCTTGATGAGAGTCATGTCTCCTCTGTTACAGTGTTCTAGCAGACCCTCATATACATGCACATAGTAACAAGCAGTGACGGCCACACCTGTGTGTGTGTGTGTGCTGATTTGTGCTGTACTTAAACAGATGAGGCACGTGCACAGACGCGTGCAAAGCTCATTGTGGATGCAGCGTTGAGGAATAATTTCCAGAGAGTAACTTTGCTTTATTAGTATTTAAAAGCGAGCAGTGAGTGTGTGTGGCTTTCAGATCGGCTTAGCAGCCAGAGATCAATGGCACAGCTCTGATGTGTCCAGCTGGTTTCCACATATACACCAGCTCTATGTCTGCGCCACGTCCGAGAGCACTTTGTTCTCGTCTCCTTTGTCTCCAGTTCCGTTGAGATATCTTGACTGAAACTAATGTTTTATGAAACGATGTTTTAACACAGCAAGCTCTCTGCCTCCCGAGGAGAATGGAGGGTTTCTTTTTGGGCTGTTTAAAAAGCAATGAGCAGGAGTTTTTGTCAAAGGAGTATTCTCACTCTCTTTTGTCATTTGTATGCTTGATGGGAGGTTGCTCTCTCTCCTGGGATTACAGAATAACCTCCACAGTCCTCCCGGGGCCGTCGTTAGCCTGCTGAATAGCCCACAGACGTACAAGCTGCCGAAAACCTGCAACAAGTGCAGAGTGCAGCAGCTTTGGCAGTGGATTAAATACAAAGCCTTGGGCGTATGGACTAAAATGCTCTAAATTGATTTGGCCTGCACTGTTTAAATGGAGAATGCTGCTAATAACTTTTCATTAACGCAGGTCCATTGCCTGCATACTTGCTGATAGCTCAGTGGACGCCCATTAGACAGAAGGCAGATTTGTTCCCTTTAAAGGATGTGATATCGGTGCAAGTTATTCCGGGTTGTTAACAAACTGGGTTTATTTTTTCATTGTTTCCAAGTTTGAAATAACTCTGACTCTCTGACTCGCCGTTTGCTTGGTTCAGAGTCACACCAGAATATGGACCGTTTCAGAGAATGTGTTGTGGTGTTACAGACATCAGAAGCTTTATGAGAACCTTAATACATCAGGCAGAGACGCCAAGAAGAACTAATAATGTAGCGTTGAACCTCATGACATTAAATGTTTGTGAGCTTGCTCGTTTAAGTTTGTTGCTTTCAGCAAACTTTCTTGCGAACATGTTTGAACACAATAAAGAACGCCTGCTCGTGTTGAGGTGCATGTTTGTGAGAACTGATCAGAACCATATATCGATGCTCTGTAATGTCTCCCAAGACTTACTTTCAGTAAAAAGAATGATTGGCACAGTGCATGTGCGAGTCCTGCTGTTGTAAATCAGCAGACAGATTTAGCAGCGTCAGTTGTCACTGTAAAGAATATTAATGCAGCTGCCAACAACGTGTCATCAGAGCAGCGACGTGCTGCGTCACAAATTAAGAGGGAATAGTTTGACGTGGAGTCAAATGCAAAAAAAGAACATCTTGTTCAAGCAGAGCGGCCCGTGACTAAGATGGGAAGTGGTCAAGAGGATGTGACAGTCATGAAGATGAATGAGGGAGTATTATCCCGCAGCTGACAGTTTTTTCTCTTTATAAAGATTATTTTTTTGGCATTTTGCCTTTACTTGAGAGGACATTGAGAGTGACAGGAAGAGAGTGGAGAATGACACGCGCCAAACCCGCGGCTGATGCGGCAAGGACAGAGCCTCTGCACATGGGCGACTGAAGAAGAAGAAGAGATGCTTTATTATTTAACGAGGGGAAATTAAACTATTTCACTCTGTTTTTACACACATGCGACACACACAAAGGCCCGAAATGCACACATGCAAACAGAACCCTATGGACATGCATTATGGAGAGGTGTCAGAGTGGGGGCTGAGGGGGCTTCACATGGACATGCGCCCCGAGCAGTTGGGGGATTCGATGCCTTGCTTGCGATGCCGTGTCTTGCACCTCGACAGTGCCCTGGAAAGGAACTGGCACCTCACCAGCCACAATGCCATGGTTGGTCCGTAGCGGGACTTGATCCGGATCCCAAGCCAAGTCTCTACAGACTGAGCTACCGTCTACTGCTCTACTAACTGAGCTGACACAGTTTACTCTGTCAGGTGCAACAGAGAAAACTCACCTGCACCAACTTTCATAATAAGCTATGGTGATATTGTTACCTTTTATATACTTATTTATTGCTGCTTGGTTTCAGTTTAAGTGAAGTGTTATCCTTAAAGTTAAACGTCAGCCATGCAGGCAGACCTGCGATGCTGCACCGAGGTACAGCTGCGCTTCAATCTGAGTGCTAACATGAGCATGCTAACTTGTGCAAAATGCTAATGCGAACATGCTGGAATTAAGAAGCTAATAATAATATAAAACTTGATACATAATATAAAAAAAATATATTTATTAGGGCTGGGGAGACTCGTCGACTTAATCCACGTCATCGATTACGGATATACGTTGGTTTGTAAAACATGCGTTGATGCATCGCAAAGACAAGATGGCTGCGCCTGGTCGAAGCATGGACTCTAACGGAGAAGACACTTCAGCTCAAACACCTCACCCACGATCATCTGAAGTTTGGTAGCAGGCGTGCCGCACCCATGGGTGTTACAGGTGTGACACCTAAGACCCACTCAATGCATAGGTGGTATAGGCAGTCACCTAGGGTGCCACGTTCTGGGGAGCGCTGGCTTGAGCCGTTTTGAATGAAGCCCCGGTACGATGTTAAATATAAGCCTGTATCTTTTTACGCACGTATTTACTGTCACTCTGCTGCTCTCTCTCTCTCATACTTGCTCGGCCACTCACTCAATATTCATACGACACAAGTTACAATGAGAGGGAGACGTGAGAGATGTGAGTGTTCAGGTCCAGGTGGAGAAACTCAAACCCGATCTTTTTATACAGGGGAGTAAGAAGTTGGCTTCTGTGGTACCCTCTCAAAAATTGTTGATTTATGTTTTGATAACGATGTGTTATAATAACGATAGTTTGTAGCAGGAAAAAGCCAATATCTCCCTCCCCCACCAAAAAAATGTAACTGATGTAAATGATCTTTATCTTTATTACAAATCCTTACACATAACTGCTGAACTGAAAGTTCATGTCAAATAAATAACAAGATAAAAACATAAATCTGGAACAGAACATGAAACTCAAAGAGTGACTTTATTCCACACACCACATTGTGCCTTTCCTGAGGCTATCTCAGCAAAAAAGTCCCATACAGGGACTCCTCCAGCTGCCATGGAGGAAGCAGAGAAACAAGAGACATGTCAATCTATTCAATATAGCTATTAATGAGATAAATAGGCTATCGCATATATATATATATATATATATAACTTCATTATTTACTTTTATATATTTAATATTAATTTAAATCTACATGAATTATTTAAGTTGCACTTTATTAATACTTTTTAAATTGAAATGATTCTGCAGTTGTTTTCTTAAAGTTGCTGGTTTAATAAAACAACTCAAGTAGCATCAGAGAAGTTACAATAAGAATCTAATATAAAAAGCGAATGTATCGCCCCTGCGTCAGTCTCTCGCTCTTTTCCTTTAACTTTACCTACACATTGTTGTTCACAACAGTTTCACGCCGTGACGTGCTTTACTCCTACAGCAGCCTTATGCAAACGCTGGCTTTTAATAAACCCGTTTTTGCCACTTCGACTTCGATAATAAGTACGGAGAGTATCCTGAAGTGTGATCTGCTGAATTACATCGTTGGAAATATGTTGGATTTGTTTACATGTTGATGCGCTCTTCTGTGGCATATATCAGGCCAGATGCTGCGCGTCCCGTTTTTTAATACTACTCTTACAAGCTATTAGTGTTTGTGCACATTACCAGAGTGAGGAGGATCATAAAAAGTGTGATTTAATTTCATGAAAGAGCTGATATTGTTACGTTATATTCCAGAGATAAGTTTTGAGGGGAGAAATAAACTGAAACGAGTCAGATATAATATGACTCACGTACCACTTGTCAGCTGTTCCCCGGCACAGCAAAGGTTTAGCCCCCACCCGCCCCTCTCACGGTCTCCATGTACGAGTGGCATTTCATGGTTTTCTAACAGCTGTTCAGAGTATCCTCGGGAGTTGCACACGCAAACTTATATTTTCAGCAAAATTGCCCCTCATATGATCAGATATGATCCATTAGTTGTGCTAGGCTTGCACTCACTGCACATTGTAGCGAGCCTGCTAGCTAAACAGACAGCAGAATGAGAGCAACAGAACAGCAGTGGAAGTTAACAACAGTCTAATTCATTAATAATACAGTACTATAAACGACAACCTTATCATGATTATAATTTGTGAATAAGGCTGTTATAAAGTTAACTTTCAGTAATAGGTACCTGTATGTCATGTATGGAGACTCCATTAAAAAGGTGATGCACGTTATGTATGTCCCCGCCTGAGGCTGCTCACTGGGATAGTTTGTCCTATCGGGGCCGATTAATCAGCCAAAACGATTAATCAGTCGACCTTTATTTTGAAGTAGTTGGTTCTGTTGTCTAATCCGCTCCCTATACTTGTTTTAAATAAGTAAACATACTGATTCTCCAGTTCAGAAAGACGTTCAGAAAACGTTGCTATGACATACAATGATTATTATAATTGACTGTCAGACATATCAAGATCTGCTCTCTCAGTTCTTTTAATCAGGACTCTTTAATTACATTGGGAAGCATTTATTAACAACTTCCCAGCACGGTAAACACGTTCTCATTCTCTAATCCAGGTTTGTTTTTCTCGTGTGAATCTTATTTAAATGTCGAGCCTTTTCCTGACTGCTTGCGTTTCCTTTGTTTACGCCTTTTCTATCTTACATAAGGCACTTAGAACGTCTTTGTTTTTGAAAAGTGCTAAACAAATAAAGTTCCCCCAAGTTCCTCTGGATGACATCGGTGTTATGTTCAGACTTTAAAAAGCTCCTCCAGAGCGCCTAAAGACATTACACAACAATTGTCACAGGCGTGAGTCGTTCTCTTAATGACCACCTTTATGAGTTTGTGGAGAGTGCCTCTGTAAGTATAGGAAAATTAGAGACTGCAACAAGTTCGCTTCAATTACAGATCTGTGCCTCTTAAGAACAAATCTAATATGAATGCTTCGTGCACGAGGCCCAGTTGTGTGTTTCTCTGCCAGTAGAGTCTCAGCTGTAGTCCTCACTTGTCTTTTTGCCACACAAGCGCCGACCCCAGCGTCCCCAGCTTGAGCTCCTATGATTCCCCTCTGCGTTCGCTACATGTCGACCACCTACCAACAACACACGCGCACAGAACTTAAAGCGCCGCCGTGCACACACCTGCTCTCCTCTCAGTGCTCTCAGCAGGCCTGCCGCCAGTCTCCTCAGCAGCCCGCCAATCAGTCACCGCTCTGTAGTTTTAGATCAGACGGGGCTGCTGTCATTGGCTGACTCCGAGGCAGACCATCGGGCTCACAGCAGTGCGTTGTTGTGTTCGGAGCGGTCTTCATTAGTTTATTGCTTCACCAGGTTAGATGTTTCATAAGCTAAATGCACCCTTTCTTCTCTAATCAGATCAGTGAAATCAGATCAGTCTCTATCATCCGCTGTACTCTTTTCACATCAAACAGTTTCCCTGTTGTTCCACATATTGGAAGTACAACTGTTGTCCTGTGAGAATGTGTCGCACTCTCTCTGTCTGTCCCTTTTTTCCTCTCTGTCTCACTCCTCTTTTCAATCAAACGCAGCTATTGCTTTCTCCCAAAGAGATAGTGCATGCCAAATGTGTCAAAAATTGCCTTTTTCTCATGCCTCTGTTCACTTTGCATTCTGCACGCTGCTGCTCCTGCCTGTGTGTGTTTGTGTGTTTCCTTTTCTCGTTTTTCTCATTCATTCTTTCCCAAAGCTGCAGTCATGGGCGAGGGATGAATCCACAATCGGCCCCACAGTATTTCTCAGAGGACTAACTCCAAAGAGAAAACTCAATCTTCTAAAGCGTTTCACTCTAAAAAGGCGGCTCAGGGCTGGCATGAATGCAGCCTGCAAAAGTCATGCCATGAATACAGCAAATGGAAATAACTTATACAGGAGAGAGTCATTTTCTGCTTTACTCTAGAGTTCGAACAGTTCTCTCGGTGCACTGTGGCTCCTGATAGGCGGACAATGTAAAGCAAAAAAAAGAAAGAAACTGCTTAATAATGTCACTGCGAAATATCAAAGGTCCAACAGTTTGATAAGCAACAGCAGCCGGAGCTCATTTTGGCTTCTCTTATCTCTCTAATGTGGAGCCCATGGGTGTTCTTGAACCGCTGGCCTCTCTTCCCTCAGACTGTGCTTCTGTTTTCATGCCGCCTCCTTCCTCTGAGGAGATGGAGGTGAAGCAAATTGATGAGATGACCTGGGAGATGATTTTGTAAAGTTACAGGCTCTACATTTTGCCCCCAGCAGGAGCCTTTTGCCAACTTTCATAACTCTGTCTTTATCATCAAACTCAGACAGGTGATGCAGTGTAGGAGTGCTTTTGTGTCCACGAGGATGTTTCAAAACTTTTCAAAGTTATTATATCAGCATTTTCATTCTTCACTAGGACTTTTTTTCCACCACAGAAACAGATTTATGAGACTCTGTGTTTTCTCCCCCCTTTGATCTGTCCAGACATTAAATTGTCTTCTGTATTTCTTGATGTCCCGGGGATGCTGAACTCTTTTTAGGCTGGTGATTATCCAGGGTAATTGATACACATGAGAGAGTGGACTCAGCTTTCAAAGTGGATATGGTTCAGTTACATAAACACTGGAGTAAACTACATAAAAAGGGAGGCAACACTGCATTCTATTTGCATAGTAATTCCTTCTTTGCCCTCTTATGTGTTCATAAACCTCACACGAGTGTCTGCAGAAGCACAGAATGATAAATAAGTAACATGCACTAAGCCTGCTTCCCTCTGCTCTTATGGGAGCTTCTGTGTCTTTCATAAAGAACATTAGATTGTGGTCAGGGGCTCTAATTTATCTTTCCACACACAAACACACCTCTAATGATCATTTGAGTAATTTCCCAGGGTGTTGTGTATTTCGCTACATTGAAAATGCCTCAGAAGAAAAGGAGCCCTGCGCGTGAACCCAGCCGCTGTGTTTACACTCAGCGCAGTCACAAAGTGTTAGGGAGGTGATGTGTTTCTCATTGTCTTGGCTCCACACCACCACATTGGATTTACAATGAAAGTATGTCTGTGAGCGTAAAGTGCTGACTTAGCTTTAGTGTTTGAGGTTGTTGTCATCCACAGCGGGCGAAGCAATGTAAGAATCATAGTCCCCTAACTTTATGACAGGGCTGCAGGGCACTTACTGTAAACAAGCCGCCAACAAGCATTTCAGGCCCAAACAGAGAATTAGGCCACATCAGTCATCTGACCTGCATTCAGTTAATCATTCATTTCACTGGAGGCCAGAAGCAACAGAACACGCACCGGATTATTTCCAGAGAGACAGAAAATAAGGAAAATATCTGCACGTCTGCATGTCCAACACATCAGCTGTCTTTAGGCTCCAGAATGAAGATTGTTGTTGTTTGAGGAACAGCAGGAGGACCCGGCCCATTTCTCTTGTTTTTGCACTGTGAAAGGGGGAGAAAACGTTACAGTTCTTACAACCTAATATTTCAATGTAGGCGCTCTCCTAGCAAAGGAAGAACCCTGAGTGACACATGAAACATGAAAGGTCCAAACGTAGGAGTTGAAGGGTACATTGATTGGTCGACTACAAACCAATGCAATACTGGCAATCTTTAAAAATCTGTGTAACCGCTCGTGACGGAGGCCTGTAAAATATCGTCAAATGGGCCAACAGAGAGTTTGCGCGTCTCAGTTATTATCATCAAACTTTCCTTTACAACAAACTCACGGCTCTGACTACAGAGTCATCTTTGTTGTACATTTTTTGGGGGGTTTTGTTGTACATGGTCTTGCACTACCATTTGCCGGCGGCTGAGGTATCAGCGATCCTATTGGTAGTGCCAATGTAAAAGAAAGAAGGCTTTGAAGGTGGGTCTGTTTGTGGTAGAAGTTCCCAGAACGGTGTGGTCTGTTAAAAACCACCTGTAAGGGATTTTAAAATGACTTTAAATACGTTTATATTAAATTGTCCCACTAATGCACTTTACATTGATATTAGTGGTGGGTTTTAAATCGAAATTAATCATCTTTGTTAAAACAATGGCTCTTTAATAAAAGAGCTGCAGACAAAGGCAGACGTCTCCTTTGTAGCTGGTGTCAGATTTGTTGGATGAGATGAATGTACGTTGCAGAAATCAGCTCTGGCTAACTTTGTTAGTTCCATAAGTTAGTTTGAAAAACACAGATTCAAGTCGACTTTTAAATGTTTCTATCTGACATGTTGTACTTTAAACAGTCTTTAAACTTGAAGGCTGTGTACAAGATATTGCACTTTAAGGATAGAGCTGCTTGTCCCTTGTCAGCATCCTCACCCGCTGGTGAGCCATGTGAAAGATGTAAAAATATATGTGTTGTTCTTGTATTGCAGTGTTCGACTTGTTAGTCCTTCAAATATGATGACCACTTTCGAGGAGGGCGCCCCATTATTCCCAAAAAAAGATGCATACTGCCCCGCACAGTTCTGAAATCTGCTTCCAGGTGCTAACTTATTGGACAGATCGTTTAGTCAAAAATTGCAATATATAACCAATGGCTAGTTTTACCTGACACATATATTTATATTTTTATTACGTAGACTTTACTGTGTCAAACTGCTTCCAGACTCCTGAAGAATGTGAGGACATTCACATAATGTAACACTGCGAGGTGTTATGTGTTGGAGGTATTAATGCCTGGCAGAGACGAGCACTTCCTCCCTGTGGGCGCCAGGTGACTGACAGCAAACTGAATGTAATGTAATGCACTCACTGATGTGAGACCGCTGCATCCTGAGAACAAAGATGAAACCAGAACTTTGACAATTCCAAATGAAGGCTGCATGTTTACGGCAATAGACTGTCAAACTGGCAATTTGAGAGTCTGTGCATGTTGTTTCTCCTGTACAGAAGTTAATGGAGCCAAACGGCCTCGATCGAGGAGGAGAGCCCTGTCTCTTACAAATGTGTTGACTGTGCAGACGCAGAGCACACGGGGAGCCAAATCTCAGCCTTGGACTCGCTCCATCTGATCTCACAGATCTAGCTCATTAATTAACAGACTTCATCAATTAACTTCTTTTTTTGTCCAAATAATGAAGACCATGTATTTAGTTAGCATCTTTAATTCTTACACAATCCACGAGTGGAATCAATGCACTGATAAAATACCCCTTCCTCATGTTCAAGGTCTGCCCCCCTGCTCCACCACAGGTTCCAAGTTGGTGGGAAGTCCACAGAAACCTTCAGCCCCTAGAGTCCCGTTTCAACACGTGGCTAATGGGGGCACGTTCCCCTCCTCCCAACCAGAGGACTTTGTTGACATTTCAAGAATCAGGTCACGGCCATGTTCAGGGCTAAATGGCACTGTGTGTATAAAAGCCTTTAATGTGGCCAAAGCTGACATGGAGAGGTATTTAAACACAGCGGGTCACTTTGAGCGTAGCACAGCTCGTTCTCCTGTGTGGTAGTTACCTTCAGAGCACAAGGTGAACCTGCCTGCTAATCTGACTGAGCCACTGCAGGACAAAGAGAGGTCCCTGCAGTCAGGCGTGAAGTTAGGATTGTAGGGGTGCCAAAGTGCCCAGAGAGCCGGTCCACAGCCTCTGTTTACGCACTGCTGGAGGGACTATTCAACCTGGAAGAGGTCCCACAATTGGACAGGTCTCACACGGTGCTGCAGCCAGCAGTCAAGCAGGGACATCCACTTCGAGCCACTGTTACTGTGGCTGCTTGTAATACTGCCACCACTCAGTACCTCACCATGAAAAACAATGCAAACAAATGCATTACTATTCCCCAAGTGCTCCGCAGGATGTCAAGCCAAAGCTCCAAAGAGGATGAAGGGGATGGGCTTCACAAAGGGTTCAAAAATGTTCCTGAATTTTTGTACAGATACTTTACAATAACTTGCCAATATTAAATTGAATAATTTTCCTATTATAATATGAATATATTTGTATATATTATAATAATATCCCATATAAAAATGTAAAACTTCTAAACTTCTCTGCGCATCTGTTCTAAAGAGATACCCCAGAGTCCGACTCTCACAGCTGGAAATCTCACCAAATCTCTGGCGGTCAAACGAGACTTAGAATGAACAAACATGGCGGGCAGGAAGAATTGGCGATGATAGTTTTTGGACTTTTTTCTGAAAATTCAGGAAGAAAAAAGAACAAACTGTGGATGAAGTGGTGGAGACAGAGTGAACATGGGCTGTACATGTTACTTTATGCTGCACGTTTGCTTTTGTCGCCATGGTTGCGGTTGTTGTTCTTCCTGCTTCAGTCAGCTTGCTTCCCCATTGATCATCATTTGGTTCCATGTGACGATCCACAGAGTGCGTGCTCGGCTGTCCTCGGGGTTCCCCCCCACACAACAGGATATCAGATTGTAAATATTGAACGTGTTAAATATTTGAAATGAGTGACGTTCCATGACGTACTTCTGAGCAGATCAGGGGAAGTAAAATCAGGCCCAAAATCGGCTCGATTATCTTGTAGTGTGTACCCCACCTTACTGAATGTAGAGATAGATAAAAAGTGAGGGGAATGCAAAAGTTATTACACATTATTTGAAGGGGACATGTGAAGACTATTAAATGGTTACCCAGCAGAAAGCCATGGAAAAAATGATGATGAAAACTAGGGATTCACTGATACCAGTATCGGGTATCGGGTGGATACTGAGCTTAAGTACTCGTACTCATAAAACTACGCCAATACAACCGCACCTGATACCACTTTATGGCTTGGTGTTAGCCTCCCCTTAGTTGAGCAGGTAGGCGGCGGAGTAGGCGCATGTCAGCAGCTAGTTTGCAGATATAAGTAATTTAATAAAATCCTTTTTAACCACAGACGTTAGGAGACAAGCAGATAAGACACAGATCTGTGTGTTTCTCATGCTCTGGCTCAATAAGGTCGCGATCTGTCCGTATTTCTGCGCACAGTTACTATAAAGTATACGTCTCCACATGTGAATGACACAAGCAGGAGCTGTAACCTGCGATCAGTTCATCATAGTTTATAATAAAGCAGCTCAGGGAGGACACAGACGTTTAATAACATGGATCTGTGTTAATCACGTCTGTCGCTGTTAACCGACTGTCTGCTGTGTAGTTCAAACACTTCACTGATGAACACAGAGCTGTAGAGGAGCATCAGGCTTCATGATCAGACTAAAAGTTTTCGCTTCAGTCTGTGATCACATTTAATCAGATATATTACTGATGGGGGGAGCTTCAAATACATCGAATAATTGCAGCCGAAGCTTAATTCAAATCCCAAAAAATGTATTTGGGACAGCCCTAGTACTCATATTGGTACTCGGTGTCGGTAAGTACCCAAATGTAAGTACTTGTACTTGGTTTGAAAAAAAGCGGTATCAGTGTATCCCTACTGAAAGCCATAAATGCCAACCTTGTGGTGGCACTAGAAAAGTCACCATTGGTGGAAAGGATTCATCGTTAGGGGACAATTAATGTCTGCATAAACTTTGTCACAATCCATTTGCAAATGTTTCCAAATAGAAGTGAAACCTTTTCCCTGTCAGTAGATTGAAAAATCAAAGGGGTTATTAGAAGTCATCCTCTGGGCATCTTGGATATCTGTTCCAAATTGTATGCCGATCCAGCCAATAATTAAGGCACTGTTAGGTTAAGTGACTTCCCCCGGAAAAAGCAATGCAAAGAGATTACATTATAAACCTATTAAAAGAGGACAGCGTATCCCTGCTACAATGTGATTTTGCAAGTAAAAAGTAATACAATAAGCCTGATTGGTACCAGGCTCGAGATGGCTATCTGGCATTTTGGGCAAATGACAGACTGGCAGGTCCATCGCATGAGCTGCAGGGCAACTGCCCAAAAAGAAGAAAGTTTTGTAAAAGACATTACCTGCTGGCTTGGCCCACTTCATGCTGGAACAGCACATCAGATTAGAGGCTACACTGTCCCCAAACTGAGGCTGCAAAATGTTTTAGGTAAAAACATTTATTATTCAAAACATGTCTGATGAAAATTGCCAGGGACGAACTCTGTCCCCCGTCTGACCCTGCTCCGCACCAGTGGGCTGAGTCACAAGGAAACTGAATTGCTGGATTGAATAGGTGGTTAAAATGGGGAAAAACATTTGTTGACCTCTAATCGCGTGTGGCTAACGCATTGTTTGTGCAGCCACATGGGGTCACATCCAAATCACCTGCAAATTAATTCTAGGCATGAACTATTGCTAAATTGGGGCGTTTCAATAAACAATGAATCTTCATTTATGCATGAAACAGAGTGCTGTCAGCCTGCATGACAGGAAGTGGGTTTAATTTCACTGTGATTGTTTCTTATATGACTACACGAGACAAATAAAGTGAATTGATTGACTGATAGCAAAGAGAGGTGAACGTTTCAACATGACAGACTAAATGAACAAGCTGCTGGGTTGTTGGCTGTAAGTGTTTCCAGTCAGACTCATGTGTGAGCTGATGAAGCCTCTTGATGCTAGGGCTCCTAATGGCTGTAAATTATTAATGCAGGGGAGTTTGTGGCATTGAGTCTTTTCTTCTGCTTCAGTAATGTGCCTGTTGATACCTGTGAGACAAGAGGGACAAACATGTTTGGTTATATCATTAAGCTTCTGCGTCACGTCTCTTCTACTCATTACTGCTTTGGAACTGAAGTCACACAATCACCACAAATAAACTGAGATGTTTAACTGCTTTGTGTAATAACAGTTTGTTTCGGTGCTGTGCTGCGTGACTTTTTAGGGACAAGGTTACCTTTGTGCTGATAACAGGAAACAAAACCTGTAATTTTTGTTCCGTTTGCAACACGTCATTTGATCGTGTTTACGCCCATTCTCAGTCTCAGTAAACAAACAGAAAGGATTGAAGCAAGGAGGCAGGACGAGACAGAGAGAAAGACTTAACAAATAAAGTCCTCAACTCTATTCATCACATGGCGGCTGCATCTTATCATCCCGTTTAATTAGGATCAGTGATTGATGACACAGGAGCCACAAGGGTATTAATCTTCTTTGTCATTTGAAAAGATTGAGCAGCTTTCTAGCGATTACCCCGTCTGCATGACACCCCAAGTTTATTTTAGGATTGCAGTATTTATTTTTCCCTCCTCTGCAGTCTAAGTTGTTTAAGAATCCATGGCCTGAGTTTTCCCCAAGGTCCATTTGAAGTGCCTCCTGAAGGCACTGAGCCGGGCTACAGCAGAGACGATGTCTGCCCTTTGAGCACAGTCTAACCTGAGAGTAAGAGAGTCAATCAGAGGTAACCTGTGTAGCAGAATCTCAGCTTTAAAGCTTTGAAAGATTCTTTTTGACTCCAGGAAGATCTCCTCCTCACATCGCTTTTTTCTTTGAGGGTGAAATCCAATCTTCATTACTTTTTTATTATTGCATTGCCGCTGTGTCATTTCATAAATAGCTGATTCAACCTTCTAATATGACAGCAATTACAGAACATGCAGCGTCTGTTCTAGCCTTGGTTACCCTCTCTGATTGCAGAGCTTATTTTACATTGCAGCTCACATCATTCAGACCTGAAGATGAGATTTGGCACTTGTACAGAACGGCAGTGAATCCATCCTTCCACCCCGCCCTGCCCCTGCCAGCGTGAAGCACTGTGATGTGATGGGGGAGAGCAGAGGGGAGGGAGGGACGTCTAATAGTGGTGATAGCACATTTCTGTTGCCTAAAAGCTTCATTCCAAGTTGCTCTCCTCCATGTCCCCCCCTGTGAATGTGCCAGCCCGATGAAGTGGATCAGCCCCTGCCCCGGGATGACCACAGAGGAGATTTTAGCACCAGTGCCACCAGGCTTCCTCAGTCTGAGATTCAAAGTGTCACAATTACGTGGCCCCTCGTGTCACAAGCTATCAGTCGTCATGTTATATAAAACCATTTTGCCATCAGGCAGAATAGATGTTTCTGCTCTTTCACCTTGTACAAAAAATCAGGCCCAGCTGAGACCAGCATGACCACACACACGTGTATTTCTGGATGTGTGCGCGGGTATAAACAGACACCTAAATGTGTCACCATTAGCTCTGCAGATGAACGTGGACTCAGGTAACCTCCCCAGCTGGTGAGCCTCGGTGAAGACGGCTGTCTCTTCAACTCTGTGTCCCTGTGTCACCCCAGCCCTGAAGACCACTGTCATTTCTTATTTGTCACCACCTAAACACGAGCATGATTATCCTTCACATTGACTTTTCCTAAAGTATTGACTATCCGTCCTTGAGCTGCCGCCCGTGTGAAGTCCAAATGACAAGAAAATGTCATATCCTGGGCTTTCATTGGGATTTAATATCGTACAGCTGATGAGCTCTTGTGTGAGTCTGCTGTAAGTTGAAACACCAAACCTGAGCTGAACTCATCTCGGGGGAACAGGCATTTGTTTTCTATTATGGATGTGTGTGTGATTTTTATTTTATAGCCTTTACACAACATTTTTAATCCAACTCATCTAAAAAAGAGTCCGAGCGAGACAGAGAGAGCGAGAGAGAGAGAGAGAGAGAGATAGTAAGAAGGAAATAATTCAGACTGCTGAGAGAACTGAGAGTGAAACTAAACTTTGTTTGGTACTTATGTAATGTAATTCTGTGTAATTCCGTGGTTTAGCAGTGATGTGCTTGGATCTATGGTGTCAGACTGGAGTCTGTGCGAGCGCTGACTGCAGTCTTTTATTAAAGAGTCTCGGCTTTAGTGGACCCATATCGTGTGCAAACACACAGCCACACACACACACACACACACACAGTGGGATGTCCTTGCTCTTTGGTATTGCATTTTATTACTGCATTTGTAATGAAGGCACAAGGGCAGCTGAAGCGGACTGCATTAAGTGATAGTCGAGTGTGCAATAGAGGGGAAAGGGAGATTTAGCCATAAGAGGTTTCACTGTATCAAATTAACGAAGCCGTGGAGATCCTTTGTCAAGTGATTTCAGTCCTGAACTCAGAATGAGAATGCACTCAGAGCGTGTTTGTGACGTGGTTATTGTTGGGTGAAGATAAGCAAATGTGAAAATATGGAATATTGTCACAATTGGCAGGTTGGGGGGTTCGATCCCTGACTGCTACAGTCACATGTCGAAGCGTCCTTGGGCAGACAATGAACCCCGAATTGCTCCCGGTGGCAGAGCAATCGGGTATAAATGTGCATAGATCTGATTGGAGATTGGCACTTAGGCCTCTGCCGTCAGTGTGTGAATGTGAGTGTGAATAGGTGACATGCAGTGTTAAAGCGCTTTGAGTGGTTGGAAGACTAGAAAAGGGCTATATAAGTGCAGTCCATTTGCCATTCACTAGATCTTTGTTTGCTCTGCAGCCTGTCACGTGGCGTTACACAGGCTGAAAGCATGACCGATCATTTCCATTAATGCAGGGTATAATGTGCAGACTGTGCAGGCCAGGGAACAGGTGTTGTACTAAACGCTAGCAGGTGATTGGGGTCTGTTGCAATGTGTGTCACCGTATGTGAAAGCATCTCAGGAGGTCTGTATCTTCTCTCTGACGTCTCTATGACAGATGAAAACGCCTCTAACAGAATTCTGAACATATTTGATCGTTGAATTAAACCTCCAACATTCTTATTGGTGAGTTTGATCAATCAATGCAGAATATGCACACTGGAATCTTAAATACCAGGTTGTCAAAATGAAAGGTTTTTTAAATACATCATCACTGATCAATCCTTATTTAAACCTGACTGGAGAATTAAACTGTTAATCTCCCCTGCAAGACATTTCCACTTGACACGCTGCCATCTCAGAACTGTCAGCAGGAAAATGGAGCAAATTAAATTGCACGACCAAACATTCCTGTAGCGACAATGTGAGATACGTTGGTGTTGCAGCTCTAATGCAAAGCAAGCAATGCCAGCGACACTTTAAAGCTATAGGTTGAATCACAGGACCGACCATCATCATCATCATCTTCTTCCTACCCTCCAACCCTTCAGGATTTGTTGGTCCAAGGAAATCGTTTGGAGGTGTTAGAGTCCAACGATGTGTCAAAAGGTTTTTTTCTTTCTTCTTCCACTGGCTGCAGATTCAATGTGATTTTCTTCTCTTTTTCTGCAGAGATGGCAGAACGCATGCATGACTTGTGTTGGTGCAGGGTTAGACAAGAGGACATAGGAGGCGGGCAAAGAGGCCCTTAAATGTGACAGTATGGGAGCTTCCAGGCAGTGGCAGACTAAAAAAGGAAAAGACACATGGATGCAAACCCCCAACATACAATGGTTCAACAAAATAGAGTAAAATAGCATTGTATACATGAGGAATTACATGCAGGCACTCGTTTGTCTTCCGCTCTTACATTCACTTTCATATACAAACACACAGCGTGACACGCTGTGTGTTTAGATAGCAATTCACATAGGAATAATTAAAATGAGAGGAGTTATGGCAACACAGAATAATGAATCATTAAGTGTAAGCCACAGTGACTTGCTGCTCTCAGTGGTGTGCCCTCACTTTTCACATTAGCAGCCTCTTACAAGCCGTCAGACAGCAGGAACACCATCTTTCATGCCCAAACAGAGAGGACACCTACAGAGCCGGCTGGAGGGGGAGAGGAATATCAGGAGAGAAATTGGGATGCCGAAAGCATTTGGAGGAGATGAGAAACAGGCTAGACTTGGATGATATATTTGAGGGCGAAACTGGGTTATACAAAAGTCAGAGGGATGAAGGAAAGATCGGAAGGCACAGAGGACAGGAGAGAAGGAATTAGGAGGCACAGATGGAGGAGAGTGGATGTGATTAGGAAGCAAGCGGCTGAAAGCAGTGACGGCTGCTGCTGTGTTTGGCCTCAGTGAACATGTCTGACAGCCATACACTTAACTCAGTGACCTGCATCACAGCGCAGGGTCGCAGCCACACAGGCCTTTAATTGTCCAAAAAAAGTGGCTCATCAGCAGGATCACTGTACCTCATCCAACACACTTAGAGCACTCTTCTTCACCGGCCAAACCCTGCAGAGTGACTATAATCACAAGGTTATTCCTCTGTTTGACCTATCCTGGAGTGGCTAGCATTAGCAGAGTTTTAAAATGCAAAGGTACCAAAAACAAGCAAACAACATAATTGTGCAGAGTGCAGATGTAGATGGAGCTGGAGTCGTACAAACAGAAACATTTCAGGCTTTGCTTATTATTGAGTCTCAACCTTCCAGCAAATTAGCCTGTTTCCTTTCTGCATGTTAATGGTCTAAATCTGGAAAAGTAATTTTCTTGCCCGTCATTATCAGCCATGTATTCACTGGTTAGTTGCAAATGGTTGCTGATGCCTTTCCTTCCTCTGTTGCTGTTTTAAAGTGCTCTCTGCCTCCAGTGCTGCTGTTGTTGTTGTGGGTTGCAAACGGCAGCAGACGCCATCAACAGAGCATCTCTTCAGCTTCTCTTTAAAGTGATGATCAGGGCACTGCAAATTCTATTTTCCTTATTTTATATTCTGAGCCATCATATATTTATGGAGCTCATATCATTCATTCTGCAGTAAAGAGCATCCTTAAATGACCTTCGTCTAAACTTCATCTCACCAAAGTCTCTGTGAAATGTCAAGGCAAGTGAGAGTGGCAGCGCTTCAGAAAGCCATGGGTCTCACAGAGGGAGTCACACATATGTGTGTATCTTATATTGAAGCAGCTGTCTGTTTTAAACGGTGATACGAGGCTTTATTAAGAAAGTAGCTGGGGTTATTTGGAGACAGGAAGCAAATGGAGAAGCTAAGTGACGGAGCGAAGCAGCCTGACGTGAAGTATTGAGCCACTCTAAAAAGTTGCTCACAGTTGGCCACTTGACAGATGGCCGTGCTCTTTAAGTGAAGTACTTTAAAGTAGTGTTTAAACTTTGCCGTAAAGTTTACATCAAGGCTTCAGGGAAGTTTTCGTACATTCTATGCTAACATTTTAATGTATTACATTTAATGACAAATACCCTTTTGGATGATGCTTTTCAGCTTCACCAGTCCTGCTCAGTCCTAAAGCTGTTTATTCCTGGATGCTGTGTTTGCACTACGTTAACGCAATTAGATCAATCGCAAATATCAGGAGATGCACAACTGGTGAAGGTACATTACTCACATGAAAACCTGTTTGAGCACATACTTTGTTAGTTTATGTTGCAGAATCTCCTCTGAGTAAGATGTCTGTGAAACACCCACTGAGGCCCAAATGGACTCAGAGGTCAGGTTTAGGGTTTCTCCAGAGACAGAGTGACCCCCAAACACTCTCAGTTGTAAGTTCATTCCGTGCGTATTGAAGATACTCACTATGCTGCGTTCGACCTGGAAGTTATTTTCAAGCTGTCGTTCTTATTGAAATATAAGTGAGACTGCTTCCATTGCGGTCCTAGGTTTGCACTTATTGGCGTTAGGGTTAACCTGATATGAAATAGAGTAGATAGACTACATCTGAAATGTTGGACACCAAGCACGAGGAATGGTTAGAATTGACTTGGCATTACACTTCAACTCCAAGTGTTTGGTTTCTGTCACTTCTCCTTGATCAAGATATATAAACTCTTCAACTTAAGTGGTCTGAGTCTCCTGAGTCTTCTTCCTTTTCTGGGTTGTCACGCTTCATGAATTTCCTCAACAGTCTAAGACGAAGGGAGAAGAATGAAAATGTACACGTCAGCAGGCTCAGAACTTTTCTATAAGCCAATAGCCTCAAACCGCAGCCTCACTTAATCAACCTAAACAGCATTGTTAGCTTAGCAGAAGTAGCTGGGTAGTTCTGTCAAGCTTTGGATTTCTGCACGTTGAGGCGTGTGTACGGGGACAGAGTGTAAGATATAAAGGAGATAAAAGATTTATACTTCTACTCTGCATCCAAACAGTCCGTAGGGTCATATTTTTCTATTGCAAAAACACAGCAGGACTATAAGAAATGTATGGAGTCTAAAGTCATCAGCAAATGTCCAGCTAACTAGCTTACTACCTATGTACCAAGCATTCGCCTACATTCAAAAACAAGGAGCGAATCATTGGCTAATGATATCATTAATTAGCTGTCTCCACAGTGTTTGGGAGTTGTCCCTCGATGCGGCTATTTCAGTTGAGATTTATATTACTTGCTCTATTCAGCTCTTTATTTTACACTAAGTAAGCATCTAAAGCTGGGTCATGTTAGAACCACAGAACAATCTGATCTTACGTTTCTACACAAGCTCGTAATGAAGGAACACGACTGCTTTCATCTGCATGGATCATTAACTGGTTTAGCCTGGGACTTGAAGGCTTTGGCCTCAGTCTTTTTACATGACATGATGTATCAGCCTTCAGGTGAATATGTAAGACCTTTAAACAAGTTTTAATTCTAAACTGATTTAGCCAAAGACAAGCTTTTGAGCTGCACAGAGTTAACATTCATTAGCTAACCCTAACTAGCTAAACCTGCCAATGTCTGCTCGTTACAACGGTCGGTTGGTAAAATTGCTAAACTGCATGCTATAAATCCATAGCATGCATTTGTAACCTATTTCAGAAGAATAACAAGTTGTAAATCCATCACAGACATTGTGAAAACTTAAAATGTTCCATGCAAGAACGTAAAGGTGCAGAAACAGGAACTAAAGGGGCGGGGCTTAGCTAGTCGGTTATGAAAGAAGACATGAAAAAAACTTTGAGGTGAAAGTTACTTGTGGGATATGTTGCTGAAGAGCTAGTCTGTGAGAAAGCTGTAGATTATTGCTTAAGAATTACAATATGGTTACAGGGCAAACAAATACTATAAGCACTGTGACCTGTGACCAGACAACGTGCCGAGACTGCAGGCCGAGGCAGCATCGCTTTGTTGAACCCCATGCTAAATGAATGAAGTGAATCAGCAGCTGAGCAGGATGTCAGCAGAACGCTGCCTTTAACCTTTTAGTAATCTGTGACCACACAGACACCCCTGTGGTATAAGTGAAGAAATCTCAGTCCCAGCTGTGACAGTCTCCTGCCTTATAACATATTGTAGTGCATATAACTCTCAGACAAGTTTAAGAGGTAGAATTGTTAGAGAATTGAGGCCACCTCAAGGCAGTGCTCTCCTCTCCTGCCACATAATCCTTCCTGCTCTGTATGCCGCGGCAGACGGAGAAGTTATCGCCAGCCACACTATATTTAAGACAACAGCATAAAAATTTAACTACGTGGGACCTTAAATATGAAATGACATTTTTCCGTTCTGTCTGTACCGTTTCCTTGACATGCCCCTGGTAAAAAGTTTGACTGTCTAAATTGAGATGTTTTGCATTATTCAGTGGTTTCTTTCAGTGACAGAAAAAATACCCTCTCAGTTATTATGTCAGCTAGCACAATGCACCTGTACTCTGGTTGGGTACACTGTGTGATGGCACTCTGGTGGGAATAACTGCATAGAGTACTATATTGCACTCTCCTGGCACAAGGATGGGGGTATATTATTCTGTAGTCTTGAATTTGGCCTGCTGAGGTTGTCGATACCTGGGTCTTGGCGGGGCCTGAGATCTGCATGTCAGCCTTGGATGCATGGATTAGTGCAGTGCAGCTGAATGAAGATCCTGGCAGAGAGCTCGTGTGCACACTTTAATCACAACTCTATCTGGCTCTGCATGTGCAGGGTGCTGAGCTCAGATTTTTCTTATCAGGCAGATGCACTGTCCAGCGGGCAGTGAGCTCGAAATCGTGCATTAATCCTCCCATGTGGACCAGGCTCAATCTCCAGGGATGACACTTGTATGCTGGGATCCCTTTTGGTCTGCTGTGATCGGATTGGATTATCCTGCTGTTACATTTACCTTCAGCCACACAGACAAAGTTCATCTGTCAGAGTTCTGCTTATTGTGGAATAAAGATGGTTTCTTTCATTCACAGTCGCTCATTCTTTTTCAATCTGTGTGTCGCACTAAGCCGTCCTATCATGTAGTTTATGTGGAGGACTGACGTGGTTCAGTCAATCAAACTTGCAGTGCAGAACACAATATTGTCCAACTTTACACTTAAGTATAAATAATGACATTTATGTTCCTGACAGTAAAACATCAGATAAAGAATGCCCCACATCAGTCATCTTAATCAACAGTTACCTCATTTTGCATATTTCTTTCAGTATTTACGGCTGTAAGTGTCATCACAGATCAAAAGGCCTCCCCCTGATTCAGTGTGGGTAAATCACAAGCTGTTGTCTTTAATAACAGCAGTTAAAATCTAACCTGATAAATCGTTTGCCAGATATCCTCCATCTGTGCTGAGGTTTACGGCCCCAGAGCACAAAATATCAGCACATATTCACCCCACTAATCCACCACTGTATCCTCACCTTGCGTCGACTGTGCCTGCGTACTGCTACAGATGTGAGCATATGAACAGTGTTTAAAGAGGGGGTATTGTGCTGTTTCACATTTTAAGACATATAATGTCACAATGTTGGATGTCTGTACTAAACGTGGGCTAAGTTTGAAATCTGTTGGTAAAAGTATGTCGGAGTAACCCCCTGCTAACAAACTCTCAGTCTGCAGGCGGCTGTGAACGCTTTCAGACAGACTTCTCCAGACGCTTCACTTTGTGATGTCACAAAGTGGAGTAACTCGATATTTGGGCATCTGCCTGAGACACAGCAGAACGTCCTGCCCCTGGCACATTTAAAGGACAGGCCCACCCAGCAGCTCAGACTGCCTCTCGATGTTTTTTCACTCCACCACTCTGCTCAAGGGCTCTGCTCGTCAAGTTGGTTCAGAGAGTCTTGGAGAAAGTGTTTCTTTGGCTGTGAGGGTAAGACATCAGTGTTTACCTTTACAAAGGACAAGGGCAGCAGACATTCATTTCAAATCGAAACAGTGAAGTTTACTCTTTGCAAACAACTCTGTAACACAGCCACAGGGTAGAAGGTGTGCCTCACACAGTGAAGCTGTGTCTCAATCCACGGGCTGCAGCCTTTAAAGGTGGCGGTCCACGGAGGATGCTCCATTCGTAGCCTGCGTAGATGTTAAAGCCAAACTGAAATGAGATGGTCTGGTCTACCCTTGCGTCACCAAACGCCACTCCTGTCGCCTAGCAACAGGTAGCTAGTGGGCTAACTAGCTAGCATAACTAACGTAGAGTAAAGTTAACCTCTTATTTTAAAGATAATTTGTTTCAAGGGCCCTTTCGTTTTCTTGAACATGTGTAACACTTGCTATTCGATTGAGTTGAAACCAAAACCATTTACATTTTAAAGTGTATTCCTCGGCCATTTAAAAGTCCGCCATTTCGTTTGAATTTGCGCGCAATGCATCTTGGGATACGATACACCCGATGGATCCTTCACAGCCAGGGAAACGGAGGACACATTTGTTGGTTGCATCTGAAGGAGCCTTCGAATTGGGACAGCCTTCGACTCATTGCTGTGACACAATGGGCCTTCAAATACAGCCTTGGAGGGCTGCAGCCCCTGGATTGGGACACAGCTATTGTTCTGGCTACATGTTCTGGCCAATCAGAAGAAAGCTAGCTTGTAGGGGCGGGGTTTCTTAAAGAGACAGATGACTGAGTCGTTACAGGCAGAGTCTGTATGAGGGCCTGCACAGAGTTTAACTATATAACTTATGCTAACTTGTAATTGCTAATGCTAAGGTACTCCACAGGAATCACAAAGTGAAATATGAAGCTTGAAATTAACATTATACCTTTAAATGTGCAGGTGTGTGTGTAAATAAACAATGTCAGAAGTGATTTTCTGTTTCCCAAATAAACTGCTCGAGTTAGTTTATATATAAATTACATCCAGTTTTTTATCTCATCTTATCAGATATTCATTCCTAACGGGACTCTTTGCCGAGTAATCACTTTCCTACATTTCCCAGTTTGCACAGGAGGAAATAGGTGTCACATTGAGTATCGTCACCATTCGTTTAGAACAGTAAGTGCCCTGCAGCCATGTTTGCCCCTCTGGAGTGACGGTATAGAAGAAATCCATGAGCAGGAGGAAAAATGTGTGTAAGCTGTCTGTTTGAGGAATATTTACTGATTACCCACGATGCTTCAATTACAGACAGTAGATGACTTTGGACTCCCACTGTGCACTTGGTTAGTTTAACAGCCTTTTCTGGGAAAAAAGAGCTTTTAATGAAGACGTTTCTCAGCAAAGATGTTGTTGACAAGTATCACTCTGATTAATGCAGATGCTTCTAGCAAACTAAATGCAATCTGTCTAATGCATGCTGCCTTTGTCTCCTCTTTATGCTCCGTCTGCATGTTCTGCTCTGCTGATCGGTGTGTCAAACCCTCCTTATCAGGAAAACTGTAAGGCCTTCTCTCTGTTCCCACTTCCATCTTTAAGGTGCTTGCTAATTCGATTTCGCTCCATATGGTATATTCCCCACACGCTCTCCTATAGCCCCTTGAATTCAGTCGATGTTTCAAAAAGTGCAACAATAAGCAGAATATGGCGGTGATATGTGGGGCTGAAGAGTTGAGCCAGACGCCTGTCTGAATACAAAACGGATGTGTGGGACGTAAAGCTGCAGGCAGCTGTGGATCAGACGGGGGGACCTGTGACCCTGATTTCCAAGCTGTCACAGATGTTGACACCCTGCGGATTCAGCTCGTCATTGTGACGCCGACGTTCAAACCCTCAATGTCACCTCGTCCCGCCCGGAGCTTAGAACGCACCTAAATCCATCCACAGATCAGGAATGCATTAAATGTCTTACAGCTGAGTGAACATGGTCACGTGACCCATACAGTGAGCCCAGATCAGTTCCTCTGTTCCTAGAAGCTTCATGAATACGAGCCCGGGGCTTGTTTAATAGCGAGTATCACTTATCCATTAAAGCTCCGAGTCTGAATGTGTCAGCTTTACTGTGTGATATGTGGAGACAATCACAGCGCGCAGAGGAAGCTGGAACCACTACAAACACAAGAACAACAGAAGATGAGTACAAACAATGGCCACTGAAGACCAAAATAGCATCTTTTAACGAGGAAACTAATGATAGACAAATCACAATTAAGATGCGAGGCAGTAGTTCTCTCTCCAGTGAAGCCTTGTCCTGCATTTTTCACTTCCTTGCTTTAGTGGTTAGGGATACATAAAGTATGAAGTATTATGTTTACCACTCTGAGCTATTACAGCAGATTAAATTCATTTATCCCTGCACCGTAGCAGAAGGTTGACAGAGTCGTGTTTTGAATATTTACCCTGAAATTATCTTTAAATATATGTTTGCACGCTCCTCCTCTCTCTGCAGTCACCTTGAGTAATAAAATGCTCGTATTTAATGAATTCCAGGAAGAAATGTTAGCTATTATCATGAATAATTATGTGGATGAAGCACAGAGATAGAGAAAGTGGAGAGAGATTTTTGTGTCTGAAAGTTACACATCTGCTGTCCCTGGTACCAGAAATACAGTTTCGATAAAGGGCGGCGAGACCTTTAACTCCAGTCCTGCTGCCTCTTTACAAACTGTCATGTAGCTGCTTCCAGACATCCCGCCCTGTGGTTTTATTAGGAATACCAAATTGTAATGTGTGGTGTCTTATCAGGAACATCCAGACAATTCAGAGCGTCTTTCACTCTTTGCACTCTGATTTCCTTTAAATTGAAGCTGATGGCCTCTTCAGCTGTCACTAACTGCTGTTCACTATTCATTATGTGAGCTGCAGACTCGCTAAAGTGTAAGATGGCTGGAAGACCGAAAATGAAGGACAGTCTCCTCCTAATGCCTTCCTCCGCTTTAGCATTCTGTGCAGGGTGCAGTTGCTCTTTGCCTCCACCTGTGCTCTGGCAGGAATACCACAGCGGAGACGGGCTGGAGCCGAGCGCTCTGAGCAGGAAATAAAACTCCCACCCACTGCATCAGGACGGCTGACCTCGTCTGCCCAAATTCCACCTTTTACACCATTATTATACAGACAGGCACAGGCAGACACCTGGGGCCACACACACACACAGGTAGAGTGACATTAAGTGCATTTTGACAGGTTAATAGGACGATCACAGAGTAACAACACCGTGTTATGTCAAGAGAAATCATAATATTTGCTAAAGGCAGAGCACCTGTGTCGGTGAAGCTTGACCTTTCTCTCCCCTCATCCTGATCATTTTATAATGTTATTGAGCTGTACATGAAGTATTTGTGCCTTTTAAGGTTATGCAGGATAATGAGTTTACTCTCACCATGGAGGAAGCTCTGTGTCTCATCCCTTGAAGGACGCTGGAGAATTCTTTATTTATATGTGAATGTAAAACAGTAAAGAAGTTGCTGAGGCTGTTTTCTTACTCCGCTGAAGGTCACTGTGTGAATAGGGAGCGACAGGGGAGAGAGCATGTGTGAGTGTTCTGTGAGAGGGGTCGAGAGAGATGACTGCATAAAATATACAGTTGTGTGCACTGAAAGCAGAGAGGGAGAGTGTGACTGCATTAAATGTAGTGTAGCTCTGCAGGCAGCCTGTGCCTTCTTATCTGAGGACATGGAAGTAAAGATCTCCTCTGTTCCCGCCTTGCTGTGTGTGTAACAGTAGAGCTTTGCTTTGGGAGTGATGGAGTCTTTAAATGAGGTCCACTGTCATCCCTCTGCAACAGCTGCTGAATATAGATATATATTTTACCTTCCTGCAAGCGAACATTAACAGATGTAGCACAGCTCAGACCTGCCGAGCAAGCAGCCGTTTGAGGTGTTTTGAGGAAGTGATAATTCTGTGAGAGCGTTTTTTAGAGAGACATGTTTAGAAGAGACGGTGTACTTTAACACATCTTTGCATAAAATGTGGCTACTCTTCTCTCACTGCAGAAAAAGAGATTGAACCTATAATGTGTGAACTCTCTGCCCTCCAGCTAAGGCATAAGCAGTCGCCCTCAGCAAACTGTTTTATGCAAAACCTCCCATCACATGAAGTAACGTTCCTGTTTGATGTGTGCAGATTATGACTTCAATACTCGGGAGGAGATGCCGGTATTATAATGTATTGCCATGGGTGAGAGGTCAGAGGACGCTATTTTCTGGCTGGAAATCATTTCGAGGGAGACCCGGCGCTCTTCAGAGTGATGTAAAATTGATGCGTGAGTGGCAGAGTGGCTCACATTTCCCTCTCCGCGGCCCGCGCTGCCTCTGAAGTTTTTGGGGCATGTCATGTCTAATCTTGTTAGAATTCATATTCAATCATTTCCTTGGAGAAAATGCATTCATTTTCACTGCCTATTTACACAGTGTATTTTTATATATAAAAGCACACAATGACTCATGTGAAACTCATTAATGCTCTGCATAAATTGCTTTTGCTGACTTCATTATGTTTCAGGATTTGTGGGGAAGCAAAAATTATTTTCATGTAAATCAACCACAGGCAGTTCTGCTCCGGTATCATGCAGCCAGCAGCATGACATGTGGTGCGAGGATATTGAGTTAATTTATAATCATCATTCCTCAAAGGAAACGTGTGAAATTGGGAGCCATCAGCGAGAAATGTGTAAGTAGGTGAAATCAGAAAAGTAGCCGGAGCCAATTTGAGCTGGGACTCTGGAGACGGCAGACTTTAATTAAGAATATTTGGCAGCTTAGCGACCGCCCTGTGTCTGTGTTCTTACTGAAACACATGTTCGGTCGGCTGCAGATTCCCAGTAATAGATTACTTTATCATGAGGTAAACATTTACAGCTAAATAATTTCTTTAATGCTGTGTACATGTTGTTGCTGGTAGGGCTGCAAATTCCATTTTCTGCTTGGGGAACCAAAAACCCCACCTGGGACCTCACAGGTAATGTGCTCTTCTACTGTATGTATGTTTATACCATGGGCCGGCTGGTGTGTTTGGCCCACTCTGTAATTATGTTTTGTGGTCCCAAGGTGTGTTTTCTTTGTTTTCATCCACTTTATAATTAGTGTAATCATCTCTCATACAGGCGCATACAGGCGGTGGATGTTGGTGTGTCAGTATTTAGCAGGTTGTGAGGAGGGTTGGAGCGGCAATTATGAAAGTGTGGGGGTTTTAAGGCTCGGACATGAGCACGGCTGGCTCTGGCGAGTTTAGGATGCCCCACACCTCAAATGGTAAAAAATGAGGGATGCATGATATTATCCGCACGTTATCGGTATCTGCAGATTACGGCTTGAAAATGACACGTCGGCAGATATGTCATTTTTCTGTCGGAGCTGCATTCAGGTGTGCTCAGAAACGTGAGTGATCAGACACGTGATCTTTTGTACAACGCCTCTTCTGTCAAGCGCGAAGAAAGGTGCGAGATGTCTGCGGTAGGGCAGTTTGTGGCCACTACAATAAGAGTAGGCATGATATCAGTTCCACTACAGGGGAGGCTTCATGTTCTCTGCAATTAGGTGGAAAAAAACATGTGTCTAATATATCTGTATCAATATTGGCAATCGGCAAAAAGGTAGATATATTGCATACCGATTTTTAACACAGTTATCCTGAATATAAGATTTGATATTACAATAAAGATGGAGCTTACTACATCGTGTTAGGATATGAAGACATGGTGTGGCTTTAGACACCAGTACAAGCGGGTCTTGGGGATTCTCACAAAGGATTTGTTTTTATAAAACGCTTTGATGCAGTTTTATCCACTCTCTATTATCATCCAAATTAATTGTTTAAATGTAGTAGAAACGTGTACCTTAACTGTTATTATTTAACATTTATTGCGTTGGAAAAAGGTGAAATTCATTCGTTACCATTCGTTAACTCTGATATTAAAATGTTTTTCTTCATTCATAGACACAAAACACATTCTCAGATAGAGTTTAAGCATTGTAGTGCTGCACCTTTCATCATTTGCTCTCTCCTCTCTCTCTCTCTCCATCACTTGTGCTCTCTCTCCTCTCTCCTCTCTCTCCATCACTTGTGCTCTCTCTCCGCTCTCCTCTCTCGCCATCACTTGTGCTCTCTCTCCTCTCTCTCTCTCTCTCCATCACTTGTGCTCTCTCCTCTCTCTCTCTCTCTCTCCATCACAGGCTGCTGAATCTCTGTCCCTTCCTTTCTCTATTACACGTTGCTGTTTGTCTGTCAGCATCACATAAAATGCTGTGGGATAAGACGAGTATAGGGCAAGCTAATTAAACAAGAGTGTTCAATAATGAATAAACAAAAATCAACAATTATTGAGAAGGTAGCTTACTACAAAGGCCAGCTTCTTACCCTCATCTCTATTAAAAGATTGAGATATTTTCCACCTGGACCAAAACGCCACGCCACGCCACACCACAACTCTCCTCTCCTCTCTTCTCTTCTCTCCTCCTCTCGTTCACTTGTCAGGAAGTGCGCAGTGAGTGAGTGGTTGAGCAGGTAAGAGAATGAGAGCGGCAGAGTGACGGTAAATGCAAACAGAGAGAAGGTTGGGAGTGCTGGTGTCAAGCATTAAGCTTATATTTAACATTTTACCTGGAGCTACATTCAAGCCATTGCTCCCCAGAACGTGGCGCCCTAGGAGACCGTGATGAGTGACTAAAACTCTCCGCCGGCCCGTTGGGATGGTTAAGCAGCTGTGATTGGCTGATCGCCATTCAATCAGTCTGACTTGACTAATAGGTTTTCATCAGCGATTTCATCAGGGGATAGAATTGTGTTTTATTAAAGTGCGGGTGTCCCAACACCCGCAGGTGCAACGCGCCTGGTTGTGACCGAAGACAAAGACTTCTCACTTACGCAGCTCTGTAAACATCAGCAGTTTACGGTTCTGCAGGTATGAAGGTGCAGAAGCTACATGTGTTGCTTTGTGTTGCTTACTTAAAACACCTGTCATCTCTCGTTTGCTCTCTCCTCAGTGCTGTATCATTTTCAGGTGTGTTTGGACAGGAGCTATCACAGAGACGATCTGTTTCTTCGATTGCAGCAGGGACTTGTTATTTTATAAAAGAAAAAGAGGTGTGCGACTCAGAGGTGTGTATTTTTGTGTGGCGTGAGGGTTTATCTGTTGCTTTATCAGCAGTTGTTGATTCATGTCTGGAGTTTCCCCCGCAAACACAATGACATGGCAGCTGCTTCTTTAGAGGAGGGCATTAATCCGCAGCGGGGCAGTTCCTGTAAAAGTAAAGGGATCCAGGGCATTTTGCCACAGTCTGCTACCTTTATCTCTCCTCTCCTCTCCCCCCTTTCTCCTCCCCTGTCCTTTCCTTTC
Organism: Semicossyphus pulcher; assembly: GCF_022749685.1. Taxonomy (NCBI): domain Eukaryota; kingdom Metazoa; phylum Chordata; class Actinopteri; order Labriformes; family Labridae; genus Semicossyphus; species Semicossyphus pulcher. Next base: position 28,260,633 of record NW_027211759.1, on the reverse strand, counting down.
ATTGCATTTCCAGTCCTCTCCTTGTTCTGTCTTCTGCTCTCCTCTCCTTTCCTCTCCTCTCCTTTCCTTCCTTGTCCTCTCCTCTCCTCTCCTCTCCTCTCCTCTCCTCTCCTCCCCTCTGTGGCCTGACTCTTTGCTGGTCCGTTGCCCCGGCTCTCTCTGGATGGCAGTGACAGAGCGGCTGCTCATGAATGACCATGAGCCATATTGACAGTGTCTCTGCGCCAAAGGCCAGACCCCATGTCCTTAGTTCAAACATACACACACACTCACACATGGACCAGTTAGGGCTCACCATATTGTGGGGAGGTGCAACCCAGCTGGTCAGATTGGAGCTGAGCTCATGTGGGCCATCATCTCCTCTCTGCAGGACTCCACCATACGGGATGATCTTTTTGGGGTTGTTTTTTTGGATTAGATTTCTCTCCCCGCCCACCTCACTCTCTCCCTCTATCTCTCGTTTTCTTTTTTGTCATATGTGGGTGTGCAAATATCGTTTTGTGATGAGATTATGTTAATGGTGTATGTCATAGGCAGCCTGAGATTGTGCAGTGAACCTTCCCCTGAGGTACAAACAGCAGTCTGGAAGACAAAGATGAAATGTCTTTGTGGTGCACACAATGGTGAAGCTCCTCCGGCGTTCTGTTGTGCCTTTAATCCATCCTCCCTTTGAATCCTCAGCCAGGAGCCGCAGCACAGAGAGGCACGTATGACAGAAAGGCGGATACTACACCGCTCGATGCTTCATCATTCTTCTTGCATCTTCCATCTCCACCCCTCTCCATCTTCCCCTCCTCACAGCAGCGCAGTCTGACCCTCCTTTGTTTGCATTTCAGCAGCAGCCAACTCAAATATTGATGAACCCCATGTGACCCCTAAGTGCTGTGTCAGCAGCTTCTTTAACGCTCCTCCAGAGATGCATAATGCTCATCTGCTTATTGACTATCGCTCATGTTGGACAGACTTCACACGATGCAGACATGTGCTGTGTGCCAGCTGTTTCCCGACCTCTGTGGAACTGCAGATGAAACTGGTGTTGACCTAACTCCCTGCAGAGAGGGACCCTTTAATCCCCTACATGAATAGACAGAGATCCCACACTGATCTAAGCTGGTGACTGCTATAGACAACATACAGTACAGTCATACTAGCCATATTGACATCTCATAGAGAGAAAGGCCACCGCTAACTGCAGCAGAAATACTGCACCGGAAACACGTGCTGCATGCCTGATGGTCTCTAATGGTCCGTATGTTTTTCTCCATCCTACTTCTTTGCTCTTCCACGTCTCATCTCACCCTGTCTGACCTTTTTAGTACTCAGTGGACATTTTTGTCTTTAAGCTCTGCAGCGTGCCCTATAACCTGTTTCCCTGAAGCACAGGGGCAGTTGAAGTATGTGTTGCTTATGAGGCGCCACACGAACACAGCTCACCCACAGGGCTCTGGGCTTCCAGAGCAAAGACAGATCTGACCACCATATATTTTTGTTCCACCACGGCCCTAAATAGTTTTTATGTTTGCCCGCGGCATCTGCAGGTTCCAGGAGCTTGAGCTCTGAGTGGCATCGCTTCCGTTGCGGTTGCCATTTTTTCCATATGACTTGGACTCAGTGTGAAAACTACATCCTCTTCATCCCATCTCGCTTTCAGGTCTTACCGCACACAGACACCCATCACCTGCTTCCTTGTGTCTCTCTTGGGTCAGTAACATGACCCGCACTGCAGCAGAAGAGCTCTTAATATGCAGGGCAGGAAGTTCTACCCGTTTTGTCTTGTTTCTGAGTGTTGTGTGTGCTATTATAAACTCTGTTAAAGTGGTAATAAGGCTGCTGATTGTCAGAGTTATGTTCACACTTTTACTTCATGGCATAAACTTATATGTGTATGGATATGCTAATCATATGTGTGACCTCATCTTTGCTCACAGACTCTCCTGCACAGCGAACGCGTTGTTCTGTTGTCAGGTACAAACTGTTGACAGTGACAGTGACAGTCGACACCTTTGGTTGTTTGGTTCTAATTTCTGCCTCTAACTGTTTTACATTATCAGCTCTGTCTCCTGAAAATAACATAAATTTACAGCTCATTTGCAATTTCAGGCACAAAAAGGTTTTATATTAACACGATTAGGAAAGGATGTAACATACTCAGCAAGTCGCAAAAATGTAAATATAGATGAATAAAAGTCAAAGTATTGAATTCACCATCCACTCTTAGTGACTACAGCATCATTGAAACTTGTTATAGTTACGTCTAATACAGAAAAGTCAACAGTGAATTAAATGGTAAATGTGCACTTGAGCTATTTTAGATTTAGTCTTCAGCCCAGTTCAGATCAGTGATTCGCAACGCAACAAAACAGTTTAGAATGTTGCAGAGAAAATTGCAGCGGTGTGAGCTGGTTAGTTGCAGAGCGTCTGAAGCCGTTGCGTGGAGTTGCAGAAGATTTGACTTGTCAAATCTCCAAATGCAGTTTTACAACTGAATGATGTAGCTATTTCACTTCAGCCAATCAGAAAACAGCATTCATTGGCGTAGGAATCCTGTCTCTGGTGCATCAGTAGCCAAAGACGGCTCCGGATCCTCTCTTGCCTAACTCTCCGTCTTCGACGTTTATTAATCAGTGTTACAGCTAACATTGTGAGCATGTCGCTGTCGCTGTCACTGTCATCCACTTCTTTTTATAACGAACAGAAATCCAGCTAATTAATACATGTAACCTGGGCCTTATTCTAACTTTATCTGGTTTTAACGCAGAAAGTAGTGGGGTATGTCAGTGCGTTGTTGCTATGGAGACGGTCAGCTGCCTTGCGTTACGTTGCTTTGATGCGAACGGCCCAGTTTTAGAACGTCTACGATCAGAGGTCAAAGGATTCTTTTGGCGGTTGCATCCAGTCTCGTAGCGAATCATTGATCTGAACTGGCCTTTAGTCATTAAACGAACATGCTTATTAGTTTTAGTCACATTTAAGTCATTTTTACTCTTTATAGTTTTAGTCGACGACAACTCTGAACATTTTAGTCCAGTTTTAGTCGACGATAACTCTGAACATTTTAGTCCAGTTTTAGTCAATAAAAAGTCCCCTTCTAGTCATTTCCTGTTTGCTTCAGGTAAAATGAACTCTTTAAATTTTAGCAGATGATCCCAACAGATGGAAAGAACGTTGAGGACGCAGCATCTAAAGACACTGGATTACGTTTTTATTGGTCCTAATTTCCTGTTTGACATGGCTGGTTTCGCCGCTAAAACGATTAACTTGATTAGTCTGTAGGTATTTATCACAGATTCAATTGAATTAATTACTTAATTTGAATTATATTTGGCCAAATAAATGGTAAAATAAATACATTGATTTACATATGAACACCATATTTTTTGTAGCATCTCTCTCTTTCCTTTTTGCAGCTGCAGTGTTGGTTGTTGTCGTAATAACTTTTCATCATCGCTTCCCATCTAAACATTCTGATGGAAGCAGACAGCCAGTGATCGTTCCACAATTTCACAGTTTGGGGTCAATTAAGTACACCTACCAACCTACCTATGTGTTGTTTTATTATCAATCATCTATTTTTAGCTCGTCAGCATCTCGTCTTTGTCATGGAAAAAAGGCTGTTGACGAACATTTATCATAATTAACACTGCTTGTATAGCACGACCACTCAGAGTGCTTTCATGTATGTCACACTCACATCGAAACACTGATGGCAGAGGCTGCAATGCAAAGTGACCAACTGTCAATCAGTACTAATCACATACACACACACCGATGGTTATGCCTCTGGGTAGCAATTTAGGGTTCAGTGTCTTTCCCAAGGACACTAACCTGACATGTAGGCTGAGGGATCTGGGGATCGAACCTCCAACCTTCTGATTGACAGACGATCGACTCTATACCACTAAGCCTCAGCCGGCCACAATAGATTTTTTATTCATATCATACGGGAACCACAATCGTTCTCCAACCTTAACCAGGGTGCTTTTATTATCCTCGTATAATCAGGATCCTTTCCTAACCTTCAGTGAAGTGTGTCTGTTGCCGAAACACGGGACAGTGTCGTCTGGGCTTTTTACACCCGCAGTGAACTACAGCCTGCTTCCTGGTGTGTCCAACACTGTAGATCAGGGGTGGCCAACCCTGCTCCTGGAGGGCCACCTTCCTGCATGTTTTAGTTATATGCAAAGGAGACAAGGTTGGCTTCACATGAGACAAAACTCTTCGTATAAAACACCAACTGAGGAAAAAAGCCTTGAAGTACAACCTGCTCTAAGTTATTGATATTTAAGAGTTCATCATTCTGTGTTCATAATATCTTATTATGAAGACGATGAGTGAAAATACTGTATAAGTGACAATCCCACGCACTAGTCACTAGTTAGAAACACTGGTTAATGTTGCCTTCATCTCTGCCTGAGATGATTTCTATTAGCTTCAGCTCTGGCTAACGCAGCAGCTGTTATATCTGTATAATGGTTTATAATTTCAGAGAAACAGCTACCATATCAATATTTAAAAATCAAAGGACCCCACCCCCAGTCGAGTTTAATTAACTCAATCCCAGGGAATCAATAACCAAGCCCTCAACTCCACACATTCCCGGTTCACTAGATAAGATTCATTTTGCTGACGTTCCATCTTTCCCGCACACTTCTGGCTCTGTGAAACATTACATAAAGCTGAGGACACTGATGGGCTTAGCCATTCCACTCCTTTGATCAACATTATCAGAACATTGTGTCACTCCTGATGTATCCGCCGGCTATTCTGGGATTCACATATCGTACTGCGACAGACATCACAGGCATTTGACCTCTCTGCAACAACCTTTATTGAACTGGACTTTACTGCACTGTGATACTACGTTGCATTTCAATGACAAGAGACACTTTCTGATCTAAATGCTAATGCAGTATCCTGTAGTCGGAGTATACTCAGTTTACTTGTAAAGCCCAGCCTGTCTCTGGTGTCTGCCCTTATCTCCACAGCTCTGATGGACGTGCCTGCAGGAATTAAGTTTAGATTGGGGCTTGGCTGCAGGACTGGCTGCTGGGGCTTTGGGGCTTTATGTGTGTTTAACTTTATATGGTTGTGTGTGTACGCGCTATACGTGTGTGTGTGTGTTTGTTTGTGGGTTCCCCTTTGCGTACCCCTGCTCCTTTGTGTGAGTTTAAGGAGACATCATAACTGCTTCTTTCTCTTTCAAATCCCAAGAGCCACGAACACGTGTCTGCAGCTCTGAGCCGTGGGTTCACTGTGACTGTCGGGGGGGTTTTCCTCTTGAGAGAAAATCTAGTTAAGTGCATGAATGTGTGTGGCGGAGCAGTGTCTAGCTTTGTAAATGGTCAGTCAACAACTCTGAAATGTGAGCGTGTTTTTAAGCTTTTTCCTTTTAAGACACAGTGCTTGATGTTTTCCAGCTTTAGTGCCATTATCTGCAGCCCTCACCTGCGATCATTATAGGATCTTCAGGGGAGCGTGATGTCATAAATTCCTAATTAACAACCTTTCCAGACACCTTTATTGACTTTTTGGTTGCAAATCACTTTAGAGTGACTGAAGAATGGCCGCACTGTCTGGTCAGTCTCAGCTCAGAGGCAGGGTAGAATCATAAATACCAAAACATCTGATCTTCATTTGATTCTGGAGACGCAGCAGACATCACAAATAAAATCTACATCAGTGCATTTTCTTTCTCCTGAAGGCGATGCAATCATGACCTCATCTTCCCGTTTGTTTAATTTGTCCTTTCACTGTTTAAGTTATACAAAGTGTACGGTCCACACAGGACATGTCATGTTGACAGTGGTGTCTGTATGCATCCACAGCAACAGACGGGGCCAAACGCTCTGAGGATCTAAGGGCCACTGGCAGTGACATATTGTGTGGGAGGAAACTCTTTGTAGCTGTAATCCTGTCCTCATGCCCCAGCCTTGATCATGCATTCACACCAGGATCATCATATAGTATGTGTCATATAGCATATGTGTCTGTCGGGACGATGTGGTTTCAGATTGTCTGGTCAGAGGTATGCAGCGTGTGTAACATGAGCAAAGACAAATTAGCTGCTAATTATCTACAAAACTTGCTTTGTATCTTTGTGACGAGTGTAAAAGCATTGAACGTTTAAATTACATTACTGCAAGGACATTCCTCCGCTGTCCCACACTTATTTATGACATTTCCTCAAAGTCTCTTGATTTGACATTTTATGAGAGGCAGTGTTTTATTTTTGGGATGCTGTCATGTGCGAGATGACCTTGTGACTGTGGCTGTGATTGTCTTGATTCAATTCCAGTCAGTAAATCAGTGAGCGAGACATTCACTGACAGGATATCAAAGACATCAAAAAACGAATGACATTTTCCCAATGAAAGACACGATTCTGCTCATTAATTTGGCTAAAAATAACGGGTCTCATTTTTAATTCTTCCCAGGGGCACCAAGGTTTAAGAGCATTAAAGAATGAGGTGGTACGAAAACAAGGTTTATTTATCAAATTAAAATTAAACTTGATTAAAACATTTCTTGTACTAAAAACAAACTTCTGAGCTCACAAATGTTACATCAGCCGCTACGTGTTGACCAGTACCAGTACTTTTTAAAGTAACTCGTTACGTTGCTGCGTTACCTCCTGAGAACGTGTTAGATTACTTTTGCATTAAACCCCTTTGCGACTCGTTACTAGTGTGTTATATCATCAGGACGGCGTTTAGCCTGCTGTTCGTCTACCTTTGAATGTATCGACTCTACCGTCATTGCAGAGCCTTGTTTACGGCCCATAACCTGTAACTCTGCAGCCTGATAACAGGACTGACAGATGCAGTATAACCTACAGCTCTTTATGATGCTAACAGTCTGACAGTGAACTGGGCAGAGGCTGACAGCATTAGGGCGTTTTCACATTAGGTTCGATTGCTTCGTACTGTGCTGCTTCTTACGATTACATTTCTTACAATTCACCGTCATGTTGTTCTTGTCTCTTTCACCCAAACATTCTAAATAAAGTAAACGCTGTCCTCTCTGAAATCTCGCTAGCTGAATTAGCTAGCTACACATGCGCACTGACACAGCTGTGTTTACCTTCTGCTGGTACGCAGCTACCTGCCAAGAAGGAGGAGAGAAACAGAAACAGCTTCAGGGAGTTTTCTGTTTTTGGTGTCATATGGTGATTTATTTTCCAGTAACAGAAATTTTTTTTAAGAAGTAACTAAATAACAGATTACATGAATTGCAGAACTAACGCGTGACGTTACTCGTTACAAAAACAAAGTAACACTAACAACACTGGGAAGCTTTTTCAGTGACAGGCGCCTCACCCGCGGTGTCTCACGGAGAGATACCGCAGGTCTTTACCTCCTGCCGTCGTCAGACTCTACAATCAACGTTTTAACAATCACACAGCGCAATAATACTCCTGTTGAGAGTGCTGCAACTCTCCATAATCTACATGTGCAATACTCTTTACGTATCTTATTTGCTCTGTACATATTTTTTAGGATACACTTGTTTACTTACTTTATTGTTATGTTGCACTATCCACTTAACTGCTGTAAATGTCCCTGTTGTGGGACGAATAAAGTTTATCTTATGTTAATCCAAGTATTTTATAACGTGTTACCCCCAACACTGAAAATGATCAAATGTGATTTACTTTATTTATGTCTTCAAGCTTAAAAACAGCATTCCTTCATCTCATGGGGAAAATGTGTTTCAGAGATGAGGTGGGCTGCGCTTATCGATGTCACGATAGATAAATAAATCACGTACACAGTTAGTTATTAACTAATATGCCATGCAGACTATCAAACATCAAAAATAATGATTAAATTATTACTAGCAACCGCTCAAGTACTTATTTTAAAGTCAGAAAAAAGCATCAAGGAACAAAATCCATCAAAACAAACTTCTGAAGCGATGACCAAAAGCTGAAGTTCAAAAGGCACACACACACACACATACACACACTTACACAAAAACACACACAGTTTTACTCTCATATTTTATGTTGTGCTCTCAAAAGACATTCGCTCAAGCAAACTCAGCCTTCATTTCTTTCCCCAGACTAAACAGATAAAGTGCACCAAGATGTCACTTCATCAGAAGCATATTTCAGGTCATAATATAAAGTACCTTCTAACACGAGTTTTTACCTCCATTCATATTCTGAGCACCCACCTGATTCTCTTGCACAATCCTACCTGAGTTCTCCTCTGATGCTGAGCTGATTGTTTTTGGATTCTCAGGTTTACCATGCAGTAACAGTGTTTCCTTTAAAGGAATGAGTCGTGCTAACATGCTCAGTATTAAACTGCAGTTTCTGTAAAGTGGACTTTGATGTAGATGAGAAACTGTGGCCTGTAGTTTAACAGTGGGAAACTAGCATTAACAGCCAGTAAAAATCCCACGGTGTTCAGGCTGTAACAAAATGTTCTGCTTATGCCAACAACTTATTGGATGCATCGTGAGTCGTCTGTTAAAGACACATTCCTCCTGAAACAGGAGCACCGTTTCTTCTTTAGCTCTGCAGGGAATTGTCCACAGTCAGAGACATGAACTCGGATGATGTAACAGTGATGTCATTAGGGTTGTATCAGCTTTGTCTTTGAGACCCTGAAAGCCTGCGTCACCATGTGGACCTTGGAGAACGTGGGTGTTCTCTGATATGTGGGGGTCTTATGAAATGAAATGTAGGATCCAGTACAGCACCGGAATTAAATAAGAGACTACTCCAAATGTTCCTTAAACAGCATCTCTCTCTACATATCATAGTCAGACCAATCCAGATGTGACCCCCATTGAAAACCTCCGGAATGGGATCAAGAGGATGGACGGTCACAAGCCATCGAACAAAGCCGAGCTGCTCCAGGAGCTGCCTAACATCCCCTAGCAGCTCTGTGACAGGCTGGAGGAGAGCATGCAGAGATGCATGAGAGCTGTGATTATAAAACAGGTTAATTGAAAGTATGACAAATGTAAAACACTGTTTTTTGCTGTGGTCTCTTATTTTTCCCGGAGCTGAATGTTTTAAGCAGAACCCATTCTAGGAACTACAAGTTTGAGCATATGGCCATCGCTGCTACAAGTCTGACAATGTTCAGCTTGATTAGTGCATCGCCAGCATGTGCAGCCAAATGGCCGACAAACATCCGGCAAAATAACTGTGAGCTTCTGCAACTGTACAATTACAGCAGTCCTTTTAATATTATACTTATAACAAAATGTACAAAAGAAAAGTATGTTATAATAGTATATAATCTGTTAAAGTCGAGCTGAAACGGCATTTCGAGAGTATCTAGCTTCCGTATCGTGACGTATTTCCGAGTGAAACAGGACGTGCAGGCGGGACATGTCATTAGAGGGATTTGATTGGATCGTTGAGAAGTGGGCGTAGACAGACGTTCTCCACAGCGCAGTAGCTAGCTAACTGACCGAGCGTTCTTGGTGCTCTGCGGCTAAATGTTGCAGATTGATTGGTTGAAATTGTTTGGTGCTAACTTACGTAAGCACGCGTGAAATGTAGTTTTACAGGAAGAAAAAATGATCAGATTTTGATATAAGAATACGAAGAAATTGATTTTCTGTATCTTTTTTGGCCTATATTGTCAAATAGATGCACAATATTACCGGGGATGTGATCTAAAAGGATTAAAATGACATTTTTCATTTCACCTCGACTTTAAGAGTACTTGGATTACACGTTACTTCTGCATTTCAAGTAATCTGTTATTTAGTTACTTTTAAAAAAAAAGTATTTTCCTTTTGTCGCCACAAAAACAGAATCCCCCTGAAGCTCTGTTTCTGTTTCTCTCCTCCTTCTTGGCAGGTAGCTGCGTACCAGCAGAAGGTAAACACAGCTGTGTCAGTCCGCATGTGTAGCTAGCTAACTCAGCTAGCGAGATGTCAGAGAGGACGGCGTTTACTTTATTCTGAATGTTTGGGTGAAAGGGACGAGAACAACATGACGGGGAAATTTAAGCTGTGTCTGAAGGAGAAGTGCTGGTCAGCTTTGAAGAGCTCGAAGCCTCTGCAGCTAAACACAGCTCCACACACTGGTGGGACTAAGGGTGCTTTCACAGCCGACAGCTTCGGTCCGGACTTTACTCGGAAGTCCGGTTGGTACAGTTGGTTTGGACAGGTGAGAACACGCATTCAAACTCTGGTGCAGACCAAACCACTGGACCATGGACCAGCAGAAAAGACGGGACTTGGTGCATTTCCAAACGAACCACGGTCCGGTTCGATTCAGATGAGAACATAAACAGACTTAAAGTAGGACCTAATATATTGTAGGAGTGCATTGTGGGTTGTTAACGGATGTTGAAACTTGCAGCCACACAGCCAGGCAGCAGGAGTAGAGGACAGACGTAGGGGAATGACGAGGTGAGGGCTCTGATAGAAATATGGACTGAACAAACAATTTGACAGAACACGGAGGTGTTCAGACTGTTCAGTGAGAAACTAAAGGAGAATGAACCTGATCGAACTGTGGAACAATGTCGGTTAAAAGTAAAAACAGAACATATGTAACCCACATGTGTAACGAGTCACAAAGGGGGTTCATCTTTGATAACGCTAAAGTAATCTTAACGCATCTGCTCCTTATGAACTATAGAAAGCCATCTTTGAAAAGAAACATGCTCATCTTTAAAACATGGCGGGCTCACTTCTGAACAATGACGAGGAATTAGTTTAATTTACAGATAAAATATTGTAAAAGAACCGGTTTGAAGATGCTGGAGTGACTTTTCTTTATTTTTGAATCCATTTTACCGATAAAGGATTTCATTTCATCATTTCAAAGTCAAATTATACAGCAACCGACTTTTAGTGAATTTCACTTAACGTCCTGCTGTTTGGTGGCTGGGCTATCTTTGTTAATTATAGTTCATGTTGTGCTGTTCATGCATACGGATACAGCCTAACAAAGATACAGATTCAAACCCATTCTGAATTTGTCAAAGTATACTTGATTTTTCTTGCTGTAATGAATGTGTTCAGATCCTGACACCACTCATCGTGCGTGTCATTATTTGTTTATACTCCCGCCACCCTGACACCATGTTTGCGTCCCATTACCTTTCGTGAAACATTGTCTGAGGAGCTCTGGGAGAGTCCATGTTGGTTCCCTCTGAACTCTAATCTCTACTGTCCCTGTCTGTCTTTGCAACACACTGTACATATGTGGAAAGGGCTGCCAGATTTACTCAGCATCACAGAGAATGTTTGAATAAAATCGCATCCCACTCGCCCCCTCCATCTCAGCCCAGGCTCCCTGCTCTGGTCTCCTCTGCTGTGCTCCGCATATTTTTCATCTTCTCTCCAAGCCTCACCTCCTCCGAGTCATCCTACATACGTCCATTTCTCCCGAGTCTCATTTTGTATCTTTCTTTCTTGCTTTACCCCCTCAACCTAATGCAGGCGTGCAGAGCCTTGGTGCGCTGAGTCGATGGATGGATCTGTGCATGGCCCAGGAGAGATCGGGCTTGGATGTGTCCTTCAGGCTGCTTGAGGAATCAGTAACATGCACTCTGAGATGCCCACTGAGTGCCGATAAATACGTGTAAATCTCAGAGAGAGCAGCACTGACGTGGACTGTATTGAATTTGGAGTTAAGGGCCTGAAAGCTCAGTGGATGGAAAGTGTCTGGATTCTGACACGTCTTTTCACGTGTATTCAGATGAGCTGATAGGAAGCCTTATCACTTGTAACGTGAGCAGCTGTTTTCACCACGTTACGTGTCTGCCTTTGGGAGCCGCCTTAATGAAGAATTCACCGTAATCACTGAGAGTTGCTACCTTTTGCAAATATGTCTCTCACTGTTTAGTTTGAGACACACGAGGCTTTGTGAAGTAAATGATCTGTTGAAACAGCACTGTCACATCAAAGACTCCTAACTTCAAGGTGTGAGATTTTGAACATTATGTCATCTATCAGTGAATGAGCGCTTTTCAAAGCCACATAGAAAGCTCACAAAATGCACGGTCAAGGTGAGGCACACTGTTTGTTAGTTCCTGAAAGGCTTTTACGCTAAAGGTAGCAATACTGTACTAACTCAGAGACTCTGAGACATATATTATGCTATTCCATTATCTCCTCATAACCATCACAAATATGGTAGAGCCATAGACATAGAAGGTCGTAAGCATCAGAGGCGCAGACATTGATACCTGCACAACACTGCTTACATATACATATAAATTACTATATGTTTACTCACAGAAACAGCTTGAGCACAGACAGACTGTTTGTCAGATATTTGCATGAAAAAAGGTCCAAAAAGCTTCAACACCACAAACACGGCAGAGTTCAGTGACAGGATTAGCTGAGGTGACACCTAGCAAACGGCTAGCAGCGACCACCTGCTGCTCAAGGTGACCGATTAAGCATAGCTCGAAGGCTTTATTGATAATACAAACAAATGAGTTATATAAGACCCCCAACACTGTTCTTGTACCAGGCTGTAGAGATGTTTCTTTCTGCTGTAGGGTGGGGCTTTTTAACTATGGGGATTGACTCACTTTTGGAGCCAGCCTCAAGTGGCCGTTCATAGAACTGCAGTCTTTTGGCACTTTCACAATGGCTTCATTTTCAGCCCTAGAGGATGCTGCTTGGATGAAAACATTGGATCATTCTCATTGAAGTGAGAAATGTGCCTATTGGCTTTCTTGTTGAGAATTAAGGAAAAGTTTGATATCACTCTCATGTCTGCTAGTTTAGCAAAACAAGCTACTGCTAGCAGTCGGGTTAGCTTAGCTCAAGATGAAGACTGGAAACTGTGGGGACAGCTAGCCTGGCTCTGTCCCAAGGAAACAAAACTCCTCTACCTGCTTGCTTTAGCTCACCGACTCACACATGTATTCCATTTATTCATTCATGCAAGAACCAAACTGTTAAAACAAAAGCAAGTGGTTTTAAGGCTGGAGTTAAAAGCCAAGATTATCTTGGCTGATCTCTGAAAATCTTTGCTGGTTACCAGGTGGTGACAAAGCTTCAGGAAGTCATTGTGCCTGCCAGCTTTACAGGTGTTGGTAGGTGGATTAATGAGTCTGGTATAGATCCAGGCTCCTGTTGTTTCCAGTCCGGATGCAGAACCAAACTAACCTGCTGCTGGCTGAAGTTTTGTGGCACCAAGTCGTCCTTTAAATCGATGCTGCAGGTGTGAACACGGTCTCGTATTTTCTAATTCTTAAACCATCGTACTCTGAGGTTCGTTTAAAGTTGCATCCTTTATCAAATGCTGGTTCTCTATTAATTTGTGTTTATTACAGCCACAGTACATCAGCTTTCTCTTCACTGTTTTCTCTCTAAACTGGTGAAACACCAGAGAGTTGGATTAGCTCATGTGTTTTGGGTATTACTGGATTTACCTTTAAGAGTATTCGGTTCAAACTCTGCCTCCATCTGTCTGAAGGCAGAGCCCTCACCAGCCCTCAGCTGACAGGAGACCATTACTAAAGCAGAACGATGTGCAGTCCGATGGTAGTGGTAGACCTGTGTGCTTATAGTGCAGGAGAACTTGATTCTGAGTCAATAAGGGCAATTATGTGGTTGTTCTAGTTGCTACAGCCACCTGAGCTTAAAGTTAAGCTCCGGCAAGCTCTCACAGATAGAAACAGCTTCATTATGGCAATAATTACTCTGTTTTATTGAAAGTTGCTAACTTCAGGATGCTTTACAAATTCGAATTTGTTCTCCGCACACGCGGCTATTTGGGGAGCGAGGTTTAAAATCAAAGCTTGTCAGCTCGCCGTGTAAATCAGCAGGGCTGCTCAGTGTTGGACCCTGGCTCTGCGTCTTAAAGCTACTATCCTCTTTCCGTGCCTCACATGGTGCCATGATTCCAAAGCCCGGACCCTGCCAGGTAATTAGGTCCCTTTACATGGATGTGGACAGTGCATTGATGAAGAACATAGAGCAACAGCATAACCAAAGTGCAGCTCAGGGCTGTCGCCACCTCCCACATCAGATGCTGTAATCACTTTAGTGACAGTCACTTGATGTTTCGGGCTGGCTTTCAAAAATATATGATACATCATCTGCTGTCAGAGTTAACTATGGTTTATTTATGCAGCATTAATCAGTCAACTAAGAGGCTACAAATTAAAACACTGTGAGCCATACTGGTGTGAAATCGTAGGTGCCTGTGTCATCAGCAGACTTGACAGTGATAGCTCGCTGCATATTTAAGAGCCTGCCAGCAATTTCCAACTTACACACACACACGCCCCGACCCTGCTACTTCACACAGCCCTTTACTACATCTACAATTACCTTGACACTTCATTTTTTCCTGTTTGTTTGTGTTTAATTCATAAATTCATCTCTGGCCCCTCAATTCCCCTGACAGCAGAGATGAAATTGCTGAACATGTATAGTCAAAGCAAACAGTGATGGGCTTATTAAAGACGCGGGGAGTGGAGGGGAGGAGCTCAGCTCTGACTATAGCTGCTGCATTGGCTGTATGCTCAGCAGTGGGGAGGGGCTGAGGGAGAGAGAGAGAGGGAGAGAGAGAGAGAGAGAGAAGGAGGGAGAGAGTTGGGGGAGGAGGGCACTGCTCTTGTTGGAAGATAGGGAATGCCTGTTAGTTGCGTCTGCCGATAATAGCACATCAGCCAGAGCGCTGCTATTGGGAGAGCAGAGCACAGGCAGTGCAGAGGACTGAGCGGCTGAGCACAGAATGGAACACTAGAGAGGACAGGCACACTCAGAAAGAGAGAGAGTGAGGAGAGAGAGCATCACAGCGCGCTGAGAAGAGGAGGGCTGAGAAGGAGCAGAGCAGTGCAGAGAGGAGAGGAGAGTGAGGAAGGGAGAAAAGTTACCAGGTCAGCAAGTGATCGTGGAAGTGGAGCAGCTGAGACTCACTGGGGTCTCTTTCCTCCTGGAACAGCCCGGCACAGCGATAAGCAGCACAGGAGGAGAGTGATATTACAAGAGGGGATAGAGGGAGTGCTGTAACTTCTTCCAGGAAAGACAGTTCGGTCATAAGGCGGGGGGGAATGCTCCTCACAGGACCCGTCAGCACAGCTACTTCAGGACTATCACAGCAAGACAGCAGCAGTGAGCAGGAGACCCTTCAGCCTGGGAGAGGTGCCTGGACAGTGCAGCTCCACTCAGCTCTATTCTGAACACTCTCTTACCAACTGTGTGCTGTGAGGTGGATGTAGTTGTGTTTCTGTGAGGCTTTTATCTTTTTTTTTTTTTTTTTGCTTCAGAGTGTGAAGCACTGGACATTTGGAGAGTGAGTTGTTCTGTCCTGTCACCTCTGAGACTATGTTAGACTGTGCATCAGGGAGTCCTTCATCAGCAGCTGCAGCCCTAGAGCATGGAGAAGTCCAGCAGTGAGGAGTCAGCCATTCACCGTAGCCCTTCAGTAGATAGCCGCGACTCCGATTTCGCTCAAGCCTCCACGTCTGGCCGCCCATTTGGCGGCCGCGGCTTCACTGCCGGCGCATTCTACGGCTCCACGGGGCCGCGCAAAAACGCACAGCAGGCGCAGGCTGGAGCAGCAGCGGACACCAGCGCAGGAGACAAGACCAACAACAAGTACAGCTCACCCAAAGGCAGCAAATACGTAGTCTTTTACCTGGATCTATCCTTTGTGTTCCTTTTAGAATTCAAGAAGTGCAACATGGCAAGAGGCTGCCTCTGCTGCTTGAAGTATATGATGTTCACCTTCAACCTCATCTTCTGGGTAAGTGCCTCACTATTTTTAATGTCTTCTCATCATGCTTGTTCCTGCTGATCTAGTTGATGATGCAAATGTGTGTGTGACAGAGTGGATCATGCTTTGTAACTCAGCTTTAATCATCATCCATATGTGTGTTAACAACTGTGAAGGCTCAATGTGATAAGTTAATTTAAATGTTAATCAGGAGGCATTATTTCAGAGTGAAGGTTGTCAGTGCAATCATGCATTACTAATTATTACGTCAGGCTGTTTATGCCTGTTCCTCCCTGCATGTTGCTATTCCTGGATGTCATGACAGAGTCAGTGGCAGAGCACCAGGTCTCCTTTTGTATTTGGCTGAGGGGGGGAGTGTCTGTAAGGAGGACATGGGTTCAGTAGGGTCACTCATTCACATGGTTTATGATTTACAGTGAACATGCAGTTGAAATGTGGCTTGTGGCATGCAAGTGAAAGAGTATATGCCTCCACAGTCCGGTTACACTGACGAGCAACACAATATGCGCCGAGGGGATACGAGCAGGGATGGTCAGCAGCAGCTTCCGGTGATTCTGCCGGGGGTGATCTGCTCTGTGTGCTTCATTCTATCATTCACGATGTAATGAGATGTCTCGACCCTGGGGTAAAGTTGAGATCAATAGCGGGTAAAATTAGAGTTCTGAATTGCTGCAACAGGACGTTTGGCTCGATCTCTGCAATATCTGTGGTAATTAGAGTGATAATAGGTAAAAGAATAATAATGTAATGCTCTCCGTGCTAATTTACTCACAAATAGATTCCACCCAGAAAAAACCTGGCCCGTGTGCGGCACGCCTGTGTGTACCCATGCATGGGTATTTGTTGTAAAGTGGGCACCCCTTGATTGTTTACAGAACGGATTAGAGGGCTTATGGGTTATGAGGCCAAGTCTTTTGTGTGGATGCAGCGAAGCGTGAAGCGTAAAAACATCCCAACACTGGGGACTCTACCAACCCCAGCCCACCATGTCACTGGGATGTGAGCCCTGCTAACTGGGGCATACTGGAGGCAACAGAGTGGGCATTATCTCGAACCCAGCTGTGAAGAGGCCAGCATTGAAAACACACACACGTACACATGCACCACACAGGCCGAGATCTATCCCATTGTCCGCTCCATATACAGAAACAAGCAGCACTGCTAGTGGCCAGGCTCCGGCCTGAAGCTGTGGGCATCTCTGCTGCTTCAGGGCGACATCTTCATGTCATGCTCATATTGTTCCCCAGGCCGCAGAGGCAACCGAGCCAGCTATAGGCAAAGACATGCAAATGGCTGCAGGGCTCTTCAGCGTGGCTCGCCTTCGAGTAAATGTTTGTTTAAGGGAATGAAAGGGTCAGAAAAGCTCAGCTGATGTCGGATTCATTAATGCAGACATTGACTTACCTTGATGAGAGCACTTCCCATGAACTCAATCAGTATATCTGCAGTGCAAGTCAGGCCTCAGGCGTTTGACATCACTACTGTTTGAATAAGGGATGGACGTTTTAAACAATTACGTCAAAATCGGCTGCTGGCACACAGATGACCAATCAGCGGCAACAAAATGCAGCACAAATGTTTTCCTTCAATTCTCACTGAAAGCTTTATTTAAACACATGAAAAGACATCTTTCTGTTATGAGCACAAGTTAATTCTTAACATCGAAACTTTGATTGGCTCCTTTACATCATCTTTGTTTGTTCAAAATACTGAAATTATTGAATATAGTAATTAAAGGCTTTTCAGGAGGACACAGATTTCATAAACATGCACTCCACTTGAAGCCAAACTAGTTCTTGCATCTACAAAAAGGGCTGTAACCAACAAATGCCCGTCAAAACGTGCTGCCCTTTACATGCAGAGCTGTAGGGGACAGGTGCTCATTAGCCCAGAGGAAGTCAGACCTCCAACATGTTGTCAGTGTAAGCAACACCTGTTCCCCTACTGTTCTGTCAAACAGAAAAGCACACATGCTCTGCTGTCAGCAGCTCTGATGACTGAAGGAAAATCCAGCCTCTACACCTGAACACACAGAACGTGTCTTCTGGAATTGTGCGAGTAATTGTAAAGTCATCCTGATTCAGCTTTAATAGAGTCTGAGTCAATCAAACTCACAATCAGAATTTGATTTCTAATAAATGAATGAAGATGTTTGAGCTGAGAGCTTGAATGATTAGGGCCTCATACAACTCTGCATTAACAGAGTGACACAATCAGTTACCTGTCTGTCAGCTCCAGTCATCCTGCGAGGTTCATTTAACAGATAGGAGCTGCCTAAGGCAGGTATAGTTCGACCTTTAGCAGAGGTCATAAGGTCATTATTATCCGTTATGGTCTTGAGAGGTGGTCCCAGGGGATTTGCGTGAAGGCGTTTACTTCTGAAGGTTCTTTTCAGGCTCAATTTGTGCTTAACCCTTTTCAGAGGCGAAACCTTGCCACTAATAAGCGGCTGCTGCACACCACTAATAGGGAGGTGGAAAAGAGGCTTTGGGTTTCTAGCCTAGTGGCCTCCGTGTTCCAGCTCCTGTGAAGCCCACGTCGTTGGCCTCATCCTGAGTGTGTGCAGAAGCTCTCCCTTTAGAGGTTTGAGCACTCTCTCTGTTATCATGTGTGTGAGGTTATGTGTGTGTGTGTGTGTGTGTGTGTGTGTGTGTGTGTGCATGGGGGCATACGAACGATAAGTGGCCACGGACTTTTCCCACTTCAGCACATCCCCTGCTGTGAAATAATTGATTTTTCACTCTGGTAATGTTCACTTAATGAACACCCATCATGCATATTCCCCTCTTTTCCCTCAGATTGATGCTTGTTTTCTTCCCACCAGTAGATCATTTTAATGACAGTTTAATCAGCATCCCATGGGAACGAGTGGGGTGATGAGCGGGTTAGCATGCAGCATGTGGCTGGTTGTTCTGTCCATCAGCCTGTGACAGCTCCAGGCTCATTGGCGGCTGGCTGACTGGCACTCTGGATTCTGGCGCAGCAGTGCGCCCAGTTGAAGGTTAGGGGAGCTGGGAATAAAGAGTTCGCTCATCAGTGAGGGGTCGGGACGGGGTGCCTGAGCACTCTGGGACATAAGGAGGGAGGGTGAGAGGCATGTTGTATCCTGACACCCCTGGGACTGTGCTGCTCTACCTCTGACACTCCAGGAATCACAAGGTTAGCGCAGCTGGTAGCGAGGTTTGCCTCTGAAGCCCTGACATCTCAGCTCAGGACTGAAGGGGGGATGGTGTGTAACCCGGCACCAGGTACAGCAGGGGTCTCTTCTTTCTGTCTGTGCCCACATGCATGAGCACACCTGCTGTATATACAAGAACTTACTGCCATCCTTGAAAGAATGCTCACCACCACACACCATTCGCTCCACAGAGCTTACAGGGGTAACTTGAAACACAAGGTAAACAGCAGCAGGCACTCCAGGCATCTCCATACATGCGCTCATCCTCAGGCCCCTCAGCAGTTGTTCATGACCATCTGGCTCCTCTTTCTTATGAGGGATTAGAAGAGTCTGAGCTGAAGGGGGAGCTTCAGGCAGATTAGACCACTGTTGGGTGGAGCGGTCAAGATTGAGAGCGTAGCTCCTTCAGACAGCTCTTTGCTAAAGCCAACAATTATCAAACCAAATGGCCTTTGTGCTGTGACAATCTGTGGTTTAGTAGGAAGGGGAATCTGTTGTGCTCTCTCACACACACACACACACACACACACACACACACACACACACACACACACACACGCGCGGTGACCAGCTTGATAGGGTGATTGATGTTAAGCCCTATTGGTGTCAGCCTTGTGAGCATATCGGTGTAAGCGTTCTTGCTCGGAGCAAGGATTTCAGCCTCTTACTCTGCGGTGTGTCCTCGCCGCCGCCGCTGTTAATCTCTTCCATTCAAGATTCAATTTATTGTCCTGTGCTGCACTTATTTATCTTGTCCAGTGATACTGAATACCTTTGAAAAGCAAAAGATAAAAAAAGAGGCTTGAAAACACCACAAGGATGCCAAAATTCAAACACCATCACATGCGAGCTCATTTCCTGTTGTCGGACATGCTGATAGAGGTTGTACGGCAGCCAATGGGCATGTACCAGCTGTGCCATTATGGTGCCATATCAAAAGCCAAAGGCTCATTTGATATTCCTATTTAAAAGAAAAGTGTCAGCTCAGCAGTCTTGTCCTACAAGTAGAAGAGGGGTGGTAGTATCAAAGCAGCTTCTTTGTTAGAGGAGAGAAAACAAATGTGTTTAACATTCATGAATTCCGGTGCTTACTTGGGGGATTGCTGCAGGATTTATAAACCACTTGGTCTGAGGTAACAGAGGATTAGTTTCCCTATTGATTTAATCACTGAATTTGACATTTAAGGTTTCAAATGTTCTCTGACGCTACAAAGAGTGGAGCTATTGACAGACTCGAGGTGGTTTGTAAGAAGTGTATGTGAACGTCTGCATCTGGTTCAGTGGAACTCCATAAAGTGTTTCGCACAAGCTGTCCCCTTCCCCTGGGATGTGGATCTGAGGTGCTGGAACACTTTGCCTGGTTTTTATTCCCCGTATCGGCACATGAAGAGTTCAGTTGTGTATTATGGCTCAAGAAAGGATGTATTATAACAAACGTTCCTCTATTTTTATTCTCCTTTTTTACAAGAGGCACAGCTGAACTCCATCAGTCACTGCCAGGTGAAACACGGATTGGGGCGCAGGAAAATGGATGATGGTTGAGTGCGCTGTGCGAGATGATGAAACAAGCTGTCCGTGCAGAGCTGTCACATGTGTTTAATTCTGTCAATCCACCGTGAAAGGCTGGCTATTGAATTGGCTTTGAGATTGAAATGGCAGGATGCAGCATCAACCTCGGACAGTCTGTCCAACTCAATTTCCCGGCTCCAGCTATGATAAGATGGGCAGTCAGCGGATTTAATCACCGCTCAATACAACCAGTTGCAGGGTTTTAATCTGTTTGAGGCAAAACTCCAGTCTTTACATTTTTAAATATATATATTAGCACTTTATTCATTTGAAGCATCCCTTACAGACCTGTGGGCCTTGATTCAGAGTGGCTAACCTGCGTGGTAAATATCTCCATATGCCTACCTTTGTCCGGCACGTCGTCTGGGGAGATCGCTCTAATTTACACGTCTCTCTCTGGCTGCTTCGATTTCCCAGCCGTGTTGTGTAGCGCCTCTGAGCTCATTAGCTCATGTTGCAGATCAACTGGGATACAGAGCTGCTGTGTTTCACTCTAGGGGGTCGAGGTAATAGCGCAGGAGCAGGGGAGGTGCATTTTTTGAACACAGTGGGTAGGGGAGGAAGTTCTCCCATCGCGTCAGTCATCACTCGTTGAATGTGGTGGGCTTCGGTTCTGATTAGTTCGTGTTTGGTTTTGTGAAAGGAGGTGATTATGACACACATGAGGAATTAAGAGCTGCAACATCTTAAATGAGTTCACAATTTACGAGGATGGTGTATAAATAACCCGGCCTCTTAACACACAGAGCACAAGTGCAGAGCTAATAGAGTCAGAGAAATCTCTTTGTGCAATATCTGACATGAAGTTTGATGTTAGCTACTACCATAGCTTAAAGCAACAGGGCTGCAGGTGCACTTTAGCCCATTTGCTTCTGTGCCAGCTGTGTTGTGCTGACTTGTAGTGACGGGTGAACAACCCAGGAACAGATGAAATAACAGCTTTGCTCAATAGGAAATACAGTTCTGAGAAAACCTTAGTCTATGGTACATGACATTGATTCTTTACACCCTCCTTCACATTACAGCACAGTGTGTGTGGCTGTAGAGCCTGCATCTACTCCTATATCTGAACTCACTTATTGCCAGTTGAGGAAACACAGATTCACAGTGGCTAAATGTGTCGTCATCAATGCTTCAGCTGATAAAACATCTCACTATTCTCTACCACAGCCCCGGGATTCATCCTCTTTTCTCTACTCCAGCGTGCGGAAAACTGAGTTCTTGATTTTCTAAATATAGGCCAGAAGAGTTCAGAGAAGAGACAAAAGGAGAACGATGGAAAAGATTGTGTCATTAGTTCTGCATACATAAGCAGGATCTCCTGTAATGACTGTGTGCCACACTGTGTACCTCAGGCAGCAGGGGAAGGCAGCATCAGTGCTGTGTGGGCCATAATGTGTTTTTGTCACAGAACTGAAAGAAGAAAGTGTCCTCATAGGTCGTGTATTTGGTTTATTGATCAAAAAAAGTGCGATCCATTCCCTCTTTTAGTACCTTTATTCACATTTGACGGCAGCCTCCAGGCTTTCATTCAGAGGCTTTTCCACAAAACAAGCTTTTCTGTGCAGCCTCACAGCTGCATCATTTCATATTTCATAATGGAATTCAATTTGGTGTGAACTGATTGGTATTATCAAGCAAACTGTTGTGGAGAAATACAGTAGTCTGGCTGAATCCATGTTTGAAAATGAGTGCAATTACTGTAGCTTTTCAGCTGCCTTTGAACATTTCACATATCATGTAGTGACACTTTGCAGCGGCCGTGGACTTGTAGGGATTCAGTTGAGCTGCCAGCCAATAAAACAGACACGCAGAGCCCAGTGATTTGATCAGCTGAAGCTTTTGAAGTGCTGTTGTAGCCTCTGACTGTGACAAATATCTCTGAATGTGCGGCACCTTCATACTGCTTTGTTAGCCTTTTTCAGTGATGCAGAAGAGTCTGTTTTAATTTCAGTCTGTGGGTGCAAAACGTTTCGTTCAATACAAAGACTGATAGATTTATTGTTGCCACACATTATACAGAGTCTGCAATATACTGTACATATCTACATAAAGAGATTAAAGTCAGCAACACAAAAGGTAATTGTATTTGTGCTGCAAAACATGTTTCCACTTTCACATGAGAGACGCTGCAGATGAAACTGTATCCTCCCGTGTCCCTGCACTGCAGGAGCAACTATCAATTACTATACATCCTCATCTTCGCTTTTCATTCCAGGAACACCAATCGATGCTGATCTGCACCTAAGCAATGAATTTATGCAGAAATTTAGAACCGCTTGCTAGTTCAACTACTCAGCATTTTTTGACACCTAAAGGCAAATTACGGTGAAATCAATGTTCCCCAGTCAGTCTGCACCTCCGGCTCTGCTGAGGAGGTATCATTTTCATGCTCTTCTGAGAGCAGAACGGATTCCTTTTAGATTACCTACCTCATGTTTAATTAACAGTATATGGTATGTGTATATTAACTAGCAGCAGAGCCATAAGCTGTGCACATTCTGTGTTTTAAAAGTTGTTTTAGTGAATCCACAGGCAATAATTTCCTGCTGAAACGGTCATGTGGAAACGCTGTTGCCCTGGAAATTAAGCCAATCAGAAGACGAGCTTTGGCGTCTTGGGTCCAGCTGCCTAAGTTCTCCAGAGGTTATGAGCTGTAGGCTGAGGATGCATCGATAGCTGGCTCTGAGGCCTATTTCCCCAGGGTCACTCCTTCAATTGATTCAATTGGGTCTTATTCTTTTTCCCACCACAGACCCTCGAACAACCCACATCGCATCCTCCAGAGCTTGTTTCCGCTCATCTATGTCCTTCCCCTTTCTCAACAACATTTACAGACCCAGGACTGCAGCACAATACATTGAGCCATGGGAAGCAGATTGACTTTGAATCTGTGTATTTTACATGTGCCATCTTGAATTTGGGTCAGGGACTCAGGCATTCACTGCTTGAATGGTAATGAGCCCAGGACACGTCTCCAGCAGGGCTCCAGCACGCATGGAGGCACACACTCCTCCACGTTGTTAGCCGTGACAAATGAGAGACGGATTTATGCCTAAACATTCGAGCATTTATTGATTTATTTAGCTGAACCGCAGCAGATTACTGCTGTGTTATAACTCGGCCATAAAATGCGACATATTGTGGCTTTTTAGATGGAAATTCATCAGTGCATGCGCTGACTACATGATCTGAATGCCTGACGTGTTTTTATTGCTCTGTTTTAATGGGGAAATCTCACATAATACGCAACATACTGTACGATTCAGCCCATCAGCTCCTGCATTCGGCTGTTTGTTGTGATGTGAAATGGATGCATAGCTTGTTGTTTTCAGACCCAGATCTTCATCAGAGCAGGTTGCTGCGGTGCTCTCGTTACGTCTGATCCAATTTGAGCTCCACTCTCATTTGATGTGCATGAGGTGTGCTCACAACCAGCTCTGATATTTTCCCCGAAGAGGAAAATGCAGTTACTAGTCAAGATGCTTCACTGCTACAGTCACAAGATAACTGACTGGCTGACAGATTGTGTAAACCTAACAGGGATTATTGCCGTTCCTCCTGCATGCAGATTCATCCTCCTCCTTATCACAGCCGCTTTTAAACTGTCCCCTCGACTTTGCCCGAGTCTTATCACACGACTGAAGCAAATGTTCCTGCTTGTTTATTTTACACCAATTTGCAATTACCAGTGTTACTGGCAGACATGAAAGAGCATTTGCTTTAGGTATCTGTTCTGTTTCAGAAGATATCAGGGTTTATGTCTCCTGAAATCTGAAGCAGTCTGGCTGCCTGCAGCATGAAAAGTCTCATATTAAAAGGAGGTTTGTGAAATCACTTTGGTGCTCTATCTGGGGCACAGAGGGAATCTCACAGCTTACTTTTCACACAAGATTTGATCGTTTTATTAGAGGAATGCAGGATCCATACCGGGAAGATGTCAGAATTGTTAATATTCACCTGAGATGATGAAGGATCGGGCTGCTCATGTCTGTGTTATAAATCGCGTCTGTCACCAAATATGAATCATTTGAATCATGCAGCAAACATTATCTATTTCATCCATCCATCCATCCATCCATCAGTTATCTACACCGCTTATCCTGTTCAGGGTCACGGGGGGCTAGAGCCTATCAGCTGTCATTGGGCGAGCAGCGGGGTTACACCCTGGACTGATCAATCACAGTGCTGACACGCAGAGACAGACAACCTTTCACACTCACACCTACGGGCAATATAGAGCCAATGAACCTAACGAGCATGTCTTTGGACTGTGGGAGGAAGCCGGAGTACACGGAGGGAACCCAAGCATGCACGGGGAGAACATGCAGACTCCACACAGAAAGACGCTCGACGTCCGAACCGGGACTCGAACCAGGAACCATCTGGCTGTGAGGCACTAACCACTGCACCACCGTGCACCGTCATAAAAATGTATGAGCGGCTGTTCTGCTATAGTTTCAATTTTATATTGTTAACAACCTTTGGTTTATTTTGCAGCATGCAATGACTTGAATGAATATTTCTCTATAAACAGCATGTACATGATTATGTTCATGTGCTGTTGTCGGACGTTCTTAATAAAAGATGAAACAAAGTGAGAAATTGGTGCCGCGACTGGCCGTGTGTCATTAGCAGTCCCTGTCAGTCGTCATTTTTTCTGCACAGATGTCTCCATTTCTCTTATTAAGCCACCAGGGCTTCAGTAATGGCCGACTTGGGGTGGCGGCAGAATACAAAAGAGTGAGTCAGAGTGGAGCTCGGTGTGGGCAGACCGAAGTTGGGGAAAGGAGTCTAATCTGAGAAGTCGATTATGGGGTCATCGGCACCATCAGTGGATGATCTCATTCATCCATAGTGAGCCGGAGTAATTATTAACATTCACCTCCTGCCCGTGTGTGCACAGACAAACCCCCTCCTGTGTGCTGTTCAGTGATCATTTCAGCAAAGGACGCTGCAGCGTGTTTGGGGTCAGCCCATTAATGCCCCCTCCATTTCATGCACATTTCTACTATTTCATGGTTTGTCATTTTACATCTCCATCATGACAGCATTTTGAGTCCGCTGTTTGGTTGCACGAACATTTCTTGAGCACAGTTTACAAAGTGAAATGGGACAGATGGGGCTGGCCAGATTTTTCTACCCAGTCCCCATCTGAGAGGACAGACTGGCAGACCCAAAATGCTGTGCTTCTCCCGGGTGGGATGAAGCGAAGCAGAAAGGCAGAGCGAGGGGGTGGGGGGGGGGGGGGGGGACCTCTTCCCAAGAGCAAGCGAGGTAAACACGTTGATGTTTGTTGACAGCTCTCTGAGAGGTGAGTCACTCTTAAATCTTACTCCCTCTCCTCCCTGGCTTCGGCAATATTTCCTCCTGGGAACAAACCTGAAAATCATTTGAGGTCTTTTAGGAAAAAAAAACGTTTGAATTCAGTTCATGTCATGAAAATATTGATCGGAATATATTAACAAAAAACAACTAGAGATGAGTGTGAATTCACTGCTGTTTTTTTCCTGACTTTTTACAGCCAGGTGACACGTCTGTGTTTGATAAATAGCCAGGTATTAGCCCCTAGTGTTCTGCACACCATTAATTATGTGTCAAAGCTCACACCTGATTAAAGCAATGAAGAGCACTGTTGAACTCACTCCTGTGAAACAGTCACTCGTGCTACTTTAGGTGGGCGACATCAGACGAGATGTGTTCTACTGAAGTGGCAGCCACCTCTGGTCTTCACTCTAGAGCTGTGCTTGGCCTGAGATCAAGGCCTGCGCCTGGCTTGTGCCTGTGTCACACTCAGACCCATTCATTTATCCGCTTGTGCAGAATTTAAGACAAGAAACAAACCCGAGAGCCAGACTGTATTCTTATTACTCTCATTTAAAGACAAAGTTACTACATTGTGTACACAAGCTTTAGAAGGGCTTTCTCATAAATCAAAAATAACTTATCTGACAACCGGAATATACCGGCAAATATCCTGTAAATAACTTCTATCTGGCCGATAAGCCAAAGCTTCAGTGGCCAAACACACAAACCGTGTATCTCAGAGGTTCGTACATTTTGCCTTTTTCTTGTCTCAGCCAGATGAACACGGCTGCGTAACTTAAAATGTCCCAACCATCAGGAATAAGACTAGACAGTTCCAGGCGCTATCCCAATGCTCTTAAAGGGTAGGAGGAGGTTTTTATCCATTTTCACAAGAAGAACCATCAATGCATCTATTACTGATGCTTCCTCTACGTCTACCTGCAGCACAAGATATGCACCAGCACAGACGAAGGAGCCAGAGAAAGAGAGCATATTATACATGAGCAGCTGTGGCTCAGCGGTAGAGGCGGTCATCTCTCGTTCGCAAGGTCGGGGGTTCGATCCCTGACTGCTACAGTCACCGTTTACAGTTCATTCAAAATGCAGCTGCCAGATTAACTAGAACCAGTCGTAGGTCCCATATCCCCCCTGTTCTTGCATCCCTCCATTGGCTTCCTGTAAAAGTCAGAATAAACTACCTGATCCTGTTAATGACATATAAAGCCCTGCATGACCTCGCCCCCAGTTACATTTCAGAGCTTCTAGTCCCATATTCTTCTCCTCGTCCTCTCCGCTCTTCTAATCTCGGCCTGCTATCAATCCTGCATTCTAATACCAGAACAAAAGGTGATCGTGCATTTGCTCTATTAGCCCCGACAAGCTTTCTTGTAGCTCCCCATCCTTTTCTTGTGTTTAAGTTTGTTCTTGTTTTTTGCCTCGTTTGTTTTTGTGATTTTGCCTTTTGTTTATTTGTTTTTTTTTCCGTGTTTGAGAAGCATTTTGTAACCTGGTGTTTTAAAAAGTGCTCGATAAATAAAGCTTTACTTACTTATATGTTGAAGTGTCCTTGGGCCAGACACTGAACCCCAAATTGTTGCCCTGAAGGCAGAGCCGCCCGATATGAATGTGCATAGATCTGATTGGAGAGTGGCACTTAGGCCTTTGTCATCAGTGTGTAAATGTGAGAGGGTGGATGTGACGGGGTGTAAAAGCAGCTTTGAGCGGGCGGAAGACTAGAAAAGCACGAGATAAGTACAGATCATTTACATTTGAATATAGCGCGACCCAGCCCGACCAAAGCCTGTAGCTTTTTGGGGGGAAATGTACCTCCTCCTGACCAGTCACATGACCTTTTACAGGAGCCTGTCGGGTCCACATCAAACCTCACTTCAGTGTAAACAGAGAATTCTGCTGCTGATAATGTTAGCTCAGTCTGTGTGTACTATATCTATTTTGGAGTTCCTTGCATTAGTGAAACACCCAGCGGGCGCGCTGATATTTAGAGGGATAAATAAGCAGTGGCTGAACGCAGGTGTGCCCACAGAGACACTGTTACACAAAAGACTTAAACTCTCACTAAATAAGTAAGTTGCTCTTTCCTTTCCACTGCGCTCAACTCCCCAGCCTGATTAGCTGTGCTAAGAACATACAGCAGAGTTTAGGTTCATTTTCTGCATTATTCATCTCTAACCCACAAAGGCCTTTAAAACTCTGTAACGCCGTGCTGGGCTTTATGAGAGTAATTAAGCATATTAACCATATCATAATGGAGTGAACAGCCCTCCTTCATTTATTCATTGATTCATTCATTATGTATCAAACTCTGTCTGTGTATTTCATGTACACACAGCCAGAGCTACATACTCTGTGGTGTATACACATGTATGCAGTTTACGCACACAGACTGCAGCTGTATTAGCAACAAGCAGCAACCGGAGTCTGAGCTGTGAGAGGAGATGATTTGAGTATGAAATGCTGATCTTAGAAGAACAATGGAAGTCCTCTTCCCACACATGAAGGCTGAAGCGTCTCTTTGCCGGCCTCCGTCAATACTATTGAGAGCCCAGTAATTGGCATGTAAACGCACATCTCTGTTTGCTTTAGTAGGAAAGCATTCTCACATCTTCAGAAGCCTCCTTCTCTCCGGTTCCTTTTTCCTTGATGTGCTTACCTTGCAAAAGAGATGTGAGGGGAAAATATTGTCCCGCAGCATGTTTTCACTCCGTCTTTAATTCCTTCACAGTCCGTTGGAGAGATGAAGGGATTTCACTGTACTCCTGTCGTTTCTTTATCTGCCACCGTCAGACAGTCTTTTCTAATGGGCCTCCTTAGACGTGGTGCTGGTTTAAAACTACAGGTGAATAGTTTACCAGTGAGGACAAACACGCTAAACTGACCGTTCTCAGACACGTCACTCCATCCTGTTAATTTTGACCGTAAAAAATGTCTTCAATGTGGACGATTCACAAGAGGAGCTCTGATTAAAGCGAGAAATCTCCTCAAAGAAATCACATTTCACGCTGGCCTACATCAGAATGGCTTTATTAGCCTGGTTTAGCCGCTGATCCAGTAGAAGGCACTCTGGCTGTTCTTCATATTAACTGTGGTGGGCGGTCAGCTTTATCGCGCGTACAATTCATCTCTGATCAGCAGTTTCCGTTCTCGTTGGTGAGACGAGAATAGCTTCAAACAAAGACGCTTTTATTTGCAGAGGATGTGCTCTGTTAGACAAACAAAACATCAATATGCTTTGAAACAGTTTCACTCTGCATCAGTGCTTGTTACAGCGAGATGGAGAGGGCAGCTGCAGGGATTCAGATCTTCATTCTATCAGAGTCCATCTCACATGCAGGCCGGAGCGTCTGCGGAGATCCACAGTGTTTGTGCGAGCGATGATGGGGAGCGTTGCAGGAGAGCAGAGGCACAGAGCTGCCTGCAGTTTGCTTTTTGTGTGTCTGCATAATACATGCACTTGACGTGACTGATACTAAGAAGGCAGGCAAGGTTAGGTGAGCGTGGCTCATGTATATTCATACCCCCGGCTTTAAATTCATGTGCATTTAAATGCTGCGTTTGCTGTTTGTACTTCGCAACACGGAGTTGAGCAGAACAAACAGCAGAAGTTGTTCCCGGTTAACAGCTTTGCTTCAGTGCTGTCAGTCACACACGGATCTCACCGACCAGTCTGTGCATATAATCATCTATTACAGTCATTCTGATAATACAGCTGGTTTGCTGATCACCCATTGTTCTTTTTAGAGTGTTATTGTCAGTGCTGCGAGGCAAGCAAAAGCTTCTTTAAGAGAGGAGGAAAGTGAAACAGGAGGTTGCCTTGCAGTGTCTGCACAATTAAGACCACTGTCTCAACCTCAGCAGAGATGTGACCTGTTCTTTACTGCCTCAGAGACTCACAGAAATAGATCTTTTTTGCGTCAGTAAAATCTGAGTTTAAAAAAAATCATGCATTCAGTCTTTTTCCAGCTTTATAATCTGCTGTGTGCGTATGTGTGTGATTCAGCATCTTTTAAGGACGTTTTTAAGAAATGCCTTCATATTTATTCTCTCCTTTCTTTCTCAGTATTTGTAACTTATTAATGTCCCGTCGTCTTTTCTCTGGCGAACGCTCCAAGTGTTATGTGACTGAAGTTGGCATGGAGGACTATGGGGGCTCTACAAGTGAGTTAGTGTCACTTTGTTCAGAGAAACGGTCTGTCACATGGTTCAGAAAAATGGTTTATGGTAAGAAATGAACAGACAAGGTGTCAGACGATGGGAGGTGAGGTGAAATACAGCGAGATGAGGTTGTTTTAAATGCAAATCTAACATCTCAACAAGGCATTTAATTTGCCTATTAGAGATCAATGCTGATCTATGTCACCTCTATCGATCACAATGCCCCCGTCCAATCCTGTCCCCTTGTGATTCCCCCAGAGGTCTCCCTCTCTGCAGACTGCGTGGTGCACAATGGAGAGCCTGAGCTGTAGCATCTACAACCACACTCAGCTTTTTCCATGTCATAAACACTAACTCATTACGCTGCAGATACCCAATCACATATGGGCCGTGGAGTGCACACAGGGGGTAACTAAAGCAGCTGAAGAGGAACAAATGGGCACCATCAGCAGCTGTACTAATAATACCCTCTCCTCATGTTCTCTGATATTAACTAATAGAAATGGAAACAAACCTGAGTCTGAGCTGATGCTTTCAGGCAGTGTTTCTCTAATGGAAAAGCACACATTTCAACATGTACACACGAGGTATAAATATTGCCACAGAAGCAGCTCGTGTAATCAGCCGAGCTCGGTCTGAAGCGGCCTCTGGACACGGCGATAAGTCGTGATGGCATGGATCAGCTTTAGCTCTATCTTCTGCCTCATTTGTTCCTGTCTAAACGAGATAGGGCTGCTATCTGCTGGCTGCCGTCCTGCGGTGACAGAGTGACAAAACGGCAGGCTCTTTAGAAGCATCACCTGTGTGGTGTGCGTGGGCTACAGCAGACTTGTCACTTCACCATTATCCTGCCCAAACTCCCAGGATGGAGGACAATTAGAGGACAAAGCCGGCAGGAGATGGGCATGCTAGAAGCATGACAAGACAGCGGGGAGCCACGGAGCGAATTAACTGAACCGACACCTGTGATGTTGTTAGTGCAGGTGGACAGGTGGACAGGCAGATAGTCTTTCTCTTGAAAGTGTCCCTGTCACTGTGGCAGCCGCAGGGGAGGTCCACGAGATGGACCGGGATGTTGCTGCCGGCTTTCAGCGAGAAGTGCTCTCTAAACACTCTTTGTATCTGGAGACATCTCAGGTGGCCTACTTGAGAGACGCCCTGCACAGCACTTGTTTAAACGTGTGTGTAATCTAGAGACATTCCCTGGTAAACAAGCCCTTTCTGAGGAGGGCTATTTGCATGCTAAAGCAGAAGAAAGCGAGGAATAAGGAGGGAGGAGCGAAGCACCTGTTGAGGAGCGTCTGCTGGATGTGCTTTGATTTATGAAGGGAAGCAGTCTTGCTCAATCCCTCACGCTCCTCCTGAGATCTGAGTGTTTTTCATCGACTTTCAAAGGACTTTTACTGTTTCCTTTCTTGCACACAGGCTGGCTGTAGTGAGTGCAACAAAGCTAAACAACTAACGAGTCCAGGCATAATTAAGACAAAGCTTGTACCTCAGTGTCAGTGCTTTGCAGTGCTTTCACATTGTTAATTATATTCTCGCTCAGACAGTCCAGACATCAAATTCATAACTATGAATGTGGCAAAACTCCTTTAATTGTAATTATCGAGCAAGAGGTGAAAACATCTGCACCTAACACACCTTTACACGGTAGTTCAGTGTAAAAATAACCTTTGCTGTGTAGTTTAATGCTTCTAAGATCCACTTTGTAGCCGTGACTCAAAGGAGACTGTTTCTTAATCTATCCAGGACCGTCTGGAGAGCAGGTTGTTGGCTGAGTATTAATAGCATGAAGAGCAAACTGATATTATGTGTGCCGCCCTGCATGAGGCAGCCCAGGTTATCAGCTCAGTGACTGTGTGCTGTAGCAGGACCAGACTCAGCAGTAATGGCAAATCTTCTGATATTATCCACATCTCTGCACAATCTTCCCTCTGCAGGCTGTTCTATTACGCTGTAAATGAAGAGTGAGAGAGGTCAGGGCAGTCAAATAAACAATTTTAGGTGGAGAATTTCATTATGTGTGGATCGAAGAGAATGGTTTGCTGGGAGATTTGTCTCCTCAATTAACCGCTGCCTGCAGCTGCACGTGGGATCTTCTTGTCTCTCGTCCGCAGTGATCAGCCAGGAGAACGTTCTCGGGTGTCGGAGAACTTCTGCTTTGTTATTTGCCGTTCCTGCTGCTCAAAGACCATTCCTCCTTTTGTTAGCTCTGCAGCAACACTTGGTGGCCAACACAGGTCTTCCTCTCCTATATTGCTTTGTTTTATGTTTCTCAAGGTGACAACAGTATGCAAAATAGCACCAAGCTACACATGCTCCAACAAGGAGACAGATGTGGAGACTAACAAGAACACTCGCATACAGCAGACACACAAATTCACACACAGGTGTTTCATAGCTCTCAGGCTTAGCGAAGAGAGATTAGCCCTTTTTTCTGCCTTGAAGCTCATCCTATATCGAAGAAATGCAAATTTAGATTGTTTAAGAGCGATGTTTGAAGGAGAACACTCATCTAAATGCAAATTGTATCCATGCACTCGGTGTCAGCTGTGTATCTCTGTGTTCCTCATCAATAATTTAAAAAATCAGTAAATCATGTTGCATAATAAATCAAATAAAAAAGGTGGATTATTGCATCAAACTGTGACCAGATACGTATTTTATCATCCTGTTTACATTCTGATTTAAGAACATGCATTTGGTGATTTATTGATACTTTATCCAGAGCCACCTTTATGTCAACAAGACTCGGTCAAAACCTCGTATGTGGCTGACCGCATCAGGTCAGTGTGCGCTTTTGTGCACAATGTGTTACAAGGACGTGTTGGAAAGCAGGTGCGCGCTGCGGACGTAGGTGAGGACAGCGGGCGAGCAGCGGACGAGCAACCCCGCATACTCCCCGAACAAAGAATCCAGAGCCGGACAGACAGAGAGTCGCGTCAGTGGAGGTCCAATATGCTCCATGATCCACCATTGCGATGTCGCAACTCTCTCTCTCTACGGCTGTGAAAGTACCGTCACTCAGTCAGTCACATACAGACCTGTGTGTAGGGCTGAGCCCAGCAGTCAGCCAAAAATGTTAACATACTTAGCATGGGGATGAACATGATAGCATTTAGCTCAGTTTATAGACTGCAGATTTCATGCCAACTATTTTGATATTAAATTTGTTAGTAATTTTTCATGCAAATGACAATTTCAAGCTTTGTTTTACTTTTTTTTTTTTTTCGTCTCAAGTTGTAGTAAATAAAAGATTCATGAGTTTTGGACCGATGATCGGGCAAAACAAGACATTGGATGACATCTCCTTTTGCTTTGGGCACTGATGGGCTTCTGATGTTTTACAGAGCAAAGAATTGACTCATTTATGGAGACAATCATCTCCAGAAATAATGAATATTAAAAATAATTGATGGTTCCACTCCGGGCTGTTACTTTTCTTTGAAGGTTTTGCAGCATGTGTAATCCAAACCTTGCCTTGTATGTTCAGTAACAAACACTGTTTGATAGAAACAATGAATCTCACTGCTTTCTGTCATCATTCTGCTTTTGATTGGAGATAGAGCCAACACATCAGATGTTGTTTACCCAGGACAGCCACATGAAGCCTGGGTTCGCTCTGTGTCTGAGAGCATCATGAGCTGCATCCAGCCCGATGGCGGCTGCAGCAGAGAGGCCTCACACTCAATGATGGAGGGCAGAGGGAGGAGTAGACTGCTGACGAGACAGGTGTTTACCATAGTAATGTGGAGAGGAAGCAAAGAGCTGCAGAAATATTGTTTACAGCTGCCCTCCTTCACAGTCAAACGTATCAGCGGTCATTCCTCTGGTTTGTATACCTCTGTGCTCCTCTCTCATGTGCGCCACATTACTGGGTTCACATTGCTTACCTCAACCGTGATGAAGTGCAAAGAACCTGGACTGGATTAACGTCTGCTTTTCAATCGACAGACATCAGCATCATATTTGTTACAATTATTATTATCGTTACCTCTGTGTGACTTTCTGACTCCATTTGTTAGTCAGATTTGACAGAGTGATTGCACATAATGGAAACCACCGTCCACGCTTTCAGCAGAGGCCAATGTGGAGTTAATGTTGTTTAAAAACGTGTTTCTCTTTGATTTAATTTATACCTTTTGTTCCACAGACACACCCTCGTGTGTTTCTCCCATGAGAACATCCGTCAGCTGGATGAAACAGATATTAATGAAAGATTTAACATCTGTTTGCTGTTGTACCTTCAGCTCTGGTTTCATTTTCTCATGTGGTGCTGTGTTTCAGACATTCAGAAAATATTCATCACGTCAAAGCCAAGAGCTCGTAGAGAGATGTTTTAATAACAACCGAGCCAGAAATCAGATTCTGATTATAATTTAGCTGATTTGGGACATGTTGGTGGTGACTCTTGTAGCTCCAACGTTAAACTTGTGTTCACCAAGCACATGTTTTTCATGCTGTGAGCGGACATAACTTCATTTTCCAGAGCTGAGTTGCTGAGGGGTGAGCCATCTCGCATCTTTACTATCTCTGCTGAGATTTGCAAAACAGCGACCAAGAAGAGACAGCTAAACAAAACATGGCAAAATGGTGGCAGTCGATGCAACACCATCGCATCCTAAAACTTGTCAAGTCTGGGAGCTTTTCAGCCTCAATGCTGCAGAGAAAGGATCGCCTGTTTGTAAAGCCGACCTTGTTTATCACAGGAGCACGTCGGTGATGTGCGAGCATTTGAAAAGAAGGCACGATGGACTCGCCCAGATGAGATAATCAGCTTCTCGGCTAGCTAACGTTAGCCATCTAAAGATGGAGTTGTATTGGCTCTAATATTAATATAACACTGCAGTGCTATAGAAAGAACCTGACGCATCTCTCTTTGAAACATCATCAGTCCAAAGTCAGAGCCACGCTGTGATTCTGCTCTCATTTACATTTTCAGTCCCTCACCTTAAACCCTTCATCTCTCTCTCTCTCCTTCTCATCTCTTGTTCTTCCTCCTTTTAATCTCTTCTGTATCAGTTGGAGCCGAATCACAGCACATATTTCTGAATGAAGAACTTATATTTATTGTCTTTATAGTTAGTTAGCACATGCTTAATAGAACCTCCAACTACATTTAAAGCTGCGAGTTAATAAGAGCCATTCAGTCATTGTGCAATTCATCATTTGATTAGTCAATTAATCGTTTCAATAATCAATGACTGGCTGACCCCCAAAACAGTCGTTAACTGCAGCCCTATGAAGGCAACATACACGTATGCTCTTCCTTTGCAGAGAGTAAGATGATAAGGTTGATACCATGTACGTTGTCTGTATGCTAATAATGAAACGTGAACAACTTGTTAGCTTAACTTAGTGAACAGGCTGAGAACAGAGCTGAAGACAGCTAGCCTAGCATCTTCTGATGTAAGCTAACATCTGCAGAGGTTACCTTATAAGATGGTGTTTATTGTTTGTTTGTTGTTTTATTTTATTTTATTTTTTTATTATTACACATAAAGAAAAATACACAGACACAAGCAAACAAACAAACAGTATGTACATACATGTCTAAATACATTCGCATACATACAGAAAAACAAAATACTTTGTACCTTAATTCAGAAACCAAAAATGATTTATTTCTGGATAACATGAGATCATCAGAAAGTCATCCCCCTGTATCCCCGGTTTTTGATCATGTCAGGATCTCCCATTTACTTTTATTGCATTTTTTACTTTTTCGGAATCAGCTTTTCTTCCAGTTTTTTTTTTGTTTCCAGTCTAAATGCTGAACTAGCTTTAGCCTCACATTTACTGTGCAGACGTTAAAGCAGCACCTGCAGAGAATAGACTGAACGGTCTGTCGTAAACATGTACTGCACTGTTCCAGAAATCCAAGCTGACGTTCACGCCAATTACGCAAACATTTGTACCAAAGCATTCTGGGAAATTGCTTTATAAGTAAAGTATAATCACCAAAGACCAGACAGACTGAGGGAAAATGTTTGTACCAAAAAATAAGCAGAGCTTTTTCATGTTGATGTTAAACTTTTGTGTGAGAAAAGAACATTTCTCTGTTTCCTTAAAGCCCTAAAGCAAAGCCAGGAGTCCCAGCAGCCCAGTGACAGCTATGTGGAGCTGACTATAAACCCCTCTGGGTGCAATGTCAAAGCTAATCTCTCATTTTGGTATATCCTGTACCCAAGAGTAGATCATTTTAGGTCTAAACATGGTCACAAATGTTGTTTTAAAGAAGGATCTGCACATGTTTTATATTTAATAATCAACCCCCACAGTTTAGCTCCTGACATTTCCTCTCAGAGAGTGTGGGTCACGTGGAGTACTAAAACTTCTTTCTCTCTGACTCAGTCATCCTCTGGTTTTAGCTGACATCCCTCACCCTCCCCTCTTCGCAGCATTGCTGTTATCACACAGCACAGCCCTCCATGTCACACACTCATACACACACAGGCATTAGTGTATGCATATATTCAAAAGATGATGTCTGCAGCCAAGTATCCTATTAACCTCCAGAGAAATTAGCTTTTGTCGACGTTTCACGGCCCTTGAATTTCCGATTTTGACACCCATTAAATGCAAACTGTATCAAAAATAGTTTAATCCTAAAAAGAATGAACATGAAAGGGTTTTAATAAAGATGGTAAATTGTAATTGAGACTTGGATATATTTAAAGCAATCCAAAGTATTTGGCATTTCTTTTCCTGAGGAGCTTGCCGGCTGTCTAGAATAGAAAATGCTCTGACAGAGGGATAATTGAATTGACCATCTTCCCCGCCCACCGCTATCCGCCTTCGCTTCACACCTCCTCTGTGTCGGTGCAGCAGATAGTGATTTCTTTGAGCTTCAGAGAGAAAATACTAAGATGGGAGTGTATTGATCATTCTTCTCGAGAGTGGAGCTTCACAGATCACTGACTTTCCTAGGCAGCCAACATTTCTGCTCTGGAAGGGATGCTCTTCACATCCAGCCTCTGGTTATCTCCCACTGAGAGCAGCGGCTGCTAAGAGGCTTTACCTTATCACTGTCCGGAATATAAATCACCTTTTATACACCTGTTCTCTTCAGAATAAACAAAGCAGGGGGATATCAGCTGCCCGGCGTCTGCTGCGCCTGTTTTTCGCAGCCTCATCACTTGGTGAAAACAAGGGTAATGAAATATTACGAAGGATCCAAAGTTTAGAAACAGGAATGGAGCTCAGTGAGCGGGCATCAGTTTCCAGTAGTCCGTACAGAGTTAGTTATCCTGCAGAGGAATATAAGAAGACAGAGGCAGAGATACAATCATTAATAATTGATACCCATGCAGGCAGATAGCAGAGAAGTGAGGACCCTGTCTGTGCAGGTGAGATCTGCAGGAAAAGTTCTGCTAAATGGATATTTTAACACCGTCGGTCCTGGCATCTTTTTACAGCAGCAGTCTGAGGTTAATAAGAATGATGTGTTAGTATCAGGATGAGAGCAGTGCGGCAGAACAACAAGGACATGTTTACATTTCAGACATTTTAGATAACGTAGCAGTCAGGCTGTCGGGTTAGCTGCTTGTACCGCTTCACTGTTTCACATCAGGCCGGAGCTCTGCAGCCCACAGTCTGCTTACAAGCTGTGGCCGCTGCTTACACAGTATGACTGCATGCATACGAGAGTATGCTAATGTATGTGCAGTCGTGTTTACTGAGGCAAACTCCCCCCTTTTTTCTCCTGTAAATAGTTTGGATGTGATGGAGCAGCTTTGTTTAGTGTATGAACGCTCAGTAATGATGCATGTGACATTCTGTGCGCTGATGAAAGGGCAAAACATGAGAAATAAGCCTAAACGTGCGTTTTTGTCCCGTTTCAGCACATTCTGGAATTAGCAACATACAATGGTTTCTGGCCTTAATATTTCAGAAGCGAGCAGCTTGGCAAGGCGCCATCTCCCTCCGGGCAGAATGTGGAAACCAAATGCAGTGATGTGTCAAAGCGAGTTCCTGTAACAGCCCACTAACAGAAGGATGCGCTTGTGTGTGCGCGTCTGAATACACTGTATGTATACGTCTGTGTATGCTCTCGCTGTGCGTAGTTGGACTATCCTGGATAGGCAATCATGCAGAACAACTATAGTTCCTCCAGCGGCGATGCACCGACTTCATCTCTGCATGACCTCCTATGGTGTGTTCTCATCTCCCGGTAATTACGAGCCAATTATCTTCACTGTGCAGCTGTGATCAGATGCCACAGAGAAGAATAGAGTCTTGACATGTTGACACAGATTCTTTTATATTCACCACATCTTCTGGAGTGTGTGTGTGTGTGTGTGTGTGTGTGTGTGTGTGTGTGTGCATGGTTTTTTATAAATACCTACTTGACAGTAATGGGCTCAGTTTGAGAAGAGAGCCAGGCAGGGTTGCTGGGTCAGATGTTCACATTAGCAGCTCTAGACCTGGGAGTGTTTGAATTTTAATCAGGTCTAACAAATGCACGACGGGGGTGCCCGCCGCCTGTTGATACGTCAGCTGTAATTTCCATTTTTATCCTCCATGGCTAGTCCAACCATTTAATTCTCAGTGTTGTGTCCCAGAAGATCTGACTTGGAGCTGATTACAGGGGATCTCATTATAACAAAAGACAAACCACAGCAGTAATGATGGGGAGAGCTCGCACCCACATCCCGCACCTCCACATCTTACCAATTATTAGTGTGGGGAGACGATTTCTTCCCTTCCTGCCTCTGCTCTTGCTCTCTCTCTTTTTCATGTACAGCAGGTAGCTTTATATTAAAGCTCAGTGCAGCCTACAGACTCGGAGATCAGCTCCGTTTAAAATCACAACACCTCTCAGCCTGGCACGATTAAGAGATACCAGAAGCACAGGAACATTGCAAAGCTGTGCAGCTGAAAACAGCACAAAGATGCCAATTTAGATGTGATTTTGTCTTGTTCTGAAGTCCAGCTTGTCTAATAGCAGCAGGGACAGGAGATGGAGCAGAGAGCGGTTATTGCCTCCAGTGTGTTATCATTCAGCAGCACCTAACAGCTGAATGCGGTAGATCTAAAGGATTGGAGGGAATGTTGGGTAACAGCGGGTGATTCTTCATCCGGCCACACTGTCTGCTCAGGGTCTGGCACATACACAGACAGGTAGGCTGTTTCTGAATCCCATCCTGCAAGTTATCCAGCTGAATCTTAATGCGCATGCATCTGCAGCACAGAGGAAACAAGAGCTGCCACCTGCAGCAGCCCAGCCAGCCCTCATGCATTCATGATAAGATACACTGCATGTTTTATTCATGACCACAAAGTTTTCCTTCCCACTGAGAGACCAAAAATACTAACCAAAAATCATTTCAAACATCCTGTTAATTAACTGCAAGCTGAAGTGAGTGCCTGACTCCAGAGGCTCGGCTGGCTCCGCCGTGCAATCTTATTTTTGTGCGTTTTCCGCTGCAATCCTCTGTCCCCGGTGTGCCGTACTGAGGTCGCACAGCACTAATAGGCAGGCTCAATCAAGAGGAAAATTAAGTGTGCACAACAATGCCAAATGGAGTGTTTCGCTCCTGTAATGACTATATAAGTCAATGAAATGTCGGGGCGTGCGACTAATGGGCAGTGTGATAGTCACAATGCATTTCAATATTCCAGTCGGCCTGCATTGGATTTTCTTTTATTGTATTATTCCACATTTTCAGGGTGAGATTGCTTGTTGGGGCACGTCTGTGGAATGAATCTATAATTTGATCTCTTTATGCTTCTGTCAGCATTCTTGTCATAACATATTCAAAACAAAACACTTGAGCTTGAACTTGTGCCAGTCGAGGAAAGTTTAAAGGCCTGCTGAAGTGGAAATGGATGAAATACATGACGCATCATTTGTTTGAGAGCGACGTGTTGGCGATCCACATTCCAAAGCTCTGTAAGTGTTTGCACGCTGAAACCTACACATTGTTTCACCTGTCAACAAGAAGTATTGACAGTCATTCATTATTCATCCGCAAAATTGCAGCTCAACCACTTTCTGGTTTGACAAATGAGCAACATGCAGCGATTTGTAGAAACCATTTAAGACTTTAAGACTGACTAGAAAACCAGCGTGGCCATCTGAGGAGTTTTCCTGAGACAAGTCAGCAGGTTAAATTTATCCCATGTGGCGTCCCTACACTAAGAGTCTTTATTTTTATCCGACCCTTCATCTTTGCTCACCGAATCATAATTGCTGCTCCTTTTTTCAAAGCAGTGAGTGTGTGA
This sequence comes from Semicossyphus pulcher, assembly GCF_022749685.1. Classification (NCBI taxonomy): domain Eukaryota; kingdom Metazoa; phylum Chordata; class Actinopteri; order Labriformes; family Labridae; genus Semicossyphus; species Semicossyphus pulcher. Next base: position 28,220,494 of record NW_027211759.1, on the reverse strand, counting down.
GCTCCGACCCAAACACCCACCCGGAGGCAGGAGATGCCATCTCAAATTGGATTTAGAAAAAAAACCCTGAGAGAATATATTGTTCAGGTGGCGACAGATACAGAAGGAGAAGGAGCTGCTTTCCTGCGGGGGCTTTTTAGCTGGGTTCATTCAGGGATACAGATACGTTAAAAGCTCTCTCTCTCTCTGAATACCACTCCAATCTCTCTCTCTCTCTCCTTTCTTCCATTGGGAGACTGACTCCGCAGATTTTCAATTAGCCAGGGCAAAGTTGTCCTCATTAATTACACTACATTAGGATGATGCAGGAGGATTTTAACAGGGAAATTATGCAAGAGAATTATGCAAGGGTCCCGGGAGTGGACCTGTTTCCTGTTGCTTGGCTGACTGTCCCTCATGTTGCACTTAGCAGGAGCTTTCACTAAATAGGAGAAGTATGAGCATGTCTGCGCGGAGTTTACAGCTGCCCGCTTCTTAATGTCACTCCATAAAAGATCACTTAAGACCAAGTGGGTCCTCGCTCAGTCCAGTTCATAACACGGCTCACTCTGCGGCCATGTTTGATTCATGGTGTGGGATTTGTGCATTCATTGAAGGCCAAGCTGAATGGAGATATATCACAGTGTAGTTTAATAAGTGTAGGGTATTAATCTGAATTTCTAGTGGCTGATAATGTTAGATTCTCATAACTGGTGAAGACGTACAGCTGCATTGCTGTTGTGACTTTGTAGGTTCAAGGAGAGCTACGCACGCTGCACCTCTTCAGTCCTGACCTGACTGTCGAGCAGCTTTATGTTTTTTCTAGTAATTCACGAGAGTGTTTTTCACCTCTCTTGCCCCCGTATCGTAGAAGGACGTGAAGGAAAAGCTCTTTCAAGCACGGAGCTGCTCTCTGCCTTGCTTACTTATGGGTTTTAATTAAAATATCAGCATGGATCAACAGCCAAGTACACTCTAATGAAGACAAAGACGGGGCGGGCTGGTAAACGGGCTCGACAGCTCTCATCAGACGCATAACGACTCCCATAAAACAACTTCCACCGCTCCTACATCACAGGCGTCTCTCCGCTCTGCCTTGTCTGTCTCCCTCTCTTTTTCATTTTATCTGGACTGTTGTTATTTTCAGTTTTTCATCAATATCCACACAAATCCCGGTGGCAGCTTTATTTCTGTGTTGCAGCTTTAATTACTATTGGAAAAAATCATGTAGGTCTCGTTAACGAGCACCATAAATCATCCAAGATTTGTAAAGTAAAGAAAAAACCCCAAATAAAGATTTAAATGTTTGTTTTTTCTGCTTTACTCAAAATTATTTTACTTGAGGGAATCATTTTGCTTCAGCTCCTTGCCTACGTATTAAATATGATCTTGGTTATATCTATAACTCAGCAAATGTGCAGCGTGTGCATGATGTGTGCACCACCTGGAGGCTATGAAAGTGTGGAGAACCCTAGATGTTATGCATTAAATTGCTCTTACCTCCTAGAATTTGGACAGTCATCAGATGCTGTAATGTAGAAGCCGCTGTAATGAAGTAGCACAGGATAGAGTAGCCATAGATTTGCAGCGTCATGGAAGAAAAAAAGAGAGAGACGGGGGAGAGAGAGGGGGGAGGCGAGGCTTAGATAGTCAGCGAGGAGTGAGGCATTAATGTCAGCTAGCAAATATAGCTCAGGGTTGTAGCCGTCCAGGCCACATGGGAGGGATATGGCAGTGTCAGGCCTCTGTGTGCCAGGCCTGATGGATGGAGTGGAGGAACTCGTCAATCACGAGGGCTTCAGTTTCCCCTAATAGATCCGGCCTCACATTGGGAGAACCTGCCCTCCACGGCAGCCACCTCCACCTCCACCGCCTCAGCCTGACATCCACCGCACGGCAAAGAGCCAGAGATCCTGCAGCACAGAGGGGCAACCTCTCTGACTCTCACCTCCAAAAACAACAGCATTTCTTTAAGGTCATGTGCATATTTTAACCCACTAATCACTTTTACAAGACCTGTGTCTGAGCAGCTCGGGTTGCATAGTTATCAGCCACAAAATACAGCTCCACTTGCAGGAGAATTTGACACTATAGCAAAGGCCAGAGCAATTAACCCATTTCCAAAGGGTAATGAGAGTCTGCTTCGTGGTCTGGATCAGCTGTCGTATTGTCCAATGAGAGGTACAGCAGAGGACACTGGTGCTAATTCTGCTTTTGAAGCAAATACCGTGGTCCAGCATGCAGAATGAATAATAAAGTCTCTTCTTAATCACCTTTAGCGTTTCATTTCCATCCCAAAGGCCATTGTGTAAACTTAAAACTCCCGAGCCTCGTGTGGCACAGTGAGCTGCCAAACTTTAAGCCATGCTGAGATTTTAACGACTAAGCAGCTTGTCTGTTTCAACATCTTCCCTGAGTAGGATATTGCCATCTGATGTCTGATGGTGCTTTTTCAAAATCACCTATAAAAGAGAGGAAATGTCAAATACGGCGAGGCACCCGGGCAGGGCCCTCCTCTCCTATCGAGTGCCCTCCCCACACCTGGACGACACGCCGTACTGCACACAGCATTATCTTCCCTGAGCAGGAATTTGTGTCCACTAGCAGTGACTTCCTGCCCGGTTTGCCTACGCCGCTGTATTAACCTCCATCATCCACACACACACACTGAAGTGCCACAACAGTGCTCAGGTTCCACAGTAATTGCACATGATAAGTACTTCTCACTGTGTAATCTGTGTCCTCTGCCCTCAGCACTCACACCACACAAATCCAATTCTGGAGCCTCTTCTTGTGATGGAGATTATAGCGTTTTTCCACACAAGCAGCGAGTTGCATCAGGAATTTTCTGCTTTCCAAAGAGCTTTCTTTACTTTAAACTGTAGTCTCCAAGAACAGGGAGGGGCTAGAGTTAAAAACAGTTACATGACAGCATTGAAACATCACGGAGGACAATAATTAAGCAATATCAAGAGAGGGAGTGATGTTGTTCTGAATATCATCACGGCTGTGAAGGCACGAGACCGCAGATAATCACAGCTGTGATCACTCCCTCTCATGTGATACTGCTTTTATACAACAAGCAGCAAATAGTAATAAACGGTATCAATTAGGGCTGAGTTTAAAAAAAATCGATTTTTCAGATTCAAATTGATTCTCATTTGAATGAGCCAATATCGAGTCATAAATCCCGAGATCGATCTTTAAAAATATGTAAAAACGTGTCTGATCACTCACGTTTCTGAGCGCTCCTTAACGCAGCACGACTCGGCGCATCTCCCCGAAACACGGCAGTGAGGGAGACATGCCCGGACTTGTTTACTGCACCGACTACGGAGACATCGGTGATCGCTGACGGACTAGAGTGTATTTTCGGCATGTTGTTATACAGTATGCCTTTCTTAATAACTCTCGTGTGGCTTTCTTCTTCTTCGTGCTGTGAGATCTCGTGGCCAAATCTCGCGCAAGTTGAAGCCCAGTTCGTTTAATCAGAACCATGAGCCAGATGTTCAGACTGAAAATCTGAACTGGAAAAAAGTGAATCAGCTTAATTCATAAATCTGTTAATATTGTGTTGACTGCTGTGTGTTGGTCATGTTTAATAAAAAGTACATGATGTAACTTCTTTTGGGTCAATTCTTATTGTAAACATTAAACATGTTGATAATGCACCAGGTTAGAGGCAAACTGTGTTGTAACTGAAATACCCCGATCACAAATCGATATCAAATCGAATCAGGACCCTGTGAATCAGAATCGAATCGAGAAATCCATGTTGATACCCAGCCCGAGTAACAATCAACAACAGATTATTTTTTGTTCCACCAACTGAACTGAAACTGAACTTTTGTTGCCAAGCAACCCAAAGATTCTCCTGCTCTCTGTGTCTGAAGGTTACCACAGATCAGCTGTTTTTATCATGTACATTTATCTGTTTGTTTTAATTTATCATCAACCAGTGAAATACGAGTCTGCTGTGTGATTCAGAGGTACCAGCTTGATAAATGTAGACACACAGGATCTGCTGTAACGTTAATTAACAGTGTGCAAAACGCCTGGCTGAGGCCGAGTGATGTTGTTCTCTATATCGCCACTCATGGAATGTCTCTTGTCCAATCAGATTACTTGTTCAGAACTAACTGTTGTATAAGTTAAAATATTTGAACGTTGCTCGACAAAGCAGTCTACTGCTGTTCTGTATGACCTGATTTTACCGTCCTGTTCTCATCCACTAAACTCATGCTGACCGTCTGCCTGAATCCGCTCCTTTGGTGGACAAACTGAGTGATGTGGCCTCAGGATGTCTTTGTTTTAATGGAGCAGAAGCGAGCATGTGTCCGGGGGTTTAAATTCTGCACACACGGACTCAGCATCACAGAACTCATTCATTCAGCAGCACAGTGGGGAGAAGAAGCATTCTGCACGCAGATCTGCTTTTTATTTCCATGAAACATTTGTTGCCTTGTGCTGCATTGGATTCCTGCGTGCTGCATTTATTAGGTTTGTTTATAGGGGCCTCAAAAAATGACAGTGCCATAATTAATCTTTAGCTTTCCTCACTTTAAAGGAGTTTCTACAGACCGCATGAAAGTCGGTGGCAGCGTTGCCGAAGTATGATGTGTGTGCTTTGAATTATTCAGCAACATCTGCCGGGCTGCAGATGTTGATAATTTGATGTTTCTGTTAAATATGTTATTAATTTTATCAGCAAAGGCTGTCCGTAAGTAAAGTCATGATTTTACAGGTATAAAAATAATAGTTCTATCATGCGAGCTGTGTTTCTGTGATTAAAGCGGCTCGCTCGGGGAAGCCAGGCCGGTTTCTGGCAGCAGAAGCCCTGAGACGGCACTATTTGCTCTGCATTTTTTGTCTTGTTCTGTTCTTGTGAATAAACAAACACCCCATCACGTATCGATCTGATTTAATGAGAACCCATTCTGACATCACTCTAAACCTCAGGGACGCACAGAGGCACGAACGCTCGACTTATTACCATCTGATATTCTTACATTTTTATTCCAACGCACCTTTTACTCCGACTCTCTGATTGTCTCTATCTCTGCGGTTTCTCTGTCTTCATGTCTCTCCCTCTCGGCCAGCGGGGCACTGATCAAACTACAATCTAAAAGCTTTTCTGCCAGTGTTGACTTCATGCTAGATTGCATGGCCACATGACGAGCGCAGAGAGCATGGGATGATTTGTGAGGCAGGCTCCATCATAGCAGCGGCTCTCCCGTGAGGTGACACTGGGGACGCAGCTTAACCTTTCAAGGAGGATCATAATGGAGAGCTCTGCAAAATGAAGTGATTATTGCCTTTGGAGGACTGATTCTGCGACTTGGGAGAAAGCAAAGCAGGCCGAGACTTCTGGGAGAAATAGTGTGGAACCACTCGACTTAATTAAGAGTTATTTCTTCATAATTTGGCAAAGAGGTCAAATCCGTGTTTCCCCCGCGGTGCAGCCTTTCAGCTGCCGCTTTCATTTCTCTATCCGATGACAGAAGAAAAGTGCTGCAGAAAATCTGCTTTTCTTTGCAGTTTATTGAAATTATCCTTCTCTGTGTGGCATTTTCAGATTCTGCAAAAGCTTATTAGCGTGTTTGGTCCAAAGCTTTTGCTCTTAAATCCAAATGATGAAAAATGTTTCTATGGAGAGAGAGCGATGCGGGGTTACTGTTTTCCTCCTTTCATCAGACCCGGCCGCCTGCCAATATGTTTATCTGTGACATTTTGAGTTTGTGGAAAGTACTAAAGGCCAGAGAGGACACGTGTGTTTTATTCTGTCCTTTTTTATATTGGCACAGATTTTGTCTGAGTTCTGAAAAGAAGTTAGCTGTCGAGAAATCCTGAGAACAACTGGACAGGCATGTTTACCAGTATGCCTCTGTGGCCTTTAAACAAATGGAAGCTGGGTTTAACTTTTCAAAACTAATCCAGTGAGCTCTCCTTCCTCCTCCTCCTCCTCCTCCAACTTTCAGAAAAGGAACCATCAGCCATGTGTGAAAGCTGGACAACATGAAAGGCCTCCCCTGGCCTTCTGGTCCACTGACTTATTAAACATATTCAGGCAGGTTTTCAAACTGCTTGGTCATGTACAGTTCTGTCCTTACTCGACCTCCAGTGCAGCAGACACAGTTTAGGATGTACAGTACGCAGGGAGCGTGTGAGCGCCACACAAAGCCTCGATGCTGACCACTCTGCTCCTAATCTGTGTGAGCTGCATATACTCCCCTTTCCCCATGCAGCTCTACTCAATCCACATGATTGAAATAATTATGTAATGTAAACTTTTTGTATTTAGAGGCAATCAAAGGCATTAAGCTGTAAGACGTCTATTCACCCAATCTGTTTTAACTCCCAAGTCTGATTTAATCTTTTGGCTGAAGGTCCTCATTTCCTCAATCCCTCCTATTTGTGTGCAGCTAACGGGGATTAGCACCGAAAGTCTGTTTACTAAGCTAACTATGAGCAGCATGGTTGACAGATGTAGCTTAAGTCAATTAATCATCCCTGACATTTAGAGAGATCCACCTCTGCTCCATCTCGTCTGTTTGTCTGCCAGCCCGAACGAACACTCTCACAGGTTCATTATAACATTAATGTACTGATTGATAAGATGGCGAGTTATCTATTTATGGGATTAACACACTTAAAATAGGATTGTGCGTGAGTGTAGAAGTCCACACAATGTCTGGCTTGTGAGTTGTGAAACAGACTTTATAAGTGATGTTAGAGATGAATTATTATCCTCATTTTGGCTGCAGATGAAATTAAAGCCTGTCTGAAGTCTTCATTGGATATTTCCTGCTCTGTCCCTCAGTTTCCATTTATGATCGTGCATGTGTGGAATTTCCTTTCCCCACACTCGCTCAGGCTTGAGAGATGAGTCCAGAGTCTGAAGATCAAGCATAATGAATGTCTCTCAGTTTTTATTAGACGGAAACACATCAATCAGAGAGGAAAGAATCCCCCAGCGATGCAAACTGGAGAGATAAGAGTGAAGAGACTTAAGTGCAGTAAAAAAAAGACACCCAGCACTTACTTCCATCTTACTAATAATGCATACTACATCATAATGTTTTAAAAAGGTGCCCACTCATTATGTCTCACTTCATAAAGGTCCAGAAATGTTCCTTTTTTGTCACCAGGACTGAAGATTTCTCTTTTTCGTACAGACTTAATAAAAGGTTCTTTCTTCTTTTTTTTTAGATTAAAAGTAACTTTTTATTCTTTATTTAGTTTTTTAGTTAAAGACTTTCACTACTGTTATTATTTGATCGTACTTTGATTTAAAGAGGTGCTTCAGACAGAAAGCAAAGGGAACTTTTAATGTGAATCATTCGAAAGACCGTGGGCTGTTTGTGCATCCTTCCATCTATAACCTACACCGCTTACCCTCTTCAGGGTCGCAGGGGGGCTGGAGCCTATCCCAGCTGTCATTGGGCGAGAGGCGGGGTTACACCTTGGACAGATCGCCTGTCAATCACAGGGCTGACACAGGGCTGACCGATTGCGTCACTAAAGCGCATCGAAGGCTGTCCCAATTCGAATGCTCCTCCGTTTCCCGAGATGCATTGCGCACCAATTCAAACGAAATGGCGGACTTAAACAGCCGAGGAATACACTTTAAACGTAAAAGTTTTTGGTTTCAACTCAATCGAATAGCCCGTGTTACACATGTCTAAGAAAACGAAAGGGCCCCTATATTATAGGTTAACTTATGCGACGTTAGTTATGCTAGCTAGTTAGCCCGCTAGCTACCTGTTGCTAGGTGACAGGAGCAGCGTTTGGTGACGCAAGGGTAGACCAGGCCGTCTCATTTCAGTTCGGCTTTAATGTTTTGAGCAGGCTATGAATGGAGCATCCTCTGTGGACCGCCTCCTTCTAAGGCTGCAGCCCGTGGATTGGGACACAGCTAGTAATAGACAACCTTTCACGCTCACCTCACCACTGAACCTAACGAGCTTGTGTTGGGACTGTGGGAGGGAAACTGCACACAGAAACTCTGAGCCTTCTAGCTGCGAGCCAACAGCACTGACCCTGCTGTTTGTGCAGTTTGTTTTAATTTGCCCTGAATAGCTAATGTACCGACTGTTCAGACATTAGCTTCAGCTAGCTGGCAATGGATGCACCAGTAGTGTGTGTGTTGTACTGTGCCTGTTTGTGTTCAGCTCAGCCAATCCCTTGCTCAGTTTAAACATCGTGACCTTACATAGAAATGTCTTCACGTGAGCAGTCAGGCAAATGAGGGCTTTGTTGCAGCAAATCATTCAGGCTAATAAAAGTCAAGCAAACAGGCAAGAGAGGCCATTGTCTAAAGAATGCAGTATGCTAACTGTTATTTGCCTGCCGAGCTGTCAGAAGATGAGGAGCCTTTGTGGTCTTGAATATGTGTAAAATCCATGAGAAACATATGACACATCCAAACAATGTATTTTAGCCACAGTCTGCCCCCCTCTCTTCTGTTTGGAGGCTATCTCTCTTGTTAGATAAAATCGAGTTTGTTTTCTTCACAAATGTCTCCTGCGGGACGCCCTGTGTTTGAACAAAGTGTTTTTCTCCTTCGTTTAGTCTTCATACAGTTTTAATGTTTGAGGATGTGCCAACCCTCCCTCACAAGTCCACATTCCTCAAACAAAACATCAAAACCCCCCAAAACAGTCTCTGAAACACACAAGTATACAAGTTTATCTATCACTGACCATGATTATTCACTAAGCTTTAACAGTGTGAATGTTGCTGCTGAGCTTCTTAAACAGTTTCCTGGGGTTTAAAGAGTGATGCCCCAGCCCCCTGCCCGGGGTACTCTCGTTGACCCGCTCATAAAATGCACAAACGTCACACTCTCACTCGGTGTGCGCGGCCTTCTCTCTGCCTGTGACATTGAACACAGTCCGTCTCCACTGAAAACCCTGCGCTCACATGCCCTGCATATCCCCACTCACATTAACATCTTCCAAAATACTGGACTATTCAGATCATGTCCTCTGACTCCCACAGGCATGTTCCCTTTGAGTCAGGAGGTGGATGGTTGACCCCCCCTCCTCACTGTGCCTCCTGCTGCCCTGCTTTTGAGATCCGCCTTTCAAAGCCTCGCTGCCCCTCCAGTGTACGCACAATTAATTTCTCATCATCCTCCATTTATTTTGAATTGATTCATGTCGTTCACACGCGAGGGGAATATTGTCCTGGTCTGTGTCATGGAAAGGGTCTGGCTCCATTACGCCATCGGCTGATTTTAGATTAAAGATGTTGCACTAAATCACCACGAGCCTTGTGACAGAGCCCCAGCCGGGTCCCCTGTACGAGTTAGCCTGCCAGTGCTATCTATATATAACCACCTCAATCAGCTGGGCGGCTGGTTGGACTGCAGCTGACCTTACTGCATTATATGGGCCGCAGGGACTCGTGGATTTACTGACCCGGCATGTGGACCCAGTGCTCTTTATGATGAGTGGAGATTCAGCTCCTCCTGTGGGAGCTCTTTTAAAGGTTCAACAATAGAACAGCGGGACAGAAAACAACACCATGGCATGTTTAATATTCAGAAGCTAGTTTCCAAATGTTGTACCTTTGATCATCTCTAGCTTTTTCTCATTGGAACCGTTGGACTCTTTTGTCCTGTTAGATTAGGACTGAAGTTTAGTGAGATCCTGAGATAGTGATACTGCAGGCAAAGGTCAGGTGACAAATGAAGAACGTCGAAGAACGTCAAAGGCTTCATTAGCTTCCGTAGCATTGTTAGCATGTTTGCTTGTACTTTAAGAAGGTAAACAGTGATGAAGCTGCCGCAGAGCCATCCTTGAATGATTTGTAAATCCATTGTTTATTTGTGTGACATCGAATCTTCGTCCAAATATTGACAAATGTGGCACATCGTTTATTTTCCTCATATCAGCAAACGTTCACAAACTCTGTTTGTCAGGACTGTGAGATAATGAAGAGAGCATCGCTTAACACCTGATAAAATTATTTTTTTAATTGTCTCATTTCTAAGAAAGACACGAGAAGTTGAGTTCTTCCTCTGGGAAAAGTTTCCACAGATGTATCGTCTTTCAAATCTCTACAGTAACACCAGCGAGCAGACTGAAAGGCCGAGCAGAAATCAGTCTCTCTTTGATCACTTGAGTCCTTGCTACACGGCCTTGCATGCGATAGATTTAAAGTTAAAGAATCTTTTTTTTAAAAAACCCTTTTGAAATTCAAGTTGGACGGCGCAGAGGTGCACCGGTCACCCTGAAACACCCCATGTGAGCTCTGCATTCCTCCAGCAAATCCACCTCCTTGCTCTGCCTGACGGCGGGTAATAACTTAGGTCAGCATTCTCAGAACTCGGTGTACCTGCTTTGGTCGCATCAAGAGAAAATAATAGTTTCCCAAAGTCCTCCAAACTCACAGCCTGTACTCCAGGTATTTATTTATAACTACTTCTCTGAGGGGACTCAACAAATGATGAACCTGTCAGCTGTCAACTCCCACATAAAACCCACAGCCTGCAGCTTCTCCTCCTCCTGCTCACTTTGCATTTAAATGACTGGGTGTCATTGCACAGGAACTCGACAGGAAATAGTATGGGAGGATTTTTGCTTACTTGTGCCATTTGCCTTCCGGGGACCTGACCTACCTTAGCCCCCCTGACACTGACCCGGACCACAGGCGTGCATGACAGGCGTCTAAATCAGCCGGGGGCCACGGTGTTCCCACGAGGACACTGTTAACAAAGGCAAGCAGAGACGCACGGCAGGCTTCCTTAACACCTCTCATTCCAGGAGGCCAAAGGGAGTTTTACATTCAGACACACATGCACAGAGGGAAACAGTAAATGCATGTGAACATTAGCTGCCCTGCTACTACTTGTCGGGTAGGAGTTAAATGTGACCTCTCCTGTGTGAACCCTCACCCCCTGCATACTAACACTACTGGCTCGACACCAGAGGGTGAGGGGGGCAGAGGTTGAGAGAGCATGAGAAATACCGCAAGCCTCTAAGCCAGCAGGTTCACTTCATGCAAAGATCATTGATATATTATTGATAATCCAAAGAACAGTCCGACCAGTAGAACTCGCTGTTGGTGTTGAAGAGTGTCTCAAACACAGGACACGGGACACTGATTGCTGCAGACAGAGCAGTGACGGGCAGTTTTAAAGGATTTGTATCTGTGTGTCGTGTTACTCTGTAATCATGTTTTTTGGGACGCAGCAGAGGTTTGTCCGCCTGTGTGAAATCCCCTGTTAGCCAGCAAGAGTTTACCCACATGAGAGCCGCTCAGCCACCCTCTCAAACACAGCATCACAACATTTTGAGCCCCTGTAAACAAAATCCTCTCATGTATCTTATCTCATGTAATCTCGTGACGTCTTATCTGGAAAAGGCCTTCGGATTAAGAAGTCAGCCTTCAGCTGGTAGATGAAAGTGAGTTTTTCCTGCCGTGCACTTTTTTGCTGTAACTACAGAAAAAGTGAATTTAGCCAACAAAATGAGGACACGGGTCTTGGACTTTACTGAAGCTCTTACATATTTGATGACTTTGATGTTGAAAAGGCTTCGTCCCACTTGCTGTGTCCCTGCTTTGAGCCTTTTGGCTTCATTTTAAATAATTTTGCTTAAAAGTGGAGATCTGTGGTGCATGCAGGGCCGCAACTTTTTCTGCAGTTGCACAGCCTGAAACAGGAAAGGTTGACGTCTTTTACGATTACTGTATCTCATGTTTGATGGCCCTTGACAAAATGTTACTCTGTCCCTTGTGTGACTCATGCTTTGGCTCCAGACCAAGCCAACAGCCCGTGTGGCAGTGTGGCGATCACGTACAGAAATTACTCACAATATTCTGCTGAAACTAATCCCCCTGTTAGCTTTGTCTTTGAACTCGTGTCTGATGACAGAGCAGCCTCCTCTGCAGGCGCGGCAATTCCTCAAGTTACGACGGGAGGTCACAAGTGGCAACTGGAAAGTGAAAAACGCAACGTGCAAACAGCACATAGGCCCGCACGTGGCCCAGGGCACAGGACACTACACAATCCGTTTAATTATTCAGTCTACATGTGTGTCTACGTGTCTACATGTGTGTATAACCTACCTTGATTTTAACTATATGAATGCACTCTGCAGTGATGGAGGCCATGGTTGTTCAGGAGGTAAATGAGGGTCTTTGTGCTCAGAAGAAGTGCTACAGCTCACGGCGTGACCTCGCTCTCTGAGTATGTGCAATCATAAGAAAATTACAGTAATTCATGAAAACCTATTAATGTCCCTCTCCTCTTGGTTACACTATTTCCTTTGCATGAGTTGGAGCGACACATCCTGCCTGTACTTCAGTCTGTAACTCAGTCACTTGCTCGCATTAGCACAGCGAGCCGTGCCTTTGTTTCTTAGAAATGCATCTCATACAGAGGTGCAAGGACACTCATAAAGGCTGACTATTTAATGTGTTTTTATTTTTCAGCTGGAGTTCGTTGTGGCTGTGAGTAGATATAAGATCTCATAGAGTGAACACAAACATCAGAAATGTTTGGAACAGCTGATGAAATAAGAGATCAGGAGTTAGACGACAAAAGAAGCTGACAGAAGCTAACTGTCGGGGCCTTTCAGAGCCGTCCGTGGAGAGTTGTGCTCAAATATGCACACTTGTGGAATGAGGGGGAGGCAGCTAAGTGTGTAGCTGCACATGCTGAAGCGGGGGTGTACGTTAAAGCACCAACTGAAACAACTTAACCCCACCCTGCTCTCCACCAGCTGACCAGGAGTTCTCACATTGCTGCAGCATGAAGCTGACTCCTTCTCTTTCACACGCTCTTTAAGGAGTAACATGTATGATGTGCAGAGGGTCAGAGGGAAGTTCACAGAGTACAGAAGACTTTAATGCCGATCTAATGAGTATTGATTTATTCCAATCGTGTTCCTCTGAGCAGACATTGATCCATATGTTCCCTCTCAGTTTGTCATGCACACGCGTCACCCTGTCCCCTGGAAACTCTGTTGTTTCTAAGCAGGAGTGATGCTGTTTAGCCTCGTCGTATCGATGCTTACCACACAACTTTTATCTTCTGACTCAGCGTTTACGCCAACAGGAAGTGGAAGTTGATGTAGGTTGTCCGGCGGAGGTCACAGATGGAGTCGTATTACAGCTTCCTTCCATGCTACATTACAGCCTGAATGAAGCCTCATTTAATCCCCCTCTCCCTGATTCCTCTCCCGCCTCGTCTCCTGCTCTCACAGCCCGAGGTGACTTACAGTGAATAATACATTCACGATTATATCACAACATTAATACGGGGATTGATGCCCTGCTATTATTTAGTGATACGTCTCTTTGTGCGGTCCAGTGCGTTGAAATGAGGGGCTGATGGGGATTCAGAGGGTCGGCTGACCAGAAAGGAGTAGTTACACAGTCCATTTCCCTCCTGTGCTAATTAGCATGTCAACTGTAAAGGCGCCTCCAATGAGCCGTTTCGGGGAGGAGAGGAACAAGGAAGCTTTTCTGTGCCATCAAACTGACACTAAAATGTGACCTTTCCACCGGTCAAAAGGAGGGCCGCATGTATAAGCAGCGTGTGTTTGCCTGTCATGTTGTGCTCAGACGTGCAACACTGCTTGCATGAGTGTGGAGCGAGTGTGTGTGCGAAGGGGAGACTGTCAGAAAGATTTTACTCCCCCGAAGCGCAGACTGAAGGTCATTTCTTCAGGGAAAAGTCTCGTCTCCTCACAGAGCCCGAGATGCACAAAACACCTCCTTAATTGTCCCCCACATCCCACCCGAGCTGTTTCTCAGTGAATAAAAAGCAGCACGAGGAGAGAGAGAGGAGAGGCGTAAAGGGAGCTTCTGCTACAGCCACAGGGAGCACTGATCAGGGCTTCACCATATGGCAATAGACGGTAACTTGAGGCACATTAAAAGTTGGAGAAGTAGCTTTTATTGAGGTTTAAGCTGAACTGTTTCAACAATGTCATTCCTGTTGATGCTGCAGCCGGCAGGGCTTTATCCTGCATCTATGGCTTTTTTCCTTTTACCTCTCAGTCTTGTGGAAATCAAGAGGAGCACTTCATAATGATGGATGAGCAGCGCTTTTTGTCCTTCAGACAAGACTCAGGTGCTGAAGCTGTCTAGCCAAAGGTGGAATAGAAGCATTTCCCCCGCTCGCCTCTGTGAGCAGCAGATGCAGACGGAGCATCATCAACATTCAGGCGGTGCCCGCAGACACACAGCACCTCCATGAATACAGATTGGCTCTCCGTATTGGTTAATGTAAGGTCCTGTTTTCGCTCCGTGTTCGCTCACACTCTTAGTTTATTATCTCCAAAATGAAGTCACTTGTGGCACACATTCACGGAATGGGGTCAATTTTTCAGGATTTGTGCCGCTGTAAACTCGTGACTAAAAGAGTGGGGGAGGGAGGGAGCTGCTGCGCTCGGCAGAATTCCCTAATTCCAGCAGGTCTGCAAATATTCCCAAAGCTTCTTCTCCTTTTTCTGCTACAGTACAGCATGAATTATGGCATGAATTATAGAATGTACTGCAACAAGCTCGAGTGGAATTAGTAGCAAAAGAAACATCGCCTGCAGCATGAAAAGAAGCAACAGTGGGACAAGTGAGATATAAGGGGACAGGGAACAGGGCCAATAATAAACGTCTCAGTTGTGCAGCATCAGGCTACTTTATCACTTCATAGGAAATGGTGTAATAACATTAGCAAACCTCTCCAGCTACAGTGTCTTTAAAAGTGTGGTGAATAATTTACTATAAGGAGAAAAGGGTATTAAAAAGCCCTTTATACAGTAAGTGCAGGGAAACAGTCATTTACCCTGTGGCATGGCATGCAGAGTGACTATTGATTATATGTCTTTCAATCTGAACATCCTCTTTTCTCACTAGGCATCCGCCTTGTGCTCTGATTTTCACTTAAGCCGATGTGCATATTCTGCGTCTTCATCTTCCCTCAGTCCCTCCGGGGATGCATAATGCCTCGCATTGCATAACAGGAGTGTTTCCATTCACAGTAGCGCTGCTTAAGGAATAAGCATATGCTTAGATGTTCACTATTTTGCTCTTTTGCATTTGTTAAAAATTTGTTCCACCCCTCTGCAAACCATCTGAAAGCACGCATGAATAAACACGTCGTGTCTCTGCACAGCTACAGAGCGAGGCTTCCCTTCACACCCTCATACTCGCTTTGAGTCCCAGCCACCACACCCGTCGGCGAAAGAAACCTCTCATGTTCATTAGGAGCGTTGGTAAGCCTTCATCCCGTTGTGGTGAATGTTAGGCCCTGTGCTTGTGCCACATTCTCTAATGGATGTTGTTTTCCAGCATCAGCAGCAGGTCAGATCTCAGTGGGTTGTGCAGTACTCATCCTTTCAGCAAGGCCACGCACCCTCTCCACGCTTTTTCCAATGAAATGAGATATTAACCATCTTAGACACACACACTCGCACACACACACTTAGTATCAGCTTTCTCCGAAACAGCTCACAGTCAACATAGCAGCCTATTTTTGCCCGAGGTCAGGCGGACTGACCCTGGAGATAAAACCATAACAATGTACTTCTGATGCACCGGTGCTTCGCTCGGTTCCAGGTACAAATCCCAGGCCTGCTTTCACCTCCTTTTAGACCTGATTGTCAGACACAGGAGATGCATTTGTAGCAACATCTCCTCTAGCAGTCTCAAACAGAGAAGGTCAGCCCAGTGCACCCTCTGTGCCTATTAGGAAACATCGATGATGCTGCTTTTGTTGTGATGTTGGCGGTGGAGGTTATTGTGTTGTTTGCGGTCTTCTGAGATGGGGGCCGAGTGGAGAGATGTGGGCGTGTCAGACATATGGACAGCTCTGTTGGGGAACTGTCTGTAGCAGATGTCCCCATACAAATCCATTTAGCTGTTGCCCTCCACACTGACTTTGAGTCTTTGGTTCAGTTTGATACTCTGAGGAGTGAAAAGTAGCTGAGAATGTGCTGAGTGTAACACTCTGGCTTTCTCTTTTACTTACAGCTCACTACAGTGGCCATAGAGTGCATTAGGGAATTCCAATTTCCTTGAGCCCTGTGGTCCTCGGCTCCAGGTACTATGCAGGGAACAGGTTGAGTGTCCAACCTGCACGATACACGAGTCTCTGGCCATGCGCTCCCTCTGCTGAGCCAGCAGACTCATTAAGCCCTTCAACCAGTGAAACTCAATGGGAGGCAGTCCAACCGTCTGCCCACCTCTGAGGATTTTTCGGCATGGCTGCACTGGCAGACAGAGTGAGATATTTATACGAGGGAAATGTTTGTGTGTCTCTGCAGGCGAGGCACTTTATGTGGGGAAAACAGCCACTCGTAAAATGGCACTGCTTTCACATAAATAGATATTTATTTCCCTTAACGTGTTTACTTTTTATTGCATGCAAACGCCTCGTAAGATATCTTAATAAGCACCTTTGATGTCAACAGGAAGCAGCAATACACATATTTAATTAGCGTCTTGTGGAGGAGTGTCTCCCTCTGTTATCAGGTTCGTTTATGTATTTATATCTCATTGTCCTCATTAGAACATCACTGGAGTTTTTATGGTCGCCCGTCTCTTTTTAGGACTGAGCACGCTGCGTTTCTGAGCGGAGCAGTGAGACAGGGCAGCTGCCATCCCTGCAGCCCGCACACATCCGCAGCAGGGAGAAGTAAAGGAGCTTTGCTCTCCTGTGACAGGGTTTGTCTGTATTTGGACCAGCGCTTTGGTCTCTGGCTCTGTGCTTTGTTCTGTGCTCTTGGCTCGCAGGCCTCATTTCCCTTTGCATCTGTCTGAGTCTCCGTCAGCGCTCTCGCTCCCTGTGACTGACTGGCCCACGTTCTGCTTTAAATCATGTGATAACTCTCCCCGTCTCTGGTGCTCTCCTACTTGTTCTCAATGCATAATTGAAGTGCCGGTGGGTTTTTTAGGCTGATTGAAGAGTCTTGTTGGGATGGTGGAGATCTAACAGCAGAATTAGTCAGGGATGTCTAATAGCGTTTCCTCTGCCATTGTCCTGGATTTCTTTCTTTTTGTGTCTTGTCCTCTGAGGGCAGAGGCTGTTGTCAGGTGTGAAAGAGTGCGGATGCGTCAGCAGAGACAACGGGGATAGCTCCGGACAGGCAGAGAAAGGCTTGTCTGCCTTTAATCCTTCCTGGCCCGATTGATTTAGAGTCACTTTGCGGTGAAAAGGCCTTTCAGCTCTTCTCAGGAGAGAGACAGAGGGAGAGAGGGAAAGATGGCAAGCCTTGCATCATTGATAGGTGCATCACTGAAGACCTCTAAACAGGGTAAACTCCCTCCTCAGCGCCCAGCTGAAGCATCCAGCCAGAACCACCACAGGATTGCACAACAGTGCATGCTTGACTAAGCATGTGATGGATGGTGTGAACTCTTCCATGGAGACATTTCAGCAGAGAACTGAAAGGCAAATGTTTTTGTCTGTCTTGTGTTTGAAGTAACCAGACAGAATATGTATCTGACCCCTCAGAAACTCAATCTTCCCCTAATTGCAGTGCACGTGTTCATAGAAAGCAGCCGCTCCGTCAGTCAGCATCAGTTTCTAGGAAACCTCTCGCTTCGTGTGAATCCACCAGGACCTCGCTGGGTGAATGAAACTTTAAACAGGCAGATATAGCTTTTTAATCTTAAGCTCCGCATCTGTCCCCGGCTCTTTGAATTCATGCAGTGTTTATTCTGAGCCTGAAAGCGCTGTTTCCCTCAGCCACCATCGCAGACCCTGTGAATAATTTAAGTGTTATACAACTCGCATCGGCCGTATGATATTCACTGGGGAGCGACTGCGATGCCCCTAGGAAGCCTGGGGAGACAGGGGTGCTGAGTTTCACTGGAAATCTGTATGTTGCCTACAGCGAGGTTCGACTGCCATTGTCCGAATGGTTACTGTGTAAATGGATGTGGTTAAAATATGAGCCTCATAACATTGAGGTTAAAGATTCATTTCCCTCCATGGCCATGCTTCACTGAGAAATGTCTTTCTGGACAAATCTATTTTTCGTCATGTATTATTTTTGAAGCAGCTGCACATGCCCCAATCCATCTGACTGCTTATGACTTTATAACTCCACTAAAAATCTTCTTTGTTGTCTTGAAAAGTACTTCTGGAAAGTTTTGTTTTTATGCCTGAGAGAAAAAACCCGCAAAATATCCATAAATAATGTAACCACATCTGCAGCATTATGCACTTCTATCTTTTCCCTCTGTTTGTTACAAAACACTTCTTATGAGGCTGTAAAATGTTATGTTTTGGTACAGCTAACTCACAACTTCAACAGCAACTTGTGAAGTTAGCTTACAACACTGAAGAGCTAACATGCTAACAACAAAGGAAAGCTGTAGCTGCATCCAATTTGGGGGCTGCATCCTTCGAAGGACGCGGTCTACGGAGGAGGAGTCAGTTGTAGCCTGTGTAGATGCTAAGGCCGAACTGAAATGAGACCGTCTGGTCTACAGAGGATTTCCTGTTTGCGTCACCAGCTGTTCCTGCCCTTACCCTTGCGTCACCAAACATGGCTCCTGCTATGGCGCAGGGAAAAGGACAAGGAGGCTATATCCTTGCCGAAGCCAGCAACCAGCCAGCCTATCTAGTAGCCAATCCAATAGGTTGCTATGCTAGACCGCCGATTTGCCGTCCTGGTCAAATGAATAGGCGTCTTACCACTGCTGGCCTCTCAGTTACTTGGCTGGCCTATCATTGGACGGATCAGTAGCTGGCTTCAGCAAGGATGTCGCCTCCTTCGGCCTCTCAATAGTCTTAATTTTGTGCTTTTCCCTGCGCTATATCCTGTCGCCTAGAAACAGGTAGCGAGCTAACTAGCTGGTATAACTGAGGTCACATAACTTAAAGTTGTAAACTCAAAGATCTCAGTTTCGTTCTCTTTGGCGGCCCCTATGGTGATAATAGGTCATTGCAGGAGCACACTTCCCAGATATCCAGACAGTGCTGCATGTGTGACGTCCACGGTCGGCTCCAGTTGTAACTCTTGATTTTACTCGCTGACGGTCGCTTTCCTTTTTAGACTGTTTGCTTCATCTGAGCGTGGAGTTTGTTTCTTTTTCTTTGGATTTTCACTTCTTGTTGAAGTTGTATCTGTAGTCATCCATCTTTTCTTTGTTTGTTCAGCCATAGTAGATTACTGTTTACTCGCAACGCTTGCAGAGAGCGGAAAAGCAGCAGCTTAGCTCCGCCTACCCTCTCTGGCAGACCAACCACTGCTCACTAACTGGGCGCACCTTGTGATTTTTTCAACGAATGTCGCCACATGTCGCCGACACCCAGTCTGCAATACTACAAATGCAAAGGCTCTCGTCAGTGGGCCATAGGCTCAATCACCATTCGGTGATACATAGTGACTTAACAGACATCAGACATCTCACTTGAACCTATTATTTTACAGATAATTTTAAGTTTCAGCGCCCCGTTCATTATTTCCCGGGATACGCTGGGCCACGAAGGATGCACCCGATGGCTCCTGCGTGGCGCGGGGAAATGAGGACACATTTGTCAGCCGCTTCTGAAGGAGCCTTTGACATGTGACAACCGTGGTGGCGCCGCTGTGACGCAATCGGCCTTGAATTGGGACACAGCTTGTGTATGTAGCTATTTGTGAACCAGGACTTAAATCCAACTCAAGTGCAAGTGTCAAAGAACGGCTGCTGTAACTGTATATTGACTTTCAATCATCGCTCTGTGTGCATCGTGCTGTGTTGTGAAACTGTGACGATCAATGGGGATCAAATGACCTTGTTTTTCGGGGGGTTTTTTGGAGCTAAATATTTGGCAAGTTTTTATAAAGGAACCAAAAACAGCAGGTTTCTGATGTTTCTGAGGGCTTGAACGCGAGTCGCAGAATAAATCAATAATGTTTGAAATAATCCAGTGTTCCTCTTTGTCGCCAGGACTTTAGTGTTGTTCTCCCATGTGTGGCCACCATGGAGGATAAATACAGTAAAAGTGTGTTTTTATGAGGAGGAAATCTTTGAAAACATAACCTTCTCTGACAGGCACACGCTCAAACAGTCTCTGTGGAGGATCTAGTCTTAAAATCACTCCCCTTTCTTTCACAGCAGGCCTCAAAGAAGACCTTTCCCTCTCGCTGGGCGGAAAATACAGATCTCCTGTCTTTCCTTTCAGCTCCTTTCTCTCTCCCCTGTTTGATGTTTACAGTTGCTTTATTATCTTTGTTGTTCCACGACTCTGCTTCGCTCTTGCAGTTTGCAGGCCATTTAGTGCTTATATGGGAGCATGAATCACAGGCTTGAGGGATCACATGGCGAGAGAGATGAAATATGTTCTTTTATCAGAGGTGAATATCCTGCGTCTTCATTTCAGTGCACAATCGATGAAGGAGATACTGTGTGCGGAAAGTTTTCTTTCTCAATAAAAAGAAAGATGGAGTGTCAGTAAAGGGCAGAGGGGATCATAAAGTGATGAAGCAGAGCAGTCAGGCTGGCACTTCCTCCACTCTCAAAGTTTATTGTGCTGTAATGGAAGAAGTGTTCTCTCATTTCTTAAACTAAAGGTTGGTTTTCAGTGTGAGAGCGCAGACGTCTATAGGAGATTACTTCTGTGTAAAAAAGACAGTTTCTTTGTTGACCAATTATCTTCTCTCAGCTGCAAAGCTTTAAATACGCTCAAGTAAGAGGCTCCAACACACACACTCATTACACGCAGGCATCACATCACTCACACACTCCGACTTTACAAACTCAGTCACAGGAGCATTGAGCGGACGCAGAACGGCAGTAATTTGACAAAAGCTGTCAGTCTTTACGACAGGACGCGACCTCTCTGAGTGTGAAAAGGTCAATCTGCTTCAACTTCCACACACACACATACTTTGCCCATCCCTCTTCACACCCCTTCCTCTGGTGGAGATTGAAGTGGTCGGGTGGCTCCGTGTCACTGAGCCAGTCACTGCAGCAACTGATAATTCTCCAAGCCAGCTGCTCGGATGAAGGGTCAGCCTCTATTTTCTCCTTCTTCTCTCCCCCTGAGCTCCATCTCTTTTCTTTTATACACATCTCATGTGTGCATCCAATCTCTCCGGCTGTAATACCTTCCACACCTCTTTCACACACCTTATGGTTGACCTGGTTCACCTCGACTTCCTGTTTGGAAAGTGACTTCACACGGTATTATTGCAATTACGTTCACGCTGAGCTTGTTAGAGGGTCGCTTTTCCTCCAGATCAAGAGGCACATCTCATGACCAATTTCCTGCGGCAGAAAGTTAATGTCGCTCGGCTCCGCTCCTCTCTGCGGCTCCTACTGTCACTCCTCTACAAATGACATTTAGCCACACGGCTCCTTGCTGTCTTGCCATGGAGTTGCTCTCAAAATATTGCCAAACACATATGAAAAGATCAGACATTACCTCTGTCTGCTTTTCCTCTTTTTCATTGATTTAAAAAAAAGAAACACTCCCCATCAGCCACGATTACACGCTCGCAGCATCCCTCCCTCAGACAGAAGTGCTGTTATTAACTTTCTGAACTCAATTCAGCATTTACAGCGGCGCGTTTTGTGTTGCAGGCTGCAGAATGTTTTTTCATTATCACGGCTGGAAGATATGTTCCTATCAGCCTCAAATATGAAAGTAACCTTCAAAGTGATGAATAGGAGGGAAGCATCTCCGCCCGGCGTTGACGAGGCAAAACACAACATCAACGAGACAAAACAGCCGACGTGTTTTCAAAGAGTTTTCTAGTAACAAAACCAGAAATACATATTTGACAATCCTGCTAAAATACTCCTCAGTGAAGCTTGTTAGCATTGAAATAGTAGCTGTCTGGCTTCACCAACCTTAATGATGGTCTGCGTCCTGTAAGGATGCAAACAGGGCTCATGAAAACAGAGTAACAGCCCAGAGCACCCTCGCTGGTTGTTTCCATCTGCACGGATAATTGGTGTGGAGTCACACTGGGCAGGTTGTACAGAGAAGGAACCCAATGACAAATAATCTCTGTAAACAATGGCGAGGTTAGCAGTGCTATGGGACGTTTGTGTTGAGTGATCATGTCGGTCCTGGGTCAGAAAGTTTTTGCATCAGTTGTTAGTTTTGCATCGCTTCATTCGGACTATTTGTGTGCTAAAACGCTCCTGCATGTTATTTTTGTATTTCCACATGCCTAGAAAATATGCTAATAGACCAATTTATTCCTCCAACACAAATGTTAATCATAACCCTGCCGCATCTCCCCATCTGATTGATGTAACAACAATGGCTGCCTTACCATAAGCCGTCGCTGAGACTGTTTACAAGCCTCTGCAAATGTTTGGGGATTCCTTCATCCCTCTCCACAGATGGGGATATCAAAACATGGCTGCCCCACAATTAAAAGCAGATAAGGAGCTCAGCAGAGAGGCTCAGGGTCAGGCTCCGACGCACACATCCAGGTCAGACAACCCAGGAGATCAGAGCTCGTACAGGAGGTATTTCCCGTGGACACAGAGGTCTGCTGACAGCGTGTTGTTGTTGTTGTAGTAGTAGTAGTGATGGCAGAAGCAGGGCGCAGATTATAGCGTGCTCCTGGTAGGCTCAGATCAGACAGATTGAGTGGGGGCTGGGTGGTTTCACAGTCACTTAAGAGAGCGACACACTTGGACACGCTCCCTTCACTGGGCATTAAACACAATTAAATCCAGGCTCTGTGTCCCTCCCCACCTGGACTCTTAAAGCGCCGGTGTTTCCCTCGCTAGCTGTAAATCCACTCCATCTATCTGGCCTCTTAAGCATACGATTCCTCCCGCGCTGCCTCCAACCCGTCCTAACGCTCTATATAATTTGGCCTTCTGAAAAGTGTCAGCGGTGATTCCGTGTATTAGCCGCTCTGCGTAGGGACATGACCTTTACCAGCGTTTTCAATTGACGTTTCATTCACCAGTTTTAATCAGGGGAGCATAAAGGGCCGGCGGGTGCCTCCCAGCGAATACGGCTGAATTATTTAGACGACAGGTGATTGAAAGTCTTCGGAGCACCACTGCGAGTCTTTCTCTCCCTTTCACTCAAGAAGGGGCTTACCCCGACCACTCGCTCATTCAGTGTGACTTTACTGTCATTCACATGTGACTAAACAAGTGTCCTTCACCCAGAGTGTGCCAGGCTGTGTTTGCAACCACCCCTCCACCCCGGCCCTCGACCTTGAAAGCAGCACTTTGTTTGTCTGAATGGCGACTGCAGCCTTTCACAATATCACACATATGAATGCTCTGAATACCAGCCGGGTTTTCATCTATCCTGACTCATTCATTAACGGTGCGGCCCTGATTCTTTCTCTCTGTCCTCGCTTTTATTTCCATCAGTGATTTTTAGAGAAGTGTGTTCGTGTGCTGCTGTTTCTGAGGCGCCTCATCCCTGGAGGTCGGCCTGCTCAAAGTCAAACCTCAGTGCTCAAAGGTCAGAGGTTAATGAGCGTGAAACTGACACTTGAGAGGGGCTTGCCTGACTCTAGTTTATGTATGTACAGATCCTATAGGACTCATTAGACCGGAGGTTTCCCTCAGCACCTCATGAGGCCTGTTTCTCCTCCACATCATCACCCTGCATCTCTGAGAACCACTCGTGAGTTTGTAAGTCACTTTGTTTGTCTGCGCTGCAACAAAGCTGATCACCAGGCGTGTGCCGTTATTCAGACTGAAGCCGTACTTTGTTGTGAAAGTGTTGCCGCATATTTCCAGGTTTGTTATCAGTTTGTCAGATGAAGAAGATGAGCGTCGTGTTTGGTGCATCAATTATTTCATGCTGTTGGAGAAAAATGAAACGTTTAGATTTATCCATAACAGCTACCTGACGATAAGTCTGTGTGTAGTCTGTGTATGAATGCGTGTCGCGGTGTATGCATTGTTTGCATGCGCAGCAGGTTTGTTGTACATATTGCTGACAGGCATTAAAGTGTTGCGGAGCAGCAATGCGAAGATGAGAAAAGGAGGAGCGGATAGAAAGGGCGGCGGTGCGATGATTTAACACGGTGCCTCTCCATATTTTACCTCATTTGAGATTTTTTTTATTCATGAAGATTGCCCTGGGTATTTTATTCTATTAGGCGCAGGCAAAAAATGTCACCACATCCCTCCGTGCCTATATTTCACAGGGTGCTTGGCATGTTGTGTGGCTCTTATCTCTGATAGATGGCGCAGCACATCAGCAGGTGGGACTCTTTACTTTGCCACTCTAAACCTTCCGTAAACACTTTCTTACATTAATGGACTCACTCTGCAGACCCCGCATACATCACCGGGGGCCTGGCAGGGTGGCTGGGAGGAATTAGGGAATTGCCCCCTCTAGGTGAAGATAAAGTCAACTGCAGGTACTTTGTGAAGTTTAGATTTTACAGGGTGGCAGTAATTACATCTCTGTTTGTTTTGGATTTAGCATAATCAGCTCAAACGTGCACAACCAGCAGCGCCCGAGTCCAATTTTTGCTCTAATCTCTTGCAGAGCTGTTATTGGCTTATGATAGTTGTAATTGGGGTAAACCCTCTTGTTTCTGCGCTGTGTTTGCTGACGGATGACTGCGTGGGCAACTCCCCGAGCACAGAGAGGGAACTGAGCCTGTTGCAGCGCGCTTTGTGAGCGGGGATTTTTGTCAATTTGGAGCCAAACTGAGTTATTACTGTTCAGACGATATGTCATTATAAGTAAAACCTGCCAGGGGAGAGCTGAAAATGAAGTTTGTTTGTGAAGAATTTCTGTAACTAACCCTGAAAACATTTATCTGCATTTACTTCTCTCACCTTTCCGCCTCTCTTATCTCTTGCCTTGCAGTTATGTGGCTGTGGGCTGCTCGGCGTGGGCATCTGGCTCTCGGTGTCTCAGGGCAGCTTCGCCACCTTCTCGCCCTCATTCCCCTCATTGTCAGCTGCCAACATGGTCATCGCCATCGGCGCCATCGTCATGGTAACGGGCTTCCTCGGTTGCCTGGGTGCCATCAAGGAGAACAAGTGCCTGCTTCTGAGCGTGAGTTAAATCTACATACCTACACTTCTGAGTCAAGCACACACACACGAGTGTCCAGGCTTTGATGTACACTGCAGCCTCTCTCTCTCTCCTCCTTCGGATATTTTCTCTCACACTCCTTCATATCACCCATGCAAATATTGACAGAAATGTCTTGCGGAGATATCCTTTCGCATATCAATCAATTCATATGTTTCTGAACACCTACGCACACTGGTAACAGGCCAGCCTGGAACTCAGCGGTGTATTTGCGTTGGTCTCTGAGCCGGAACTACGGCGGAGGTGGACGACTGACAGGAGGAGAGTTCAGTCTGTTTGTAGCAAGCCTCCGGGGCTCACAGAGGAAAAGTAGATGTGAGCAGAGGGATTCTCCCGTCCTGCAAATGAACGCCAACGCACTCGTGTTATTTCCATGGCTTTGGTCACAGCCTCGTTAAAGAGCTGTCAATCAAGAGGCCTTCATGTGGTTGAATCAGTGCGGGACAATTTACTGTAAAGGCACTTGATATTTTAGCGCTCAATAATTATGAATGTTCTATTATTCATTACAAAGACTCACCTGTCTCGCACTCTAAAGTTGTACAAGTTAATTACTAAAGTTTAAATAAATTAAAGGTTCGCGAGGATCTGCTTTGAAAAATGAAGAACTTTCATGTATACTGTAGAAAGTTTAAGCAGAGTTGGGGCTCTGGGTACTTAACATCACAAACAGCTCAATCCCTTGAAGCTCTTGCATCAGTCAAAAGCCTCGCCAAATCCTCAGTGTTCGACACGGCTCCCTTCACCTGCCTAACTACTGTGAAGCAGACGGAGGAGGAGAGCGGGGTGCGGGGAGGAGGAGGAAGACGGCTGGAATGAGGAAAAAGAGAGACTAAATGAGAAATCTAAATTCTCATTAAGTGCCTGGCCGTATCTGTGTGCAGCACGTTTCATGTTCGGGCAGGATTCTGTTTAATGCCGAGGTACCTGCTCGTCTTTGTTGTTGTTTTGACTCAGTCTGTCGGTCCGGCACACCCGGGGGCGGGGGGGCGGGGGGCTGCAAGACGTGAAAAACATCAGAGTAGGTTTAGATCTGTGAGAGCAAACACATCTGAGCGTCTACCTTGACATATTATCTCTGAAGTTACTCTGCGGACAACTCTCCCTGGATTAGAAATATTCAAAGCCCAGACAGCCCTCGCAGTAAATTTTCTGTCTCTTCTTTTGCTGCCAAAAATGCTTTACTGAGACAAATTTAAGAAAAGACAAAGTTGGAGAGAGAACTCCTAGAAATATCTGGCTGAGACGTCAACTCTTTAAAGTGTGAATAACAAGCAAATGAGAGCGTCTGCCCACAAAGCTGTGTGCATGTGAAAACACACTCTCGTTTTCACAGCTTCACCAATTTATTAAAGCTGTTCCTTTAACTTTCAGCACCGGAGAGATGTGACAGAGTGTGAAGGCACAGCAGTGATAACCTTAACCTGCAGCCCCTGGTACTCCACCAACAGCAAACAATTTCATTTAATTCTGGTCGTGACGCAAATAATAGCCAACAATCTTTCCTCCCAAATGAGTTTTGAATTAATGGTGTTTTCTTAAATCTAGGATTGCAGGCCTCCTCCCATACTGCGCAGAATAGCTCGGTAAATATTGAGCCAAAGGGAGTCAAGTGGGGAGAGGAGAATAGTGGATGAGATGCTGCTCTGGGAATTAATCTAGAGGGGGTATTAAACCTCCTCCCCCTCCTCGTACACATTCACAACCCTCATGCACTTAAAATTTCCTCGATCTGTCCCTCCCTTCTCCTCCTTCATCTCTCTATTCCAGTCTTTCATCAGCCTGTTTGAGTGTTTTGGGGGTGTGTGGCTGGATTGAGAGATCTCGGTTGCAGTTCACACTCTGAGGTTATTTACAGTCACCTTAAAGGAACAGTTCAACTTTTAGCATTTGCTTTATTGCCGAGAGTTATGTGAGAAGTTTATTCCCGGTGATGGCTATATGCTAAATATGGAGCTACTGCCAAAAGGCTGCCCATCAACGTCTCTGCATCTTATTAAATGTGATGTTATACATTCTATTTTAAGTCATTGGACATTTATTCCCCATGGAGTCATTTGAAGGGATAATTCAGATTTTTTTTTTCTGAGCTAGCCACCGCTATCTAACACCATTATCACCCAACAGTACTCGGTGTAATCTGTAAGGTAACCAGGACAGGTTTGATTTCAGTCTGTGCTAGCCGCTGCTCTTTCTGACCTAAACAGCTGACGAACGGCGTAATACACTTCACAGCATGTGTAGGAAAACAATATCCTGTCGTCCCCACCGTGAACGGCACTTTGTCCTTTCCATTAAATCGTATTTTCTTTTATTTGTTGTCTCTTCTACACACAGCTGACCCGAACAGCTGATCTGATACCGTGCGCTGCATGCGTAGGTATACAGGGCCGTTGTGCAGAGTGAGACACAGTGCGGAGGGAAAGGGCTGTCTGACGCCAACGTGAAGCAGTGTCAAAAAACTGAAGTACATCGAACACTTAAACTGACATGCTTGTTTATATGTAGGACTCTTTTAAGTGTAGTCTGTGTAGGAACGCCGACCGGCTTCTCCTAACAGGGGCCATGCTGACTGTTATAGTGTATGTAGTACACTTACTATTAATAAGTACCTCATACAACCCCTCTTCAAAAAACCCAAACTATCCCTTTAAGAGAGTCTTGCTGTCACGGTTAGTGAGACTCCAGTCCAACACAAGATCCTCTATGAAACAACATGTCCCTTTTACACCTTTTTCACTCGAGGTGAAACAAACAGGATGTAACGTGTCCATCAGAGAGCTTTAGAGGTGTTATAAGGTTTCATTCACCAGTCTTACATGTGTTTGCATTGTACAGATATTTACCTTCTTATGTAACAGATAATGTCGGACTATTCCTTTAACCTATTGGCTGATCATATTGCCCTTCATGGATAAAGAATGATGTTTAATTTTATTTTGGCAGAAAGGTCAGATTTAGATACAAGAGGAGTCACGTATCCGCACAGTGCATGTAAGAATATATTAAATATGGTGGAAATACATCACAAGTATGTAGTAAAAATCCAATACAACACTCTCCCAGTGATAAAAAATGTTCTTATAAAAAATCCATAATAAAATATTTAAGAGACGGCGGGTGGGCCTTGGGGGGGGCGGGGGGTAAAAGATAAAATATCCTCTCCTATCCCGCTGCATATATTTGTCTGCAGTCTCACATCTCGAGCTGTGATCAGGTCCGACTCTGCTTAGCTCTTCAAACAAGTCGAGATCCAGCGCTCGGTTGATGTGAGGCGTGGAGATCAGGCTGAGGTTGTAGTGAGGTGTAGGGGGTGCTTTGGTGTGAATTTAAAGCTCCCCAGATGCAGAGCTAATTATAAAAAGCATAAAAACTGTCATGTAACTCAAACTGTTTTCATTAGTCCGACCAGGTGGAATAACAACACTTGTTTCTCTGCTTCTCTCAGTTCTTCATCGTCCTGCTGATCATTCTCCTGGCAGAGCTCATACTGCTCATCCTCTTCTTTGTGTACTCAGATAAGGTGAGTTTCATGTTATACCTGCATGTTAAAGCTTCAGGCATTCTCACACTTCACCACAGTTTATTCATAACATGTTCTCACAATGACAAAGCTACGAGACGCACATTACAGTGTAAACCTTGGAAAATTAACGCCTTAAAGCTTACGCACACACCTGAACACACACAAAACGCACAAAGCAGTGAAAGGTGTTAGAGTGATAAACACATTCATGTTCCAGTCGGCTCCTGGGATCCCATTTTACTCTTATGCAGGAGGATGAATGTCTTCATTCTGCCGTTAACCCAGCAGTCAAAGGTTAGGCCACCAAAGGCAGCCCCATCCCACCAGTTGGCCCATGTAATTGGTCCCTAGCACATTTCCCATGACCCCCCACGCAGGCGCATGTCAGGTGTATGTCTGGTGACAACAGATGACGACACATAAAGCTCTGGAGATTACTGACACCACGAACAGACCGGATTCTTCTCCATTTTTAATTAAATCTCCACGCGAATGTGTGGTCCTGAGGATGACAAATGTTACCAAGCAAAGACGCCTTCTGTGTGTTTTCAAGGACACGTTGTTGACAGATCCGTCTATTTATATATTCAAAGTCTCTATGTTGCATGGCCGTCGGGACGCCGGCTAATTCTCCCTCTTTGTTCTGAGGTTATTGCTCAAACTTCGTCTCTCAGGCAGATAAAGGAATTCATTTAGCAGCCAATCCATTCTCAGATTCGGATCAGGTCTCGGAGGCGCACCCCGTCAGGAGTAAATATGTCTGCTGCCTTATCTCCAAAATATTACCGGCTTAACTTTGAGGAAAGAAAAACCTCCAAACCCTGATCCTGCCGCTGGAATTTTAATAGAGAGCCACTTGACTGCGCTGCAATGCTTCCCCATCACCTGTGCAGACAGGAGGAGGAGTGTTTCTTAAACTCAAATGAGTCTGCATCAGGGCGCCTTATTCAGCACCCGTATCTTACGTTTCCCTCATCCTGCCAGATTTCAGAGTGTTTATCCTGGCTTAGATCTAATGTGATGTGAAACCATGATAATGCTGCTGCTACCAAACATTTTCCTTTTATTGGTCTTCAAATGTCATTGGAGAGGAAGGCTATCACAGCAAATTATATGTAAGTGAAGCTGGCATTTTCACGCTGCTTCCAAACAAGACGTCCTGCAAATTTGAGGCAAATTGTGGGTGCTGTTACTCGGATGGCATTTGATGTTACAGAAAGTCAGAGCAAGATGGAGGACAAAAGGTGTCCATCACACATGGCCTTCAGATGTTGTTCTGTTTTTGGCTCGTTCTCCCCGCTGAGATCTCGTATGCTGTGTGAGGCTCTCCTTATCCTCTGCAACGGGCTGTGATCAGAGGAATCACTAATTCACTTCTCCTATTTGATCTTCTAATCACAAGGCATTTATTAACAAGTCTGGAAGACGTACAGTAGTTGGCAGCTTTTAAATGTGTATCGACAGCGGCCTGTGAAACAGATTCTTTAGTCTTTCAAATAGGTCATCTTTAAGTCATGAGTGACACCTCTGCCAACAGTGATCCTTCTGGGTGACAAGCTGTCGACGAGACGAGGGGAAGACATGAACATATAGTTTCCTGTTCTGCTGCAGGAACACTTTTCTTTCCTGCTTTCATTTAGTCAGCCCGACTCCCCGCTTATTTCTGCGTCTCCACCAGTTTAATCCTGCTTAAGAGGCTCTGCTCTTTCTTCTTAATGGAAATTTCTCTCTCACCCCCTCTCCCCACCAGGCTTGCCTTCAGGTATGGCTTATGTAGGTACCCCCTCTTTCCCTCCACAGTCCACTGATGTTAAGCTCTCTGATTAAATGCCATGTAGAGGCCGTAGTATAATAAAGGCTGGCCCTGCAGTTAGCAACCAGCTGACTACAGCAGATGGCTGGGCCACAAACCAGATTACAGCCATCCGTCTTGAACGGCGTGACCTCATTGTGCCTCCGCCGACCCAACACACCGAGCCGAACACTGGCAAAGGTTTATTAGCTCAGAACGTGAAAGCAGAACCTGGCGAGCGAAGGAAGGAGGCACCAAAGTGTGTGCAATGAGATGTAGGGAGAAGGGTGGAAAAATACAGGGAGGGTACAAGAAAGCAGGTGAAGAAAGGTGAGAGAACAAGGGAGGTGAGATAACTGAGACTGACTGGGAGGAAGAAGAATGTGTCAGAGAGGGAAGCTGTTCAAGGAGAGGGAGCAGCACATAAAAATAGTCTAAAGGGAGGATCAAAAGGAGACAAATGTGACAAGCGTGCTGCTGTGAAGTTTTTAAAAGAGAGTCGGGACAAAGGCAACGATGCCACGGAGGATGAAGGAAGGTTAGTCACATAAAAGGCTAGTTCAGAGGGCAGCGAAGGCCACGCCACATCCTGACTCATCTCACTAACAAACCAGCAGACACCTCCAGTCACGTGCTGCATTTTTAAACAGGCAGAAATTATGTTCAATCTCTGGCCGTGCTTTACTATTTCCAGACCAATTACAGAGAAGTAGTGGGGGTCTCCCCCTCGCCCTGTCGAGTGTCCTGGCCTCGGGCTACCCGGCACAGGCTCGCAGAGCAACGGAGGGAATTATGTATCCTGTTTAATGATGTGCTGTTGGGGACCTCTTGCTGCGATGCTGCTTCTCTCTACATCATTTATTACACTTTCTGGGCAGTTAGCGAACGCACTTATCCCAAGCCGTGCAATGAGAGCAGAATGTTGTAAGGCTCGGTTCAGAGGGTCTTTGAGAGTCAAAGGATGGGACAACATCATACGACCCAAGAACGAATGTGGAACAGGCTGCAAGAGCACTGAACACGTTGAAGAGGAACCTCGGAATAAATGCAACAAATTAGCTGCGAAAGACGAACATGATTTGTGTTTTCAAGTCTGCAAAACTGTTGAACAGTGAAAGAAACAATGTGTGGTTGTCTCTTCAGTGTTTGGTTATGAGGTAACACGCTCTCGACAGTGGTGTGCAGCTGACAGCAGATCAGCCAACAGCCTCTCTGATCTGATGACAGAAAATAACTTACTCTCTCTCACTTGTAGAAACAGTAAAATATGTGACAATTGTTCTAAATTGCTAAGCTGTTAAACACTTCACAGAATGAGTCACGTTTAAAGACAGGAGATGAGATGTGAGAAGTGTGAGAAGAACAGGTACTAGACATTCGAAGAATAGTACAAATTTAGTCTTAACTCTGTATGGTAAAGGATTTGGTTTCACTTCCATTTTTACAATCGGCATGTTTCTGGAGCCTCACTGAGAATGAATAATAACCGTAGCGTTTTCTGCTACCTTAACAAAAGCATCAATACTTACCTGAATGTAACCATAGCTTTGTTTGGCTAAAGCTGTAGCTATGGAAGAAAAAATGTGTCAGCATGTGTTCATGTGGTGTAAATAAGCTAGTGCAGGAAGGTTATTGTAAGTATCTATAGTAAACATTTATGTATATTTTATGTTAGCAATGGATCAGTTATGTGTGAAAGCAGTGGCTCATGGTGACAAACCCGCTGAGACTTCCCACCAAATTCTGCAGCTCCCCTCAGTTCACTCATACTGCATTGCTTCAACAGTAGCTGGCAGCAGTACGGCTGCAACTAACGACTATTTTGATAGTCGTCTAGTCCTCGAGGGCTGCACGGTGGTGTAGTGGTTAGCGCTGTCGCCTCACAGCTACAACGTTCCTAGTTCGAACCCCGGTTCAGACGTAGGGGGCCTTTCTGTGTGGAGTTTGCATGTTCTCCCCGTGCATGCGTGGGTTCCCTTCAGGTACTCTGGCTTCCTCCCGCAGTCCAAACACATGCTCGTTAGATTCACTGGTGAATGGTGCCCGTAGGTGTGAATGTGAGCGTGAGCGTCTGTCTCTGTGTGTCAGCCCTGTGATTGGCTGGCGGTCAGTCCAGAGTGTACCCTGCCTGTCGCCCAACTGGGATAGGCTCCAACCCCCCGCGACCCTGAACAGGATAGGCGGTTTAGATGATGGATGGATGGACAAGTCATCGATTATTGAAACGATTAATCGACTAATCACAGAATTAATTTCTCAATGACTTAATGTCTCTATTTAGCTCTCATGTAGTTGGAGCTTCTTTTAAGCAGCTACTAACAATAAAGACAATAAATATGAGTTTGTCATTCAAGAAGAGAAATAAAAGGAGGAAGAACAAGAGATGAGAAGGAGAGAAAGAGATGAAGGGTTTCAGGTGAGGGACTGAAAATGTAAATGAGAGCAGAATCACACAGCGTGTCTGAAACTCTGGAGTGTTAGGTTGATGTTTCAAAGAGAGATGTGTCAGGTTCTTTCTTTAGCACTGCAGTGTTTCAAGCCAATACAACTCCGGCTATAGCTAACGTTAGCTAGCTGAGAAGCTGATTATCTTATCTGTGTGAGTCTGCATCATCCACAAGTCCAGCGTGCCTTCTCTTCAAATGTCTGAGCATCACCGACGTGCTCCCGTGATAAACAAGGTTTGCTTTACAAACAGGCGATCCTTTTCTCTGCAGCGTTGAGGCTGAAATGCCCCCAGACTTTACAAGTTTGAGGACACGATGGTGTTGCATCAGCTGGCGCCATTTTGCCATGTTTTGTTCACCTGTTGCTTCCCGGTTGCTGTTTTGCTGCGCAACTCTCAGCAGAGATAGTAAGGATGCGAGATGGCTCACCCCTCAGCAGCAGAAAACAATGTTATAAAACATGCACGATGACGTAACCAATAGATTATCAACAACTGAATTCGTTGCCAGCTAATACTGTAATCATATTTTTGCAGTTGATTAAGAGATCAAAAAGCGATTGTACGTGTTTAAGTACAGAGATATTTCATACGTTTGTTTCTACAGTTGTTCACAGGAGGCTCCTGAATAGCTCCTGGCTCTGCTCTCCTGTCAGTCCACAGAAAAGGTGGCAGACGACCTAAAATGTTCCTTTTTATCAGGCTCCATATTTACATAGTGTATGTACCATTTGTCTTATTTCACAGATGGCTTGTTTCTCTCTTTAGTCGGCGTATTTCTCACAGGGATGATATGTTTACCCACCACCTGCATGGTTTTTTTTTGTGGTGAAATTGTGCTGCAGAGACGGTGATTCATTTAGAATTAAACACTGTAACATCGTTTGAACATTGTAATCGCTCAAAGTGATGAATAGCAGCTGGGTACAAATGAATACAACTCACACCAATACACTAATTGCTCTTCTATTCAGCCAACACGCTGCCTACTGTAAGTAAGAAACACTTTGTTGGGATTTGTGAGGAACACAAACTTCCCATGAGACACCGCTCGTCATCAGGGCAAACAAATGAGCGGGAACACGATGATTTCAACACTGCGGCTCATCTCACGTGTCCGTCCATGGTACAGTTGGTCCCCACATGTGACCTTTACTCACTTAATTGGATTTGAGGAGCACATTCGACACTGAAACGCCAGTGACAGGTTCAGATTCTTCACGTTTTGGAAAATTGGAGCTGTCAGCTCGGTCACGGCTTCGTGCTCAGGTAATGAGTCAGCACCGTGGCACCGTGTCTGCACAGTGACAAGTCCCAGTGTACCTGGTCCCAGAGGTGTTTACATGTCAGCAGATCTGGGCTCAGCTCTGACAGTGGGGGGGGTGTTGCTCTGGAATTATGAATGTCTCTGCGCCGGGATCAGATCAATCTGAAGAAATACAAATCTGGGAAATCTTTTAAAGCAAAACACAAACATTACCTGTAACAAACACTTATGTAATCCTAGTACAGGCTGGATGTTTTGTATTATTACTGCATTTCAAGTGACAGACAGGTGTTTTGTTGTCAGCCCACCACCCACTCCGTGTTCTCTGCTTTTGTGCACAGTGACAGAAAACACACACCAATTTGGATAGAAAGCCTGTTCCCTCCTCCGCCCTGTCAACATGTATATCTGCTCGTCTGCCTCTGCTCCCCCCTCACACGGCTGTTTCCTGTGAGCCGTACCCTTTAGGTTTCTGTGATGAATGTGCTGTCCTGTATCGCTGAGTGAGGCGGGCTTGTACAGCCCAGAGGAAACCAGGAGTAGACGTATGAGCTTGTGTGTCGATCTGCCGTGCTTGAGGTATTGCATTGATGCCCTGCAGCAACGTTCAGAGAGAACTCAGCAGGAGTTATCCGTTACCAAAGTCTGGTGTGACTCTTGTCTGTGGACAGTTTCAACTAGCAGCCACATCAGCTTCAGTCAAGAAGTTAGTTTTCCTTATCAGGAGAAAATAGGCTAATGCAACAAGGATGTGTGTGTGTCTGCTCTTTTTGCAATAAGAAAATGGGGCAGCAGAGCGTTGCATGATCAAATCCCTGTTTGTTCTGCAGTCGTTTGTCTGCCTCTCGTTAGCGGTAAATCCGCATCATTAAGTTTCATCTCAGGCTGTAACAAAGACTTCCACACATGAGATGGAGGATGTGCAGAGACTTATTGGAGAGCGAGAAGTTGATTTTTATTGTAGTAAGGGGCCCCCTGCTCTCTGGTGACTGTGTTTGCAAGAGCTGGTAATGAGCGAGAAGCATCACATGTAGCCTACATGGAGAGGAGAAGATAGAGGGTGGAAACAAAGTGCCAGGCAGAGATTGATGAGGCTTCTCTTCATCTCATTTTCCCGCACAAGGGCAGATATGGTCGGGGCTGCAGCCTGGGGTGCAATCCACAGATCCTCCGCTCTGCATCAGCAAAGTTACAGAGCAAGAAAAAGAATGCGTTTTGAAATGATGCTAATCCTATTTCAAAGCTTTAAGAGGATTTTTTTAAATGGATTTTGCATGATTAATGATCACTTAAGCTCTTTATTGCCAGAGAAACTTTAAAATAATTAGGAAGAATCCGTTTGACTTTAATATTTGACTCACCAAATACTTCTCTTATCCCTCGCAGCTCAGGAAACAATCGTTTGAGGGTTTTTTTCCACCACAGTTTGCTGATGTGTGTAATTGAAAGCTTAATGTGGGTGTCTGTATGATCAAAGGATCAGGTGTGCTCTGCTTCTCGTGTACATAACAGTATAATGTACAGATATGATTCTCTGCTGAGCTGCAGGTTTTAAGTCGAGTCACATGAAACTTGTTTTCTCGTTTATAAAGCCGGCTGACATCTAACAGGCTGTCTCAATTTTCCTGCCTCCATTATTTTTTGAACAGAGGGAATTACTGAGCAGCCTCCAAACCATGTTTAGCTGAACATCAGTCGTCCCTCTCTGAGGAGGAAATATGAGC
Source organism: Semicossyphus pulcher (assembly GCF_022749685.1). NCBI lineage: Eukaryota > Metazoa > Chordata > Actinopteri > Labriformes > Labridae > Semicossyphus > Semicossyphus pulcher. The sequence goes on along the minus strand of NW_027211759.1, from coordinate 28,184,766 downwards.
ATATGTATCTGAAAGAAGCTTGTTGTGTCAGGCGGTGACAGACATGATGCCCCTTTTCTCTCTGAGCGTGGTTTTTATTCAGGCACGGTCTGATGCCTTAAGCTTTAACTATTAAAGCGAGCGTGTTCCTTTGCTTGCGATATTGCTCGTATCGCCTGTGAAGGAGTACAGCACGGTTCTGGCAGTGCATGTCATTTTTCCAGTAATAATTACCCCTTATCAGAAGCGCCTCTCAATCTGTCCTGGCAGTTAGCAAATCCCCACGGGCAAAACCAACTGCAGGAGAAGTAAGGCTCCGATTCTGTATCTCATTAACACATCCAATGTGATATTAATCTCCATCAGACATGGCACAACCCTGAGCACACTGAGGCGCAGTCAAGAGGAAAATGATTTGCTCGCTCTGCTGAGGGGCGTGTTGAGGCTGTGTGTTTGTGTGAAGGGAAGCAACACATGACGTGTGAAACCTGCAGGCTGCATGCAAAAAGTCACTGGAGCAAGCAAAAATGTTTACCTGCAACTGAGATGCTGTCCTTATCGATAGGTGTCCTGGTATCTGCTGTTTGTACATTCTAGTTGTGGCTGACAGAAAGTTGTACATTATTTGTCTGCTGAGTAGAAAAAAGAATCTATGATCGATCGCTACACAATCCTGTAAAAACACCAAAAGCGCTTCACTGCACGCCGTTACTGTTTATATCTGTGTGCAAGAAACATCGACAGGTTGAAAAGAGCACAAAAAAGTGAATCCACCCTCACAGACACTCAAATCTCAACTGCCTACTCCAAGAGAAAGACTGCAATCAATGTTATAACTCAATTGTAAGTTCTTGTTCAGGCAACCTCTCTAAAGGTCTCTAACCCCGGCTGGTGTTGTCTTTTGTCCTCAGGTGAGTGAGAACGCCAAGCAGGATCTGAAGGACGGGCTGGCTCTCTACAACTCAGAGAACAACATAGGCCTGCGAAACGCCTGGAACATCATCCAGGCAGAGGTAGGGTGACCTTACACCATGCATTACATCTAATAGTACAAACATTAGCATAAATGTTCGCTTAAGACACACTGATATGCAGAGTTTAACTGAAATATCCTGGCTAATGTATTCCCTGTCTGTAGCTGTGGCAATAAAAGTAAAACAGGCTGTTAAAGTGTGCTCAGTTCCGTTATTGCAGTCCTCTACAGCAAGAAGACTAATTACAATACTTAGTATAATACTTACTTAGTTTGAGCTCTGACAGAAAGCATTCACTAATCTTGTGTCTGTGTGTGTGTGTGTGTGTGTGTGTGTGTGTGCTTCATTCACAGTGGAAGTGCTGCGGTGTGATAGCATACACCGACTGGCACGAGGCCCTGAAGGAGACGGTGGTTCCTGACCGCTGCTGCCAGGAGCATTACCAGAACTGTGGGAGAAACTCCACCAACATGTTCTGGAACAGGGTGAGTTCACGGTCGCTGTGATGTTATATAAATGTTTTTTAACTTGACATTGTCATGTTAGCTGTGTCTCAATCCGGGGGCTGCATACTTTGATGGATGTGGTCTCTGGAGGACGAGTCATTCGTAGCCTGTGTAGACGCTAAGGCCCAACTGAAATGAGGTGGTCTGGTCTACGGAGGATTTCCTGCTGGCGTCTTCAGCTGTTCCCGCCCTTAACTTTGCGTCACCAAATGTGGCTCCTGCCGCCTAGCAACAGGTAGCTAGCAGGCTAACTAGCTTTCATAACTAACGTCACGTAACTTAACCTATTAAATATAATTTAAACTTTCCTTTTGTATTTTTAACATTTGCATTGCTGCTATTAGACTTGACTAGACTAGAGTTGAAACCAAAAACGTTTACATAAGTGTATTCCTCGACTACTTAAGAGATTGCCATCTCGTTTGAATGGGCTCGCAATGAATCTTGGGATACGTTGGCCCACGAAGGATGCACCCAATGGATCCTTTGTGGCCAGGAAAAGGAGGACGCATCCGAACGATCCTTCAAAATGGGAGAGCCTTCGACGCGCCGCTGTGACGCAATCGGCCTTCAAGTACATCCTTCGAAGGATGCGGCCACTGAATTGGGACACAGCTATTGTCTCATAATCTGTCCTTGTAACACAAGAGGGATCGTCAGCCAGATCCATATGCTCCTGTTGTTTCACACCGAGCTGTGTTTGAATATATGTGCTATCAAATAATGATTATGTTGATCTACCACTGATACGAGTACAGGATTCACAATGGACACATGAATCATAAATCTTACATATAATCCTCGGTCCATCTGCTCGGTAGTTTCTCTTCCAGCCCTCTGTGTGCATTTCAAACAGCTTCAAAGTTTCCATCTTATTGCTGGATTCCGATCACGCTGGATTGTTTCCATTATGCATGAGACAACAGCTCTGTTTTATCAAAAAACCTTGCAGCACATTGTTCACCAACCTCCCCCATTACAAGTCTAATCTTGTATTGGTGTGGCGTGTGGTTTGTTAGCAGGTCCAAAGTAGGGGATTAAAAGCTGTAATGTAATTGCCAAAATGAGAATGGGCAGACATTGAGCCGACCCATTGGGAGAGCGCGGCGCTAAAAGCCTGTGCGTAATCCTGCCCGAGGAGACGGCCACACACTATAGAGTCAAGCTTTACATGCTGCCTCAGCACCCACACTCAACATGGGCCACCACTCTGCGGCTGAGACCGCCATTAAGTCCATCACCTCCGCTCGCTGCCAGTGTGTGGCCGCTGAGTGAACCCTGGTGGGAATATATTAAAGAGTTAGAGCGCACGCCTGTGCATATGGACCATAAGTCTGCATATATAACCCACCACTCATGGGTAATTCACTTCTTTAACACCTCACCTGGTCGCTCAGTCATCCGAGGATATATCTCATATGTAATTCATGCATTAAGACAAAATACTCTCAAAATCCTACTTTTGGCTTATTTTTTATTAAACCTTTATTTAACCAGGTGAGTCCAAGTGAGAATAAAGATCTCTTTCTCCGGGAGCCTCGGCCGAGACGGCAGAAATCTGTGTTTCAAAAAACACAAGGAAATAATAAAAGCATGAAAAGCAACACTAAACAATAATGATAATGACTTTCAAGAAATGCAAGGTTGCTTGGAGTTCAAACAAAAACAAATAACACAATAAACACAAGTACAAAGAAGGAAAGCACAGTGAGCTGGGTAACGGGTGTTATCGATTGTACATCTTGTTATCAGCAGTTTTTTAAATGACTGAATGGCTGTTGCGTTGTGGATCTCAATAGGGAGAGAGCTCCAGAGGGTGGGGGCTGCCACACTGAAGGCTCTCTCCTGGAAACGGTTAGCTGGCTCGTGTCTGAGGGCCGCAGATTCTGAGACGGGGTGTAGGGGTGTAGGAGGTCAGAAAGGTACTGTGGAGCCAGGGCTGAGCGGGAGCCAGTGAAGGTGGATGAGGGCGGGGGTGATGTGTTGCCGGTCAGAACCCTGGCAGCACAGTTCTGCACATACTGTCCAGGGGTTTGCTGGGTATCCCGGACAGGTATCCATTTCAGTAGTCTAGACGTGTGCAAATGAAGGCATGCATGAGGGTCTCTGCCACAGAGTCAGGGAGTGATGATCGGAGTCTGGAAATGTCTTTGAGGTGGTAGAAAGAGGATTTTGTGACTGATTTGATGTGTGACATTTTTAACCATGAGCTCATCTAACTTCAAATCTGTCTGCAAGCTGCTGCAGGGGCAGAAAACATTAAGGTTGGTTTGGGAAGATCAGTGCAAACATTTAAAGTAAAATGATGAGCACAAACAATAACCACTAGTAATGTTTGAGATTTACACAGAAAGAAAAGATGGCAGCAGACCAGGGATGGAGCACTGGCATGAAAGCAGCGATGGGGAGTGAGAGCTTTTCAGCCTGGAACAAACCTCAGAATGCTGAGGGACACAGTATCCAGCCAATAATAAGTTCTGAGCAGACACCTGCATGTACAACAACAGATCATCAAGCAGGTGAAGAAAAGCAGCCTGCTTCAACACAGAGTTGAACCGTCAGTTCTTCAGAATACGGTGTCAGACTGAATCAAAGGCGTTTGATTGACAAAAAGAGCTGTTTTTTGTGATCCAGGGACTCGATTACATCTTAAACAACCTTTAAGGATGCTGTTGGTACTGTGTTGTTTCCTGAAGCCACACAGGTTCAGTCAAAGGATGTTATTGGTGCTCAGGGACTCGTTCAGTTGGTCAATTGCCAATCCTTCAAAGGCCTTCGACAAGACGGTTATGTTTGAAACAGGCCTGTAAGCGTTAGGTGCTGTTGGGTCCTTTTCACAGAGATGAACGTAGGCTACATCATCAGCTGTGGTTGGAAGTACAGTACTGTGGGTCCAGATCATGCAGCCCTGCAGGTTATGACTCTGGAAACTTGGAAACAGAGAAAAGGCTGACCATCAGAAGTACAATGATCAGTCATGTCAGAAGAAGGGAAGGCTTTTAAAGATAGGGAACCGGAGGCAATCAAGTGATCATTAAAACAGCACAGCAGATCTTGCAGAATTAGATACAGTGGCCTCAACAATAGGAGGAGGCAGTTCATTGGGAATATCAGCAGCTGAAATAGATTTGATAGCGCTCCAGAATTTCCTGGGGTTATTCAAATTGTCAGTCTTTGCAGACTGATAATATTCAGACTTGGCTCGTGTGGTAAATGAAGGAAAATGATTGCCAGAAATGGAGCTGACTCTGTGTCAGCTTTTAATGAGCGGATGAGCAAGACTTCCTAAAGCTATAGATGAGATCCTTGTTGTTGGCGAGAGAATGTGAGGCATCCTTTTCCTCCAAACGTGGTCATCAGACTCACACACACCACCACAATCGTCATTTTAGATTCTGGCCTCTATTTTACCGTCTATTTGATTTTATTTGTTTCATCTGTGCAGCAAAGTGAAGGTGAGACCTCTGCAGAGCAAACATAATGCCGAAAGCTTGCTCACGCTCTGGTTTCTAGTTGTCTCGACTACTGTAACGCTTTACACTCTGGCCTGCCAGAAGCGGCCATGGAAAACTCCTGACCGCTCAGAAAGCTCTGCCAAGTTTAAACAAAAAACTAAAATTAGAGATAGTACAGCTCTTGTTCAACACTGGCTCCCTGTTTATTCTGGAATGTATTTACATTTATTCTCTGAGATTTTAACCCTGTATGACCTGAACCATGAAACCATGTCTTTTGGATCCTTCTGACAAATGCAAAAACATATTTATTTATTTATTTGAGCAGGGACAATGCACAAAGAACCTCAACCTAAAACAAGAGATGTATTGCACTGGGTTTTAACAAATTGCTATTTTCCGCCCGTAGTCACCGGGCAGGTAAGTAAACAACAAACAAGACAAGGTCAAAACCTCATATGTGGCTGACCGCATCAGGTCAATGTGCGCTTTTGTGGGCAATGTGTTACAAGGACTGTCCTTATGAGGCCGATGACAACGTGTTTGAAAGCAGGTGCGCGCTGCAGACATAGGTGAGGACAGCGGGCGAGCAGCCCCGCCAACTCCCCGAAAGTATCTAGAGTGTGTCTGGTTGAATCAATAGGTTTTTTAGGAATAAAAATGATCACACTGATGATGTAGGGGTCTCAAAAATGTGTCAAATATGATACACTTGGTTATATAGGATTAAGGTACAAAATGCTGTCGCCACCTTTTATATCACAGACTCACAATCGTCTCAGTTCCTCCTTGAACCCTAACATGTACTAAACTATTAATTTTTGCCCTTAAATATTAGATTCCCTGACTCCTGACAGTTTTAAATAACAGCTCAAAACAAATCTTTTAGATGTAGCCATTAACTAGCAGCTGTTCTATATCGTTAATGCAATAAGCTCATTTTCTCCCCTCCTCCTTTTGAATGAGTTTAAATGTGAAACACTGAGACTGCACTGACATTATTCCTCTGCCACACAGTAAATGCACATGTCTCTAGCTGTACCTTCACCAGCGTTTGTTCTATTTTTAGGGCTGCTTCGAGAAAGTGGAAGAATGGCTGGATGACAACAAGCACCTGCTGGGAACCATCGGCATGGTCATCTTGGTCGTGCAGGTAGGAGGCCCGGTGATAAATTGTTCTTCTCCTTTTCCTTTCCTTTCCTTTTTTTCCCATAATGCTTTGTGTCGAGGTGCATTTATTGCGTCTGCCTGTCTGGCAGCATGTTAGAAAAACGTGCTCATCCTGTGGCCTCTGTGCCACCGACGTCTGCTGAGAAAGTTATGAGGCCTGCGCTCGGTGGGCGTTCTGGGCACCCACACATTGTGAAATATTGAAGTCACTGTTTTCTGAACCCTGATCCTGTCTGGGAGAATCAAAGGCACCTGGCTCTGTGCCAAGCAGCCTGTAGTCATGTAACAGGAGCCATCAGAACACAGGAGAGCAGATACTGAATATAGATTGCAGGTATAGAGTCGCAGATTAAAAGCACTGCAGGGAGGGGTGATGGATACTCCTCCTCAGAAGCTGCTTCTCATGTCGTCCTATATTCTGCTTTACATCTCTCCTCTTGTCTTTGCAGTACTTTTTCTTCCACTTACTTGGAGGTTGTGTCCTCAGGGTGTCTTCAGACTAAACAAAGTTTATTTTTACCTTGTATTTGCACAGATTTGAATCCTGGAGTTTTAGGTCTTGTTTATTCGCTCCAGACAGCCGAGGAAGCAACTGTACAGGTTTGAGCTGGAGCTAGTTACCAGTGCACCGACACTGTGCTGTGTTTGTGCTGCAACTCAGCTAGGGCTGCATGATGATGGCCAAAATGATAATCACAATAATTTTGATCAATATTGAGATCACAGTTATTTATGTGACACTTTTTTATTCTACTTTCACATCTAAATAAACAGAGCAACACTTTCAGTTCACTGTTGTGCTGCATTCAGGCTCATGTACAAATTTAGCATCAAACTAAGACTTAAAATCAGGCTCTTTGCCTGAATGTGGTGCATCATGGGTAATGTCAGTGTGTCTGTGGGAGTTGGGTGGAGGACGGGGAGCAGCTCGTTCTTCCTCTCGGCCTTCACACACTCATCATGCTGCACTTTGTGCTGTTTTTTCAGCTGCTTCAACAAGTTAGTCGTGTTGCTTTGCGGCGCAGACGCAGGTTTCATGACAACTTTGCTGATTATTTTTAACATCACTCACCTTAAACCTGAAACACCTCCAAACAGCTGATGAGGAGCCATTTCAGGGGACCGGTGTTTCGGTTTAACGAGCGACTCGCTCTCTTCCTGTTTTAGCGTAACAACAAGCAGCGTTCAAAACGTGACTGAGCGTTAGTCGCCTTCATGACACGTTTGCACAAACAACTCTTCAGAGACGTAACAGAGAAGTTTATTCTGAGCTCGTAATGAAGAACAACAGAGAGGCATTCACGAGGACAGCTACGTATTCTCTACCTGTTTTCAACAGCTGCTGTAACCATGACAACCACAGATGCAATCAGCTGAAAGTCAGCAGTTAACATGGTCACCCCAAAACACTGTCTCTGTTGTTTACTCTTCCTCTCTAAACTGTCTCTGCAAGGTAGGCGCTCATCACCTGACTTGCCAGCTCCCCCAAAAGTGAAGCCCAAACCTCTCCAGCGCCCCCTGGAGGAGGAGAGTTTTGTACGGGTGGAGCATTTTAAACGTCAATGTCGCCGTCAATCATGTTTATTTAATTGTGGGAAGACAAAATCATGATCGAGGTTAATATTTGATTAATTTTGAAACCCTAGACTTTCCTGTAGTCTCTGCATGTTAATAAAACAAGTTATACGTCTATATGTGCCACACCTGTGTTAGAATAGCTTGTCCAGGTACACTTCTTCTTCTTCTTCTTCTTGCCCTAACCTAATTAAAGAAGGGTACACTTGTCCAAAGGTAGACAGAGGCATGGATAGACGGATACATCAGTCATGTTTCTCCTTCAGTTCCTTCTCAATAGCACATTAAGAGACAGCTCTACTGTCTGTGTAACTTCGACTCCTTTTCACTTCGTCAGACATTCATATATATCCCTCACTTCTGAATAGTGAACTTTCTGTCCAATTTTAGCACAAACTTTAAGCGAATTTCAATCAAGAATCCACAAAAGAAGTTGCTAATTAAAGTTCATTTGTGTCCACAGCTGTTGTACATTTATTAAGAGTTGCTTTCACAGCCGGTGGCTCTAATTCTCCAGTCGGGGGCCATTAAACTGTTATGGAAGAATAAAGCCTCAGGAGAGGGGGTTAAACTTTAAACACAAGAAAACGATGCAGAAACGTGATGGAGATATCAGCTCATCAGTCCACACTTCTCTGATTTGTGCACAAATTGAAAATGTTAAAATTCCTGCTCATGATGTATTATCCCCCTGTACTCTGCTTCTTCCTTTTCACTTTATACACCCTCAGCATCGGCTCATGCTCATGCAGGACAAGTCTCTAAGTTTGCTAATCGATGAATCCACGGTCCACTCAGAGCAAGGTGGCCTTCCTGTGAAATGTCTGTGCTGAATTTTGTAGGATTCTGCACTTTTTAAAGTCCTGAGGGGAGATGATGTGTGTGCTTTTGATGAGGTCCACTGAAGGAAAGTCAGCATTAAAAAACTTCACATCGCTGTGTGTTCATGACAAGATCGCAAGATTGTCATTATTTTAATTCAGCGTCCTCTCGCTCTGTCTGACACTGTCTTATTCTAGTTCACACACACAGTGCGCGCATACAGAACACTGACAAATATGGTCCCTGTTAAAGATAAAGTCTTCATACAGTGAGAAACCCTTCCCAACACTCCCTCAGCTGACATTGATTTTAATGACCTCCCTCTCTTTGCATACACACACACCGGACACACTGCAGAAACAGACCTTGAGCCGTCAGATTAGGAGCCTGGAAGGAAAGGTGCAGGACATGACGGGGTGGAGGATCTTGAATAGCTGCAGTGTTACATAACAGCCGGTGGCATGAAGAACCGCTTTATGAATGATTTACACTATCAGCATATATGACAGACTTTGGGGAAAGCCTATATGTATAACATCCACAATAGTTTCAGACAGCTCAGCTGTATTTCTACACACAGGATGACTGAGCTTTGAAGAGTCGTATGAGCTCTTTCATGCCGTCTCACTGACTGAGTGAAGCAGACAGCAAAAACTTTGAGCCACATGTAAATAATTGGGCTGCTTTTGAAGACAGTTTGGGATGGTCCTGACTCGCTCTGAGCTTGATGTTTACCTCAAATGGCATCTCGTGCTTTGATTGACGGCGGTTTAAGGTAGCGTTTTCTCTGAAGCGGCCTTATGAATTAGCTTTTAACTGAAACTAAAGGAGGAGAATCAGCAGCTTTCCCAGGCTAATCACATCCCTCAGGAATCCCCAGTGGAGGCTGTTTGCAGGAAGTCCACGTAGCCCTTTTATAAAGACGATGCAGCGAACAGTCCTCTGCAGCTTCCCTGCCATCCCAACTTTGCCAGATAATGGTTTTAGGATCAGCCTTGCGACTGTGTTTGATGTAGAAGTATCAGGGGTAATGGAAACTTCAAAGAGATAGCTGGCTACTTTGATTCAGTGGCATCTCAATTTACGTCATTGACTTAATGCTTGAGCACGCTGTACATTTTCTCCATCAGAAAAGATTCCTGAGCTCGTGTTTGAAGGCCGTCTGAGAAAAAGACCAAAATGTGCTCTCGCTGCACCACAGGATTTATTGTGCAGCCCAAGGCATCAACATGGAACCAGACCACACACTGTGTGTGTGTGGTCTGGTTCATACGTGAACACACACTAAACATAAAGACACATATTCACTATCTTTCGGTTTCCCTCCACAGCTCCTGGGCATGGCGTTCTCCATGACGCTCTTCCATCACATCCACAGAACGGGGAAGAAGTACGATGCTTAGCCTCGGGAGACGGCGCCCAATGGAGAGGAGCCCCACTGCCTGATGGGATAAGACTCTGATTTCGACATCCCTGCCCCCACCCCCCCCACTTTACAATCTCTTTAGAGCCCCTCCCCTTTCCCCCGACCTTCTGTACAGATCCAGCTGTGTCCCCGCTCTGTTCTGCTCTCTCCTCTCACCATTCATTTTGCCAAAGAGTTACACAACTGGAAGAGAAGGGACACCTACGTTTTTGGCAAAGAAGAGAATCCCATTGGTCGTCACTCCTCTTGAGTACATTTCTACTTTTTGTTTTTTTGCTTGGACTAACAATCTGCTGGAATGGAAGAAGAGACTTTGAGATGAACTTGACTAATGGCCATGCACCCGCTCTGAGGCAAGGAGAACAAATGAAACTGATGAGACCCTCCTGCTGTGGGCTCTCCTCTCCTCTTGTTTATTACAGTAACGCCCCCTTTTCACCTGTAAATGAAAGAAGTTCCAACATGGCATGCTAGTTTTCTACTTTAATGATTTACCTTTGTCGTCCACACGTCTTTTTTTTGTCCTGTTTATTTTCTTGTAAGTGTGTCATGGACGCTCCTGTGGAATGTAAGTGTACAACAGATCAGTGCAACGAGCCCTCAGACATGCAGAGTGTGTGTGGGGTTGGGTTTGACGTGACGATGCTGTGGGGGGAGCAAAGACGTGTCATGGCGGTGTAAAACGTAACCGGTGATTCTTTTGTTTGTAGAGGTTTGGGGGAAGTGAGTGAGATCGAGGCACGTTAGAAATCATGAGTGGATTTATTTTATATCAAATTTTCACTGAACAATAAATTGAAATGCACAAATCTGCCTGTGAAAACACACACACGCACGCACACACACACACACACACACACACACACACACACACACTGCTCTGCAACACAGCAGCAGCATTTCCATCCCCCGTGAGACCATACAAATGGTATAAAATGGCTGTTTATTAGGGCTCCACCAGGACTGTCAAGGGAAGAGATGCGGGTGATGAAGTTTCCCCTTCGAGAATACAGGCTGAATGTGTGAGTGTGTTTCTCAGTGGGTGTGTTTTATCGCACTGTCCAGGCTGCAGAGGAAAGAAAAACTACAGCACGTAGAGACACCGAGAAGCAAGGGCACGGGGGGCAAAAACAGAGCAGACATGTTGTCTCCTGGTTGCCATCAATTGTGTTAGCGGAGGCGGCTGGAGACTTTCGCTTCTGTATTCTTGAGATCTCATCCGTTCACTCTGCCCTCCTCAGTCTTTCCCTCTCCAGCTGTCAACTCCCCCAGCTTTTTCACCCCAATTTTCTCTCCAAACGTCAGAAAGCAAAGAGCTTTATATTCTTCATACGTACACACCGCTCCTCTGCTGACATTCCTGTTCATCACACGGCAACACCTCAGGTTTGTAACTTCACTGGTTTTATGTTGGCTGCCTTTTCTTGCAGCCACAGAGGAGGGGGTGGCGGGAGTGTAGGCAGATCAAAGCTGAGACAGATAGGTATGGCAACATGCCCTGAAGGACATGTCTGTGTACAGGAGAACACCCTGTTTAAGACAGAAAATACCCTCCATCTGCTGTGGCGACTGAAAGAGACGCCCTCCAGGTCGTCTGCTCTGAACATATCCGAGTATGTAAAGGACTAGTTCAAGGATTATTCTACCTGAGGCTAATATTGGTTGATATATTCTACTCACCAAAGTAAATGCAGAGCTCTGAGAACATGGCTACAACAGCGGCCTCCTGCAATGAAAGAAACAAGCAGCAAGGTGATTAGACAGGTTGTAAACAGGCCAACAGTTGAACCAGCTTAGGCGCCTCTTCATTCACAAAACAGGAAGTGTAATAATCCCTCGTTGCAAAGGAGAGCCGTGTCCTCACATCTCCGGCAGGTACAGCAGGTCAAAAGTGCAGCAGAGAGTGAGTCTGTAAACCGATGGAGGCTTTGGACAGAAAACTGTCATCACTTCAATCTTCTCTTCTCAAATAAACGTGGCTAATCTGGGTGTCAGTTTAAAACCCACATCACTGTGTGACTGCCTGTTCGTCAGGATTATAATCAGACTCAGTTTGGCATGTTGCTTTATTTCAATAATCATAATGACATTGTGTTTTCTGTACAGGAGGGGCGGTTTGCTCTCAGTCTTATCTGATGTTACAATGTCCTTTTCAGTCGACACGAGCACGATAGTGAGGAGGCGTCTTTCACAGCATTCAAAGAAATGTGCTGATGCAGAAGCCCTGCATACCCACACAGGTGTTTTCAATTACTCCGCCTGATTAGATCCCTCTATTGTGGGAATTTAGCGTGGCAGTGTGTGCTGCATAAACTCAGGTGCTGAAAATGCAGAACACTAAAAATAGTGTACTGTAGAGCAAACGGGAGTGATTACAGGCCTGGATGTGTTCCAGGAAGACATTTCTTTTGCCCTGATTGGCTTTGTTGTTCCTCCAAAAACCTAAAAAAAAAACAGCTGTCACTGAGTGCAAGACTACACATTTAATGTGGTGAAACAATCTGAGATGTGGGCAGCATTTCAAGCAGCCTTTTCTCGCTGCCAAATTCCCAAAACTTCCAAGAACTCTTACGGATAGCAACGCATAGCCAAAACTAGCAGAGTCAGACCAAGCTGTAATAAACTGCTTTAACAGGAGCCGTCAGGTGATCATTTGTTTGCTCCTGCTGGACGCCGAGTAGAGGAACCGCTGGGACCTGGAGTGGCAGTGTTATAAATTGTCTCTCAAGTTATCGGAGACTGGAGAGTTTGTAGCTTTGGATGAAGCTTTATAACTCAGACGCTGCTGCTACACCAGATAACAAATGCCACAGCGAGAGGATAAAAATGACCCACTAAGAGTCACCCATTTGACACTGTTGCAGTGTGGCAGCCTGTACGCCTCAGAGAATCACCTGAGGTCGTTCTTGACTTTTGTTTTATTGTTTTCATAATGACTTAATCTGAGAGACACAGACTTAGGAAGAGGGGGCATCGTGCATCAGGAGGCATCTGATTTGGTGTGTTCTGTGCAGCGACCCTGCCGGCTGTGATTCACTGCCTGCCCCCATATGCTCCAACTCCTCTTGTTGTGTCCACGGGGGGAACATGACAGCTGCTGATGTACAGCGCAGGCACGAGTGGTCACATCTCCCCTGCTTGGCTGCCTCCACAAACTCTCTACACATCCCTTATTTACTGCCTCGCTCAGTCCGCAGACACCCGGCACTACATATACAGTAGCTGGCAGCACTGACACTAGAAATACAGCTGTGCTCTTAGGATGCCTCAAAGCAGATGTGAGGTATGTTCTGCACCTCAGGAGGGGTTACAGGAGCGTTATATATAACAGTTCTGTAAATCAGGCTGTGCTGTAACTCACTGCAGGCCACAAGAGCAGCCAAAACCCAAAATAAATATGTTTGTTGTTGTGTTGCTTGGTGTTGCATGGGGAGAGGAAGTGTTTGAACGCAGACAACGTGAGAGTGGAGAATAGTAAAAATACAAGCAGTGTCTGTCTGCAGATCTGACGTCATACATCAGAGACCCAGCCAGCACACTGTGTGACTCTTTGCCCCCGCCCGATCTGCCCGTGCTGACATTCTGAAATGTTCTGCTCCCAGTGAACTCCCTATCAGCCTCCACTGTCGCCTCCTTTCATGGTTATGTCAGAGCAAAATGCTCCTTCATGTTTTTAGAACGCAGGGATGAATGCCATTTTAACAGAAGCTGTTTAATGATGTTATTTTTGTACATTGGTTGTTGCCGTTTGTTTTTATACGATATACTGTTGTTTTTTCTTGTTCCAGGCTCTTTTTACTGGCTTTTATTTCTCAGACGCTCTTTGGAACTCATTGTGAGAACATGACATTATTAAACGTTTGTTTCTGAGGGGATTAGTCTTTGCGATGTTCCTCTGCAAGGTGCACAAACGCCTTTCTGTCTTAACATTGCTACAGGCAGTAAAAGCAATTAAGTCAGAATTGATAGAGGGGGAAATTTGGCATATGTACTGTAGCATCGGGTGAAGCCCACAAAAGACAAACTGCACGCTTGTCGTAGTGCTTCTCCGTATTAGGACCTAGTTACATTAAATGAGGGCGTGCTGGTTTAATCTGCAGTATTTCTTTTCAAACTGCCACTTTGAGGCCCTTTGTGTATCTGCAGAGCATGGTCTAATAAATGACTGCACAACACAGAGCTCATGTCACTGCAGTGTTTCAGCCATGGATGTAAATATGCTCATTTTACAACCGATGTAACTTACTCTTTGTTATGCCACTTGTATTCACATTTACGTTGACAGTTTAATTGCCATTTTCTAGTTCTGAATTGCCGAACAACCCGACGTGTCATCCACCCGTATGTTCTCCACTCTCTCACCTCTGACAGTTCCTCTGCCTCCGTTTGCTTCCTTTAAAGTGCAGGACAGGTGTACATTTGATGTAAATGTGTGTTTTTGTCTGTATGGTTCATATTTTATTTGACCACATTTTCATTTGCTGTAGTAAGACACAATCTTCCTCATGTTTTCAGTTTGTTTTGTTTTTGGAAGTATTCCCACTTATCCCTGGAAGCGCTCCCAGCGAAGCACAGAGATGGCAAGCGCGAGTAATTAAGTTTTGTCTGCTGTGAATTTTGAGACATAGAAATTGTTTTCCTTTTTTTCGCCACCTTCAACATATTATTTCTGTAATCTGCTCCTAATCCTTCCCCCCGTGCTAAAGCTGAATATCTGAGCAGTGGAAATGTATGCTCTACAAATGGTGTGTTTGATGTTGTGTTCTGCTGGATGGCAATATCTGATACCTGCCAGCCTTGTCCTGTGGAGTTTTCTGCTACATGTGAAAGCACTCTGAATATCTATACTAGGTGGTGCACTACCTTCTCTTTATTCTCCAAATCAACTATTTTTTAAATAAAGGAAAGAGTGTCAAAAAAATCCCACGACACCGTACGCTCATTGCCTTTCATGTTTAATGACTCAATGCTCCTGATGTATTTCATTTTTATGTCACTGTCCATTGAATCGGCAGCATTTAAGCCATGTTTGAAGCTGAGTTTTGGGGGTTTGCAGACAGGACTTTGCATAAAGATGAAGCGTGCTGCAGCAGATCCCATGCTGTATGAATGAAAGTGGCACTGCTGCCTTAAAACGGCCTCTTTTTAAAAGAACATAGCAAAACCTGAGGGAGCGTCGTCCTAAAGACGCTGAGCGGAGCTAATGGTAGTCAGACAGCCAAGCAGAGGGGTTTTTTTAGAGAACAAAAGGAAGCTGATGAAAGTGGAAACCATCTCCAATTTGTTTCCGCAGCATGGAGTATTTTTGTACGGGGCTTTATCCTTTTTGAACCTAATTGTTATCCGGCTCGTGTGTGATAGTGGAGTTTATTGTGCCATTCCATCCTGGCTCTGTGTTTTGCATCACTGTTCCTTCTATGCAAAGAATATGACCTATTTTAGCCTTTGTAAAGACTATTTTGTATAAGCAACATGTCCTGAAATAAAGAGAACAGAAACAACATCGGATACTTTTTCTCCACTAATTGTTATTGTAGCGTCTCAAATTTGTCCCACTCATCCTCAGCAGAGCTCATTTCATTGACCTGAATTGGGAGGGCTTTTATTTTGATGAGAACATTCGCTTTGTCCCCACACAGCATTATTCAGCTTGTAAATCTGCAGCGGAGGTGACATGCAGGTTGTTTCTGCTGCTATCTGTTCCCAATCTGTCGTGTTTCCTCGAGTGAACTCGCTGTCTTTTAACTGCACGGGAGCCGAGGACGTTTGCTTTTTGCTGAGCTGTGTTTGCATGTGAAGTCAGAACAGTTAATAATGATGCACGCCCACTGTAGCATCTCACTATTTGTTCTTCTTCTTGGTTCATTCTTCTCAATCTCCTGCCTAAAGTACACTAGATTTTAGTTTTACATTGTTTTTAATGCAATAAAGGGGAAAGGTGTTTTTTACAGGAACAATTTGACATTTTGGGCAAAACATTAAAGAGGTGAATAACTAACGTGGCTCTGTACAAAGATAACAGAATCTATCGACCAGCACCTCTTAAGAACGCAAATTAACAGTACTGAACAACAAAAAACTGAAAGTGTTGTTTAAGGCTGGAGATTTATTTTAACCTTGTGCTCATGCACACACCCGTCTGCGTCACAAACATGGCGACACTTGAGGAGGTCACTGTGATGTTCATTCTGAGATCACAGCAGAAACAGCTGCTGTGGGTTCGGTGGACTCCGTCTCTCCAGCATGTTCCTCCGTGCACGGTCGTAACGCTCCCGGACTTTCCATTTAGTTTTGCAGGTTTCCGCGTCGACTTCTAAAACAGAACTTATCTGTCTGCAGCTGTTTGACAGGCATGTTTGTCTCTGTGCAGTGGCAACGACACATCGTACACATGTGGATCATTGTGGACTTGGTCTATCAGCTTGTCTTCAGAACACTCTGCCATTGTTGTCCCTGCT
The DNA here is from genome assembly GCF_022749685.1 of Semicossyphus pulcher. NCBI lineage: Eukaryota > Metazoa > Chordata > Actinopteri > Labriformes > Labridae > Semicossyphus > Semicossyphus pulcher. The sequence goes on along the minus strand of NW_027211759.1, from coordinate 28,168,401 downwards.
GCTGTGTTGACCCTGTCACATCCCCTCTGCCTCTACACTGCCCCTACTGTTTATGTGCAGACTGCATCTCAGGGCCTCTAAGCGTTAATATTGAAGGGCGTGAACAGCCGACGCTCCAAACACACGCAGGGACCGTGTGGCAAGCCATCATGCGCACGAAAACGCGTAGATATAAGCAAGTATATTTTGGGCTTAATGGGGTATTTGCCAAAGTATTTCAAAGTTGGGCACAGTTAGCCCAAGCAAAACCAAATTAGTTACACTGCGATTTCCCTTTGTTCAGTTTTTATGCAAAAGAAACCTACCCACTTCTGGAAGTAGCTTGATTTTTACAGACGTGAGGGGACTCTCTAAAAACACGGTATTTCACCCGGATTGGCGTGGCTTTGCAGGACATCACAGTGCACGTGTCAGGGAATCCCATGACCGTCAGGTGTCTCAGGGCTGGCTGACAAAGATTAGCTTAGCATTAAAAATAGAAAGGGGCATGCAGCTATCCTGGCTGGTGTACAAACAACATTCATGGTTTTAAGTTACCTTTCAAACTTAATTTAACTTATAGTCTTTATGCTAAGCTAAGCCAACCAGCTAAGGGTGGTTACATCATGTTTACATGACAGTGGTATAGCCCTCTCATATAACTCTAGGCAAGAAATCAAAACTCTTTGAGTTATTCCTTTAAACAATACAAAAGATGAAGTGTAAAGAAAGATTGTTTCATGAACATAAAACGGGCACTTTCTGCCCAACTGAGCGTCAGTGGGACGAAACACAGAGTTGTATTCTGTCTAAGAACGAGAGAAATCAATCTCATTAAGCTTTCATGTACCTGTGGCGAGGCACCGAGCGACCTGAGGGACCTCGTGTCCTTCTGTCACTATACAGGAGACATTTGATGTAACAGTAAAGACAAAATCAAACTTTGAGATTCAGTATTCACACACAGTATTTCATTTACCAAGGACAGGTCAGAGTTCATGTCTGATCCATGAGTTAGAGTTAGAGAAGAGCCGCCAGTGATTTTTTAATACATCTACATTAACTCAATAGTCGTGTGATCTTTTTTGACTGCACTCCATCCTCAGATAATCCCTGTGTTCAGTCTGACAGATGATCCACTTTGTAAAATGAGTTATCAATTCAGTCGTACATCTCAATCTCATTACAGGACGGGGCCTGACATGTTGGCTTCTTGATTCATTTGACTGTTGTTACGCTGAAATTCAGCAGATTCACTGTCGGGGACAAATGGGAAAAGTACATCAGAACAAAGAGCAAGATGTCATTTAACCACATTAGATGTTCTTTCTCTCAAAGATGTAATTGTCCAGCTATGTCTACTGTTTTTCTCTGCAGGAGAACATCTGCCTTTAAAGCTGTTACTTGTGCAAGTCTTTCAGAAGCAATTAAGTTTAAAACAATTTGCAGTTTGTTTGAAGGCCTAAAATACCGGATGTAGGAAGTTTAAGGCAACAGACAGAAGAGAGCGAGACGTGGAGTGCATGGAGGTGAAAGAAGCTCTGAAATCTGGCAGCCGGCTGACAATACTCCAAAGCTCGTAGGCCATTCAGCTGCAGTCAGCTGTGGATATTTTCTGTGTAATCTGACCTGCCTACATGGACAGTTCTGGGTCCTGCCAGCATGGTGGGGCAACGTCACAGCCTCATGACCCCTTTTTTAGCCAGCCTCACACCCCGCAGACGACAAGCGACCCCCTCTATTCAGACTCACATGGCGGCTGAGTTTCTGCGGGGTGGGCTGGATATTCCAACTTGTTACAGCTAGACAGGACTGTAAAAACACCAACAATGGACAGGAAGCAGAATCTGAACCGAGCCGAGACGTTCTCCTTCGTCAACCCTTGGATCCGATACTTTCTTTTCTTCTTCAGCTTCTTATTTTGGGTGAGTACAGTTGTCGTTATGCACAGGCAGGAACTGACAAAAACACAGCTGTTCTGCTGTCCCTGAACGCCATATCTTAATATTTCTGAGCATACAAATCTCCAGCTATCAGGGAGCTGTAGCTTGGCAAAACATGTCAGATCTGCTGGAAAAGGAAGTTAAACTAAAACGAGCAAAGAAGACTTTATAAATAATATATGAAGGAATATAATTCGGAAAGTATCCGGAGCTCAAACAGCAGGAGCAGCCAGCCTCCCCGCTGCTACTATTTTAAGTTTACTACAGTTATATATGGACACTCAAGATTGCTCATATGTCTCTGCAGCAAATGTGAAGTGCTGTGGTCTTATCACATCAGAAGTGCACTGACTCATGGTTGTCCATATCTGAAAGTTTCTGTATATCTTCAGTTGAGGGCTGTAGCTTGAAAGCTGCTGTTGAATATGTTGTGGGCTGCAGTGTTTCACAACAGGACTGCACATAATTCGGGTTCATGCTATAAACAGCAGTGATTCCAAACCAGCTGTACTTGTACAACATATGTTGAAAATATTTATATTCATATTTGAAAATATATAAATCAAAGCACTGAGTCAGCACATAAAGAGAGAGGGAGCTGGTGAAAAGTAGTTAGCCAAACAGTTAGCCAAAATGGCTAAAAAAGGTAGCTTAAAGTAGCACACAAACAGTTAGCCTACATATAATGAATACATTTTTGAACAGATATCTATAGGTTATAGATCAATAGTTAAAATAGAAGTCTAATTATAAACAGTGGAAATCACCAGGTGCTGCATGGTGGTGCATTGGTTACCACTGTCGCCTCACAGCTAGAAGGTTCCTAGTTAGAATACCGGTTCGGACGCAGGGGGCCTTTCTGTGTGCATGCGTGTTTTCCCTCCAGGTTTCCTCCCACAGTGCAAAGACATGCTTGTTAGGTTCATTGGTGGCTCTAAATTGCCCGTAGGTGTGAATGTGAGGGTGAAAGGTTAGCTGTGTCTCAGTTCGGGGGCTGCATCCTTCAAAGGAGGCCGTCTCTGGAGGATGAGTCATTCGCTACGAATGTAGACGCTAAGGACGAACTGAAATGAGACGGTCTGGTCTATAAAGGATTTCCTGTTTGCACCACCAGCTGTTCCCGCCCTTACCCTTGCATCACCAAACCTGGCTCCTGTCGCCTAGCAGCAGGTAGCTAGCGGGCTAACTAGCTATCATAACTGACATCATGTAACTTAAGCTTTTATTCTAACGATACTTTGTTTTTTAACATTTGTATTGCGAGCTAAGTTCGACCGCGTTGGAACCAAAAACCTTTACATATAAAGTGTATTTCTGGCCATTTAAGAGTCTGCCATCTTGTTTGAGTTGGCGCCCAATTAATCTCGGCACCCGATGGATCCTTGGTGGCCCAGGAAAAAGAGGACACATCTGAAGGAGCCTTCAAAATGGGACAGGCTTTGACGCGCCGCTGTGACGCAATCTGCCTTAAATACTTCCTTCGAAGGATGCAGCCCCTGAATTAGGACACAGCTACTGTCTGTCTCTGTGTGTCAGCCCTGTGACTGACTGGCGATCAGTCCAGGTATAACCCCGCCTCTTGTCCAATGACAGCTGGAAACGTCTCCAGCCCCCCTGCAACCCTTAACAGGATAAACGATCTACATAATGGACGGATGGATAAAATCGCTAGCATAAAAGTGATGGAAAAACAGTCGAAATTAAGCCAAAAGTAATGCAGAAATGCAAAAAATACTGAGCTAAAAGTAATAAATTATTGAAAAGGCTGCAGAAAAGAATGAATAAAATATTCAAACTTAAGTATTTGTCCATTATGATAAGTTAATACATCATATTTAACTCAAAGTGATGGATAAATGCTAAATATTGTCAGCTAAAAGAGATGAATTATTGAAACAGATAGCTAAAAGCTTTGGATTAATGGTTGAAAAAACTAAAGGTAATGAATTAAAGGTTAAAAATTCAAATGTCCCTTTAATACTTTTAGGTTATTCTTAGATAGCTAGCTTAAAGTAATGGAAAAAATGGTTAGCATTTGTCCTAGCATGAAACATGTGCATGTACGGACAACTTAAATATTGACAGTTCAGTAGTTTGAAAGTTATTGTAACCACTATATATCAACTTTGAGATGATTTATAAAGTGAAATAATCCACTCACATTTACATGATGACGACTTGGGTCATTGGAGGTTCACAGAAAGAAAAGAGTTTGTAACAACAGGTAGACTAAGGACGCACGGGTATGATGTTAGTGTAGCAAGACGCCAGGAGACAACTGGGACGTCATGTAGCCATTAAAGCATCCACACACACACAGAGAGACACACACACTGTTAAGAGCATCTCCCTCTGTCTCCCTCGCATCAGTACTTTAAACACAGGGATCACATCTGTAGCTTCACAGAGTCACTACACCTCCACTACATCCCTGTTCATCCACTCCTACACAAACACAGCAAGGGGGCAAACACTGTACCGCACCCTGACTGTGTTTAGGGCCAATCAGCAATAACTGCAGCCCCGGCAGCCCGGCCTGTGTTGACTTTGTTTATCAGACGCGAGCTCAGAAGTGAACACTGCAGCCGTAATCCATCAGGCCTTTGTCCCCGCGTCCCCATGGCTCAGTTCAGCTGGCTTTCACCTCGCGGCACAATCCTCGGGGAGAAGCCTGATTCATCCCTTTGAAAAGCCTGAAAACAGAGCTGGAATACATTCAGCGCATGTGTGTTTGTGTGTGCCTCCTGTTGCAAATGCACACTGTCACCCTATTCACATAAGCACACACACTGGCACACTGACAAATGGAGCTGCAGGTAAACACACTCCCACACAACAGAGAATATCCTGATAAAAAAACAAACTGCTTCACAAATCTTAAAAAAAAAAACTCCCAAAGAAATTCTGTGCTTGTGTTTTGTCAGCTATTGTCTTGTCCACGTAGATTATTGATTCAAAAATGGGAGGGAGATAAAAACATACAATTTACTTCTCCAGAGAACACAAAACAATCGGGCTGGACGCGGCGGCTGCCAAATAAAAATTACACCTTTTCCACTGCTTTTTATGCCTTGGAACAGGTATCCTCACGACCTCCAGATATCCAATACAGAAACAAAACAAATACACAAAAGCATCCTGTACACACACACACACACACACACACACACACACACACACACACACACACACACACACAGACACAATTAGTAATCAGGAGACTATCTGTGAATCTGGAGGCTGGAAATGAAAGGCAGGCCATGCAGATTGTTATCCAAGGTGAGAAAAACAATCAAGAAAAGGAGGGAAATTAGTGTTGACAATGCAATCAACAGGAAGCTCTAATTCCACCTATTTGCCCCCCTCCTGGCTCTTCTATTATGTATCTTCTGTCAGGGCAACTCCCATCCTCTGCAGCCTTACAGCACGTCCTCCAGGACCTCCATCACTTACAGGACGCACACACACACACACACACACACACACACACACCGCTCCCTCTGCCTGCGCGGCGTCACTGTTTGGAGAGCTTATTAAATGAGGAATTCTTGCCTCATCCTCTGCATGCTCAGTGTGGGCTGCCAACGTCTCTTTTGTGTTCAATGTGTTACACAGTTGGAGCTCCTTTTTTATGCCACTGTGATGTTTTGGTGTGTTCTTTTTTAGAAAAGCACAGAGCAGGTCTGAGGCATCAACATCCTAAACACAAACTCCTTGCTTCCTCTCCCTCCTGTGGGATTTTTCCTCTCCGTCTGTGCTGCTGTAAGGGTCACAAAAACACCGCTCAGTAAAGCTTGGGTGGATAATAACCACACTTTTCGAATCAAGGTCAAGTTCTACTCGACGCGGAGATCCACTCAGAGATATATAAAATGAGGTTTTAAATGGTGGACAGATTTTGTCTGAGAAATGCAATCTCCACATTATCACCCTTAAAATTCAAATGATCAAAGCTGAGACCCATATGTTCAGGGTTTTTGCTGCTGACATCCATCCATCTGTCTGTTTGTTGGTAAAAACATAAACTGGCACTGTTGCCACGGCTACCGGAACTTTACACTGAGCAACCAAAGATAAAGCTCATCATCACTAATCTTATCACACCTGCCCTGTTTGAGAGAGAAAATAAAGTCTGCTATAAACACAGCCAGCACATGAAAAGGAACATACTTTCCTTCCAACACGTTTTCACACGTCCAAGCAAAGAATACACAAGGAAGAAAAACAGGCCTGTGAATACCTACTTATAGATCGCAAACATACAGACCGTAGAAAAAGATGGCCGACATGACAGCTCCCTAAAAGTGAAGCCAAACCCTCTCTATCGCCCCCTGCTGACTGGCTGCAGTATAGGTCATAAAGCCCGCCTCCTCCATGTTAACAGATGGGACATGAGTCAAACTATATAATCATGTCAAATAATTTTTTTTTTCATTATAGTTGGTTCTTATCATGCTGATTTATGTCAAAGTGTTCATTTTTCTGACAAGTTTACTTTTAATTAGTTATTTGATGCTATAAAAAGGGGGCATGGCCTCATGATTGACAGCTCTGTTAAAAATCCGGCTCTTGCAGCGTTCTGTTCCCGAGTAGCAGAGTAGAGGAGGAATGGCGTGAGGAGTCGTAACTAACACTAACACTACAGTCACTGAACTTTCCATAAGCATGAATATCTGCTTCAGACCAACACAAGAAGCTGTTCTGCTGTTAAACACGCCGACGTGCCGGATCTTTGTTAGGCTGACGATGTGTTTTGGTTAGCGGAAGTGGCTAACGAGCAGCTCATTTTTTACAATGAGAGAAGTTGGAAATGCATCATCCATCTTTATACAGTCAACTGAACTCAAATGTTGCCGTGGTGATAGTAACTTAGTAACAGCTGTGTGACTCCTTGGTGGGACAGTTGATTTCATTGAGATTTCAGGTGAAAACACCATCTCAAACTTCTGTCAGTATGCCAAGCCTGTAAATGCTATCAGCAAACAGATCACATCAGAGCACCATTACACTCTGATGAAGCAGTCATGTAAATGTCATGTCTGTACTGCCAGAGAAGTGGCCAGGGCAGCGAAATACAAAAGTGCTCACATTCAAGATTTAACATTGGAGCAGATGGAGCAGCTGGTCAGGTTTCTGCTTCAGTTAGCATCTCCTGGCAAAAGTGTTCTTTCTTTTGCTTTGATTACCCGTCTAACACAAGCAGCACAAGAATACCTACGATTTGATGCCTTAATTATGTATGTGGAGGGAAAATGGTGGGCTCAGTTGACATAGTCCAAGATATTTTCAACAGCCTCTTACTCTGACGATGACATCACACACTCTGAGTCTGAACATTACACGCAATACACACGAATGTAAGACGCCCTGAAGGGCTGAAAACCTCATGAACTCTGAAAGGTCACTGTGAATAAAGTATGAATGATGTGAAAAAGTTGAATTAACCTGAAAAAGCCCAAAATGTTTGGAACCTGGAATATTTTGGAAAGTATGAATGGTCTGTGAATGCCAGCTCGCTTGTCCTAAATGAGCAACGTTTCATGCTTTAATGAGTTTAATAGGTTGTAAAGTGAACCAAATAAGTGGGATGAAAAAAAATAATGTTTTTTTCATCAGTCATTGAACTTTACAGAAGCGTGAATATCTGCTTCAGACCGACACAAGAAGCTGTTCTGCTGCAGACTGAGCCCACCTGAGGGCTCCAACACGCCAAGGCCAAAGGTCAATGTGTGTTTTGGGAAGAGGAAGGGGTGGGACGTCAATACTGCAGCTGCACCTATCTCTACTGCACACACTCTGGATACAAATGCACTAGATGACAGCACCCGCTGCGGGGGGGATTTTGGCTTCATTTGTGTACAATGAGGGGAGGTGGAGACACGTCATCCATCTTTATATACAGTCGTCAATCCCAAATTCTTATCCAACTTTTAGGGAATGATTTTGGGAATAATGTTTCTTGCTCTTCTTCTCCTTTCCCCAGGTTTTCTCCTTGTTGATTGTTGCCATTGGGGTGTATGCAAAAGTCCAGAAAGCCACAGGTAAATAAATGACACATTCACCAAAACAAATTTCTGCTAAACCATAAATAGAGAATGTTCTAACATAAAGTCCATTCAGTTCGTACCTGCTGGCCGGTTTCAGCTGCACACCTGACGAGCTTGTCACGTTTTGTAGGTCGGCAACTTTTAGCTTAATCCTGTCTCAACACTGGTCATTATTTTCAGGTTTCATTTGTAATATTACGTGGATGGACTACAGAAAGGATTAACCTGGGCTCGTCCCGCTGATTACGCTCCTGTACCCGGTTTAATCCACAAAGGGTCATTGATATTTAAGAGAATGAAGCAGCCAGTGTAGGAGAGGCGGGGACAACAGGGTGAGAGAGGGAATGTGTCTGAATCAAGGTTAGAAAAAAAGGGTAGACAAATAATGAAAATAATGACAGGGAGGAAATGAGATAAAGGTAGAATAGAGGAGGACAGATGTCTAAACAGGCTGTTGTGTTCCTGTCTCTGTGCCAGACACGGTGCGGGACACGTTCCTGATCGACCCGGCTGTCATCCTAATTGTGGTGGGGGTGGTCATGTTCTTCATCACCTTCTGTGGCTGCATCGGAGCGCTCCGAGAGAACATTCGCCTCCTCAAGACAGTAATAGACATAACAGGCACATTACTAATACTGGCGCTTTCTTTTGCTTCTGATATGGTAGCTCAAATTACATTTAATCCAAAGCCAAGTCTTACATCTCATGTGTAACGACAAATCTGACAGTCTGTTATGATTCTCTCTTAGTCAGACGTTCTTTTAATATTCCTCTCTTTCCTCACCCTAGTTCTCCTTCAGCCTGACATTGGTCTTCCTCACCCAGCTTGCCATCGCAATTCTGGGCTTCTTCTACTCAGATCAGGTACGTGTGCGGTGGTCCCTGCCCTGACCATGCCGCTCTCTAGCTCAGTTATCCAGTAACAGAAATTCACTTGAAAAGGACACATTCGCTCCGAGTTCTCCTCCACAGCGACACCTAAATCGACCATGCATGCCCCCTTAGCTCCATTGATTTAGTGTATTTTCTCCCAGCTTTTGGACATCCTGTGCATTTGTAAACGACAGTGTATAAAAGTTAATAAGGCATGGAAGCCACAGAAGGGCCCAATGAGCTCAAGGGGGGAATGTATTGTTATTGCCACACAGCATACACAGAAAAAAACACATCTACATCAGCACTACACTGTTTGTGTCGCAGCCCGAGAGCCCTGAAAATGTGTGTCTCACAAAAGGAAGGAAAACATCCTTATTTTCTCCCTCGGAGGCAAAGACTTAAAGGGATAGTTCCGACTTTTTTAAGTGGGGTTGTATGAGGTTGCCGATACACAGCATGTGGATGGTGGTCAGCACAGCCCCTGCTTAGAGAAGCTTGCCACAGTAGCGACACGTAAGCTGAGCTATGTACCGCTGCGGGTTTGGAGCAAACTTATAAGACACATAAAAAAACAACTTACTGTAGGTCATTTCTATATTTTGATTTAGCTTTGCCTTGTCTATTACAGCTCTTTCCTTTTTCACTATGACTTTTTATCAGGCAACATCCATGTTCCTACACCTGCCCCATCAGATCAGCAGGTTATAGAGGAGACAAACAAATACAGAGAAATAAAATTGTCACGGAAACGAGATAATGCCGTTCACAGTGGAGACAAGACGACACTTTTATGACCCAGAGAACAGATAGCTTTTGCAGATGAGATGGGCTGAAAGAGAGAGGAGGGAAACCACTAAGAATGGATTGCGGCCGCTGATAGCACCAGGCTCGCACTGGCAATCTGGCAACTGATGGGCGGCCGGGGTGGGGGTTGGGGGGTTTGTGGGAGTAAAAAATTGCCGGCCGCGGCCCCTATGCTCTCCAGTCTCTTCAAAAGTAGCCCAACTTCGACAGGTGTTTACCGGTGTTTCACTCTCTGTAACACAGCGCACAACTGCAGCTTGTCCATAAAAGAACCCGTGTGGTGCGTCGTGCCCGTGTGCAGGATCACTGATTGATCCCCTGATTATAACAATACCAATATATTATTAACAGACGGTATTTACAATTTTTGATCACACAAAAGTTGGAATAGTTGTCATGATCAGTGGTAACTCAAAGCGTGACAGCTCTTATAGCGGGTGCAAAAGCTGTGCAATCCTTTAGTGAGTCCTCCACTTCATTGTGTCATTTCAACTGTTTAGTGCTATCTCACCTGATAGTTGGTTTCAGCAGCGCTCTAGCAAATGTCTAGCTGGCATATTTCACAATGGTTTACATATTGCTCTTCAGAAAAATGGTCACTGAAGAAGTGGAGCTTTGTATTTTGCCTGTTGAGTGTTGATGGCTTTATTCAGTGCAGCTAGCCTCAGCTGTCTGAGGCCAGTATCATAGTAAATGGTAAATGGACTGCACTTATGAAGCTCTTTTCTAGACGTTAGACCACTCAAAGTGCTTTTACACAACATGTCACATTCACCCTTACACACACATTCATACACTGATCTAATCTAACTAATCTGCCCATCAGGATCTAACTATTCACATTAAAACACATTCACACACCGCAGGCTAATCCCTCGAGAGCAATCCTCAGTGATTCAGTGTCTTGCCCAAGGACACTTCAACATTTAGACTGCAGGAGGAATTAAACTGCCAACCTTCCAACTGAAAGACAACCTACTTGAAGTTGCGGATATGAGCGACTTTTACAAGGACCAAATTATGACGGCTAGACGACTGGGTCAGAGCATCCAAACCTGCAGCTTGTGTGGGGTGTTCCCGGTCTGCAGCGATCAGTACCTACCAAAAGAGGTCCAAGGAAGGAAAACCAGTGAACCAGCGACAGGGTCATGAGTCCAAGGCTCATTGATGCACATGGGGAGTGAAGGCCTGTGTGGTCCTATCCAACAGAAGAGCTACTGAAGCTCAAACTGCTGAAAGAGTTAATGCTGGTTCTGATAGAAAGGTGTCAGAACACACAGAGCATCACAGTTTGTTGGGTATGGGGCTGTGTAGCTGCAGACCAGTCAGGGGTGCTGACCCCTGTCCACTGCCAAAAATGCCTCCAATGGACACATGAGCATCAGAACTGGACCAGGGAGCGATGGAAGAAGGCGGCCTGGTCTGATGAATCATGTTTTCTTAACATCATGTGGATGGCTGGGTGCATGTGCGCCTGGGTAAGACATGGCACCATGATGCACTATGGGAGGAAGGCGAGCCGGCGGAGGCAGTGTGATGCTTTGGGCGATGTTCTGCTGGAAACCTTGGGTCCTGCCGTTCATGTGGATGTTACTTTGACACGTACCACCTACCTAAACATTGCTGCAGACCAAGTCCACCCCTTCATGGGAACAGTATTCCCTGATGGCAGTGGCCTCTCTCAGCAGGATGATGCGCCCTGCCACACTGCAGACATGGTTCAGGAATGCTTTGAGGAACGACGAGTTCAAGGTGTTGACTTGGCCGATCCATGGAGGCCCCACCTTGCAACTTAAAGGACTTAAAGGATCTGCTGATCACGTCTTGGTGCCAGATACCTCAGCACACCTTCAGAGGTCTAGTGGAGTCCATGCCTCGATGGGTCAGGGCTGTTTTGGTGGCAAAAGGGGAGCTACACAATATTAGGCAGGTGGTCATAATGTTATGGCTGATCGGTGTATATGGTGATCATGACACTCTTCGTTTGTACAGTCCCAAGGGAAGTTTGAGCCTGTGCTGGCCACATCTCTTTCTGATCAGACCAGCTGGTCTACAGCGTATATGCGGGGGAATACAGAACTTGTATGGCTGAGACAAACAAAGTGTCAAAGGAAAGGGCTGTCTGACAGCAAGGTAAAGCAGTAAAAAATAGGGATGCACGATATTGGATTTTTTGCCGATATCCGATATGCCGATATTTTACAACTCATTTAGCCGATTACCGATACCGATATTTTTTTCCCGCACACCTAATTGCAGAGATCATCAACTCTCTTCTGTATTGGAATGAGCGTACAGTATAATGGTGATACTCTTATCACATTTGTTACAGCGGTCGGGGTGACGGGTCTTGAGATGGTTAATCAAGTTTGTAGTGTTGAAAGACTTTGCCTTGGCTCCTCCTCGCATCACCGAAGCTGAGCAGTCATTGCAAATAGCAGCTTTGTTATCTGTTTCGGACACTTTGAAAAACTTCCACGCCACGGACATTTTGGCTTCTAACTCTCTCATGCTGCAGGTAGACACACGTGACATCATCACGCTGCGCCGCGCAGGTCTTCTTCGTGCCGGGGACATTGCGCTGAGGTCGGGCATTTAATCAAGTATGCAGCAGCCCATTATTTTATTGGTTAATTTTTAAGCCAATATCGGCCGATACCGATAACGTGCCGATAATATCGTGCATCCCTAGAAAAAAATATTCAATATATCATGTACACTTGAACTTGTATTCTGTGCTCTTTTAAAGTCCCCCACGTCCACAGCGGTACATAGCTTAGCTTCTGTCTCAGTACTCTTGCAAGCTTCTCCAAACAGGGGCTGATCTTATTTTACCTTCAAACCATTTTATGATTTTGTGACTACCTTTGCCAGAATAATGGCAAAAGCTTTGATAATAATAGTCAAGTTGTAATAAAGCAGAAGTGGCTGCTTGGGACTAATTAATACGGAGCCTTCAACAGTTGTAACCGGATGAAAATATATTAGTGTCACAATAAACGTAGCTCATGCAGGTTTTTGTGCATGAAATGTGTTTGTGTTGGAAAATCGTCCATGAGGGAATCAGTGAATAAAAGTGACGACAGGTGAGAACATGTACACATGTCTGAGTATGCCTGAATACGACCCTAGTGACTGGTTCAGAGGCTCCAGTGAAGGAACAATCCCCCCTCTAGCATCCACTTATCTCCTACAGTAACATCCCATTAGGGCTCCACTGGGAATAAAAGCACAACAGCCAGCATCAGAGTGTTTGGTGGCGAGGTGCCTGGTGTCTGATGATACCTCTCCTCTCCCTTGTGTTCTCTGCCAGCGCTCGGACTGCCTGCTGCTAAACAGCGCAGTTTAACAACCCTCCCAGCATCCTTCCTCGCTAAATGATTCAAATGCTCCGGCACTTCAAAGTGGAACCAAATGTTCCATTTCAACAGATCCCTTGAAGGAGACTTTTCCACTAATGACATGGGGAGGTGTGACGGTGGGCTCCCAGGCCCACAAGCGTACTGTACCACGTGGAGAGACAAGCAGATGGAAGGGTGGGGGGGACGCAGTAAAAATCCAAACACAGTTTAGTGGAACGACCTCGGGATAAAGATTTGGGGCTATTTTGATACAGCTTGCAGTATTTATCAAAAATAACCTGCTCTAACACGGGTTATAACACGAACAATCCGGAGAGCCTTCAGCAAAGCGCTCACAGAGGTTCATTTGAGCTGAATGAAATTTTAAAGTTCAGCAGCTTATTAGCATACAGTGCACCTATTAGCATAAATTACATGTGAACCCGGGCTGTGTAACCATGGCCCTCCTTGTTTTCAGGGGTTTTAAAGGATGAGATTTGCATTAAATACCTTTTCAAACACTAATTATTTTAGAGAATAGAAAAACTAAATATTAACAATGCAAGGCCTCATTGATACTCTGCAAAGGAATACATTATAATAGACAAAGAAAGCTGCTAATATAAAGTAACACACGACTTTAATGTCTGAATCAACCTCATTAAGTTTGGAATCATCATTACGGATTATTCTAACAAATCAATGTAATCCATTTATATTTCATCTGTGTATATTCAGCTGTGAAGCGGCTGATGGAAATTACCACATTACAATAACAAACGTCTAAGTTCACATGTTATCTGGTGCAGCTGAAACAGCACTAAACCTGTGTGTGTGTGTGTGTGTGTGTGTGTGTGTGTGTGTGTGTGTGTGTGTGTGTGCTCTTCATTGGGCATGCATCGTGTGTATTGATCTCGGAGGCATGAATGGTTTTATTATCATTGTTATGCTGCACTCCTGCAGCCATCACACTGCAGCAGCAGCTCCTCTCTGCTGCTGTGTTGTGGCGATACATCCCACAGGACGCTCATACAATGCAAACAAGAGGATTTAATGCGTCCCCCTCAGACATCTACTACTATTTATATTTATACGGACATAAGCATGAACATAGAATATTCAATGAGGAGACCAGTGCTGCATCTGTAGGCTAAAAGCTGAAATACGTCTCTAGATGGCCTTTAATAAAAACATACATTTGCAGTTAAATGCAACAATGCACACATAAATAACGTTATGCAAATCAAAATTATAGACGCTGTTAAAGGAGATGTCGTCCAAGTAACAGGCCCTGAAGGACCACACATACATGCCTGACCACTCCTGAGACAGTCTGATGCGATGTAGTCGTGGATGTGATCAGCTTCTGGTTGTGTGAGGATTTCTACAGCGTCTGTCCAACGGGGGTTTCACAAAAGGAACTGAGTAATTTCTCCAACACACGACTCGAGTAATTAACTGAGCCACACAACCTGAGAGGGTTCACCACGTCACGGAGAACCTCAGGAGCCTGGTTACAGAGACATTTATAGATAAATTATCCTCCGGCAGCTTTAATTAAGCTATTAATATTTAACAGATTTAATTTCTTCAGAACATGGCAGCGTTAATATAAGAGCTATTATTCTTTGTATAACCTCCCTTGTGTCTCCTCTGTTAGACTCGGGATGCTTTGGGGAAGTTTGTGAAGAAAGCCATCACGCACTACAGGGATGACCTGGATCTGATGGATTACATCCAGAAAGAGGTGCTGTGGCCAACTGCACTTAGCTAGAGAGGCTGTGCCTGTGTATAAAGCTCTCAATATCACACTCCTCTTCAGATTGATCACAGTTAGTGGTTTATTGAATCTGTCTGAGCTCTAAACCAGGAAACCACAACCAGAGACCACAGAGCTGCATGTCCTCTCTCTGTGATTTTGGCCTGAGTGAGGGTTTTCCACATGAGAGGTCACATGTTACATACACTTCCTGCACTCTGTGGCTCTCCTCAGGTGACATCCCTCTTCCATCTGCACACACTGGCACACTCGTGAGCCCGGGTTTCCCCATGGGAGAAGCCCAGACTGGCAGGATGTACAGTGCAGAGCAGGAGCATGTTTCTAAATATACACCTGAGCTCCCCTCTCTCTCTCTTTCACTCAGTTCAAGTGTTGTGGGTGGAACAACTACACAGACTGGTCCTGGAACCTGTACTTTAATTGTACACATGAGAACCCGAGCTCTGAGCGCTGTGGTGTGCCTTACTCCTGCTGCACGCCTGTTCCTGGAGAGGTGAGTGCCTCTCTTTGTAGACATATGGTAAATGGACTGCACTTATATAGGGCACTTCTACTCTTCTGATGACTCAAAGCACTTCAGACTACATATTATTAATCTCATTCACACACAAAGTCATACACAGATGGTGGGGTCTTGTGTGCAAGGTGCCAACCGGCTCATCAGGTTCTATTCTAATAGTCATTCAGATGCACATTCATTCACTGAAGCCACAGCAGGCAGGACTAGATTGCTGATAGAGTAGCCAGGGATATAACCGCCAGTGTTACGAGTAGATCACCCACCTATAAGCTAAACAGTGTGGACACACAGATGTAAAAGCTTCTGTTAAAACTGTAACTTTAAAACACTGCTGTAAAGAGGACTTGTAGTTACGTTGAAGCCAGCAGGCAGCTGTGAAAGAGGTCTCAGAGGAATGCTTCAACAAAGGTTTCAAAGAAACACAACTGAGTGAGTTAACAAGGAGACACAGCGTCTTCACGTTTAAGGAAGTATCAGACCTGCACTTAAGAGTTCAGCTTTCACAACTTACAGGCAACAACAAGGTATCCTTAGAAACCATAGTTCTCTGAATACCATGATGCTGCGATAGGCCCAGTCCCAATCTCCACCCTAACGCCTAAGCACTGAACCCTCACAGGCTGACGTCATGTGTCACAATCATGTCAGTTTCTATTGGTCCAAAGCTAACGTGAGGGGGGGGCAATGGACACAATATGTTTTTAATGATTCAGAACAATTTTAAAATGTATTATAAATGTATTCTAATTATTTCGTCCCAGGGTACAGAGGACCCCACTTTGACAACCACAGGTTTAAATACTGCATACAAACGAGGCATGGGACACGCTATCATGCATCACAGGTTGCCTGGAAACAAGTCGCGCCATTAAATAACTTTTTTTTAAGTCGAGGTGAAATGAAAAATGTCTTTTAATCCTTTTAGATCACATCCCCGGTAATATTGTGCATCTGTTTGACAATATAGGCAAAAAAAATACAGAAAATCCATTTCTTCCTATTCTTATATCAAAATACGATCATTTTTTGTTCCAGTAAAAAAAAAATCCTGTGTGCTTACGTAAGCTAGGACCAACCAATTTCAACCAATCAATCTGCAACATTTAGCCGCAGAGCACCAAGAACATATTTTAGCTAACGATCAAAAGTCAGAAAGCCGTTATTTTTAATTCTTTGCAAATATTTAGCTGAAAAACAAAAGCATCTCTAACGGTGATCACATGTTGTCATTCACAGATAAACATATTTATGGTTCCTGTCACCTCCATGCTTGCTTTGTTTACATTTAGGGTTCAAACTTTATTTATTACTACTTCAATATAGGAACATTTGTTTACATTTAGTTAGGGGCTGGGCAATCACGTTTGTATATGTCACCAAGTTGGCTATGAACTCTGGGTAACTACCAAAGGAGGTCTGCAGATATGCAGACTCAAGGAAAGTCAGTAATTTGGCGTTGTAAGTCCACATCAGAGCCCTCACACACTTGGTGATATGACAGTGGGACGGCACTAAGAACTCACACACTTACCGAGCCTCAGAGTCTGAGAGTCTGTGAGTGTCGAGATTGGGATTTGGCCAAAGACTTATTTGCCAACAAATGTTTATATTCTTATATGCACCGTCAACAAGAGCTTGTTAACAGACATGCTAACAGCATTGAGCTTTAACCTGGACCCAGACTGATGAACTGCTGGGATTCAAACAGCTTTGGTTTACAGCTTTTAAATAGACATGTTTCTTTGCCTAAAGTTGTAATCTCAGTTAAGATCTTAGTTCTGTCTCTTTGGCGGCCCCTATGGTGATAAGCGGTAATTGTGGGAGCACACTTCCCAGATATCCACACAGTGCTGCATGTGTGACGTCCACGGTTGGCTCCGGTTGTAACTCTTGATTTTCCTGGCTGACGGTCGCTTTCCTTTTCAGACTGTTTGCTTCATCTGAGCGTCGAGTTTGTTTCTTCTTCTTTGGATTTTCACTTCTTGTTGAAGTTGTATCTGTGGTCATCCATCTTTTCTTTGTTTGTTCAGCCATAGTAGATTTCTGTTTACTCACAACACTTGCAGAGAGCGGAAAAGCAGCCGCTTAGCTCCGCCTACCCTCTCTTGATGACCAACCACTGCTGGCTGATGAAAAACGCGTCACTAACTGGGCGCCGCTTGTGATTTTTTGTGAAGTCGCCACAGACACCCAGTCTGTAATAATACTATATACTGCAAATGCAAAGGCTTTCATCAGTGGGCCATAGGCTCAGTCACCATCATGTTACCTCATACTGTGAGAGATAGAGACTTTTATTTACAGACATGTATTTACATGGACATTTTCGAGATTATTACTTTCATGTAAAAATAGTAAGTTATCTGCTCCTCGCACTGCTGCTGTACCACGGCTTTAAATGAATATGTTAGTCGCTGACACATGAACTCTTTATCAGGTTGAATGAATTAAGTGAAAAAGCAGATGACCAGACTTAGGGCCCGATCAGACAGGACGCGTTTTAGCAGCTGGGGGCGGCTTTTTTGTCATTGTTTTCAATGAGAGCTTTTTGCGTGCTGCTTTCGCTTTGCAGAGCGCTTCGCTTTTTACCGCTCTGTGCGCCTCGCGTTTTTGAGGAAACGCTCCGAGCGCCTCGAGTTGCAAAAACTTCAACTCAAAGCAGAAAAGCGCCCGAGGTCATGGGTGTTTTTTCTTATTGTCCAATTGGATGAAAGGAGAGGCGAGCCTTCTGTCAGTTTACAATGTAACGGTTAAGTTAATGACAGCTAATGATTCGGTGGTTGCCTTAACAACAGTAGGGAAAAAAAGCCGCCCCCAGCTGCTAAAACGCGCTCTGTCTGATCGGGTGTTTTCTTCCACAAAAAAGGCAGTGCGGTGCTCCTCGCATTTTACAGCCTGCAAAGCGCGTTCTGTCTGATCGGGCCCTTACTGGTCGATGGTTGAAGTTTCGGTGCTGATTCCCAACACTCCACTCCACACCGAGAGGTTGATATTTGAAAACATACAATAACAAATATCTTTAAGCATTTGAATCATAAATTATCTAAACAACCCACCAGACCATAAATTATCTGTGGACGCTGAATGTAGCCGAGTTTCCCGACAATGACAAACTGTATTTGTATTATTTTGACATTGAAAAAGTACACAAGAGTGTCAAAACAGCATGCAGCTATTTTTATCTTTGCCTGGAGGCAGCATCAACACGTCTGCATCTGCAGGTATAAAGTGCTGCTGGTATTACTTTCCTCTCCCCAGGGAGAAGCAGGTTGTTGTGCATAGAAGTGCTCTGGTAATGACCAACCACTTTCTTTCTTGTGAAGAAGATGCAGCTTGCAAGAATGATTGTTGTGAGACTCTTGAGTGCATTAGTGAGACATGAGGCCATCTCCGTGAGGTGATTTGCGTCTAAAAAAAGCTCATAATTATATTATAATCAAGGGAAAGTTTCTATAATTAAGCCAGACAAACTGCAGACACACGTATAAGCTAACCAACAGGGATCTAACGGCCACACAGCGCTGATCTGCAGTAGCATGAAGCAGCCTTTGTTACGCTGCTGGCAGTGAGGATTTACCTGTTTCAATATGTAAGCTAATATTTTGTTACAAAGAATCGACTCACACAGCCGCCTGCACGTACCTATTAAATTTATACAGATAAGTGTGCATGCAAGCACAGTATATATGCAGATACAGTCATCGTGCATGAATCTAAACCCCCCCGCAGACACTCAGCCTGTCTGTCCTTCGTGCAGACACACAGCAGAGCAGCTTACAGGTCACCACAGACAATTCCTCCTAGTTTGTGTGAAGACAGAAAACTAAAGAGTGCATGTAGATCCATCACACCATTATTGATTAAACATCATGCTACACGGAAAACAGATCACAGCAACCTTTTCTACATGGGTGAAAAATCAATTAATTAAAGTGTAGAGGAGCTGATGCAGTGCTGCAACCTGCTGTTCAGAGCCTGTAACTGCATGACTGCTTCAGGGACTGAGCAGCACCTCCTCTTCACATCAAACAGACCCTGTTGAATCACTTGCTTGTAGTTTTCTTTCCTCTTCTTTCCCCCTCTAAGTCTCTACAGTCAACAGGCCTCCTCAGCTGTCACTATAGTTTATCTGTATCATCACAAAATCACACAAATGATATGAAATGTCAGTCTGAGAAGGCATCGCCTGAACACTGTTTCAGGTTTTATTGACAAGACAAAGAGCTAGATGAAATCCTCATGTGTTCCGTCTCCCTGTCTTCTTCATCTGGCGTGCAGACAGTGATCAACACCATGTGTGGATTTGGGGTTCAAACCCAAAACTACCTGGAGGCAAACAAGTCAATCTACCCGGTGGGCTGTGCAGACAGAGCAGTGATGTGGATCGAGTCTCACCTGCTGCTGGTGGGGGCTCTGGCGCTGGGTCTGGCCTTACCTCAGGTAACCTCAAAACACATGCACCTACTTAATGCTGGCTGTGCTCTCTTTGCAACACTCATTTGCAACACCTCGGACAGCTCTCGGGTAAAATGACTCAAGTCTTATCTTAAATAAGCTCACACACACACACACGCACAAGAACGAGTCGATGGCGGCATCACCTGGAGGCTGACCAGACTGAGCGTGTAGCAATCAACATATTGACGGGGCCCTGCTCACTCGAAGGCACACTCAGATGGTGCACGTGGACCGGGCTGCAGCGACACCTCATCAATCAGGACCCTGCACTTTTTCTGAAGTCACACTCAGACAAACAACAATCTGAGAGCTTCCTGCACAAGAACAGATTGTCTCACGAAGAATAACCCCGACAAAAACTAATAAAAATGTTATTTTAAAAGGAACCAACAGGGTGCAGGGTTAATGTGAAACCAGTGGGATAGAACTGATTTAAAATGGAGGGTTATACCTAGACGGCAATAACTCGGCTCAAAGGGACGATGAAATTTTTTACTGCACATTATTCTTTTATTACTCTGTTGTAGTCTGAAAGTGCAGGTTAATGTGCAACCGGGATAAAGGTCTGCATGTGATGATGTAGGATTATGAGCCACAGAGAGGAGGATAAGATATCTTCCTACTCACTGAGCACCGCTGCACAACACACCTACAGCTTTAAGTGTTGTTATTAACCCAAGTCAATATGTTAGATCGCGCATGAAATCAAATTAGCACTTATCAAAAGAAGCCTCCACATAATTAGTCAGAACACTTATCAGAATGAGTCAGGTACCGTCACACTGTTCTCTAACACAGCGTACTGTAAGCCATCGGATCTTTAGCCCCGCCTTTCCTCGCTCTCACATCCGCCTGATTGGGTCCCAAAAGATCCTGCAATGGGGGAAGCATGTGAATTACCCATGAGTCCTGTCAACAATTGCATTCGTATTCTGGTTGCTTTGATGTGCAGTCAATCTGATGATGATCTCTTCTTTGTCTTGCACATCCGAACGAAACACTTTGATTAGATTAGCCTGCTTTAAATGCCAAATTTAAACCATATCGATGATTATTGAAAAGATCTGTTCGCCGCCATTTGTGTGCTCTTGGTTTGAGAAACACTTTGGATTGTGTCAGTGAAATAATTGTGTTGTCAAGTTTTGAAGTCTTAATTCATGTCACTTGCATATCACAAGCCTCATCCTTTTTTGAAATACTGTGCCAGCTGAGCGTTACGACACCCCTCTGAGGGAGCTCGAGACGTTGGGCACAGGCTGTATTGTTCTGTGATGTAAAGTGGCTGCTGCCGTCCTCTAGATTGCAGGCATCGTGCTGTCCCAGATCCTGATCTCTCAGATCCAAGACGAGATTACCTCAGTGTTGTGAGAGCGGGCCGACACGAGGGAGGAGGAAGAGGGAAGAAAAAGAACTTGCAGTACTCAGCTCAGCTCCTCCGACGTGTGCACGAACATCTGTTTCCCTGCTACTGTATCACTGCAATGTTTGACTACATTTCTTATTCTTATTGTGCTGTTTGCCCGCGGGCATAATAGTGTGGTGCACTTTATGGTGTTACATCAGGAGTCATGACAAAGTGCAAAGTGTATATTTATTGGTTTTTAAAATGCTTTTTGTATTGATCTTGACATGCAGATTTTATTCTGAAAGTATTTATTTTTAAACGTGACGTTTGCTAATAAAATTCAGAAAAACAAAGTCATGCGGCTCTGCAGTGATTGATTGACAGTTAAAAGAATCAGCTCACATAAAGAATGTGTTAGTAAGCATGCAAACTGGAGACTTGTGGTGCATATTGTCTCATAGCCTGGAGGAATGTGCAAATGTGTTTACTTATAAAGCTTAGCGTGTCAGCGGTACAAAGGCCACTGAGCTCTACATTTTAAAAGCTGCATAAAAACCTCGTGTGTTGACAGTGACGAGTTCCTGTTGGTAAAGGAATCTCTTAAAGCCAAACCCTGCCACATCAGATTATGTTGTTCCTTCATGTTTTTTGCATGAGAACTGCCCCGCGCACCTTGCTATCAGTCTAGTGCAGAGCCAGAGCTTTCTGCATCAGACGATTCGTCATAGGGGATCCCGGCCTCACGGCATCACGCTCAACCAGAAGACATCTGCAGGAATTCAGCACAGCACAAGACAGTACAAAGAGATGAACACAGATTGAGAGAGACAAGCTGAGAGGCTGCCCTGATCAATAATAAAAGCCTAACATGCTGCTCAGACAGGGGCGCCTCTTATATAACCAGAACATACACTATATGCATAAGGAATAGCAGCAACTAAATAACTTGAGTGGACAGCTGCCCCAAAAGCAACTACTCGATATCATGATGAAATCCAGGGCTTCAAATAGAGCACTGCCTTTCTTGTTTCTGCTATAATCTCTCTGCAGATTTCCACATTAAACATGGATGGAACAATGATGTGCAACGCTGAATTTGGAAAAGATTGAAGGCTTCTGTTTGGCCTGAAATCCCTGTTGTGCATTACCTTCCCAGTTTCTGGTGGTGCTTATCCTCTGACTTCATGGCTGCATGAATGAGCAGTTGATTGAAGATATCTCTCTGTAAACAACAGTGGACAGTGCCATTAGTAAACACAAACCTGCTGCAGCGCTGTAAGGACACATCCTAACCTTTTGTGATAGACTGTATGTACACGGCTGCACCAGGGGAACAGCTTTCTGAACACAAAGAACAGAGAATGCATGAAGTCCATCAGCATCCATCACATGATTCATTATTCATACGCTGGCGCGCTGTGCTTCTCACATGTTTATAGGCTGAGAGGTTTGTTCTCTTCGGCAGAGACTTCTTCACCTCTGGCCTATTTTACAACAACAGGGATTTTTGTTTCACTCACAAACACTGTTTGATCAATGAGAGCCAAAATAAAGCCTCGAGGTTGTTCTGGCTTCAGCTGTGCATACGAGAACTGCTGCTTGATTCTGTTTCATTTTTCTTGTTTGCTCTGAGTTTACTCCGAGTTAAACATTTGTGTGGACCTCACCTGTGCATCGCTGCCACCCATTTTTACGATGTCGTAGCGTAGGGGGTACAGGAGCTCCACAGCGCGGTTGTAGTTGCCCTGGTCGTACTCTATCATGGCCTGACACATTGGTACACCAAGGGTCCCACCCAGCTTGTGTTGATAATTCTCTCCTGGCGCTCTGTGACAGAAAAGACATTTCCTTTAAGGCTTAAAGGCTAAACACTGCAGAGGAGGAAAGTTTCTTTTGTGAGAGATTATAAAGTTCATTTTGTTGTAATTTTTCGTCTATATGCCGTTCACCCCATCATACAGACAGACGAGCATGTTGCATAGTTATTGAATTCACAACAACACTATTTGGGACTGTAGCTCTTCCTGATCCGTGATCACAAACATCCTGGGAATACTCTCAGACAGCTCCTAACTCCTGAGCTTAAAAACTTCTAGCAGGGAGTCCTAGGAGCGATTTAGAATCTTTCTCTGAGCAGGAAGGGACAGAAACTTTGATCTTAGTGAGGAGGCAGGGTTTACCCCATTGCTAGGTGTGACACATTCTTTCAAGAGCTGTGATTAGTTGATCCAAAAATAAATAACAAATAGGACAGTGATTGGCCTCATCATAGAATCCAATAGAATAGAAAACATCTGTTTAAAAGTATATAACCTACAAAATGTTAGAAACAGATGTCTACTTGTGCAGTGGCCTCTTCACATGCTGATAGTTATATTTATTTGATCTCGTATTTACCATGCTGGTAATGATGTTTTACGAGAAACACAAGTTTATTAACCACTAATAAGTTGGGATCCTTAATTGTTGACATAAAATCCGTGGTGATGGACTAGTTGTTGTTGTAAAATAAGATAAGATAAACTTTATTAATCTCGAAGGAAATTACAGAGCCAGATAGCTCCAAAAAATACAGTGCAATACAAATAATACAAAATGCAAACAACGACTCAAATATAAGTGAAAATATAAAATGTATGGGTTAATGCAAATTGCACATGGTAATAAATATAATATAGCCAGATGTAGAACAGTATTATTGCACATGGTAATAAATCAGCAGCTAAACTCTGACAGGTTTCTTGTGCTGTTTACTGGGACCTTTGAAACGACTTTGTTGTTCACAGTGTGTTGTTCTGTGTGGAAAGATGAGCTGCGTCCCTGGGACGTATGGATAATGGGTTTACTGTGTCCCTTTAGATGTTAATGCGCTGGACGTGTACCTGTCACCATCACTGGGTCTATATTTAAAAATAAAAAAGCATTGTCAAAAATCTAAACGTTGTGATCACTTTTATCACGTTGTTGCATTGGGTGGGAGATCTACCACAAACATGATCCCTGCTCAATCCAATCTGTAACGTTAAATTAACTCACTGCCATTCAGCGTTTGGAGAACTTTTCTCTTATCTCTCCGTCTGTTCACCATTTTCTCCTCTGCTTGAAAAACTCTTTAGTCTCTTAAAAGTCCTCCTCACTAATCCTGTGTGAGAAAAAAGTTGCTCTCTTAGGGGCTGGGATGCTAGGATCTAGAAAATGTCACGATTGTAAGAATCTTCTTAGAACTTCGTCACCATGAGCAACTCTCTGTGCGAGGAAGCACTTACAGTGTGTCCTTTAATACAAGAAACTTTTAATTTCAATGACATGATCATTGCTAACTTGTTTTCTCTTCTTCAAAACATCAAAGAAATGTACAAAAAAAGTTCCAGGCTAGTTAATTTTACAGACTGATTCAGACTGAAATCTTGGATTCACTTCACTGTAAGGCCAAAGATAATGTACTGTTCATCGTCACTTCTTCTGACTGTAGAGGTAGTGTGTGAAATAACCTTGGAAATAATCCTTTCAAAAGCAAAGAAATAAAGGACTTAGTGCTGTATACGTCAGTGATGGAGATGAGTAAATGCAAAGCTGTCCACATGGTTCGCCTGATGATTCAAAGTAGAGCTGTGCTGAATTTTAAGTAGTGGTTTTAAATGGCAGCTTAACTGGAGAGTACAGGCTGTCTGTGGTCGGACACCACAAAACTCCAGAGAGGCAGCAGCTGCTGGTACATCTGCTGCAGTGGGAAGACCCCGGTCTCTGAGACGGACTGCAGCTCTGAATTCTCTCTCTATGTGGCCATCCTACGCTCCGTGTTTCTGTCTCAGCTTTACATAAGGCCTGTGAGGCTCTTATGTAACGCTGAGTGTCGAGGTGAAGAGAAGAAACTCACTTGACCAATTCCTGGAGGCCCTCCAGCAGACGCTGAGAAGTCGCGCTCTCTTTGGCTCCCAGCGACGCCATGAGGAAGTGGACGTCGTTGAACAAGGTCACATGATCATCGGTGTGAGGCTTGGTTACCTGGAGTAGCTCTCGCCAACGGTCCTTCACGCACACACCTGTTATATGCACCCACACAAACACACAAATATCGCTTAAAGGCTGCGTGAAAGGTCTAAAAATAATAAGGTAACATACGTTTGAAATTTCAGCAGGTGTTAAGTCTGTTGCAGGTTTAAAAGAGTGAACAAATCCATCCATTATCTTTACAGTTTATCCTGTTCAGGGTCGCAGGGGGCTGGAGCCTATCCCAGCTGTCATTGGGCGAAAGGAGGGGTTACACCTGGTCTGATCACCTGTCAATCACAGGGCTGACACACAGAGACAGACAACCTTTCACGCTCACATTCACACATACGGGCGATTTAGAGTCACCAGTGAACCTAACGAGCATGTCTTTGGACTGTGGGAGGAAGATGGAGTACCCGGAGGGAGCCCACGCATGCACGGGGAGAACATGCAGACTCCACACAGAAAGGCCCACTACGCGATTTGAACCAGGAACCTTCGAGCTGTGAGGTGACAGCGCTGACACTGCACCACTCTGCAGCCGAGTGAACACAGGCTTCTGATAATTACACCCGTTTCCAACACAGCACCTCAGATTGTTTCCTTTTCCTTTTAATGAGGTATGATAACTGAGATTATCTCACCTCATTAGCACATGCACTTAAAATGAAACTATCTTAACTTGTGTTAAATTAGGAGTTTCAGTCGCCCTTCAGCCCATTAGCAGCACATTAACAAATGTTACAGCACCTTGATCGTGCTAATTGAACATTGAAATCCTCTGTAATCCCTTCCCAATTTCCTTCACACACACACAGTAGTTCCACTGCTAACAGTAGTTTGTGAATCCCCCTCTCACCCCAGCTTACCCTCCATCTCCAGCCTGTAGAGCAGTGAAGTTGCGTCTACAACGTCCAACATGGATCCTGTGGCTTTGCAGCGTCTGAATATCTGAGGAGAACAGGACGAACTGTTACTGTGCCCTTGACACTGAGCATTGTTCCGTGTAATTGCAGCCACACAAAGACACTTTTCAGACATACTGTTTTTTATAAAGGACATTGTTATGTTTTGCTGACACGAGCTGTAAAACATTTATGAAATTCAGCAAAAGAATTTCTGTTGTGTTCAAACTTATGGCAGTGGTGAGTGGAACTATGAAATGTTGATGAAAGGTACAGCACATGAAAGGGCTTCCTTTAAAACTGTCTCTCCTATTTTTAGAGAGGATAAAAGAATAATCAGCTCTGGCAGCTGACACTGAACCGCGTATGACATGGATTTGACTTCCATTTGCACGCACTTGCCTTCTTGACTCAAACACTGCACAACATATTGCTTTTAGTCTGCGTCCCCTGTGGATTTGTCCACGCATGGCTCCTCTCAGCACAGAGTGTGTATGTGCATAGACAGATATACCATTAAAGTTCAGACTCAAAGCTCTTCACACAAACATACCTGAGAATCGAATATTTCCAGGGCGGCTTCGTATTGCCTCTGTGGGGGAGGAGGGGTGAGAAATGAATTTAAATAACTTCAGACATAAGGGAGGTTGATAGATTGTGTTGCACAGATGCAAACACAAATTAATCTCACAACATAATCAACTCCAGACTTTAAATTACTCGGGGGACAGGATATCATAAATACAAATTCCACAGCACTCCCACTGAAGACTGAGAAAACTGGTTATGATCTTTACCTTCTCCACGAAGTACAGAGCCCAGTGCCAATAGTTGTGACTGGCCAGTATGTCGGATACCTGGAATTAAACAAGACTACACATTAATAATACTTCACCTTTTCCTTATATTTGGTACAGAACTGGCTGTTTCATAGCAGTGTGTCTTTCTTAAAAAATCCCATCCTTTTGCACAGAGCTCGTACCTTCCAGTCGTTCTCTCTGCTCTCCATGAACTTCAGGCCTTTGTCCACCTCTGCTCTCATCTCATAAACATGCGCAACAGAGTGCACAGACCAGGCGTCTTCTGGATTCAGAGCGAGGCCCTGCACAGGAGAATTTAACAGTTTGAAGTACAAAGAGGCAACACAGATGGCGGGAAAATAATCTACTTCTTACACCATAGTAAGATCACGATTTAAAATGATGGCGTGCTCGACCCTCCGCTTCTATCTGTCATTTTGTCTTTGATGTGTTTTTCAAGTGACCCTCAGCTCACAAACACTTTGCAGGCATTACGCATTCAGCACAGAGGAGCCGTGCTGCCGAGCGCTGGGAGAGCTGCTTGTTATTAGTGTTGGGCTGCAAATTACTTGGCGAATTGAACTGACACAATCAGCGCAGGCACAGTCAGTCTGGACCACACAGTTACCATAATGACAACAGCGTGTAGCACAGACCATAATGGAGAAACTCTCACCTCCATGGCTACTTTCTCCGCCTGGTCGTAGAAGCGAGTCTCCAGGAGACCAAAGGAGTACATACCTTTCAGATAGCTGCAAGCACAAACACACAAACAAAACATTACAGAATATCGAGTGGAAATAATTTCACTCATTTATCTGGGGTGATTAAAAGCAGACACTAGTGCTCTGCCTGCAGCAATAACAGAGAGTAAACGAGTGATTCGAAGTGACCTCTATTCGCTTTTAAAAAGACAACATGATCACAACAGCTCAAACTTTGCATGCAATCAACAGCTTTTCATTAAGCTGTTGATTGCCCTCACATTATTACTGTGTGGGAGGACGGCTTTTATTTTCACTGTGCTAATGCTGCGAGTGTATACTGATGATCTGCCTCTGCAGCTCAAGGAAACAGCTGTGGATGTTACCGTTAAATCGTACATTATGAATTGGACTTTCTTGGTCGGGCTCGTCTACATACTCAGACTCTGTGTTGCTGAAAGAGAGATGTGTGAGAAAACAATAATTTAGTCTCTTTAAGTTGTCAGGAGGCAAGATTGCAGAGTGAAGCAGGATCGTACGGTTTAATATACTCAGCAGACACTCTTTAAACCTCTCCTCCAAGAACTACTCTCCTTACAACCAGCAGCTTATCAGACACAAAGCAGCACTAAACAGGCTCATTAGTGTCCACACTATCTGTGTCTGCATGTCCTTGTGTGACTTTGATTGATTGAAAAACATTTAAGTTCTGTATTAAGTAAAAATCTGGAGGATACATGAGCTACTCCTACATCTTTCTACACCTGCACTAACTGACTGCAAACCTGCGATTACTTTCAGTCAGCTCTGAGAGAGCAAAAACAAGTTGTGAACACATATTGACACATCAGCCAGTTATTGACACATCCTGCAGTAATGAAGCATCATTAGCGTTATTTTGAAGTCCACCTGACGATATGCGTCCCACCAAAATTAGCGTGTTGGCGCAGGTTTTTTAGACCCAGAAGGAATAAATGCTAATTGTCTCTTTTCCCACCGCCAGTGAAGTATCCTCCTGTCGGTCTCTTTTCTGCTGCGTCCCTGTTCAACATCAAATACGTGCCAGAAACAGGGTTAGTAAACAGTGAAGATGTTACAGTGGTTAGGTCTTTATTGTATCTATTCCTCAATCAGTCTGTTTATCAAACTCGGCGCCGTCAAATTTGTGCTGCTTGGACGGAGACGGGCGGAATTTGTAGCTGAGATGACGAGGAGTCGCAGAAGTTACCGACGGAGCATAGCATCGCGCCGGAAAGGGGGCGGAGATTAGCGTGTCAACACGGCTTTTCTGTTCCCATCAATGCCGATTGGAGCCGAAGCGATAATTACCCGGGTCTACTGCAGAGTCATGTGACCCGGGTCTGAATGCTGATTGTAGCCTTTCCCACTAAGCAAAAAAGCCGTGTGTTAGCAGAGCAGGACTACTCTCCATTATTTGGTGCAAAAAATAAAGACTTCTTAATTAGCATATCCAATCATGTGGAAGGGGGGTTGTAGCTGGGGTTCAGGGCTGTGGTCATCTCCCTACGCTAACAACAGTTAACATTAACAGTAAATGTAGTAACAGTAACAATCACCCGCAATACAAACAAAGTTTTCTGGTTGTCATGGCAATTCAAAACTAAAACTTAGGCGAGCTATCATTAGCGTACGGAAAACACTCCACTCAACCTCCACTTTAGTGAAGTAAATCTGTTATGCGGTTTGTTCCAGTGTCAGTTTCCCTCGTTCAGTGATGGAGGATGGGTTTAACTTGGTGTCTGACTCCTGCTAACGTTGCTGATGCTGGATTAAATAGGAACAAAACTTAGAAGTGCTTTAGAAATGTTTCATACAGCTGTGATAAAGATATAGAGCCCAGTCCTCTGGCAGCCATCTTTGGTGTTGCACCAAGCGAAGCAGAACTGACAATGAACCAAAGAAAAGTAATAGCTTTCTCTTCATTGCTGGCGAGGAGACTGATTCTTTTTAATTGGACAAAGGCAGCACCGCCATCTCATCAGCGTTGGGTAGAGGAGGTGATGGCACATCTTAAACTGGAGCACCTCTGATTTACCTTAAACACCATGTCTGGTGTGTTAGTTTGATTTGTGTTTTGTTTGTAATTTCGATATATATTTGATGTATA
This sequence comes from Semicossyphus pulcher, assembly GCF_022749685.1. Lineage (NCBI taxonomy): Eukaryota > Metazoa > Chordata > Actinopteri > Labriformes > Labridae > Semicossyphus > Semicossyphus pulcher. The sequence goes on along the minus strand of NW_027211759.1, from coordinate 28,138,778 downwards.
TCATTTGAATTTTCTTGTTGTTGTTGTTGTTGTTGTTAAAAACTGTGAAAAACTAATAAAAACACTTTGATTATAATGGGCTGTATTTACACGGCAGGAGGCGCACAGTCTAAAGAGCATGGTGCTAAATGATTTAGGGCGTGTCTGACGCACTTTTGCTAGTTACACGGTGCACAATCTGAGTCTCAGCTGTCATTGCCTTTAAGTGTGGCTTTTTACACGGCAGATTTCAGACTTTTTTCTTATACAAACCGGACCCTGACCAGCATATTTAACTTTCTTTCCACTGTGGCCTTGAAAGCGCAGAAAAAAACACGTCGAATCATGGATTGATGTTAAGGCCACTGAAGCGACCCCACTGCCCAGCAGAAACGAAAATGAAAAGAGGCACGCTGTGTACATTTACACACGAGGCACAGCATTAATGATTTAAATCTCCAGATGGACAGGATCTTCTGTTTATTAAAGTTCTGTGTGCCGACCATCAAAGAAAGGTCGGCTTTAAATGCTTATTTACTTGTTGTTGCGCTAGATCACATGGCTGTGTTGTCTCGGCGTAATGGACACTGGACAGTGTCTTAATATCTGTGGGCACGACTGTCGGGGCCACAGGGAGTTATGTTTGAGTATGGTAATTAATTTACCTCTTAGTTTCGTGTGTGTGAGAGTGTTTCGGTTTCTGCTGTATCATACAGAGCGCGCGTTTGAATAATGTGCAGTATGGAGAGCTGTGTGTCGGTCTCTGTAGTTTTTGGGCCGTGCGCGGCTTGAGCAGAAATCTCCCTGAGGTGAGGAAGGTGTGTGTGGAGGCAGCGGTGAGCCTGTCCATGTCTTCCTGCACTTCTCAGCAGATTGGTAACAAACTGAAAGCAGTATCATGATTTAAGGAGACGAGGGAAACAAAAGCTTGCTTCTCTGTATCTGCAAACACACTGCTTTTTCCTTATGAGTCGAAGCGCTGCTGTGCGTCCCCGTGTGAGTGACAAGCAGAGACTCGTGTTGTAAACTCTCCGATGTATGTCCATAATGCGCCCTTTTAGTAGCAAACAGACTGCGCCAAAGACTTTAGACTTTAGGCCAGGTTTTGGTTGTTCTAAGGCGCGGTCGCTTTCTGCGTCCTCTAGACAGCAACTCGCCACCCGTTTGTGGGTGCTGGGCGTGAAAATGGTGACTGTGCCAGGTGGAAGATAGGGCCCTATAACTTAGAAGTGCTAATAACCTAAGCTAGCTAACAACAGTGACTGAAGAACTACAGGTTTATTTATGAGAACCGTGCGTTTTAACAACATTTTTAGTTTGGTGAATCCCATCTGCAGCATTGTGATCAGAGCCACCGGGACTCAGAGGCTGCACTGAGGACATACTAGCAGTAATATTAGCAGCAGTGGAGCACCATTTGTCCTTGAGCTTATCGGGTTTCGATGCCCATCCTTAGTCTCAGCTAAACAATGAGCTGAAAGTCACTACAATGCTTTGGAAAACAGAGAGCTGCAGATTCAGGTGAGAGATCTCTGCAGGGTCATCAGCAGAAGTGAGCCCTTCACTTTCTTTTCATGCAGTTATCTGATGAAAATATTGATTAAAATGACTTAAAAGACACTTTTTATATGCATCTCCTCGTATTGCTTAACACTTTCAAGGTATGATAAACTGAACTGAACTGAAATTATTATTTATCTATTGTTTAAATTATAGTTAAACTTTAAAAACTTTATGAAGAGTTTTTCTTTTGTAAATGCTAAGTGTAACACTGACCAGCTACACATAAGCTCCGTATGAGTTACAAAAGCTTTAAAGCATGGCGCTGAGAGAAGGTTGGATTCTCGGATTAAAGACCTGAATGTGTGTCTTGTTTCATTCAGCTAACTAACAAATGGGCAATTAACATTACAAAGTTTCTAAAGAGGAGTTTAGTTCAGCAGCCATCCACAGAATGGGGCTCTGTTCTCATGCTGCACAGAGAAACTTTCAAAGAATGAACCTGACCCCGCTCTGGACGCTTAAGTTCTCCTCTCATTGGTCAGAACCACTGACAAACATACTGAACGCAAGAGGAGATGAGGAAAGAAGGCAAGTGTGAAAAAGAGCCAGAAGTGAAAATGAGTGAGAGCTCAGAGAGGAAATAAAGGGGGAGAAAACCTGCAGAGCACAGGAGAGGAAGCAGGACAAGAGGAGGAGAGATGATGAGGGAACCAAGACAGAAGTTAAAAGATGGAGAGAGGAGAACGTGTCATGATGAGCCAAGAAGAGAGGAGTGGAGAAATTGTAGAGGACAGAAGTGGAAGTATGAATTCTGGGAGTGAGAAAGGGAAAGGAAAAGGAGGAGTGAAAGAGAAAAATGTGAAATAAGACGTTAAAACTGTTAAAGAGGAAGGAAGGGAAGAGATGAAAATGTGCTGAGTAAAAACAAGGGAAGAAAAGACGAGTAAAGCAGATCATGTGCAGGAAGAGAAGTAAGAGAATAAGATACACATTAAATCATTTTTACATGTAAAGTTTATGATCAGAATGTGTTTTGTTTCTTTATTTCTACTTTCAGTGAAGGACATTTCTAAGGATAAATGAGGGGAGCCGAGTTAGTGAGAGAAGAAGAAAAGAGGAGGAAAGGAGAGCAGGAGGAGGAAAGGAGAGCAGGAGTAGATCAAACAAAGTACCGTACGATAATCACGAAGGCCCTCATTGTTGATCAAACTATCATTGCACTAAAGAATTCCAATACAGTTGGTGTGAATGCTGAAGGCAACATTTTAAAGTCATTCAAACATGAAAAGCTCATTTAGGAATAGTGCGGGATGAGTTTTCTCATTCATACTTTCCAAGATATTCCAGGTTTTCCGAGATGTTTTTCCCATCTGAAATGAATGGGCAGAATGTTCAAAATGCCCATATTTCACAACTACTGTTTTTAAACTACTTCTTACAAGACGTCATATCTCATTCACACATTCACTTAGAAACTCCATCCACTGTAAAATATTCCCAACTCTTTAGGCTCTTTCAGGTTAATTCAAGTTTTTCACATCATTCATACTTTATTCACCGTGACCACAGACTGTATAAAAAGATGGCTGACATGACAGCTAAAAGTGAAGCCAAACCCTCTCTATCGCCCCCTGCTGACTGGCTGCAGTATAGGTCATAAAGCCCGCCTCCTCCATGTTAACAGATGGGACATGAGTCAAACTATGAAATCAAAATACATGCCAGATAAATTTTTGTCAAACATGGTTTCTGTCATTATAGTTAGTTCTTATCGTGCTGATTTATGTCCAAGTGTTCATTTTTCTGACCAACACAGAGAAGCTGTTCTGCTGTTAAACACGCCGGTGTGCGGGATCCTTGCTGTTTTTTCGGTAAGTTAAGTGTGTGTTTGGGTTAGCGGAAGTGGCTATGGCCGCTTCACTCGCCGATCTCTACTGCGCAGACTCTGGCTCCGTATGACGTCACCATCGCAAGATGGCAGCGCCTATCACAGGGGCTATTTTGGCATCAATTACGTACAATGGGAGCAGATGGAGACGCGTTGTCCATCTATATATACAGTCATTGGTTCAGACTCAGAGTGTGTGATGTCATCGTCAGAGTGAAGAGGCTGTTGAAAGTATCTTGGACTATGTCAACTGAGCCCACCATTTTCCCTCCACATACATAATTAAGGCAGCTGATTATAAATGGTTTAAAGAGCCCCCCCCCACCATTCACCACATCACATCTTTAAATAACCAACAAACTGAGGTCATATTGAGTTTCATATCATGCTGAATAAATTATGAAAAAGACATTTCATTGTCTTGTGTACCCGAACAATGGCATTTGTGGTTTCCAGTAGGGCAGCACTCTGGCCACAGAGTCCCTCAGCTGGTTTTGGGCTCCACAGTAGAAGTAAGCATCATGAGCAAACTTCAGAGCCAGCATATCAGTGGGGTGTTCAACCAGAATGTCTTCCCACACGTTGGAGGCCTTGGGAAAATCCCTGCAAGAGACATGAGTCACTGTTAGAAGACGACAGAGGCAATAGAGTTGAACAGGACGAGTGTACTGAGACGTCAATAAGCTCTGTGTTGAACGGAGGGAATTAGAGGCACTTGAAAATCAAAAGTATCCTCCAATATCGAGAAACAAAATGTCTTCTGAAAAATATCACAGTGTACTCTACCATGCCACAGGGAAAAGACTCTGCAGATAAATAGAAACATTAATTGCTAGACTGAGACTCTGAGCAGTCTTTGGTACACAGTGTAACAGATGCACGCTGAGGATCTGAAGCACATGACTGCCTCACACAGGGAGAGACACAATGAGGAACTCAGGGTTGAATAAATACTGCCTGATAGATAAAACACATTCTTGTAGTCTTCTGTTGTCTGAGGGAGCGTCGTTCTTTCACAGGCATCCTGTTTCCTCTGCTGCCGCTGCGATAAACAAACTGATCTCCTCTCTACTGGGACCTGATGATGACTGACTGTAGCTCTCAATCAAAACACGCTGCACTAAATTAGGGGAGACGTCTCTCTTCTCGTCCGATCAGGAAATAGTTTGTTTACTAGAAAAAATTGTGGAGTAAATATTTAAATCTTCAATGATACTATTTAATTACATAATTTTCATATCAAAGTCACTTTGTGATTGATTTTAATGAGCGACGGATGATGATACTGTGTGTGCGTTTTCACTAATGTATATTCAGCTGCAGCTTTGCACCCAGAGCAATGCAGGAGAAACTGCACAACAGGCTGTAAACTTCGCAAACCAATTCTTAAAATGACCACAAATCTAACTGTGATGGAAGTGGAGAAGAGTGATAGAACCAGAGGGCAGCGTGACTCCAGTGTGACGGCTGCGGCGCTCTGCTCCGGTGCTGACTGGCAGGGAAGTCGGCTTTTTACGAGATGCTGGAAGCCTTACGTTAGGAAGTGCTCTGCTGGCGTCCACTGTGATTGACTCGTCAGCTGACAGCGCTGTCAGGGGCCCGGCAGGAGAGCAGCTCTGTGATGCACTACGACTTTTACAACTGAATATGAGCAGGATGTACACTTTTTATACTCTGACTGTGTTTAAATCTGATGTTTCCACATCACTAGGCATTCAAACAAAGGTCACATGTGAAACATTATAATCATATAGGCTGACACAGTAGTGTAGTGTATCGCTGAATTGAATAAAAAAATGGTCAAGGACATCAGCAAGATCTACAGTCCGACTTTCAACCCAAAGCTGCTGCAAGCAATAGAGAGAGCAGCTGTGGTCGAGCGACACAGACAGGAAGTGAAGGGAGCGAGTTTGTTGTTCACAGTGAATGCAGAAACTGCATAATTCTGTGTTCCGGATCGCTGAAATCGACCACTCGTCATTCACAGTCATTCACCTCAGGCTACCTTCTTGCATTCGCTTGTAGTCAAGATTTCAACTCACCATTCTGATACCTCCTGGAGGTTCTGGCTCGTACAAATAAGGCCGAATAACCGATCCTAGAGCAGCCAGCCATGTTTTCTCATGGCTAAGGTCGGACCTTTGAATGGTGAGACGGCTCGTTCCTTTCAGGAGGAGCTCCAAAAAATAATCAAATTAAAATATGTATACAACCTTTAAAAACAAAACAAACTAAAATATGTCGCCTTTAATGTAAATAAAACAGTGAAACAGAGAAATAAGATTCTGATTGTTGGACAGCGGTTAAACAACAGACAAACACGCCTACACCTCTGTACAACCCCGCAGGACGGTACAAGGTTCAGTTTTTATTGGCAGAAGTCGACTGTGTGTCTATCTGCTCCGCCCTCCGTCCCACCTGGAGCCGGCTGAGCTCCAGGCCTCTGCCCAGCGATGGACATCCAGAAATGTAGAAAGAATCCTGCTCATTCAGCCTTTCATTACTATTAACAGTCTGTCAGATGAGCTGGTCTGTGTTTAGTGACCTTTTCTGTATGAATCTGTATGTGTGAAGGTGGGAAATTAAAAACAAGAACATAACCTCATTCTTTGTTCCTAGGACTTCATTTTTTGTTGCCGTGGTAACGAAACAGGTATCGAGTATCACTTCTTACACTAGTATGGTATCAAAGTTTGAGATTCTGATATCGTGGCAACCCTACTTCAGAAAAAGTTCATCCATCAGTTTGATCTCAGATCTCTCAAAACCTTAAGATTTTTAAAGGCATGATATTCAGTATGTGTGTGCGCGTTATTTCCCCAGACTGTTTCATTAGCTTTTGTCTCTTAGAGGGATCTAGTACACTGCATGTTTTTTCAAACAGGGAGTTGTACATATAGGGGAGAATTCTGCACATCCTTTTTAAATAGAGCACTGCATGTCGCTTAAGATTCCCCTTTTAAACTTCAAAGAGCACTTGAGGTGTTTGAACCGTAGATAACCACTGGCCCTGTGAGACAAAAGTCTTCTTCATCCCTCCCCTCTGACCCTTCTTCCTGTATCAACCTGGCTCTGGATCTTACCCGACTGAGAAGAGCTCCATCGCCTTGACATGGAGCCTCTCTCTGGGAGAGATGTCCTGGCTGTTTGCCAGCTCCAACGTGCGCTTCACATTGTCGGCCAGACTCTTGTTCAGACGGAGGGAGGTTCCTGTTGCAGCGAGCTCCAGCCCCGTACTGATCACATGACCCATAACTACAGGGGAAAAGATGACACTGCTCTTTAACCCTGACTTGTCTTAGTGCAATTTAAAAGTTAACATAAAACAAACAAAATCACATGCAGTTGTACAAAAGTTTTCTTTTGAGGCAAAGCCAGGTGTGAAACTTTAACTAGCTGCATTTGTTTAAACCGAGCCTCACAATTTATGTTCATACTGCCAAAGAGGTAAGTCATCTTTAAAAGGGTTTCATCCCTGCTTGTGCCCCGAGGGCAGCGTGAGGCTGCTTCTTTATATATTTTGATCTACAACTGGATGTTTATTTCAGTCACTAATTATACTTCATTATCATTTAACTCCTTCGTCTAAATATTGGATGACAAATGTTCTTTTCCTCTCAAACTAAGAGTTTAAACAGGGACATCAGCAGAGACAATTCTTGTATTTATGCATTCAGATTAGAAGAGTCTCTTGCCTATGATAGATGTTAGAAATCATCTTTATCCTCAAGACCTCAATTTCTTTTTCTTATACAACACAACATAAACAACACTTGAATGTCCATATGTTGTATTTTAAAGCAGTTAAAAAACTAAGCAGCGTGCACCTTTCCCAGGAGCATGAATAAGTGTTGTACCTGCACACAGAAGCTAAAAAACAGACGTAACAGAATTAACTGTGCCTCAGTTCCATTTATTTAAAGGGCGTTGAAGCATGCAAATCATTCGAGCTAATATGCAAAACATCAGGGACTCTTGATTGTTCTTTATGTGCATTATCTGTTTGTTTAGTTGAACGGGATCTTAAATTCAGTTACAGGTTGTCCTCCCTTCTATCAAAGTGTTTACGCTGTATATTTAGCATTGTTTAATGAGCCCAATTATAACTTTAACTACTGTAGCTCACTCTAACTATAATTGGCTTTAACAGACAGGTGAGCTGACCTCCTTATTTTTTTTATTGAAAGCACAGACATAGACTTTAAATAAGATTATTTTTGCAGCAAATAAAATAAGCACAGTTATTGAATTTCTCTTGTCTCCTTTAAACATTTTAACTCTGCTGCCTCAAAGCCAGGTCTACTTTGAGATTTGTCTTCTCAGGACAATCCTGGTTAGGTAAAAGGTTGAATAAATTAATAGGTAACGTTTGACCGCTTATCGACTCACCAAAGTTAGGGTCAGCTGCCCGAAGAGCAGACATGCTTCCGTCAAATCCTCCCACGGTTTCATCATTCTGCCATTTCACATACTAAGAGCAGAAAATAATTTAATATGTTGTTTTTAATAATTTTCGTTGCCACTGTTATTATTCTGCAGACAGTTATCACTGAGTGTGAGTAAGATTTCCAGGATACCTGAGTGAGAACTGCGTCATAGAGTTTGCATGCCTCATTACTGCTGGTGGACAGTGGAAGACCCTCCGCCCTCCAAGCCTGTAAAAAATTTCGTATCAGGATTAAAATACAAACACTGTTAATCTGTGAAAGTTTTGTAGTCGTGCACACATATTGCCACAGGGCAGTTCTGCCTTTTGCAGTCAGCTACATGCCTGGGAAATCTCTGCACAACCAGTTTAACTGGACTGTGGTATTTCATCCCACTGAAAAACTGTTTTTAATACTAATAACAAAGCTATATTATGACACGATAAGCAAAGTTCCTAAATCGGCACAGTTCTCTAAAGATTACGGTTAATATGATGCTTACAACACCATAACTGAACCTGCATTTTAAGTTTCATTAGAGTATAAATAACTAATCTTTCGGTGCATGTCATACTACAACATCCCGCTGATAGTTTACCATCAGTTGCACCAAAGCTGATCTAACAGCGGAACTTAAAACAACCCTAACTTTAACATAAGCAAAAAAGCGAAAGTTTCCTTTTCATCCGATTATTTTCCAAATGTCATGAAGAATTTATTTTAAAAAAAGTTCACCTCGCAGTCCCTGAAACTTGAAGCACTCATTTTTCCAGCTCCGCTTTGAACCCCTGTGAACCTTCAACCCACACAACTGCTGTGCCGCTCAGGAAAACACCGGAAGTTCGTTTCATTTAGCTTGCTTTCAAAATAAGTGCATGATCAAAACATATTAACAGGCTCGTATAGAATTACTTCACCGCGCTTACATTTATTTGTTAAATTTTCAAGGTAAAGGAGCATTTCACGGTTTTGTAAAGTGTAAGTCTAAAAAGTTGTCCTGAGAGAATTGTAGGAATTACCACCTCAACTGTTGGTGAAGAATAACTTCCTAATGATATCAGAAGATTATTCTCTGCTTTGGCTTTAAGACATAACATTATTCTCAAAAGACATTCAGGGAGGGTCTTACTAGTGAATGCATTATGGGAAATGTAGGACTCCACTTTTTAAGGGTTGGTCTCCGGGCTAAAAGTCAGTTTTCTTGTCCTCTGCTGCTTTAGCAAAAAATATCACAATAAAAATGAGTCAATGTCTTTAAACAATTGGATTACATCTCTTGGACACCGTATATGTATATTATATGTTCGCTGAAGAATTTTACAGATTTTAAGCTTTATCATTTACTGTATCAGAGCTTGCAATGGTGTTGGAGAGAAATAAGCGGGCTTAAAAATGTTTTAAAAATGGGGGAATCGTCTGTAACATTCATCTAAAGCGTTTCCATAACCATAAAAGACAAGATTTTTCATGGACAAAACTTTAAAAGAACAACTGCATTGTTTTATTGCCGTTTTCAGCATACATCCAACACCCCTATGCATTTCAGCTACATGAAGCATTTACATTACAAGTCATGTGTCAACAGAACAGTTTAAAAATTAGGATTCATTTTCTTTACATATAATACAGTTTGCACACAAGTTAATAAATATCAATACAATCATGTCAAACTTATCACACACCATCTAAAACAACAACCCTTAAAATTATGTAACTTGTTTTTATTCACAGCTCAAGTCATAAATATAGCCTCTAGTGTTTCTGTGCTGGAGAACAGTGACCACTTCTTTTACAGTTGTCCAAAAGGCTGTTTGATAAATGTTCCTGTTTGACGCAAGTTGCTCATAAAGCACTTTGCATTTCTTCAGCGCCCCATTTATTGTTAGTTAGGACCTGCTGTATAAAAGTATCTGAAAAAAAAAAAGTAAAAATGTCAGGTTCCAGTGGGATACACAGATATGACTACCTTGAAACAACAGCTCAGAAAAATAAAATATAACTTAATTATAGAGAATGAAAAATAAAAAGGCATCTTGTTCAAGGGTGAAGTGTTAACACTGCCATATACGGATGTACGTGATGTGTAGTGTGCGTAGGTTCTTGTGGTGTTCTCCCCGGATGTTGCCGCAAATCTACCCACAGAGAGTCCTGTGGCACTAAGAGTGATGTGAGCTACACTGATCTCCAGTGAAATCAGCTCCAATAACAAATCCCAACGTTAAAACATGTGGTCAGAAACTCTGGATCTGAAGAGACCGTTCAGCTCGCAACCGTTCCCCATAATCATCCAATATTGAATATGGACAAATCTTTGTAAACTGTGAGTGTGATATACAGTGAACGGCATGTCAAGGAGAGTCCCTTCATTATCCAGGCATGTGAAATGCTCAAGTGTTCATATATACTATAGCCTGTACTCTATGTCCTAGCTATTAAAGACAAGGTTATGTTTTTCTATTTGCCTGCAGCCTTCATTCCTGACATGCAGTGGCTTATGGGTGCATGGGAGAGATATGCAGAAGTGTAATATAATGAGATTGTGGGCACTCTCCTGTGAATGCAAAACAAACAAAACAACTGTTAAAAGCAAAAAATAAGGTAATAAATACATAAAAAACATGGCCATATTTAATGTATTCTTATTGTTGACTCACTAAACACTGTGAGGGGGAAAAGGAGACTCTGTGGTTCTTTAGGATGCAGAAGTTAGTTTGTCACTGATAGAAAGGCAGCTTCAGCAGAGGATGTCCTCCCTGCAGTCACACTGAAAAGGAGAAACTGAGATTGAAGCTGGAGACATCCCTCCAGGACTTAAACGCACCTCTGTAGCAGTCCTTTTCAGGAAGAAAGAGAGGACCCTCGGCCGCTGAATATGTGACTTGTTCTACACAACTATACACAAAAACACAATTCTTTACAATTCCTTTACATCAGCAGGACCGAACTGCATTCTTCCCTTTAGACAATCGAGAATGAAACAAGTCTTTAAACATTCTCCCAAAGCCCCTCGCCCTCCCCTTGCTGGAGAGGATCCACTTCAAGGCTGGGATGATAAAGCTGTGAATGTACTCGCCTCTCCACCCACAGAGAGAAAGAGCAAGAAAAACTGCAAAGTGATTAACTAGGACTGCCTTGGGCAGAGGATATGTAAACGTTGCAGACTGATTCAATGTCAGATACAGTCGAAGTGTTCGTGTGTGTTGGGGGAATCTTTACACATTCACTGCTGCAGGTGTTCAGCAGATTATTCTGATCAAAGATGACCAGGAGGCAACTCCATTCCCAGGACTCGAGGAGCAAGTAGGTAACTCTTCTTAAGCCCAGTTGAGGTTGAAGCCTTTGGAGAGCATAACAGCCTCCAGGTCTTTGTCCTCCTCCTTCTCCCGCAGCCTCTGCTCCTCCAGGAGGGCCACCAGGGAATCGCGCTGCTCCACCACCTCCAACATCTCATTCAGGATCTGCTTCTCTTGAGCGAGCTCCTTCTCCGTCTTCAGGTGGTCTGAGAGAGGCACAGGGAAACAAGGGTTTAAGAACAGAAACAGGTATGGTTTAGAGCTAAAGTTAACCAACAGTCCTGCACTCACCTTCCACAGCCATCCGCTCCCTGAGCTCCTGCTGCAGCCGGCTCTGTCGGTCCTCCAGCTCCAGCTCTCTGGCACTTGGGGACAAAAAGATGGATGAGCTGAGTTTGTACCAATAAATAATAAAAGCTTGAACATTTTATGTTCAATACATCTTCATTTATCTGAGCAGGATTTATTTCTATCAAATAGTTTTTCCCAAAGAAGATAAACAGTCAGTCTGACTGCTTTTAGTATCTGATAATGAGAGAAAAACTGGACTGCAAATGTGATCACATATATCATATTATAACACTACAAGTTTTGTGACTTCGTAAGGGCTAACATTTGATTTTAACTTATGAGTTATATCAGTGACAATCATAAAAATAAGGAGGTAATAAGTCAGTATTATTTTCTCATCTGTTATCGGCTAGAACTGCCTCATACCTACACCAAGAAATACGAAGGAGTTATTGCCACCAGGCAATTTGTCACAGGTTTAATGACATTTTCTTGAATCTGCTCATTGCTCGGTTTGGTCCACGGTTTAATATTTGACCAACTATTGCAGATAATGTTTTGCCCCAGGAATCGATCCTCATGACTTTGGTGATCGCTTGTCTTGTCCCTATAGCGCCCTCTGTAGGTGAAATGTTCAACTTGGCCCGGACTTGAGTTCATGATAGATACTTTTAAAATGAACCACCCAAATTCCCTTCATCAGCTGTACTTTAAGAACTCTGCTAAAATAGCATACTAAAAAATAAATCCATACTACTGAGCTAAAGATGTGCAAGTTATCCAGGAGCGCATCCAAGCCTGAGCGCAGCCGAGCCCCAGCAGCTGAAGGTGATGAACGTTAATCTTGACAGAGTACAGAGTGTTCTGACTGGTTTTGTTTACAAATTTAAAATTAATTTTACTACTACAAAGGTTTGAACAGAAAAAGAACCCGTCCCTCTTGTGATCGACTTTAATTAATGGCTCTTACTTTCGCCGAAATTTCAACATCATGATGCAGATTAGTAAAAAGTAATAATGAAGCTTTGTCAGGTCTGTCCTCAGGAGGAGAAGAAAACTACTTTAACATGTGGTCGGATTGATCTGATGCATTCAAGGAAGTCAGGAAATCTGAACATTGACTTTCGTGACTCAGCGTCATGGGAATTTATCTCAAGTTGAATTTTGGATCTAGTTTGGAGCTTTAACTTTGATCCAAAAAGAATCAGGTACCGGAAAAAACAGAGCAAACAGAGCGGCTCATAGAACAATGAGGCTTCATACCAAAATATGGCCACATGACACAGAGGGAATTAGAAATAACGGCCCGTCTCTAACATAGGCCTGCTTCATATAAAAGCCTGGTACCCTCTGCAGCTGAGGTAACTAAAGGCCCCGCCCACTATTTGAGAATTTAAGGTAGGCTATATATAGCATGACAATCATATGATACATCAAAATAGAGCCCTGCTCAAGACTGTTTTCTTACTCCTGCTCCCTTTGGATTTCTGACCATTCCTGCCCGCTCTGTTTTTTTAAAGATGATTCTTTTGGCATTTTGCCTTTATGATATAGTACAGCTTAGGAGAGACAGGAAATGAGCGGGGGAAGACATGCACCAAATGGATCGGCAGACCGGGAGTCGAACCTGCGATCAGTGCGTCGAGGACTGTAGCCTCTAGACGTGGGACACCTGCTCTACCAACTGAGACAAACCAGCGCCCCCACCCGCACAAATTCTGACCATTCCCGTCCGCACAGTAGAGTTTCGTTGATTTTGTGTCTTCTCCCGCCACGCAGGGAATAAACGTTATCTTAATGTTTAGTGTTAATAAAGAGAGGTGCAATGTGCATACCTGTCGGTAAGATATAACGAAATGATGTTCTCCTCTTTTGCATGTTAACATAACACTTGGATTAATTTGTGTATATAATTTTGCTGAATGAAGTCGTTCTTGCATGCATATCCATGGCAACAACAGTGCTTGGATTATTCTTAATAAACAAGGTTATTTCGAGACAGTGTGATCATTAACATACATAAAGGGATTCATTTCAACAACTTTCATCCCAGTCGTCATATTTTTTGACTGCCCGCAGCAAAGTTTGAACCGCTGTCCACGTTAGCCTCATTCATGTCATAAGCGCCACTGCGAGCAGTCAGTGACGCGATGAGTCGAAATCGCAGAGACAGCTGTTTAGAGCGGCAAATATTTGTAAATGAAAATGTCAGTATTTGGCACCAGCCTGTTGATTATCGTATTGCACGACTCAAGACGACGATATATTGCCGCATCGATAATTTGTCATTTCTAACTACCTTCTTGGGTTCTGCAGGAGTTGGCTCTGCTTGCTTTTTAGAATTAAAAAGCACCTTTAAAGAATCACTTTATCCATTAGCTTAGCATCTCCTTGACATAATGTACTTACAATATCATGAGCTCTGACTCATAGCGGACCAGCGCGTTTTTCTCCTGCACCAGCTTGAACCACTCTTGCATCAGCTTGGGATCATCCTTCTTGCCCATGCCTGGAGGAGAGTGGGAAGGACACAGTGGGAGTGAGAGACAGGACAGCTGTGAGACGACACTGATGTCACACAGACAAGGACTGACACAGGCGATGCAATGAGAGCCAAGCCAGGATGTCCTCGCTGAGGGAGAGTGAGGTGGAAGGATGGACACCAACGTGGTTACTCACGCCATACTTAGAGATGGCGTACAGAAGAGGGCGTGGAGCTACAGGTTTCAACTTTGATACTGCATACACACACACACACACACACGCACGCACACACGCACGCGCACGCGCACGCACACGCACACACACGTACACACACACACACACACACACACACACACAACCAGACAAAACTGTTGTTGTTGCAAAGTTGAGAGTTTGTGTTTCCCAGTTTGGACGTTGCAACTACCTCCTCCTATCATTTATTTTCTCAGAGTGGGTGGGTAGTAAGAAAAGGCACACACATAAACACACACACCAATCAGAAGAAGACAGCACAGAGAAGTAAACCCAAGAGCCTAGTGAAATTCTTTATCCTCCCCTGCCCACATATTGACCCACCACCAGAAATCCTTTTAGTTCCCATTCATGCTGAGCGGCGTGAGAGCAGAGAGGGATACATTAATTATTTCTCCGTCTTTACATATTCAATAAAAGGTCAAATGTTAATGGGATGATTCATCAATGAGACCAACGGCAGAGCTCAAACTCCTCTTTTAAGTCTGCATCAGGGTAAAGCATGTTTGGTGCTGCTGGGAACATGCAGAGCAGCTTTCATTATCATCCTACAGAACGCAGAGTAGACCAGTCTGTATGCGGCATGCTTAGAGAGGTCTGCTGCTGGGGAGATGCACCCTTTTTATTTATCTGACTGCAGCAGGTGGAGCCAAGCCGTTTCAATGAAACACTGGAAGGCAAACCTCGATGCAGCGTGACATACTTAGCTGGGGAAGAGGAGGCTCTTGCAAAACAAAAAGGAAAAACATTGTGCACACATAAATCGCATGGTTGTGGTCTCGGGGGCCGGTTTGCGCTAATTAACAGAAGAGAGACAGAGAGAGGCAAAGCTGGAGTAGAGCTGCTCACACTGGAGAGGAACACAACATGTGGAGGTATTATAAAAGTAAGCCTATTCTATTTCAACCTGTTCCACCGTAACCACCCTCAGCCCAAGGCTCTGAACACAAAGGAGAGAGGAGCGACCGAACGAGGCAGAAGCAGCAGTAAAAGGACCAGAAACCAGTTGGCACACTAACAAAATGTAAGTTTCTTCACACAGATTAGGAGCTCAGGCTAAATTTCCACTGACAGGTGTTAGACACTGGAACACACCAGATGATCCATTCATTTTTTAGGACTTGTTTTGTGGAAGACTTGAATATTTATAAGAAACCATCACACCATGCAAGATTCTCATTCCTCCGACCACGAACCTGCCCGCAAGCGAGCCGGGACCCAGGTGCTCACCGCTCACTTTTGTTATCATTTCATGATGACATGACACTTAAATTTATTTGAGGGAGAAGTTAAAACTGCAACAGGCTATGCAGCGTTACAATTCAATTTAGCAAAACAGAACACATGCTGTTAAAGACGCTGCAGCTCAGTAGTTTCCCCATTCAGTGGTTTTCACGACCTCCATCTTCTGACACCTGCATTACTGTTTAAAATGGAGGCTTTGTCATTAGTAGCTAGGCTACAAACTATTCGCTAAACCCTGCCTACACACAGTGATTGACCAACCGTAGCAGCACATCAACTACAACTAGGCACAGCATCAGTGTTGGGGTGGGAATCCCAGGGTAACTCACGATACGATACGCGAAACGTGGCCCACGATAACGATAATATCACGATGCAGTGATTCTGCGATAATTGATATATTGCAAGGCAATCATATAATGATACATCACGATATTGGATTAACTGAAGGATACCAAATGCCCCTAAAAAGATCAAATGCAGGATGAATGTGTTTACTGCAATTTGGTGTCAGTTTCACAGTTTGCCTGATGAAGGTTCGAGCACCGAAACGTTAGACAGTGTGCAGGAGTTTACTTACTTCCTCTTCTATGCACCTACGTCCTATAAAACAGATCTGAAGTTTTTCTCCACCTTGTTTCACAGAGTTTGACACAAACTGAGATGCCTGTGTTCAGTATGCAAATTAAATGTACAGAACTACAGAGCAACTGTAAAAACAAATCAGACTTTGGATTTGAAAGTGGCTGGTGCGTCTCTTCACTTCTTTTCACTGCTGTCCAACATTATCCTGCTGTCTTTTTCTTATTTCTTAATTTCTTATTTGGCCAGTTAATTTCCATTCACGTAACCCTCATTCATGTCATCAGCGCCACCGTGAGGAGTCATGAAGTAGTGACGCTGTGAATCAAAATCACAAGGAAATGTGTTTCGAAGCGCCAAATATTTGTAAATTAAAATATCAATGTGTGCCGCCGGCCTATCGAAAATTGTGTTGCACAAGTCCCATATTTTGTCCCACCTCTAATCAGTGTTGCCAGATTTGACTGCGGCCCAATCAATAACTAGAACCCCACAACTGTCATAGAAGTAGAACAAAAGGCCTTTAGATCAGTGGTTCTCAACTGGTGGGTTGTTGAGCTGTTTTCAGTGTGCTTGAAAAAAATAAAAGTTGTGGCAAAAAGTATATGCTGCGCTTTTATTTTGAAGGACATGGGTTTCCTATGACATGCATGCAGAAGTAGTGTAGTTCATTCACACTCCATGAACTCGCTGATTGTGTAATCACAGCTGCAGTTACATTCCTGAAACCTGATGAGTTTTGCAGAAATTGTGTTTATGTTGCACTTTTAGTTTATTCTGTTGAAAGAAGGCTGTTCATTGAATAGTTGTAGAGGGGATATGTTCTTCTTATGTTGCCTCTTCAGACTGCTTTGTTGGAGCTATACTGTTCTATTAAACTAGTGTGGATGTTATTGTCCTTTACATAGAGACCACACAAAGAGCCAAAGCACAGTACACGTTAGCTAACCCATGACAATCTAGATTAAATAACTCTGTCCTGTCGTGGTTAACGAATGTTTAACTGACCGATACTTTTATAGGATATTTTCTCTCGATACATGCCGTAATTCTTCACTTGTGTTGGGAACATTGTGGGGAAATCTACTGAGCCTGATCACACACAAACGATGAGAACGGGAAGAGGAGGTCCGGTTGGGAGGACAATGAGGCGGGACCCATTGGGGGTATCCCATTTCTTGAGATCCTTATGGTTGCCAAGGTAACCTGCCACAACCGTCAGCAGAGGCGGCGAGGTTACGTTACCTTCAGGGGAACAGCAGGGGCAGAAGGAGAGGGGTCTTCGGCGTGGCGTCACCACAAAGGGCTCAACTTCCACAAGACAGAAGGAAAGGGCGTGAGGGAGGTACGGAGGCGGGGGAATATGTGGGTGAGAGAGAAAGGATGATGCAGGAGGAGGAGGAGCAGAGAATTACAAGAGTAGAGGACACAGAGAGGAGAGGAGGAGAAAGAAACATGTAATGAGGGAGAAAGAACAACGAGGATAAAATCAAAGGAGGGCAGGAGCACTGTGATAGGGAGAAGACACATCACCTGGAGAGAGGAGGTGGGAGAGATCAGCTGTGTGGTGTGGGGGATGAAAAAAGGGTAAAAATAGGAAACAGAAACGAGAGAAGACAGAAAACCTGGAGCACAGAGAGGGGAAATAGTCCTCCTGTCGTTCTCTAGATAATCTTCAGCCCCCATGTCAGTTAGGAAAATTGAGAATCCGACACATTAGGCCACATCACAGAACACAAAATGATTTAATCCCATTATCAGAGCCATTACTGATCACCAGGAGATCCATCTCCCTCACAGACACAGATAATTGCTTCCACTTTAAAGATGTTTCAGCCTCTTGCAAATTTCAATATGTTTAGACCATCAATTTTCTTGCCTGTGTGATGACTTGTGAAGTGTAGCTCCCATTGAAGTGCAAATTAGGACTTAAAAAAAAAAAAGCACCAGCTAAAGTCAATTTTTCAAAATAAGATCATAGATACGAGATGTTACCTTAATAAACCCCAAAGTAAAGACTAAGTGTGAAGGGAGTCAGGAAGGATATGTAGCTAACTGGGGAGACATTTTTTGATAGGAACACACTTATAAAGGGCTTATACTGTTAAATGACACACACTGGAGTGTTCCCAGGCTGGAGGGGAAGGAGCTCAGAGTGTACTGCTACAAGGGACTATCACAGAGAAAAATAAGGTAAAATTCTGCAGGGACAACTGAAGGTGAGAATATGAATCTCAAAGTCCTAAATAGATTTTTACACATTTTGTAAATCCTGCAAATAAGGTGATGAAATGCACCGTTAGCATCTCACACTCAGTAAATCCATAACTGTATAATCATTATTATCTATGGTTCTAAAGAAGGGGAGAACAGTCGTGCTTGCAAAAAGACTTTTACTGTGTCCCATTTTCTTGAGAAAGATAGAAACAAGATAATTTATGACTATGAAAAAACACTTTTCTCAAGAACACAGGGTAAGTATGGAGGACTCATAAATATGTCTGCTTCGTTTGATCACACTTCACCTTCATGTCAGACATCAAGGTTTCATCACTGGCCTTACTGTCGAGAGGAGCAGTGATTTAAGTACAGTGTTGATTTGTCTGATTCGTACGGGGGCTGACAAGGACAATCGCGCTCCAACAGCCCAAAAGTTCCCAAAGCTGTGTCCCAATCCAGGGGCTGCATCCTTCAAAGGAGACGGTCTATGGAGGACGCGTCATCCACAGCCTGTGTGGACCCTAAGGCCAAACTGAAATGAGACGGTCTGGTCTGTGGAGGATTTCCTGTTTGCGTCACCAGCTGCTCCCACCCTTACCCTTGCGTCACTAAAGACGCCTAGAACAGGTAGCTAGCGGGCTAAGTAGCTATCATAACGTCACGTAACTTATATTTTAAAGACATTTGTATCTCCAGCTATTCAAATGAGTTAAAACCAAAAACTTGTCCATTTAAAGTGTATTCCTCGGCCGCGTAAGTTCTCGTTTTGATTGGTGCGCAATGAATCACCGGATACGTTGGACCGCGAAGATGCCCCCGATGAATCCTTTGCAGCCCGGGAAAAGGATGACCCTATCTGTGACGCAATTGGCCTTCAAATACGTCCTTCAAAGGCTGCAGCCCCTGAATTGGGACACAGCGCATTAGAAGGAACAGGCTGCAAATTCAGAAACATTGCCCCCTACAGGCCTGGAGCTCTTCCGTTGTGTTGACTGGATTTGCAGCATTTTTTTCTTTTGCATGGGCTTTTGAATTTGTCTGTTTCTTCTAATGGAAACCGTTTGGTCTGTTGCAGCATGACTGCCCTTGTCACCATAGGTTCGACCTTTTGTTTTCTTTTGATAACATGTTTTTATTTTCTTTATCTGGAGATAACAAAGCTCTTTATTTATGAGGTGCTTAAATAATTAACTTGTGGCCTTGAGATAATCGAATAAAAAAATATTTGCTAGTGCTGCCAATTTTTGGGTTGTGAATTAATATTAGAAGGCAGGTGGGCAGGCGGTGGTGGCTGTGCCCCAAGCAGGGCTCAGACACAACAGTTGTGATGAAGCAAATGTGCAACTTGCAGCCTGGTAATCAATAAAAAATTCTACTATTCCCATGGGGTGATAAAGCCCCAGAGAGCTCAGCACAGAGGAATTCTGTATCACACACTCAGTACACTTCGACAAACCAGAACCAGCCGCAAAGATCTCAATTAGGAAACCACAAAAACAGCTTCTAGCAAACCTACTAAATGGACTTTTATTGTGCACATGTGTATCTTTATATCGAAGCTCCACGCAATCTCCTGTCTGATTAGTGACAACAACCAGCACAACAAACCACACAGAAGCACAGGCCCTGCTCAAATATGTGGGAATGCATCTTTTACTAAACTATAAAAGGCTTTCTAAAAATGCCTGCTGACTTCACAGCAGACAGGAGGAGGAGAAGATGCATCCCACTCATATTCAAACACGGCCGACAAGATAAAAACCACGAGATGTCTCACCCAGACACGGCGGACAGGGTTATTGTTGACCAACGTAGCAGCTAAGGGTCAAGGGTTACAGTATCGCCTACTAGCACACACTACACACACACACACACACACACGCACAAACTCGAGAGTTATGCAACTGAGCAGGTATGAGAAAGTCAGGGGAGCCATCGCTGGGACTATAGGACAGAAAATAAGCAGCGCAGAGCTCTGAGGGGAAGCTAACAAGGCCATGCTAGCAGTTTAGTGTGAGTCAGCCCAGGGCTGGTTACACAATACTTTCACACAGTATACTGTACGTGTGTGTAGGGGGGATGGGGATCTGTGTTGTGTCTGATCGGATGTTAATGTGCTCTTTTTCCCTCTTGAATGATATATTTACACATAAAGCAGATCAGATTAGCTGCACTGTGAGACAAACCAAAGAAAGAGGCTCGTTCAGCTGCAGCAGAATATCGTGTCAACAAAGTCAAAGGCACAAAATCTGCACATCGTTTACTTTATTTATCTTTGTTGGAAATGTCCTCTGTGTCCAAGTGTCCAGTGTTTGTTTGAATGCACGTCTAAATATTGACACTGCACAGTTTGTATCTCTCCTGCACTTTGTATTATAAAGTCTGCGTGCAGAGGAGTGACAAATAAAAGTTACTCAGTAATTCATTCATCTATCATTCATAAGTTTATTGAGATCAAAGACGATCTTAAGAGGACAGCCAAGGCCAAGTGTCTGATCTATGTTTCATGTAAAGAGTGTCTGCACTAGAACCCAGTGATGGAGGAGGGAGGAGGGAGGAGGAAGGGGGGGTTATAGAAGCAGAAAGTATTGCATTAAAAAGCCAGCCAGCCAAACAGCTAGCCAGCCAGTCAGGTAGATAATGAGGGTACAAAGCTCAAGTAGTAAAAACAAAAGAGGGGAGGGGGGTTAGAGACAGATTGGGTTAGCCATTAGGTTAGTTCAAAGCGACAGATTTGAAATACATACCGCCCAGATGCAAGTCCAGGATTTCACTGTAATTAGAATCTCCCCAATAGTCTACAATGACAGGGATATATTAGAGATAGGAGTTATTCCACACAGCCCCAAACTGGGCGCACAAACACACACGCACACAAACCGTCAACAACAGCAAGTCATGCACGTTCTTGCAGACATGTTCGTACACACACGTACTCACTGCAGCGACGCTCCGAACAAAGAGAGTCGTACAGTACTCACCGCAGTGCATAATGCAGTCAGGCTGTGCAACACCAAAATCATAAGAGACTGCAACATAGATTTGCTGTTCTGCTGTTTACTGGCTCAGTCTGCTTATTACCACACAAAGCCTCCGTTTGCAAACATGTCACAAGATAGATTTGAATATTTCTTGGTTTGAACAGCGAGAAAAGCTGTAATTTCCTGCAGTTATGAATGTTGGATTACAATAAGAAAATGATTTGATGCTTAATTATTTCAGACTAAAAGGCATCTGAGTGTTAAGTGAAGCAGAGTCAGACATCACTCTGGATTGCTGTAACTCAGAACATTAAAAAGATAATGGATACGGTCTCGACAAATATCTGTAGCGAGTCGCTCAGCCACAGCAAATGTTTGCAGAAACTATTTTAATAAAGAAGTTGTTTGCCTGCAAAACAATTTAGATTTGATTTCTTACGTTCTGATTGCATTTCTAAACACGGAGCGTGAGCCGAGTCCTGATCAGAGTACAGACACTCTCCTCGTTGAGAGGCAGCGAAGGAGACAGAAACACATCCAGAACGAGCACACACACAAATCTATGTCGGGCAGACACACACACACATTCTCCTGATCGCATGCAGCTCGGACTGACGATGGCGGACATGTTATGAACGGACAGATCAACATGTTCAGAGATGGAGAACTGTTGCAGTGTGTCACCACAGATGGAGCCTACATAACAGTGTCACATGTCAATAATAATAAAGAAAAATAAAGGTAACTGCAGTAAGTCTAATACCTGATCTTCTTTTGTGCTGTTTGGGTAATGTATAAGTACCTTTATACAAGCCTTTAAGAGAGTAGAGTAGTAAACAAGTTAAAACACTCAAACAGTGACCGCAGAAAAAGCTGATGGGGGAAGTAAAAAGTTATTTGTTTGGAGGGAAAATGGCCGGATTTAATAAAAAGTATTAATGCATCTACATTATGAGAATGTATTAGCATAGTAAAAGCCTTTTGTGATTATGTTTCCATCAACATTAAGTAAATTAGGATGAAATACACGCTCAACTCTGCACAGGACTTCACTCGCATACTAAACTCACATCACGTAAATAATGTCTTATTGCTACTGAGCACTAGTCATGCTTCACTCACTTATATAACCGCAGCAAATAATGAACTTTGCTGCTCCCATAACAACTAATGCATTCTTCATCCTGGAAGTATATTGTCTGTGATAGTCCCTTGTCAGGCACAATTTGGGTTTATTACTTCGGAGGAACAAATATGTCTTTCTGCTCGCAAATCTACGTCCTGAAGTGCGCTTCAGTTCGGCTGAATTAATGCTTAGCGGAGACTTGGCTTTCAACACAACCTGAAACTACCACACAGGGACAGATTTTCGGAGTTAAAGCAGCTCTAGGTTACATCATCCTAATCATCAATATTATCATTATTCCCTGCAGAGCTGTAGAAAAGGCCGAACTCTATTGATATACAGATAAAAGACGGTCTAACAGAGGTACATTCAGCTGTCGTACACACAGTAAATCACCACAAAATGTTCATAACAAAAGATTTATACGTGTTGTGAAACCTACAACACCCAACAGCTCACTGAGTATTGGCTTCATGTCTGTCTGCAGGAGACTTACGGATACACAACAGCACATGGGATGGATGTGTGACAAGCTGTTACCTGCTTCTCCTCTCAGAGCTTTCTCCACAGCTACACCCCGCTCCTCCAGCTGCCTCTGCTTCTCCTCCACTTGCTCCAGCTGCCTCTGGATGATCTGAACGGAGAGGCAGGTTACAGGTACATTATTAATGAAACACAGGAGCTCATGTAGATTATAAACAACTTGAGTTACCTCACATGAGTGCACAGCGTAATAACCTCTACAGTGCAGCTAATTACATGTGATTTGTCCCATACGTTTCAGAGAGAGGCAGATGCAGAGGTTACCTCTAGCACTCCATTGATGCAACAGTTTACCCTCATTAAAAATAAATGTCTCAGGGCGCTCGGGGAGTACGGCTAATTACAACTCTATTGATGTTTGCAAATAAAAGAACGAGTCTGTTCTGATGTATTATTTCAGGATTTGCACGTGAAACTTCTCCTGTTTCACAGACTCCTCTCTTCAGCCGACTCTCGCTTCATGTCGACAAGGGGCAACAAGCAAAACCAGCTCCTTGTGGGGGGCATTTTCTCTTAACCAAAGGCAGAGGGGCATATCAATATATATATCTATATATATATCTATATAGATATATATATATATATATATATATATATATATATATATATATATATATATATATATATATATATATATATATATAAGACTCTTCCATATCTTTATCATACTTTAGAGTTTATGTGTTCAGGTATTGTAATTATTCTCTGTCTGTTTTCACCCCTTTGGTGAGGAGGAGAACTTCCTTTAGCGTCTCATGTTTAGTGGTACAGCATTCACAGTAGATGCATTAGATACACCGATCAGCCATAAAATCATGACCACTGACAGGTCGAGTGAATAACACACTGATTATCTCGTTACCATGGCACCTGTCAGTGGGTGGGATATGTTTGGCAGCAAGTGAACATTTTGTCCTCGAAGTGTAAGGATGTGAGCGACTTTCACAAAGGCCAACCTACCACCTACCTAAACATTGCTGCAGACCAAGTACACCCCTTCATGGAAACAGTATTCCCTAATAGCAGTGGCCTCTCTCAGCAGGATAATGCGCCCTGTCACACTGCAGACATGGTTCAGGAATGGTTTGAGGAACGACGAGTTCAAGGTGTTGACTCGGCCTCCAGATTCCCCAGATCTCAATCCAATGGAGCGTCTGTGGGATGTGCTGGACAAACAAGTCCGATCCATGGAGGCCCCACCTCGCAGCTTACAGGACTTAAAGGATCT
This sequence comes from Semicossyphus pulcher, assembly GCF_022749685.1. Classification (NCBI taxonomy): domain Eukaryota; kingdom Metazoa; phylum Chordata; class Actinopteri; order Labriformes; family Labridae; genus Semicossyphus; species Semicossyphus pulcher. The sequence continues at coordinate 28,114,736 of NW_027211759.1, read as the reverse complement.
GCTGCTCACGTCTTGGTGCCAGATACCTCAGCACACCTTCAGAGGTCTAGTGGAGTCCATGCCTCGACGGGTCAGGGCTGTTTTGGTGGCAAAAATAGGAGCTACACAATATTAGGCAGGTGGTCCTAGAGTTATGGCTGATCGGTGTTTGTTCCAGTTGAACCAGCTGAATATGAGTGCTTAACGCTATAACATTTGGGTAAGTTGATGTAAGGGGTAGAAAATGCAGGAGCAGGAACAGCCTAATTTAAAAGTTTTCTTTCCCCACAGACTCTAACTTCCTCAGTGCTGAACTTTATCAGCGTCATGCAGCTACAGAAGCTAAACAAGAAGCACAGTTTGGGTTTCTGCAAATAGCCACTAAAAGGAAGCAAATTCAGGCCAGCTAACCGCAGCTCCAGGAGCAGAGACTTCAGCTGTGGCTTAGTGCTGAGTCAGTGGACTGAGAGTTCGACTGCAGAGTTACAACATCAATCACAGTGGATTTCCTAACCAACACAGGAATGTGGCCGCACTCCAAAAGGGCTGAGTCACATTTAAGTGGGTATATAGTGAATAAACAAAGAAAGGAAAAACAGGAAAACTCTGAGAAACAGTGACAACAATACCACTGTAGACGCAGTGGACACAAGTGTCCTAGCTCTGTTGTGTTATCATTGTGTGCTGAACATGAGGAATCCAAATTATCTAAAAATCGATTATTCAATTAATCAACCCCCCCGTTTATACCACCAACATTACATGCATGTACATAACCCAGTTCATGTTTTAAATTAAAGACAATAACTGGTACATTGTTTGTATAAAGGCACCCTTATCTAAGTTTAAAGTCGAGCTGAAACGGCATTTCGAGAGTATCTAGCTTCCGTATCGTGATGTATTTCCGAGTGAAACAGGACGTGCAGGCGGGACATATCATTGGAGGGATTTGATTTGATCGTTGAGAAGTGGGCGTAGACAGACGTTCTCCACAGCGCAGTAGCTAGCTAACTGACCGAGCGTTCTTGGTGCTCTGCGGCTAAATGTTGCAGATTGATTGGTTGAAAGTGTTTGGTGCTAACTTACGTAAGCACACGTGAAATTTAGTTTTACCGGAAGAAAATATTATCGGATTTTGATATAAGAATACGAAGAAATTGATTTTCTGTATCTTTTTTGCCCTATATTGTCAAATAGATGCACAATATTACAGAGGATGTGATCTAAAAGGATTAAAATGACATTTTTCATTTCACCTCGACTTTAAAAGATCTACTCAGAGTGAGTAAACCAACACTAAAGAGCCTAAAAGCTAACACCAGCATGCTAACATGTTAGCAGGTACAGCGAGCTGTGTCCCAGGAATACACTTTTAAACGTAACAGTTTTTAGTTTAACTCAATCGAACAGCTGTGATACAAAACAAATTATCTTTAAAATAATAAGTTAAGTTACGTGACGACCTGTTGCTAGGCGACAGGAGCTGCGTTTGGTGACGTAAGGTTAAGGGCGGGGACAGCCGGTGATGCAAACAGGTAATTCTCTGTAGACCAGACCGTCTCATTTCAGTTTGGATTCAGCGTCTACACAGGCTACGATGACTAATCCTATGTAGCCTGCGTCCACTGAAGGATGCAGCCCCTGAACTGAGACACAGCTATGGTTACCTTGCTAACAGCATTATTCTAAGTTGTTAGAATGCATATATTAGCTAATTAGCACCGGCACAAAGTATAGTCAAGGCTGACGGTGGAGCAAAAGTTTTACAGTTATTTTGTCATAGAGCAAAGTGTCAGAGAAACTGAAATAACATGAATAAATAGCAACAGAGACGTTCACGTCCATGTCCTGGTGGTGACAGAGGATCAGCTCAGCTCAGTTACCTGAGCTCTGTGCAGCCTCTTGAGCTCCTCCTGCTTTGCTTGTCGCCGTGCAGCTTTCTGGACCCGTCGTGTCAGCTTGGCATTCAGCTCCTCTTCCGTGTAGGTTTTCTGGTGTAATAACAAAGAAAAGAAGTCAGAGGAGTCTCACTTAAAAGCAGCTTATGTGTGGAGCTGCCTCCGTGGGTCCTGGCCCGTCAGGAGAGGAGGGGGGACCTGGTGGAGCTTGTTGAAGGTGAGGGACAACAATGACTAGCACAGTCTATCTCAGGGTGTTTAAAACTTCACATCTATAGGCTTCTCTAGGACTTTAAAGTATATTCTCAAGGTTTAGAAACATCTTTAAAGACAATGTGACACATATCAACTTCACTGCAGCTTCACAGTTATAATCCTTCTTAATATTATGGCAACTTCTTCATAATAATGGGCGATAGGCAGCGATGTTTCTGCTCTTGGGCGATTTGTGAGGACATGAAAAGCTGGCATAAATCAGCAGAATGAGAGAGTAGCACTGAGGAAGAACGTGTCAAAGTTATTCCAGGAGCCAGACCGGAGGAAAAACAGTGCCAAGGTGACAGATAGGCAGGTTAATATGGTACCAGACAGAGAGGAGCAGCCCTGATATCAAGAGACGCACAGGTTTCCCTGCGACCAGAGAGGTGACCCAGCGAGTCGTGTCTGAGCAGCAGTGAGTGACTGGGCGCTGCGCTCAGACTGTCACATGCATCCAGAGGGGGGCGGTTAGTTTGAGGCCAGGTGCACATAAAGTGTTATGACATTAAACCGGCACATGCGCAGAGAGGGTGGGGTTGAGGGTGGTGGGGGTTATCAAGGGGAATGTATGTAATACTACCTTTGTGGCGTACGATCTCTTGAACGCCAGTGCGTGAGGGACATAAACAGACTTTGGGAAGACAAAACAAAAAAGGGAGGAAACAAACATGATACAGATGATATGATTAAAATGGGTTAATGATTATGTGAAATTAACAAATTAACAAACAAATTAAAGTCATAATTCAGCTTGTACAGTCAAAACAGGCTGTTAATATCCCACACCAACACAGGAATGGCAGGGTGCAGTGACAACTTCAACGTTTGTGTTAATCATGAATTAGTCTAACTGTTCAACACATCACAAGGATTTTAAAGACCCGTCTGACCCCAAAGCAGTAAGACAGGTCAAGTCTACAATGATCTCTATAAGAATATATCTAATGCACTGACAGATGTGGAAAACTGTAAACTACACAACAGTCACTAGAGAGGAGTCTACAGGAGTCCTCTGGGCTCTGATGGAATCCTACACGGCCCGGCAGGCATGATGCAGCTTTAACCTCCTGCTCCTGGAGCTGTCAAGAGTCCAGATTCAGATCGATGTTATTGAAGAAGAAGAAAATGTCAATTCATTCTTCATGTATTTAAAAATGAAGAAAACAGAACGGGAGCGTGTCTGAGTTTCTAAAATGTGTCTACGACGGTTAATGAATTCATGCTGCTGGCCGTGAACTCGACTGGATCTATCTAAACCACCACACACACACACACGCACACACACACGCGCACAGACAGACTGAGCAGCAGTGGAGACAATCATTTTGAATTTCAGCCCAACATAATAAATGCAAATGGATTCAGACAAAGGAACTTGTGTGATAGGAATTCTGGTTTTGTGCGCTGAATTTCAGCTTCCTGCATGTTTAATGAGTCCGGCCTTTTGAAGAATTCTCTTATTCAGAAATTGTTTTGTGTGATGTATTTATGACGTGTGTTTAGCATGTCATACTGTGCTGCTGGAGACCTTAAAATGTGTTTTTGTATCATGAAACAGTGATGATTTGCTCTGAGGAGCAATAAAGTTAACTTTCTGTATTTAGCTGGGGTCACTAAACTTTATATAAATTCCCAAAATTATGTTTATATGAAATTCAAAATCATTGAACCCCTTCTGCACAATACCTCCTCATCGTCTTTCTCCTTCTCTCGAACAACCTCTTTCTCCGGCACTCTTTCTTTACGCCTCTCTTTCACCCTCTTTCTCTCCTTTAGCTCCCTCCTTTTCTCCTTCTCCAGCTTCTCCTCCTTTATCACATCCTTCTGAATGCCTGATACTAGGTCAAAGATGTCCGTGTGCAGCTGAGCAGGGGAGGAAATGATTCAAAAAGAAAGTGTTTTCATGAGAAGCTAAAACAGAGATGGATGAAGCAGATGTGATGGGGTCACGTGACGTCTAGCCTCGCTACGCTCCTCCGCAAACATCCTTTCACTCACTCTTGGCTAAACAGGCACACCTGCCGGGGAGAGACAGACAGATGAGACATGTCTGCTGCATCTGTTGTTACTCACATCTGCCTTTGACTTCTGGGAGGACCTCTCAAGAACATCGTCACAGGACAGGTCTGAGTCCTCAGAGAAGCTCAAGTTTCTGCGAGATTTTAAGTCTGTAAAAGAAATAAAGAAACATGTTTGTTTTTTCAGGAAATATTACAAATGCTGGATTTAAAAGCTGCACATCTTTTACCTGATGATTTCCCAACAGGTGACGTTCTCTTCTTCCCAGAGTCCTGCGTGGTGGAACTGGAGGACGGCGTGCTCGGACAAGATTTATCATCCTTCTTCTTCTTGTCCTTCTTGTACCCTGAGAAGACGGCTTTCCACAGCGACTTGTGTTTTGGCGGCGTCTCGTCCGTGCCGGAGAGCCTGCTGCTGTCGTTCTTGGCTTTCTTCTCCTTTTTATTCTTGCGCGGCGAGAACAGGGAGCTTCGTTTCTTGCTCTTTGTGGAAGAGTCTGACGAAGCCACCGAGCTGTCCAGACTCTTGTTGCTGCTGAAGAAGCGCTCTGGTACAGTCTCTGCTTTCTTCGACTCAAGAGCTTTTACGGCTGATGTCTTCGGAGATACAGCTGCCTTTTTATTTTTCTTAGCAGCATCCGGGGTTACAGTCCAGGCCACCTTCGGTGAGGCACCCTTCTCTGTGTCAGTTTCTTTCATCTTGTTCAGCTGCTTGGCCATGGCGTCTTTGAGAGCCTGGCTCTTGATGGACTTTTCTCTGGCCCTCATTCTCTCCTCAGCGATCTCCTTGGCCTCTGGAGAGAATTGAGTCGCCCTCTGGGCCTTAGAGGCTGGGTTGGCAGGGATATTAGGTTTACCATTTTCCATGGCGAGAGCGAGATGCAGGGGAGGTCTGTCCCTGCTGGGCTTACTGGTCGGAGGAGTGTAGTACTTGTTCATGCTCGTTTCTGGGGTCCGCTCATCATAGGTCTCCTCAACGTCATCAGCAAACGGAATCTCCTCCACCGTCTCCACAAACGACTTCCTCAGCTCCTCCTGCCGAGGCTTCTTCTTCTCCCTCATGACCACCACTGGAGCTGGTTCTGGTTCTGGTACTGTCTCCGCCTGAGGTGAGGCGACTTTCCTGGGGGCCGGTTTGGGTGCAGACACGGGGCTCAGCTGGGCCCTCGGTGCAGGAACAGGACTCTTGGTTTTAGCCGGCTCTTTGGCACGCTCAGGGGGAGCTTTTTCTGCTCCGTTTCTCCAGGACACCTGGTGCCTCTGCTGCCGGAACACGGCTGGAGACTGATTAGCAGGCACAGGTGGTGGTGGGCTGGAGGGCGGGGTGAGCATTGCCGAGTCGGAAGTGTTGTAGCTGTCACTGTTTGCTGTCTGGCTTGTGACCATGCTCCCGTTTAACCCAAGGCCGGAGCTGCTGCTGAGGTCCCGCTTATCAGAGCCGTTACTCTTGGGCTCGACAGCAGCAAGAGGGGTAATAACCTGACCCTCGAGAGTAATGTTGAGCCTGCGAATGACTGCGCGGCCAGTAAAGGCAGGTTTCTGCTCCTCAGACACCTCTGGAGACTGTGTCTTTGCAGGAGTCACGTCCTGCGATGGAGCTTTAACATCGCTCTTCTCTAAGATTTTACTGCTGCGGTCCAGAGGAGTCAGGCCGAGGCTCTTCCTGATCTCAGCGCTCTTCAACCAGAACTCCTCGATGATGTCTGTCTTCTTAGATGGAGTCTCCTCTGTTGAGGAATCTGTGGACTGAGAGGGCTCATGTGTGTCCTTGTCTGTTTTGGTCATGGGAGTGGAAGTGACCGCAGGGACAGGTTGAGTTCTGACGGGGGAGTCAGAGGTGAGGGGGGAGGAGGGCTCCTGGCAGGGCAAAGGCTGAGCACAGATGGGGGAGAGGGGGTTTCCTGTGAGAGGGCAGATAGAGCGGTGAGGGTAGACAGGAGATTTAGGTGTGCAAGTCTCTGGTAGGGGGGTGGGCTGAGAGCGGATTGGGGAGCCAACAGGGGATCTGACAGGTGATTCGACGGCCGGCCTGATGGTAGAACTGACAGGTGATTTTGTGATTGAACTGGGCAGGGGTGAGGCGGGGGAGGTGGCAGGAGAAGCAGGAGCAGGAGAGGGGACAGAGGGAGGATTCTGGACTGGAACAGGTGAAGGGAGAGGGGAATGATTCGGGATGGGGACAGGTGAGGGGCCCAGCGGGCTCCTGGCAGCCGGAGAAGGAGATGGAGTCGTCCTCTCAAGCTTTGGTTCCTCAGGTAGGAACGGTTCTGTGAAATAGCGGGCACCAGGAGTCACCGGAGTCGCCTGGAGATGAAACAGAGAAAAGTCAGTCAAACGAACATCACACATTTAAACTTGATGAGTGTGTGTGTATCTCACCTGAGTTTCAGGCTCTGGTGATGGTTTGAGCGGAGAAAGAAGAACATCCTCTTTCTGCGCGGGGCTGACGCTGGACGGCTCTGAAGAAGAAATAGGTTTAAATCAATTTCATATCAAATCAGTTTGTAGGAATAGGAAGGAATAATAATGAACATGTACCAATACTTGAAGTCATTCTGAGACTGTCTGACTTCTTGTCTTCCTCAGGGAGAGCGTCGGCTCGCTCTGACTGATGCAGACGAGCCTCGGCTTCTGCATCTGACGGGATGTCATCTGGAATTTAAACGTCACATTATGAAGATTGTTACACAGATATATAACTCTCCTGTATCCTGTCATCTTTTTATCGTGAGCCAAACAGTGTTCATTTCGTTAACAATGACGACAAATGTTCATCAACGTTCTTTTTTCCACGACCAAGACGAGATGTTGACGAGCTAATCAGAGATCTTTGATAATAAAACCCCTGACGACACGTCTGTTTTGTGTTTGTTAACGAAACGAGACCGGACTAAAATGTTGATGGCAGTCTGACATGCATACATATCTTGCATACTTTCCCCCACTGTGCGTCTAATCTGTCTTATCCGTTTTACACGTCATTTGACGCTTCTCCCGCACAAAAAGGAGCGATCACCGGCTGCCTGCTTCAGTTAGACTGTTTCAGTGAGAAGCGATGATGATAAGTACTCTTTACATGCTGCGTCTTCATCGTTCATTTACTGTTCGATGATCTGCTGAAATGTAAGTCTTAATTTTACCTGAAACAAACAGGTAAAAGCGTCAGATTTTCCCAAGAGAGAAAGACTTTTTATTGACTAAAACTAGACTAAAACTTTTAAGGGTTGAGATGACTAAAATGTGTCTAAAACTAAACATTTACTAAATCTAATATAGCTGCCAAAATAAACACTGGAGCCAGAAACTAGTGGAAGCATTCATTATTATTCCGAGCGCTCACCCTGATCCATCTCTGTGCCGGGCTCCATGTCTGGACTGTCTGCTTCTGCTTCCAGATCTTCCAGATCTTCATCCTCACAGGGCTCTGACAAAGAAACAGCAAGAAATGAGTCAGCCAGTTGCATGTTCCCTCTTTAGTCAACGACAGAGAGAAAACTTCCTAAGAACTTAACCTGCACTTGTCTGCTGGCTACATTAAAACAAGAGTACGAGAGTTCAAAGGTTGCCCAATTAATTGCTCGAAGGGTTTCAAAACTAAATCCATCGTCCACTAGTTTTACAAACAAGTAAAAACCTTCATAGTTGTAGTACAAAAGATAAGCACAGAGTAGCATTAGTGAAAGATACATGCAGCTATCCATTTACTTTAAATGTCAAATGGACGACATTTGAACCGAGCAAAGCAAAACCAAAATGTTAATGACGTGGGTTAAGAGACGAGCTGCGGCCCCTCGTGTACACAGTTTGTCAGGAGGGATGAGTCTTCTTTCAGAGCTAAACCCAGAACGACCCTCACTGATAATTCATGCAATTTTTAAATAACGTCTAAAGTCACCTCTGCAAATGCGTGAAATTGTTCAGAGTGTGCACAGCTACATACTAATAGAACATTTGATTGTAGAGGCTCTGAGCACACAGAGATCCTCTCTAAGCCTTTACCCAGAACACGAGTGCTGCCTGTGAAACCACGTTTCTGTGTAGGGCTCTCACTGCCTTCACTCACGTTTGAACAGCTGATAAAGCATCTCAACAGCCTCATTATGTGAACTTTGTGAAAGTACAAGTGGGTTAGAGCAGAATGTAAGAACAGTAACAGCAGAATCTGAGTGAAACACCTCACGCATCACCCATCAGGGCGAGGAACACTGCGCTGGTAAGTGATTTCAAGTCGTGGAATACATTACATTGCAGAGCAGACATTATGTGAGTAAAAAGACAGTACATATTGAAGTTAGAAGAGTAGGATGAGAGGGTTGGAAGTTAAAGGTGAGATACAGGTGTTGCTCTGAGCTCTTGAGAGTGACGGCCTTGCAGAATGCATGCTTGTGAGTGTTCAGGTCTCTGCCGTGTTTACTGCATGCTCCAGGAAAATGCCAGCCGATAGACAGATAGAGAACGAGTCTAAGGCGGGATGTCATGATCCCTTTTAAGTCTGAGCTACCTCCAGACAAGGACTCCAACCAGACTCTCACTGCCTCGTGTCGGGCGGATGTGTGGGCGGGGGCTACGTTCAAACCAGAAGATACAGAACAACGAGGGATAGATGGCAGGGAAATAACAGGAAAGTAATTAGACACATGGGAAAGAAAATAGCAGAACACAAAAGAACAAAGCAGAACAAAATCAAAAGAACTGACAAAGAGGTTATATGGTGCACTGGGATGTCACTGAAGAGCTTTAAATTCACCCCAGAGGACCAACAGCGACTCTGAACAACAAATTAAAAGGTTGAACACAAAATTAGACATTCCGAGACAAAAAAAGCAACGTGACACAAATGTACAAAATAAAGATGATTATAAACGACAGGGGGGTTAGTGGGGGAGGGTCTCCTCCTGTCACAGACACAGACGTACAAACAGAACAGCAGCAGCCACACTGGTGAAGCGAGACACTCTGATCCTTCTCTCTGTGGGGCCTACAGCTTGTGACCTTTCCAGTTAAGGTGTTTGCCAGGTGTGCAGCTCCTCTGGTGGGGGGAGGGGGTTACCTGTGGAGGAGGGCTGCGTGAGCTCAGAGGGTTGGGAGGGTTGGGAGAGCTGGGAGGCCGAGACCGGCTGGCCATCCTTTTCTCGCTCAGAGTCCTGGTGTGTTCTCACCAAACCTGGGATGGCCTGGGGATCCACAGGCTGCAGGACTTGTTGGATCTGCAGGTTCCTGGCTGTATGACGGTGTTACCATGTGGTGTAGCGTGTGTGTTTGTGTGTGTGTGTGTGTGTGTGTGTTTGGGGTTTTGGTAAAGTTGTGTGCATACGAGGAAAACAGAGACAGATAAAGAGGGAAAGCAGTAGTGCAGGACAGGAAGAGAAGCAGAGAAGAAGAAGGAAACACAGGGGAAAAATGAAAGAGAGAAGGCAGAGAGACAATTAGATTACAGCTGCAATCCAAAATAATCAGAGAGGCAGGTGGAGGGAGGGAGGCTGCATGCACAAGGCTGCAAAAACCATAGAAAGAGTTTCAAAGATTAAAGAAAGAAATCAACCGACTAATTCTTGCCACTTATTACCAAACAATAACTGCAGCGCCTGGAGGGAAACACAAATCTCAAACATTTATCCGATTAGTGGATTAAAGCTTTACACAAAAACAGGGTATAAACAGCAGGTTAGAATGGCATGAGACACTTTAAAACGAAACACATTTAAAAACAGAAACACCTTAAAAAACTACAACCAAAAATGTAAAAGTAAAAGCTTTTTGTCAGAAACCCAAACCAGAGGATTAACACACTCAAAGTGACTGCAAACACATCCACAGGCCGTTCTGCTGCTACCTTTAAATGTACCAACATCCTCTTCGTCTGCCAGGTACTTCTCCAGCCAAAGGCCTGACTGGAGCTCTCTATCCCAGGGGCAGTAATCCCCCTCTGCCAGCAGGGGGAGACACAGGCCCAGCAAAAACATACAGATACACATATGCGCACACAAACACACACAGACACACGGACACAGTGGACACAGAGGGAGTGATGACAAAGGAGGAAAGAAGCAGAAGATGAGGAGAACAATGTTTGACACAGAGACACTTCACATGACAAAGATTTCGATAAAAAGCAGGTGGAGTTTTGAACAGGAAATGGAGTCTGGACAGGGAGTTAACATACAACATCAACATTACAACAAAATTACCATCGCTTGACTCTTCCTCCTCCTCATCTTCATCCTCCTCTTCCTCCTCCTCGTCTACTTCCCCGTCTCTGCTGACCGCGTCGGGCAGAGCATCGCCCTCCCCCTCCTCGCCCCTCAGTTTGGCGTGGAGCTCGACTGCCTCCTTCCAGGGAACACCGCCGAGGTCTGAGGGGCTGGTAGGCTGGTGCTCCGCCTCCACCTCCTCCTGGTCGTGGTCCTGATACTGATCCTCTTGCTCGTCCTCATCGTCCATGTCTGACTCTGAGCTGCTGTTGGAGAGCAGAGGAGGAGTCCCAGTACAGAGTTAGAGAAGCAAACAACATGCAATGTCATAGAAGGAATCAACTTCATCTTCATGGTTCTCATGCAAACTTTTCTTACATCTTACACAGAAGTTCAGGAAAAACATGGCTTTTCTTTTTAAGTTATTAACTGAACTGAACCTTCTCAGATTTCAACGAATCATCAAACAACAGGCTAAAGAGGAAGTTAGAGTTGAAATGATAAGACGTTTAATCGACAGATAAAAGCAAAAAAGTGAGAACTTCAATGCTATATAAAATACGTTTTTTTCATACATTCATATAAACATGTGGAAATAGATAATTTTCAAAATAAAAGACTTCACTTTGAATAACTTAACAGTCCCTCCAGGATTTCTTATGCATTTTCTGTGATTGTTGCGGCTAAAATTGCCTGATATCGCAGCAGCTTTTTTAAAAAGATGCAGTGAAAGTTGCAATGTTTTTTCTGTTTAACACATTACACATCACACAGACACACACACACACACTGTGAGTGACCGGGACAAACGCTCCAATAAAGCCATCTATTGGCTGAGCGAGCTGTTTGTCTTCCTGACATCACCTCTTGATTTCAGTGTCAAGACTCCAAATGAAAAGAGTAAAAACTGAAAGACCATAAAGTCAATGGTCTTGAAATGCCACTTTCTGACTGCACGTGCACATTCAGTGCTGTCCATACGTGCCAAGGCGAATTAACAAGTTATTTATTACAATTACTGTAATTTTTGTAATTATTAATGCCCTCGTCTGGATAAGGGGCCAAAATTATCTTTCATTGTAAAAAAATAAATTGATTCCGCCTTCATCACACTCTTTGAGAAAGCATGAATTCAATCTTTCAAATCCCCAAAACATCTTTTTATTTAAACTTCTTTCACATAAAAATGCCTGAAAAGCCTCTTCAGCCTGTTTTAGAATCACCTGCTCATAGTACAAACATGTTTCAGTGCTTACATAGCCTAACAAAAACCTTTCTGAAAACATAAATACTTTAATCTTACAATTAAATTTGCTGTACAATTAAAGCAGTTAAATAAAAATCGGCGCATGCCACCTTATTTGCCGATGGGCCGATGTCTGCCAACTCCGATTCCGCTGCATCAGTGCTTACCTACTATCTCACTATGCAAGCGTCATTATCAAGTAGGGATGGGACAAAACACGCATCACAACTTCATCACTCCTCACGGTGGCGCTTATGACATGAATGACGGTAATGTGAAGGGAAATGAATGGGCTGAAGAAAAATGTAATCACATATCATGATGTATCATCAGATGATTGTCTTGCAATTCATCAATTATGGCAGAATCGCTGTATCAAGATGTTATCGTTATCGGGGTCCAGGTATCGTATCGTGAGTTACCCTGCGATTCCCACCTCTAGTAACAGGTAAGTAATACAATAAAAGATGCCCTCAGATGTTTAGACAACATTGCAGACCTCAGGTGGTTCATATTTTGAATATCAAAGATGTGAGTTTGATGACATAAACGTCTTCACATGCGTGGGGAAAAAGCGACCGGGACAAATGCTCCAATAAAGCCATCTGACGTCACCTCAAGACTCCAAATAAGATGTTTAAAAACTGAATAACACAAAGTCATTAGCCATGAAATTATAAAGTTATCACTGCACGTGCATGTGCTACTTGCTATTGCTGCAGAATTGCAGAATTATAAAGCAGTTGATAAGATATTGGGGCATTATAATCTCACTGTACAATGACTATTCAGTGACATCTAACATCCAAGTGCTCTTAGATGTTTATAAGATTGCAGACCTCCGGGGATCAATATCTTGAATATCAAACATTGTGAGTTTGGTGACATAAACGTCTTCACATGCGCGGGGAAAAAGGATGGTTGGTCAAATTTGAAGAAAAGTTGCAGCAATTGGTTTAATTTGCGTGAATTCACAGACTTTTCAGACTTGTCTATGTGTGTTTACCTGGAGCCCAGGTCAGCGTCTGTGGCCTTGTCCAGCACACTGCTGAGGTTGTGCTCTGCCAGCGTCTCCTCCGGCACCTCCTCCAGCTCCTCCTCTCTCTGCAGGGACAGACGGTAGTTCTCCAGCTCGATGCGCTCCGGAGTTCCCCGCAGACGTTTAGCCAGGCTGGGCTCCTGCAGGCCGTTCACCTCGGGTGCTGGGTCGACAAGTGAGCATCAGGTGGAGACAGCAGGCGACGCGATGACATCAGGGTGGAGGGAAGAGGGAAAAGAGCACAAAAAAAAAACTGAGAATCAGGCGGGTGCAATAGTAGAAAGGAGAGAAACACAACCCTCCACAGTGCAGGAACCATGCAGGACTGAATGAAAGGGTATTTAAGCATTTCACTGTATTTATGTGTCTGTGCAAGTTAACCGAAACAAATCCACTGTGCTGCTCTCTTTAAAAACTAGAGTGTGTCAGCATGTCAGTCTGTAAGCATCAAATCCATCACACATCCAACAGGGAAACGAGTGCATATCTGTGTGTATCTGTTGCTAATTTACTTTCCATTTCTCCAACAGAGCAAAACAGCTTTTGTATTTTGAGGACAAAGTGACGAGGACACACCAATTTAAGGATCTAAAACTTAATTTATTGCATTAGATTATATTCCTACACAAAATAGTATCAACAAACACAAGTTTAACACTCTAAAATAGTTGAGTCACACTACAGTTTTGGGGGAGTGCTTTGCCTTTTTCCCGTCCTGAGAAGCAAATCTTAAAACTGTATTTTTTTTCTTCAGAATTTTGTCTTTCAAATTAAACTTGCCATTCTAACTTAGACAGACTCTAATGAGGATAAAAGGAGCTTCAATCCAATCCAATCAAAAAGAATAGGTGTGACAATGAGTGTGTGATATTTGATACTGCAGAATATGTAGTGTGAGGATGAGGAATGTGTTTAAATAGCTGCAATAGCTTCTATTTTTTTCTAAATGAGGCAAAAAAGCCCTAAAACAGCTGTGAAGAATCAGATAAAATTACATGGTTCATCTTTTTATGACATCAAACCCTAATATTAAAGGTCCTGGCTAAGGGCCTGTGTCCAGCGCTGACGGCCTCAATTTCAGAGCTTTCAGTTGCTAGGTTACAAAAGTTCCGCTCCCCTTAGCAGTGACTGTTAAAGATATAATCTCGAAGTTCCCAGTATTGTTCTCTTTGGCAGTACCTTGTGGCGATAAAAGGCAATTGCAGGCGTATACGTCCCAGATAACCAGGGGTCCGTTTCACAAAGCAGGTTTATTGAAAACTCTGAGTCTGCTAACCCTGAAATGAGGGAAACTCTGAGTTTTCCGTTTCACAAAGGGAGGTAACTTAAGCTCTCGGTCAGTTACCGTAGTAACAGACTCTATAAACCTAACCTGGTCGCGAGCAGGTTTTCTTCAGGAAACTCAGAGTTTCTCTCCGTCTCCTCCCTCTAGAATATAAAACCCTCATTCTACTTCCTCATTCATTCAGCCCGTCTCACGCGTGTGTTTGAGCGGTTACCGAATTAAAAGAAGAAACGTTGCGTCTCTGTGCTGCTCTGACCGCTTTGCAAAAGTCTTTTATAATTATGATAAAATAATCAAAAGACAAATCTGTGTCAAAGTCATCATTTGTAGATTTTCCACCACCACTGCCGAGAGCAATCAAATAAGACGCCGTAAGTTATTGGATTTATTTATTTTTTTTAAACTAACACATTCAGTTTAATCTACATGAATTATAATGTATGTGAAGTCAGCATCATGTTAGGGATAAAGCTAATGCACATTAAAACAGCCACTGAATGATATTTCATTAGTTTAATATTTAAAATACGATTGAAGTGAGATTCAGCCATGAGCCTGTTCTGCCTGAGCCGCACCTTTCAATGATGTTCTGGTATTTTATTTTTAACTGCTTCCATGGATGTTTTTTTTCTCCCGCTGGATTGCTCCTAAATTAATATAAATTTTAGCTTCCGGTCGTGATTAAGTATAAAATAAATAGACCAGTTCAAACTTGCGCATTAACTCGAGCAGCAGTTTCTTCCCATGCCGCTTCTCTCTCTTTTGCAGCTGCAGCCGTGTTACTTTATTTTTCTAAAAACACGCTCGTATTCGCTGAACGTCCGCATGAGGATTTCCAGCTCCACTGGTGTGACGTAGGAGGTCCTCTTTTTGTGTACTGTTGCCATGGTGAATCGTGGTATCGGGGTTCCATTAACGCTGGCTTTTTACAGTCAGCGTGCACGCACTTAACTCCGGGTGAACCTACTCAGAGTTGATTGAACTAACTCTGATCAGCTGTTCTGGAACCGAAAACTCAGAGTTTCCTACCTCAGAGTAGATCGACTCAGAGTTCAGGGTTAGACTCAGAGTTTGTTGAACCTTCTTCGTGAAACGGACCCCAGACGTCCACGGCTGGCTCTCTTTGTTGCAGTTGTAACTCTTGATTTTCCTGGCTGACGGTCGCTTTCCTTTTCAGACTGTTTGCTTCATCTGAGCGTCGAGTTTGTTTCTTCTTCTTTGGATTTTCACTTCTTGTTGAAGTTGTATCTGCAGTCATCCATCTTTTCTTTGTTTGTTCAGCCATAGTAGATTACTGTTTACTCGCAACACTTGCAGAGAGCGGAAAAGCCGCCGCTTAGCTCTGCCTACCCTCTCTGGCAGACCAACCACTGCTGGCTGATGGAAAACGCGTCACTAACTGGAAGCTGCTTGTGATTTTTTCCGTGAAAGTCGCCACAGACACCCAGTCCATAATAATACTACATAATGCAAATGCAAAGGCTTTCATCAGTGGGCCATAGGCTCAATCATCATTGTGTTAGCTCATTCGGCGATAGATAGAGACTTAACTCTATATACTAAAATATTAGATTTTACTTTTTATCTAATAATTTATTTTTAAAGGAATCGTGCCCTGGCGTTAGCAGCAGCTCTTCACCTGGAAATTGTACCCTCAAAAAAACAAAAGGTTTAGCTTCTCCTCCGCTATTGTTGTTGACAAATTTAGGGAAAGTCCCGCCCCTTCTTGATTTTGATTGGTCTGTGAGGAAGTAATGAAATTGATGAGCGCGCCGGTATTCAAAATTTTTTAACTACTTTCAACTGAGAGCGCAGTGACAGCAGCGACAAGAAAGGCTGTTAGCGGACACAGGCCCCAAGTATTCTGCTTTTTGATCAAATCATTTTCAGTTGTTAAAATAATTAACCTTGTTAATTGTATTTATGGAAAACACTGAAATAATAAGTAAAGTGATAAAAAAAACTGATACTCCAATGAATATTACAAATATGTTGATTTAACTTTCTATTAGCACGTCGTCTAGAATGAGCTTCATGTTTACAAGATGACATGTTGTTTCTGCACTCAACAAATTGAATGATGTGAATCCTCTGGGTATTCCATGATGTTTTGTTATCACCTAATTAAGTAATTAAAGTAATTCTATAATACTGCAAATGATCTCAGAGGTTTACAGTACTAATACAGTATGCATGAGTAGCTGTTTTAATTCTCATAACACTAAACTTGCCACAAAATGCAGCAGGCCTACACTTCAACTACGTCAACATCTATCACCTTAAGATGTTACTGTGAATATTTACCAAGCTGTTCTGTTCAGCTCTTTCTAGTCATGTTTATTATATTCAACTATAATATGCAAAGCACTTAGCGTAGCAAAGATGCACTATTTCGAGCAAACACAAGTGGTTCTTAGCAGCAGTCTGTCGGGGTGAGAGGGTGAGGGATGCAGGGAGACAGGGAAACTAAGAAGGTCAAAGAGAGGAGTGAGAGTCACAAGAGAACCAATCACAGGCACTAATTCAAGCACTAGTCGAGCTCTCAGTTTTAAGCTGCTCTGAAAGGAGGGGGAAAGGTAAAGCTCACAAAAGCACTTATACAGGCACTTCATCACAGTAAGATGAGTTTCAGTCAGAGGGGGACTGTAGGTGCAAACAGCTTACAGAGAGAAAGAAACACATCACAAAGCAGGCTCTAAAAGAAACACATCACAGGAGGAGGTAGAGCTAAGAGCAGTCACAGGCCACCAGAGGTTACAGTCACTCAAGAATAAAGCTTGGCTTTTCATTAAAACACAGGCAGGTAAACACCTAACTTAGGCTATATGAGTGTTAGAATATGTGCTAAATTTGAACTGATAATTTGAGTTAAAGCTGCCACATTTCATGATAAGATCCCAATAGGAAGCTGTGCAACAAAGTTTAACACATGGTTAATAAGCAGCCTGGAGAGCTGACCAGAAGGAACTCTGTCCAACTCTTTTAATTTCCAAGCCAAGGAAAATAAATAAATCTAAGATGCACCATTCATTTCGCTGCCAGAGCAACCTGCCTCTGCCAATCACAGGTCATAAAACCGCTGCTGACAGAAGGAGAAAGAATGCTGCATCTTCAGCAAATAAATCAATCACTGAGACGAAGAATCACAGGATTTACATGAACAATGTGCAGGCTCAGTGAGTCAATACAATCTGCTAAATGTTTACAATCCCACTCACATTAGTAAGCCAAGAGTAAAGGAGGTAAGGACGGGAAGAAGGAGGGACAAGAGAGTCATGCTAGAGGAGGTTGAGCAGGACATTGATGGTGAAACAGCAGAAGAGGTAGATGCAGTAGGTGCACAGGAAGGGAGAGTCTAGGGGGTTGAGCGCCACCTGGTGGCAGGTCCAGGAGAGCGTGCGGCGGAGGGTACGCAGCGGGACTCCCACGCCCCTCGCCAGACGGCTGGGTGCAGCCACCACAGCAAGAGAGGAAAGTGGGGTACCTGAGGGCTGGAGCTCGGCCGAGGGGGCTGCCGCTGCCATCGCCCTTCCTGGGGCATCAACGGTGGCTGTAGGAGTCCGGGGCGCCTGGTTCTCCTGCACAGGCAGAGAGACGGACGATTAAACCTTTAGGCAAAGTGTTTAGTGACACAAACACAAAACAACTGCTCTGATTCCTCAGTTTGCCCTTGTGCCTCTACCTAAGCAGAGCTTTTTAAGAATAAACAAAACCTTGAATTTCTTCATTACGTGCCAGACATTCCTGATTTCCACCAGGATTTCTATAACAAAACTAAACCAGGTACCTTAGCAGTGATTGAAGCAGGGGAGGGAGCAGGCCTCTTCCTCTGAGCATAGCCAGACAGGCGGTAACAGTAGTGGGGCTTGCAGTAAAATTTCCCTGCAGGACAAGGAAGACAGACAGCACAACAGCAAATTAATTCAATGCATATATATATACATATTATGAATGGTATACACAGCGAATTTCACCTCCAGGAGTCCATAGGCTTTATCTGTCCTGTTCTGCAGACTGTTTGTCATTTAGAATTAAAAAATGTCCCTCTCTGTCTCAGCTCAGACCAACAGTGGGTTTAAGTCCCACGGCTGGCACTGAAAACACTCTGTATTCAAGGACAGGCAGCAGATTGTTCATTGGAACAAAGGAGAACTCCCAGAGAGGAAAAATATGGAAATATGGGAATGAACTCGCCTCTGAGGTTGAGCTTCAACTTTTAAAAGGTGTTGCAATTCCATGTGGTTTTAGCATCTTTCACATATTTCAGGTGGTATACATTTATCCATCTCAGTGCGTGTGCATTGCCTCAACCTTTTTGAATATTTGATACGACCACTGGAAGGTACCAGAATCGGATTTTTAAATTCTAATGATAGTGGTTTTAAATCGTTTCCTCAGACTGTTTCTGGTTGGCTTTAAGCCCAAGATTCCTCTGCTAAATTCAGCTCTTTTTGGCTGCCTCTGATGTTTAGAAACGTCGTGACAAAGGGGAGATCAGGGGAGCAATCAGAAAAAAAGACCTTACCATCCTCCACATCGAAGGCGTAGGAGGACAGTCGTAGTGTTGTGCCACAGTAGTCACACTTGAAACAGCTGCGATGGAAGAACTTCCCCTCCGCACTCAGCCGCTCCATCACGTACACACGCTTTCGACAGAAGAAGCAAACGTCGCTGCCGCCGATGTTGACGGGGAACTCTTTTCTGAGAGAGCCCTGAGGAAGGATACAGCGGTGATCGGTTTTTAGGAACACAGAGGAGAGGAGAGGAGAGGTTTAAAGACCTCAAAGATAACATAGACATCACCCCACAAGCTCACACTTCAGGCCGCTGTCATTATATGCTGGGTATTGAGCTACTTAACAACCTATTAACAAAACCACAACAGAGTAAATCCATGTTATTGATCAGCTGGAACGGGTACCATTGAAAAACACACAACACTATCCCAAACTGTAGTTACTTGTTGAGCAAACACACACGACTACAGCCAACAGGAGGTGGATCAGGCTAAACTGTGACAGTACACTAGCACATCAATGTATCAACAGCAGATCATTGTGTTGATGATACGTGGGGAAACAGCGCCCTCTGGCTTCTGTCTGTGCAGCCACATGCTTCATAACCTCGGTCAGCATGCTTACCAAATCCCTCTTTTCAGGTAGGGGCTTAGGGTCTTCCTGAGAGTGAAGCTGATTGGCTATCTGCTCAGTCAATGAGCTAACTCCACCTGTGTACATCCTTACATAGTGCTATCAACAGTATAAGGAGGAAAAAGAAAGACAGGTGGACAAACATTAGAAAATGATGAATGGAGAAAAACAGGAAAATCAGAGGGAGGAGGAGAGTGAGGAGCAGAGTGAGGGGATCACTCAGCGGAGCAACGAACAAGTGTCTGACAGGATGTTGAGATGTGACATAGCAATGTTTCCATGCTTGAGTGACCAAGCGTTAAGGTGTGCTGGCAGCCCCAGCCAACTGCAAAAACCAAACATAACTTCAGTTGAACAAATAATTCCATGAGGATCAAACGTGCAAACAAAGAGAACCACCGGATTTCAGAATAAGAGCTCAAATACCTTAGCATTCAGCTGCTACGTGTTCATGTTACACACTCAGGTAAAGCAGTTATACACTTTTCATTCACATGCACACACAAAGGCTCTGTAGCACTAATCGAACAATAACATTAAACAAAAGAAAATGCTGGAAGGGGCCAATTTAAAGGGGGGGGGGATTATGCTAATTTCAAGTTTCATATTTAACTCTATGATACTTTAGCATAATTTACAGTTTCTCACACTGGTGCTCTGTGCAGGCCCTCATACAGCCTTTGCCTGAAACGACTCAGTCAGCTCTGTCCCTTTAATAAACCCCGCCCCTACAAGCCTGGATTATTCTGATTGGCCAGCCCTCCAAAGCCTGCCGAGGGGCAGAACTCAGTGTTTGCGGCACGCCTCCTGTGGCTGTGTTACAGAGTTGTTTGCAAAGAGTAAACTTCACTGTTTCGATTTGAAATGAATGTCTGCTGCCCTTGTCCTTTAGAAAAGTAAACACTGATGTCTTTCCTTCACAGCCAAAGAAACACTTTCTCCAAGACTCTCTGAACCAACTTGACGATCAGAGCCAGGGGCAGGAAGTTCTGCTGCATCTCGGGCAGATGCCCAAATATAGAGTTACTCCACTTTGTGACATCACAAAGTGAAGCGTCTGGAGAAGTCTGTCTGAAAGCAAGTGTTCACAGCCGCCTGCAGACTGAGACTGTTTTAGCAGGGGATTACTCCAACATACTTTTACCTACAGATTTGAAACTTCATTTTTAATATGGACATCCAACATTGTAAAACTGTATATACTGTATGTCTTGAAATGTGAAACAGCATAATACCCCCTCTTTAAACTCTTTTTTGTGATATCTGACCCCCGAGCTGTCGGCATTTGTTTAAATCCTGAATTAAGCTACACCAGGGTTAGGATTCAATCTTTTAAAAAGGCAATTTTTATCCTCTATAAGGGAAGAATTGAGGTCACATCTTATATGAGGCAAATCTCATTTATGTAAACTATTACTGAGGATGAGATTGGAGCAGAGCTGCACGCCTTCTGTAACGCTAAGTTGTTACTATGCCACAGCTGGTACTGTGCTTGTCAACATGGGAATTACACTAGATGAGGATTTTGCTGCCAAGTTGCTCTTCCAATCCAAATCAACTAACAGGACTCCCTTGGCAAAATAACTGTGGGAATTAACGGGAGTTCAAGCGAGCACTAGCAAAGACTAATTTGATATCTGTTTAGATAAAGTCACATCAAGGACTTATCACTCATCCACATACTAATCACAGAAACCATGCCAAACAATTAACAGGTTACAAATGAGTTTGATTATATTTCACAATCAGCCATCTTTTAAAGCAAGTCTCTGAAATACTGAAGTCTTGCAAGCAACGATGCAGCTTCCTGAAAGACAAAGTGCAGGTGTCGTGTGTTAGTGTCACCACACACGGTTCGATCCAGGCGTGAAAAGACTACCTGTCTCAAGGTGTCAGAGGAGGAGGGGGAAGAACCAGGGGGAGACTGGGCTTGGGCCAGGTGCCATTGTTCCATAAAGAAACGAGAGGGTTTTTTCTTTGGCTCCACAAGAGGAATGAGAGAGGAGAGTATTTAAAACCACACAAATTTATTTAATCGAACTCTCAAATTTTAGTTTTAGGGAGCAGCCTGTTTCATTCAGCTGAAACACTAGCATTTTTTGCTGAGTAATATTATGCTACTAGCTAATACTGCTATTGCTAAATTGTGTTCAATGTAACCTTTATGTTTTTCCTGTTAAATAATCTTTCTATGTTCCAGTGAGAATGACAAATAAAGTCTCCTAAACTAATTTTAAATATCAACATTATTGTTAGCTGGTTAGTCATTTCCTCTCCTGTTCTATGCTAACACGTTAGCATAAAATGCTGAGTCAGAGTAGCAGCTTGCAGTATTGAGATAAACTAATCTTATTCCTACTTATGTGTATAATTTGAGTATTTTCACACAGTTTAAAGGTGAACTCTCAATAAACCTTTCATTGTTAATAGTTTATACTCGGATCACTTTGAGAAAAAATACCTCTAAAGCATCTCGACTGCAATCAGTTAGCTACAAGTCTCCTATTGTTCATTAGCTATGTAAACAGAGAAGCTTGTATTTTATGCCATATATTATCAATCACTGCTTTTTGTTTATTTACATTAGAGATTTACAGTTATTACCTGTTATTTCTTACATTCTGCCCACTTGTAATTACTAGTTTAATGTAGCATAGTCTGTATATTGATATGCTAAACGTACAGCAGCAAGAAGCTAACGTTTAAGGTGCAAAAAGGTCAAACTGACCAACAGGTTAACTCTCCCATTAATATGCATGCCTTTATTAACATATATAAATATTGGAGTGATGATCTCTCCGTGTTTGGAGTGAAATTTCACCTGTGGTTCGGCTGGCTTGCCCTCAAACTGAGAGGCAAGTTGCTCAGCCCTCTCCTGAATACTAAGCACATATAAGGGCATTTGATCGTCCGAGTGCAGAGGCTTTGTTGGCTCCTGCAGAGAAATAGATGATTCAATCACACAAGGGACGTGCAAGAATGAAAATGTAGTTATCATCTGCCTTTTTTAGGAGTTTCCAAACAGCAAGTCATTGTGGTGTAGGCCTTAGAGAATTTGTTAGGCATTATTTTCATAGTTCCATCTGACAGCGTTCAAATTATGCAGCAATGCCCTTCAGTTAGTGAGGCTTTTATATCTGGGAAAAACAACAGACTACACTTGAGTTAAAGAAACTCAGGCTGAACAAGCTGAATGAGACTTCAAGTTAGGTCTTTTCTAAAAGTGAAACCCTCCAAAAGCTGATATTTCTAAGTAGAGCAGAAGGTAATTCATGGTCTCAGTCCACAGCACCAAAACCTGACCTTTCTGGAAGACTCAGGAGAGGAGAGTGGTAAACCAGGACTCTCAGTTAGGCCCCGGGATGACTTCCACTGCTCTAAAAAGAAATGGGACGGCTTTTTCTTAGGCTCCAGGGAGAAAAGAGGGATTGTTGAAGAGGGAATTAGACTCTCAGGACCCTTAAGTATGTTCTTTACAAACAGCATAGGCTAAAAAATGCACTGAAAACCATGCAGGGTGTTCACCTTTGGCGCCCGTTCAGGTTTGCCCGTAAACTTAGAGATCAGGCGTTCAGCCCTCTCCTGTATGCCAGGTATGTGAATGGGTCCTGGGTCTGTCAGGTGCAGCGGTGTCCACTCCTGCCAAGGGAGCTCTATTTGAGACTTACTGAGGATTTTGGGTGTCGTATATACAAGGTCAGTCTGTTTACAGCTACTCCAACCACCGAAATGCAGGCAGAAGTGACAATCTGAACACACATCCATGCAATCACACGTTTACTCTACCCCGTGTTTCAGAGGCATCTCGTAGTACTCCAGTTCCTCTTCCTCTGGACTTCTACTCAAATGCTTGAAGGCAGAAACACACAGACTGTATCAGCACTTTGTTTTCCTCGATACAGAACAGATTCTGACAAAAGGAGTTGTTGAATGTTTTGTTATAGAACAGCTTGTTTTGCAGAATGTCTGACAGTGCCTGACAATAAGTAAAAACTACCCACAGTCCCCTGAGTCTGCATTTATTTGCAAGCCGTCACATCCCAACAACACACCCTTCAGCATGAAAACAAGCTGCTCCTCTGATAATGAGACACACTACCCACTCACAGGGACGTAAACAACAACGCTACCTCTCCAGGAAGTTCACTTGGGGGAATACAGCGTTTAGTTTTATATTCACGCTACACACTGCACAGGTCGAATCTGAGGTGCAGCACACACATCTAGCAAAGATGCTTTTAGAGGAATAAAAAGGAGACAAACAGACGGACACAGCAGACTATGCGTCACCTCTGAGTGGAGACAGAGCGAGGAAGTGGAGGAGGAAGAGGGGAGCAGAATGGTTTTCTTTGGGCAGCTCCGAGCGCCCGAGCTGGACAGTTGGTCTGCACCACTTCTGGCCTTGAGAGATGAAGGACAGGAACATGAGATTCAGCGGAAGATGATGAGACTGATGACGAAGATGATGAGTAAATGTGCTTCATGCTCCTAGTTGTTGTCATTCACAGCAGCATAACACATTTTAATGCTTTCAGAAGCAAAAATAAGCTGAAATTATATCTGAACTCACACACAAAGTTACTGATCTGGTTAATAGAGTTAGTGTGCTGTCCTGACACACGTGCACACACACTTTCCATACACATCCCCTGGATTACAGACCACCAACAACATAAAAATAAAATAAATTTAAAAAAAGTCTATGTTATAGATACTTTCTCCTGTATTTTCAGGGGGAAAAAGTGCAATCATCCCCAGGGAGGGGATAATTGTTTTACGAAAACTGAGGAAAGGTTTGCCATTACAAAAAAATACCACTGAATATAAGAGGGTACTCTATCCCATAAACTCTGTGTAGAGGAGTACTTTGGATTAACAAGATTATTCCCAGTCTTAAAAGTCTTGACTTTCAGCTAATTTACTCAGCAGCTGGAGACTTACTGTGCAGTGAATTAAAACCCAGTGAACAGGAGAGTTTAAAGCTTTCAAACAGATCTCTTAGCATCAGCAAGTAAACTGGAGGTAGCACTTTAATATGCTAATGCTGTTTTAACATGAGTGAACAGTGAAGCAGGACGACAACAAACTGATCTACAACTGAGGCTGAGGGACAGGATGGAGCGCTGGACCTTCTTTATCAGAAAGCAACACACCTACGAGTGTACTAACTGTATCTACTTACACAGTGAGGGCAGAAGCACAGCAGGGAACCTTAACATGAGCTCTCAGGTCATTGGAAAGTAGTGGGAATGGTAACAAGAAAGAGGGGGAAGGTAGACGTCATCCAAGGAGAATACCACATCTGTTTCCTTGTTTTTAATGTTTCCTAAAAGTTCAGTTAGAGTTGTCAAAATGTTCGATGCTTCGATACTTTTCATAACACAATCTCTATTTTTACGTTCTATAAGTTTTAAAAACACAACAGATCTACAGTCATATTTTCCAAACAAAGCTGCCGCTAGCAAATCAGAGAGAGAGCAGCTGTGGTCGAGCGACATAGACGGGAAGTGAAGAGAGCTCCGTTAATATTATTTACTGATTGTTTCACAGAGATTAAACAACAAACTAATGCGCCTACACCTCCATACGACCCCACAGGAAGGTACAGGGTTTAGTTTTTATAGGCCCAAGTCGGCTATGTGTCTGTCTGCGCTGCTCTCCGTCACACCTGGAGCTCTGATACAGCAACAACACAGCGGACTGTTCGTATTCACTGAATAACAAATGAAGACGTTTTGTGACGTCCCTTTCACGAGCTCCAGACCACTGCCCAGCGACGGACGTCCAGAAACGTCCCAGACACAGCAAAATAAGAAGAAGAATAGAGACACAGACGAAGGGCAGATCCCCTTCTCCAGCTCACACTTCTCCTGGATGATGAGTGATGATTAAAAATATGGAAAATCCATCTCATTGAGCCTTTCAGTATTGTCAGATGAGCTGGTCTGCGTTTAGTGACTGTTCTGTAGTTCTGTAGCAGCACTGTGTGAAGGAGGGAAATTAAAGACAAGAAAATGACTTTTTTTTGTTCCTTGGACTTCTATTTTTGTTGCTGTGGTAACGAAACAGGTATCGAGTATTGTTTTTATTTACTAGTATTGTATCGAAGTTTGAAATTCTGGTATTGTGACAACCTTACTTAAAATAAACTATCAGCATCACAGAGCAGTGTTTTGCGTGTGTCCCTTTAATGCTTCTCTGTTTCACACGAGGACCTGAGCTTGCCTCAGCCAAACAAAATCAGCTTTGCAAATGTTTAATGTGGAAGAAAATGCATTAAACAGGTCGGTAATGCCTCAGGGATAAACACAAAGCTTTCTGCTGAGAGAATAATGTAAACAGAGCTTTGTTTGATTAGAAGGAACCAACACGGAGAACCTTTAACTCACTAACAGAAGCTGACTGTATATTATTATGTTAATGCGCCACACATTGCAGTACATAACAATGTTTTTGTGCTTAAAATATCACAGCTAGGCGCAAAGTGCTGGCCTGTTTAATGACCTCATTTTTACTATATGTATGTTGAATAAACCCACTATCTGACGGGTCATTGCCTTTAAAGTGGGTCTGCTGACAGCCGACTTGTACCACACAGTTGTTGGTAATGTTTTAGAGTCATGAATCATTTGAACAATATTTTGCTGATTGATCTGACCATTTGGGGCTGATACCGTATGCTCAGTGAGGCCACCTTCCCTTCCTCTTGCTTCTGGATTGAAAGGTCAATCCATTTTCACCTGTAAGGGCGGGAGGATGGGGAATCTGGACCTAGTGGGAAGGAGTTGGAGGACTACCAGGGCAGCGTATCTAAGCGTACCTGCTCCCCTCTGTTGGGCAGTGTCTGACACTTGATCATTTCTTTGTAGCGAATGCTCAGCTGCTCCTGCTGCTGCGTGCGTCTCTGAGCCGGGACGAGAGAAGCAAGGGGGAGAAACCATGATGGTGTCGCATTCTTAGGTCTCTCTCACACACAAACACACACACACACTGCAACTATTTAATTGACATGTTAAAATCAGTCACACAGCTTTGTTAACCACACAACAGCAGCTACAGAGTTAATTCCTGCAGATCTACAAAGACGGTAAAGCTCAGACTCGTTCAAGTCAACACCAAGTAGCGTTCTCCTCTATGACACACCACAGGGACATCTGATTAGAGGGTCAGTCTAGTTGTTAGTCTCTACAGGGATGAGGTGGGGCGGCTCCTCTCTTTACCTTTCTCCATGCAGGGACAGGTGCCAGGCGCACTGTCTCTTTCACAGGGGTTTGGGGCGGGGAAGGGGACAAAAGGCGGTCCAGATTGGGCAGAGATTCCCCCTTTGTGGTCAGATAACGATGAATGACAGCGAGCGCAGCCAGTAAGAGGCCAGAGTGACCATGCAAGGCATCATGCAAAAGTCCAGGATGGGAGGGAAACAAGGAGAGAGAAACAGACAGAAGGAAGTGAATCATGGGGAGATGGAGTCACAGAGGCTGGAAAATATGTGTTCAAAGGTAATGAGGAAATGGCAGTCATAAACAGATCATGCTGAGAGGATGGTGTATTTATAACAACACTTAGAGATGGAAGTCTATAAACGTCAGGCAGAATGTGCATCAATTATAGATTGAAAAGGAGGAAGTGAAAAACAAATTGGCGTAAAGTGTCTTCAGGAAAGAAACTGCTGCACGTTTAAGCTTTTATAAATTCCCACAAACCTTCATGAGACTCGCTGCTGGCATTTGTACAGAATTAAATGATAAAATCAGCTGCATCTGAAGGCTGAAGATAAACCCAAACAGAAGCTTTTACATGAATCAAATCAGAGGCAGCTTTTCAAAGACAAACAGCAACAGTTGTGAGTCGCCATTCTCTCCATCGACAATACTCTCCAGTGTCCCCGTGGCCCACTCCTCCCTCCCACTCTCGGTAGCGAGCAAACCAAAGCTCTGCGAAGCAATTCACCCGAGCCCTCAGAGCCCAGTCAGCACCGTGAGGCCGCCTACAGGACCCAGAACAATACCCAGCCTGCCCAGTATTAGCATTCTGGACCTCAGCTCATTAAAACAGCGGCCTACTGCTTGTCCATCATGAGACTGGAGGCCCTGGCTGCTGCAGAGCATGAAATCTACACGTTCATCAGAATATTCATTGTGGAGAAAAAACAAACCACAATGAGGCCTAAACTCCTACGACATCCATCAGTGGAAAGCTTTTTTACTCCCCCTCAAATGACCAAAATGACTCGCGTTCCTCCCTCCATACCTGTCTCTTGAGTCCTGAAGGCTGCGGAGCGTTCTCCTCAAACTTGGCGAGCAGCTGGGTGGCCATGACCTTGACTTTGTTGTGGTTCCCCGCAGCACAGGAGTCCACTTTCCTCTCCGACAGGATAGCTGGGACAGACGGCCTGTCGTCACGACCGCTCCTGGAGACCTCGTCCTGTGACACAGTAGAGAAACAGTAACACTTGTTTGCCTGTTGCCGTCAGTCTGGTGGGAATAATTAGCAACAAGCTCCACATCTGAGACGCTCTGCTGTCAGAAGCACTCACCTCTTCAGTCTGGCTGGTTTTTCTTCTCTTCCCCAAACCGTCAACGTCCTTCTCCTTTTTATCCTGTTGAAGACACGTCACAAGTTATTTTCTCTCCTACTACAAGACTGAAAGGACAAAATTGTACTTTTGATGTTTCAAGAAGGATGAAAGGGGGGCTAACAGGGATTTCTCCGACACTGACCTTGGGATTTCGTTTTCTGGAAATTGCTATGCTCTGCCCGAGTTTGCTGAGGAAGGAGATGGGAGACTTGGTGCTTGCTATGAGTGCTGCCTTCTCCTCAGGACTCAAGTTCTGGTTATCTGAAGAGAAAAAAATCATAGATTAAGAGCATGAAAAAGCACTTTAAATCCTCTTAGGATTATGGGTAATTATGTTTTAACTGCATCTGTCAGAGACGACACTTGCAAAATAACAGACACCTCCAGAAACTCCACTACAGAAGAAGCAGCCCGGCTGTATCACCCACTCTCACCTCCAGGTGGCACTGTGTCCTTAAACATCTCATAGAACTGGCTGAGGTACATGACCATAGAGAGCTTGTCTGGCTCCACCACAGAAGACATCTCTTTGCCAGTCATGCAGGGCGAGATGCCAAATTCCCGCTCCGCCACGTCAAAACCCAACTGGTTGTTCTTCTCCTGGTCTCGCTCGTCCAGGGAATCAAAGTCACTGAGTGCAGGAGGAGAGAGAGAGAGAGAGAGAGAGAGAGACAGAGAGAGAGACAGAGAGAGAGAGACAGAGAGAGAGACAGAGAGAGACAGAGAGAGAGAGACAGAGAGAGAGACAGAGAGAGAGAGACAGAGAGAGAGAGACAGAGAGAGACAGAGAGAGAGAGAGAGAGACAGAGAGACAGAGAGAGAGAGACATTAAATTTACATTAAATTTGGTTGAGAATAAATTATACAGTTTTTTCTGTGTACAACATAAAAGAGAGAATATGAAACATTTGCATGAGCTGCAATGACGGGAACAAAACTGCACTTTGCATCATTTTTGTGTTCAATGATTGAGAGATGTTTATGTTTCAGGTTAACCCCATGACTCCAGTACACCATGTTTACTGTTCTTAATAATGTCCGAGGTCCATCTTAAAACTCAAAATCCAATTAAGAGCCATTAAGGTATACTTCAGGGACATGATCTTGTATAATATGATTATTTATGATAGATGCTTGTATTTTTCAGGTTTTTGTTTTTTTTAAATGTGTATCTTTATTTGTTTTTATGTTTTCTATGGAAAGCAGTTTGTGCTACTAGCTGAAAAAAGCCCTAAACAAATAAAACTAGTTTCATTATACAAAAATAACACCACATTAAAACCCCCATTAACTGATTTTTTTTCTACTTTCAGGCAGCAGAAACAAGCCAAGAACACAACAATGACATTACTTTCCCATTGTGATATGGCAAATTGTCCAACAACAACAGAGCAACATGATCGACGATTACAGCTGACGATTATAGTCTTTAACTGCCTTTTGGCCCAGTGGCTCTCCTCTAAGTCCTGAAAGAGATATCTGCATCTTCAGCAGATAAATGCTGCACTACGCAGTCCCTCCAGGATTTCACTGCATTTTTTCTGTATTGTTGCGGCCAAAACTGTGGATTCTGTGGCAGATTTTTTGAATAGTTGGAATGACAGCTGTGATGCTTTTTTTCTGCTTAACACATCACACATCCACTGTGACAAACGCTGAAATAAAGCCATCTATTGGCTGAGCAAGCTGTTCGTCTTCTGACATCACTTCCAGTTGATTTCAGTGTCCAAGACTCCACATAATGTGTAAAAACTGAATGACACTAAAGTCAACAGCCATGAAATGCTAATATGTCACTGCACGTGCACATTCAATGCTGTCCATACTGTACATTATTTATTTTATTAACGCTGTTCTACTTACTTCAGCTGCTGCAGAAGTATGAAACAATTGATAAGAGACAGGTGGTTTACTGTCTCAGTGTACAAACAGTCTTTGAAATCAGTGATGAAACATCAGTAACAAGTGGGTAATAAAGTAAAAGATGTCCTCAGGTGTTAAAACAACACTGCAGACTTCAGGGGATCAAAATTTGAACACCAGAGAACCGAGTTTGGTGACGTCAATGACTTCGGAGGAAAAAGGATTATTATCAAATTATCAGAAAAGTTGTGGCAATTGGTTGACAATGTCGATTAAAAGTAAAAAACTCGGCAACAAAACATTAAAATCCTCGATCGTGTTGAGTGTGATTGATCAGTGTGCTCTCTCTCTTTGTTTACTTCAGGGAATTTTCCCACGTGGAAATTCTGACCAATCAGAGAACAGTTTCCTCGCGCATCAAAACTTTTGGTCCTAAAAGCTGCCGTGTGAACACAAACCAAACTCGAGGCAAAATGCAGCTTTGTAACAATTTGTTCTTTGATTCGAACAAACAAACAGACTTTAGATGTGCATGCGCCCTCATGAGAGAGTCCTGGTGGTGATTCTCTGTCACTTTCAAGCAAACCGTTTCATACTACTCGTCTGAAAGTCATCTGTTTCAAAGTGTAAGTATGTGCACTGGGGTTTAAA
Source organism: Semicossyphus pulcher (assembly GCF_022749685.1). NCBI lineage: Eukaryota > Metazoa > Chordata > Actinopteri > Labriformes > Labridae > Semicossyphus > Semicossyphus pulcher. Next base: position 28,084,580 of record NW_027211759.1, on the reverse strand, counting down.
ATAAATGTTCAATATACTTTGGCATGATGACTGCTGCTGATTCTTATCTCGCACATTAAATCAACGGGACAAAACAAACAAACACTTTGAGCTGAATCAGCAGAATGAGAATAAAAACAAGAAGGAACCGATCTTTATTTTCCAGCTCTGGATGTAATGAACATTTACTGACACTGAGACTGCATTTAGCACTAATGAGGAAGCATCTGTACATGTTGTGGAAAGCATTACTGCAAATGTCATTACACTGCAGCTGAAAGTACCATTAACAATGGTCATCGATACACCCTCCCTGCAAACACAGTCCACTTAGAGGCATCAGAACATTTAGGCGCAGTCTGAACCCTTCACTCAAACCCTCTGAGCCATCCGTCTTCTCCATGTGCACACGTGAACAGTTCTCCCAGGGCGCCTCCACTCAGCACCCTCCCTCCCCTCCTCCCATCATGTGGCCTATCAAAGGCAGCAGAGCACGACTGCTACACTGCTCTGCAAAGGTCAGGCAGGACACGCACACTAATAGCAGATGATGTTAATTGCCACGATGCCTCCAGAGGGAAACAAACTACATTACTCTTTGGGATGGAGACTGTGTTGTTTATCGAGTGTGTGAGGGTAAGGGCAGTGATTATGTGTCTTACTGTGTGTGTGTGTGTGTGTGTGTGTGTGGGAGGGAAAGGGGGGATACGAGGAGGGCTCCCTCAAGAGACCCAAGAGCCTATTATGACTGGTAGCTGTCACCTCGTTTACAGTGATATACAGCTGAAAACCAAGGTCCCAACCAGACAATAAACATCATTCTTAAACAACAAGCTCACATAAACACAGCAGGCCCCAGCTTTAACCCTTTCACTCTACTTATTTAAGAGAATACACTTTGCAGAGTGTGCACATGTCTTCTTCATCAGTATTTCTGCCACATACTCACATGAGATCGGGTCTGTATCGGTCAATGAGCGCGCACAGGGCCAGGCCGCTCTTCCAGGACATGGTGAGGTCTGTTACATTCACATTCCTGTATCCCTCCGTCTGTCTCTGGCACCAGTTCAGCAGCTTACTGGATCTCGCTATGGATTCTGGTACAGTGGAACGAGAAAATTAAAGGTTTGGTGTATTGAACAGAATCTGGATTTAACATGAAAAGGAATAGAAACTGTTTCTGGGCTGCACTTCACATCTCTTGCTGGGCAATCTCATGGCCTTGGTCGGCCAAGGCTGAGCAAAGGGTTGTTTAGTTCTCTCATCCATGGCCTCATCGTCCATGTTAGTACCACTTTTAAACAGCCAATGAGGAAGTATTATAAACCGTAAGAAGTTTATCGATGTGAGGGAGGAAAAGAGGATGCATTTAAGGGGGTTAGGAGAGGATGCAGAACTCATAGAAAACCTTTAAAATGACGATAAATGGATTCAACCAGGGAGCTAACCGAGCAATGACCGAGTTAGTATGAACACAAATTAATCAGAGGCTGCATCAGTCCATCCACAAGTTCCATCAGTCCAGTCTTACTATGATTCATTCATGAGTGTGTGGCAGGTAAACTTTCAAACTGTTAAAACTATTAGGAATCCCTGAAAAGCAACAGCATGCATCGGACTCTGTGTTACCTTGCAACTGCTTGTCAAGCAGGTAATTTTCTAGAGTGAAAATAGTTCATTGTTACATTTCAGCATCAGTGATTGCAGCAAAAACCTACACTGATCACACAGCACATTGAGGAAAGACTTCTCCACTTTACGTCTTTTAAAGTGTGTAAAAGATACAAACCGTTCCTGGCCAACTTGGGTGTAGAAGAGTTGATCACGTTCTCCATTTCAATGCGCATTTCCCTGGTTTCCCCTGTGTCACAGAGGTGCCTCACCTGCAACAAATACAGAGTTACCACTCATCTAAATGTTCAACTTTATGTACAACGTAGATTAGTTAAGTACACATGACATGGGTGCAGTAAAGCTACAATAGAGACGAAGATGAAATCTGCAGGCTGTCGGCGGTCACACTCACCTGGCTGGGCTTGAGGAAGTTAAGGCTGATGTTGGGGTAGCGTGTGGTGGGATCCACGCTGTAATGACTGAAGTTCTTACTGACGTTTTCTGGTGTGGTCTGAGGCAGTAGACGGTAAATACTCTCCCTAAAACAAAGAGGAAGAAATGTATCTTGTTAGTTACAGGCAGGTGTCGCTATTAATCGCATATATTACCGATTAGCATTGCATGACAGGTAAATGGTAAATGGCTTTTCTAGTCTTGCGACCACTCAAAGCTGCTTTTACACTTCATATCACATTCACCCATTCACACACTGATGGCAGAGGCTGCTACGTAAAGTGCCCAGCTGTCAATCAGTCTTCACATTCTTACCCGTTGGCTATGCCACCGGGAGCAATTTGGGGTTCAGCGTCTTGCCCTTCGACACTTGGACACTTGGACATGTAGCTTGAGGGAGCTGGGGATCAAACCTCCGACCTTCCGACCGAAAGACGACCAACTCTACCACTGAGCCACACAGCAGGTAGACTTACTCAGTCTGGATTATATACCTCACTTCCTCACTTTAACTGTTCTCTCTTCTTCACCTTATTAAGTCTTAATTCACAATCTACTTTAATCTGATCACTCTGCTTCCCTTCGGCCCCCACCCCACACACCTTCACCTCTGCACAGCTGCTTGCCCCGCCCCCTCTTTCTGTCTTTCTGTCTGTCTCTCTGTCTGCTAAGTTGACTGTCTTCCTCAGCAGTCTGTGTTATTAAGTCACAAAAGTTAACATTGTCTCTCGATTCAGGTTTCACAGCACGTGAGCCGCATGTGGAGGATTATTAAAGACATAGCATCTGAAAAGGATCGATCGTTACCAAATGACATCGGCAACTTTTACAAGCTTTAAAACAGCAAATGATCAATCAATGATAGGTACAGGAAGGACAGAGAGCGAGGGTAGGTTGTCCACTTATTTATTGATCCATTTCAGATGGATTAAATAAATAAATAAATAAATAAATAAATAAAAGGTAACGCTGCGTTTCCGTCATGTTTACAAAGCTGCTGGATACGGGTGTTTGATCAGGGACGTATGAGGTCAGCCGATAAAACAGAGTGTGATTAATCTGCATTATTAATCATTAATCTGCAGATTAATCAAAATTAAGGCGTTTCTTTGACAGCCCTAATATAGAGTCTTTTTGGTGTGGTGATATAAGGAGGAAGAGCGCAAGAGAGGAAAACATAGTAACATTGTTATCATGACGCAGAGAGTAACTGCAGAACAGAGGAGTCACATTCCATCATCTCTAAACAGAAGCTCTTACAGCATTAGTGCAAGCAGAGGTGGGACTGATGCTCCAAATCACATACAGGCACATTTCCTGGTACAGCACTTAGAGATAAAAGGGTGTGTTTGAAGAGAGACAACAGGGATGTGTGTACGTGTGTGCACGTGTGTGAATGCATGTTCAAGAGTAGGGCGGGTCTTTGTGTGTGTAGAGCAGCGTTTCTACACCCTCACCTCTCAGCCAGAACCTCCAGAGGGGTTTTTCCCTGAGCCCAGCTCTTCACCATCCAGCCGGAGTCCATGGCTGCCAGGAATCCTCGGGCGATGCCAGTGCCCATGGGCCAGAAGGGCTGGAGAGAACAGCAAACACCACATTCAACAACCAAATATGGCCACAGAGGACCGAAGGGTATAAAAAACAGTTACATAAAGTTAAAAGACAGTCTTGGAATTTGCTGTGATTTAGTAAAACCTTTAAGTCCCTCACCTCCAGCAGGCTGTCACCCACGAGAGCCACCAGCAGCTGGTGGCCGTGGCGTTGGCGCACCATGGCGGCGTTCTCTGAGGCGTACATGCAGGTGAAGTCGAACATGGCTACGTCAGGCTGACCGTAGTGATTGATGGCAAAGTCCAGAGCGGGCAGCTGGTGGTTGGTGGAGAAATCGGCAGCCTCGCGGGCGTAAGACAGCAGGGCAGCCTGGTCCACGTTAGCCCGGGACAGCAGCAGCTCTGTGTCTGCGTAGTCCTACAGGAGAGAGATGAGATGAGAGGCAGCAGTTAGATGGGAACTAACATAGGCAGAGAAATGTTAAGACACAGTTACAACTTGAAAAATCAGCAGTTGAAGAAATAGCAAGAGTCTTTCAACTAAAACAAGCATTAATGCAAGACTCAAGACTTTGTTGACAGCCTAAAAAGTGGATATTTAAGTAATGAAACATGACCAGCTGTCCCAGCAGCTACAACAAAAGCAACAAAAGGTAGGGCCAAGTCAAAAACCAAAGGAAGACAAGGTGGGCTGTGTTTAAATTATAATACATGTCTCCGAGTTTGTGTGTCAGTAGTAGGGTCAAAACTTTATCAGAAGTCCCGCCCCTACTTGATTTTGATTGGTTCGTGATGGAGACGCAACATTGACAAGCGCATCGATGCTCCAAAAGTTGAACTATTTTCAACTGAGAGTGCTGTGAGCACAGCAACAAAAACAGCTGATGTCGAGGGCGCTTTTGTGCGGAGGACTCTGAACTGATTCGGCTTGTATGGAAAATAGCAACAAAATGCCGTTTGGACACCGGCCCTAAAACTCACAAAATAAGTCACATTAAAAAAGACACATTTTTTTTCTTTCTAATTTTGCCGGAAAAATTACTGAAAAAAAACACACACCATCAGTATGACAAAATAATAACCAAATAATATAATAAAACTACAAATACAGAAGGTATAGAATCTGTCTGTGCACGAAGTAACAACTAAAAGGTGACAGCTTCTCTCAGACTTCATCACTGCTCTGAAAAGAGGCCCAAACACTTGTCATGGAATGAACTGTGCAGTTCACAAGTCTCTCCTACATGTAGCATCAAATCGCTGCATGCTTTCAACATGACATGTTTTCATGGAGGGCGGTGAGCAGCACAGTCGACCATCTTCATGTTCCTGGTTGTCTGATGTCAGGACAGCTGGAGGAGGTGACGGTGGGTGAGGGGAAGGGCAGGGCAGGGCGGTGGAAGATATGAATGAGGGGTGTTTTCTTATTGTGGTGCTGCCTTGAAATATGTGGACTCGACACCCTTCTGCCATGCCTTCCGCCCTTCCTCTCACCCTCTCCGAGGGGCAGGACTGAGTCAATATCACTGCTATAAAAGGATCTGTCTAGGACGTTTTATTAAAGGGAAACTTCCAGAGGTTACTATTCCGGTAAATTATGACTTTTCATTAACATGTGCCTGCATACTCCAAGTCCCCTCTGGCTGCAGACCGCAGTTTATACAGAAACCTCAATATTAATGTCATCAGCTCACCAGGAAAACAAACACAGACTTGCTCACACAGGCACGGGGAAAATCTAAAATTATCTGAGTAACAGAGAGGACTTTAAAGACATTTTAACTTCCATATAATCACAGCGCAACTCCAGTTATGTTCGTACGAACACTGACATAAAAAGGTCTTTCCTGTTTCCTGTGGAAAGCTTCCAGGGAAAGGAAACTACCGTGTATAGTCTGGACGCACACACTCAGGAGGTATGCTTGAGTTGGCAGCTTGTCCTTGTTGGCTTTGTGAGATCATTAGTACAATACTGTGTAAAAACAGAAAGAGATTAAAAGGTTGAGACAAAGAGGAGAGAGGAGGAGACTTGTGATGTTGTCAGTCTGTGCGTGCATACAGTCTTCATGTCTGCTACAGAGACTCAACAATCGTCTCTGAAACAAACGAACCACATGCAGCCGGGCTCTCGGCTTTGATCACTCACATGCAGAATGACTCCCTTCTCCAGCAGGCTCTGTTTTTTGGCAGTCATCACAAAGTAGTGCGTGTCATCCTTGTAGTAGACGATGTTTTCCAGGTCAATACCTACAGAGAGCGGGAGAGACGTATTGTCACATACAAACATAATCGTTTTCCTTCTTGCTTTAGCTGGCCGTCATGTCGTCATTAGAGGAGCAATTACGCGACTCAGAGCACAGAACCAAAGCCCCGGGGACATTGTCACGTCAGCATTAAACTGTGGCCGGCTTGGCATCAGACCTGATGTGAAGAGTTTTAATTGGATGAGCCGACAAATTTGGAACGGTGATCCAAGGACAGATCGGTGTCCTGTTTACCTTTATTTCACCAAATCATCCTTTAGGATCCAAAGCTTCAGGGAGCACGTTGAGATCGTACCACTTCAGACATGTTGTATTTGTTTTTAAAACCTATCTTAAGGCGTTGCTTCTTATAGTAGGGTTGTCACGATACCAGAATTTCAAACTTCGATATGATAATAGGGAACAAAAACGATACTCGATACCTGCGTCGTTACCATGGCAACATAAATAGAAGTTGTAGGAACAAAAAATGAGGTAATTTTCTTGTTTTTAATTTCCCACCTTCACACAGTGCTGCTACAGAACAAAGTCACCCAACAGACCAACTCATTTGACATCCTGTTAATAGAACGGAAAGGCTTAATGAGCAAGATTTTCTTTATTCTTCATCCTCACTCATCATGCAGGAGAAGTGTGAGCTGGTGTCTGTATCTGCAGAGGATCTGCCCTTCGTCTGTGTTTCTATTCCTTTTATTCTGCTGTGTTTGGGACATTTCTGGACGTCCATCGCTGGGCAGTGGTCTGGAGCTCAGCCGACAGTCTGCAGGTCGGGACTACATGAAAACATGTCTCTCTGCTCTGCTCTCTGTCTGTAACAGACGCTATCGTATCTTATCTTTAGCATCTTCATAAGACATGATAGGGACTTCACAAAACGTCTTAATGTGCTGTACTGTGAATGAGAACAGTCCGCTGTGTAAGAGCAGCAGGTGTGACTGAGGGCGGAGCAGACAGACCGTGTGGTAATGATGGCGGAGAATAAAATTCCCAGCCTGGCCAGAGAGAGAGAGATTGTCAGCCCCAGAATAACAGACAGGTACAGGTATGTTGATTTTTTTTAAAAAGACGTGTTTCTGTTTAAATAAATGTACCTGTCACAGCACAGCTCGCTCGGAGCGCTGAATGTCTACCGTAACCTAATTATTTTATTTGTTGATTTTGCAAGGTGTTGATCTTTGAAAAGGCATGTTTATGTTTAAATAAATATATCTAAGTTTGTTCACTGCTTTATTTACATTAACCACACTCGCTCTCTTCACTTCCTGTCTATGTCACTCGACCACAGTAGCTCTCTCTCTTTTACTCGCGGCAACTTTGGGTTGAAAATCTGACTGTAGATCTGTTGTTGTTTTTTAAAGCTCTGGGACCTTTTGGTGCTATCGGATGTAAAAATAACGGAGATTGTATCGTTTTAAAACATGTGGCATCAAAAAGTATCAAAGTATAGAACATTTTGAAAACCTTTCTTATAGTCGCCTAAAGAGAAGAATATAAAGTCAGTGTCTGAGCTGTGACAGACCTGTTGCTTCTCTGAGGTCTTGAAAGAACTTCTGGTTGAAGATGAAGGCCACCCCGCTGATCTCCTCCACTTTGGCCTCCGCCGTCGTGTTCCTGTTGATGAAGTTAGCCGTGATGGCGATGGCTAGCTTGCCCCTGAACTCCTTACGCCGAAACCCTGTGGAAAATAACAACAGGGAAAAGGAAGCAGACTTCAAGGTCAAGATCTGAACTTTAACACACAGAGAGCAAACCTTCAAATCACACTACAAGATTTTTAACAACTCATGATGTCACATTGTTCACTATAAATGCAACCAGATGTTCTGGATCATGACAATGTAAACAGCTTTCTACTGTTTCAAGCTGTGTGGTGGGAGTTCATAGTTGTCCCAGAAGGAGCCGGCTGCTTCCCTTCACTGATGCAGCAGTCAGTAGTACAGAGAGGGGTCATGGTACTCTACTCCACAGGGGTTCCCTTTGCCCGTGCGGCTGTGTGTGCAAGGCCCCATCACTCAGAGGAAAACAGACAGCCAAGTCAACCATTGCTATTCTGCCCTGCAGGGAGAGCCGTCAGAAGCACGCTTTGAATGTAGCAGACACAAACACACACATCTGCACACAACTGCTCATTCATACTGTAGAAGCAGAGTGATGTCAGGTACCCGATCACGACTGTGCACAAGTGAGGTCATGATCGTTCCAAGTCCGCTTAGAACAAACACAAAGTGCTGTTTGTGCTTTGTCTGGAAAGAAAAACGACGTTACAGCATCTCTCCATGTCAGTGCGTGCCGACTCGCCTGGTAGCGTGTTCCTCCTTCCGTCTGCTCCAATGATGACATCAAACTCCAGCTCATTGACAGGGTGTGTCCTGGGGTGGACCTCAGCCCTCCAACCTATCCCTGAGAAAACACAACATGTGTAGTCAGACAAATATGTATCAACAGAGCCAGCTTAGAGACAGATAGTTCTCTGATGCAACACATGTTCGGATTCAGTTCATTTTTCTTCGGCTCGTCTGGCAGCAGTGTGACTCGCTTACTTTCAGTCTCTTGATCCTCGGGAGGCTCAATAAGACCCTTAAACTCGACATTGACATGGATCTCAATGCCCAGCAGGAGAGACACTTTGAGCAGCATGAGCTGAAGCTGACGAATACCTGCAATACAATTCAGAGAGGAAGAGGAAATCTGAATGACAGCTACAAAACACACAGATACGTTATAAACAGTATATTAGTAGTGGAAGCAAAAGAGGACAAAACTGGTCATGTGTACTCACTGATATGATCGATAGCACCAGCACAGAACTTTCCGTAGAACTTCTTGGCCCCGAGGCCCCTGAGGTCCTGGATGGTGAAGGGCCAAAGGTGCAGCACGTTGTTCCTGGAGAAGGCGTCTCTCTTCTCCAGCAGCACCACTTTGGCCCCCAGCAAGGCCAGCTCGATGGCTGTACGTAAGCCGCATGGTCCCGCACCGATGATCAGACACTAAAGACAGAGTGATGCAGATGTTAGACATCTATAAGAAAGATATCAACCACACATGTGGAAAACCAAGTCAGAACTAAGGACTTGATTGGTCAGTACCAAAAGTAACGATAAGCTCATGGACAAACGGTGCTCCAATCGGTATCATTAACATTCTGTCTCATTAAATGTCGTTTTCGTTAAATCGTTTCATTCTAACGTAGCTGCCATCCGTCCTCTAGTGATGACGAAGCCGCCGGCGTCAGGCAACGACGTGGCATTGTTGTGGTATCATGCTGGACAAAGTCTTGTAGGTCTATACAGCAAACAGAGCAAAGCGTGCGATTATGCTCACTTTACCAAATTTAACTCTGGTGCATCTTTTCACTTTTATTTTTACTTTTTTCACCAGCAATTTGTGTAAAAATATAGTTGTGTTTTAAGGGGGTAACAACAGCAACCTCATGAAACATTTACAAGTTCAACTGTTCTAAATCTGAAGCAGTGCAGCGTGTTTGACTGCTTTAGCAAAGCAGCTAATGCTAATGCCGTTGCTAGCGTAACTGCTAACATCATAAAATTCGGTGTATAACGCCGGGAACACACCGGACGCCGAAGCGCCGAGAAGCGGAGCCAGTTTCCTTTCGGCGCCCATGTTAACCGATTGTGTCGTTCACACCAGACGCGCCGCGGCACGCACCTCCACGGCCGGCTCGCGGCCTCCAGCAATCATTTCGGCGCCTGGTCTATTTTTTGCGCGAGCGATCGCGTAAATCCTGGCAGGAAGTCACACATGAAACAACGAAAGAATCCGGTCAATTTTCAAAATTAAAACTATTTTCAAAATAAAACACAGCGATTGACAAATGCGGTTTTATTTGTGTGCTTTTATATATTTGTCACAGCTGAGGAGCAAAGGCGCTTGTCGACCAGCGCGGAGAAATGCGCGTCTGGTGTGAACGGAAGTGCTGCGGCTCGCGCACAATTTTCGTTGCGCGTGTGTCCCCGGCGTAAGACAAACTTTTAATTAATTAACTTTCATCTAAAATGTGGGCTGCATCCTATAAACTGGTGCAACCAATATACCAGTATAAAATGCAGAGAGGTATTTTATTGTGTTACGGTATTTTATCCAGACGATGGCGCTATGAGCTAGCTAAAGCTTTGTCACGGACATGTGCCAGTGCAGCCGCCTTTCTCACAACAATCAAACTTACCATAGCTCAACTACCTCGCTGGTAGCTAGCAGGATTGCAAACTCGACACGACAGAAACAGAAGGTAGGCTACAATTTGTCTGTATTTTTAATGTGTTTCAAATGAAAACCAATTGAAATCGAGCTGAAATAACTTTTTCACATTTTTATTAATGAAGAGAAAACCTTTTTACCCCCCCCCCAAAAACAGACTGCATCTTATACTGTGGATTTTACAGCACGTCCTTTGTGCAGCCTCCCAGAGTCCCAGTGGCTCCGATAGCAACACTGCAGAAGGGATTAGCCAAACTAAACGTAAGCTAATGATAGCTCGCCTAAGTTTCAATTTTGAGTTGTTACTGTAGAGGACCTTAACCCCAGTTACAACCCCCCTTCCAGAGACACAATATCAGACACCCTGATATAGACATCTTTGGTTTTGCAACGAATAACTGAGAGTATCGTATCAATAAAATCCTAACGATACTCATCCCCAGTCAGGACAGCAGAGTCACTGCCCATGTTTTGCTGTAGGCTGAAAACTACTTTTCACATCCAACGCACACACATTCATCTCACTTCCCTCTTTAAATAAACACCTGGAATAAAGCGTTAACATGCTTTTAGTTGTTTATCTGCAAGGGTTTGACTTCAGATACGTCTGACATCTAGCCCTTACTCCTTTGAGTCTTGCTGCCCTTACTGTGAGTCGCTTTGGACAAACATGTCTGCCAAATAACATTAGGTAGATAATGGGATTCAACACATGAGCTCAACACAACAGAGTTAAGATTAAGTTAAGTTAAGCTAACTTAACACATAATAAGTAAAGACAAATAAGCTAACAATGCTAGCCAAGAAACCAGAAGAGAGCATAACCTAAACTAAAACAAGCTAAGCAAACTAAGCTCTGCTAAGATAACAAACTATAAGCCAACAAAGGCTAGGCTAAGCTAAATTTAAATAATTACGATAAGGTAGAACATTATTCATCTCAAAGGACATTTTATTTGCCGGTTAACTCCAGTGAAATATATTCGTACACATAGTTTAAAGTTAAAAACAGTTTTTTCATGATCCTCTGCCCATATTTTGGGGTTTACTGCAAACCAGAGGCAAATTAAATTTCTTAGACTGAGTTGGAGGTAAATGTCTCGTCAACAGAGATGAAAAGTGTCCCTGCAGTGTCCATTTATATCCAGCTATCACAGACTGGTCTGGCTTGTTGACAGTAGCATCACATTTCATAATTCCACAACATCTAGGATCAAATTTGACCTCCCATTGAACTGAAGCTGCTAACAAGCGAAGTAGACCTTAAATGCATCGTACAGTTCATAATGATCCAGGCTTACCTTTGCGTTGGCACAGGCCCGGCCCTTCTTATACTCCTTCTGGCCGGCTCTTTTGTCTAACTTTGCCCAGAGCGCCTTTGCCTTCCAGTAGTTGAGTTTGGACTTGAGCTTGTGATAGAATATTCTGGACTCGGTGGGCTTTACTTCCAGGTGGTCACACAGCTCCTGGAAGGCCTTGAGCGTGCCCTTACAGGTCGACGCCTGGACAAAGTTGTCGAACAGGACATGGGACCTGTTCACCCCATCTCCTCCAGTTGCACCGGCGCCTCCATCCCCCATGGTCCAGACTCACACTGAGCTGTGAGGGCCCTTCACCCCCAAGGGAAGGGGTCTCTGAGTCCAGCCCCAGCCCTGGAACAGCTCTCTCTGGTGGGGGCTCTAACTCCCGGCCTCAGTCATCTTCATCCTGTCAGCGAGAGGGAGAGAAACAACACTAAGTGACTCACAGAACATAAGTGAACCTTCTGCTACACAGTTTAGTGTCGTATAAAACACAGCCACATGTTACAGCCTCTAAACGTTCCAATGTTATCAACACAGTCCAATCCTGCACAAACACAAACTTTAATCAGACCAAGAAAGGATTGCCTACGACTACTTGTCTCTTTAGTCGTCCTCTTAATTCCATAGGCCCTGATCTGCTCTAACAAGACAAACATACGTTTGGCGGCTGGTCAGCCAAGCAATTAAAGCAGCAAAAGGGATAAAGACGAGTCATTTAAGGTCTCTGGGTCGTTCTTCTGCAGCTACATGACCTCAAATTACCTCTTATCTGTCCAGGAATGAGCCTGCAGGATACAAGAAGAGCACTGAACCCACAAGAAACCAAACAGGAAACACACAGGGCACACATGTCTATGTGGCATGAATCAGTGCAGACAGACTGCAGACAGGAAATGGCCAGTTCATCCTAAAACACTATGAAACACAACACAAGCCTAGTCATTGGAGAAAAATGATTATAGCAATAGGATAATAACCATTTTATCCACTGAGCGTCCCCATGGTTTGCTACAGCTTCCTGTGTAAACTCAGAGTGAGAGTTGACTTTCTCTGTTTTACCTGCATTGACTTTAAGCAGTTCAACTATAAATGATCTGCATTTTTCACCCCCCAGGAGACGAGATCGTTCATGTTTTGTGCCATCTGTGGCTCAGCTGTCACGACAGGAATGTCTTCACGGACTCTCCCTCTTTGACTGCATTTAGCTGCATGAGCAGTCTTTAAAAAGGTCAGCGTTCCTAACGATCAATGCACGCATTAAGAGAAGATAATAAAGGAGAAAAGCATGAAAGAAATCCTGTTGAGCGCTATGACAAGACTGGGAATAAAGACTGTAAGAGAACCCTTGTTTGATCCAGAATTTTTGCTTATTATAGGTTTTCATCCAAGCAGCAGCTCTGGTTCGTGTTAGCGACTGCAGCAACAATTCAGAAAGTTGCTTTACCTGTTGGAGGTTCACAATCACTCAGCAAATACAATACATATCACTCTGCCTGTCAATATGTACACTGACAGTGACAGAAATAAATAAATCATGAAATTCAAAGTTTAAACCAAATGAATGTGAACCACACACGTGTTCACATTCTTAGATTAGCTACTGTTAGCTTAGCCTCAAATAAAAACTAGAAATAAGAGGGGGGAGTTCACCTGGCTCTGTGTAACTTACAATATGACACCAGCAGCTAAAAGCACAAACATTTACTTATTTTAATAAAAGTGTTTGTACAGATGAAACAAACAAGATAAATAGTGAGCTTAAAAGACGCTGTTAAAATTTGTATAACTTTTTAATGAAGCCAGGCTAGCTGTTTCCCTTTGTTTCCAGTCTTTACACTTAGCTAGGCTAAGCTCAGCTACACTAAGCTAGGCTAAGCTGACTGGCCGCTTGCTCTAGCCTCTTGTTACTTTTATCATAACGTTTTCATACATAACAGATTAGGGCTGCACGCTAAATCACCACCTAAAAAAAACTCTTTCATGTACACGCACTGTGCATTCACATCCGAATGCAAACATTTGATCTATCAGAAGGAGCCCTGCATACATCGACTGTGTATTCATACCACTGTAGCACTGGCTAGCAGTTAGCTTTACTTGGCACACTTGCAACTATGAAGTTAGCTAAACTCTGAGGTTAGCTATGACAAAGGCATAAAAACTAATCAATCAGGAGGGACAACTTGTTAAACATGGTAAACAGCAGCTTCTTACTTGGGATGGGTCATGAATTTCGAATATTCAAAAAGCCATTAATTTGTTAACAAGACTAGTTCAAACCTCCTACGTGGCTGACCGCATCAGGTCAATGTGTGCTTTTGTGGGCAACGTGTTACAAGGACTGTCCTTTTGAGGCCGATGACAACGTGTTGCAGGTGCGCGCTGCGGACGTAGGTGAGGACAGCGGAGGAGCAGTGGACGAGCAGCTCCACCTACTCCCCGAACAAAGTATCCAGAGCCGTATAGACAGAGAGTCGCGTCAGTGGAGGTCCAATATGCTCCATGATCCACCATTGTGCCCCGACTCTCTACAGCTGTGAAAGTGTCATCACTCACTCAGTCAGTCACATACAGACCCATGTGTAGGGCTTATCTCATCTTCAAAATATAATTTTCCATTTTTTTTTACCGGCGCTTTGTGATAATGCGGTACTACTGCGCATCTGTAGGATGTTTGCTAACCGCTTTTAAATAACAAAAGAAGAAGAGAGCTTTAGCAACAGGTGCCAGTATAACGGGTGTGGCACTGTGAGATTCGGAATCAGAGAACTTCTACAGCCCTCAGAGAGTTCTCAGTTGTGAAACAACTATGCAGAGTATGACAGTAGGCTGATTGTAATCATAAGAGAAATGATCCATGTCTGTGTGTAGGGAAGATGCACAGTTACCTGTGTTTTAAAGGAGTTTTTCCATTACACACTTGAAGTAAACGGCCGCTCTCTCTCCTTATGTCAGCGTGTGTTTGCACAGATGGGGTGGGAGGGTGATCTTTGAATAATAATCGAATTGTTCCCAGTGAATATCAAATTGTATTTTTGCTTGAAATGCCCATCCCTGGTTCTTACAGACATAGGAACTGTAAATTATAGCTAGTATGCTAATTGTAATAGTTATTGCTAAGAGATGATCAATAATAGAAAAGTAACTGTTTTCTTTTCTAGATGTATTTTTGCTTGACGGGCAGAATCAGGAGTGAAGCAGCACACATGAATATTTACACTATGAGCCACTTTCTCTGCAGAAGCTGAGTCTTGCACTCCACAGTCCAGGATGTGAGCTAGTTCATGGAAACCAATGTAGTCCCAGTCCCAGTGGTAACACATGATGAAAGGGAGGCAGGTACACAGGTCAGCTGGCCTCCTTTTCACACCCTGCCAACTCCTCACCGCAGTGAAAACAGCCGGCTCTGTTTGGCTCGGCCTCAGTCAGTCAGCATCAGGGCTGGAGGGTGAAGAGCCGGCACACATGGAGAGGGCCTCGTCCAACACAGGCATTTAAACAACCTGTTCATCTGTATAATTGAACATGGATGTCCCAGGGATCTTTCAATTGATCGGGTGTCAGAGGGAACAGCCGGTGTTTATTTCAAATGACTCAATCAATGCTCCGTAATTCATCTATCAATAATAATGACTCTTGGATCAAAAATAAGCAGGACAATACATAAACGTCACTCAGCAGTTATCAGACATCTGTTCCTGTTTATGCTGTGGTCGACTGCAGCAGCAGACTGAGGAGCACTCAGGCTCACGCTTTCTTTAGTGTGCAGTAAGAGCTGCAGGCCTGTGATAACAGTCTGCAAACTAACAGAGATAAAAAGTTTCAAGGTTGATTTTTGGACAGACTGTGGCTGAATTATAGGGGTGTGAATCTTTCAATATCTCACAAATCAATTTGATACCGGTTCTTAAGGTCACGATCCAATCCAAAATCTCGATTCAAACCGATTCCCGATTCACAATCAATGCCCTATTTGTTACAATGGGTGCTTATTTCAGGATTTACTCCGGTCAGCTGTGTGCCAAGAAAACCACAGTGGCAAATTACTTTATGACATTAAAGCACAAAATGTCGCGATTATGCAGCTTTTATATTTGATACAATAATGTAAATACACAGAAGCAAACCTAAGACAATTTATGATTAACTAGCAAAAATAAAACATTGTTTAACTAGTTCAAGTTATGTGAAATAAGAAATACTTTAACTTAAGACCAGCTGCCTGTGTATTTATCAGAAACTTGCCACTTAAAATAACTTTTTACACAAATAACACTGTAAAACTCCTGTTCTGTATGTTTTTCAAAACAATCACAGCTCTTTGAGACGTTGATTTTCAGTTTGTGTGTGGGCAACTGCAGATTCATGTTTTCGTGCATCACTCACGTTTGTATACGAGCCTCGAGCTGCCAGGCGTCCTTGATGTAAGCGGTGAATGTCACGAATGACTGGGTGGCTCGAGAGGTCCGCGCATCACAGGTAAGAGCTATTCTGTGGGAGTTGGTCAGGGCTTCCACCGTACATTACCGACACCAAGAGCTAGCTAACGTTAGCAGCGCTACTGACTAGCCAGGACCGACACACTCCTTGCTGGAACTGTGTACAACGGAAGCCGTTAAGGGTGCATGGCAAACAATGCATGCAGCGGGTTTGCTGTGCACAATCTGGCTGATGTTGAACATTTACTGAGGATGAAAAAAGAAGAATCTCTTTTTGGAAGTCATAAATTGATTCAGAATTGTAGAAATTAAGAATTGCGATTCTGTCGTGAATCCATTTTCTTCAGCACCCCTACTGTATTAGCGTAAGATTTTCAACGGCCGTGTTCCAAACGCTTATATGCACCGGATGCTAATGCTATCTATAGCCTTTTTCACACATGCACTCCTGACTATATCCAGAAAATCTTAAAACAATCTGCCCCAGAAATTTTCCAGAGTTGCCCTTTTACACACGTCCCTCGCAGTGGGAGATTTTCCCCTGTCGGACGGGGTCAGGGACGGGGGGTCTCATGAGACAGCATAACGTAAAAAGTAAGCTGCGTACCCACAACTGGCGAACAATTTCAGCGTCGGCCCTCACAGCCAGAAGCTCCTGAGTCTCTCCGGTCTGCAGACATCTTTGCTGTCATCTTGTAAAAGATCCTTCTTCTTCACCCTCGGATGTTTTTAATCATCCTGTTATGTGTCGCTCTTCTGCTTTCACACCGGTCACCACCCCGCCCACTCGCTCACGGTTAATGTTCCTCAACCCGACTCCTTGCAGACATTTCACTAGGAGGCTGGCAGGAGAAGTCTGCATAAAGTCTGGTGGTCACACATGCAGCCGGACAATGTCGGGAAATTTTCCAAGTGCAGTGCAGACAAGCAAAGAGATCCCAGTCCATCAGCTCAGACTGTTTTATGAGGCAGGGGAGAGGAAAGCAGGGCAGCTTAAACGCCTCCCTCAAAGCCTCATGATACAAGTTAAAAAGGAGACATCAGTGGGAACAGGAACTGTGGAGGATGATCTCTGAGGGGCAATTATTCACTTCATGGTGGAATCAGATCTTTTGTGATTCCCTCTGTGGGTTTTTCCTTTTACTGTAAGGACTCACAGTTTATGAAGAAGCATCAAAGCAAAGCAACAGAGATGAGAGGACACTTTAACCTTTATGACACACATCTGAGAAAGCTAGCAGTAAACATCCAACACGCTCCACGGCCTTTGAAGGGACCGCGGGTGCGGGCACTGACTGTCATGCTGTGTCACAGTGTGAGCTTGTCTAAGATGAAGCGGCTCGGGCAGGTCTGCTGTGACATGATATACCCTGACCCAGCTTAATGACAACAATAAACCCGGCCTATGAGTTGAAAAGAGGCGTCCTGAGGAGACACATATGTCCACTGAACAGGACATGTTGCACCGTATGTTCCTGTTCGGAGAGAAGAAACACACTCATCATGCTGCACTTTGTGCTGTTTTTTCAGCTGCTTCAACAAGTTAGTCGTGTTGCTATGCGGCGCAGACGCAGGTTTCATGATCTCTTTGCTGACTATTTTTAACATCACTCACCTTAAACCTGAAACACCTCCAAACAAGCGATGACGAGCCGTTTCAGGGGTCCGGTGTTTCGGTTAAACGGGCGACTCGCTCTCTTCCTGTTTTAGCGTAACAACAAGCAGCGTTCAAAACGTGACTGAGCGTTAGTCGCCTTCATGACACGTTTGCACAAACAACTCTTAAAAGACGTAACAGAGAAGTTTATTCTGAGATTGTAATGAAGAACAACAGAGAGGCATTCACGAGGACAGCTACGTATTCTCTACCTGTTCTCAACAGCTGCTGTAACCATGACAACCGCAGACGCATGCGGCTAAAAGTCAGTAGTTAACATGGTCACTGCATGGTCACTCTAAACTGCCGCTGCAAGAGGCGCTCATGACATGACATGCCAGCTCCCCCAAAAGTGAAGCCGAAGCTCTGCACGGGCGGAGCATTTTAAACGTCAATATCGCCGTCAATCATCTTCATTTAATTGTGGGAAGACAAAATTGTGAACGGGATTAAAATGAAATTAATTGTGCAGCTCTAGTACATAACACGACTAACATCAAGCACGATGGGTGTGATTATGAAATAAGCAAATATATCTTCCTGCTGCAGGACTGCACATCCAGCGGACAATAAAAAACAAACATAAAAACAGCCTTGTCCCAGCACTCACTGAAAGCTTCTGACATCTGGACGAGCTGCAGGATTTCACACATTCACAGAATGTACACATGAATGCAAACCCCTTACACACACAGGGCACCAGTCCACACACAAACACACACACGGCATGCCTTTGCTTTATACTGGTTGTATTACATCATCCACTGATCTAAGAATAGATCCAGAGATTAGGCCACTAGGCTACACGTTAACAGCACTGCTTTTTTGTGCTGTTAACACTGTCAGTGCCAGAAGTAGGCCTGATATCAGACTATAGAGAAGAACTGGTTTAGAAGTTTAATAAGTAACTTGTTTGGTTTTGCTCTGTTGCTTTGTGTTTGTTTTGTAGCAGGGGAAATACAATCTGAGCGCCACATTATTCTATTTTTATTTTGCCTGCACACAATTTAATTTTCATCCCAGGACCAAAACCCCAGACTTAAAAAAAAACCATGAATGCAACAGAGAATAGCTCTTAATATGGCGTCCAAACATGCAATATTGTCTGTCAATGTAACAAGAAACAGAACACAGAGGAGAATCAGAGAGTTTGGTGTGGTCTCTCTCTGCAGACATGGACAGTACAAAAAACAACCCAGATGCTTTGAGGTAAACAACTAAAGTAAACTGTAACCCAGCATAAAGGGACAGAATAACTGGGTTAACTGGGCTGACTGTGAAGCTTGTGTGTGTCCTGAAATAGCTTCTCCTCCTCTGTCAGTCTCAAGCTTGTGACTGATGACTGATGCTCGGAGGACACCCTGGAGATGTCTCCTCCTCTCATCCATCAGGAGACTCGGCCTAGTGCAATGTGATCTCTCTCCCCGAGCAGCGGACATCTTTGCAGAACATTGAGTTTATCATACATTAGATTCACCAGACCTAAGAATCCTGTAATAATAGATTTGACTGTTTAATGTCTGCTTATTTCTTCCTGTTTGCCTTCAGAAAACTGCTGTTTTGTCTTTGTTCTTCAAAGCTAATGAACACCTAAACGTCCCTCTTGTCCTCATTATAACGGTCACAGGAGATGGCTGTATTACAGTGTGAGTATACAGCATAATTACAGAGAAATGCAGCAGCAGGTGTGGTCTGTTCAGGGGCTGCCTGCAGGCTGGAAACAGGTCTTACTGACAACTAAAGTGGAGCAGTTAACTCTTATTTTGTCCTTTATGTGTGCGTCATTATGTGTGCAGTAGTTAAGACAGCAGTTAGGAAAAGTTCACAAACATCATCATGTAAAGGAAAACAGAGAGAAATGCAAGGCTAATTTAAAATAGCTGTACACAGGAACAAAACAATTAGCCGTCATTAAATATGAAACTACAGCCAGAACAGACTTTAAACAAAAACGATTTAGTTTGGTAATTATTGATTCCTTTTTTTACCTTTGGATAGGGCCAGACGAGCCGTTTCCCCCTGCTTTCAGTCTGTATGCTCTGTATCATTTCATATTTAACACACAGTCAGTCAGTTATTAATCTTCTTGTCCATCTCTTGGCATGAAAGCAGATTAATCCCTTATAAAGTGACAATAAAAACCGGGCTTTGGACGGTTTGTTCTGCTTCAAACCTCACACTACAGCTTTCTGTCTCTGATGGAAACATAACACTGATCTTTCTGTCCATTATAGGTGAAGTTATTTCCATATGTCATGTTTAACCTAAATAATTATGAATACGTGGCTAACCATAATATACAGTCTGAAACATAATAAGGGTGCAACGATTAGTCGACAAAATTAGTTGCAGAATAATCTTTTTTATTCTCAATAATTAGTCGGTTACGTCGTCTCGTGTGTTTTTCATGCTGTGGGTGAACGTGACATCGTTTTGGTTGAGGGGTGAGCCATCTCACATCTTTACTATCTCTGCTTAGAGTCGCTCATGCCAAACAGTGACCGGGAAGCGACAGCTAAACAAAACAGCAGAATGTCATCGGCCGATGCAACACCATCACGTCCTAGAACAGCGTTTCAGCCTCAACGCTGCAGAGAAAGGATCGCCTGTTTGTAAAGCCGACCTTGTTTATCACAGGAGCACGTCGGTGATGTGTGAGCATTTGAAGAGAAGGCACGATGGACTCGCCCAGATGAGATAGTTAGCTTCTAACCTAGCTAACGTTAGCTATCTATGGACAGAGTTGTAGTGGCTCTAACATTAATATAACACTGCAGTGCTATAGAAAGAACCTGACGCATCTCTCTTTGAAACATCAACGTAACAGTCCAAAGTTTCGTTTGCATTTTCAGTCCCTCAACTTAAACACTTCATCTTTTTCTTCCTCCTTTTATTTCTCTTGTCTAGGAGTCAAATCAGCAGCACAGTTTATTAAAGACATATTTCTGAATGAAGAACTTATATTTATTGTCTTTATTGTCAGTTAACACATGCTGAAAAGAACCTCCAACTACATTTAAAAGCTAAATAAGTTGAGTCGTTGTGCAATTCATTTTTTGATTAGTCGACTAATTGATTCAATAATCAATGACTGGTCGACTATCACAATAGTTGTTAGTTGCAGCCCCAAAACATACACAGCAATTCTAAAGTCTTGTATTGATTTCGTAGCTTTATGCTAGTCCTTATCAAAGGAGTTGGAGGGTTTGTTTGTGTGTGCGTCTGTCATGTGCAGAGCTGTGCATAACAATTAACGTGCCATTCATAAAATTAGGGAGTTTTCCCAGGTAGTGAAATTCTCTTCTATGTCATTTCTTTCTTTTATCATACTTCAAAAGGACTGAAGCTTTGTACTGGATGTTCATCATCGCTGTGTCTCCCTGTAAACTGTAGCTCTAATCAAAAGAAGGGAATTCAGAGGCTCGGGTCAAACTCAAAGAGCTCAGTCTGAGAGGTTTTATTCGGAGTATAGTGTAGAAACACCACGGCACAGAGCGTCTGTTCAAATCAGAGCATCAAAAACTGATTGAAATTTTACCTAAAAAGACAGAATTAGGACGGTATGCATGACAAGAGAATGATAATACACATGATGCTAAAGTCAACAAGGCGAATGAACAGCTGTGTTATGATCTCTGATACCACATATTGTTTAGTTATATTCATTATTCCTCTGTTCAAACCACTGCTCAGTTCTGCTGCACAAACACAGGATCAGCTGTGTCTTTTCACGTGAGCAGACAAAGCCTCCGAGCTCACAGAGTACACAAACGCTTGTTGACTGAAACTCATCTTGCTTCTGGCAGAGGTCGTCTCCAAACCATCTGGCTCTCCAATCACTTCTGCTTGTGTCTGTGCAAATGAGCACTTTATTTCAGCTCCCACAGCTGATACAGACTTTCACCAATCCAGCAGCAGATCAGTCTGAGCTGATGAATGTTTGAATTTGGTGTTGGCAGACATGTTAATAAAAAAACACCATGTTCACAGTCAAATTCATCACGTCTCAGTGAACCGAGACTTTAGGTAGGCTACAACATGTGCACGCAGCATTCTCTCAGTGGAACCATCCTGTCTGCTTCCTGTCCGAGCTGTATGCTTCCAGTAACACAAACATACCTCTTTAAAAAGATCTGTTTCGCTGCCTTGTGCATTTAATGCCCTTTTCATCAGAATCCTTCTCATGTCAGATTCTACCTGTTACGATGGTCACTGTGACCGTTAAGAGAAAGAAGTCATAAAATCTGAGACTGCACGTTGGTCCCTGATCAATCATTGCTTGCAGTAAACAAACAGTGGCAGTCCTTCAAGGAAACATTGCAGGGATAGACGCCAATACTTTTAAGCACTTTGATAAGAACCAAAATGTGTTAGCCAGAGTCCGTCTTGGTCTAAACGTGTGTAAAAACAACAAAGAAAAGACAACTTAACTAACGAGCCTTCCTTAAATCAGGCATGACAATGAAACGACATTAAAAAAAACTACAGGTAAAAGTGTTGTGCAACAGCACATGTGGATGCTGTGTCCTGTCCTTCTGTACCATAGACTGTTTAAAAAGATGGCCGACATGACAGCTCCCTAAAAGTGAAGCCAAGCCCTCTCTATCGCCCCCTGCTGACTGGCTGCAGTATAGGTCATAAAGCCCGCCTCCTCCATGTTAACAGATGGGACATGAGTCAAACTATAAAATCTAAATACACGTCAAATACATTTTTCTCAAACATGGTTTCTGTCATTATAGTTAGTTCATCATGCTAAAGTGTTCATTTTTCTGACACGTTTACTTTTAATTGGTTGTTTGATGCTATAAAAAGGGGGTGTGGCTTAATGATTGACAGCTCTGTGGACAAATGGGGCTCCTGCAGCGTTCTGTTCCCGAGTAGCAGAGGAGAGGAGGAACGGCGAGAGGAGACGTAACTAACACTAACACTACAGTCATTGAACTTTCCATCAGCATGAATATCTGCTTCAGACCGACACAAGAAGCTGTTCTGCTGCAGACTGAGCCCACCTGAGGGCTCCAACACGGCAAGGACACCTGAGGGCTCCAACACGGCAAGGACACCTGAGGGCTCCAACACGGCAAGGACACAAGGTAAAGGTGTGTTTTGGGTAGAGGAAGGGGCAGGACCTCAATACTGCAGCTCCACCAGCAGATCTTTACTGCACACACTCTGGATACTAAAAAGATGGCAGCACTCGCTCCGGGGGGATTATGGCTTCACTGTTGTAGAACAAAAGGAAGAGGAGACAGACGCCCATCTTTGTATACAGACATTGCTCTGTACAGGTGTGACTGCAACACCTGCTGAAGCTCTGCTGCTGCTGTAGCAGTTTAAGAGCTGAAGAAACAGGATGTTTGTGAGGTGGTTATGGTGCCTGTGCTAAAGCTCGCAGTACGGTGATAAAACTTTGTTGCCCCCTTCGTGTAAAGTTTGATGGCCAAAGAGGTGTTTGTGTCCACAGGTTAATGTCAAACCCTGCATTAAAAAGGCTCCGGTGTTATTGGCCTTACCAACCCGCGTGTCTTAAAACAAAACAAAAAAGCCTTTAACCTCCTTAAATTATTTATCCTTCATATCTAAGTGATAAGCGAGGTCCCAGTCTGCTCAGTTATCCTGACACGGTCCCTCGATGGTGAAGGAGAGAGGGTTTAACTGAATTAAACATTTATTTCTGAACTTGCCTATATCAGACTCACTCAGACCATGACAGAGGATTTCACATGGAGTGAAAATAGCACCGCCAATGAAAAAATCAACAGAAAACCGACTCAGAGGAATATTAACTGGCGACAAAGGGACTCTCTCATGAAATTCGTATTAGTGACGGCTTACGGGGAGTCTGAGCCTGTGCCCAGACCTGCTATGGGTGTCAAACATAGTCGATTAGAGCTGCCTGCCAACACTTGTAGCAGCTTTTTGATTTAACCTCTCAAATCCAGACTCAAATGCCAGTTCTCCCACCTTTAAGCCTTTCACAATAAGAGCAGAGCCGGCACCGCAGCTATGCAACAATAAACACAGCGAGCCACAGGAGTGATGAAGAAAGCCCTGAGAGCACAGCTATCTATAGCACTGCTCATAAAAATCTGTCGCATTTGGTTATCGCCGCTGTTGATTTGTATGTTTCATGCCAGAGCGCTCAGTGAGACGGAGGCATGTATCTGGTTACTCATACACTCTGCTCCATGCTTCCCAGCAAACCAGGAAGTGAAATCTGAGACATGTTGGCGAACACAGTCCACACAGACGAGTCTCCAAGGCTTAGTCATGACCGGTGAGGAATGGAGGCATGTGGGACAGAAGGAGGGCATCCCCCTGACTGGCTGCAGGACCTGTTCAGCTACCTTTAAATATGTAAGAGGGGAGGAATCAAATGTAGTAATGTAATAAGGAATAAGTCCAACACGCGAGTCATAGTGGATCTATAGTTTCTTTTGCCTCGCTCCGTGTGTTTAAACTTGAAGGATGATTGACAGGTGAATAAACAGCAGGACCAAGCCATAAAAACTCACCACTCATCACACATTTAACACACAAAGGCGGACACATGTTTCTTATTCTGTCAGGCCATGGGAAACTACAGTACAACCCTGTAGCTCTCAGCTCTTCCTCATATTAACAACAAAGCTAATAGTTAAACTTCTGACAGGCTCTGCCAACAGACCCAACTCCAGCCTGTGGGCTGCACGTACAAGGCAGGGCTGCACAAATATTCATCACAATTTTGTCCTCCCACGATTAAATAATTGATTGAAGGTGATATTGACGTTTAAAATGCTCCGCCCGTAGAAAACTCTGCCGCATATCAAATCAAGCGCTCCCTAAACTAACAGCCCCTCCTCCAGGGGGCGATGGAGAGGTTTGGGCTTCACTTTTGGGGGAGTTGGCATGTCATGTGACACGCGCCTCTTGCAGCAGCAGTTTAGAGTGGAAGATCAAACAACAGAGACGGTGTTTCAGTTCGACGAGTCAACGAGTGACCGTGTTAACTGCCGACTTTCAGCCAATTGCGTCTGTGGTTGTCATGGTTACAGCAGCTGTTGAAAACAGGTAGAGAATACGTAGCTGTCCTCGTGAAAGCCTCTTTGTTGTTTTTCATTACGAGCTCAGAATAAACTTCTCTGTTACGTCTTTGAAGAGTTGTTTGAGCGTTAGTCGCCTTCATGACACGTTTGCACAGTCACGTTTTGAACGCTGCTTGTTGTTACGCTAGTCGCTCGTTAAACCGAAACACCGGTCCCCTGAAACGTCTCGTCATCAGCTGTTTGGAGGTGTTTCAGGTTTAGGGCGAGTGATGTTAAAAATAGTCAGCAAAGAGGTCATGAAACCTGCGTCTGCGCCGCAAAGCAACACGACTAACTTGTTGAAGCAGCTGAAAAAACAGCACAAAGTGCAGCATGATGAGTGTGTGAAGGCCGAGAGGAAGAACGAGCTGCTCCCCGTCCTCCAGCGTCAAGTCAGACATCCAGAACAGAGACGCTGTGCAGAGACACCCTATCCACCCAACTCCCACAGACACTCTGACATTACCCATGATGCACCACATTCAGGTAAAGATCTTAATTGTCCTAGTTTGATGCAAAATTTGTACACAAGTCAGAATGTAGCACAAAACAGAACTGACAGTGCTGCTCTGTTTATTTAAATGTAATGTATCACGATCTCAATATTCAGTGATGTTGTTGGTTTTCAGTGCAGTGAGTCCCTGGAACCCACAGTTGGTGATTGAAGTGGGTCCCTGGGAAACTGAATGGGTCCCGAATAAAATCTTTGTTTCTTGAGAAATTGTGGTGTTAAACTCGTGTTTGATGTTGGTATGGTATGATACTGTTATGATTAATATGATGATATATTCTATATATTATATGTGTCTTCAAAATGTATAAGAAATTAAAAGAATAGAATTCCAATTCTTAAACGTTTCAAACTTTGATACAACACTAGTAAACTAAATATTTGATACCTGTTTCGAAACCACAGCAGCAACAATAGAAGTCCTGGGGGAAAAAATTGTTTGTTTGTTTGTTGTTTAACCGCTGTGCAACAATCAGAACAGAATGTCTTATTTCTCTGTTTCACTGCTTTATTTACATTAACACCGCTCGCTCTCTCTTCCTGCCTATGTCGCTCGGCCACAGCTGCTCTCTCTCTTTTGCTCAAGAAAAAATCATTTTGGCCATAATCGTGCAGCCTTACAACCAGTTACACAAGCTGTTCATAGATGTCAACATGCAGAAAATATATCAGCAAAAGCAGAAAAAGCTGCTTTATTTTGATGCTAAATATTAATCCAATCAAGAAATAGAGGAGCAAGAGCAAAAGAGATTACAATGAGGTAAGAAGACGTCCAACGCTGCCAAAAACAACACGGCTCAGCCAAACTCTACACGTGGAACTGGATGTTCATTCAAGATTATTCTTCCATCTATATTTACCAACACCAGTGCCGCATTTGGAATGATTTTATGATTAATATCGTTTGAAAACACCAAAGAAACCAATGGCTGCTCTGCAAATCCTTGATGGGAAATGCAGCAGTGACACGCAGCCAGCACAAGCCGTAATCCTGTCATATCCACACTTGCTTTCTCTAATCTCAGTGCGTGGGCGCGGCTGTGAGCGGTTCAGATGGTAAACAAGTTGCAGGATGTGTAAGGGATTGTAGAAAGAGGGAATCCGCAGAATGAGCAACCAACAGTCCGCTCTAAAAAACACCTCCACCTAGACCTGCAGAGGCCTGAACGACCTCAGGTTTAGACTTGAGACAGCCTGGAGAGCAGCTGCAGGACCTGAGCAATCCTGGGGTTATATTCTCACTGAATCAACTGGTAGAGTAAAGACCAGGACACCTGCCGAGGACTGTGGAGATCAGGTGTACAATATCAGCTGGGCCAAGACTGACCCTCTCTGCTATGATGTTCATTCATTATTCAGTGTTTGCTTTCTCCAATTGCTGCATTTTACTGACTCAAATTGAGTCAGTCCAATGTTTAGCTGCATGACTTAGCAATGACTTACATACTAAAGAATACAGTGTGCTTTGGGAGGGGTTATATTTTTGTTAAAGTAAAGTTAGCCACAACTGTGTGTTCAGCTGTGATAATCTGAAAAATCTCCAAGAAGTTTATTTCTCCATCTGCAGCTCAAACCTGCCAACAACATGTGCAATAAGCCTCAAAGTGAAAACAAAGTCTGGATCACACACATCAAACGGTAGCGTGAGAACGTACGAGCTTTCTTCCCAGCCTCATGTTGCTCAGTCAGTTCATCACCCTTGTGCCAGTTCCACTAAATAGTTCAGTACACCCAGGACAAGAGGAAGGTCGGCCTCCTGTGTGATCCGTGCAGAGCTGCAGGCTGATCCAGGAGGACAGTAACTGAACACCCACACACAGAGCCATGGAGCAGGCCGATAGCTTTACATAGGAGTGCATGAAAACTGATTCCTCCCAAATTACACTTTAATCCCTGTCACGTATAAAAATATGCATGTGTCTAATCAATAGTTTAACAGGCAGCACAGAGGAGTGGGGAGTTTCAGTGGAAATGAGGACGAGCAGATGCACTATAAAAGAGAGAGTCACAATGTTTTAAACAACAAGGCAAATTGATGACATCATCAGGGCTTTAAAACAAGTGACATTAAGTGGAAGTCTTTTTGTAGTCTTAAAAACTTAATCTATACCCCAATAATAACAGACAACAGGCTTAAACTGAGCATAAGAACAGTCCTAGCAGTCCTTAACCAGACTTCCCTCCAAGTAATCTGATTGGACTTTTAAATATGTGTATCCCTTCGTCTCAAGTGTATACTGAATACTAAAAGGTAATAGTCTTTGGTTGTTTATTACGGTTTACTAGCAGTGGGACCAAATGTAATTTACAAATATGGCGCTCTCAACAGATTTCCCTGCCATTTTGACTCACCGTGTCACTACTTCATTACTCCATGTGGTGGCGCTTTTGGCACGAATGAAGGCAACCTGAAGGGAAATAACTGGCCGAAGAAGAAGTTGACGGCAGGATAAAAGAAGAAGATGGCGAGATAATGTCGGGCAGTGTTGAAAAAAACTGAAAACACATTTTCAACTCAGTTTGTGTCAAATTCTGTGAAACTGACAACAACTTGCAGTGAATAAACACATTAATCCTGCACTTTACCTTTTTAGAGGCATTTTGTGTTCTGAAGTTAATCAGATATCGTGATGTATTGTTACATGATTGTCTGCAATATATCAATTATCGCAGAATCGCAGAATCGCTGTATCGTGATATTATCATTCTCGTGGACCACGTATCGTATCGTATCGTGAGTTACCCTCCAGTTCCCAACCCTGCCGTTTACTACACTGCTTGTAGAACTGTTTTACAAAAGCGATATCACACCCTAGGTTGAGATGTTGTACTGAACATCAACACACTGTCATTATCTTTGGCACTCAACCTGCAGCCTCGTGCCTATGACCACATCACACCTTCACCTATTTTTTAAAGGAATAGTTCAACTGAGGTGTAAAAATATGCAAAATCCCCACTATGAGGAGAAGTTCATCATCCTGTCTGCACAACACCACACCTGTGATGATGAATTACATCTGTCAACTCCAACTGTACCAAGAGGAACAACACAGAAGTACTGGGCAAGAGGACTCTCTGGTTATGTACACATTAAAATAGATGACAGTAAAATGTGTTTAACAGTGAGCTCTAGAGATGCTCGTAAGTGTTTTTCTGCACTAGTTAGCCAGGCTAACTGCTTTCCCTGTCTCAAGTATGCTAAGCTATGCTAACCATGTCTGGAAATTAAAGTACTGTACTCAACACATAGAAATGATACTAATAAAAACAAAAAATATTTGAATATTGTTCTGTGAAATACCGGATTAACCAGTATGGGAGAGTGGTTCAGACAGCTGCTGTAGAGCCCCTGAAGCAGGTGTGATTTAAGTATAATTAAGAAGGTGCAGCCTCGTGGGGAGCGTTAACACAAGCCCTCCAATTAGCTCCCTATATTACCAGAAAAGACTAACTTTCAGTACATCCCAGCATGAGTTCCTCAGGAAGTGTAGTCCATTGAGAGGGACACACCTGAACATGTGCTTTAGTGAGAGTTACAGTTTGTTACAGCCAAAGTGGTAAAAGGTGGAGCTAAAGTCCGAGCTGTCGGCCCACAGACAGATGTCCAGGAGAGACCAGAGAGCCGGTGTAGGTTTGTTCACTCTCTCCTGGTAGGAACACTTAGCGGGATCGTATCTCCATCAGACCTGCCAGAGAAGAATTTGTCTCTTGTCCAGATGGGCCGATAACAAGGCCGCACGGCTCCTCCACACACAGCAGAGGCTGAATGTGAAATATGATGTGGTCTCTAGAGAGTCGAGCGGTTTACTGCAGTGAAAGGGCCTGACTGAAGGTTAAGGGCTGTATGCTGAGCATCTGTTGAAGCCCGATACCTGAACGGAGAAAGCTGTTACGTAGGCTTATAAAGACGTGTATAAAGACCAGGTGTCCCTTGGCCTTGTCCGTTAAGAATCAGGTGAAACCACCCTGATACCTAACACCTATAGAAATTCTCATCTATTGGAGGACAGAGACATGGTCGATTATTATCGCTTGGATGCCAGAGCTCAGACCTCAACAAGCGAGCTTGTGATACAGTAAATGGTGTCAATGATCTTCCAAACACCAGTAGAGGGACTCTGTTCAGCCACGATTAAGACTTTAAAAATGGTATCTTAAAAAGCACACACAGCTGAGCAGATAAGGCTGAGTTTCAGCTACAGGGACCAGGGTCAAAATTCAAGGCAAGTGTACTTTTTTTTACCCCCCAAAAGGTCCCTGCTCTGGGGGTTGTGCTACCAAAACAACAGGGACTTTGCAGCACACCCTTCCTGCAAATTCAACCAATTGTCGCAGACAGCTGATCGGTTCTTACGAGAGCTCTGGTGTTACCGAACTTCCCCTCTGGGGATCAATAAAGTACTATCTTATCTTATCAATTTCATGAGCTTCCTACTCTGGCCTCCAACTAGAGTCTTTAAGGAGACTCTATACGATGATTCCATAATAACAAATCCAATCCGCAGTCTTCATGTGATCATTTATCCATGTTTACATGCTCAAAACTTTTAGCAGTCCACTTAGTGGCTCTGCACCTAACTTTTCACCAACTGGAGGCTCTGTTACTGATGTTTGCGTCAGCGCTGGTTTCAAATGGTCATTGTACAGTACAGTGAGATAGTAATCCCCAGTCTGTTATCAATATATTTATACCACTGCAGCTGGCGAAATAACAAGTAGAACAGCTTAAATGTAATAAATAATATATGGAAAGCAGTGAATGTGCACGTGCATCTCATGGCTGCTGACTTAAGTGATGTCAGAAGACAAACAGCTGGCTCAGCCAAGAGATGGCTTTAATGGAGCGTTTATCCTAATCGCTCACAGTGGATGTGTCATGTGTTAAGAAAAATGCTTCTAACCATCACAACTTTCATTGAACTTTTTAAAAAAGCTGCTGTGAAATCAGACATTTCTGGCCGCAACAATCAGAAAATGCAACGAAATCCTGGAGGGACTGCTTTACGGCCTTGCAGCACATTTTTAAATGGGTGTTGTACAGTTCTGGATTGTTCTCAGGCCATAGGACCTCTGTGGGAACACACACTGGTAGGCTGGAGGAACCTTGAAGTCCCTTGAAAAGAAGCTCCTTAAAATAAAAGTCCTGGGTGGAAACGTGGCTTTTGTTTACAAGCTGGTCTCTAACTTTGTGTGCTGCTTGGTGATTGACAAGTTTTTATGTTTGGTTGTTAGCATTGTTTAGCAAACAATGAGCTAAAAAGGAAAAGAAAACAGAACTGGTTTCTTCACTACAAGCCGCATCTTTTCACACAAAGACATGAATCAATCAGCAAGAAACAAGTATTGATTAGTGGACCTATAAAACTGGTCAGCAGCCAAAGGAAACAGCCCGTGTGTTGTTCCTTTTAACCATTAACCTGCAATCATGTGGATAAATTGTTCCCTGGAACTCTGATGGAAATCACTTGAGACAAAACATCACGTACACGATGCAATTAATGAGTCACTTAGCGTGACAACCTCCTCTCTTCACCGTTTTACAGCCACACGAGGAAAACTGTTGCAAACAGCTACACTTAAAAACAATGACTTCGTATGAGGTTTCCGTACGCCTATGTTTCCTATAAAGTCCTATACAATCCATGTCATTCATCACACAGAGAGGGGAAAGTACACTAGTGCAGCTCTGCTATAGTGTCCAAGGGTCAGCAGCAACGTAAACAGTCTCAGAGTGCTGGCCTCAGGAATGCATTTGTCACACTGGCCTACTTCTGACCTGTGAGGGAGAAGAAACGCCAAGAGGTAAGTATTTAATCCGGAGCTCTGAAAAACAACCAAATGGACCGGGGCCATACTGGCTTGTAGTACACACAACTGTAACCAGTGGCTTTGTTGTTTGTTCTTCAAATCAGTCTGCATTATGACACGTCTCTAAAGACATTTACATAAGGAACATGTCGGGGATAGAAATTCACAATCCATCCTAATGTGATTTAACTCTCTGTACTGTTTCAGCCAATGCTCTCGTCTCGGTATCGGGAAGTAAAAAGGGTCTTGTAAGGTCTCTAAGATGAAGGGTACCATGGTAATGGTCCTGATTTCCTTACAGTAAGAGCTTCCACCTTCAAACAGTCAACAATATGCCATCAGCATTGAGTTACAGACATCTCGTCTTTTAAGGACTCACTGCAGACTAGCCCTCTTACAATACACATGCTGGTTTGACATCATCGAGTGCCAGCGAGCTTCTGATGAGTCAACCACAGCAATAAACCTCTGGGCCAAACCTGACAGTTGGAAAACATTCAGCTGCTCATGACACAGCTGGATCCCTCAGAGGACTTCCTTCCTGCTGTCCTTTCATCTCACACTGTTTCCGAATGCAGGGTGCTCTGTGAGGTCGTGGGGGTCAGAGGTAGACGGGAAGTCACTCTGAGAGACAATCAGCGAGGGGTCAGAGTGACTCACATTCACTTTCTACACTTCCTTCAACAGACGCAGTGGATGGCATTCAGGGAATTGTTAGAAAACACCCTGACGTCAAATCAAACTCATCACTCTCATGCTGGACAGTTTCAGGGTCTAAAGGACAGGGCATGACAGCATTTTATGGTGTTTGGCCTCCTTAGCATGACTCGTCTCCAAGCAGGATAAAAGCGGGACATATGTGGGATCACTACATCCAATGTATCAGATAAAAACACATATCCATGTTTCAGTTTCTCAGTTAAATGTACTATCTGTAATTTGTTAGGAGTTATTTATATTATAACTCGAATTTTGAAAATCAAAAAGGATTGGAATGAAAGTCTGACCAATTCTGTGAACATGCAAATGTCAAAGCTGCGTAAAACTGTCCTTCTATCTGAAAGCAGACTTAAATTACGAGAGTTTTGGGCTGATCTAAACCCAGATTGCTCAGATTATCGGGTAATGTGAGGGCTTTACAGATCCAATCTTAAACATTTGATTATCTCCAGATAAAAATAAACATGTTTGATATTTAGGATTCAAAATCTGCATGATTACGTCAGTACAAGCAGAACCAAAACAGCCAATGAGAGAGAAGGAGCAGGGGCTGCTGGCAGTGTTTCCAAGCAAGAGTACCCGCCCTATCCCCTGAGGCTAACATTAGCTAGCATGCTACTGTTGACAGGAAACGAACAGGTACAATCTCAGCTCCTGTTCTTGCTGAAGAATAATCACCCTGTGCTGACCTCGTCTTTATAAACATTTTCTCATCCAGACTCGTTCAGCCTTCAGCTTTTGTTTTTTCTCGCTGCAGAGTTACTACAGCAGGTTGATTCAGTGTCTGTTTGTTCACCTGATTAACTGTGAGATCACATGAGATCATGCAAGATCACGTGAGGGGACATGTGGCTTCCTCTGGCACACACTACAATATTATATATTTTGGTGATTATGTTCATATCTTGTCGTTTGTGATTTGTGAAAAGAAAATCTGAAGTTTCTCCTTATTTGCTTGATGCAATCTTGACTTTCAAACCCGTCAGCATTTGAACAATCCTGTCGTCTAAATTTACCACCAGTGGTTTCTGCACACCTGAGGTTACTTATCTCGTCTGACCCGGCTCTTCCCAGGAAACCAGACTACAGCTGGCTCCAGCTCCTTCTAGTGCTGAGTCAGCCACCAAACAAACATCCTCCTCCTCCGCCACTCCACATCCTGATCTCTTAGAAGAGAAACATCGACTTATGATAAAACAGGCAGCCTAACAGAGGTAGCACGTCCACATTAACATCTGTCTGCCCCGCAAGACCCTGTGACCTCAGAGAAGACGTCCAAAGTCTAACAGTGAAGCTGCTGCAGCCTAAAAAGGAGGTGCAACAAAGGGTCAATATCAGGGATCGATAGAACAAATGCTCCATCACTCCACTGAGACAGGATAAGAGTCTTTGTCAGGGGGGACGCCTGTCAGGTCAGGACCTCACCGCCCCATTTAACCACAGGCTGACTCTTGTTGCTGTGTGACGTATAGTGCAATATGGGTCAGCTGGAGAAATATGGTATTGTTATTGCTGAGGCCAGAGTGCAGTCAGTCAACGAGAACGAAAACAGAGGCGACCCATCAGCGAGAGAATCACTGAGGATGCAAACAACTTGAAAGACCTGGCACACATCAGGTGTTTGTTTGCTTGAGACTCTTCAGGGAGCAGCATTATGTCATGATTTTTCCTCTCCCTTGCTTTTACAATATGCACGAGTCTCTGTTCTTGTCTTAAAAAGCTGCAAAATGCACAATATCATCTTTTCTTTGACAACAGAAGAGACAGAGCTGCCTTCAAGGTCACACTGTTTCTTCATAGCTGGAGCGGATACTACCATGGCTCCACACAAATATTCAATTTAGCAACATGAGTTTAATTTAATGATATATCATGTTGTTGTGTTCTGTTAGGAATCGTGCAATAAATAAATACAATGTCAAAATGCTTAAGTCAAAAGTAATTTTAAGGGTGGGAAAATGCTCCTCAAAATTAGGGGGAAAAACTAGAATACCATGTTTTCTCACCTGACAGTAAAATCAAGTGCATATAATTAAAACATGACTGTGTTATTACAAATAACTAGTTGTCAAAAGTATTCCAGTATCATCACAAACTCAGATTTCAAGCTGTTACCATGAATAAGGTAGGGCTGTATTGTAATGTGCCCTTGTTAATTAAAACGAGCATTTGTCAATAAAATAAAGACAATCTTGCGGTAGTAAAAGGCTTTCAGGCTACATAGTGTTAAGGACATCTCAATATAACTAATTTGAAGTGAATATATCCACATTCCACAGGCTGTCTCTTCCGATCTGAGAGGTTCATAGCTGTACTGAAAGCGGGTCTGGCAGAAGAGCACTGATGAACCATTACAGCAATGTGCATGTCCTATGCAGATAAAAATGCCTGATTTACGGCAGGACCGCGTCGTCAAATCGTTAGTTGCTCTATTAAAACCACCGGACCGTGACATTCCCAAACGTGTGCAGAGGTGCAGTCGGCGGATCCAAGGGTAACGTTAAAAAAATGCCCCGTGTTTGTCAAGCGATCGGGAGGACCGTCCGTTCTTACCTTTATATCGTGTGTCTTTATAATCCAATCACATAGTCCGTTATTGAAGCCATATCCGAGAGTAAATCCAGATTTCAGCGTAAAATTCAAAGTGTTAATTTATTATTTAAGTGGGTAATGCTCGTTCAGGCCAGAGCAGGGAGCCACACCGCAGAGGAGAAGGCGCAACTTGAAACTGACAGAGAGAGATCGGTCGAAACCATTACCACAAGGAGGGGGGGAGCGGGAAATTCTATAAATAACAATACTGTCCTGAAGCATCGCAAGCGAAAAAATATCACTGAAATTCCTGCTGAAAAATAGAGCAAATGATGACACAGTACGGTATATTGAAACAAAAGTGTGTCATGTTTCAATGTAGATGGATTTCTTTGAAAATATTCATTTAACACCCCCCACTGCTCCTTGGAGTGAGCCTGCGTGTTTTAACTCAGTTTAATCCGATTGGTCTCTTCCAACGTGACGCAGCACTACTGCTGCCTTCACATGGTGTCAGAAACATTAGAACTGCTTAACACAACAGGGCGAAGCGGGCGGGATTTCACACAATAGCCATATTTAAGAAATGATGTCAACATTTTAATTTGCTGTAAATTATTTCCAGATACCTTGTGTGCGATTATTCACCCTTTAAATATTCTTACTTTACTTGACAGGAGACATTTAGACAGGTTGTTGACAAAAACTGATGTACCTAAAGAAAGCTTAACGACAGACTAGATGATTATTACCAATGATAATTATTGCACAATGAGTGATAACAGTCAAGTCATTTCACCTAAATCAAATTCTTTAATCACTTTACGTCATGTCATGTTGGGGTTGAAATTAAAACAATGCATGGTTTGAGTCTACATTAGCTTAATTAAGTGTAAGTGTAATTCAATTAGCACAGTGTGTAGCTTTGCATTGCCTCTGTAACAGAAGTTTTGAAACCAGGGGAGAGTCTTGTATTTGGTTGCATGATATTCTTCACAAGCATTTTGTTGTGTCTGTCTGCAGTGTCTTCTCAACTGTTTGGAATCCTGAAAAATATAATTACATAATATATAATTCCCATTTAATTCCAAATCTCATTTGTTTGTTTTCCGACAAAGCGCAGACGTGGACTGTGCCGTGGCTTCAGAGGGGCTGAAGTTTGCCTTAGTGGAAAACCACTCAAGATTACAACTTGGGAAAATTATAACTTTCAAACAATCGCTTTCAAATGGAGGGACATCACATGGAAAACAGTATGGAGAGTGTTTGGCTGCTTCCCACAGACAGAAATATGCATCACTGATACACTGCTTTGTTCAGTCTCAATCAGAACACAATCCAAGACTTGTGCTCATACTACAAGAGCATATTGTAAACGTAAACAGCTGAGCAATCCAGACTGCAAATCCAAACGACCTATAACAAGCTGATTAAACTACTGTAAATCTCTTGGTTGAGTCAAAAGAAAAAACAATGAAATGCCAACCATAGCTTCTAACACCCACTCAAATGTCGAAGTCACTGCTGTCTGAATGTGCCACAGCTGACAACTAAATGTGACTTTAAAGTTCATCCACTCAGAATTAGGCGTCTATCCATATTCTGCACTTAGTGCTGGAAGGAAGAACCCTCTGCTACTATCAGTACTATCTGCACATTACAGGGCCGGTCTGTCCCTCTCAAGCATCCAGCAAGGCAGACACATTCCTCACCTCCTGTCACCTCCCGTCACTGCACAGATAGACAGGTGTGGCTGGTTTCTGAGCGACACATTACATCACATTACATTAGTAATCTCTCTCAAACACGCAGTGTAAACCTCAACTTCAATAAAGCCACGTGGAAGGTCGAGCTCTACGTCATTGTTTTTGTTACTTCGACAGGCGGCACATGACTTGACTAAGTGATTTAAAAAGTGTTCAGTGCGAACATGTGTTCTTACTTATTGTACAAGAGGGGAAAGTGCAGGAGGGGACATTATTTGGAATTATAGATTAGAGAGAAAAACAGGCATAATGTCAGACAGATTATTATTGAGAGGTCATACAGGATTGCTTCTGCAGATAATCATTAGTGTATCTCCAGACATGCTTATTATGAAGGTAACGTAATGCTTTGTTTTTGGGTGGTAAAAAGAAACATTTAACTTCCTCCTGTAGCGTACTGTGAATTAGGCCCCTTTACTGCTGCATACCAGTGTAAGTGCATAATCGCTCCATAATTTATTGTAACTCAAAACAATGATTTCCTCACTTTATCATTAAAGACACATTCACTGAGTTGGAAGACGAAAAATCATTTCTGCAATTCAGGTTATGAGCATCATAAAAATGCAGCACCTCCTTATGTAACTGAGAACATGAACATTGCATCACATCTCTCGCATGTTATTGCGATGCTGATATGAGGTTCAGAGCTACACTAATTAAAAACAGCAACATGGAGACTGTGAGAGGAGAGGAAAGCCGGCTGTCTGCACCACCACAAGGACATTCATATGAGGTCTCAAATCAGAACAAGCTGCCCTAGATGCATTTCACTGATTAGCTAATTAAACAAGCCACAGGGGGATGCAGGATTTCAACCGGGTCTGCTCGAGTGGAAATGGAGACAGAGAAAGAGGAAGACAGACTTGTAGCAGGACGTCACACTGTCCAATCACAATACATGAGAGAGAGTTTCAGCACATTATGAAACCGCCTCTTGTGGCACTGAGCACCTTTATTCCCACCACGCCTCTGAGGTTTGTCATCAGCATTCACTGAGGATCAGACGAGGCTGACTGAAGCACGCACACAAAGAGATGTCTACTAAAGGTGAGGCACGGTGCACACATTAACAACACAACAAAGGAACTACACATGATGTCATCCTGGAGATCTTCAAAGGCATCTGCCATATCACATTATTAAACAGAGAGGACAATGAACAGCATCAGATCTCCATTCATTCAGCTGGGATGCAGCCCATGAAAGAGGACAATAAAGGTAAAGTACTCACTGTTCAGAGGGAAGACAGGAACAAGCTGCAGCTCCACAAGGTATTCCTCAGCCTGGGGTTTGTTCTCTTTATTTTCTCCCTCCCTTTCCCTGTCTCTCTCTGCCTCTCCTCCCGCCTTCTCCCCCTCTCTTCTCACCACAGCAAGATGCTGCCTGGACCACTGCTCGCTGCCATGGTAACCAAGACTGGGGGGATCATCACGTGACCGTTTCTCTCTGGGAGCTGATTGGTCGTGCGCATGAAAGTGAGGAGGGAGGGATGGGGCTGGTGGGGGGAGTGATGTCACATGCCCGCCGGTTCCCAAATGGGAGGGATCCTCACTCAGGCCGCCTGCAAGCACACACAGACACAATGGGCGTCTTTTTAAGGTGGGGTTAAGATGGAGAGGAGCTTTTAGACAGTCAAGGAGGATTAGACTTGAATGACTGGCAGGACTTCTGATCTGAGATGTAAAGCTATGATGCTGCTGCTGCCTTTAAAATGTGCTTTAGAGGCCAGGATGCAGAAATAACACGTGTTATGAGTCATATGAGGGCAACTGGACCCACTTCAACCTCCCCTGCAGGGGCGGCAGGGAGGTACAGCCCTGCAGAAACCAGACAGATGTCTTGCTGCATGTATTCGCACAATAATATTCATACAGCACACAAAGGCAAACATTCAATCTGTTTTAGAGTCACTGCGACACACAAGTCAGATTCTGTCTGCTGTTTCTGCTCCTGCAACTCAACGACCTTTGTATATTTTCTGAATTAAGAGATCATATAAAAAAGCATACCTGGCTTTAAGTGCAGTTATAAAAACACAGAAACTAACACAGCGCCATGGGCATGTGCTAACAGCCTCTGTGCCATAATTGCATAATGATAAGCATCCTGCTGTCATACGTTTAACCAGCGTTTTACAGACTTGAAAGTCGAGGATAAACTTGGCTGGGAGCGGAGGCAGTGAAAGCGACATTTAGCTGCTGAGTGAAAGAGAAAAAAAAAACTTTCCATGTTCATCGAGGCAATAAAAGATTTCAGAAAAAGCGCTTGTGTGTTTTACGGCCCGTTTGAGTGAAAGTAGGTCTCTGTCAATTTCACGCTCGTTCCCAATGATGACATGAGTAATCTTGGTCCAGGCTTGTTGTCCAGACTGTTGTGTAAGGCTCTGGGATTGAGCCAGCTCAGCCCGAGATGAGAAATGTTCTTTCTCTGGCAGAGTCTAATGTTGATGTCATGTGTCGCCTTTAAGCAACGCAGAAATATGTCCTGCATGGATACAGAACTAAAAATAAGTGGTCATCTATCAGTTTTTGCCCTTTCTTTTTACGGAGCAAATAGAGAGTTGGTTTTGTGTGCTGCGCGCCGCTTTCTTTTCCTACAGGACAGAAATAGATCCTGACATTTGGACACTTTACTCAGCTGGACATGGACAAAAACTCAGACACCTGCTGTCTTTGGGTGTGTCGTTTTATTCACACGTCAGTCAAGAAACACACACCTTTCCCCAGCCAACGCCGAGGATCTTACGCCTGTGGGTTTAAAACAAGTTGCTATTTTTGCTTTCTTTAATGTGTGTTATGTTCTACTTTCTACTATAGTACTACTGTAGTAGAAAGGCTGTCCAGATTCGTCAGACATGTAGCTCAAACATCCTGCTCAGAAGGGTTATGCATTATGCAGACATTTCCCCCCTAATGCTATAACTGGGCAGTGAGCCTTATTAATAAAACATGCACCTCTGTCTCCAGAGCCATCGGTGTCTCTACACCCAGAGACCCTGCACACGTAAAGGTGTTCTCCTACTTTCTAAGACTTTCTGAGGATGCAAGTGTCGTTTTGATATTAATATGTTGTTTTATTTTGGTAAACTTTCTCAAAACCTGTGTGTAATATTCTTTGCTATACAGTTAATGTGATAGGATATGTCTATGTACCATCAACCGTGCACGAGTAAGTGAACATTATTATATATACAGTTCAGGGTTACCTGTTGTAGGGGGGGCTTTAATTAACGAAACACAAAAGGCACGTGAGTGACGAAGCTGTGAATTCCCGCCAAATGTTGGAAAGTTTCTGTCACGGTAAGACGTGCTGTGATGCTCTCTCCCGGTCTGAATCAAACAACCAATCAGGGTTAGCTTTCCACATAACTGGCCAATCACAGCGACTCTGTACAAACTAGCATCATCTTCCATGTGGCTTGTGTCACCAGCGTGCACACAGAGGTTGTGTCAGTCAGGAGCTATGGCAACTTGTGATACATTTCATGAACCTCCTTTTCCGACATAGACTGCTAAAGAAGCAGAAAGAAGGACGAGCTTGGAGGAGAAAAAAAGCTCCAAAGAGAACGCTGAATAAAAAGAGGGATCAGACGAGTGGGAGCGTGAGGGGCTGAAGAGTGATGCAGAGTTCACCCTGTTCCTTCTTGACAGGTAACGGTAGATCTTATTGTAACAACTAGAGGTAAAAAAGTGGTCCACACCAAGAATCACAACTATAATGATTTGGAAAAAGCAGAATCTCTCCTCTCTCTCTCTCTCTCTTTGGTTTGGTTTGGCTGCATAGAGACGCACCGCACTGGTGTAGCGGAATGATACAGAGAGGTGGAAGGTTTGTTCCACTGGAATGTTCATGTTGCTTACTGCCACTTTAAACTGTATAAAATGTAACTTTAAAGTTTTATTAACATGTACATGACTTTTGACAGGGATTTTGGCCGGTGAAAACGGACTTTAAACTGTTAAATATGTGGGAGAGTTATCTCATGTTCATATCAGCTGTGTCCCAATCCGGTGGCCGCAGCCTTCGCAGGCCGATTGCGTCACAGAAGCGGCTGCCCCAATTCAAAGGCTCCTTCAGATGCGGCTGACAAATGCGTCCTCCGTTTCCCCGGCCGCGAAGGATCCATCAGGTGCATCCTTCGTGGCCCACCATATCGCAAGATGCATTGTGCGCTAATTCAAAGGAAATGGTGGACTTTTAAACGGCCGAGGAATACACTTTAAAATGTAAACGTTTTTGGTTTCAACTTAATCGAATAGCAAGTGTTACACATGTTTAAGAAAACCAAAGGGCCCTTGAAACAAATTATCTTTAAAATAAGACATTAGGTTACGCGACGTAAGTTATGCTAGCTTGTTAGCCCACTAGCTAACTATTGCTAGGCGACAGGAGCGGTGTTTGGTGACGCAAGGGTAGACCAGACCATCTCATTTCAGTTCGACCTTAACGGTCTCTGCAGGCTATAGCTGTGTCCTAATCTAGCTGTCGCAGCCTTTGAAGGCTGTATTTGAAGGCCGATTGCATCACAGAAGCACGTCGAAGGCTGTCGCAATTCAAAGGCTCCTTCAAATGCGGCCGACAAATGCGTTCTCCGTTTCCCTGGCCGCGAAGGATCCATCCGGTGCATCCTTCGCGGCCCACCGTATCCCAAGATGCATTGCACGCTAATTCAAACCAAATGCCGGACTTTTAAATGGCCGAGGAATACACTTAAAGATGTCAAAGTTTTTACAGTGTTACACATGTTTAAGAAAACGAAAGGGCCCTTGAAACAAATTATCTTCAAAATAAGACCAAGTTACGCAACGTTAGTTATGCTAGCTAGTTAGCCGGCTAGCCTGTTGCTAGGCGACAGGAGTGGCGTTTGGTGACACAAGGGTAGACCAGACCATCTAATTTCAGTTTGGCTTTAACGGTCTACGCAGGTTACAAATGGAGCATCCTCCGTGGACCGCCTCCTTAGAAGGCTGCAGCCCGTGGATTGGGACACAGCTGCTGTCTGACTCGCTGTAGGAGACGGAGAGCCTGCCACTGCCACAGTATGTGTGTTAATTGTGCCCTGTGCTGCTTTCATAGATGCCTTATGAACTTAAAATGTTGTTTGTTACATTGTTATGTATTTTATAAGCGTGAATTAGTGACCTTAAAAAATGAAAACAACTTTTACTTAACTTAATTTTGAGATGTGTTTTATGTCAGTACAAATCATTTATATTTACCCATTGTCTCCTTTTTTCTCCACAGTACACACATCTGTTTTTCTAATGCGCATATTTTTTAATTTACAGTATTTTGTTGCATTTATATTTTAAGACACTCTGTAACACTCACACTGTGATGGAGACAGAAAACACTCATTCTTGGTGCAGCAGCACAGCATGTCTGCCTGCATGCGTGCATGGTGGTCTGAGTTATGACAGACTTTTGGCTGCATTAAACTTGTGACAGGACTGACACAACATGACAGCACATAGGCCACAGATAATGAATCCCAGCCACAGAGAACATCATGTCAGTGAATGCCCCATATTCAGACTGTCACTGCCTTTTTTCATAGCACACCCTCTCTGCCCTCTCTGTGAGCATGAATAGGTGAAGGCGATGATGAGAGAAGTCATCCTAATAGGTGATCTCATCATGTTCATGGCCCGTCATCAGGAGCTGTTACGGGCCAGTGAGCACCGGGCTGCAGAGGAGGAGGAGAGAGGGGGACAGAGGAGGAGGTGAATCTGTGGAGCAGCGTTACAGCATCTGACTAGTCCCACTTGTAAGCATAAGCCCAAAACGTTCCCCAGCCAGGTGTTGAGTGTT
Source organism: Semicossyphus pulcher (assembly GCF_022749685.1). Taxonomy (NCBI): domain Eukaryota; kingdom Metazoa; phylum Chordata; class Actinopteri; order Labriformes; family Labridae; genus Semicossyphus; species Semicossyphus pulcher. Next base: position 28,042,881 of record NW_027211759.1, on the reverse strand, counting down.
TTTACTTTTTTCTACCGACAATTTTTCTCATGTTTATTTATTGTATCAAACAGAACCTGAGAACGCTGCCTGGTAACTGTGATATCAATGCCTCAACAATGAAAGCAAAGGTTCAAATAACATACTGCTGCTGCATTACCGATTTACACAAAGGACAAGAGAATTTGGGTCAGTTGGTGCAACATTTAAAGGGTTTCAAAAGGATAAAATATAAATAACAGCCTTCATCACACATAGGAAACCTGCTGTTACCCTGCTGGCTCTGCTGTACAGACTCGTTTCTCCTCTGTTACGTCTCCGTTACTACCTCCAATGCAGGCTCAGAGGCGACAAGACTTCGCCCCATCATTCAGCGTCCGTGCGTTTTACATTGAAGACGAGATGTAACAGAGGCGTCTTGAACTGGCAGTGTAAAAGCGGCTAAAGAAGGCTAACCATGCTAGCAGCTCTGTAGGTGTGTAATTGTACTCTGCTTGGAGCTAAATGCTAGCATCAGCAAGCAAGCATAATGTAAATGACCATTTTGACAAGCTGTTGTGCCTCAGGTCCATCATTTTTATCACCATCTTAGACAGTATTAGCATGCTATTCTTTGTCTATTAGCATTAAACGTGGCAACAAAGGCTGGCAGGCAAAAGAGTACAATCATAAGTCGAGTAGACTACTCTTTTCCCGCCGAAATTAGCGCAGGTTTTTTTAAACCCCCGAAAACCCGCTTATGGATGCCGATTGTCTCTTTTCCCATTGCCAGTGGAGTTTACTCCTGTTGGTCTCATTTCTCCTGTTCATTCTGTCTATTTATCAAACTTGGCACAAACAAATTTGGCGGGTGGAATTTGTAGGTGAGATAACAAGAAGTCGCTGAAGTTACCGAGGGAGCATAGAATCGCGCCTGAAAGGGGGCGGAGATTAGCATGTCGACACGGTTTTGTGTTCCCATCAATGCCGATCAGAGCTGGGGCGATAATTACCCCGGGCCGAATACCGATTGTAACCTTTCCCATGGGATGTTAGCGAGTTTTTTTGACCAATGGGAAAGTGACTCAAGTGGCGTGTTTGTTCAATTCTTGCCCTTTTGCTGTTAACGTAGTCTCACAATGACCCTTTGGTGCTCATTGTTCATGTCTTTTTTACTAAAACAAACCACCTGTGAAACCCGTCAAAGCACTATTGAAAGCAAATTCTCGTTACAAATCAGTGTTTCCCAGACGCTCTTTTGATGTTTAGCTTGACTGTGGGTCAAGCTTTCGATTACTTTAGCTCACAAGCTGACTTGAATCGTTCATCTGGTTAAACATACATATAATACAGTATAATAATAAAAGGTCATGTGACTTGACACACACACAAGGGTCAGTGTGCAAAACTTGTTTGTCAGTGCTCTGCTTGTTTGGTTCCTTAAGTGTCGTCGTTCACCAGAACTTTTCCTCTTGTTAAACTTCGCAGACGTCTCCTCTTCTCCAAAAGAAGTAGTTTGAGGTTAAAAATCTGTTTCTCTCCCTCGCTCTTTAAATGGGCTAGCTTGGCTTGGAGCTGAGGTTGGTCTATTATAAAAGAAGAGAAAACAGAAGAATTTTAGCCTGTTTTCTTGCTGCTTAATGATTAGCATCATAAACAGGCATCAGAAGTTTTGGTCTCAGGTGACCATCATGCATTTAACATCTGAGTACTGAAACACAAGAAAGAGTTGATCTTGAGCTTCACTAATGTATCTGATATTTAGATATGAGCACACAGCAGAGACAGGTCACTGACGCAGGCACAGCATGTACAGCTCATATAGGAGGTAATTGTTTAAATCCACAGATAAACAGTTCGAGCGCTGCAGTCCAAACAAGCTATAATGAAACAGGTCTTCCCAGAATCACACAGTATTTTAGGCTACATGGATCTATCCAGAGCTGTAACAGGAACATTTAATTTCCTCCAGAGTGATGAGCACTAACCCTGTGCAAACACGACATAAATCAGCTCCAGTCGGCCGCCCCTGAGCATGATGGGTAAAGGGAGAAATGAAGACACGGAGAGGTTCCTGAGTGAGGAAGCAGGGGGTCCGACTGAGGACTCAAAGACAGTGGACATAAGAGAGTGAGTGCAAAGACTGCAGCCAACAGAGGCCCAGGAGAAAACGGGCAGACAAGGAGGTGAAGTTTCAGGAGGTCTGGCTGTGTCTGTGGTCAGTCTGAGCTCGTCTAAATTTAACTGTGTGTGAGGAGACCGGCTGGAACAGCAGCAGTGGTCAGGAAGCACACACACACTCCTCACACTGCTGGCGCTTTACTGCGTCCATGAACTGCTGCCGTGCTGGGTTATAAATCCAAACCTTTCCTAGAAGTTAAAGAGGTCAAAAGTCACGGCTGTGTGACCCATTGTCCCCGACCTCATCCTGACCTCATCTAAGTTTGGCTGCGAAGGGTTAAAGGTAAACCGCTACTAGATTATTTTTCACAGAACATTTATTTTAAACAAAGTGGAGAAAATAGTCACCAATTCTCAGAATTCAATACCAACATTTCAATCTCATTAACCTCTCGTGGTAAATATCCACAAACAATTAAGTTTTACTTGGTTTGTGAGATCATATCTGTAATGGTTGTGTTGGGTTTGTGCAGAATTGTAACAGCTTTTATACGTCTAACGGACCAAATAAAGCTGGATTTTAAATGTTTTTTTGCTCAAAGCTTTGAGGAACTTGGATTTTGAATCAAACTGCCACGTTTCTGGTTGAAACAAAAAGGGAGGAGAGGACCCAGGTGCAGAGATGAAAAAAAAATTAGTTTAATAAACAGAAAGGTTAAGAACAAAGACAAAGCAAAATCCAACAGAAGGTCCAACGGTAAATCCAAAACAAGGAACAACATGAGGGGAAAACAAAGAGACCCAAAATCAAACTAATAAAATCCACTAGAAAAAACAATAACGGTCTACAATAACTACAATAACGGTCTCACAAAATTTCCGGACAAAAGACGATGACGAACTGACAGCCATGGGAGCACGGAGACTAAATAAACTTAAGAGGTGAGGCTAATCAGACACAGGTGAGGGGCAGGTGAAAACTATAAGGGCAGGGCACATAATCAAACAACAGGGAGACACACAAAGGCAGGAAGTGGACCAACACGAGAGACAAGGTGACAAAGTAAAACAGGAAATGATCTAACCAATGAAACACAAATGAAATACAACTAAACAAGACTAAATCATGACAAGAACACAGAATAAACTAAATGCAAAACTAAACAATGAGAACAAACGACAACAACAGACAAAGTGACAAGGCAAAACAGGAAACAATATCTGAACCTCGAAATACAAATCAAAAACACAACTAAACTAGAATAACTCATGACAGTTACGATTAAAAATCTGATCCTGCCGTCTTTTAACTCGACGGTATCATTCACTGTCAATCTTTATGTGGAAAATGTAAACAAAGGTTGTTTCCTGTAGCATGCGGTTTTTCTCCCCATCTGACACTGACCTGGAGGCAGCGGTTACAGACATTAAAAAGTAATATATAGAAATGATCTTCTTCCTGATGGACTTTTTTGGATTTAGTAGATCTTTGTGAAGCCATCAGTTTTAATTTCAGTCTATTTCATCCATCCATTATCTATACCACTTACTGCTGTTCAGGGTCGTGGGGAGGTTGGAGCCTATCCCAGCTGTCACTGGGCGAGAGGCGGGGTTACACCTGGACCAATCGCCAGTCAATTACAGGGCTGACACATAGAGACATGCAACATGCAAACTCCACACAGAAAGGCCCCTGAACTGGGATTTGAAGCAGGAACCTTCTAGCTGTGAGATGACAGCGCTAACCACTACACCACCGTGCAGCCCTCTCATAATAATGATTCTTCACAAAGGCAGCAAAATAAAACAGACGGCAACACAGCTCAGGCAAAAATGAGTAAACAACAAATATTATAGTTTATTTCATAACCAGCTAAAGGCACACAGAAGCTTAAACAAATCCATTAATATATTAATATATTTCATTTGTCATCTTACAACATTCACTTTTCCAAAAGAACACTTTCCTGAAATTTGTAGTTCAGAGAAAACAGACTCACCTCCCACAGCTCAGTTTGAAGACACTCTAATTCACGTATCAAATCTGCGTCCCGCAGCGACACAGTGAGATCAGGACAGCCGTGAGTGGGCTTTGGAGGATTTCTGATGCACTCTCTCAGCACCTGTACAAACAGGTAACACAGGAAGGCTACACAGCAGCTTGATACCTCTCAGTGTGGAACACACTAAAGGGCACTGGTGTGGTTTGTGTCTGAGTGACTTTGAGCCAATTTTCTATCTACAGAAATCCAAGGACTCACCTGGACTAACTGTTCCCTGACCGGCAGCCCGCTTCAGATCACCACACTCACCCTTGGGCTGGCACTAACAAAGCTTTAAACATGGTCACACACGACCACAGTTTCTTCCTGTTCTGGCCAGTATAAGAATCCAGAGCCCTGTTAGCTCAAATGTTTTCATTTTAGCCCATAGTATCTTCTCACACATGCACAGGAAGAAGCAGTAAGTGAAGGTGTTAGTGCTGCACATTAAGACCCTTATCACACATTAAACCCACTGTTTTATTTAATGGCTGTTACAGTTTGATGGATTCATACTGTTTGCCTCGTCTACAGACAGTAATCTCAATGTATCTTAATTTAAAGGGATCATCCATCAAACCATGAAGGTAATACACTGGCAGAGTAATGGCAGTCAGACACAGTACAGCATGGATATGGGTAATTGCTTTTAAATCCGTAGAACTAGATGGTTTAATAATTGAATTACCACAAGGTTGTTCTGTATCCAGGCATGAGTGTTTACTTGATGGTTCAGTTTGTTGTCTTGATCTAAACCATGATGGCTGTGTGTAAATCAAAGTGCTGTACAACAGAGAGCCTTTCTATGTTAACCTCATTAAAAACTTAAGTTATGATAACAGGTCCAGTTATGGAATAATGACATTTATTAACCCAAGCTCACATGTTTCAAAAGGAACTTTAATTTATGATATATTCACAAGTGAGATTTATTACTGCACATTGGTCTGGTCGTATGGATCATCGACACAACCTTCTGCTCAAAATATAAAAATAATAAGGAAACTTAGTTTTGATAAAGTTGCAGAAACAGGAGGTGAGCAACAAGTTGATGTTGTTTTTGAATAAAAAGTGACACCTTAAAAATCTGCGGATTCATCCTCACAGGCCTGGTCAGTCCCTCAAGGATTTCCTGGACATTTTCTGTGATTTTTTCGGCCAAAACTGTATGATTTTTAAAAAGTTGCAATCGAAGTTGTAAACTCTATTTATAGATTCTACATAGAAATGTAGAATTGTATGTAATATTGACCAGTCACGTATCAGCAGGCTGCAGTGTATGCAGGAAAAACAGTCCATGTGGAGAGCAAAAACATCCCGGTCCCATCAGCATCATCTGACAACAATTGACCTTCTTATTAATCTCTATAAACAGACATCTGCAGCAAGTTCAGCGACAATCTGTTCTAGATCTAAAATTCTTACTTACTAATAATTAACACTTGCTGTGTCATGAAAGCCCTTCAACTTTTAGATTTCCTGATTTCCTTGAATGTATCAGAAATGATGGCTCCGCCCTCCGTCTCATGTTAAAGTAGTTTACTTCTCCTCTTGAGGACAGACCTGACAAAGCTTCTTGTTGACGTGTTCCTAATCTGCATTTTTTTCTGTTTAACACATGACACATCCACTGTGAGCCACTGGGACAAACGCTCCAATAAAGCCATCTATTGGCTGAGCGAGTCTTCTGACATCACTTCTGGTTGATTTTAGTGTCAAGACTCCAAATAAGATGTGTTCGAATTGAATGACACTAAAGTCAATAGCCATGAAATGCTCATTTATCACTGCACGTGCACATTCAAGCGAGAATCTACATTATTACATTTACGCTGTTCTACTTGTTATTTCAGCTGCTGCAGCAGTATGACACAATGCAAGAGACAGGAGGATTATTATCTCACTGTGCAAACAGTCTTTGAGATCAGCGATGACACAAACATCAGTGACAGTACAGTAAAAGATGCCCTCAGACCTCATGGGATCAATATATTATTATCAAAGAATTGAGTATCGTGATCTACATGATTACAGCACTCATTGGTCAAATTTGCGGAAAAGTTGCCAAACAGTTGGTTGAATTCCCGTGAATTCCCAGGAACTCACGCAATGTGTAGATTGTAATAGGTGCATTCATACTTGCTGTGTTCTCCATTTGAGACATCGTTGTGTTCACTAAAAATCATTGTGTAACACAAATGCAATGTGTTAGCATGTAACAGTGGATTGTTTTGACCTATAGTTTTCCACTCATGGTAACAGTAACACATCATTGCATCGGTGCTGTATTGACCCAAGCTTGGTCAATATTTACCTAGAGATTTAGTGATGACAGTATGGCAAATACTGTATGCACACATGTACACCTGGTCAATCACAACCCATTGTTATTCATGTGATCATTTCTAATCATTCAGTTAAGCAGTGCTTAGCAGTTAATGTAGATAATATGTATAAAAATGTTCTGACTTAGTATCACAAAGCTGCTTTTAATACACTGTTTTAATGGGAATTCTGCACATTACAAAGCTAAGTGCCGTCATGGTTACCTGCCAAGCAAAGTAAGAGGGTGCAATTAAGTAGTCACCTTATCAAACCAAATACTGACTTTAAACAGAGTGTCCTTGGGACCAGACCAGAATTTTAATTATACTCCTATGCTCTGCGCTGTAAAGGTGCCCTCTTTCCTCTGTCTCTCTCTCTCTCTCTCTCTCTCTTTCTTTCTCTCTTCTGCCCCCTTTCCCATGTCCTCCCTCCCTCCCTTCTATTCCCGAAATGACAGTGAAACTGCTGCAGCCTCATCAGACTGTTTCTCTGCCAGCAGGCGCTGACTGTAATCTGTAGTCAGTAAACACAGTCCTGAGCAAAGCTTTCAGTGCAGTCAGAGACAATGCAGAGCTCAGCTGCAGTTTACACCATGACCTCAGAGCTCAGTACAAATCACTGCTCACTGACAGCACAGACAGGCAGCTCTGCAGGAGGATTGTGTCCTTCTGCAATCAAATACTTGAGCTTTATAAGGCAACGTAAGCTGAGCTGAAGTCCTGTTTTCTCATTCTGCATCAGAGCTGAAATGTGCTTGACCCCAACTTGACCTTGACTTATAATGTGAAAACCGATCCAGCCTGTGCTGTTTATCTTACATTAAGTTTGGGCTTTTTCAGCTCCAACTTTGCATTTTAATTGCAGCTCATATGGGCAGATGTTGACTCAGTAATTCCACAGCAGGCTGAGGTCATGGTTTCAGTCCAGCCTTGAACTCGATAAGAGGCGGCCATGATGTTCTGCACCTTTCACAATGGGTCTGTGCACAAACACAGCCTCAGCACAGAAACCAAACACCTCTCTGGATTCACATGGAGACAAACACGTGGATGCAACACATACTTATTCCTGCACAACCAATACGTCAGCACATAAACACAGAGACACATTTCAATGCTTGGTTTATAGCAGGAGGCTGATTTCACAACAAAAGCAGCTCTTGTCTTACCTTTGCAGAGACATGAAGAAGAAACATTAACACTGTATTTACATAATTGGCTGGGCTGATGCGATCCTACTTAACTCCTGCCAAATTACATCAGTTCAATAATAATATTCCAGATATTTGTGTTAAGTGCGAACAGTTTAAAGGCACACTATTTCACTGCATGTGGGATTGCAAAGAGATTGCAACTTTTTGGTGGGAGATTTCACAAATAATACATAAAATGTTAGCTGTAAAGCTACCCCTTGATCCTAAAATGTTTATTTTAGGGTTATATCCTCCCACCCTAGTCATTTCAAGAAATAAACTAATTCTTATGAATATGTGTTTACTCCAAGCAAAACGTTCAATTGCCTTATCCTGGAAGAATACTCAAAGGCCACAGGTGGGCCAGTGGCTTAGAGAAATGAGTCATTGTTACGCTATGGAGAAGATAACTTATATCCTGAAAAGGAAAGGTGAAACCTTTGAAAAAATTTGGGGCCCTTTCACCCATCTACTGGGGAATGTTAGTGTGTCAGGTCTGCTACAAAGGGATGTCACTATGAATCCATGAGAGATCTGGCCAACAGCTGTGGGGGACTGCACATGATCATTGACTTCTCTTTCCCTTTTTCTCTCCCCCAGATATGGCAAAGATTTTGAATTTTTGATAAACAATGAACAATAAGCAAATAAAATTACATTTAAAAATGAATAACTGGAACAGATCCATTCTGCCGGTGATCGTCTGTGGTCCGTTTTTTAAAGTACCTCTAGTGATGTGATTATGTGCGTTGCCTGGGAAATTGTTGTCCCTGCCCCAAAATGTATTTTTTTTTATTTTATTTTTTATTTTATTTTTTTGGTTTTTAATTTAATTTGATTTATTTTTTGTCTGTCTATTTGTCTGTTTCTTCATCTTCATTTCAAGTTTTTATGTTTTTGTCGTTATTATTATTCTTATTTGTTGTTTTGTCCTTTCTATGCCTATTATTCACGCTGTTGATATAAAGTTTGTGTAAGGTATATATTATGCATAGGATATGTCGTATAACTATGTTGTTAAAAGGAAATAAACATATTGTTAAAAAAAAAACACTGTATTTACCTTCTGTAGCTCTTATCAGCAGTCCTTTTTAACTTCTCAATAATAATTGTGACCTACATCAGAGACAATCAGTTGCAAGAAGTTCCTGTTCTGATGATTTTCTCTCTCTGTGCTGCATGTCTTCAAAACTGCCTCCTGCTGTCAGCCCTCAGGCTCTGAGTCACTGTCAGGGAGTTAATAACACAACAGGATGTGTCTGCGTGAGGGAGAGGGATGGATGGTTCACTTATTTGAAGTGCACGTGGAGCCTTGGGTAAATTGTAGCCTGAACAAAATGTGAGCAATAAACCAAAGTAAAAAGATTGCGACACGCCTGACACAGTAAGAACATGCAGCAGGAGTGCAGATGTTTTACTCCCTGCTATATTATTGACGGGTTTAGGTTAATGGAGCAAGTGAGAAGTGACAGGATGAATGGAGCTGTCAATGACTCCGCTTACAGGGCTTCTAACACAATTCATTACTCGTGCCAACATATTGATCAGTTATTTGCTCTGGTGCAGATACTCAGGTGTCACTCTTTCTCGTGGTTTGTAATTATGATCACATCAAAGCAGCTGTGAGAAAATTGGATTTTGGCTGCCCCTGAGGACAAAGCGGTACATGTTATATCTTTGCTGATCCCGTTCTGAACATGTGTTGTCCCCTCCTGTTTCCTTTTAACTGTTAGACTTACAAATCCTACAGAGGAAAATGGAAACACAGGTGACAGCAGTGACAGGCATAAGAAATACATACGACATTGCTTATGTAGGCCATAGAGAGATATCAGTATTACATTTAGATTGTTTCATAGCCAGTTAAAAACTTGTAATAGACCATATTCACATGGCAGCCATGTTTCTCTGAGGGTGGGAAGCTCCATTGCTATTTTAATGTCATAGGCTTCTGCTGTGTTCCAGGTTTTAAGTCTTTAAGGTAGTGAATCACCTAATTGTTTTCATTTTACCACTTCCAAAATGATAACGGAAAAGACAAAGGATGGTGAACACCTGGAGGGACATCGGGCCATATTTCACGTTCAAAGAGCATGTTTGATTACCCGTGAGCTACCACAGACAACTGCTAATGTCAGCATTCATCCATCTCTAAGGCTAACATTGCTATAAGCTAGTTATTAACTCCTTTCCTATCAAATCTTATAACACTCAAACTGTAACGTTGACATTAAGCCACTGACTTACTAACAATTATATTAGCTAGGAAGTAGCTGGATGCTAACATTAGCTTTTGTCCAAAGGTGGCCATTAGCAAATATGTTCTTTAAATTTGAAAAATGGCCATTATCATATAAACTGTAACGTTAGCATTAAGCCACTTCTTAGCGGAAAGCTAACTTTAGCAGTTGTCAGATGGTGGTTAATGGGTTACCAACAAGTTGTTTTACACGGACATGGCCTTTCCTGTTTCGTCCATATCTTATAAAACTATGAAATTGTAGCATTCAGCCACCTCCTAGCTAACAGTTATATTTGTTAGGATGTAACTGAATTCTAATATTACCTGTTGTCAGATGATGTCTAATGTTACCAAATGCGTATGGTGTTTTAATTTGAAATATGGCCTTTCCTGTCATATTATCTAACACCATCAAACGGCAATGTTAACATTCAGCCACTTCATTTCATTCAGCCACCGAGCTAACAATTATATTAGCTAGGAAGAAGCTGAATGCTATCATTAGCTGTTGTCAGCTGGTGGCTAATGGGTTACTAAATATGTTGTTGTAACTTATATGTCCTTTCCTATCATATCATCTAATGCTATCAAACTGTAGCCTAACCTTAGCAAAGCCACTTCCTAGCTAACAATTAATTTAGCTAGGAAGTAACTGAATGCTAACATTAGCTCGTCAGATGGTGGTTAATGGGTTACCAAAATGTTGTTTTAACTTGAAATGGCCTTTCCTGTCACATCTTATCGCATCAAAGTATAATGTTAGCATAAAGCCATTTCCTAGCTATTAATTGTATTAAATAGGATATAACTGAATGCTAATATTAGCTGATGACAGATGGTGGGTAATTACGCAGTATGTTGTTTTAACTTAAAATAAAGCCTTTCCTATTATATCATCAGGCACTATCAAACTGTAACGTTAGCATTCAGTTACTGACTAGACAACGGTTATATTAGCAAGGAAGTTGCTGAATGCTAACATTAGCTGTTGTCAGATGTGAATATGGTGTACAGTAGTTTTAAGCTTGTATTTGATCATAAACTTCTGCTGTGTTGTCTGAGTTATTTAATGCATTACTTTGAGGTATAGCATATTGCAAAATAAGGATTAAAATAAATCTAAAATAATTTTCAGACAGAAAAATAGTAAAGAAAGGAAAAGAAGTAAGATGCCGACTCCAGTCCTCTCTTTTTCCCACTGCTCAGCTCTCTAAATTCTCACACTCCCTCTTATCGAACCAGATCGCTGCCCTCTGTGTCGATGGAAAAGAGCAAACGCACAACTATCGTCTGCAGCTGTTCAAATATTGTGACATGTGATCTGTGGCTGGCACAAAGAGCGCTTGTCATGAACGACTGGGACACAAAGACTGGGAGAACGGGGAGCTCATCTCTGCAGCCAGTCCCCACCTCTCCACTGACACACACACACACACACACACACACACACACACACACACACGGCATTGTATTAATTGTGCATTCTGCTACACTTCCTGCAGCGCTCTTGTCTCTGCACTCTGAGAAATAGCCACACATGCAGAAACTCTGCACATGCTCAGTGTCGACTGAAGCCTCTTTACCGCCCACAATCATGTAAAGCAAACATTGCAATCAGCGTTATCTACATAAACCATGTGTTGAATAAACATGACGCTGAGTGGCTGTTTTAACAGAAATCTTATCACAGGAAGGCAGATGATTGAATTCCTTATCTTATAAAAGAACAGAACAGCTTTTGTTCTGCTGTTTGCCTGCTTTGTCACTGCTCGACAAGATGCTCTGAGTCACTCATTCATCCCTCAGCCAGAACTTTAGTGCGCTTTGAAGCCTCTATCTCTACAATAAGTGAGGATCAAAGGAACAGAGCCTCGGCCTCTAATCTCTCCTGACACTTTTTTAATAACCAGACATTAAGTCCTTCCTCTCATCACCTACTACACTGAGATCTGAGGGGATTATCCGGGGCTGAAGGATGGAAACACTCAACTTATCACTGAGAGCAAGATAGGCAGGTTAGCATGATCAGCTATGATGGTATAAGGCTTGAACAGAGGAGCTTTGAGACACCTTTAACAAGGATGAGATCATACTTTGTCTTTTAATGCTCAGAACTAATCTTGGTCATTCTGTGTGTACAGAACTAACCCTTACAACCTTATACCATTTTGCACATTACATTTAAACTGATATACATACAATACATTAATTCTTAAGAAGTGTTTTGCCAGCAGCATCAACTTTTGTCCACCATTTTTCAGTCTAATATGACTTCAAGCTCATCAACTTGGCAACTTAGACCAACATTTTTCCCACTTCCCAAATATTTGTTCAGACTTTAGGGGGCATTCATGTGAGCTTTCCTAATTAGGAATTCATTTTTCCAATTATTCTGACCCCACATGAATGAAGGGTAAAAGTAGAAAGCTATGCCTGTAGCTGTGTCCCAATCCACTGGCTGCAGCCTTTGAAGGTGGCGATCCACAGAGGATGCTCCATTCATAGCCTGCGTAGACCGTTAAAGCCAAACTGAAATGAGACGGTCTCGTAGAGTAAGTATTATTTTAAAGATAAGTTGTTCCAAGGGCCCTTTCGTTTTCTTTAACATGTGTAACACTTGCTATTTGACTGAGTTGAAACCAAAAATGTTTACATTTTAAAGTGTATTCCTCAGCCGTTTAAAAGTCCGCCATTTAGTTTGAATTGCCACGCAATGCATCTAGGGATATGGTGGGCCGCCAAAGAATGTACCCGATGGATCCTTTGTGGCCTGGGAAATGGAGGACGCATTTGACGGCTGCATCTGAAGGAGCCTTTGAATGAGGGCAGCCTTTAACGCGCTTCTGTGACGCAGTTGGCCTTCAAATACGGCCTTCGAAGGCTGCAGCCCCTGGATTGGGCCACAGCTTGTGTCTCTATGAGAGCCAGCAGTGCTTTGAGCTAATATTAGCATGCTAGCATGTTCACAATGACAAAGATAACATGGTATTTTGCAAGCAGAATCAAGGTACAGGTAACTGACAGAAAGGCCTTTTGCAGGTATTTGACCTGAAGGTGGCACTAAAGAGAAAAAATGAAACATCATCAAAGTAGTCATCCTGAGAGGAACATGAATGTCAGTGCCAGATTTAAAACAGTTTATCATTTGTTGTGAAGACATATCACATCAAGTGTCAACCTGCTCGTGGTGCTGATGGTAAAGTCAGGGGATCACCAGAGTCATCAGGATTTAACCTCTGAGAACTATGAATTTTCGTACACAACAAAATCAAGCAAGAAATGGCATCCGTAAATAAAAACTTTAAATAGATTTATTAAGGTTTCTGCCTGTTAAAATTAAGTTTATCTGCCAATGTGCTGAATGTTGTTAAGTGCTACTCATGGTGATTCATGTTGGGTCTCTCTCTAAATAATAAAGAGTACGGTCTAGACCTGCTCTTTCTGTAAATTGTCTTGAAGTAACTTTGGTTATGATTTGACGCTATACAAATAAATTTGATTGATTAATAAAAATGCATAAAGGGTTAAAAATGCATAAATGAGTGTTAAAAGGGTGTATAGCAAATTAAAAGTTGCATAAATAGATGTTAAAAAGACATTATAGCACTATGGTACAGTTCATTATTAAACAAATAAGTTAAATGTGTTGAAAATAGACCCATAATCTTAGAGAACAATATGTTTAAAACTTTTGCAGGGCCTAAATTCCAGCATTTCTTTCTTCATTATCTGCCATTATAGAAGGAAAAACAAACAAGGTAAAGGCGTTTTACATATACAGTATGTTTTGCTTCAAAACCTTCTGAGAGGATAACATCATAGATAGCACAGTCTGAAGTTAAAAGCTCTTCTAACCCTGAAACAAGTCTTCATGGAGCGTAAGTGTTGTATGCACACAATGCAAACATCATCACAGCCAAATGTCCTCTATCTAATTGTGTAATGAAAAACAGATGAGAGAGATGATTTCAGTTACAGTCAAAGAGAAGAGAGGATCACGTCAGAGTCAAACTATTCTGATGATCCCAGAGTGAAGGCATGACCTCACTGAGGCCGCCTCAGATGGTGTGTGTCACGTCCGCTTTTCTTCTCGGCCTGATGAGGCTCGACAGACTTGGCTTCTCATGGGGCACGAAGGTAGGAAATAATTCTTTGATCTGAGGGGCCTCTGGCACATTTGGTTCGCTGCAGAACGCCTGGATACATAAATACTGAACAGGGCTGAGGGAGGCTAGAAAAGCAGCGTGCTTGTAGGGAGAAAAGGGTCATTAAAACCTTACAGTTAAATTCTCATGTGAGGCTTATTTTCTCTTCTCACAATCACAATTCATAAGAGAACTACCTACAGCCGAGGATAAAATGAAAAACACACTTCAAATGTTCCTTAAATCAGCATGTCTCTCTTCATGTCATGGCCAGCCCAGATGTAAACCCCATTCAAAGCCTCCTGAATGTGATCAAGAGGAAGATGGATGGTCACAAGCCATCAAACAAAAAGCGGCCTCATGTCACCCAACAGCACTGTGACAGAGCGGTGGAGAGCTGTGATTATTCACCAAGCACAGATCTGTGAAGTATTCTGTTGTTTAAACATGAACATGAACTTGTTTTCTTTGTATTACTTGAGCTCTGAAAAACATCTCTTGGTTTCTTAACCAGTCGTCATTTTCTGCAAATAAAAGACCTCAGTGAGAATATTTGATATGGAGGTAGGATGAATGTTGTTTCTAATAAAACAAAAGTTAATTTTGCACATATACAAACCTATAAACCTATAACCTATAAATTGTGTGATTAATTTATTTCTCCAAAATACTTTTTAATTACCTTGTAAAAATCCTCTCAAGGCATCTCCTCCTTCTCCCTCATTAAAAATTCTAGAATCGGCATAGGCCCCGCCCACTATGCACATTTCCAACTGACCTCTCCATCGCGAAAACAAAACACGTCTCTGCCATCGTTTAGTGGCAACTTGTTGAAACTTAGCTAGCTTGAAATGTGGTAATCAGTCATAGTAATGTTTACGTTAGTTGTCAGTAGTGATTTTGCAAAAATGACGATGACAGTTACAGCTGGCTCGTGCATCGCCGAAGTGGTTGCCATAGGTTGCACATAATGATATGCATAGTGTCACCCCGTCCATTAACAGGATTGGCTCCTTAGGTTTGTGACATCTCAAACCTGCCAATCTGAAAACGTGTTGTTCAGCCTGTTCTTGGTACACTGCAGTTTAAAAGCAGACAGGCCCAGCCATGGAGATGACTGCTGATGTTGACCCTGATATGTCTTGTAGCACATGAGAAACACCACATGGAGATGTTCACAAGGTCTTTAACATAACAACGTGAATTCCACTTAATAAAAATGGAGTGTGTGAAAGTTCGATTTTCTCTGCTTCAGCAAGAAAAAGTTGCTGTAGCCGGTTCTCTCTCTCGGGGCAGTTTGGCCATAAAAGTTTAACGTCAAATTTGACAAACTCCTTCAATTAAATCATTTTATTTATTCTGATTTAAGAATGTTCAGATGTGACCTGCATTTTGTCTTCATAGAGGTTTAGTGAAAGTCCTCCAAGTAGAATTTAATTAAAAGTCTAGCACTGCCATCAGTTACATATGAACTATGAAAGTAAGGCTAACAAACCAGCTTTTATCTCCGTGTTGTTGAATGAAGAAAAATATTATCACTCATAAGATGGACCGAGCCAAACCTTTAACGTCATCTCCCTGTGCTGTGAAGCTTTGTTTCACTTGGGCTGAGCTTTTACAAACCCCTCAATCTGTGTGTGCGTGTTTGAGTGTGTGTGTGTGTGAGAGTGTGCTTGCAGCTCTTATCCTGACATCACCTCTGATCAATGACCTCATGTCGCCCCCTCTTCTCCTCTCATATCATTAAGTGAGAACGGGAAAGTTTTCTATTATCACCTCTTTAAAAAAACTTCACCTGAATAAGAAACGTGTTTCAACAGAGTCAATTTAACATTCACTGCATGCGGACGTCATAACGACTTCCTTTATTATTATACTTCAAATAGATCCTCAAAGAGCAGCTCCAGTGGCAGCTGATTTGAAAGCACTGCATCATAATTACAGTGCATATGTCCTGTATACAAGCTGGATGTCACCCAAAAGAACAACACTCATCTCAGCCGGAGCAGGCATCCCATAATTTTGTCGTCTAATGAGGGTGTGGAGCCGAAATCTGGGTATCTCTAAATCCTGCAGTCAGCCTCACTGTGGTGCGATTTAACGGGTTTCCGTGGTAAATTTGCACTGTGGGACAGCAGCTCTGTCAGCGGCTCGTCTCCATGTGGCAGATTTTACAGGAGCTGTGACAGCATTGGTCTCAATACACTGAAAAATGCCATGTCTGCTCTTCTCTTACCATTATATAGACAAAATGTAGCCCAGTACAGACATCTTGCAGGCAGGAAGGTAAACTGGGGACAATATGGGACAGGCAGGTCAAAGTGGAGCAGACAGCTGAGAGCTGTAGCCTGAAATGAACTCTCTCTCTCTGCATGCTGAGGAAAAATCCACTGAAGCCAAGAATAAAACAGTTCAACCACACCCAGAGCTGCAGCCACATTCAACAGGACTGTACACAGAGTACATCTGTGGGGAAAAACATTCCCACAATCCATGTGGCAGTTTGGCCGGAGCTCAACCGGTTCAGAGAAGTTTAAGCGCAGAGATGTGGATTATGAACTTTACTGTCTCACACACTCTCCGTCTGTCTCTCAGGAGCTGAACCTGCATGAGCGCCCCGCAGGAATCCACAGCACACTGTCACACAGGCTTTCTTCATCTCTACAGTCGACATTTCACAACAGCCCCGTCCCCTGCAAAGGTCACGCATGAGTCAACCAGATCTATTATGTCATGTTGATGGTTACTAGGTAACAGGAGTGTTTGTTACTGTTGTGATGACGGAGACAAGCCCAAGATGAGAAAAGAGCACTTCTAAAACAAGAGGACAAAAAAGCTGTGGGAGTAGGAATTGATTTATGTACATAAAAAGTCACTACAGAGATAAATATTTCCACCCATTCATTGTCTTCCGCTCATCCAGGGTAGCGTTGCAGTGGCAGCAGGCTAAGCAAGTTCACCCAGACGGTATTCCCTAATGGCACTGGCCTCTTTCAGCAGGAGAATGCGCCCCGCCACACTACAAAAAGAGCTCCCCAGATCTCAATCCAATGGAGCGTCTGTGGGATGTGCTGGACAAACAAGTCCAATCCATGGAGGCCCCACCTCGCAACTTACAGGATCTGCTGCTCACGTCTTGGCGCCAGATCCCTCAGCACACCTTCAGAGGTCGAGTGGAGTCCATGCCTCTTTGTTTTTTTGGGATCTTTTAACGGCAAAAGGAGAACCTGCATAATATTAGGCAGGTGGTCATAATGTTATGGCCGATTGGTGTATAATCCCTCCAGCAGGCTCTGGGTATACCCGGGGTCTCCTCCCAGGCCATGCCCGGAAAACCTCAAAAGGGAGGCGTCTTAATCAGATGCCCGAACCACCTCAACTGGCTCCTTTCTAAGCTCAAGGAGTTGCGGCTCTACTCCGAGTTCCCTTCCAGATGTCTGAGCTCCTTACCCTCTCTCTGAGGCTGAGCCAAGACTCCCTGCGGAGGAAGCTAATTTCAGCCGCTTGTATCCGCGATCTCATTCTTTTGGTCACTACCCAAAGCTAATGACCACAGATGAGGGTTGGAGCGTAGATTGACTGGGTAATCGAACGCTTTGGCTTCAAGCTCAGCTCCTTCTTCACCACGGTGGTCCAGTACAACGCCTGCAATACTGCTGATGCTGCACCAACCCATCTGTCAATCTCACGATACAGTTTACCCTCACTCGGGAACAAGGCCCCGAGATACTTGAACTCCTTCACCTGGGGCCGTAGCAATGTACTGTTTTCCAGCAGAGAACCACCTTATGGTGTAAATGGATCACATCTATCATATTTTAGAGTTCTGAGCAGTGTTGTGACCAAGTCATCTTTGCTCAAGACCCAAGTAAGTCTCAAGTCATTTGGTACAAGTCTCAAGCAAGTCTCGAGTCATTGTATCTGGGAAAATCAAGTCACAGGTTATGTCAAGTCGAGTCCTTAGTTAAAGCAAGTCAAGTCCCGGGTCAAGTCACTTTTTTTCCACCCAAGATCCAG
Organism: Semicossyphus pulcher; assembly: GCF_022749685.1. NCBI lineage: Eukaryota > Metazoa > Chordata > Actinopteri > Labriformes > Labridae > Semicossyphus > Semicossyphus pulcher. The sequence continues at coordinate 28,024,839 of NW_027211759.1, read as the reverse complement.
CACTCTCACCTGTAGTATCCGGTCTTTATAAAGAGAAAAGACGAGGTGTTAGCAGCTCTTCTAATAATGATATTATTGGCTCGAGTCGACTCGAGTCCAAGTCACCAAGTCTCAAGTCTACATCTGTGGTTCTGAGTACTCGTTTATTATTCCATTTTAATACCAAAACAACAAAAATACACAAAGGTTTCCACATTTTAGAAAAAGGAACAAAGAAACTTCCATTTTTGTTGTCAATTAGATGGCAGGTACGTCCATGCCCAGGTACGTGCCTATATTAAATCAGTATCAATCTCAAGTTTCCCTCAGTAACACTGCTGAAGTTAGTTTCATATATAGTTGACGGTTGTTGTTGTGTGACTGACACAGCGCCTGTCTGAAAGCTGATCTCGGTGGGATTGGGAGGAAGAAGCAGGGAGACAGCTGCCCTGAAGACTTCAGTCAGGTTTGGACTCCTTCTCCTCTCTGAGCATGTGTGTGTGTTGACATGAATCATGCGTCCAAATGTGTGTTGTACCTATTTATGAACGTCTGACCCTGTGTGTGACCCCGTACCCACACGCACCCCGGCCTGTGTATCTGATGAGGCGTGTAACTCGCTCCTTCTCACTCTTCTCAGAGTTCAGAGCTGCCGTCTCCTGTTTTCCGCCTCTCTGCTCCCCAATCCTCTGATCTTTGCTCCCTGCTGACACGCAAGCTCAAACACACACTCATACATACTCACCTGTACACACATAAAGCACATGTATTCAGTGATGCAAGACACAGACACACACCTTCACACAAAACTGGACTTTTCTGCCATGAAGACAACCTTAACTTTTGCCTCCAAAAGGCTGGAGTCTATCCCAGCTGTCATTGGGCGAAAGGCGGGGTTACACCCTGACAGACTGACCTTTCGCACTCACAACCACACCTACGTGCAATTTAGAGTCACCAACGAGCCTAACGAGCATGTCTTTGGCTGGCTGCTCTTCTGATATTCCCCTTCACAGTAACATACAGACTAACCATAGTCTCAAATTACAACTTTATTCTCGTCATCTCAGACTGTATTTTTCTTTAACGATGCCCTAATACTATCGGAAGCATTCTGGTTTCCGTCTGTAGTCCGAGTAGTTTTGTCCACTAGCTTTTCTGCAGGCGTTGGAGAAACAGTGTAAGCAGGGAAACAAAAAGATTGAACGCATTGGCTGTAATCCCATCCTGGAACCACATTGGCTATCATCTGTCAACGTTTTAGCTTGTTATCAGGCTCAACAAACAGACACCTGCCTGCAAGTGCAGCTAACAATTTGATCGTAGACATCCACCAATGCTCGTATCTCAAATTGGAAGTCAGTAAACAATTACTAGCGCAGGGACATGGAGGTCTTGGCCCTAAGAGCCTTTTTTGCTGATCTGAATACCTGCTGGCTACACCAGAGGAAACAGGAATGTTGTCCGTCGCTCCCAGAGACCGTTTCGTCGTCAGACAGTGGTCGGCGGGTTTCAGATCATCGTCAAAGAGACTCTTTTCATTTTACAAACTGTAAGCGATCCATTGGTGATATAAAAATGATGATCAAAGCAACATATCAATGATTTATTGTGGTCTGGTGAGTATTCTCAGAGTCAGTCTCATCAACGCCAAAATGATCCACACTCCAAATAAACTCGTGAAGTGTTTTCATACCAAAATCAGCCTCACACAGGTACAGGAGCTGATCTGAACCAACTAAAGCTGGTAGGTGTAGGTTAGGTTGTGGTTAGGGGTCACAACGACAGAGGTTAGGTTGAGTGGAGAATGTGTATGAGAAGACGATAGGTGTTTGGGGGTAACAGTGTTTAACACAAAACTACACTGCCTCTGATCCATTAGCTACTAGATTTGGTGTTTGGCTGTTTTTGGCTGCAGTTACAGAAACAGGATTTGGGCTTTAAGCGACTCTTGGCTCTTTATTTATCAGGAGTCATGCCAAAGTTGGCCAGCCAGGTGAGGAGGATTTAGGCTGCTGAAGAGCTGTTTGGATACCTGGGCGAACATTTGATCAAAATATATGAAGACCTTTGAGAGGTCTCATTTTACACAACGTAGCAAACCGTGGTCTAAGCATGGAGTTCAGATGATCTCAGAAGTCTCTGTCAGCGTTTTATGACTTAAGAAATAAGCAGACAAAGGTGCCCGACCTGCAGCCCTCTACAAGCCTGACTCCACTCTTAGTCCATGAGCCAGACCTCCAGACTTTGGCCGTCATGCCAGTTTGGAGGGACCATGTCTCATCGTGATTTTTATAAAAGTCTATGTCTCTACTGTTGGAAAATGATACCATTGCATCAATGGTAGCTTTCTATGTGCTATCACTCCTTTTTCCATCCCTCCATCATTACAATTTTTTCATGTTTTTTTTTAACCATTTTTCACACAGAGCCGATATAAAAGAGGTTAACATACACAGAGTATCATGAAGTCATATATCATTGTAAAGCTTAGATTATAATCTATCTACCAGTCGCATTTTCGTGATGCTGAGGACGACAGAATTTGACCTTTGACCTCTAATGCTGTAACAGGGCAAATTCTGCATGCCTCTGCAAATGCCCTTATAACTACCTTCATATTGATCTGATATGCGTATGGATATCTCCGTCATAAAGAGCACAAAAAGAGCTTTAAAATGATTGCATAAATAAACACAATAACAACATGTCTTATCAGAATAAACTTCACTTTGTGCAGTTTGATTCTGACAGAACTTTGCACTGGATCCTGTTATTGGTGCAGCTGTGAACGCTTCTGTAAGCAACAGAAACACAAAATAATACAAAAGCTCAAAACCTTTCCGAAGGAATTCATTGGAAAAAGGACACGTTCTACAGAAGTTCAATCATCGTGGGCGTCATTGTTATCGTTGTCAGGATTCATATCCTGCACTATTTCCTCGTCCCCTTGAAGCTGGTTTTAACAGCTCTTCAGTCTGCCCATATAAATACACTTAAAGCCATTTGCCAAGCAGACACATGTGGGTGCGTCACATTTACGATATTCCAAATGGAGATGCACAATACTGGATTTTTTGCCGATATCCGATATGGCAATATTTTCCAACCCTTTTTGTTGGGAGCAACACAGAAGGACCAGAAGGAAACCCCCTGAAAGTTTGTCTCTTCATTATAACTGTGATCTAAACTACAACAGCTGCGTCTCTGTGAGAGGAAAACTCCAACAGACTCGGTTTCTTTTTGACTCTGTTTACTACACGCTCAGTCGCTGTCCAACCAGGCGTTGTAAAAGGTCACAGTCATGGTTTTTCTTCTGAATGTAAAGTGTTTGTCAGGTTAAAAAAGTCTTGCATGTTGCGTTTATTTAAACAGGAACCTGATACAGAAGTCAGAAGGGATCACATGGTGCCCACATGTTCCCTGTGAGCAAACAGCTCATCTTTAAACATCAGGACGCTTTTTTATTTAATGTCAAGCTGGTAGTTTTTGAGACGTTGTCAGTTCCATTAGATAAACACTCCTTTGTGAAAGTGTCTCTGGTTGTTTTCGCCCTTCATCTTCCCTCTCTTTGTAACTCGTGTGTGTAAAGCTCTTGTTCTCTCTCAGCGTGTCCTTAACAAGTGTCAAGGATGAAAGAGGAGTGCCAGACTTGAGTCCTGTAGAGCTGAATAAACATCCAACAAGAGTCATGACTGACTGAGTATGACAACAACTGAAGGTGCCTTAGGGCCCGATCAGACAGAGCGCGTTTCGCAGCACCGCAAAAAGAGCACCTTTTTTTCCTACCATTGTTAAGGCAACCACCTAATCATAGCTGTCATTAACCTAACCGTCATATTGCCTACTGACAGAAGGCCCGCCTCTCCTTTCATCCGATTGGACCATGAGAAAAAACGACCATGACGTCGGCCGCTTTTCTGCTTTGAGTTGAAGTTTTTTCAACTGGAGGCGCTCGGAGTGTTTCCTCAAAAACGCGAGGCGCACAGAGCGGAAAAATGCGAGGCGCTCTGCAATGCAAAAGTAGCACCTCATGATAAAAGCGCCTCAATGAAAACAATGACAAAAAAGCCACCAGCTGCTAAAACGTGCTCTGTCTGATCGGGCCCTTAATGTCCTCAACAAGGTGAGTTCATGGACATATTAGCTGTTATAGCGAAGCAACCTGTGCATCTGTTTACAGGTTAATAAAAAAGCTTGAGAAATTAGATTAAATCAAAGTATTGAGCCACTGTGTATTTTCTATGGAAGCCCTAAGTGGACATGCATCCATACATTGTATTTACTCTGTTTTCCTGTGATAACGAGTCATTCCTGATTGTTTTGTTTTTCATAACAAAGCTGGTTTTCTCTCGACAACTAAAACAAAATGTTTTTTGATTCTGAGCTGCAGTCAGAGGACGTGGGCGCAGAAACCGAGCTCACTTCAAAGATTTTATTGTGTCAGTTTTCCTCTTTTTTGTAACCCAGTGGTCCTTCATCGTGCGCTGAGCAGCACTGTACGTTCTGCTGAAGTCTGCTGATGAGGTGAGCTGAATTCAACCTGGAGGCAACGATTGCACCGACTGTTAAACTGGACTGAGTTCTCATGAAGCATGCACAGAGCCAGCATCATGCTCTTCACATGAGGAGGCTCAGGTTTGTTTACGATGGGGAGAAGGTTGTGTGAAAAGATGGAGGGAGCTGCTGAGATTGTTTCTTTGTTGCAGAGTTGTGTTCACAAAGTGTTTCGGATCCTGTGGTTGTTCCATCGCTGCCATCAGACACAAACACAACTACTCAGATTATTTATAGAGACGTGTTTAGTCACAGCCTCTCCACATCATCAGGTCTGCAGGGATCACATTAATCATGCTGCTCCAACAGAAACATGCCGGCGATCCACCAGAAACCTTCAACAAAGCTGCATTTTTAGAACGAATGAGATCAAAGTGATGAAAACAACAGTGGGAGCAGACAGAGCACGCCCTGCAGGGTCCATCTGCTGATCAAAACAAAGCTTTCGGAGGAATAATAGCTTTACGGGATTATCTGCTGAGCATCGTCCGGACAGTTCACAGACACAACACCGAATCTGGACCTCTTTAATGTTAAACATGTACAAGGTCTGCATGTGCTGGACACACACAGAAAAACATGAACATGCTGCAGGAGTCCTCTCTCCCGTGTACACACACACACACACACACACACACACCAGCGTTGGTCCTGCCAGAGCTGCATTCTGCTGCTGCTGACTGACCTGAAACAGTTCAGAGGCTGCAGCAGTGCAGAGACATCAGAGTCTGCCAACAGAGATTAACTCTGTCAGACGATCAGCTGTGGCATACCAGGTAGCTTTACACAATCTAACAAAATACCTCTGCCACTGACTGCATGTGGTGCACAGCAAGGGTGGGAAGTATGAAGAAATAAATGAACTGTGTAAAAAAGGCTTTATTTATCCCTCAATCTATCCAGAAGTGAAAACTAAAGTAGTTAATTAACATCAAAAAAAGCACCATACGGCATGTTGGTAAGTTTTTCTACTATTCTATTTTACATACTGTATTGTTCTGGATATAAGATGTATTTTTTCTTTGACATACATGTGAAAACGTGCAGTCTTTTTATATTCGGGGTCGAGACTTCAAAGGCCGATATACGTTCACAACAGCAGACGGCGCCACTTGTCCGTGAAGCGAGTGAACCCCTCATGACTGAGGCCAGCCGTCACTCGCAGCTACAGAGCCAGGGGGGTGAAAGGCGGAGAGACACGGTGATCGTCCGGAACAAATGGCTTAAGTGAACCAACAACTGAGGCGGAGTATTGTCTGAAAATGGCGAGCCCAAAAAGATCACGGGCCACCATAGTGCCACATGCCCGTCCTCCGGCGCTCTCAGCGGGCTAATGGTGTGGACCATACACTGTATAAAAAGATGGCCGACATGACAGCTCCCTAAAAGTGAAGCCTCTCTATCGCCCCCTGCAGACTGGTTGCAGTATAGGTCATAAAGTCCGCCTCCTCCATGTTAACAGATGGGAACTATAAAATCAAAATACACGTCAAATACATTTTTCTCAAACATGGTTTCTGTCATTATAGTTAGTTCTTATCATGCTGATTTATGTCCAAGTGTTTATTTTTCTGACAAGTTTACTTTCTTGTCACTTTTTTCGATGAAATGAACACCCCACAAGGTTTATTTACTAAATAGTTAATCAAGTTTTCTTTAAATGCATGATTATTATAATGAGGGACAAAAGCTGCCTGGTGCGAGATGAGAGGTATCCCAGCATGCTTTGAGCAGGGAATCGGTCACTTGCAAAACACAATGGGGGTGAATTTTCGGCTAGCCCAGCCCGCCGCACCTTGGTTGCTCCTGGGAGTCCCCCAGGACTTGAGGCGTCTTAAAAATGCTTAAAATCTTAGCTAACAGATGCTAACAGAGAAGATCATACCGTGGTCCTCAAAGCGTCCTCTTCCAAGAGACCGACAGGAGAGTGTGCGAGTGTTACTGAAGAACAGAACGAAGTTCTGCCCGTTACCAGAGCTGTCATCCAGCTGTCTCAGGACCGCTCTACAAACGGACCTCACTTCACTGCTACGGTTAATGATTTATTACAATTTTGAAAGGCATTTTATTTAATTTAAATGTGACAATTTAAGATCTCAGTTTCGTTCTCTTTGGTGGCCCCTATAGTGATAAAGGGTAACTGCGACAGCACACTTATATATCCACACAGTGCTGCATGTGTGACGTCCACGGTTGGCTCCGGTTGTAACTCTTGATTTTCCTGGCTGACGGTTGCTTTCCTTTTCAGACTGTTTGCTTCATCTGAGCGTCGAGTTTGTTTCTCATTCTTTGGATTTTCACTTCTTGTTGAAGTTGTATCTGTAGTCATCCATCTTTCTTTGTTTGTTTAGCCATAGTAGATGGCACAGAACACTTGCAGAGGGTGGAAAAGCAGCCGCTTAGCTCCGCCTACCCTCTCTGGAAGACCAACCACTGCTGGCTGATGGAAAACGCGTCACTAACTGGGCGCCGCCACAGACACCCAGTCTGTAATAATACTATATACTGCATTTATTTAAATGGAAAAGTTTGAGATTGCTTCTTCAAAGATATTGAAAACGTTATTTTATCTAAAAGATCAAATAAAATTGTTTCCTTTGTGTGTCTTCCACTGCTATCCATCAGTAAGCAGAACAGTATGCATATTGTGCACAATGTTACAATACTCTTTAGTTTCAGTAGCATGATTTCCTAAATTAGCTGTGTGACATGACCCAACTGAGTGTAGTAAGTAAGTTCGTCTCTGGTTTCACAGCTGACCTGACGTCAGGTACCAACATTTCCTGGAGAAATAGAAGCTAAAAAACATGTAAAAGCTCAGCGATTGTGCATACAGTGTGAATCTAAGAGCCTAGCTTCTTTAATCAATTTGATCCAAACCCATTGAACACTTGGCCCCAGCTCTCCTCGAGCACAACAACATGTTTAATGAGCAGTGCAGCAGTGCGGCTGTGGAGGGATCCAGGCAGCAGCTGACAGCAGGATCAGCATCTGAAGTCAGAGCAGGGGGCAGCTGCCCGGCAAACAGCCTCTCTCTTATGAATGACAGCTATTCAACCCCCCCTCCTGAACATCACATGAGCCCTGCCTCCTACTCAGCACAGAGCAGCACAGTATCACATTGTGTTTTCTGATACAGTGGAGAGAGGGGGGGGAGAGATAACCTGGGCTGTGACCTTGACAAAACAGATCGTCCACAGGCGACACAGAGTTTGTGTAAGCGAGAGTTACCTGCGCTGACACACCGCGCTGCAGGTGATGCTGCAGTGAGAGCAGCTGCTTCTAAGCTCAGAGGAAATGTAGATCTGTGTCATGCAGCAGCAAGTAGGCCAGCAGCAGCCACTGGCAAAAAAACCCACATCATACTTTCTTTACCCTTCTCTAACCTTCACTCCTCCCTCCCTTAGCTGCCTGTTCATGTTATGAAAGCAGACGACGAGGGGGTCCGTGCCTCCTCTCTCCTACGTCAGCAGCGTCGGCTCATGCAACACACATGTGCGTGAGATCAAACCTCTTCCCTACAACCTCTTGTTTCTGCACGTCTAGTTGGAAATCAACCTCCCACAGGTCTGCCTCCTCCTCTTGCTGTGGTTCTTGACGCCAATGTCAGACAGAGAAATGAGAAAATGACCCAATTACAGAGTAAAGATAACCTGCGCTGAGGGGGGGCTGGTGGAGAGGGAGCAGGGGAGATGATGGAGGGAAATCTGCTGCATTAAGACAGTAAAAGGAGCTGCAGTGAAATCAGCACCTCTGAACTTGTTGCCTTAGAAAGAGAAACAGCAGAAATGTGATTGTTTTTGGGCGATCTGAACAGCTCCATTCTCCTGCAGAGATTCACTCATACATGTGACACTGAGAGTGAAAACAGTGACACCCCTCGGCGACAGCAGCACCACTTGGCACACAGCTGCATGCTGCAGAAGCTGCCTGGCTGCTGCAGTGTCTCTGCTGCAATTGATTCACAGGCAGCAGCTCTGACTCTAAGCATGCAGAGCTTTGCATAATAAAAAGCCATGCTGGTAAACAAGGAGGGCGAGGAGGGCCACATCCTCCCACTGCAACAGGATTTACAGCTGTGATGGACGCCAGCGTAGGATGTCGCTCAAGCACTTGCTCACTAATTGTCAGGAATGTTTCTTTCAGGCAGCTGGAGGAACGACATGTACACACACACCCACAGATACTGTACATACACACATGCCAGCAACTACACTGTAACAGGCTCAGTCAGCACAAACAGCTGATACAATAACAAACAGTGTGGAAAGACATCTTGTCCAAGAAACTGAGATGTGACTCTCATTACACACACACACACACACACACACACACACACACACACACACACACACACTCACACACACACACACACACACACTCACAGAGAATGGCAAGCTGATCTACTCACAGCAGCTTCCGAGTTCTGTGCGGGGCTCAGTATAAAAAGGCAGACATCCTCGGTGCTGATCTGTCAGAGGAGTTCGTGCCCACCTGTCCTCCTCCCCGCTCTGCTCGTCTCTCAGCGACCGGCTGAAAAGCGAGAGCAGCAGATCTGCAGAGCTGGAACTCTGTCAGTATGCTGATGTCTGGATCTGCCTCCCTCCCTGTTTCTCTCCTCCCCTCCCTCCTTCCCTCATAGTTTCCTCCAAGGTCAGTGGGTAGAACTTCCCATTTGACTCCTCCCTAAGTGGACAATGCCCCCCCCCCGCTCCGATACCCTCCTACAGGCTGGGCAGTAATTACCGTCATGATCCAGATTAACTCCTGGGTGTGCTCTTGTTGTGCTGCACCGGGCTGGACTCAGCTTGCTGAGCCGGGACGGGACAACGCACAGACAGGATTACTCCGTGTGTGTTAGAGGAGGGTTTAGACCCCACAAGGAGGCCCAGGGGCAGCCAGACAGAACGGGATAGGACACTCTTAAGCCCTGCAGGGGACAAGATGGAGACAGAATAAGACACTGAGCTAAAAGCACGAGTACAAAGACACAAGTCTTCATCTTTAAGGACGGACACACGTGGGTGACAAATCAGTAACACTTGTATGAGGGAAAAATAAAGCCAGAAAATTACGCTCACTTCAAGAGATGTTAACGTGTGGTGACTACGCTGTATTTCCTCTTTAGTTGTAGTGTAGTTAAGTTTAGTACATGGACACAAATACAAGAGCTTCATAGATACTACCACGCTGTGAACAGATCAGTACAGTGACTATTCAGTGTGTGAACCGTCTAATACTGTCCACAGTCAGACCCCTGTGTAGAGGCACGTCAGGAGATTTGCTGACTGTTCAGCTGCTTCCCTCAGTGGCTTTAGATCCTGTGATGGGATTAGAGGGGAGACGCGTCTGATGGGATGAGACTGAACTCAATATATGAGCAGGAGGACTGACACCATAGAGAGCAGCGGATCCAAGTCAGAAGTGCAGGAGAAAGGATGTTTAACTACATGAAACATGCTCAAATGTTACCCAGACAGCATTTACAGATGCTGCAAAAATAATGTTTCTGCAGTAAAAACATGAAACATTTCACAACATTTTCACAATTCCTTCATTTAAAGTGTAGAAAAAACACACTCCTTGAATCACCCATGGGAACTGATTACATCATCTGCAGTCTTTGTTGTTTAGAAAGAGGGTTTAGTTTTCTTGTACTGTACTGACCCCCTCTGGGTGTTTGTGGTAAGTACATTAGAATTAAACACAAGATTTTTTTTACCCAGGATGCACGGTGCAGTCGCCTCACAGCTAAAAGGTTCCCGGTTCAGACGTAGGGGATCTTTCTGTGTGGAGTTTGCATGTTCCTTCTGTGCATGTGTGGGTTCCCTCCGGGTACTCCGGCTTCCTCCCACAGTTCAAAGACATGCTCGTCAGGTTCACTGGTGACTCAGCCCTGTGATTGACAGGTGACCTGTCAAGGGTGTAAGCCTGCCTCTCGTCTAATGACATCTGGGATAGGCTCCCCCCGCGACCCTGAACAGGATATATAGATAATAGATGGATGGATACTTGTGCCCGGAGCGCTCAGTGAAGAAACCCCTCCCCTTGTGCCCTCATCCCAATACTTATAATTAACCTTCCACATGACCCTTAGTGGTCACGGCGACCCAAGCAGCATAGCCACCTTCAACAGACCCAGGCTCTGTTCATGCAAGCTCCAGGTACTGACAACGCTGATACTACCTACTCTACCACATGGCTCCTAATGGCCCCACAAACCGAACTTATAGTTAGATGGGCACCTCCCTTCACCTGTGGTAACCGCTGTAACAGAAACACCCCCCTCCCTGCTAGCTCTCGCCACCCGTCACACCCACATGCAGAACTTCTTTTGTGCTATCGGATCCTTGTGTAGAAAATGCAACTATTCCTGGTGCCAACGTTATACAGTATATAACAAAGGAACGGCACAGATCAAAGGATTACTTTTGTTTCGGACCCCAACTGACATTATTTCTCCTCATCCAAATCCACCCACTTGTTCTAACTGCTTCGTCTGACATCTCCTTTACTGCCTTTCTCAGACTCTGTTCATGCACTCCCAGCACTCCCAGTAATGACATCGTGCTTTAAACCCTCTACATCCCACTTCTACCAGACAAACCCTAACTTTATATCCTCGCTGCATCCTGCACGGCTCTTGAACTTGAATGAAAGACGTGATGTATTTTGATGTGTGCATGATGTTTAATGGCTATTTAACTTCAAATGTAGCATAAAAAAGTCTCTATTTGTGGATGGAGTTCAATTAAAAAAAGGATACTGTCTGTCATACTTATGTAATGGCAACTCGGAACCCATCAGCTATAGTCTGACCACGATAGAGCCTCTGGGGACAACGGTGAACACGTCGGGCGATAAGGACGTCCTCCTCCGTGCGCTGCATTGTTTACAGTCCAGTTAGCAGCTCGAGAAGCGACCGTGTGTTCAGATCAAAGTGAAGGTAAATTCTCCCTCCAGATGTGTCTGCTAAATAAACGCTGTCATCTCTTGGTTCGTCCCATCCCCCGGAGGAGCGCCCGTTCATCTGTCTGTGCTGAGTCTCAGTTTCACTGTAAACAGTAAGTTACACAGAGGCTGCACTCGGCTTACTTCAGCGGGATGAAGCCCAAACAGAGTGACTTTAATTAACGGCTCTTCAGTTTGCTGAAATAACAACATCATGATGCAGATTAGGAACAAGTCAACAAGAAGCTTTGTCAGGTCTGTCCTCAAGAGGAGAAGAACACTACTTTAACATGAGACGGAGGGCGGAGCCATCATTTCTGATGCATTCAAGGAAGTCAGGAAATCTAAATGCTGAACAGCTTTCTGGACACGGTGACAAGCAGATTTGTCTCGAGTTGAATTTTTGATCTAGAACAGATTGTTGCTGAACTTGCTGCAGATGTTTGCTCTCGGACAGTTTTTCTGGCATACAATCTTGCTGATACATGATTGTTTAAAAAAATTATTACCGCCCTGAGCACTGCCTGTCAGCACCAGTGTCCGGTTGCACCTGAAGCTGTTTGTTGGCTCTTGCTGACTTCGTTCCCTCCTGTCCTGATCGTTGCTCGTGTTGTATTAACTCTCAGATGTACGTCGCTTTGGACAAAAGCGTCTGCTAAATGAAATTCTAACATTGTAACATTAGTCAGTACTACTCGGACTACAAGCGTTCTACAAACGGAAACCAGAACACTTCCTGTACTAAAAATGTTACATTTCTATGTAGCATCTGTAAAAAGAGATTAATGTAATGGTAACGATGTGCAGGAACTCACATCACATCGTATCCAGACTCGTGAATATGAACTTGGAATCGGATGACACATTTAGTGACAGTTTCTTTTGTATTTCAAGCATTTTTTGTACAGCATGCGCAAAAAAAACTCAAAAGAAATACAATAATTAAACATGCAACATCAATCAAACATAAAGTTGGACCAGCCAACAGATAAGTTTCACAAAATACAAAAAAACACGAATGATCAAAAACACAACATGACAAATACACGGAACAATAATGAAGAGAAGTGGATGGTGGTTGTTACAGTACAGGACCAGCAGATGGAGGCATACAGTGTGAGGTTGTAAACATGGACACAAGAGGTGACATGGAAAGCCAGGGACTAACACGTCTCCATGTAATGAAAAAGTTTGATCAATCTGCTCCTACAAGCACCAACAAATCCCCAGCTGTGATGTCAAATGTACGTCTCTTATAGTACCACTAACTGTTCTTGTAATCTCAACATTGAACACAATGTGATGGAATAAATGACAAGTAAAACAGCACACACAGAGAGCTAACAGAAGTCTGTTCAGGTAGGACCAGAAGGCACACGACATCGCCGACACAAATGAGTGCACGCTCGCTCTGCTGAGTGTTCGTGGGGCAGGAAAAAAACCAACACATGATACCCCAAACACGTTTCAGCCCCTGCTTTTAAAATCCATATTTCTCTTTTATTTCAGTTAAATAAAATATCACTTCAGGCCCTTAAACATCACAACATGTCGGGGGGGGGTAACCTAGAAAGATTTCCAACCAGCACGATGACTAAGAGACATTTCAGGTGAACATAATTACATGAGGCAAGGTAAATCCAAAGAAAGGTAAAGAGCACATAAACATGACTGGTTGAAGTAAACTATAAATGACAACAGGTACAGTACACGTTATTCCTTCCTGTGCTGACACAAAGGCAAAGCAAATGTTTGAATACTGCATGAACAGAGTAAATAATCAAGAACACAGGTCTTTCCCTCGCTAACAGTATGTCCACGCGACCTTAAACGTGTCTTAACACTGATTTGAATCTCTTTTCGAATGACCTGAGCTGTACCAAGTAGTCTGCATCAGTGCATCAAATTACAACCGTACTTACATTAATAATGTCAAGGTCATGTTTGCCTGTGTGTCCGACACCAGCGTCTGTTGCAGATTCATGTGATTTCAAGGCCATTTTTCATGTTATGCAAGCAGTCTGTTAGCTACTAAACATACTAAAAACACAGGAAGTGAACGCAACTGGTACACACATAACAAATAAGTACTGTACGTAAAGAGGTCAACAACTCAGACTAACTGTGTGCTACTGCACTAAGTATGTAAAGAATAGGTAGTGTTTATGAGTGTTATTAGTCTCTGGGTGCTCCTTTGTGCCTACCGTCTGACCTGGCTCGCTGGCTGTGAACTATGACCTCACTGTAGGCTCGTACAGCAGACAGGGTCAGGTGAACTACATCACAGTGTCAAGGCATAGCATGGCTCATCATGGCAGAAAACAGGAAGTAGCACCTGTTGGTGATTAAGAGGTTAAGAGCCTGCGTTCGGAATAAACAAATACCTGTGTGGTGGTTTCAGTAGCGTAAAAAAAAAGAATAATACGACATGTGTCAAGGGGGGGGGGTTCTGTTGAGGGAAGGCAGCATGAAAATGAAAGTATGACGCAGAATACTGAGTCTGATGGAATCCATCACAATCTCAGATAAGTCCAAAATGTGGCCAGAAGTTGGCATGATTCTTCCCTGGTCCACAATGAGTCCACACATCATGTGATGTCCTCTCATTAAAAGGTCAGACAGCTACTGTTCATATTGTCCTTCTTTAAATAACACCGTCTCCACAGTAGATCTGGTTCTGTACTCTGAAAGGAGCTGTTTAAACCATCCTCTCTCTCGCTTTCTCTCAGCCTCCTCCTCTCTGTGAGCCTCCTCTTCCTTCAGTTAGCAGGACTCTCTCTCTGCTGTACATCCTCAGGGACTTCCATGGGAAGTATTGTGAGATCAGGCGGAGCAGGCAGGCAGGGTCAGTGGCATGACTGGTTACAGACTGGAGGCCGGGGCTTCAGCTGTGGTAGCTGGGCACAGCTGCCTGTTTCTGGGAGAGACGTAACAGCTCCTCCCTGATGGCCTTGATCAGAGAGGCGGAGGAGTGGGTAGGAGGAGATGTATCCAGAGGAGGTGGGGCTGACAGATAGCCCACTCCTGAAGTGTCCAGGTGGGTAGGGGGTGCCAGAGGCTCCCTGATGACACTTCTGGGCGTCTGGAAGATAGAGGAGGACGAGTAGTCAGGACAGTCCAGGAACTGAAGGCAGGAAGGAAGACAAACAGGAGGAGAGAGGAGGAGGAGGAGGAGGAGGAGGAGGAGGAGGAGGAGGAGGAGGAGGAGGAGAGAATTAACTAGAAAATAGAGGAATAATGTAAAAGTGACAGAGCTAGCATTTGGGAGAGAACTAGATATGTATGTATAACATGCAGAGGGAGCTCCTAAAATCAAACAACTGCAAACTCGACATGGAGAAAACAGATGGTAGGCTGTAATTTGTGTGTTTTGAATGTGTTTCAAATGAAAATAAATTGAAATAGTGTTGAAATACCTTGTACACACATTTTAATTGATAAATAGCTGTAGAAAACCTTTTTTCTCTCTGGGATACCCCCTATGGGGATATTCTGGATTTCACGGTTATCTTTTAAATCAGGTCTAAGTATAAAATTTAACATTAATAAAAACGTACTTCATTTCATAAACCTTTGAGCACTCTGGCTCTTAGCAAACATAACTCAAACTTGATTAAATAGTGCATTAGTTGGGGACTATGTTCAGTGGCGGACTGATACACATTTGTTGCTCCCGAATTTCCCCCTGGGGATCAATGAAGGATTATCTTAATGCGTATTTACAGCAGTAGGGTGGTTTACTGTATGGCTCTGTGTAGCTCTGTGGCACAGAGGAAGAAGGTGTATAAAGTTTTGGATACTCAGACCTGCAAAATATATTCCTAATAATTATACCTAACACAGATTTTACAATTCCATTTCACTTTGGGTTTTATTGGGTGATGGAGGAGACTTTGATGTTAAAGAAATGTGTGATTCACTCACTGAATCTTTTTCAGGCTCTATTCTGGAGAAATTGTCGTCATGGTAGTGGTTCCAGCCGATCCCTCCGTTCTGGCCCGGAGCAGCCCTGACCCCTGCTGGGTAACCATTCATCCGACTGGACAATCCCACCTGTGCAAGATGATGTAGCTGGGCGCCTACACACACACATACACGCACACACACACATCACATCAGAGCTACAGAACCTGACGCTCATTTCTCAGCAGCCGCTTTCGTATACTTTGATGCAATCACTCCAGTTTGAGCGGCACTCTGTGTCTGCTGAGCTGCACTCTGTATGGTAAATGCCAGAATCCATTTCTATTAGTGTAAGTCACATGATGTTAGCAGCATCAGGCCAGCTGCTTCAATAATTTAAGAGACAGACAAGGCTCTCTCAGTCTGACAGGTTCATGGGTGGAGGTGTGCGTCTGTATGAAGGAGCAGCCCTGTGGCCCACATCCAGGAGTGTCTACAGAAAAATACTCCTGCAAGACGATAAATCAACCTTCATGTATTAAAACTTAAGGTGTGTTTATGTCTTCAAATATTTACACTCAAATGAAGCTCTAAGAAGTGGAAATGACACTAATATTATTTGACAGTATTATTGGGCAGGTTTGTAAGTGGCTGCATCTGAGAATTTTCCTTGTGTCGTACCTGTAGTTCCCCCGACAGGTCGCGGTCTGGCAGACGAGGGGAGCTCGTCCGCGTAGAGCCCCCTGCTGGAGTACAGGCTGTCCGGCTGGATCTGCTCACACTGGCCTGCTGGTTCTCCTGGTGGCAGGTAGCTCGAGCCAAGGCCCTGCCTGAAACACAGAGAGACACATTTTATGCAATTAGTTTTGATTTAATGAAAAATACTTTGTGACAAATTAATTGATCATATTCTTAGTTGCTGTCTGTGCAAGGTGGCATAGATGGAGTCTTTAACATGCAACAAAATCTGAAGTTTCTCATGGTAGCAGTGAGCTACTTTATAATTAAGCTAACCAATGAAATTTAAAAAATGATGTTGCACAGTGCTGCAAACTATTTGTATACAACAGAGGACACGCCTGCTGGACCGCTCATACTATGTATTACTGTGTATTTCTGTGGATGTTTGTCTGTATAACCATGTTAAAAATTGATCTGTATGTCACCCCCATTCTAATGAGTCTTCTACAGTATGTGGTACAAGACACAGTTCAAATAGTGCTGAACATTTCAAAGTTTACATTCACAAAGTGAAACCAAGCAAACTCTTTAGCTCCGCTGTGCTCTAATATAATCCATCCATCATCTATGCTGCTCATCCTGTTCAGGGTCGAGAGGCTGGAACCATCTCAGCTGTCATTGGGCGAGAGGCGGGGTTACACGTGGACAGGTCAGCAGTCAATCACAGGGCTGACACAAGGAGACAGGCTGTGTTCGAAATGCAGTACTATATACTGCTTACTGCGTTCGGTGGTAGTCTGTAACATGGAGGAGCTTATCAAAGTCATTTTGCAGTATGCTACGCCCGGTGGAAGTAAACAATAACTGCCGCTTCTTTAGCTATAGCGCCCCCTTCTGCTGGAATGCTGCTGTTTTCCGCCATTTCAACTGCCGCTGTGACGTTCAAACGCTTTGCATTGTGGGATACAGCAGGCGAGGTAGACTGGTCCGATGCACACTGGAGATTTTCTCCGAATCAGTACGACATCCGGGTATTTCTGGCACATTTAGCTTTTGTTTGCATACTGCATACTACACTTTGGCCACATCAGTACGTACTGCTAGGATAGTATGGCATTTAGAACACAGCAACGGACAACCTTTCACGCTCACATTCACACCTGCGGGAAATTTAGAGTCACCAATTAACCTAACGAGCATGTCTTTGGACTGTGGGAGGAAGCCGGAGTACCCGGAGGGAACCCGCGCATACACGGGAATAACATGCAGACTCCACACAGAAAAGGGATTCAAACCAGGAACCTTGTAGCTGTGAGGCGACATGCAGCCCTCTCATATAATAATTATAATAATAAACTTTGTGTTTAAAAAATCCAAGTAACAAATTTCTTCCCAAAGGCAGCAAAATCAAACAGACAGGTCATAAAATCATCAGATGTTAAAGAAAATGGGCAGCAATACATTTCAGGCAAAACAAATATTTTAAAGACATAAAAAACTATTAAAATAATATGAGAAATTAAAGTAAAAACAGAAGAGGCTCTCTGATAAATACGTTTTAAGAATGGACTTAAATCAGTCAGGTTTCCTGGCTGCTCGGCTCTCGAGTAAATAAACTAACCTCATAAAAAACTGCTTATCTGTGCTTTAACATGAATGTGTGAGTGTGTATGGGTGCCTCGGTCCTATGGAGACAGTTAAGGGACCTCAGCTTGGACCTGATCCATTAAACCAATAAAATAAAGATGACTCTTGTTTCATTATTCACAAGGCCGGCTCACTGGATGCACCAAGAGGAAAACATTCCCAGTGGTAAAGTGCTGGAGCTCAGGCTCCACTGATCAATAAGAGATCATCTGGGTGTAGGAAGAAGCAAACGTCATATGAGCATATTACTTATTAATTTATACATGGTTATTCAATTATCATCGACCGCTCTACCAACCTTGGTGTCAGGCCTTGGACAGAAGGGGGGGACATGCCCAGCTCGGTGAACCTCTGGGGAAGACAAAGAAAGACACACAGTGTTGAAGTGAGGGACAACAGTGACGACAAAGACAGGTCGACTGTAAAAATAACTTTGTGCAATGATATCAAATAAATAGGTCTAAATAGGTCGAGTGCATGTGGGCCTGTAGGGAGAGGTATTTTACAGCTTTCATTTTTTTATTATCTAAACTACAAGACCGTCTGCATTTCAGTCAGACAACTGACATCTGTAATAGTTCAAAATGTTTATAGCAGCAGCAGAACACAGCTTGTGTTTGGCGTCTGGGCTCCGACCTCATCACTCACAGATTTATTTTACATGCAGAAATCTGAGGAGTGATGAGATCATATCTTAAACCTCCCCGAGCCGGAGCCTGCAGGTGGATGCTGGGGTGGGGGCGAGGCTGAAAGTAAGAGTGCAGTACTGGTGCAGGGCAGCGGTGGCAATGGAAGAGCAGAGGGAGAGACCGGGTATCCTGCAGCTTAAATAGACGCCACATTGGGAGGAAGTGTTTGTCAGGTGATTGTGGAGAGTGATGCATGTCAAGTGTGAAATCAGTGCAGAGTTGCCTGCCTGAACTAGCTCGCAGGCGTTGCTACATTTGTGCATTTAAATATAAAATGAAATAACATTTAACGTGCAGTTAAGTGTTGATAATGTGCAAAAATATCCAAAAAGGTCAAAAAACAGCGATTCTCCCCTGGAGTCAGTCAAGGCTGGTGCTCGCTGTAATCGTCAGGAGCAATAATATTTGAAATTGGCGCCATAGCTGCGGAGAAAGTTGTACGAACAGCTTGTGGTTTCGCCCATTCTACATTCCTACAACACCCAGTGTGCATTGCGCCCCTCCCTCTGAAAGGAACGGCCCAGCGAGAGACGCTGGAGTGAAATACTACCGTTTTCACTGCAGGCAACGGCTCAGAGCGGTACAGAATCTGACATACGACGAGAATATAACCGTGGATCGTCTAAAAAATCTTCAGGTCTGCAGACTACATTTCAAACCTGACGATTTTGAATGAGACACAACATCGGAGGCGGCTGTCCTAGAGTGAGGAAGTGTAGTTTAGCGAGCTCACTGGCCTCCGCCTGATGACGGAGTCTGGCGGAGGTTTTCCATGGCCAATTGGAGAAGCGGATAGCGGCCTAACAAAGGCACAGAGCGAAAGTACCATAATGGCATTAGCTCCCACAGGACTGAGGTTGAAAATCAGCAAACTGGCCCTTTAAGATATTTACAACATCCTTGTAATCGTATGCACGTCCTTGTTACTCCTTTCAGAAATGCATTTCTTGAGTTTGTTCGTTATCTGTGAACATGTGTTTGGTTACGGGCATGTGGGCCTGTAGGGAGGGTTATTTTTTTACATCTCGTTTGATTTTCTTCTATTCTGTTATTATATAAACTATGAGACTGTCTGCATGTGTTGCTTTAAAGTGGATACAACTTCTACAGTATAACAAAAACTCTATTTGTCACAGCTTTCATTCTTGATCCAGATGCTCTGCAAAGACAGCTCGCAGTGCAAAGCAGTACTGTGTCCATTGCTGTGTACAGTATATTTGGAGGGGTATTAAACAGTGTGTTTTTACCACTCATGGCTTTCTTGGATATCCTTCTTTTTACAGCTGACCTTTCACAGCACATTAAAGCACTGAACCTGCAAAAGCACAACCAGCAAATAGCTTTTTGTGGCTCCACTGCTCGCTGTTAGGTCTCCCTCTATATCTGTCACCTTGGGGTAAATGCATTTAAGTATTTATTCTAAAATCACAAGGGAGGCGTTCAATTACTACAGTCAATTAAACTACAGTCAAGATGCAAAGACTTTTGCTTAAGCTCCATAAAACAACGTAACGTTACCGTTTAATACTGTACTTTTACATTTCTACTGCGAGTGAGGGATACACAGTTGTACCTGCTCTGATGAAGTCATAATACTGAAGAATAGGCCACACTGCTATTCTAAACACGAGTGATTTCATAGGCAGAAAATCTTAACAGCTCCCCGTAACGCTAACATATCGCTCTGCCATCGTTAAACAACTCGGGGCTTCACATACGATGCCCATGAG
Organism: Semicossyphus pulcher; assembly: GCF_022749685.1. NCBI lineage: Eukaryota > Metazoa > Chordata > Actinopteri > Labriformes > Labridae > Semicossyphus > Semicossyphus pulcher. The sequence continues at coordinate 28,004,702 of NW_027211759.1, read as the reverse complement.
CATCGTAAACCTGTGTTTAATTGTAGCTCAGCTCCACCCTTCAGTTTGAATTTCAAAGAATAGGATGTGCTTTGTTTCGTTTCTCTGCAGCTCCATCTTTATTATTAAGCACTATGAACACAGTGTGTCGCACATGCACAGCACTATGGACTCCTGCAGCGCTGCACAAACAGGCCTTTGTATGTTGCAGCTTTGCACAGACCTCTCTTTCAACAAACAGACTAAATATAAGTGCATAAACAAAAGAAACACTGGACTAATTCTATCTGCATTTATACGACTGTACCTTCTTTGAAACTAGTCTATACTGACAAGAGCTTACGCAGGTCAAGGGTATATTGCTGCAGTCTTAGGATTGTAGATAGCTGACGGGGGTTGAAAGGTCGATGCTCCATTGGGGGTGACAGATGGAGGAATGCTTAGCTGATTAGGTTGCTAAGTCGACACGATTAAACTCGAAGCTATAGGCTTCATGCTGTGAATGAGCTGCAAATACCTTGAGAAAGGGAAGAGATAGTGAATACGAGGGATTTTACAGGAGTTTATTTACTATTTAGGAATAAAAGAGGGAGCCTGTTTGTGTTTGTCCGTCTCCAGATGGTGAAATTATCAGATGCATGACGGAAAACTGTTTGCAGGAACTTAAACTTGCAGCTTACGTGCCCTGAAGAACCTGAAGATTGCACTAAATTAAGTTCAGTGCAAGATGCATGCAGAATGATTGGATGCTGACTTATTCTACCTTCAAATTCTGCATATGGAAACAGAATCTGTACACAAGGGGCAAAACTTTTGATGTTCTTGTTTCCGTCTGTACAGAAAAATCGTCCACTGGAGTCTGCAGGCTTTAGTTATAAGCAGGAAAACAGTCCATGAGGAAGCATACGCATCGAATCGATAGTAGATATAAGCTCCACAGGTGGCTACTTACACTAGGGAAAGGGCCAAGAGGTGGGTAGGAAGGACCCCACGGTCTGGGGCCACGGCCAGGAGGGCTGGAGGCGGGGGGGTTGCTGTTGACCCCTGGGAGAGTGATCCCTGCTGTGCTGCCCTGAGACGTGGGTGACACGAGGGCAAAGGCATCATCCAGTAGAGAGTGCATCTGCTGCCTCGCTTCCTCGATGGAGGGCTGTGGGGGCATGTAGGGCGGCGGGGGAGGGGCGTGGCCTGGAGGAGAGGAAGCAGGACCGAGGAAGACATCATCGGTGGGGGAGGGGCTCCTGTGAGGGGATCCTGGGCCTTGGTCAGGATCCGACTGTAATAAACACATTTATGAACAGTTGGAGGTTAGAGAGAATATATATACGACTGTGGAAATGATTCTGGTGTCATACTCACCACGTAGGCCACATTGTTGACTCCAGGACACTTCCTGTAAGCAGCATCACTGTCCTCAGAGATGAGGTGGTCTTTGTCTGCCTCCATCATGCCTCCATTCAGCTGCTCCTTCATCTTCTGTTTGGGAGAGCGCCGGCCTCGACCACTGAGAAAGAAATGGAGAAGTGTTAATGAACCTATTATCATTATGTGATAAGAGTCAACCCTTCAACCAGCCGTGCACTCATCAAGAAATAAGCCCTCACTTTTTCTTGGACTGCATGAAGATGGAGGGCGTCTGAGCATCTGGGTCCAGTATCTTATCGATCTGTATCTGTGACTTCTGATAGATCCGATCCTGGTCCTTGGCGTCTCCGAGGCCCCCGGTCATGTCTTCCATGGCAGGGAAGTCGTAGTGGCCCTTCCTCTTGGCACGCAGACGGATCTTGTTGCGATGGTGTTCAATCTCTGACTTGTGCCTCAATGCTACCTGGATCTGAGGAACAGGGACGCAGTTAGAGCTTCAAATCTCTATAGATGAAACAAGACTTCAAGAAGCAGAGTGGAAATATTTCATACACTTACATTACAAACTGCATCATCAGAGAATATTATCATTGATCCTAATTTAATCTATAACAGCAAGTTTCATTATCCAAAGCACTTCCAACACTGCCAGCAAATCCTATGTGGTTATTTTTTATGACACTTATGTAAATAATTGAAGTCTACTTTTCCTATTTAAACCATGATTTGAGGGAATGCTTGTTTCTGATTGGCTGAAGGGTGTCAGTTAATTCCTGCGACTTGGACTCATGAAGTAGTTCAGGTGTCGTTTGTTCGTAAAAAGTGTACTTGATTCAGGGACAATGATATTGCTGGTCATCACAGTCGTTTGGTGTTAAACATACTGTCAAATTATATTTACTTTATATCAACCTTATCTTGCTAGCATGCTGTTAGCATTCTGGCTAAAAGCTGAACCGAGGCGCATTATTCGCTGCGCCCGAAACTAGGAATATCTCCTATTGCTTTTAATAAGCTTTTTAAAGTATTTGTCAAACCCTCAGGCATTATCAGGAAAAAATGCCTTGTTAGAAACCTTGGGCCTAACTCACTAAAGGATTGCTTTTGTGTCCGCTAAACCTGCATACGACACGAAAGGACTCATTCTCAAAGCACATGCAGAGGGTTGAATGCACCTCAAACTGCGGCGCAGAGCAAACAGCTCTGTGATCCGGTGCTATTTGCGCGTATTTAAATGAGTCATTCTGCAGACATTCAGGGCAAATTTGTCCCCTTTCTATGCAAATGAGCCTCGTGGCAAAAAGCATCTAATTCACAAACAGCAGCGCTAACAGCACCGCGCAGTTAGAGAGAGTATATTACCGTCTGCAGAGAGCTGGTGGGAACTGATGCACAGTATTATAAAGGCTGTTACGCTGAGTTTACACTAATCATTACGACAATTCCTCTTTTTGTGTGATCAAAAAATTTAAAATGTCTTATTTTGTCATTATCATTATAATCAGGAGATTAATCAGTCCGGGGCTGTCCGAAGCTCAATCCCGGCACACAGGCACACGTCACGTGATGGTCTGGAGCCGTTTCGCAGGATTATTGTTTCTGGACGAGCTGCTGTTGTGCGCTCACTTAAAAAATATAGCTGCATTACAGACAGTGAAACACCTGTAGAGTCTGGACTTTACAATAAATTGTTAGAGGTGCTGCCTCCTCCTCCCCCTGCTCATCATCGATCTGTGGATGGAGCTGAGCTTTGTCAGTGTGGAGCTCAGTAAATGAAAGAGAGTGGAGGTGCAGACAGCTTCTCTCCACAATCAGACACAAAACAAGAGCAAACTGCACGGATCTGCTAAACTTCAGGGCGTGTTTGTGCTCGAATATCATCAATGTAAATTGCTTTGTGAATCAGACCTCGAGACGGAGCAGATAGCGGTGGCAAATGATGTGCAATTTATGGTGCTGTCTGCGGCCGCAATTCATTCTTAGTGAATTCCCCCTTTTATATTTTGATTACAAAATGCATAAAAATGTCTTTATTCGTTAGCATGAGCAGAAAAGTACCTTTGAGGTGTCCATAATCAGGAGTTAATGTTGTTTTCTCTGATTTTCATGTAACAGAAATCAGCAGAAAACTTTCCACTGGTCGGAATGTGGTTTCGTTCATTTAATGATACAAATACTTTCATGCTCCACCAAAACAATATCAGCCGACTGACTTTTATGTTTTAGCAAAAAATATACTTTTAGATCATTTCATTTGCTGAAAATAAGGTGTGTGTTTTTTCTAAGCAGGTACGTCAGAGGGGCAAACCTCTTTGTTGATCTGGTTGGTGTCGGACACTTTGCCGTTGATGGGGGGGCTGTGCAGAGGTGGGACGGGCATGGGCTGCATGGCGATCAGCTGGACTTTGTTGGGGAGTCTCCTGCTGGCTTCTGTGGCACGAGACATCCGATCAACGTGCTCAAAGATGGATGCCGAGGACAGCTGCTCGTTTGTACCATTCATTGGCGGAGGACCTGAGGAAGGAAGCAAGACGGTAGAAATACACAAGTTATTATTCAGTCGGCCCAATGTGCTACACATGCTTATGTTAAGGTAAACTATGGACAGAGCACGGGTGACTACTGTGTTCAGATCTCTAAAAAACATTTACCCTTTTAATGAAGTGACATTATATCTGAAACATGACTAGAATATCGTGGAGTTAATGTTTTAATGGGAGCATGAAACGAGCACTGACTCTATTTCTAAAAGCCAAACTTCATCCCAAACAAAGATTCGGCCTTTGTTTGTAAAGTTGATTGTCTCTGTGACCGACAGCTCGGCGGACAGTGACGGATGGTGAGAACAGGCCGAGCACGGGACTACCAGAAGCAGACAGACAGACAGCACACAGACACAGCTGCTGGAGGAGGTCTATAGAGACACAGACGGACAGACGACAGACTCTTACCAATTCTATTCTTGCCTGGAAACACAAACAGAAACAGAAGGACAAAGAGGGAAAGAAGTTTAAACAAAAGCACCAGAGATAGACGTTGTTACTGGACGTTTACAATGAATACAGCCTAGAGAGGTGATATCTAGCCGCCCTAAGCGCTGTTTAAACTTTCAGGAAAGAAAAATAAAGGGGAGAGAAGAAAAGAGAGAGGAAACGGCAAATGCGTCATCCAGGGCTGATAAAAGCTCCTCTTCCTGTCTTGTGAAGTTCATTAATCAGAGAAGAGAAAGAAAGGAGCAGAAAACACACAGATGAAAACAAAAGCCAAAGTAAGACTGTATTAAACATTTCTGAGGGTGTCTCTAGCACAACCTTCTTCTAAACCCTGTGGCAGAGCGTCTGCACTCCCAGGCAGAGATTTATCAATAACAAAACAGAGACCATTCCTCTGTGGCTGAGTCAGGCTGCCGTCTGTGTGCCTGACTGCCTCTGGCTCCGGCACGTATCGCTGTGCAGGCTTGAATCTATCAACAAGCTGTCCGATAGAGTAGCTTCAGTTGTTTTTTCCCTTTTTGTCTCGCCTCTTTCCTCTTTCTGAACTTCTTTGGACCAGTGAATAGAGGTCAAATCAGCTCTACCTTAACTGTCCTGCTTTGGTTGACGCTGCACTTTCCCTTCTTTGTCTTTATGTCACAGCTTCACAGCCCCCCTGCCCTCAATTTTGCCCTCTTGTCAATCAAATCATGCTAGCCTGAGTGGCTCTCTCCTCTTTATCTGCCCAGTCCTTTCATTTCCCTCCTCCCCCTCCCCCCTCGTGTTCGCTCTGTGTGTGTTTGGAGAAGTGATGTGCGTGTTGCCAAGGCTACTTGCCATTTAAAACATTGATGGGGACCTTGCGGGTCTGCTTGCTGTCGCTGGGCGTGGCGTGGCCTCTCAGGTTCTCCTCAGTTGATTCCCGCTCACTGGAGTGGTCACTCACCATCGAGTCACCGTCTGACGGCGAAATCCTGCCCAGAAAACACACACACACACACGCACGCACACACGCACGCACACACACACACACACACACACACACCAGCCATAAATAATAGAAGAACACGAACCATAACAACCTGAAATGCCATGCATAAATGAAAATGATGAGTTTCCAGAGAGTTAAAAGAGGAGGGGAGTCTTCTAAGAAATAGTCACATGACTCAAGAGTGGAGCGGTAAATGCATAAAAGTAACTGGTTAAAAAGTGAACTTAGTAAAAGCATTGTGTAATAACCTCTGTACTTATAATAAGTCGGTCTATTAACCAGAGCATTTAGTCGAGAATAGGGGTATCGCCTCGTACTGTTTGATATCCTCCAGTAAGGGGAGAAACAAGATTTCTTCATACATCTTCAATTATGAAAATACTTGTTATGTTAGAACTACTGAGGAGAAAGGCAAGTGTCTGACTGGGATCTTTATTGATTCATTTAAAGGTAACACTGACAGAAATTTGATCTCCAGGATTAACTCATCTTTATAACTGGAGAGGGGTCTTTCTAGATTGTATGTTAAATCAAGATTGGATAAAGATGCTAACATTAAGTTAACTGAGACCATGTCCACACAAACACGTATTTTTCAAACGTAGCTTTTTCTCTGTTTCGGCCTTTCGTCCACACAAACGCCCTTTTAGGTCACTGGAAAATGTATCTTTTGTAAAACTCCGGCCAGGGTGAAGACTTTGAGAAACTCTGTTTCCGCGGAGACGTGTAGAAGGGGTAAATGGCTTTTTTGGCTGGTGACGTCCAGCTGTGCGCCGTTATCTCCATGGTGACGTATCACTGATGAGGCGATATCCCTTGCAAAATGACGGACGTGACAAAAACAGTGATGCTTAACAGGACTTTTTACATGTTTACACATTTATACTCGTCTACTATATTGAAGAACAGATAGATTTTTTCAGACTTTTGACTGGCCGCGATTCTTCTTGTTCTTCTTTGCATGACCGGGTTGTATCGCCGCCTGTTGGTGTGGCATTCTCATGACAGCGCTTCACGTTTTTGTTTGGATGGGGATTTTTTATAACTGTGCTTGTGTGGACGGGCTTTTTTTGGAAAAGAAGGAGGGGAAAACTCTGTGTACATGTGGACATGGCCTGAAGACGACAGGTTAAACACAATTAACACACAACCCTCTCAAGCTCAGGTCTATGGAGGGAATTTACCTGGAAAAACATCTTAAAGGTTTTTTATAACTCCAAGAATTAAAGAGTCACAGAGCAACAAACCTGAACATCAGTGTTGGAGACTATGTGATAACATGTCCGCAGGTTATTTGCATATTGTATTTATAGGAATTACCTAACATCTTCCTACTGGAAAGACGTGGTGCCTGCGATCAGATCAATAATCAGCTCAGAGCTTAATTTTAGTTTTGGTGTTATATACTTGGGAAATGTGGGAACTGGGCTGAGAAAACAGGGCAGATGTTTATCACAAGTGCTGTTCGCTGGGTGTAAAAAAGAAAGAACTGGTTGAATAAGGAATCTCCCAACAGTTCTTGAATGGAAAGAAATAATTGAGGAAATTAATTGTATAATAAAATTTAGTAACTGACCTTTTCTCTGAGACATGCCACCAAAAAAGGGGAGAAATATTTGAAGAACTGGAAACTGTTTCTGAACCTGTCTTTATTATTCATGTATTCTGTTCAAAGTTTATGCCCTGAATCTAGTGACTTAAGTATGCATTAGTTGTCATAACTTCATATAAGTATTAAAGACAAACTGACAGAATGAAAGAGAACAGAAAAATCCCTCCTGTCTGTCGTATAAATAATTGATTTGAGGATCTGTCAAAAGCTTTTTATCTGCTTGACTGAATGTCCCAAATGAGGTGAGTACAGAGTGATTGGTTAAAAAACAAGCTCTGTTTGCATCTAAATAAACACCTTAATGATTCATCTGTACAAGGTCGAGCGTTCACAACAGTTAGTGTTTGGACAAAGACAGAGAGCACCTAGTGAGCATCGCTAAGACAAACACAAGTGGTAATTTAAGGCCTCTTTTTTGTGCTTTTTCTCTTATGTCACCTGTAATAACACAACCTATATAGACAAAACTTAATGAAGTTTAGTCCTCTCATTTTTTATAGGTCTTTGAACTCGTCACAGACAGTTTTTTTACCACGACGGAGCATTCACCTTTCTCTCCTCCTGCCGCTGCGGGACGCCTTGGTGGAGGAGGCTGAATTTTTGGACACCGGAGTCGGAATCTCCCCGTTCTCCGATAGGCTGAGGCCGTCTTTAATGGACACGGGCAGCTGTCCAGGCCCTGGCGGGACAGGCTCCTGAATCACCATGACATCATCCTTACTCTGCTGGCCAAGGTGCAGCTTGGCAAAGTCGAAGCCTTTCACACTGGGAGCCTGCAACTGGGGACAGGAAGAGGAGGAAATAAGGGTTGTGAAGAAATGGCAGAGGTTTTGGACACATTTTTAATCATACAATCTTGTATTAGAGTGTAATAAGTGGTGTATCTTATCATTAATGTATCGATTTTAATAATTAAATCTTCCAGAGCCCTAAGCTTCTTCTTCACATTGTTTCTTTGGTCCAAAACCCAAAGACTGACCAAGAAAAGCAGCCCGTCTGTACGATTAAGAAGCTGGAACTAGCTGTAAATTAATTTAAATTCTTATCAATTAGGTGGTCATTCATTTTTGCATGTTCAACTTTTAGATTATCAACATATCATTGGATAAGTCATGTTCTGGGTAAGTAGTAACGCTGAAGAGTGACAAAACGCTATCCAGGAGACTCAGACAGACAGACAGACAGACAGACAGACAGACAGACAGACAGACATTAACGAATAAAGAGACAGAACTGGGGAGAGAGGGACGGGGAGACTTGAGGGGAAACATTGAGCTGTGTGCTTTTCCTCTGAGGTGGTGGGAAAGGGAGGGAGGGGAGGCTGGAGATGGAAGCAGAGAGAGTATTTGAGTGTAAAGCCCTCGGGAGTTTTCCACAGCAAAGGAGTAAACAGAGGATGTCAGATCTCAAACTGTGGCCATGTGACACTGAAATGTGTGCAGAAGAGGAGAGAGGACTGACATGACATGTTCCTGTTGATTCTCAAATCAAACGCACACTCACACCGAGTTCATTGATGCAAAATGCCCGGCTTAGAAGAGGCTCGTTGGTATAAAAGTGCTAATCCAGTGTGATGCTTGCCAGCATAAAACTGCTAATCCAAAGAGGGAGAGAAAGAGTGTGTGTGGTTGTGTGTGTGTGTGTGTGTGTGTGTTTGTGTATGCTGCTCTCTCATATAAACAAGGCCAGTCATTGAGAGCATTGAAAAAGCCGCAGCTGAAATAGTAAAAGCTGCTTCATTAGGCTGAATGAAGGAAAACACACAGCTACTGATATCTCCCCGACATTACACTCACTAATTACTCCTTAGCCCGGCCTAATGGTGAATTGGGGAATATCAACAAACAGTTGAGGAAAGCTAAATGACGTCTATGAATCTACAGCTTCACAAGGAGACACAGGGATCTAAAGAGAACAAAACTCTCAGGGAAATCAACTGGATCTTTTATGTCTGGACATCAGACGCAGGAGAAGCGGGAGTGTACTGAACATTATACCTCCTCTGCGGCTCTCCTCCCTTTAGTCAACACTTTCTTTTTGTCGTCCTTCTTCGTCTCTCCTGTTTTTATCATCGTTTTACTCTCTTGTCTTCTTCGCTCGTCTGGTTTAATTCCTGTCTTTTTAAAGCTCTCTTTCTCCTCATCTGTGTCCTCTTCTTCTTCTTCCTCCTCCTCCTCCTCCTCTTCTTCTTCTTCTTCCTCTTCCTCCTCCTCCTCTTCTTCCTCCTCGGTGCTTATATCCTGTTTGCTCTGAGGAGGAGCTGCTGGTGTCTAAGCAGAAGCAATTGTTGGCATGAATACTGAATGATGACGCGTTTGTCTCTGGACTATTAACTATTGACTACTGTTGTGTTGTTATATAACTTCCTACTTCAAACAGCAAACACGAACAGAAACTAGGTCTCCGCTACATCTTCTACAAACCACCAGACACTGCTCTGTACCTTCCCTGCTTTAACATCCTTCTCCTCCTCCTCTTCCTCCTCCTCTTCATACTCCTCTTCTTCCTCCTCATACTCCCCCTCACTAGACTCTGCATCCTTTTTAGTTGGAGGGAGAGTCTGGTGAAGAGGGGTGCTTGATTCTCTAAATGAGGTGGCAGACTGAGAGAGGGGGAGCGGAGTTAAGTGACAGATGATTGTGTTAAGCAGAGATGAAGGCTGAGTGATAGTTACTTCTGCACATTAGATTGATTGCATTAACCCAAGTGTGGAGGGTTATTTTTAAAGCATCAGCTCAACCAAAGAAAAATGTTAGTGGAGGGGAATGAAATCCAGACACAGACAGAGAGATTCACCAGAAAACAAACCCCTTCCCCATTAAAGAGCTGGCAAAAACAAAGCGGTGTTCTGACGTAATGATGCATGACTCACTGGGCTTGTGAGGCTGAGAACGCGTGCAGCATGTGTGCGCATACAGAGGTCAAGTTACTGCTGTACCAAAGCTCTCCCCAGTGTTGTTGCTGGTGGTTGCAGCACAGCAGAGACGTCACACACCTGTGCATTAGCTCTACATAACCCGACCTGGGGAACCCAGCTGTACTTTTTGTCATATCTCACAGGTGCTTAACTCGTGGCTTTGTCGATAACAATGTCCCTGATATCTTCATTATTTTTTCTGCTTTAATAGTCGAGTTCTTAAAGATGTATTAGTGTTTGTTTGTTTGTTTCAGTGTTTCCCACACAGACTATACTTGTGTGGCCCGCCCAGGTAGATAAAGGCCTGCCCAGGTAGATTTGGCGACCCATTTTCGCATTTTTTTTTAACCCATCCGAGAGAACAACGCCATCCGCGATAGATTAACTAGCAGCACTGGGCAATCTCCCACCGACTGAAAGTCACACATGCTCTGCGAAGAAACAGAGAGAGACGCACACGCGTGTATATCGTCGAAGACGGCTTAGCGTAATGCTTCGAAGCTTCAATCGTTGCCACAGGCGTCAGGAGACGAGCAGATACTTTTTTTTATTTGACTTTTATTTTACCAGGAAATAATCCCATTGAGATACAAGATCTCCTTTACAAGGCAGTCCTGGCCAAGACGGCAGCATAACAAGTTTAACAAAAAACTAACCACAGATTTAAAGACAGCAACATAAAAAGATTTGACACAGATCCATGTGGTTCTCATGCTCTGGCTCAATAACGTCGTGGTCTGTCTGTATTTCTGCGCAGTTACTCTGAAGTATAAAGTACGTCTCTCCACATGCTGTGAATGACACGAGCAGGAGCTGTGACTGCGATCAGGTCATCATAGTTGATAGTTGACAGTGCTGCGAGTCGGCATCCCCTTTTATCATATGATTGTTTTTTGTTTTGTAAATGTAATGAAGGTGAATGAGGCTCCTTGTGTATTCACAGGGCCTACGGCTGTAATATATTTAATCAGAATCAAGTATACCTCAGACCTGTGGGAAACACTGATGTTATTTTACATAATCTTGTTTTACAGAATATGCTCAACTTCAACTAACCTAATCATAAATGTTTTAGATACAACTAAGTTAACACTTTGCTGTGATGGTTGTTTCTTACAGCAGTTCATTCTTAGGTAGCCCTCAGGTAACCCAGTCAGTAGTCCTTGTATGTAAAATATTTGTTATGATGAGGGCTGATATAAAAAGAAAATCAAGGATGTTATTCAGTGTAATTACACGTTCTTCATTTTAAATCCTCTGGTTTCTGGACTCTGAAGACTACACAGTATACAGGCATTAGTTGTTTCATTATTCTTTGTTTTTTAGGATGTGCAGTATGAGGGACATTACAGAACAGAATAAATCTCTGATCTCTGCATTAACTTCACAGTAAAAGGGACATGTGCTAAAGGAAAAGGCCTTAGTGAAGCCAAAGAAAATAACTTCATTTCAAAGTAACTCAAAAACAATCGACAAGCTTTTCAATGGTCACAAACTGAGAATGCACTGAGACAAAGGTTAACTGAAAGTCAGGGCCGACTTTAAAGTGAGAATCAAAAAGGTTTCAACAGAATAAAAGAGCAGCAGAGGCTCGTTTCACGTCTCCTAATCCCACTCCTGTCTCTTCTACTGGGGTCATTAAACTTTTACAAACTCTTTCTAAAAGAAGAAAAGTCCAGATTGTGCACGGGCCTGCAGCACATTCATTACAATGACTGATGCTCCTAATTAATTATCAGTTAATTTGGGTTTAAAAGTGGACTCATCTTTCCACATCAGCTGCCTCGATCTGTTCTGTGCAGGATATAGTAACGTCTGGGAAACTGGTTGTAAAAGCTTTAATTGTTTCTGTACAACAGTGATAACCTGTTTTTATCTGCAGGACAAACTGATGTCAGCGTACAGATTTTCACTGAAAGAGACAGCAGGTCTTAAATTACTTGAAAACACCAGCACATAAAAGTAAGCAAATACAAATACGGACACTGCGACACTGACTGAACTCTACCTTCTGTCTCTGCTGGATGGAGGTCATGGCGTCAGGCTGGAACTCCAGCTTATCCGTCCGACACAGTTTCCAGTACAAGATGGAAATGATGACGATGACCACAATGAGGGGAATCACCACCCCGATGACGATCCACACGTTGGTGTTCTCAGTTTCGGAGGGTGAGGTTGCGACCTTCTCTACAGCTGCAGACAGAGAGAACGAGTTCTCAGACAAAAATATGCACCATGAGTCATTTCACTTCTGTATATTCTCTTATTCCCTTTAATCTTCAAAAACACCTTGAGAACGCAAAGCCGAATATGTGATATCCTTGGAGTTTTTGCTCTCGTCTCACTGCTGAAATCTTCAATGCAGACCTTCATTAGATTTAATTAACACTCATTTCATCCCCAGGGAGGGACCGTAAGAGAACACAGTCAGCACTGAGACACAGTCCCTGGAGGGGCTCTCATTAGGCCTTTATCCCTTGTTTAGATTCTTAATGAGCGAGACTGGCTTTTGGTACAGAGAGTACAGGAGGAGGTAATGAGCTCAAATGCAACAATAAACATACAAAAGAACACAGACAACTTTTATAAGAAGCTCATAAACAAATTTCATATATAATGAGTCCTTAATGTTCTTTTTTTTCACCTATTAGCACAGCTCAGTGAGGTGCAACTAGACCTTTAAAAGTAATTGGCACGGTGCAATTCCCAAAACAGAAAGCAAAACAGCTTCTGAACAGTTATAACAAAAAGGACATAACTTTAGCAATCTGAATGCTTACAGAATTTGCCAGTTTCAAGACCCATCTTTGCAATCGTCATTTAAACAATGCAATAGGTACTCACGCTGTGCCAAAATGCCCTGAACACGGTATCCCAACACGATAGCAGCCCTTTGAACATCCAGGCTGTTGAGTAGGTCTGCTGCTCGATCTCCAGGCATCCTCTGACCACTGGGACCCTCCACAAAATACACAATCTCCAAGGGATTGTCCGCACCCACCAGCCGGCTCGCACTGACAACCTAGAAGGAGGAAAAAAAGCATAAAGGTGTCCAAAGATCAGGATGAAATTGTGGTACATGAGTCAGTGTAGACATGAAAAGCTTTATTTCAATCCACTTCTGAAAACTAAAACTCAAGTCTTTTATTTGTGTTGCGCTCTTTTCTTTAGGCGATTAAGAGATTGAAATCTGTTTCCCACAGAAGTTCAGGAAGTTTGAATCTAATTGGTGGAACCAAGGGAGAGTTTCACTGCATCCTCTGTGTTTCAGGGTTATTAGTATCACAATCACCAGGCCTGATGACTGGTGCCTACTAAATCCTTTAAACTGCTGGCATACATAATAGCATCGTATGTCTTTATCAAAACATAAACCAAATGTAGGAAACCCTGAAGGCTGAAGGACTCACAATAAACCTCACCTATTGGCATTGCTCAGGGCTCTATGCTTGGTCTCCCCAGTTTTATGGTTTCTAGCAATAATCTTGTTAAAAGTGTACATGTATGTGTTGTTAACTTTTACCATCAGACCACTGTCCATCTTTTCTTTGTTTGATCCCATTTCTTCCTTTGACAATACACACACAGCAAGGAACAAGCACAAGCTTCGTTTAAAGTCCATTCACATTACCATCTTAATTTTGATGGTCCCATTTGTTGACATAATCTGTACATGTTTGTTCACTGCTACATTTGAGGTGAATAGACGGTGTTCAAGCAACTGGAAAAGTGCTTGAAAAAATGAAAATTAGATCATGTAAAATGAGGCACTACGTGCTCTAGATATTAAAGTGAATTTTATAAATTCCTAATGAACTAAATGGTAAATGGACTGTACTTATATAGCGCCTCTCTAGTCTCACTCAAAGCACTTTAACACTACATGTCACGTTCACACACACATTCACACTGATGGCAAAGGCTGCTACGTAAAGTTCAGTGTCTTGCCCAAGGACACTTTGACATGTAGACTGAGGGAGCTGGGGATCGAACCTCCGACCTTCCGATTGAAAGACGACTGACTCTACCACTGAGCCACAGCCGCCCCTTAACTTGACTAAATTTCACAATCAATAGTACAGATAAAACCTAAATGGACGTTAATTAGGGGTGGGTCAATATGTCATCCTGACTCATGCAATTATCGATAGGCTGGTGCCATATATCGATATTGTAATTTACAAATATTTGGTCCTCCCTACGACTACTTCATGACTCCTGGCGGTGGCGCTTAAACATGAAGGAGGGTAACAAGAAAGGAAAGTAATTGGGTGAAGAAGAAGTTAATCAGATATCGTGATGTATCATTTTATGATTGCTGTATCGCGATATTATTGTTATCGTGGGCCACATATCGTATCGTGACTTACCCTGCGATTACCACCCTTAACAATTTTTTTTTTTCTTTGATATTTCTAATGCAAAAACTAAATTCAGGCAGCAGATATTTGGCCTCTTAAGTTTGTATATGCTATAATGAAAGTTTTTATACAAACTCCTATTTATATTGAACATCCCTGTGAACCTACAGATTCAAGGACTTAATTTGATCTGTTGCTTTTTTAAGTAGCTGTGCAAATTAACAAACTGTCTTTCAGCAAAATAAAAACATTTCAGATATTTAAATTGCTTAATGTATTGAACATCTTTAAATGAATGATGCCTGTGAAGCTTTACGTACAATCCAGTAAGTCATTTTATAATTTATGCTTTCATTATTTTCCCTCTAATGCATAGACGCACTCACTCACACACACACACACACACACACACACACACACACACACACACACACATACACGCACACACACACACACACACACACACACACACACACACACACACACACACACACACACACACACACACACACGTGAATAGAAATAGCAAACTCATGATCAATCAACTGATGTTTTGTATTCCCCTTATAGAGTATTCATTGTTGTAATATTCCTCTATGTTGTCTAATATGTGTGTGCGTCTGTGTGTGCAGTCTCCCTCTGGGTGCCCTGAGGCGCAGCAGTCTGCTGTCTGCATTACTGGAAAGAGTAAAGTGCGGGTCATGCCTGGGTTGACACAGAAAAACGGCGGGGCTGGCTCCCTCGTCCAGGGTCTAATCCAGTCCATGCAGGGTTATTAGAGTGGAAAGACGGGAGCGTGAATGTGTGTGTGATTGTACGACCTCATTTCCACCTCCTCTTTTATCTGTCCAGGCAGACTCATAAGGTATTCTCACAGGTGACAACAACACAAGGATTCTGTTCTGACGGTTTAGGGCGTCTGTTTGATATATGTGTCTGAGAGCAGAGAAAGATTTCCTCTGAAGTTCAGACACAAAGTCAGTGTCACCTCACTCTCATTATCTCCAACAGACCCGTCTCTGACGTGTAAAAAAAACAAACTAGCTTCTGTAATGACAGTATCCTACCATGGCTGTCAGGAGCACTAGCACTCTTTGCAAGACAGATATTTGTGACTGTGAGAAAAATATAATTTTGAGAGGAAGGAAGGATGCCAGGGACTAAAATTAGAGATCTAATTATAGCACAGACACAGACACCAAAGGTTTTCCTAAATTGCTCCACGGGTTTTATGTAGATCAAGATGAAGGAGGCAGAAAGGTCAGAAAGAAGAAGTCTGCTACTCATCCAGAGATGATATTTATCACTCTGACAGCTCCCCCGTTTTAAGCACTCAGACTTTGTGAGCTCAGATCAGATATGAATTTCCCGTCTCCTATAACAAGTCTCTTTTATCTGAGTGTTTTGCTCTCCCTGTGCTTGTGATCTCTGAATCCTCTACCCTGTCTCCGTATCTCTCCCTCCGTAATGTCTACCCTCTGAACAACAGGGACACAGTCTTAATCATCCCAACTGCAGGGTGCAGACAGAGAAAGAGAAACAATTAATAATTGATCTGCTCTTAGCAACTCTGCGCCTCGCAGGAGCTCACATCAAGTAACAGGACCGGAGAAATGAGGAAGAGGAGATAGAACAAGGACTCGAGAGGTTGTGGTCTTCTGAGTGGCTTGCCCCTGGGATGAATGGGATGTTGTTGCCATGGAGACAGGGCCCTATCCTGTCCCCCTTTGAGATGAGCTGAGCAGGTGCGGAGCGAACCCACAAAAGCTCGAGCCTGATTAGTAAAGCAGTAAGGCTCTCAGTGGTTACAAACACTGCGACGCTCACATAATGAGGCCTCAGTACTCAAGGTAGTTAGAGAGAGCCTGCATCAGGGAATAATGATGTAAACGGTAAAGAAGGAAGCCCTTTGAAGATTGAGGGAGTAATCCATTAGCAATCTGCACGTTAAAGAGTTCTGTAAGTTTTGTTGGGTAATAAACAAGAAAGTAAACTGCTTATTTTATTGTATACGATATATTTTCAATAACAAGTCCAGAGAGAGGAATGCAAACAGATCTCAAAATAAGGGCTGCACGATACTGGAAAAAAGTGACATCACGATAACTTTTTGTTCTGCGATATTTGTTGCAATTAAAAAAAACCCCAAATAATAATAATTTAAAAAATTATACCAGATAACCGCAGTTATCCATGTAAACAATTAACAGTCATACTTTTTATTATTTTAAGTCTATTTACCTTTAATGAAACAAAACCCTCCTACTTTTACTTGGTTCAGTAAGTCTGACAGCCCCACATGAAACTGTCGAGGGAATCCAGGTGGAGCGGCACGTTTCTTTATAAATGAAATACAAACAGACTTGTGGGCTGCAGCTGCGTTACTTATACGGTATGTCATCTCCCATTTGTGACGATGTTCAAATATATGTTTAATCAGTGGGATCAGCCCGGTGACCAGTAAAAATAAACAAGGTCTGTTTATGTTGCCACCAGCACTGGGACGAGTGCTCCGTTGATAACAGGAATAAAAGCCACCTCGCGTGACGGAGCGTCTACCTCGATCATCCCAATGACATGATCAGTGACAGCAGCAGCTTCGCGTGCTTGTTTACACTTTACAGGCAGCTGACACAGAGACTCTGCAGCTCTTCATCAGTTCACTCTGTGCTCTGATGAGGAGCTGCAGTAATGTGACTTCAGACGGACCTTTCCTGTAGATTAGTGATGGAAAACGAGAAACTGGCGAGTTTTCGTTTTGCACAGAGCAACAATAAAGTAGCAGCTTGACGTTTTCCACTTAATATGCTTCACAATCGCACGTCCTGCGATGTCACTTTTACAGATGAACACATCGCGATTGCGAATGTTAAATGGTATATGGTTCAGCCCTACTAAACATTTTTTTATGAAGAATATTATTTTGTCCTATGCCTTTATTGGATAGGACAGTGAAGAGTGACAGGAAATATAGACAGAATACACAATGGGAATAACACGTACCACAGGGCTGAGGGTCGGGGTCGAACCTGGGGTTGATGCAGCGAGGCCTTTGCCTCTGTATATGGGACAAAGTACTGAGCTAAACCCCAGCAAACATATCTTGAACAAGCACAGCCATGTCTGTCTTTACAATAACTTTCAAGTTGTAAGACAATATCACTTGAGTTCAGTCAACCAAAGTGAAATAACCTTTATAATTAAGTCTTTCCACCCCAAAAGAACCCTGACATGGACTGCTTGAGTTATCTTCTCAACGCAGATATGAATACAAAAGTAAAGTATTGAATACATTTACAAATAGTCACAGTACCTGAACACTGCTGTTTCCTATAGCGGTAGCTCTCTTCACGCGCCTGGCTAATCCCATCGCCTCCCCGAGTAACATGGCCACCCTGCGCTCCATGTTGGCTTGGAAGGTCCTCTCACCCACTTTCTGGTCCAGCACACCCAGGAGCACTATGAACACAGACGACAGAGAAAATGCACACAGCATCACCAAAATGGGTCGGAAGTTTTAGTAGTAGCAGCAGCTTTTTACCACGCCAAGGACTAAAGGTGTGATACCTGTTTTAACCCAGGAGGAGCGAAGCAGATGGCTGGTGTTCAACTCTGGATAATGGAAAGCTGTTGAAAAAGTGAAACGATGTTTAACCTTCTAACCTTGATGCCATCAGCTATTACAGGTAAGTAGAAACAGCTAAAATATATGGAGAAACATTTGGTACTCACGCTCAGCAATCTGCAGTACAGGAAAGCCCATGTAATAACTGAACTCCACCATTGTGAGCTTCATCAGAGCGTTGCTGACCTCTGACCCCATCAGATAACCCTTTGACCCGCGCACAGTGAAGGTGATGTCCACCGGCTGCCTGACCAGCCGTCGATCCTGATATTTAGGCGCATCCATGGTGATGTTTACAATCTAAAACATAGTCAGATAGCGATGTTCTGGTCAGCGGACAGCGATGACATAACTCCAATTACAAAACATTTTCCAATGCTGTTGCTGTAGTTTCTAGAAAAGCTTGTTTGCATCTTATCAATAAATCACTGGCTTCATTGATTGGAAAGTAAAATGGGGCCAAGGATACATTTTTTAACTCCCCCATAAAAGGTTTCCTTGAGGCAACAAATACTATATTTACTCAAACTTCCATCCATCCATTATCTATATCGCTAATCCTGTTTAGAGTCGCGGGGCGGCTGCATGTAGCCTATCCCAGCTGGCATTGGGCGAGAGGCGGGGTTACACCTGGACTCGTCCCCATTCAATCACAGGGCTGACACAGATAGACAAGATTTCACGCTCACATTCACACCTACGGGCAATTTAGAGTCAGTAATTTAAGTAATAAAACGAGCATGTCTTTGGACGGTGGGAGGAAGCCGGAGTACCCAGAGGGAAGCCACGCATGCACGGGGACAACATGCAGACTCCACACAGAAAGGCCCACTACGTCTGAACTGGGATTCAAACCAGGAACTGCAGCCGTATTCAAACTTAAAGACTATAATACTGGCATCAGTGTAATAGGATTACACAAAACTCTATCGAAGCCAACAAACACATAGCCAAATAGGCTCTTTATTAACAAACTGTAAGCTTCTTTAATACTCAACAACTAGAGCATGAACTATTTAAAGAATGAGTGAAGAGTCTTTGGGTTCATGCGTGATGGGAAGACTGAGTATGTGGTGGAGGGGAGGAGTGGTGTGGCTTTCACAGTGACAGTCGGAGTGAGGAAGGAGCGTAGCTTGAAGGTACATGAACTGTGGTTCTAACTTCTGTGACTGAAGACGAACATTGTGCATATGTAGTTGGCCAATATGAGCCTCCTCTGTGCTCACATTGTGCTCAGACATCCAAGCAAGTTTGTGGGAGAAGAGTTTTAATTTTTGTTGAAAGGAGCTGATTGATTTAATTGCTCAGGATGGGATCCAACAGCAAGAACTGGAGAATATGTGGAAAGAATGATGTCTGGACTACTATGCCTCCTTCGTAGATAGATGCAGGGAAGGATAGATTGAGCAAGATCGGATTCTGTCAAAACAAATTAGATATTTAGATTTAACAGCAAACACAAATGTTAACAGGCTATCTTCTCTTATTACCTATGCAAACATTTCTACCACCAATTACTTACTAAAATCCAAACACTCAATAATTCTGATTAAACAGCTTGTACACAGTATTAGCGAACCTACTCTGCAGCACCAACAGTCTGTGGTCAGTCAGCAAACAATTGATCTTTCACAAACGTAGCAACCAAAGTTTTCCCCCCCCCTCTTTTTCGTATGACAATAAAACATATTTTCCCATTTTCAGACACATCAATACTTTAGTTAAGCTTCCGCTGTGCAGACAAGAGCATTGGTTAGAAGGCTCAAGTTTACTGGCAATGCGCATCTAGCTTTGAGGTGCAAAGCCATGATTTAGCAAAATGCTACTCAAGCTTCCCAGCATTCTGGTCGCACTCACATGCACGGTGAAGTTGGTTGATTCCTTTGAGCGTCGACGCACTTCTGCAAAGGCCTTGGTCAAACCTTTCTCAATGCTCTCACTGAAGTTGCAGAACCGCACATCTATGTGACTGGGAACAAACTGCAGCACTGCGCAGAGTAAAAACATGGATAGTCTTAGAACCAGGATAGTCAGGTTTAAATAGAAAAGGTTATCATAAACTACTTACATGTTGAAAGCTAGACAGCTTATTGAAAGGTCATTTACCTGTGTGGATTTGATATTTACGGTCTGGTGTTGTCCAGTTGGGAGACACAGACAGGAAGCGGCGACCGGACCTTCGCAGAGCATTGATGACAGATATGGCTGTGTATACAACGGGACCAGACACCACCCGAAACACGAACTTTGGAGGGGGATCCACAACCTTTACAGACAAATCAGAAATATATAACTCGGACAGATCACTCATGGAGAAATTCTTTCAGAGTTTGTGTTAAATAAGCAGCTGATGTTTCTGAAAGGCCATCAGTGCCTTGTGGATCTTGATGTGACTATTCCTGCAGTGTTTATCTCATAACTACTGATAAACTCAGGAAGTGGTCTGGCCTTCATGGTTCATCCACACAGCTGTAATGTACACACAGGTCACACAAAAACAGTTCATATACACACATGCACAAACCAACATACACAGATCCATTACACAGCAGTCCATCTACGTTATTTACTAGCAGAATCTATTTTGCATGTACATATTTGACACAAGCAGGGTGACACCTTGCATTGTATTATCTTAAAATATAATATCTTAACCCCTGCTGAGATATATTTACCTGCAGCTCCACAGACTTATTGAATTCCACTTTCAGTATGTCTCTCACTTGTAATTTGGCATATCCAACAGTGGCTGAGGCAGGGAAACCTTCACAATAAAACATAAGGAGATTTAGTCCATTATTTGAAAGTTCTCATAGGTATTCAATTTCAATTTAAAGTTTAGCCATAATTTGCTTGCATTTCATTCTTCATACATGCATATTGCATAAAAAGCATGTCAAACTTACCAATTTTTACTAAGTAGGTGGGACTCTCTGGGCTGCAGAGGTACCGTCTCGACGTTGTCGCTGTAGTTGTGGTCTTTCCACTGGTGGTTGCGATGACGTTGACACTAGTTGAGGCCTCAGTGGTAACAGTAACTGTGGCTGTGGCTTGATGAGAAGTAGTGGTGGCAGATTTAGTTGTGGGCACAGCAGAAACTGTATTAGCTCCACTGCTAGTTTGAATCAAGGTCATTGTGGCTGAGATGTCAACTCCATCTTCAGTCACCCCCTGATCGCCCAACAGGACTGGGGGGACCACAGTAACATTAGTTGTTGGTTCAGTTGAAGTGATATTGAGAGTTTGTTCAGTTATAAAAGTTGAGTCTGTTGTTGCTGGAGCATTGGTGTTGGCAGCGGGTTCAGTAGGAAGAGGGGAGAAGGCTGTGGTTGCAGTTAAGACAGGAGTGGTGTGAATGGTACTTTGTTGGAATGAGTCTGTAACAAACCAATGGACGTCCGTCAGAGAGGATGGAGTCATTACATCATCCGGTAGCAAAGGCGTGGATGTGGGTAGCAGAGCTTCTGTAAAAGTGGAGCTGGCAGGGCTACCGGTTAGTGTAGGAGCCGACCAATCTGTGGGGGACACCTGACTACCCCAGGTGGAAGAGGAGGGATCAAAGAGGTGGCTTGGGATAATGGAAGGATCCAGAAAAGGCTCAGAGGCATTGACCAGCTGATGACTCTCCTCTGTGGTTGATTCGTCCTGAGGCTCGAGTCCTGACAGACCACTGGAGGACTCATCCTCAGTCAGTTTGGTGTCATTGGTGAGGCTGCTGGTGGGTGTCATATCTGTAGCACTCATGGACACCACAGTTACGTTCCCTCTGTGTTCAGCTGCAGCGTTTGAACTGTTGTTCTCCTTAGTTGACTGAATGGTGTAATACTCCAAGCTGTTCATGTCAGGTAAGAGGACGTCTGTTGGTTGAATGGTGAAGGTATCAGGCCAATCTATGTCTGACATGTCCAGTACATCACTGTTAGCAATGGGAGAAGGTTCCAGTGTGTAGTGAATTGAAGAGGAAAAAGATGAAGGACTAATGGATTTAGTTGGAACAATGGAGCTGAATGCTGTCATGGCGCTGAGAGAAGATGAGACATGAAGAGGATGCAAGGATGAAGGTGATATGCCTACTCTGGAAGGGAAGGACGTATCGTAGGTTTCTGTATAGTCGTCTGTATCGTACGAGTCAGAGGGCACCTTGGTGACCAGAGAATAGTCATCTCCATCTGGATTTAAGAATGACATCGTCTCCAAGTAGTCCCCAGACCCCCAGTCCACCTCCATGGTGTTGGAGGGGTAGAAGTCCTCTGGAGGGACCTCGGTTGGCTCAGATGAAGGTGATGTAGGGTGGGGGACAATGAAAGGCACATTGTAGCCGGGAGCCAGAAGCTCCTCTGGGTTGTTTTGCATGTTTTTGTCATAAGCTAGTTTGTTCTCCTCAGAGGGGGCACTACTGGGGCTCAGCTGGTAAGGTTCATCTGCTGGATGATCAGCGAAAGCCAGTTCAGGAAGCTCAAGAGGCTGACCAGGATGTGAGGTCATGGTTGCTAGGGTTTGATTTGATGCATCATGCTTCTTGCTATATGTTGCTTCTTCCTGTAAATGTTCACCTAGCTCGGATGTTGTTGACCTCATAGAAGCAGCGGGGCTTAATGATGTTGTGGATGCATTTGAGTGAGCCTGAAGCTGGGACTTTGTTGGCGTTGGAGAGAGAGAGGGAGATTGCTTGGCAGAATTTACTGTGGCCAGCTTCCTGTCTGCGGAGAGCTTAGCTGTGGCATCAAATTGTGAACTAGACCCTAATACAGGTTCAGAGGGGCTTAATGATGGAGTGGAGAGAGGACGTGGTTCTTTTGCAACGAGGTCACTTGCCGTAAAGGATTTAGAGTCTTTAGAAGTAACATGTCCCCACTGAAAATGTGTGACGTCAGCAGTCCTAACTTCATGGTTTGGTTCAGAAATGGATGGCAGGGCACCGGGTGAGTCAGGCCTCTCAAAGGCAGTGTGATGTGAGGCTGGTAAGGCTGATGGTGATGACCCCGTTGAACCTGGAACATCTCCAAGAAATCCCATAGGGTGGTGTGTGGAGTCCAACAGATCTGCAGAGGGAAAAAGAGAATGCTGAAGTTCATGACTGAATAAAAGAAAGACTCATGGCTGACTGAGGTCGAAGTAAATTACAGGGGTGGAAAAAGACAATATTTTAAATGAACCTGCTTTAAATAACCGTTAAATCTGATACAAATCTCAATCTGATTACTTTTACTGAAAGTGAATTTAAATATCTCTGATCTCCACAACTTGTGGAAGTCAACAATTCAGGAAATGTGTTGCTTTAAAATCTGATTATCTGTTGTCTGATATCTGCTTTAAGATTCAATCAACCGTAATGCCATCACTTATTTTAAAAATAGCATTGTTCAGCTGCTGGGCTGAGAGGCAGAATGAGACTAAACATGACTTTGCATGGCAGACAGGCAGGCACCCTTCAGTAAGCTATGTTGCATAACTGGACATAAAAAAACAAAGGCATAACATCAATGGAATAACTTTTATTTAGAAAGAAAGACTGTTGGGCTCTCTGGGCCCTGAAAATGAAAATTGATCTGTGAGGAAATAACAGAAAATATTGGACCTGCTCACAGGGGTGTTTTACTGGAGAATCATCCATCACGAAATGTGTCATTCGAGCACTGGTCACCTCTGGAGCAGAGGTCAGAGCCATAAATAGATTATATACAGCACAGTAAGATACTTCATTGAATCTGTAGGAAGAGCTGTGATTGGTTTAGGTTATTAGACGTAACCTTGGCCTATATTTAGATTGAATCAATACTATATTGACAGATGATGGAATTTGAGACCAATGAAAGTCTGAGGTTGGTTTTACCAGAAAACACAAATTATTCAGCCAGCAGAGTTAACACTACATTCAAGGTACAACAACATGTGAGATGAAGCCCACTGACATTTACTGCTTCATTGTGTGCTTGTTGACTTCTGAGGTCTAACCGATGTTGTATTTGCTAAAGTGGAACCATTACTCCTGAGGGAAATGCCAGTAAGAGGAGAAAGTAGGTAACAGTCAAAGTGGACTCATATTAAAAGTTGACCCTTTTCTTCACTTCCAGCATTGGACTGTAGGAATATACTGACATGCTTGCATTGATCATGTGTTCTGAAATGAATGAGTGGTCATGCTTGCTCAGTACCTCAATGGCCCGGGCTTTTCATTGATACACTCTAGGGAGAATATCTCCTATAGTTTTCATGGTGTCTGGCCTTGCAGTGATGGATGGTGCAATTTTCAGCTCATCTCAAAAAACTCTTTTCTTCTTCTTTCTTCTACCTCTTACACACAATCGTAAAATCCTCCAGGGTGCCATTAGACCAGCCAAAATATAGAAATGGCAAATGTGGCTTATGCAACATCTTTCCAACTTAGTTGGAGTGCCAAAGGCCTTTCTCTCCATATTGCATAACATAGTGCATCATGCATGATTTAATTTGGGGAGTGCGTTGATTACACTACATGGTGAGGGTCTAACTACACAAAGGCTTCATGAGCTGAAGGAAAAAAAGAGAAGAACTCTTAAAAAGTGCTAATGGCCCTTTTAACAGGTCTTTGTAATGGTATAAGTCTGCCTCTTATATGCTTAACTGTCTGCATATATTTTCTACAAGAATAATATTCAAAGCCAGAGTAGAAGTCTCGTTGTTCTGCTAAAAGAAGCCTTCATAAATTTCTGTTTGTTTATGACACAGGAGCTGTGGCAGATAATAAGGACATATGAAAGAGGACGAGTTAAGAAAAGGCTAGCTTGTGGTTCATTACAGACAAACAAAAGTCAATCATTGTGCGTGCAAAGAGAGTTTACAAGCACCAACAAACCACATCAAGGAGAAATATGAATTAATTTTGTTAAAAACTTTCAGATCAGACCGCATGTCTTGAATTTGTTCTTAACAGTAAGTCTTAATCAGAGCAAAACTTCAAAAGGCCCATTATTACCATCGCCTGGAGCACCAAACCACCACCAAAAGCTTCTACATAGTGACTCAGCAGCTGCTGGGGTTGTTGCAGCTCTTTGTAGTCTACCAAGGCTCCGCAGAATCATACACACTTGAAAACAGCTGCAGAATCAGCTGAGGGAGACGACTATATTTAACACTGGGAGCACAGAACAGATCAGTTATAAAAAGCATAAATAAAAGAGAATATACTTCTGGCGCGTCATCTTCAATTTACTGCATCACTTCACACAAGAAGGCTGCCTCTGGTCGGCCTGGGAGAAAACTCCCAACTTAATTACAACCTACAGTGGTACCTTAATTCAGTCAACATGCTATTATAACAGAGTCCATTTGAAAGGACCTGGAAAGGAAAAGCGAACACTCTCTGAAGGCTCGTCTGTGCGGCACATTCAGCAAACTGCAACACAGCTTCTTGTCTGCAGTGCCAAATCTTTGAACCTCCAGGGATGTATCACAGCTGGGCAGATGCACACACTCTTCGCACGTTCTATGCAGACAAAACAATCCAGATGCATGCTCTACACAGGCTGTTAATTGATGGCCTGATTTCTTAGTTTTGCAGGGAGATATAAATACTCACAAGAAAAGAGCATGGAAAAGAAAAGCCGCAACATTTCAGTCTTGGAGAGCTCGTTGTGAGAAAGATACTGGAATCAAAATCTCTGCTGTTTCAGTCCAAGCAAAGTACAGGACAAATACAGAGCGGTCAGTGTGAATGTGTGTGCGGTTCACCTAAACATACATTACACGTCTCAATTCTGCACTTGACTTAGCATTTGGCTAAAAACAAGACAAAGAATAAACAGACGAGCTCAGCGGGAGGTCGTGTTTGTCTGAATAACATGCTGATGTTTGAGGTCGTTCTGTGGTATGTGACCCCAAAATGTCACCTCATCTCAACACACCCCTACAGTGACACCCCAATTCCTTTATAGTCACATTTAGGACAATTACACACGCGTGAATGGAGGACAAAACATCCAGCTAATTGAGACAAAGGCTATTATTGGCAGGTGATTAAAGCTTATACTGATATTCGTACTGATTGTGAGAATGACTAATGATTTCCATAATAAATAAAAATAACCTGCAAAACACTACATTCAAATTACATGTATGCTAACTTGTGCTAAGCTAAAGCTGATTTATGACTGCAGAAAGGCCTGGCTGGCCATTCCTAATAATTTAGCAAGCGCGCTGTGATGGCTCATCTCGCTTAATGACAGTCAGAGGTTAGGACGACAGACAGCAGCTGCGCACTGAGCAGGTGAGACTGGCCTGAGCTGGGGCTGACATTACAGTGTGCATAAATTGACAAAGGCCTTCAAGGCTAAGCAGCGCTGCCACCTGTCCCCCCGAAACACGAGTGTGTCACACTCGGCCGGCCACGCTTTGTTAGATCTGTCTGTGAAAGAAGCACTGAGACCCATGCAGAGGGAGGGAGACCTTTAAATATCAGGTCACAGGAGCATAAATCTACAGAGCTCAGCAAATAACAGCATCCTGGAACAGTTTTATTCATCCATCTCAGGGCTGCATGACATTGGAAATAAACTGACATTGCGATAACTTTTTGTTCGGTGTTATTTATTGCGATTTAAATAAAAAACAAGAAATTACACCAGATAAATGCAGCGTGTTTTCATGTCCATATAAACAATTAACTATTTTTATTATTTGAACCACGCTTGGTTCAGCGACGCTGACAGCCTTATGAAAAAGTAGAAAGTACAGGTGGAGGAACACTTTTCTTTATACAAACAGAAACGTGGGCTGCAGTTGGGTTATTTACACGCTATGTCTTCATACCATGTCATATCATTTCTGTGTTAAAATGTATGGTTAGTAAGCGTGATCAGAATAGTGACTTTTTGAAACGAAAGCTCACCGTCTCCTACTTCCTGTCGGCACACACAACTTCACGCCTTGGCTGCGCTGCAGGTGTAGCCGCTCAGTTAACAGTCCGTTCATGGTGCCGGTTTAGCTCAGTGGTTGAATCGGCGGCCATATACAGAGGCTATAGTCCTCGATGCGGCAGCCCTGGGTTCAGCTCCAGCCCTTGGCCCTTTGCCGCGTGTCATCCCCCTCTCTTCCCCTGATTCCAACACTATCCACTGTCCTCTTTCAATAAAGGCATGAAAGGCCAAAAAAAATAAAATAATAATCTTAAAAAAAAAAACCCAGTCCATTTATGTAGCTACAGCGTTAACCAGCACCGGGACAAGGTGCCGTTGATAACGGGAATACATGCACTGATTGCCACCTTGTGTCTGCCTCGATCATCCCACTGACATGATCTGTGACAGCAGCAGCGTCGCGTGGTTGTTAACAGTGTACAGGCAGCTGACACACAGACCCTGCTGCACAGCGGTCAGTTCACTCTGTGCTCTGGTGAAGGGCTGCACTAATGTGATATCAGACAGACTTTTACTTTAAATTAGTGATGCACAACGAGAAACTGGCGAGTATTTGTTTTGAGCCGAGAAACAATAAAGTAGCAGCTTGATGTGTTTCACTTAATTTGCGTCACTATCTGCAAGTCCTGCAACTGAGATTGTTAAACGATGTATCGTGCAGCCCTCATTTCTTCCAGTCTGTCACCTCTTCTCTTTGAGAAGTACGTGAATCCTTTCCACGATAGATACTCACTTTACTCCCAATAAAATCTGTCTCCAGTAACGGGGTCGGGCTGTTGTTGCATAAGCAGTTAAAAGTCATAAATATGCTATAAGTCGAGTTCATAGACGCATGTAAGAATCTTAAAAATATTATCATGCTTCCTTAGAAGGAAGTGACAACACCTCGTGTCTCCTCGTGAAAAAAACACGGATGAGAAAATACGGCACCGTCTCATTACTCTGACAACACTGAAGAATTAATGCAGACAGATTTTCATTTATTCATTACATGAAAAGTATTAGCTAATGAGTTTCCATCTCCATTCATCAGCCTTGATGTGTCTTTCACAGAGACTTGGTCTAATGAATAGCCGCCTTGTACGAGAGCTGAGCTAAATTTGCATTTGGCCGAATTGATGAATTAATCCTACAAGTCTCTAGTCATCTATTATGAGCTTTCTAATACATGTGGCTTATAAACAGGTAATTATTTAGTTGCATTATTCCCTCAAATAATAAATAACATACCATGCATGCAACATGCACCCTACAAGGTGTTGTGTACTATTTTGGCTGTAAACTTCATAATATTTTTACATTTATAACTGCCAATTCAGTGAACACCTGTTTTTTTATTTTATTTAAGCACATAATGAAACTAAAATAATCCCCTTCTTGTGGCTTGGTCGGTCTGTTCTGCTCCCGTTTACACATCCGGTTGCAGGATTGGATCACTGCCAGTAATCATGTAAAAAGGATTCTGACAAGAGGGGGATTATTACTGCTGTCGGCTGATCTGATGTTCCTTTATATAAAACAACACAATGTAATAAAACTAGATGGAGCCGGCTAGAGAAACAGTGCCGAAGCTCAGACACAACTTCAGGCCTCTGAAATAGGACAAACCCCAGGATGGATACTGGCAAAATCTTAAGAGATCACATATCCAACCATTATAGCTCCACTAACCTATATATGGCTCTACAGAGACCCAGTGTGTCTGAATAAACTGCTTCATACACAAGTAAATTACTACTGCAAAGAAAATATGTTTTTATGCTTCACTCTGGTGTTTATATAAGTCGGTCCCTCCAGGATTTCGCGGGCAGTTTTTGTCATGTTGCAGCTGTAAATTCCTGATTTTGCAGCAGATTTTGTGACACATCCACTGTGAGCTCCAAACGCTCCAACAAGGCACCACTTCCAGTCAATATCCGTGTCAAGAGGCTTAATAAAATATGTAAAAATTAAAAGTAATTTTGCACTTCGTGTGCCAATTTCAAAGCTAGCCATATGTGCAAAGAAGAACCTTTATCACATTTAAACTGTTCTATTTGTTATTTTAGGTGCTATGCTCGTATAAAACCACTGATAAGAGACGGTGAAGGACGACATGACAGCTCCCTAAAACTGGCTGCGGTATAGCTCATAAAGCCCGCCTCCTCCATGTTAACAGATGGGACATGAGTCAAACTATAAAACCAAGATACACGCCAAATACATTTTTCTCAAACATGGTTTCTGTCATTATAGTTAGTTCTTATCATGCTGATTTATGTCCAAGTGTTCATTTTCTGACGAGTTTACTTTATTTAGTTATTTGATGCTATAAAAAGGGGGTGGGGCCTCATGATTGACAGCTCTGTTGACAAATGGGGCTCCTGCAGCGTTCTGTTCCCGAGTAGCAGAGTAGAGGAGGAACGGCGAGAGGAGACGTAACTAACACTAACACTACAGTCAGTGAACTTTACATATCTGTGAACGTCTTGGAACGGATCTTTGACGTTTTACGGTAAGTTAAGTGTGTGTTTTGGTAAGCCAAAGTGGCTCCACCCACTGATCATTACTGCACAACCCTGGCTCCAAATGACATCACCATCGCAAGATGGCTGCCCCTATCACAGGGGCTATTTTGGTACAATGAGAGCAGATGGAGACATGTCGTCCATCTAGTCACTGGTACACTCACCGGCCACTTTATTAGGTACACCTCGCTTGTACCTGGTTGGACCCCCTTTTGCCTTCAAAACTGCCCTAATTCTTCATGGCATTGATTCAACACGGTGCTGGAAACATTCCTCAGAGATTTTGGTCCATACTGACATGACAGCATCACACAGGTGCTGCAGATTTGTCGGCTGCACATCCATGATGCGAATCTCCCGTTCCACCACATCCCAAAAGCGCTCTGTTAGATTGAGATCTGGTGACTGTGGAGGCCATTTGAGTTCAGTGAACTCATTGTCATGTTCAAGAGACCAGTTTGAGATGGTCTGAGCTTTGTGTCATGCCGCGTTATCCTGCTGGAAGTAGCTATCAGAAGACACTGTGGTCACAAAGGGATGGACATGGTCAGCAACAATACTCAGGTAGGCTGTGGCGTTTAAACGATGCTCAGTTGGTACTCAGGGGCCCAAAGTGTGCCAATGTGCCATTACACCACCACCACCACCAGCCTGAACCATTGATACAAGGCAGGGTGGATCCATTCTTTCATGTTGTTCACGCCAAATTCTGAACCTACCATTCAAATGGCGCAGCAGAAATCGAGACTCATCAGACCAGGAAACGTTTTACCAATCTTCTATTGTCCAATTTTGGTGAAGCTGTGTGAATTGGAGCCCCAGTTTCCTGTTCTTAGCTGACAGGAGTGGCACCCAGTGTGGTCCTCTGCTGCTGTAGCACATCTGATTCAAGGTTCGACGTGTTGTGTGTTCAGAGATGCTCTTCTGCATACCTCGGTTGTATCGAGTGGTTATTTGAGTTACTGTTTCTATACGCTCGAACCAGTCTGGCCATTCTCCTCTGACCTCTGCCATGAATGAGGCATTTTTGCCCAGAGACCTGCCGCTCACTGGATATTTTCTCTTTTTCGGACCGT
The DNA here is from genome assembly GCF_022749685.1 of Semicossyphus pulcher. Taxonomy (NCBI): domain Eukaryota; kingdom Metazoa; phylum Chordata; class Actinopteri; order Labriformes; family Labridae; genus Semicossyphus; species Semicossyphus pulcher. The sequence continues at coordinate 27,974,403 of NW_027211759.1, read as the reverse complement.
TCTCTGTGAACCCTAGAGATGGTTGTGCATGAAAATCCCAGGAGATAAGCAGTTTCTGAAATACTCAGACCAGCTCGTCTGGAACCAACAACCATGGCAAAGTCACCTAAATCACCTTTCTTTCCCGTTCCGGTGCTCGGTTTGAACCTCAGCAGATCGTCTTAACCATGCCTACATGCCTAAATGCATTGAGTAGTTGCCATGTGATTGGCTGATTAGATATTTGTGTTAAGAAGCAGTTGAACAGGTGTACCTAATAAAGTGGGCGGTGAGTGTATAATCACAAGACATTGAGTATTAGATTTGTTACTATGGATTCACTGTATAGAGTCTTATTAAAGACTCTGTAGTTTGAGGCCAGATCAGGAAGCTCATGAAAGAGAGACGATCACACGGACACCTCGTTAACATGACGCAGCTGTCAGCTTCACAGCAAAAAAAATGTACGTCTCTAGCATGCAGCATCCCAGAGATATTAAAGGCACAGTTGGGGCCAGTTGGTAGAGCGGGCGACTTATATACAGAGGCTACTGTCCTCGTCGCACTGATCGCAGGTTTGACTCACGGCGGCCGATCATTTGGTGCATGTCGTCCCCCACTCTCTACTCCCAACATTTCCTGTCTATCTTCAGCTGTCCTGTCGATTAAAGGCAAAAAGCCCAAAAAATAATCTTTAAAAAAAAAAGGGCACAGTTGACGATACTCGCTGATGTTTCTACAACATGGCAGACCTTTGAAGATCAATATTTGGTGATGTACACACTGACGCCCACAGGGGAAATAGGATGATCGGTCATTGTGGAAAAGTTGCGGAGATCTGCGTGAATTCGCTTAATCCCAACTTTGCAACTTCCTGCAGGGACTGATAAGTAGCACATTTCAACTTTTACCTTGTTTTTATTTTATTTAACCTTTACAGCATCTCACAGCTTGTTTCTTAAAGGGCAGCTCAATGGGGGGATTTTAGTATACAGCCTTTACCAACATTCTAATGAGAATAAATAAATAGGTTTAGATGCATCTCACTGTAAAGCAGGGCAAGACATGTTTTGTTTCATTCCTGCAGCTCTTCATCTTAAGCCAAACCACATTTTTATCTTGTGTTGAAGATGTGTTATGTTGAAGTGAATCAAGACTGTATGTAATAAGTCACAATTATGTTCCATAACACATTTTCATTTACTTTACCTGTTGTTTCCTCTGTTTTGAATGCAAAATCAACAGAGTAAAATAAACAGAGTAAAGTGTGCATGGACATGGATTCTACTAATATAATGGCAACTTGAAAAACAGCATGCCACAATAAACAAACAGATGTAAATCCTCCAGGTGAGGTAAAATGTGATTTGGCCCCACTGTCCTCTCATGACTACTGATCCACGGCTGAAACAGAGTTAACCTGATAATGCCTCTCTGCAGACAGCGCTCTGCTCATGTCTGGAATTGAATCACAGAAAATCCTTCCTACTGGTCTCCTTTACCCAAACAAACCCTGCACTCACAGATACACAAAAAGGGAACAACACAATTCTTCTTTACGCAGACTCGGTGTCCTCTAACACAGTAAAGTACGAGGACATGTGCGAGTTAACAGACAAAACAACTGTGTTGCCAGCAGCATTTCCAGACAACGAGAAGGACAACAAATGTGTTTGTGCTGCTTCCATCTGCTTTAGTGCAAGTGGCTGCCAGGTGAAAGGATGAGTACATTCATTTTTTAAGTGCAAGAGACAAAGCTTCCCAGCTAAAAGCGAGCCGTCTCAGCACAAACTGAGCACACATGAACAGACAAACACACACAACAAAGATCTGAGGTCTAACTTAATTGCTCCAAACTGATTTCTGGGGCTTTTTATAAGAACCAAACTAACTTAAATCGTCAGAAAGGGATATGTATCTCAGCCAGGCAGCTGTGAAACACACAGAATATGTGAGTCTAGAAACCTGAGACACCAGTTGTAGAGCCCTCTAATGATATCATTTCCTATGTTTGCCAGACTCCTTATTGCAAAAAAAGTCATTTAATGGTTGTGTAATTTGGAAAAGAGAGAGAGAGAGAAGAAAGGGGTCTTTGGGTATTAATGCGAGCTAACTACAGGCCCACACATGGTTCTGTTTTCGGCTGAGCCCCTTTGCGTGACTGGCTCTTTTCAGTTGGCAGGAGCTGCGTACGCTGAGTGCAGTCGAACAATCAAGATATGGCTGTGTTGACGTATGGTTTATCGGGGAAGCTTTTAAGATGGGAAGGACTCCATTGTTTTTATCAGTGCGGTTCAATTAGATCTCTGCCAGAGCTCAGGCAGCCCCCCCACAGTAAGAAACAGTCTGACTTCATAAGGGGTGCATTTATTGTAAACCGACACCAGTTGCTTTCCGGTGCACTTACATGTTGAGCCTACATCAAACACTAAAAGATTCAAGATTAAAATCAATAATGAACACATTAAAAATAGAATCTAAGTTTCCTGTTTCTATTTTTGCAGCTTCAGAGGACGCCAACATTTTCCGTGAATTAATTCAGAGGTCTGATTGGGCCAAAATCGAGCATGAGAATGGACCCGACTGAGGTCATGCCTGCACTTTATCAAATATTTATGTGACCCTTGTTTTGTTTTCCAGAGAGAATACTTTTTAAGATAACAGACAGGGGAGTGCAAAAAGAGTGGGAGCAGGATGAGGGGGAGGGGAGATGTAAAAGAGTGCAAATGAAAGGGAGGAAGAGAGGTAACAGATGGAGGATAAGGGTAAATGAGTTAAAGGGACAGTTAGGAGAGCTGACTTCCCTGCAGAGTTTTATGGAGTCATCAGGGATTCAAAGCACGTCAGGCTTCAATATAATAAAATTAAGTTCATAATAGCTCACACACAAAGTAATTTCAAAAGCAATTTCAAAGAGTGGATTATGATGGTGCAATGCCAGTGTGTCACTCTGTAGGAAAGACCTGTCATTGTGATACACAGGGACACAAAGTTTGGGTGCACTCCTTCCCTTTCTGCAGCCCTGATTTTCTTCCAAAGACAGGAAGGCACAGACTTGTAACCAGAGAGGCCCAGAGGACTGTGTCACTCAGCACCCTCCTCTGCTCGGCCTCAGTCCTCCTCACAAAGGCCACTCTCAGGCTGATCGTCCATGGAGAACAAACACCACTGCGTTAGGTTAAGCTCGCTTCTCTATCTGTGCAGGGATAGTTTAATCACTTACTGTTGTGTCTCCAAGTAGTTGCTATGAAGTTAAAGGTCCAAAACAAATGATTTAGCCTGGAGTAGTCCAAAAGAGGCCGGGCTGAGCAGCACCATCTGCTCTGATAAATATATAAATAATCAGCTGCAGTTCATCAGAGCTCATAGTGATTCGGGCTCGGCACAATATGGCCTCAATGATGCCTTCTGTCAAGTTAAGAACTTTGTTTTGCACATTTGAAGCTCCCGACACTGACAGGACCTAAGCAAAACAAACAAGAAGCACAGCCAGACACTCAGGATGATTTGTTTGTAAGAAACACAGGTTTACTGCAGGATCGGGTACAAGCAGCTTTGCAGAGAGATCTGTTTCTGGTCTGAAGATATCTGAGTGCTCAGTTTTACAGCGATGACACAGACAGAATAATTGTAACAAGATTAGCTTGCTTTTAGTGACTCTCTCACAACACAAATTCAGACACTTGCTAAGTGCTTTTACAATAAATCTGACATGTTACACTTAAGTTATTTTGCTAGCCTCAAATTCCAAGCTAAGTGGAGTTAGTTAAATATAATGCCAGCTGTAATCATTGTATTCTTTAACTGCCTTCCAAATGAATATATTGATGTATTTAATAATTCATACTAGTAACAAGTATTCTAAAAATCTACTTTTCTACTCGTGTAATGAACAAAAATGGTAGTTTAAAAATCCCCAACAGCGTGGTTAAAACAGTTAACAAGTCAAAAACAAGGTAACCTAGTTATAACTAGAAAATATGTATTAGGGCTGTCACGATACCAGAATTTCAATCTTCGACAAGATACAAGGAAACAAAAACGACAGTCGACGCCTGTTTCGTTACCATGGCAACATAAAAAGAAGTCTTAGAAACAAAAAATGAGATAAGTATTACATTTCCCACCTTCTCACAGCGCTGTAACAGAAAACAGTCACTGAACAGACCAGCTCATCTGACAGACTGTTAATAGTACTGAAAGGCTTAATGAGCAGGATTTTCCATATTCTTAATCCTCACTCATCATGCAGGAGAAGTGTGAGCTGGTGTCTGTATCTGCAGAGGATCTGCCCTTCGTCTGTGTTTCTGTTCTTCTTATTCTGCCGTGTTTGGGACATTTCTGGACGTACATCGCTGGGCTCAGCAGGCCGCAGGTCGGGGCTAATGACTGTATACTTAGATGGACGACACGTCTCCATCTGCTCCCATTGTGTAAAAGTGATGCCAAAATAGCCCCTGTGATTGGCGCTGCCATCTTGTGATGGTGATGTCATTTGGAGCCAGAGTCTGCGCAGTAGAGATCGGCGGGTGAAGCGGCCGTAGCCACTTCCACTAACCTAAACACACAATTAACTTACGAAAAAAACAGCAAGGATCTTGCACGGCGGCGTGTTTAACAGCAGAACAGCTTCTCTGTGTTAACGTTTACAGGTATGGAAACTTCAATGACTGTAGTGATTGTTTGCGGATCGTCCTCCACTCTGCTAATACGGAACTGATTGGCTGCAGGAGCTATATTTGTCAATACAGTTGTCAATCATCCTTTTTATAGCATCAAATAACTAATTAAAGGTAAACTAGTTAGTAAGTAAGTAAACTAACTATAATGTAAAATGTATGAAAAATGTATTTGACGTGTATTTTGATTTTATAGTTTGACTCATGTCCGATCTGTTAACATGGAGGAGGCGGGCTTTATGAGCTATACTGCAGCCAGTCAGCAGGGGGCGATAGTGAGGGTTTGGCTTCACTTGTAGGGAGCTGTCATATCGTCCATCACCATCTCTTATCAGTGGTTTTATACGAGCATAGCACCTAAAATAAGAAATAGAACAGTTTAAAAGTGATAACGTGTAGATTGTTCTTTGCACATATGGATAGCATTGAATTCCATGGTAATTTCCTTTAGTGTCAATTTTTACACATTTTATTTAGCCTCTTGTTAGCAGGGGGAGCTCGAAATGTTTTGGCTTCAGCGCGCTCGCTCTCTTCACTTCCTGTCTATGTCGCTCTACCACAGCTGCTCTCTCTTTTGCTCGTGGCAGCTTTGGGTTGAAATCTGACTGTAGATCTGTACCTTTAGGGACTATCGAACGTAAAAATAACGTCTCACATGGTATCAAAAAGTATGGAAAACTTTGACAACCCTAATCTGTCTAGAATAGGAAAAAAACCAAACACACTGGTGAGTTGTCTCAGTCTTGGTTAAATTCAGCTGTTGTTACTCGCAGTGCTCTGGCCATGTTTGGACACTTGTAGGATGCAGAGACTGCAGTGGAAAATTGCCTTGGTAGGGTACACAAAATCACTAACAGATGTACATTCACAGGCCCCCACTAAGGTACCTTCACATCGCAAACTACCAGTTTAATGCAGGTAATAGCAGACGACTGGAAAAAATTAGGTGTATGAGACTGTAGCCATCAAGAGAGTCGCTGACTGTATAATAACTGACGTGTGAAAGGAAGGAAAAGATGGGCACTGATTATCACTGACCCATCCTTGACCATCAGGGCAGCTTTGACTGTGCCTCACACAGCCACATAAAGCAGGCTCAGGCCATCAGTAGACGGGCAGGGTCACTCACAGGCTGCTTTCCAAACCCCTCTCTGGTCAAGCTGCAGGTCCAGAGAGAGCAAAAGTGCCCACTGTTTGGCTTTTGATAGGCTCTACCCATTGATCTGCAACTGGCTCCCAGCTCTAATGAATAATGAATGGCCATATTGTCATCCCACACAGATCACATTTCACATGGCAACAGAGCGCTCTGGTAATTAGCCAGGACTTTGCTGGCCTGCAGCTCGCTGTTCTGAACTTGCCAGCCACTGCAGTGCAGAGTGAGAGTCTGCTGGAGCTAAAGTGCAAGGACACTTAATTATATCACTCATAAAGTTTATAATTACATCATATCTTGTAAAGATCTTGAGTGTTTGTGTGGAGCTATTTCAGGATAACCAGGAGAGGCGGAGAAGTAAAGAGAAAAGTTGCTGTATGATGTCGAGTCTGGTGGAACAATTATACGGAGGTCGTCAGGCTCTATTTGACCTAGAATCTATAAAGTGTGCTTCTCTGAGTCACTAAGAGGAAAGCTGTATGATGGTGATGTCAAACAGACCACGGAAACACAGCTGTCAACTCTCGCATGAATTAAGTGAACTGAATAGTGATGGATAACTTCTGAAGCCTGAAGTTTACCGTAATGTTTATTTGTTCATTTTGCCTCAATGACTACTTAGATTTAGCTACAACACACATGTAACACAGATCTATCAAACTTTAGCAACAGGCAGGGGGATCATATTTAAGCTAGAACAGTGTTTGTTCTTAGCTTAACTTACTTATGTTTTACATGAATATAGTACTGACACAACATTCAAAGAAACAGGTAAAACTGCTTGCCGGGGTTGGGTGAAGGATACACCCGCTGGACCCTTCATGGCCTGGGAAAAGGAGGACGCATTTGTTGGCCACATCTGAAGGAGCCTTCGAAATGGAACAGCCTTCCACGTGCCGCTGTGACGTAATCGGCCTTCAAATACGTCCTTCGAAGGATGCAGCCCCTGAATTGGGACACAGCTACAGTAGATAACGGTCAGCACCGTCCCTGCTAACTTATTTACCGCTTCAGACGGGCGCCGGTTTAGCTCAGCGGTTAAATCGCACATCCCATTCAAGGGGCAACCTCCGGTGTTGAAAAATGAAGCCAATGCGAAAGTGCAAAAAACTGCAGTTCCTCAAGTGGCCACTTGAGGCTGGCTTCAGAAAACAAGAAATAACATTACAGCAGGTGGGAAAATGCAGAAATAAACATGTTTACAGCCTGGTACAAAAAACCGTTTTGTTATAAATAGCTAATTTTATTGTTCAAGAAAACTGCATGGGGGGTGAATTTTTTTAATAACACCCGTTTTAATTATATTAAGCCTTAATCATAGGGGCCAGATCACTTGATTGACAGGTGGATCCTGCTGGCTGTCTGCTAGACGTCAACACAGACACAGACACTGAGCTTAACTTCACCTGTTTGTGTTGTTGGAGACTTTTGGGGATTTTTTCATTCAAAGTTTGGACAAATAATCTCTCTCTGTGGGATTTATGGAACTTTATGGCTGTGCAAGAAGTCTGAGCTCCAGCTTTTCAGTGAGTTAAATGCTAGTATTATTGTATTGCTATATTTTTAGCACTCAGTAGCAGGTATACTGTGCTCGCTTTAGCTGCTTGCTAGACTGTTCAGTGTTTATCAAAAATGTATTTAATCGTCGGCCAGTAAACAGGAGTCAGGAGTTGTTGGCTTTTCCCCGGATAGATTACAGCAGAGCAAAACGGTTATTTTAAGTTTCCCGTTACGTGTCGGCTAGCAGCTCTCTCCTGGCAAAGTCAAACTAGCTCATTCATTATTTATACAGTCTATGGCTAATAACCGCTAGCTACGCTGAGGAGCATATAGCCTAGCTTCATAGCCGTAGCTGGCCGATTCGTGCGGCCCGTCCATAGAGCTCAGCTATAGGCTTTAGCTCGGTCGGCTCTGGCAATTCCAATATGGCGACCCCCAGCGGTGGAGCAATTCGGGCTTCAAAACACTTGTTCAGAAACCAATGGGTGATGTCACTGAGACTACGTCCATTATTTATACAGTCTATGGTCCCATTTCCAGAGGCTCAGTCCTCGATGCGGCGGGTTTGACTCTCACCCACAGCCCTTTGCCGCAGGTCATCCCCCATTCTCTCTACCACTATCTCACTCAAATAAGGGCATAAAAGGGCCCCAAAAAATGTTGCTGCAGACAGGGCCAAGAGTACCACATATTTGAGCAACTTAAAAGAGTCCTATATTTAAACAAACATTTCAGTTTAAGCGTTTTTTTTATCGCCGCTTCACCTTGGCATCAGACAGCCCTTTCCCTCAGCACTATGTCTGACTTCGCACAAAGGCTCTGTATCTGCAGCAGTGCTTAGCTCAGCTGCCATGCAAGAACGCAGGCTTCTTCTAACAAGGGCCATGCAGACTGTTAACTACTGTACGTAGCACACTTACTACTGATAAATTCCTCATACCCACCTTAAAAAAACAGAACTATCCCTTTAAGACGCTCGCCCCAAATTTAGCATATCTAAAACCAAACAGGCTAATTCAGAACAGCAAGAAGTTTTGTGAAATCTGTCCAAACCATGGCTGATAATTCTCATGTGATGCAGTAGTTAACCATCTGAACAACAGCTCCTCAAAGTGTTTCATTTAGCTTAGAGCGGACATCAAAACTATGCAGGAATATCAACCAAAAACAGCCTCTCTGCTTTGGCAGAAGATATCATCTAGTAAGAGATAAAAACAACCCTGATGAAGCCGTGGTGCAAATTATGTGTTTCTATAAAAATACAAAACATAAAGATGCTTTTTTTGTTGTACAACTTTCCATACACATCGAGACCAAAGCCGGGAGCCGAATTACTAAACAAAAAAAGATCAATGAACGTATGAAATGTCACAAGGCCACACAAATGCAACATCATTCAACTGAAGAAATTAGTGAGCAACAATTATAGGTCATTAAAATAAGGCTGTGCATGGAGGTGTTATCATGAGTTTAAGATGAACTAATTCCAGATTTCCTCCACAAAGCTTTCACCCTGGTGTTTACCACATAATCCTATTACAACATAATATCATGAGTTTTTGGCTGCCGTTAAAACGTTTACTTTCAATGGGCCGTGTGTGGGGGGGAGGGGTGTTGGTGGGGTCATGTCACTACATATAAAAGTAAGCCCAGGGGTAAAAACAAAGTGGATTTAAATGCTTTCTCTTTCTCTAATTACTGGAAACTAGTCTAACTGTACAGTCTGTGTACAGTAAAGATGGAGCCACTTCTGGAGCATGTGAGTGTTTTTATTATGACTATCACAACTGTTTAAGGTCACACAGCAGCTCTGACAATGTGAAAATGAAGACATTACATTACATTAAATCCATGCTGGGATAAACTACGACTTTCCAACTTACCTAAAAACAAAGAAAACAAACAGAAGCTGCACTATTAGAGCTACATGTTGTTTATCACATAATTTCTTCATATGAAAGGGATGAAACAGTGTTGACAACCTTGGCCTAAAGGTTAGACCAGCAAGCTTCTGACTGGGAGGTTGCTGGTTAAACTTGCCTTGAGTAGGGAACAAAATAACCCCCACTGCTCCAGTGCAGCTGCTGCTAGCCCACAAACAAGACTATGGTTGTCCTTAACATCTCCGAGATGTGACTGTGGGTTACCGTGCCAAGCACTGCTGAAAATGTGCATTTATCCTTAGCAAAACAACTCTGAGTTAGTCAACATTAAAGAGGTAATTTTCTACACTCCTGCACAGGTCTGCAGAACAGAGTAGTATATCGTCTCTCTAATCAGGTAATCAAGACAAAAAAAGACAACCATTACCAGAAACTGATCTATCAGGAGAGAAATCGTACGCCTAACTTGGGTAAAATTTTTAATGCCATTGACACATTGACTGCACACACTCATCAGTAGGGCTGCACAATTAATCGAATAATAATCCAGACCACAATTTTGTCTTCCCACGATTAAATAAGTAATTACGGTGATATTGGCATTTAAAATGCTCCGCCCGTAGAAAACTCTGCTGCATATCAAATCAAGCGCTCCTTAAACTAACAGCCCCTCCCCCAGGGGGCGATGGAGAGGTTTGGGCTTCACTTTTGGGGGAGCTGGCATGTCATGTGATGAGCTCATACCTTGCAAAGACAGTTTAGAGAGGAAGAGTAAACAACAGAGACCAGTGTTTATTCGGTTCAACGAGTGACCATGTAAACTGGCAACTATCAGCCAAATGTGTCTGTGGTTGTCATGGTTACAGCAGCTGTTAAACAGAAGAGAATACGTAGCTGTCCTCGTGAATGCCTCTTTATTGTTTTTCATTACGAGCTTAAAAGTCTCATGAACGTGTCATGAAGGCGACTAACACTCAGTCACGTTTTGAACGCTGCTTGTTGTTACGCTAAAACAGGAAGAGAGTCAGTCACTCATTAAACTAAAACACCGGTCCCTTGCTCTGACTCACTTATGCAACACAAGGTAAAGGTAAGTGGATTACATGTGAGTCAGCGAAAGGTGTTCTCTTACCTGCAACAGGTGAGTCAGCTGTGATCACCGTTACCAACACCGTCAACCCCAGGAACACTGCACGCTGACAGTGCGCATGCATGAGAGCCTTGAGCATCACCACCAAACCCACAGAGGAGACTAAACCTGCCATGGTGCGGCGGAGGGGCGAGGTCACGGCATTTCACCCAGATATGAAGAGAAGGTTCATTCCAAAGAGACGATCGTTTGGGTTGTTTCAGGATGTTTGATTCTTCAGTTGAAAAACCGTCCTGCCATAACTTTGGCCGGCAATGAAAAAAGGCTGTTGAGGACAAAAGAGCAACAGTGTGACACTCAAAACAAAGCAACCACATTTACTTTCATGAACATTGCTCCATTAGTAGGGAAAAAACACTGATTAAGCTCACATGCTTAAGTTAAAAGTACAGAATTATGGCAGTACCTATAACACCCGTAATAACAAGAATAATTGGAGCATGGGGAAGATGGGTCTCATATATTCTTTTCAGAGAAAAAAAAGGCAGTTTTATTGTTAATTTTCTTGGCTAAATCGTGTGTTTATCATGTAATAGGCCTTTCAGAAAGAATGAGTTTCCAGTATGTTGAATTTGGATACTGAAATGTTTGTTTTGGGTTTAAAATATATATATTTATGTGTACTTTAAGCCTGTCTATTTAACTCAGACTTACACACAATATACATCTCTCCACAAAGGCAGAGAATCAGAAAAATAATCTTCTGTTGTAGAATAAATAAAGTAATTTGGGACAAGCACAAAAGGATTTCATATGTAAAAACACTTCAAATGTATTCATGCACATGGCAAACCAGGTCATGAGAAGGTAACGCTGTTAAAATTATTCTAATGAACACAAATGAGGGATTATTTTCCATTAGATAAACTAAACAATCCTAAATTTAAAAAAAGCAGCGCACATAAAAGCAGCACGCACAGACTCGTGTCTCTCAAACCGTCTCATCATGACACAGTGCAGTCTCTTGTCCTACATCCCGTCCCGTTACTTGCAAGTTTAACGGTCATGTGGCTTTTCATACAGCGAGACAAAGCACGTTACATCCCTCATTTGAGTGTTACAGCACAATGCTAAAATCAGGCTAGCTAATATCCATGGTAATAATTCACAGAGCTAGCTTTGAGAGGAAAGACAACACGATATTTTTCCTCCTTTTCCTCAGCCATTCCTGTCAGCCCGCTCATAGCTGCGCATTCAGACTTACCAAAAAACAGGGAGCTCCAACTATGTCAGTTCCTTTGTCTGAAAATATCCATTGATATGATAAAATGCTGTTCAAGGCTTCGTCATTAACCTTCACATAACCACCTGCCTGCGTCCGAAGTTATTTCACTGTACACGTATTGTGCACGAGCTGGTCGCTGGCTTTCATCTGACACTCTTTTGGTAACAGTTACCTTCTCTCGTCCTGAGGATTGGGTTAGTCCCGCCCCCTGGCTGATCTGATTAGTTTCTAATTTATCAAAACCCGCTCTGATTGGCTGCAGCTCGTTTCTGTCCAAGTGGGGTTTTAAAATTAGGTTGGTCTTCCTCGACTGGCGTCTGCGGCTTCCACGGCAACGTTGCCTCGTAGGATGATGCACTTCATAACGTATAGCCATGGATGGATATATAACTGTCAGCCTTTTATTGGCTGACTAGTTAACCTACTTGTTACCTTGAGAGAAATAATATTAAGAGTCATCAAGCTGACACCGTCTTTTTTCTTCAAGGGTTCTTTCTGTTTTTTGTATAGCCTTGGTTATTGAACTCATGTGCCTTTTAAATTGCAATTTCATCATCATGTTTTACAGCCTATTTAAACGCAGTGTACACATGTGTCAAGACACAACAAGGATGCACACTTAGTGTCTATTGTAATACATGATTTCTGTCGGGAGATAAATGCTCCAAATGACACAGATTTGAGGTATGGTCCCCATGCATGCTGTAAACATCGTGCTGCTTATCAAGCTTTTGTGGTTGAAAATAAGAGAGCTGATCAGCATAACCTAATCACGTCACTGCCACTTTATATGCATCAACATTTTGGTGCACCACGCCACCTAGTGGCAGTATGTTTGACTAATGTTGCTGATGTTAGTTCAGTTTGGCTTTCATTTATATCCTTTATTCCTTTATGAACTTTTAGCTGGCATTGTGTGTGCCAAGGAAATCAAATCTTTTGAAAATATCACTTGATCGTTTTATAGAAAACAGCTAAAAGGGATTCAGTTTGTGGTGGAGTGTAAGTCCAATTACCGACCTACTGTACAGTCAAAATAGTGCTGTGTTGTTTGTGTAAACACCTTGTTGGGTGAAATATGCTACTGTTTCTTCATTTTCCCACTCTTCAACCAGATCGATCTGGATCCTTCTCTCCCAGAGGTTCAGACACAGGCTGGGCAGGATGAAATGGTAGGTTAATTTTAATTTAATAATCACTCATCCCCCACATAAAACAAATATCAAGGACAGCCTTCTTTCATCTTCGCAACATAGCAAAAATCAGACACATCTTGTCTCAAAACGATGCAGAAAAACTAGTCCATGCATTCGTTACTTCCAGGTTGGATTATTGTAACTCGTTACTATCAGGCTGCCCTAATAAGTCACTAAAAACTCTGCAGCTGGTACAAAATGCTGCAGCACGTGTGCTGACAAGAACTAGGAAGAGAGATCACATCTCTCCTGTATTAGCCTCTCTGCACTGGCTTCCTGTAAAATCTAGAATAGAATTTAAAATCCTTCTTCTTACTTACAAAGCTCTTAATGGTCAGGCACCATCATATCTTAAAGAGCTCATAGTGCCATATTACCCGTCTAGAACATTGCACTCCCAGGATGCAGGCCTGCTTGTGGTACCTAAAGTCTCTAGGAGTAGTGTTGGAGGTAGAGCCTTCAATTACCAGGCCCCCCTCCTCTGGAACATTCTACCAGTCAAGGTCCGTTAGGCAGACACCCTCTCTTCTTTTAAGAGTAGACTTAAAACTTTCCTCTTTGATAAAGCTTATAGCTAGGGCTGGCTCAGGCTTGGACCAGCCCATAGTTATGCTGCTATAGGTTTAGACTGCCGGGGGGATCGTGTGTGTGTGTGTGTGTCTCTCTCTCTCTGTGTTTCTCTGTCTCTCTCCCTCTCTGTCCCTCTCTCTCTCTCTCTGACTCTCTCTCTCTGTCATATTAATGCAGCTCATTAACTCTGTATCTTCTGGTCCCATTAACATTACTAACCATATATCTTCCCGGGAGTTCTTGTGCTCCCTTGTCTTGAAGGTTCCTGGAGATCGTTGCTGCAGACCACCTGCTGCTGTGGACCTGCTCAACTGCAACAACTACTAACATCAGCCTTCCCCATAGTATCATTATTGATGCTGCTAATGCTAATAGTAGACCTGTTGACTTCAACTGTTACAATTACGATTACCTCAGCCTTTATCATTACTCTGCTTCTCTCACTAATTTATTTATTTATTTATTTTGCTAATCTTCACCCTAGTCTACCACTATTATTGGCATTGTAACCATAAGTATGTGTCTGTTGTTGTTCATGTAACAAGGACATATGTTGTTGTTTCTCTCTTTGCCTGTCTCTGTCCTGCATCTCCTTCTATCCCATTTTCGGCCCATCCAGTCGAGGCAGATGGCTGTTCAACATGAGTCTGGTTCTGCTCGAGGTTTCTGCCTGTAAAAAGGAAGTTGTTCTGCCAATGTGCCGAATATTGCTCAGCGCTACTCATGGTGATTCATGTTGGGCCTCTCTTTAAATAACATAACAAAGAGTCGGTCTAGACCTGCTCTTTCTGTAAAGTGTCTCGAGATAACTCTGGTTATGATTTGGCGCTATACAAATAAAATTTGATTGATTGATTGATTGAAAGTTACTATAATAACTTTTGGTAACAGCATGATCTTAAACCCATTTCACAGTAAAAATATGACTGGGGATCTTTGAGTGGCTTTTATTCTGACATTTATTGGCTAGCTAACTAGCGAGAGAAAGACGTGTGAGATGATTTGAGCATTCAAGAGGGATTGTGCAACTACATCAGCAGCGATATCACGCTCTCCTTTTTAAAAGTACATTTTGTCATTGTTATACCTTTGTGTGATCCCTTACAATAACCATCCAGTTGTTACAACTTTTGAAACCATGCAGGACCAGTGGCTGCAGTCCGCTCCACTTCAGACTGCAGAGAAAAAGTATATTTTTCATCGTTTGCTTTTTCTTTTGTTATTGTTTCTACAAACTGAACACATCTCTTCATGTTTTGAGTCAAACATTTATTCAAGTAATCTCTGAATATTTCATTTCATGATTTATCAACTAAAATTATTTGATTGTTATTAATGATTTTATGTAATTATTGTTACGATGGGTATACCTATTCTGCATACCTTAAACAATGCTCATTATGAATGTTATACCATAACACTTTCTTCAGTTCACCCAGAGCTTTCAAAAGTTATTTTTAAAGGTTGATGAAAAATATAATGAAAAGGACATGAAGGCATCATAAAGTGAAAACATTAGATTTGATTTTATATATGAAAAGTTGTTTTTGCAGGATGATCCTGTTAAAACTGTGTAAATCTTTGTCCCGAGTGTGGTCTCTCAGGGCGATCCTGCCTCTTTAGATGGAGTGTTGAGTCTGGTCTTCGCTCTGTCATCTGTTTCATCATCCTGGGGCTGTCCCGCATCCCGTATCTCCTCCTGAGGTCCTCTAGGGTCTTCTATTAAGCTCCTGGTCCTGCAGTCTAAAACCAGGCTGGAGGGAAACAAACAACAACAATCATGCCTTAGCATGAATGAAGGTAAACTGATTTCACTCAGAGGGCCTTGCTATGTACTTGACATACAAACATGACACACCTTGATAACCATTATCCCTTTCATAATCTTCCATGTGATCTCATTTGCCTAATCTCTCTTTGCATCTCGGGGTTATTTCTCATCTTTGAGCTGCACTGTCGTCTTTTTAAATCATATGGGGTCTTTAATCACTTCATGGATTCAGGGATAACTAAAAGCATTTCTTTAAATTAGAGCACTTTATACTTTAACAAAAAGTAGAGTCATTTTTCTTCAACTTACCATTGTTCCTGAGAGCTGTCCCTCATCTTTCACCTCCACGCTGGTCATGGGCCTGTTCCCTCGTCTTTCCTTTTGGGGCTGTCTGTCATCTGTTTCGTCACCCTGGGGCTCATCTTCTGTTTCTCCTCGTGAGGTCCTCAGGAGTCTTTTCTTTTAAGCTCCTGGTCCTGCAGTCTAAAACCAGGGCTGAACGAAAAAAAAAAACAACCCAACACAATATTTTGCCAAACTTATTACATTAGCATTAATGAAGGTAAACAGATTTCACCCAGAGGGCATTGCTATGTACTTACTATACTATATACAAATCATTTTCTTTAATTACCTCAAGCACACACTGCCCACAAATTGATGAAATTCTTCTTGCAGGATGATCCCTTTAAAACTGTGTAAATCTTTGTCCCGAGTGTCGTCTCTCAGGTTGATCCTGCCTCTTTAGATGGAGTGTTGAGTCTGCTCCTCTCTTCGCTCTCAGCTGAAACATACAAACATTACAAAGTTTAATTGGACTCGTGCACACAGAGGTGGTGCGGTCTGATGTTTGTTTTTGATGTTGGGGCTTTCCTGAGTGTTGCTGTTATTTAGGGACAGAATGAAAATCAATAAACCTGTCATCGATTGATTTCAGGTAGAAATTAAAGTAAACAGATTTCACCCTCAGGGTTATTTCTCATCTTTGAGCTGCTCTGTGATCTTTTAAATCATTTGCACTTTTTTTTAATACAATCTTGAATTAAAGTACTTCATGAAATTTAGGATAAATGAAAGCATTTCCTCATAGAGCACTTTATACTTTCACAAAAAGTAGAGACATTTTTCTTCAAGTTACCATTGTTCCTAAGAGCTGTCCCTCATCTTTCACCTCCGCGCTGGTCATAGGCCTGTTCCCTCGTCTTTCCTTTTGGGGCTGTCTGTCATCTGTTTCATCACCCTGGGGCTGTCCCGCATCCCGTATCTCCTCCTCAGAGCTCTTCTTTTAAGGTCCTGGTCCTGCAGTCTAAAACCAGGGCTGAAGACAAACAAACAATCAAACAGGATCACACTTATTACATCAGCATGAATTCTTCTGGTATCAAACTCACCTTTTCATATTCCAGTTGCATGCTAAGTGAATCCATCATGTAGAGTTGATTTACTCACCCATTGAATGAACCTCTACAAGATTCCACTTTGATAAGCTACATTTAGAGGATTCATCTTGCTGCATCTGTTTGTTTCCCGCTCGTAGTGATGAGAGTAACTGGGAGGCAGTGTTCCCACTCCAAATGCCATTACACATTTCTCAGCATTGTGGTCCTTGTGACTGTCTCTAGTGTTTGTACAGTGTGGACATACATCAAATTAGCAACAGACAGCAAATTAAAACACGTCTCATCACAACATATTACAACTCATCACATTGCTATGTTTATGCACCTTTAAAATGACTGTATCAGTGTAATCTGTAATTTGGATTTCAACTGCTCCTTGTAGTTAATGAAATCAAACATTTCAGCTAACTCCAGTGCACTAAATCTGTTCCATGTTAATTAATGTACATTCTCTTTTCAAAAGAGGAAATAGAAAAACAGCCCATTACATTACAGCCCATAACATAGGACAATAATGGACACTGAGGACGGAGGGGAGGAAGTTCAGTGGGTTAGCATTCTGATACTTTAAAAGTGTAACACCAGCAGCATTGAAATTATGCATCATGTTTAAGGACAAAGGAACAAACTTTATCAGCCTTTTCAGTCTACTACGGGTTTTGTTTGGTCCGTATTTCCATTTGCACTTTGTCCGAGCTGCCTGCCAGCTGTCTGGTGTGGTGGATAAAGTGTTGTCTAATAGATGCCCTCTGTGCATGTCTTTTAGCAAGTTGTAGTGAAACCAGTCTTGGTGGTGCCTGCTCTTATGGCAATGATTCGGGCTGTGTGACACTGATATAGCTCTGTCAGACTGGGCTACCTTACCTTTGTTATAAGAGACTTACTACAACACATGGGTTATTTGCCCATAGCTGAGGCAGTGGTTGACGGGCATGCCTGCACGCCGCGTCTCTGGGGCCCACTGCTGCTCCGAGATCCCCTGTAGTTTAGCCTGGGACCGTGAGATACCCAGTTTCCATGTGCGGCCGCGAGGAGGCACTGCAGGAGTCTTGGTGGTGGA
Organism: Semicossyphus pulcher; assembly: GCF_022749685.1. Classification (NCBI taxonomy): domain Eukaryota; kingdom Metazoa; phylum Chordata; class Actinopteri; order Labriformes; family Labridae; genus Semicossyphus; species Semicossyphus pulcher. Next base: position 27,956,834 of record NW_027211759.1, on the reverse strand, counting down.
GAGGCTGCATGCTAGCAGAAGAAAGCTTTAAAAACTGTCTGTTAGCAAGGTGAGCCGGCAGCAGCAGCTGTAAGCAGAGAGAGACAGGCAGAGAGCACGGAGCTGCACGCAGCATGCACCGACTACCAGCTCCTCTACACTACTGCGCTACTGCATGAGACACTCCACACACCCTGTGTGCAAGCACACCCACACACACACATTCACACGACGCAGACAAACACATACATTCACACACACACACACACACACACACACATTCACACACACACACACACATTCACACTGACGCAGACAAACACATTCATTCACACACACACACACACACACACACACACACACACACACACACACACACAAACACAGACAAACACACACAGTAACACAGACACACACACATTAACACAGACACACACACACATTAACACAGACACACACACACATTAACACAGACAAACACACACATTAACACAGACAAACACACGCACACACAGACAAATGGACTGTACTTGTATAGCGCTTTTCTAGTCTTTGCGACCACTCAAAGCTGCTTTTACACTACATACCACATTCACCCATTCATAAACTGATAGCAGAGGCTGCTACGTAAAGTGCCCAACTGTCAATCAGTCCTCACATTCACCGGGAGCAGTGTCTGTTCAGTGTCTTGCCCAAGTACACTTCGACATGTAACCTGATGGAGCTGGGGATCGAACCTCCAACCTTCCGATATGCACATGTTAACACAGGCAAACTCACATGTTAACACGGGCAGACTCACATGTTAACACGGGCAGACTCACATGTTAACACGGGCAGACTCACATGTTAACACAGACAAACTCACATGTTAACACGGGCAGACTCACATGTTAACACGGGCAAACTCACATGTTAACACGGGCAGACTCACATGTTAACACGGGCAAACTCATATGTTAACACGGGCAGACTCACATGTTAACACGGGCAGACTCACATGTTAACACGGGCAAACTCACATGTTAACACGGGCAGACTCACATGTCAACATGGGCAGACTCACATGTTAACACGGGCAGACTCGCATGTTAACACGGCCAGACTCACATGTTAACACGGGCAGACTCACATGTTAACACGGACAAACTCACATGTTAACACGGGCAAACTCACATGTTAACACGGGCAGACTCACATGTTAACACGGACAAACTCACATGTTAACACGGGCAGACTCACATGTTAACACGGGCAAACTCACATGTTAACACGGGCAGACTCACATGTTAACACGGGCAAACTCACATGTTAACACGGGCAGACTCACATGTTAACACGGGCAAACTCACATGTTAACACAGACAAACTCATATGTTAACACGGGCAGACTCACATGTTAACACGGGCAAACTCACATGTTAACACGGGCAGACTCACATGTTAACACGGGCAGACTCACATGTTAACACGGGCAGACTCACATGTTAACACGGGCAAACTCACATGTTAACACGGGCAGACTCACATGTTAACACGGGCAAACTCACATGTTAACACGGGCAGACTCACATGTTAACACAGGCAAACTCACATGTTAACACAGACAAACTCACATGTTAACACGGGCAGACTCACATGTTAACACGGGCAAACTCACATGTTAACACAGACAAACTCACATGTTAACACGGGCAAACTCACATGTTAACACGGGCAGACTCACATGTTAACACGGGCAAACTCACATGTTAACACGGGCAGACTCACATATTAACACGGGCAAACTCACATGTTAACACAGGCAGACTCACATGTTAACACGGGCAAACTCACATGTTAACACGGGCAGACTCACATGTTAACACAGGCAGACTCACATGTCTACATGGGCAGACTCACATGTTAACAAAGGCAGACTCACATGTTAACACGGGCAAACTCACATGTTAACACGGGCAGACAAACTCACATGTTAACATGGGCAAACTCACATGTTAACACGGGCAGACTCACATGTTAACACGGGCAAACTCACATGTTAACACGGGCAGACTCACATGTTAACACGGGCAAACTCATATGTTAACACGGGCAGACTCACATGTTAACACGGGCAGACTCACATGTTAACACTGGCAGACTCACATGTTAACACGGGCAAACTCACATGTTAACACGGGCAGACTCACATGTCAACACGGGCAGACTCACATGTTAACACGGGCAGACTCGCATGTCAACACGGGCAGACTCACAAGTTAACACGGGCAGACTCACATGTTAACACAGACAAACTCACATGCTAACACGGGCAGACTCACATGTTAACACGGGCAGACTCACATGTTAACACAGACAAACTCACATGTTAACACGGGCAGACTCACATGTTAACACAGGCAGACTCACATGTTAACACGGGCAAACTCACATGTTAACACGGGCAGACTCACATGTTAACACGGGCAGACTCACATGTTAACACAGACAAACTCACATGTTAACACGGGCAGACTCACATGTTAACACGGGTAGACTCACATGTTAACACGGGCAGACTCACATGTTAACACAGACAAACTCACATGTTAACACGGGCAGACTCACATGTTAACATGGGCAGACTCACATGTTAACACGGGCAGACTCACATGTTAACACGGGCAGACTCACATGTTAACACGGGCAGACTCACATGTTAACACAGACAAACTCACATGTTAACACGGGCAGACTCACATGTTAACACAGGCAGACTCACATGTTAACACGGGCAAACTCACATGTTAACACGGGCAGACTCACATGTCAACACGGGCAGACTCACATGTTAACACGGGCAGACTCGCATGTCAACACGGGCAGACTCACAAGTTAACACGGGCAGACTCACATGTTAACACAGACAAACTCACATGCTAACACGGGCAGACTCACATGTTAACACGGGCAGACTCACATGTTAACACAGACAAACTCACATGTTAACACGGGCAGACTCACATGTTAACACAGGCAGACTCACATGTTAACACGGGCAAACTCACATGTTAACACGGGCAGACTCACATGTTAACACAGACAAACTCACATGTTAACACGGGCAGACTCACATGTTAACACGGGTAGACTCACATGTTAACACGGGCAGACTCACATGTTAACACAGACAAACTCACATGTTAACACGGGCAGACTCACATGTTAACACGGGCAGACTCACATGTTAACACGGGCAGACTCACATGTTAACACGGGCAGACTCACATGTTAACACGGGCAGACTCACATGTTAACACAGACAAACTCACATGTTAACACGGGCAGACTCACATGTTAACACAGGCAGACTCACATATTAACACGGGCAGACTCGCATGTCAACACGGGCAGACTCACATGTTAACACAGACAAACTCACATGTTAACACGGGCAGACTCACATGTTAACACAGGCAGACTCACATATTAACACGGGCAGACTCACATGTTAACACAGGCAGACTCACATGTTAACACAGGCAAACTCATATGTTAACACGGGCAGACTCACATGTTAACACTGGCAGACTCACATGTTAACACGGGCAAACTCACATGTTAACACGGGCAGACTCACATGTCAACACGGGCAGACTCACATGTTAACACGGGCAGACTCGCATGTCAACACGGGCAGACTCACATGTTAACACGGGCAAACTCACATGTTAACACGGGCAGACTCACATGTTAACACGGGCAAACTCATATGTTAACACGGGCAGACTCACATGTTAACACGGGCAGACTCACATGTTAACACGGGCAAACTCACATGTTAACACGGGCAGACTCACATGTCAACACGGGCAGACTCACATGTTAACACGGGCAGACTCACATGTTAACACGGGCAGACTCACATGTTAACACAGGCAGACTCACATGTTAACACAGACAAACTCACATGTTAACACGGGCAGACTCACATGTTAACACAGGCAGACTCACATGTTAACACGGGCAGACTCGCATGTCAACACGGGCAGACTCACATGTTAACACAGACAAACTCACATGTTAACACGGGCAGACTCACATGTTAACACAGACAAACTCACATGTTAACACGGGCAGACTCACATATTAACACGGGCAAACTCGCATGTTAACACAGGCAGACTCACATGTTAACACAGACAAACTCACATGTTAACACGGGCAGACTCACATGTTAACACGGGCAGACTCACATGTTAACACAGGCAGACTCACATATTAACACGGGCAGACTCACATATTAACACGGGCAGACAAACACATTAACACAGACAAACTCACATGTTAACACGGGCATAGCCAACGGGTATGAATGTGATATCTGATTGACAGTTGGGCACTTTACGTAGCAGCCTCTGCCATCAGTGTATGAATGGGTGAATGTGATATGTAATGTAAAAGCAGCTTTGAGTGGTCGCAAAGACTAGAAAAGCGCTATATAAGTACAGTCCATTTACCATTTACACAGACAAACACACATTAACACAGATAAACACACAGATAAACACACACGTTAACAATCAATCAATAAAACTGAAACAGAGGACGCTTATCTTTGGGGGCACCCTCGGCCTCCTCAGCTGGTCTCTTCAGTCCTCTGCTCCCACGCTGACGGTTCCTCCCCATCAGGGCCTGCAGGTTCTCCATCCACTGCCTGGGTGGATCAGAGGAGGAGTTAGAGGAGAAACCTGAAGACAGGCTCCCAAACAAGTCAGCAGAAGAGGTGGAGGGTTTAGGAGAGGAGGTCAACAGAGTACACTTATCTTTAGGGGCACCCTCGGCCTCCTCAGCTGGTCTCTTCAGTCCTCTGCTCCCACGCTGACGGTTCCCCCCCATCAGGGCCCGCAGGTTCTCCATCCACTGCTGAGAGGGGTCCGCTGGGACGGACGTCTTCGGACTGCTGGTCGGGGGCGTGGTAACAGGTGGGCTGGGTGGATCAGAGGAGGAGTCAGAAGAGAGGCTCCCAAACAAGTCAGCATTAGAGGTGGAGGGTTTAGGAGAGGAGGTCAAGGGAGAGTTAGGAGGTTCGTCAAAAGAGGAGTCAGAAAAGAAGCATAAGGACAGGCTGTCGGACAAGTAAGAAGAATTGGTGGGGGATCTGGGATAGGATGTGAAGGAAGAGTTAGAACGTTCGTCAGGGGAGGCGTCAGAAAAGAAGCATGAAGAAAGGCTGTCGGACAAGTCAGCAGAAGTGGTGGGGGGTTTAGGGGAGGAGGTGAAGGGAGAGTTAGGAGGTTTGTCAGGAAAGAAGCATGAAGACAAGCACTCGAACAAGTTAGCAGAAGAGGTGGAGGGTTTAGGGGAGGAGGTCAAGGGAGAGTTAGGAGGTTTGTCAGGGGAGGAGTCAGGAAAGAGGCATGAGGACAAGCTCTCAAACAAGTTAGCAGAAGATGTGGAGGGTTTAGGAGAGGAGGTCAAGGGAGAGTTAGAGGAGGAGGGGAAGGACTTGCGTGCGCCGCCGGAGCGAGCTGGTACACGGATCCAACGCAGTCTCAGCCTTGGGATGCCAGCCTCGTCGGGGGACGGTACGAGGGTCGATGTCCACGTGAAGTGCCGGCGGCCCTAAAGACAGCAATACATCCAACATTTAAACTTGTGCTGCAGGTCACATGAACATACCAAAATCTGCTCTACCATAATGAATACCAGGAAAAGTCCTCACATTTACCATCACAATTCAATAAAAACACACTTGAAGACATAGTCAGCTGTCTCTGTGCTGATGGTGTAATGTGAATGGACGCCTTAGATTCTACATTATTGGAAGAGGGAATGGCTTAATCAGGGAAACTCACCCTAACCCAAACAATTAAAGTAAAAACTGTATCTGTAGTCGTGTCAGACAAACTGAATATAACTGAACAACCTCTCTGCACAGTACATTTTAACACACGTTACAGTTAAAGCTCAAATTGGTGGCCTCTGGCACTTTAAATGCCACTATTCCACCATATCCTCCCATTTTATTACGTAATAACATATTTAAATGACTTGCCCATTAAGGCCAGACACTGTAATATTGTAAATAAGTAATATTTTAAACAAGCCCATTCCTGACTGATCTGAACTTGATCTAAAACTGACTAAATTGTCTGTTTCACTTTGTTTGCATTCATCTTAGTAATTTCATACTAATATAAGTCAGAAAACATTCAGTGAAAATTAAAATTACAACAGAGAACTACTTGTAACCTTCCCAAGAACGGTTTAGGGTCAAATATATTTTAGTTTGATTACAGTAATAGGCCTGATAAATGAACAACTAGGTTAAGTCATATGGTGGAAACTTCTGCAAACTTCTGTATCATCAAGAAGAAAGAGACAGTGAAGCCAAATGTCTCTGCTGCAGTCAGCAGGGGTTTGTTTATATTTAAAATGCCTTTACATAACACCTGATGCAGATCATTCCCTTTACCCTCAATATGTCCTTAATATGTTCTGTGTTTGCCTATGTTAAGAAAAATAAAATTGTTTCATACAATTATTGACAAAACTGTATTGAAATAAAACCCAAAGTAATTTGTTCAACATTTAAATCTTCTCACAATATTTCGGTGTAACTGTGCACAGTGATTATTGAGTTTTGTCAAAAGTCTGTCAGATTTAATCAATTAAGCTTGAAAATTACATTTTAAAAACTTTTCATCATCTCAATGCATCGTTAGGGTCTAAGGTGTCAACCATGAAACACACAGCAAAACAAACTGGGTAATAAAATAATAAGTCTTACGTCCTCCATGCTGAAACCGGTGTGGTCCAAGTCCGTCGAAGGTCAGTGGATGTCAGGTGGCGAATAAATCTGTCGTAGAAGGTCTGATTTCGAAGAAAACTCTGAATAGAGGCGCTGAAAAAAAAGTGTCTACGTTTTCTCTGCAAGAAACTTTGCGACTGTTCAGATAACTCTGAGTATGTTTGTATTCAATATCTCCGCGTTGGCTATCTGTAACCATGACTTTATTTACATTTTCAAATAAGTCGGAGTTTGTTACTGCTCGAAATGTTCTAATTATGTCAACGTTCCGACGTCACTCACCTTCCGGTCTGCAGTCGCGCTGTCGATTCTAAAAGCTTTAGGCTAGCCTACTTATTTTTGATATAGCCTACATATTTGAGAGTTAATGTACACAAACATTATCTAAATCTTATGTCGGAGTATTAGGGCCTCATTAAAGAAAACAAAATTAAGATTTCGAGAATAAAGTCATAATATTACGAAAATAAAGTCATAATATTACGATAATAAAGTCGTAATTTTACGAGAATAAAGTCGTAATTTTACGAGTATAAATTCATAATATTACGAGGACAAAGTCATAAGTCAGTAATTTTAGGCTATGGATAGCCTGTCTTATTTTGAAGGGTAATATCAGAAGAGCAGCCAGTCGCCTGCGCTGAAATGACTAAGATCACTTCATTTCATTTTTCAAATAAATGCTATGCTATGCTTACATGCTACCGGGTGTGTTCAATAAAGAATACATAAATACAATAAACACAGCTCCGGCTCAAGTTGTGTTAAGCTTACAACTCTTTTTAGGACTTTGTGGTCATGTACAGACCGTGCTGCTGACTTTTCCTTTAGCTAAATTGTGGGAAAACCAACCCCTTAATTACTTTAAAAGTTACATGGAGTTTGGTGACCTTATAAATTCCCAGAATAGGATCCCAACAACAGATGGAATAATTTAAAACACCTGTGCGGGTGTACAACACTTTTAAATGGGGTTTCTTGTATGCAAAATCAGTTTGACATTTTGGAGGAGTAGTTTGTAGTTTATCTTCTTGTTATCATTTATTTCATTTTCAGGTGTTTCAAGTACCCCCAACAAACCTCACAGACATGCACACACACCCAGTAGAAAACAGGAGACTGGTGCCGTGACTTAACAGTTTAATGTAAATCCAAGACAAAGTGTGATTACATTTCTACACATATACAATATGCATATGTGAGCATACAAATTCTCATTAATAACTCGATTCACCTCGGAGACCGAAAAAATGATCAAAAGTAACAGTGAATAACAAGCTATAACATAGTTCACCACAACGCGAGCCCCTTCTCACCCTACAGTTAGTAAAGAGGACGATTAAAATAACTATATTCTTCTATTTGACGAAGCTGCTTGTCTGTTAAAATCCTCCTGTAAAATTTACAATGCTATCATTAGTTTTTTCCAAGCCTAATATAAATTCACTCCATTTTTCTACAACGAAAATGATTAAGAGAAGCACACAACATCATAATGGTAACACAAGCGCTTAGTAGCAAGTACTCAACTTGTTAGGAGGTTTAATTAATCCTTCTTCTTATTGTCATTATTATATTTATTTAAACATTCTATAAAGCCAGTAAAATATCCATTCTCATAACATACTTAATAATATTAAGCTAAGGAACAGGGTATACATAGAACGCTACATCAACAGATTGAAATAATGAGACATCACACCCCAATAAACAAAAGTAAATAAGAAAAGACAGTTAACAGAGAAGTATACTAGGAAATACTGCAGCACACGTTAGCTTTATCGACAAAGAATGAGATTTTACACCATTGAGAAACCATACAGCAATGGACACGTCGGCGGTCAGGGTTTGATGCACTCTTAGGTCTTTTGAAAAGGTTAATAAACTTATATCACCTGCATGAATATCGTTGCTAATAATCACTAATTTACTGCAAGAATTTAGGGAATTTATCAAAAGGACTTCAAGCTTCCGATGAATATTTTTGCAGTGTAAACAGGCAAATCTGTCTTTGAATGTAGCTTTGGTCTACCTCTGCTAGGTCACATTTATTAACACCACAAAAATAACAACCTTTTGCCAGATGTGTCTCTGAAAGTACGATTGGAAAAGCTTCATTTTTCAGTTGGATAAAGTAAAATCAAAGATCTTACAGCGCAGCAAACTGGGGATTAAATGTGGCCTTGTTTTCAAATTAGAATAAATATAGATTATATTTGTATTTAAATCAGTTTTGGTTTAAAATTCATGCTTTGTAGTCATCCGACACGCTCTACAAATGAAGGCATCAAACCTTGACCGCCTCACCCTGAATTCCCCCGAGGAATAGCCAGCAAAAGGAGCAGATCTCCAAAACACAAAGTTAAAAAGAAAAACATACACTCTCATCCATAAGGGCTTTAGGAATGCTTGTGTAGCAGGATTATGAATTTCCTGGTGACAGTGAGTACATCAGCTCATGATTAATCCACATAACACCTGTTCCTAACCCTATTGTACTTTGGGAAGCAGCTGCGACTTTGCAGAGCAATTTAGACATCACAAGCAGGTTGCAGGTTCGCTTCCTGCAGAGCTTGAAGTCGAGTAATCTAGCACAGCGCCCCATCATGCTCTCAGGAATGTTTCTCAATGTTTCCAGGAGGAGGAGGATTCATGAAAACATCACGAGCAAAGCAGGAAGTTTGAATGTTTTAAAGGAGAACGCTGGGTTTACACAGACTGAGACACTGCCATATTTCCTTTCCTCTAATTCAAATGTCACCTTTCGCTTTGGAGGTACTGTTGGTTATTTGGAAGGCAGTACTCTAACAGTAAAGTTGCTAGCTGGGAAGGCTACGCTCACCTCAACAACACAAACATTTTACACTCTACGTAAGCACATTTTGGTAATTGTAAGGTCACTCGATCTACGTTATGCTCACATTTCTGATTCCCCTTTCTTATAAAACACAAACATTGGTTATGTGAAACACAGTAATAGACAAAGGTATCATACACATCGATGTAGCGCATACAGGGCTTCTCCTAATTAGATGTTTCATTTGAGAAAATAGTAATTATTTGATACCCCCTAATCACGGGGACAGTGGTGATTTTACATTATGTCTCGTATGGGATTTTGCTGGAGATCAGATGTATAATTATTGCATCATGCATGGCCACAAATGGTGTAGAAATTAAATGGTCACCCACTGAGAAAGATCTAAAGCCATTTCAGATGTCGCAGGTCACATATTACATTCATTTTGTGCAGGTGACCACAGTTTTAAAGGTATAGTTGGTACATTTTTGATTAATAATTTTTACAGGTCATTCTATTCAATGGCACGCTAATGAAAAAACAAAACGTTTTTTTTTCTTTTTACAAATTCATTTTCATACAACACCAATAAAGCTACAACATCAACAACATAAAAAAAAGAGAACTGGCTTAATAATTTGGAGAGAGGTTAGATTATTATTGATCATTCAGTGTCGACGGGGGCCAAGTGTGACGAGTAATAAACAGAAAAAAGCTTTAAAACAGACGGCAGCTCTGTCCAGATTCTAAACAAATTAACAACTGTGCTGTAAGCATTAAGTATGTTAAGTCCTCCCTGTGTACTCGTACATCGTATGCACACATGCATTTACTCTGGGGTGAAACAACATGTCCTCAAAAGCACTTGTAAAGCGTTTAAAGATGACACCAGAAGTTATTGCCTGTCTGCACGAGCAACGCTGTGGAGGATTGCTCGTACGGTGCTGTGCTGTACATGATCAATCTGCTGAATTCTTTGGTGGGGAGGAGCGAAGAAGTCCTAGAGTGACGATGCTATCCCCGCGTTGACCGGAGGGAGGGGACAGGACAGCAGTGTAGCGTGGGTAACACCAAATTCCCTCAAACAGTGGAATGTTTCAGTAGTCTGTCTCATAACAGAGGACCCAAAAGATTCAATGGAAAAACATCTCCCTTATGCCTGTGTGCTTAGACCCCGAAGGCCTAGAGGAAATTAAGTAGATACAATGAAATAAAAAGACAACAACAGAACACAAAGAATGATGTAACCAGCAACGTACTATGTAATCACATCTTTAACTGCCCGCACCTTAGGCTTGCATGCTGGACCTGACGGGGAGTGGAGAGTTTTTGGGAAACAAGTACCAGGATGACAAACCTCTCTGGGGTGCCCTAAGGGAGATTCTGGCACCCTCAAGCAAAAGCATCCATCTACACGGGCCCCATTGGATTATCATCAAACACTTACTATCATCAGCAGTGTTGCAACACTTTACACAGGTGCACCCACCTCCGAGGAATACTAAATATTACTGTACATCAACCCCCAGGTTACAAAATAGAAATGAGCCTGACGTATAATAAAAACACACACACGCTGATAAAACATCCACAAGAATTATTGCAACAATCTCTAAAAATAAACACAACATGTACTACAGCCATGTCAAAAAGTCCAAGATAATGTTAAGTTAAAAAAAGAAAAGAAAAATCACTTCAAATGCAAGTACGATGGCATACCATGAAGGAAGGGGAAGGCTTTCACTAAACCATCAGCAGTCTGATGTGCCCAAGTTCAAGGGGACGATGAACAGAGATTATTTGTATCATTGGCTACTAAAAAAAAGATGTCTGTTAAATGAAGCAGCAGACACACAGAGCGACAGCCCTATTGGTTCTCTAAGTGTTCAGGTATCCCGTTCAGCTGGCGTGGCGATGTCTGTGGTGTACCTGGTTCGAAGACAAATGGACAGTGACAACTAATCGTCCACAAGGTGCCCTTCCAGGTGTACGCTGCGGCATTTCCCTTCTGTTCTGTTCTTGCAGCTGCTACCCAAACCTCAACGCAACTAATAACATCCAATTATCTTTGCTGGAGAAACAAACATCGACTGCAAGAAATGACAACAACAAAAGGATTCATTACGTGTGCATTCAGGTAAGGTAGTGCCCCTACGGCTCCTACCGACCACCCGGGCTCAGTGTTACTATCAACCTGCTCAGTGCCAACTTGCTACCATTTTAGTCCCATTTAAGATAGAGAGTTCACCCTGCCCTCCGCTGTCCCTACCTAAACTGACCCTACGCTTTCAACCAGCCCCCTCTCTCGTGCCTACACAGTATCTCTTTCATACAACCCTCGATACTCTGTCTCTGCGCTGCAGCCGGGCTATCTCCAGCCTCGCAGCGTCACCTGGCAACAATCACTTTCTGTCAGGCCCTTCTCTCGGACTAGCTTTTAGCCTTAAAAAAACGACCTCTACTGTGTCTCAAACATTGAACTGTAACTCATTCCCTTTGCATGAAAACCAAGCTAAATCTCTGCTCTGATATCACGTTGCATGGATTCTCCTGTGGGTTTAAAAAACAAAACAAATATCTTCCAAACTAAAGCCACATTTTGGGTGCCACTGTGATAGAGGTTTACAGCTACAGCTATACTGTACATTTCATATTTACATTAATATCCAGAGCAAATGTAACAAGAATTTATTTATGACTTTGGTAAGTACCCCAGGCAAGTTATCTCATGCACACACAATAAAAAACTCAGCGTGATATCAACTCCGACATTAATCCTCATCACCTGTGGTATGCTGTCATTAAGGGCAAGAAACAGCAAGGGCTGAGCCTACACCTGGAAGAGAGCTACAACTGCCCCGAGTGGGATGTCAAACCAGGGAAACATGCCTCTCTAAGTATCGCTAAAGTCTCTTGTGGCTTTCAGGATCCAAGCCGAGTAAACTGTGTCATTATATCTGTAAGGCACTACGAGGGAACAATGTCAAAACCTAAAGACTGAAGAGAGTTTCGAGGAGGTGGACTACACACGCATGGCTGACAGTAGCACACACAGACAATCACGTTGTACATGCCTATGTTATTATAACCACTTTGTGCAATCACATTGAAAAAGAGGAACAAATCAATCTATTGGTATAAGGGGAACAAAAGTTGTCTTCTTAAAACAAACAGGTGCAGACTGCTACATTCTAAGAACGGGGCCCAACTAAGACACCTAGCTAAAACTGAAGTATTGTCATAAAGGTGAAACATAAAGAAAAAAATATCTATAAATACACTAAAAAGTTTGTTGTCTTCTGTTGGTTATATTTCCAGAAGCCTCCTCGGCTGGAGAAGGTGGAGTGGGGGGAGTTTTTCCTCTCTTTTCTCCCCACGCCATGAATGATTTGGAAATATTAAGACAGTTCAAGGCCATCAATATTTTTTTCTTTGAAGAGCAGCAGGTTTCCGTATTTCACCTTCTCTCCCAAGTCTCTTGGGATTCCGAACTTCCAGTCAGTAACCCCTGTTCAACAGTCACTTCTCGAATTTAAGAGGGGAAAAGAAAAGAAAAGAAACCAGAAATCCTCCAAAGTCCCGAAAGGCCTGTTTCAAATCTCCCTGTGAAACTGATGAGACATCAACTTCCTCATAAAGTAAAGCAAAGAAGAGACAAATAAAAGCAAAAACTGGCCCTTTCAGGAAACAAATGTTAAAGGAAAACTTGAACAGTACCCCTCGAAAATTCAACCCCATCTTTCCCTTCAGGAGAGGCTGTGAATCTTTTTTTCTCTCTGTCGTTACATCTTCAAGTTATACGTGACAGTTTCATGAGGATTGCATGTTCCTCTGTCTCTGTTCATGTCTGAGGTCGAGGAGAGGATGTTTGGGGGTCGACGGGGCTCAGGGCGGGTGGGTTCGGGGAAGCAGCAGAGCTGGGTCAGGCTCTCCAGTGTCAGTCAGTGTCTTCTCTAGAGGTAAGGGTACTGGTTGACCTTGGTGGGGCTCAGCGGGTATCCAGTGTAGACAGTGGAGGCGGGCGAGGCGCTGATGTAGGCCTGGTGGGCAAACTGGGCCTGGTACTGGCTGTGGTGCAGGGTGGGGGAGGGCAGCACGCGGTGGCCCATGCTGACTGGGACCTGGTGGACGATGCTGGGTGGGTAGCTTCCGTGCTGGACAGCGTGGCGTGCCGAACCCTGTGTGGCCACCAGGTGGGCCACGGTGCCGGTGGAGCCCAGAGCAGCGGGGGCTGTGTAGGTGTAGAGGTGGGGCTGGCTGGGCAGGTGTGTGGCAGCCAGGTGTGGGTGGACGTTGCCTGTGTGGGAGGGGCTGTTGTGATGGAAGGAGTACGGGGCCTGAGTGGCGATGGTGGGGGTGATGTAGGCCTGCTGGCGCCGATGACCTGCATTTCGCTCGGCTACCATGTGCTGCTGGGCCTGGAGGAGGAGATGACAGAAAGACTGCATGTCAGATTTATTGACTCTGAACTGATTGATGGTCAAGTTTCACATCAAATGTTTTCAGTTGTATGAAACTGTCCCAAATACATTTTCAACCTTTAAGGAGTTGTTTGATATTTAAGGATATGTCCTCATGTACGAGCATCAATCAAGTCTAGTGTTGTAAATATGAAGCTCCTGGCTGCAGACGGTTAGCTTAGCTTAGTACAAAGACTGTAAATGGGGAAACAGCTAGCCTAGTTCTGTCCAAAGGTAACACCTAGCAGCACCTGTAAAGCTTGATTACTTAAACGGGAAGTTGCCAGATGTTTTGCATGCATTTAACAAAAAAGATAGTTAGTTTTTTTACCTAGATTTATAGGTGCTGGTTGGCAGAGTATGTTACCTTCGGTAAGAGCCAGGCAACCACTTTTCCTCTGTTTCCAGTCTTTGTGCTAAGCTAAGCTCATTGGCTGCTAGCGGTAGCTTTACTTTGACGCTACCGACAGTGTTAGTCAACTTTTCCTCTAAAACATGATCCATATAAGAGTTTAAAATTTGAACACTCATAGTGATAACACACGTCTGAACCTACCTGGCTGAGATTCAGAGGCTGCTGCTGGAGGGGGTGTGGCCCTGAGCGCTGCTGTCGGTAGGATCCGCCTCCAGTCATACCCCCTGGTATGTGATTATTGCCAGACACCATCCCATTGGAGGATTTGAACTTGTACGCTGAATTCAGATGGTTCATTGCTTCTGCAAAAGGATAAATGTTTGGTTAATTTGGAAGCAGAAGCTTTTATACGTAAACACATAATAGTTATCGCCCCACATCAGGCTGTGCCGAGCTTAGGAAAGGATCCATGACAGTCCTCTACCTGGCATTAGCCGCTCACACTCACTCTGGACCTCGCTGTTCTGGGTTTTGAGGGGGGGAATGATGATGGTGCGGGGGTTCCCGTTGTTGTAGTTGTCCAGGATGGTGGTCTTTGTGTCATAGCTGTTGTTGTTGGGGGGTCTGGACTCCACAGTGTAGGGGCTGTTGTTGCTGGAACAGTCAGAGTCGGGTGAATCGTGGACCGTCACACAACTTATGACATTCTTCCGCTGCTTCGAAGATGATCTGGAGAAATAAAGAGATCAGAGAGAAATGTTTCTTTGAAATCAACTCAAGTGTTTTGGATAAACTCAAGGTCTAGCAGACACAAGCCATGTTTGAAAAGATGTTTGTGTTTCTTCATATTACAATTTGAATCTGCAAATCTTCTACCTCAGCAGCGATTCAAACATAACATGACTACCCCTATGATCAACGCACTTATTAACAGAACCAAACAGAACCAAATGTATCCTTCAAATCTAGAACTGACCTGTTGTTTTGTTTGTGGTCATCTTCCTCATCCGTGTCACTGCTGATGGTGATGATGCTGACTGCAGGGCTGGGCGTGTCGGGGATGATGATGGTCTGTCTGGGGACGTGGTGCTGGTGCTGATGGTCGCGGGTGGTGCTGGAAGCTTGCTCTGCTTCGCTAGACCCCCATCCGCCGCCCCCACATCCCTGCTGGGGCTGGCAGTTGGAGGCGGAGCTGTTCTGTAGCACAGCGCAGCGTGGAGGCGTGTTCTCCTTCACCCGCTTGGACCGCTGCGGAGACAGCACCGCCTGAGAGGACGACACCTCGTAGGCCGACATGTTCCTGATTAGAAAGATGGAGAACAAATTACACAGATGCTGAAGATCAAAGACGGCAGAATCAAAAGCTATGAGACACCAGGATCTCTTTGTGGTGATCTTCAGATGTCAGTTTGATGTTTTACAGGAAGTCTTTTGTCATATGAGCGTGGCTCACCTGGCAGACATCTGGTGCTGTTTGTTCTTTTTGGAAGAGGAGTTGTTGGCGGGGGGCTGCCTCATAACGTGTGCCACTCCAACATTGAGCGTCTGGTTTGATGGCAGCGTGACGTGGCCGGCCAACAAAGCCGGCTGCTGCATGATGGGATTGTAATGGCTGCCATGAGGATGGGAATTCCTGTAACATAACAAATGCATGTTACCACAACAAAGGAAACCTGCAAGGGAAGTAGCAAAGCAAACAACTACTCTGACATATGACCGGATAAAAGACAAGGGGGGTGTTTCCCACAGAATCCAGCAGATGGCAGCAGCTAACTTTTCAAAGAGGATGACAGTATGAGAGGGAGCGAGTGAGGGAGAGAGCAAAGAGGGAGGGCAGAGGAGCTGACACCAGCAGCTGTGGAGCAATAGCTCTGCAGAGGAAGTGCGACACTTTCCCAATCGTCTCTCTGAGGACAACAGAGCTGCCACTGGACAGGAAGGAGGCGGGGGTGTTGTCTGGTCACAGATGGACAGCTCTGAATGATTTTGAGCATACATGGCCCCAGCAGCCCTGCACATACACATTATATACCTGCACCGTCCTTATCTCCCTGCACATCGCCTTCTCCCATCCATCCATCCATCCATTTATCGAGTCATCGCAGTGACAGGCTGTACTCAACGTGATGTCTCTACATGTACATATATCCCATCTCCCGAGGTAAATCTGCTCTTATACAAGCACCAGCGTTCACGTGGGGACTGTGATTCACTGAAGATAAAGGACAAGCTGTCATAGAGGTACAGGCTCCTCGGTCAATCAGTCTTATACCAAACCATCGTCCTGTGGCACATTTTGACCTATAAAAGCCATAAAACCACTGCAGGCCTGTGAAATCAATTTATCTGACCTGTACTGCAGACTTACACCTGATGTTATGTGTGTAAAGGTGATTTCACATACAGCTTTGTTTTTGAAGCTTTAAAATAACATGTCAACCTATCGGATTTATTCATCCAGCTTAATCTTTTTGTGAAAAGAGGTAGTATAAAAACTAGACCACAGTATTCAGACATCAATAAATGCTCTCCAGCTCCACAGATCAGTGAAGGTTAAGACTGGCTTGGAGCAGTTCAAAGTAAGGAAGCATGTTGTTCACCTCCAGTTGGCGAGAGGCTGTGTGCTGCTCATGGAGTCGGGGATGACAGTGGCATGCTGGACTGAGGTGTGGGTGAGCTGCTGCCAGGCTGGAGGCAGCAGGATCTGCTGGGTGCCGCTGGGCCAGGCCTGCTGAGGGGGGGAGAGAGCGCACAGAGAGGGGGAGAAACAAAGAGAGGGAGAAGACGGGAGGAGGAGATGGAAAGGACAGAGAAAAACAGTCAGCTGCCGTGTGACAAAACATCCAAACACTGACAGTTATTTATATTATTTTATAAAGGCTCTCGTGAGAGTGCAAAGTCACCCTTGATTAATCTCGCTTGTTGTCATTTAAACAGTATAAATGCATGAACACAAGAAACTCATTGAACTTGGCTGATACGTTGGAGGGTGTTGTGATAAATCTCAATGTGTTTTCAAAAGTGCACAACAGCTGGTTTAAGGAAGGTACTGGGCATGCAAAACAAACTCCAACAGCTTCAAGGAGACATCCATCAACACCAGAGATAAGACCAGGACTTAATAAAGATGTACAGCAGCTCCTTCCTGTGCCTATGTGTGTGTATGAATGAGTGCATGTGTGTGTGTCAGCGTGTTAGTGTGATTATGCGTTTGACTTGTGTCAAATCAACCTATGTTCTAATTAAATTCTTGCTTCTATTCAAGCGGCTGTGAAAGCGACTACTTTGTATGTCTGATGCAGAACAGGAGGAGAATCAGGCATAATATGCCCCAAGATGTGCCAAGAGGAGTGTGTGTGTGTGTGTGTGTGTGTGTGTGTGTGTGTGTGTGTGTGTGTGTGTGTGTGTGCGCACATGCCTGAGCGTGTTTGTGTGTTACTGTGTGTGTAACCCTAATAGTTTAATGCAGCTCTATTGATTAGCACTTTAATGTCAGGGCTAATGAATTGTTCCTTTAATACCATTTGCACATCTATTTACAACGGCATCAGTATGTGCTGCAGCAGACACACGTTTAAATAGAGGAAGAGAAACCAGATGAAGGAGAGAGAGAGAGAGAGAGAGAGAGAGAGAGAGGCAGCGTACAAAATACAAAGCAGATAATCTGTCCTTACGCTACGGTAGCTTTATTTTTACCTTTATCTTTTAACTTTATCTTTACCGTAACCTTTGTCTTTGTATTCATGTCTCGGCTTTGCTCTGTCTCTTTCTATTATATCCTGACACAAAGCAGCTGTTCACTGTGTGTTCTGGTTTCAGGCTTGTGGAAGTTGAATTGTTTTTGTCTGAAGCTCGATGCAGAGTCCGAACCCGCCAGCCTGTGGTCTGAGTGCTGCAGGGTGCATCTGCAGGCCAGCCTTGTCTGTGCGCTGATGACTGACAACTCTAATGGAACATTGTGGAGCTGGTGATGGTCTTTACATCTAAGACCACATCCAAGGCCTTTTATCAACATGCCATTAAGACACTCTAATACATCCATCCATCTCCTGCTCCTCCGCCTCCTGCTCGCTCTATCTCCATTCCTGGCACTCTACATGCCTCTCTCACAGGCGTCTGCATTGTGTAACCAGCCTGTCTGCCCTGAAATGGTAACCCAGTTAAGAAGCCGTTTCTTTCTTCTCAGAGCTCACCATCACTATCAGCGGCCCACCGCCTCCCACCTCGACCTACACTCCCCGGGTGAAAACCCTTTGTCACCTCGGGGCTTTGAGAGCCCCAGCTCTCACTCTCCAATTGTTTCCACATTTTCTGCATTCCTGCTCCAGATAAAGGTCCTGCTGGTTCCCCTGCCTCCCTGCGTGGAGCCTCCTTCACTATGCCCCCTCTCTGCACACCCCAGGAGCTCAAGGCTAAACTTGCATTGGTCAAATGTGGGCAAAAGGTGCACAGGCAGCAGTGAGCAGTGGGTGGGTGTAGGCACAGGTGGGGAGCATGCAACCAAGAGGAAAACAACGACCCAGCCAAGCTTGCAAGACCTCCCACAGTAAAGGAATAAACACACACACGCAACACACCCAGTTATTAGGTGTGCTGCCTGCTGGCCTATATAAACCATCTGCTTGCATTAACTATTGCCTGTCTTTGTTTAACATGTGTGCAGACAGAGGGGGATACCTGCAGAGCATGGCAGCAGTGTGTGATCTACACTTGATATATCACTACATACAATTTGTTTTTTGAGTAATATAACAGATATTTTATTTCTCTTGCCTCTCATTGATCCATCATATCCATAAATCAGGTGATGTGGATTCTCTGGTCATGCAGAGCCTGATTCAAGCTTCCCCTGACCTCCCAGGATCCTCTGAGGCCTGTAATTTGGAGCGCCTGACTTGGAAGCAGCCCTGAAGCTAATCACCATTTGGTATCTGACAGATTAACCCACCATAGAAACACAGGCACGCACACACATACACACACAGAGCTTTGCTGCCTCCCTGCCTGCC
This sequence comes from Semicossyphus pulcher, assembly GCF_022749685.1. NCBI lineage: Eukaryota > Metazoa > Chordata > Actinopteri > Labriformes > Labridae > Semicossyphus > Semicossyphus pulcher. The sequence goes on along the minus strand of NW_027211759.1, from coordinate 27,937,435 downwards.
TACTGCATGATTAACTGGAGATAAGGGAGTGCTTCAAACTCCCTGGATTCTCAGGGATATTTAAAGCCTTCATGGAAATTTCCATAGGGAAGAGGTGGTGTGTCGATGGAAGCGTTATACACTGTGTGTGTGTGTGTGTGTGTGTGTGTGTGTGTGCAGAGAGAGTGATGCACAGTCACTCTCTGCTACGTCCAACAACTGTACAGTAGCAGCTAAAGCTCCGGCTCCTCTGTGCAGGCTGCAGTGAAGGCCTACTCTGTGTGAAAGGCTCCTGCCTTTGTGTGCATCAGACCGTGTCAGCCTCAGCCTCCAGGAGAGCGGGGCAGCAGAGAGAGAGCGAGCGAGAGGGAGAGAGGAAGAGCAGCGAGAGGGAGAGAGGCAGGAAGCAATGCACAGGATTGGCCTGAATGCGCTGAGGAAAAAAACAGCTGCCAGCAGGGGCAGGGTCACGAACATCGAGTGATTTCCAGCTCCCATCGATAGATACTATTCTTAGTGAAGGCTTAAAAAAAGAGATGCAGAGATCTTTGTTTCAATGCGAGCAGTTCTGACAGGCACAGAAACAGTTAAGACCCAGGATACTATTAGTTCCCTCTGTGTGATACTCAAATCCCTTCGTACCTGTGTAAGCAGGCCAGGCTGGATCTGAAGAGGCTGGGCACCAGGGGCCTGGGTCACTATGGGAACAGCATTCTCCATCCGCACAGAGTAACTGGTGTGCTTGGAAGGGGACGCCTGCAGCCCTGCACACAAACAAAGCACATGAAGAGCCTGTCAACAGATACATATATATATATATCCCCCCCATCTGTCATTTAAAAACAACATCATGCCATCTGTAAAATAAAGAGCGACAGAACACATAACATGTTCTATATGCACACTGATTAATCTGCATTCAACAGATGTCAAAACCCTTCTGCTATGTTCAAACATACCAACACTACTGAGGAAAACAAAAACAGTAGTCATGGCAATCGTATAAAAACAGTTTCTAATAATGGAAATTCTTTTTATCACCAGTCCCACAGAAAGAATAAATATAAAACAGAATAATGCCTTAGAGCCTCTCAGCCCTCCCAGTGCAGCACAGAGGAGACAAAGGGGGCTGAGTAAGCGTTACACAGAGATATAAATATCCTTTCAAATGATTAATTGCCTCATTAAGTTATCTTTGAATCACAGCTTGTATGGTGAGATGGACACTGCCTGTGGCATGCAGACATAAACAAAAAGCTGCCATAAAGGGACGACTGTCTGCGCATTGGGACAGACTGAAAACAGAATGCAGCACTGTTTGTGTGGAACCAGATAAACGCTGTTTCTCCTCCTATCAGGGCCTCTTCCAAAGCAGGTGTTCATGGCTGAGATCTAATGTTTTGCGCAGATGACCAGAAATCCCACTCTATCCCTTCACACTAATGCATAGTGACTGCTGAGACCTCCTTACCTTGGAAGCCAGGTGGGCAGACGATGAGCGCCTGCTGGAAGGGGTCGGGCCGGGCAGCGCAGAGCTGAGGAGCCCCCGGCTGCAAGGGCATGCTCCTCTGGGCCACGGCTGCCATGGAGGCAGCGGAGGGCTGGTAGAGTGCAGATTGGTAGTTTAGTATGGAGACATCAGGACTTGCAAAGGAAAGGGTGGCATTGTTGGTGGAGGAGGGAGCCAGGTTGGTGGCCTAAAGGAATGATGGGACCAAAATAAAATCATGAGCGTGGAGGTACTGATGGGGATGACAGGGAAGAGGAAGTGCTCCGAGGAAGGAGGGTAAACAGCAGGAATGGTAAAAACAGAAAGATAACATTCGAAACAATGCACACATAAAGATGCAGAACAACCAGCAGATCAGGAGAAGATGGATGGCAGGGCATCCATCATTAATGAGAGCTGATGGAAGAATAAAGAAACTGGAGGACTGATTTGATCGCGTCTTAAAATATGCGGACTGTTGATTTGATTAATTAGAGGGAGAGAAAGAATGTGAGCAGGCATGCAATCAATGCTGCAATTCAAAGAATAATCAACCATCAATGAGCAAAATGCCACCAGAGCACATTCCCACTGAGGCTCGGATCATTTACTATCTTTTATAGTTTTCAGGCATCTTAACTTTACCTGGATATTTAGCTTTTGACATCTTTTTACTTTTAAGTTAACACAAATTTATTCCTTACATTGTGATATTTTTTAACTTAAATACATTTAAGGAGTATTATTGATTATTTTTATTTTGCATGGTTGTGCACCTTCCCTTACATCAAGACCAATTTAAGCCTTGCATCGGACATTAACACATAACTCATAACGATTTTGCAGAAGTAACACGGTGTAAAAGACGCATCGAGACAAACTAGACAAGAGATGGACTTTTTTTATTAGAACTACTTTTACCTCTACTACTACTGACTGCTTTCGACCAGAATCATGCGCTGCTTAGGAAATTATTTGCTGTATACAGTCACATTATACTGAACATTTATTTATTGATGCTTTATATGACTGACTACACATTTAAGCAACAATTAAGCAAAGAGCCGGATGAACATCTCACACATTATCACGCTCAAATGAAGACTGCTAAAAGCATATGACAAGTCTGTTAAATGTAAATGCTACAGAATCAATGTGAGCGATTATAACGAGCTGCAGCAAAATGTGACATTTCATGTCACAGCTTCACTATCGAGAGTCCGAATCAATGCGCCTGACAGCCAACGGTCATCCTTTAATTATGTAAGCTTTGGTAAATCCTACATGTCCTGACCATTAAAACAACACATGAAATATTAGGACAGCCTGCGAACATCAGAGATACAAACAAATGCGGTTAGAGACACCGTTTGCTCAGCGTGTAACTAGTATTTGCTCCACTGTCTAATTTTAGCCCTTTCATTAAGCGTACGGAGGGGCGGAGGGAAACACAGAGACAGCGCTTTCATTTTTCATTTGCTCTCTTTAGCGTGTTCGATAAACACCAGGGGAGGGAACATAATCAATAAGGCACTGTGGCATTCATCATACACAAGCACGCAAGCAGCAAAACACAAGTCAGAGATGCATTCCAGCCTTGCAAATGAATCGAGTTGAATAAATCACTAACTTAAGTCTGTCTATATGCCCTGAGAGCCGGGCTCAGAAAAGACAAGCGGAGGGAGTGTTAATCCATTTAAATCACAGCAAGATGGGGTTTTTGTCGCATGCTACACAGTGTGAGCCTGCTCGATAGAGTTGGTGATAAAGAACTCTGTTTACGAAAGAGAAGGGGTGGGGGAGGGGGGAGCAGGAGTTGTAACTAAGCACAATCTGGAAAACCTTGCAACCCGACGCTCAGTGATTCCGGCATAAGCCAAAAGTCAGCAGTTTCGATTCACAGACGGTGCGGGAACGAAGCGGTGAAGCACCACAGGCTCAACCCGGGGAAACGGGAGGAAAGAAGAGAAGGCAGAGGAGGACAGGAGCGAGAGGAGGGAGAAGGAGAGGAAGCCTGGTAAAGGGATTCTTAAGGCCTGAAAGCCCCAGAATGCAAGGCAAGCAGGAAGTGGGGCTTGTCATGTGTGTAATCAGCACTTTGTGACAATCCCACAGGACCTGGGGCACAGACAGAAACGCAGGCAGGCAGATATACATGCAGCAAGGCAGAGAGGCAGGCCAGTAAGCATGGAGACGTGCAGACAGACAGGAAGAAAACAGAACAAAGAGGCAAACAGCAGCAGCTCATGTGCTGTAAGCTTCTAGTGTTTGAAATACAATAAGGCGACATGTGAGGGGAACGTTAGGACGATGCGCCAGTCATATATTTGCTTATGATGCATTTACATTTACGTAAACATATTTATACATATTAAACGTTCTCTAAATGTGACAAATATTCTACACTTTCCTCTCTTTTAGAAGTCATGTGGACTTTTACTTTCATCTGTACTTTCACTTACGTCCAGCTGCATTTCTTATGTAAGCTTTTCATTCATAATTCTGTTGAAACCTAGCGGGTAAATGCAGTAAACCAAAGCTAAACTAAATTACAAACTTGCATCTGATAGGGTATTATGGAGTTATCTGTGGTTGTGGTGAGTGAGTGTTTGTTTGTTACCTGGCTGTGCACAGTGTTCAGCTGGTTGTTGAAGGTCATGGTGAGGTTGGTGGAGGTGCTGGGGGCCACGTGGGTGATAAAGGGCGTCTTGCTCTGGTTGACGGTGTCGTACATGTTCACACGTCGCTTACAGATCTCCATGTTTTGGAAGCACGACTTGACGCTGCACGGACAGAGAGTGAGGGAGAGCATGAGCGCTGTACTTATGACAGGTGTTATTTCAATGTTTAAAATGATGGTTATAGAAACGACAACAGGGCTGCTCGTACTGTGTGCTGTGTGGGAAATCGAGGAGGTGCGACATGGTCACAAAGGGGTGGTTGAGCGTTTCGATGGGGGTGATCCTCTTGTCTGCGTCGATGGTCAGCATCTTGGTTAACAAGTCGATGAACTCCCTCCTGTCCGCCTTCTCTGCCAGCATGTCGCTCCCCTCCAGGTCTGATGTCATGTTCACCTGGAGGCACCGAACAAACACAGCAGCACGTTAGCATTTCAATCACATCTTCACTGACTGAATGAGGATTCAAGGCCTTGAATGTTTCTGCAGACGACAGAGAAAAGTCTCTCCCACTGTTTATTCACATACAGAGGCCTATTAATACTCACAAGGCCTCATCAGTTAGGGTGTCAGTGTGTGTGTGTGTGTCGCAGAGTACAGTGATAACCTTACACCTTTGTGACATTAAAAACATTTGCACTATTTTTAGCAGCACTTGAAATATCTCCTGGCGCCTCTCTGAGATTTTTATCTTTTCCTGCGATGTGAGAGCAAACAAAAAACACGAGCCCAGTAAATGCAGCCTTTGGCTCGTCGTTGCAGAGGCCCTTTCACAGAGGACACCATTTTGTGGGCGCCTCTGAGGACGCTGACATGAGACAACTTAACCTATATATCTAAATATGTTCTGGGGCAGTTCTGGGAAGCTGCTTTGGAACATCGTGTTGCTTCATCTGTATTAAACATTGCGGCTTATGTTGTGGATAAGCACTTGGCAGGGCTGATTCCTGCAGATTTCTGCTCTGATGAAAAGCTACAGAACTAGTCTGAGGTGATTCGGGACTGGGTTTACTTCCAGAGTTGTCATGTAAGGTGATGAATGAAGAAATAGGGGCAAGGTCACGATATAGCTCGTCAAGCATGTCGTCAGGCGGTGGAGGACAGAGACGGGGACAGCAGCAGCAGACAGCCAGCCTTGTTTATTGTACCTGCCGTGCAGAGGTAGCAGGCCTGTTTTTAATAAAGACGCGGCGCTTATCGGTAGGCCTGCTCCAGGGGCTATCAGATGTGCTGCCAGTCAACACTGCAAATCTGATTCAATTCTCTTTCTCTATGCAGGTTATTCAGGCTCTGTAACCATTCCTCTCTGCTCGCCATCTCCGCTGGCTGTGATAACGGAACAATTTGCAGAAAGGGTGAGAAATAATCACATCGTCCTGTGCTGGTGGAAGAGATGACTTTGGGAAGGGAACACAGTTGGCTTGCACATGCACAGCCGATGAGAGGCGGCTGAGGTGCGCCCCAATAATCAGACTGCATAAGGGAAAGAATATCCATCACATCCGTCATCAAATCGTGCAAAAACTGAATTTACTGCATAAAAATACATGTTCATACCTTATTGCTTTAATAACAGCAAAAGGAATAATGCAGCATTCCCTTATTTTTAATAAAACAGAAATGGTCGCTCAAAACACGATGACAAGGAGCTTCAGCCAACACGGTCAGCCCTGCGTGTCTTGCATGTCAACGGCTGTTTATGGAGCCACATCTGTGCGGTGAGGAGCTCTGACATGCCGCTCTGGAGAGTGGGCAGCCATGGCAGATGTCGAGCAGTGAGACAGATTGGGCTACGCCTCAGGAGATGTGGAGCTCGGCATGCAGGGTGCAGACCTGTCTCCTGCACAGCGCTACAACATGTGCGGATTTAGCCATAAACTTTACTTTCTCAGCAGGAAGAGGAAATGTGTGTTCATAAGTGCATGTGACAAAAGAAAGATAACTAGAGGACCATGCTGTTCCTCCTGCCTCGGCTTCACTCCAATCAACAGAGATATTGAAGGATTGCAGATCAAAGTGAATCGAGCGGTGCCGGCCTTCCTTCCGTCCACATCCGGCCTCCAGCTCGGTCCTGCACTGGCTGTAAGTTGGTGTCTGATTTACTCAAATTAGATATACTCGTGACTAAAGCCTTCCCACATTTCCCACGACTGAAAGGAGGTTCATTATCTCTTCCTGGCACCCAGCCCCTCTGTCTTTCAGGGCCCTCAGCTATATCATCCATTATACACGCAGAGACAGATGTCCACAATGCTGACTTGTTTATACGGTCAGGATAGTGAGACGGGGCAAAATAGGCAGTTTTCCCCACATTAGGGCTGTGCAGCTCTGCTGTGTCTCCTCTGTGTTTTCATAGTAAGCTGAAGACGGGACACAGAGCTTGAAGCGTAGGAGACAGAGGTGACCCAGGGGATATCATACCAGTGCAGGTTGGTTTCATTAAAGCCGGTGCTGCGTGTGTTTTTGTGTGTGTTGCAGTTACTGTTAATTCAACGAGCCCGGGCAGCGATACTATCTTGTCCCAGCCTGCTGCATGCAATCCCAGACATGCCTGACAGCGGCCCGAGGCGCTACTGGACAACCATAATTGTCTCCATCACTTAAGTCCCTACATGTGTTGTGTTTCCACACAGACCGTTTCCACAGGCTGCTGCTGGCTGTGTATGGACATATTCCAAAAGAAATAATTCACCTGCTTATCTCCTATCTCTTGGCTGGTCGCTATCAGAGGCAGGATCGAGGTGCATGATGACAAGTGAGTACTGTCACAGATTTAGAGGGGTCCTGGGAAAAACATTGTAATTTTCCATCACAGCTGCCATATCTGCCAGCAGGACCAGTATTTGGCCAAGCGAGGGCGAACAAAACAACACTCACTATCATCTCTCTGTCACGCACGTCCTATCAAAATGTCATGGCTGCATGTGAACTTTCCCACCATGGAGAAATGAATTCACTCTGAGTCATAGAGGATAGTGACATAAGATCAGTAGCAGTGCTTTTCCATACATAAGCTGCTATATAAGGCACTTCCTGGGGTTATGTCAGATCGTCTACACAAACAGATTCCCACAGGTGACACGCCAGGCTGCAGAGGCAGAGGGGCTAGCAGACACAACACTATGAAGGACTCGCTGAGCTGGTCTGAGAAACTGGAGGGGACCTTCTGGAATATTTTAGTGATCGAGAGAGAGAGAGTACAACATTTAGTGGCCCTTACATGTTCTATAGACGTACAAAGTGGGGACATAGCCACAACACTCACTGCAGCTTGAATAAGAGAGCAAACTGTACATATCAAACACGTTAACCAGCCCACCACATGTTCAGCTCAAATGTCTGCCTGTAACTCATTAGACAGCGGTTAAGCAAAACGAGGAGCAGAGGCAGGGTCGAGGAGGGGTTTCATCGAACAGCTGCTTTCATTTCACCCTGTACAATTCTGTGTAGCAGCAGAGCTACGATGCATCTGGGGATCAGGCCTCGGCAGGATATATATTTTAAAGGATTTCAAATATTTGACTGATAATTCTCAGGATGTGATGGATCGCACATGAGCAAACTCCTCAGTGGAAACTATCGATATGAGGGGGGTTGTGGTTGTGTAGTTTGTGTTTATGGAAGACTTGTGCTTTGTTATAGTGAAACAAGCATACCTGCGCCATATCATCCAAGCAGTTGAAGATGTACTTGCGAGCCTCCTTGGACTTGATCCCCGTTTCACCCTCGTGGTCCTCTGGAGTCTGTTGGAGACAAGAACCAGATGTTCCTCTCAAATCCCATCACACTTCCCCTCTGGAAACGCACTATTTACATTTGGCTCATTACAGCCTCTTGTTGTTGATGTGCAGCAGGACTCGGCTTGCCCTCTGAGCAACCCTGGGGTAGCACACAAACACTCATCTAACAGCCAGGGAAGGTGGGGGGGACTGCATCACTGAGGCAATATGCACAATTTAAACCACGCACACACACAGACACACACACACCTTTCACACAACAAGTGCACATGGACACACATTCACGTATACTACATGAAAATTAACAGACAAGTCTAAACATATGTGACATTTTCAAAGGATAAAACATATCTGTGTTGACAAAAGAAACCTCCTGACTGAACACATGATATTTATTAATTAGTCAGCAACACAACACAGCTGCTGTAATATAAAAACACATGGCAGGGTCATATAAATGCTGAGCAGTTTCCCTTTCAGTACGGGTGCCTTGAAGTTTGATTTTCCACACGTGCTTAGTGCACTAGAAAACCATGACGAGTTACATCAGCGGTTTCCAATACATGCTATTATTACACGGCTGTGTTAAATACTTGGTTCTGACTGACATTCTGAGGTCTGCTATTTCTCAATAACAGACTGTTCACACAATCCGGAGGACTAACTGTAATCATATCAATCCGACAAAAGAAGTCCGGTAAATGGGACGTCAGTCTGTTTACAAAAGAAAAAAAGAAAAGAGACAAAACAGCGGAGAGAAACCAATAAAGGTTAAACGATGTAAAAACTGAAGGATACACTCATTTCAGTGTGAGTAATAACAGCTAGCTTAGTTTATTTTAATGTGAGAAGTAACAGCTAGCTTAGCTTATTTTAATGTGAGAAGTAACAGCTAGCTTAGCTCATTTTAATGTGAGTAGTAACAGCTAGCGTAGCTCATTTTAATGTGAGAAGTAACAGCTAGCTTAGCTCATTTTAATGTGAGTAGTAACAGCTAGCTTAGCTCATTTTAATGTGAGTAGTAACAGCTAGCTTAGCTCATTTTAAAGTGAGTAGTAACAGCTAGCTTAGCTCATTTTAATGTGAGTAGTAACAGCTAGCTTAGCTCATTTTAAAGTGAGTAATAACAGCTAGCTTAGCTCATTTTAATGTGAGAAATAACAGCTAGCTTAGCTTATTTTAATGTGAGTGATAACAGCTAGCTTAGCTTATTTTAATGTGATTGATAACAGCTAGTTTAGCTCATTTTAATGTGAGAAATAACAGCTAGCTTAGCTAGGTTAGAAGGCTACAGACTATTTTTAAACAGAATATGGAAATATAATCATTTTTAAATTAATAAAATCATTTCCAAATCAATGTTTTGTGTCAGATTATATATTTCTTAAGTAGGTAGTTGTGTAATAAGCGGGATAATGTGTCGTGAGTGTGTGCCTTCAGGGTGAGACTAGACCTGCTCACCCTGTCGGAGTTCCATTTCGCCAAAACATTACCCCTTACTTAATCCATCTCTTTGTCTTCCCTAAAATGCTGCTGTTCAGACTTACCTTCAGGAACTCTGAAATAATAATGTGGTTTAATTCCCCATAAGCCAATAGGTCAAACACTTCTTCTGAGAGGACTAATAAATAACAATTCCAACTAAAACATGAAAAGTTGCGTAACTTTCACCTGACAGCTGCTAACAGCCCATGGGCAGCTTGCGTGGCAGCATGTACACTATGAACTCTGTGTTATTATATGTTCTTAACTGAAGGCCGGTCTTCATCAGTTGTTGTCAGTGCGGTATGTCACAGGGATTCAAAGAAAACAAATACACTTGGGTCTCTGAAAGAGCAGGCACAGTGAAAACGTTGGCATACCCTGCAGAGATGGATCGGTATTTGCAGCTCGATGCGGTCATGAACTCAGTGCGTACATTCGCTGTGTAACACACACATGTTCATCTTAGTTAAAGAGGGTAAAGAAAGGCTCTGACCTTCCTGAGCTGCATTCATCACGCTGGACTTCCACTTGCTAAATTGTCTCTTACAGATCACTTCTCCTCTCTTGACTCTCTCATTTTGTTTACAGACAGAAGCAGGGTGGATCATGCCTCACACAGTGTGGACACAGCTTCTCAAATATAAATGACAGATGTACCTAGAAGTTGTTCTTGATGCTACCAGCTTGGAGTTTGTGTGTTTGTGTGCATGCATGTGTTTGTGTACCTTAAGTCTCCAGAGAGGGTAGGTGGAGTCTGTTTCTCTGTTGAAGAACCTGGTGGTCTTTGTCCCTGCACTCAACAGATACTCTGCAGGCAGCCCCTGTGTCTGAGAGATGTACCGGATCTGCACGAGAGAAAATGAAGACATACATTTGAGATTTTTTACACCACATGCATGATTGAACCATCAGTCACATTTAATTGGGGAACACTGTGATTCTTTCCTGCCGATGACAGAAAAGGTAAAAAGTTTAGGATGGATATTCTTTTGGCACTTCAGAAACTTTAACTTCTCCAGACTTGAAATATGCAGCGCACCACTACATGACCTCAGCTTAAGAGTCTGAGATTGATTTGAGACTTGTAAATGAGACACTTTGCTAAGTTTTTGGGCTTGTGAAAAATCAGGCGAGCTTGTTCAGTGATGGAGCACAACTCGCTCAAGGTTTTCCCACTGAGCCTCGTCTGACTGATAGTGAGGGGGGAATGCGGCAATGTCTTGCTCTGGAGCACAGGGGCTGCGCTAATTGGACAAGTGGCTCTGTGGCATCTGTTCAGATAAACAGGGAGGCTGCGCAAGAATCATCAGGGGCTGTCAGGGGGATTGGAGAGGCATCCCGGCCCCCTGAACACACTCACGAGCACACACTTATGAAAGAGAACACACATAAATGCATACACATTTCCATTACTGCACATTGACTCTGTTTCATAGGTATGCAAACACACACAATCACAGCAGCTCAGGGGTCAGGAGACAGTCTGAAGGTCCAAGCCGCCATTATGTGTTACCTGATCGTACTCTGAGGCTCCGGGGTAGAGGGGCCATCCCAGGAAGAGCTCAGCTATCACACAGCCCAGGGACCACATGTCTATGGCCTCACAGAACGGCAGGCCGAGGATGATCTCTGGAGCCCTGAAGGCAGGAAAAACACAAGGTATGGTTAGACATCAGAGAAAAAGACACATCGTATCTGTAACATGAATGCATTACAGTTTCCAAAATTAAGTCACATCTGCCAAAGCTTTGTCAAGAGTTTCTTTTCTCTCTTCCTCTGACATCATGGAGAGCGGCCCAGTGTACTGCACAGGTCTGAAGGGGAAATAATCGAAGCTGAACACCAAGAAGTGAGCTGGAGACGGTCCACAAACTGTAACAACCCTCCCAAAGCCAATTTAATGTAATTAGAAAACAAGCACACAGAAGTACACGGTTCTGCACCCAGACACAGTCACTGTTCCACTGTTTCACACCAAGAGAGGCCGTTTAATTAATGGTCAGAAGACAGATTTCAAGGGATCACCTTGCAGAAAACTGACCCTGCAGGAGCACCAATCACAGAACCCCATCCCTAATCAGTCAGACACAGTGACTGTGTAGAAGTGGAGGAGCATATATGCAGAGTTTAAAATATAAGCTATTACACCATAAAAACAAAAACATATTCAGAAGAGCATGCAGTCGGCTCCATTCAGGCTTTTAGTGAGCTGCGTTTGAGTTGAGAACAATGCTGGATATCTAGACGCTGGCTTTCATACACACAGTAATACACAAAGGGATCATTTCAGGAGAAGTAGAGAAAAATATCTTTTATTTGATAAAAAAGGAGAAATATTGTTTCAGTTATTTGAGCAGCGCTGCAGTCCACAGCAACTTTTATTCAACATGTTTTATATCATGTCAGAAAGACTGAAAACGAGGCTCAGAGAGACGAGGCTACAGTGACCACACAGTGAGCACCAACTGAAATCAGGTCTGAACGTCTAAGATCTAATTTCAAACATTTTTCAACTTGCTAAATACGGTTACAATACGGTTAAAAGTTTGATCATTCGTTCATTGTAGCTTTGAAAGGGTGACGAAAGTGATGACTGTAGCGGCATATCTCCAAAGTCATTTTGCAGCGGTGGGTTAAATCTGGTTTACACAAAGACGTAATTTCAACACATTTTACTTATAAAGCACTTTTCTAATCTTTGCGACCACTCAAAGCTGCTTTTACACTACATATCACATTCACCCATTCACACACTGATGGCCGAGGCTGCTACCTACAATGCCCAACTCTCAATCAGTCAGTTAACACATTCATACCCGTTGGCTATGCCACCAGGAGCAATTTCGGGTTCAGTTTCTTGTCCGAGGACACTTTGACATGTAACCCGAGGGAGCTGGGGATCGAACTTTCGACCTTCTGATTGAAAGATGTCCAACTCTACCGCTGAGCCACAGCCGCAAGAAGATTCGGAGACATCGTTAAGGGAGCAGTTTTGAACATTCTCCACTGAAGAAGAAAAAAGAAGACTGAGCATGTGCAGGGACTTAGGCTGTGCAGCTCTGACTAAGAAGGCAGAACGACTTCTGGATGCTGACGTAGGTGATCAAGTGTGTCAATGCAACTCCACTTATGTTTGCAATAATGTTTTGCTCACTTATACAATCATTTTAGCCGCTAAATATAAGATGCAACTTGCGACAGAAGCAGGTGAAATCTGACGTTTAATAAACGTCTTCAAACAGTCGGTGAAAACTTTCACTATTGAACCAGTTTTAACGTCTTTTCAACAGAAAAATGGCTAACGTTCACAGCACTTTCAGCAGGTTTGGGGTGTTTTTCATGTTACTATTTAGTGATATTTATTCACTTCCAGATACAAAAACAGGCAGAGTCCTTGTCCTTTCTCTAATTTTAAACAAGCCTGGACTGCTGATACTGAAACTCTATCTATTAATAACATATTAGCAGCATGATCACAGGAGCTTAAGGCTAATCTTGTAAAGTTTCTCATTCATAGCATGGAGTGCTGATTGCCGTAACAATGGTATCTAGGCTAGGGCCCCCCCTTAGCCTGGGCGGGCTCTGGCAGGGAGAGGAGCTGGCCTCGGTCCCGCTGGAACTGAAGGTACCAGGGAAACAGAGAATGTGGAAAACAGCATGGGGGGACGCTATGGGGCTTTATAGGCCTGCAGAGGGGCGATGGTGAGCGCTCTGAGGGCAGCTGGGGGGATTGAAGGAGAATGAATAAACATACCTTACATACTTACAGTAAAAGCATATTTCTGACTGTAGCCCTCTGCCCTCTATTCACAGCTCGCTGATGAAAAAGCAAAGTGAAAAGAGGGCACAGGCGCTTCGGCGTACACTGAGATATGTCTAATATAAAAAGGCAGAGGACACCGGGAGCATAGAGAATGTACAGAACAAGAAGAAGGCAGAGATGCAAATAGAGCAAATGAGTGGGAGACAGCATCGCTCAGTGAACATCGCCTGTCACAGGAGGTGCTTATTGGGGTCTCAAGGGCAGCAGGGGAACAGACACCAAGACAACACTCTGGCAACAGTATCTTAGGGCACCATTACACAGAAATACAAAGACACATCAGACACAATGAGCCGAGACGTCTATCAAGGGGCTGCCAAAGACACATAAAGGAGCCTGCTAGGAGGCGATAGCAGAGGGAACAGCCAGGTCTGAAGGTAGGAGAGAGAAGAGAGGTACACCAGGACCCGGGTCAGCATGATCCTCAGCTAACAGCCTGTTAGCATGACTCGCGTTTCACTGGTCACACTTTCATTACAGAACTCAAACAAGAGGATTCTATTCATACATTAAAATATCTTGTTTGTGCTTTAAACTCTTTGCTGATCACACTCTGCCCAGCTGGAAATGTTTTGTTCCAAGAACGTTCTGAGAATGTTACGTGCGATGTTCTGTTAATGTTTTGACCGGGAAGTTTTGATTTGGTTCCCAGAATGTTCCTTTTAATAGCAGGAGCCCGTTCTCTGAAAACATCTTCAGAAAGTTGCTGTGAGAATGTTCAAACATTTCAGGATCATTTTAAAAATCACGTTCTGTTAGTTCAGGCTGTACTAACATCCTGAAAAGATCCTCAGCATGTTGCAGTGAGCATGTTCTACCTTTGTTTTTATGTAACATTGAGACAATGCTTTAACGTTACAAGAACTTTATTTGAAATGATAAACATCCTTCAAATGTTTTTGAATATTAGATTAAAGTGTTTTCTTTCAAACATAATCAGAACTTGTCGGTAATGTTAGCAATGTTATGGGAACGTTCCCTGCTAGCTGGGTGTGCAGATTTCTGCAATATTTTTAAAATAAAAAACCAACACACTTCTAGCTTTGTGGTGCATTTGCTAGGATTCACACACTTCTACACAATAAACCTGGTTATTTGCACGACTTCTCAAAATTCATTTGACTTTGAGAAAACAAAAATACATATGAACCACTGCAAGCTGCAAAACGTGACGCTGTTCTCACAACATGTTGCTGTTTTCTGACTCAGCTGCGAGGAAACTCTCGCCATCAAACCACATTGTGGAGATGAAAGCCGCAGGAAACCTTTCATCAGGCGGTCCTTCAGATCACTGTGACTGCTGCCGACACATGCAGGACCTTCAACTTTACCCCCTTTTTATACAGAGACACCGAACTAAGTGACTACCAGCAGCAGTCACTTCTCTTCATTCTGTCATGTAGCTTCGAAACATGTTAAACTAAAAATAGGCCTGAACAAGCGTCATGTCTGATATCAAAGACGGGTCATAAAACTTCTGTCATCTGAGCTTCTTTAAAACGAAGTCTTTCGTTTCAGCCTATGCAAATGTGTATCTGCACGCCTCCACCACATGGACTCTGCCCCTGTGCGTGATGGAGATTTGCTAGTGTTGATGTTATGCTTGGATCCATTTTAGCCTGAACCTTCCTGGGTTATGCTCCAGTGCTCTACTTAGCCTGTTCTCATGGCTCCTCTGCCTCTCAGAGAAAGCGCCCCCCGTCAGCCCGAGAGACACAGTGAGAGAGAGCGAGAGAAGCGAGGAGGGAGGAGAAAGAGAGTAAGCTGGTTGCTCATGATATAAAACCACAAATGCAAATCTGCCCCTGCCAATGCACCGCTTCCATAACATGCAAAGCGCCCCGCAGCTGCTGCTGATGCAGGCTTTCACTGGCAGTGATAAACAGCGCACACATCTGCACAGCTCAGTAACCTCACTCCTTTCCTGCCCCCCTTTCCTTCCTAGAGTAGTAGAGAAATATTGACAACTCATGCAAATAGGGAGATTTTAGTTTTAGTTTATCTCTGTCGCAGGTAAATTAGCACACAATCGTCCAGGTGTTTAGCAGTCGCATGTTTCTTCACTGTTGTGTTTACAGAATTTGGAGGAATTTTAAGACTTAAAACATCAAAGAACAGAAAATTACAGCAAATGAAAAACATTAGAAACATTACAGTCTTGTCTTTCTTTGGGCCACAGAACGTACAAGACTAATAGAACAGTCATGCTAGCAACAATCATGCTAGCAGAATGCTTAGCTTCTGAGCAGACTAACATTTGCTGCATGAAAAGCGCTAAAAAATCTAAATTTGACCAAATGATTGTTGTCTTTTTTACAATTCATAAGCATATTAGACTTCTCTACCTCATGATGGCGCTAGAGGAAAACCTGGTGTCCACATGTGTTTATGGAGCCTCACCACTAGTGTGACCAAAACCTTCACTCTTGTCACCTGGCAATCTCCAGAACTGAGGAGCTTGGACACACCATCTGAGCGTGCTACATTCAGCTGACACTGCCAATTTATCACCCGTTAAGCTGCACCCCACCTCGCTCATCTCCAGTTGGCATGGCTACCACAGACAGACCTCTCCGAGGGTGGTGCTGGGCTTCTCGCTGCAGACCGTATATGTCACATACTGTACAGACGGTGTGCAAACCACCGGCAGGCCAGAGGCTTTCTCTGGAGTTCAATAGGGACCAAACTGCATGAGAGGCCTCAGTGTTCGGGGTAGTGGCTCTGACAGCACTGGCCCCTGACAAAAGAGAGAGAGGGAGGGTGGGAGAGAGAGATGGAGGGAGGGAGGGAGTCTGCATGCTGACATCCTCCCAGCTGGCCTGGTCATTGATGAGCCCCAGTCCCCTTGGGATCCAGAGATGGCACGACTCATGAATGGAGCCTTTCTTCTGCCACCCCAGCCCACCTCGGCCCCTCCGCCCACCCCCTCTGCCAGTGCAGCCAACCCCTACACCTCACCCTGCCTCACCCTCCACCCCCTCCTTACATCCCCGCTGCCAGCTAAACCCCCTTCCAAGCCCTCAAAGTAGGGCGCCGAGGCCAGGCTAGGCTCCCTCCCCGCTCGCCTGTCCGCCCTCTGCTCTGTTGAACCGTGCCTGCCAGCCCACACACACACATAAACACACACACGCAGGCACACTCGCACTGACACACACACAGCTGACATCACAGGCTGTGTGCATGTCAGGATGTATCCATCAGGCTGACCTTCCCTTAGCTTGGCTCCAGACGGGAGACTGATGGATCCCTGGAAGCCTGCAGCATTTACACACATATAAATGCACAGCACACACACACACACACACACACACACACACACACACACACACACAGGTCAGCCAGTCAGTGGTAATGGATTTGATCTCTTTTCTTTCCGTTTCAGAGACTTAATCATAGACCCTTATGTAACTATGTTTTATTCAATAAGCAGGCAGCAGTTATACAGTAAGTAAAGACTAGCATCTCTACTGGTAAATAAGATCTTATACTGGTAGATACTGGCGTGCTGTTACGACACAGTGCTGCTGGGGAGAGAGATAGCTGTCCAGAGCGAACAGGAAAAAGCACTTCATGAGAAAAGAGCGTGCCATTAACTTTTCCCCCCTCTATCTCTGCTCTTCTTTCCATTTCCTCCCCTCTCTTCGCCTCTTCGCCTCTCTCCATCCCACGCTCTCCCCTTGCCTAATGTAAAAGGCTCGGGTTGGTGCCGTGAATGACTCCCCTCCTCCCCCGGGGTATTCATCTACATATTCATGCCCTCTAAGGTTCCTCCACAGCCTCTTTGAAGATGCACCATAGAGAAACACTTTTCTAGATATATTGCACGGTGGTCGCTGACTGTGAAATCAATGTGCAGAGTTACATCCCATACCGCGCACCTGTGGCTCACAGGAACACGCCCCCACCCAAGACACACACACACACATATGCATATAGCTTCCCAGCCACTTCACCTGCCTTCATCACATCAGAAATTGCAGCATGGTGCACAAACCAGCCACAGCAGTGCTCATGTAAATGCACATTAATGTAGGCAGAGACTGGAGACAGCGTTTAAATTAAAAGACTGGTTTCCAGGTGGTTCAGGGTTGGAGAAGGGGTGGGGGTGTGTGGGGTATCTGGACAAGGCATACTTTTTCACACAGTCCTTGAGAAATGTTGTCTCACTCCCGAAGCATGGACGACATTCCTGCTGCTCAAGGTCCTGAAAACAGGCCTCCCTCTCTCTTTCACTTTCCCTGCCTCTCAGAAAACGGCAGAGCGAAAGCGCTGACGAGGCTGCCGCTGTTTTTACTGTAAAAGTATTAACATTCCCTGTGAGTGTAGCGATGCAACAACAGGGCAAATGAAAGCCTACAGAAGGACAGAGTGAGTGTCAATAAAAAAGGTTGGGACTTTCATAACTGTGCAAATTGCTACAGACAAACATGCAAACACATATTGGCAACTTAACTTTCACAGAAGTTGTGATTGAGGTGATTAAAATGCATCATGGCAGCACCACCTGAAGTTCAGCTCAGCAGCCTCAGAGGGGCCAAACTGTGACTTAAAGCTGACACACATTCAAAGGTGGAGCCTGTTCCTCTCCCAGTCTCAACATCTCACACTGAACTCCTCCGGTTTTTGAGGGATCTATATGATGACATATTCAGTGGGCAGACAGCCACCACTGTGACCGAGGCACACATGGCACATGGAGCCCTGTCGTCACAGCGTGGCACGGTCAATATTAGCACACAGGATATGCCACATTCTCTCACATGGCATCACCCTATGTCTCAACACGCAAGCTGTTTCACAAATGTTAGATAACATATCCGATTTCCTGTTCGGCAACAAAGAACATCAAACACATATTTTATTGGCCTGCCGATACGTTGGCTGCTATGGAGACTTTCTCCCCCCCTCGGAGAGGCAGTGCAGCGCCCTTCTCCTCCCGCCCTCTCTCTTTCTTCTCCCTCTGCTCGCACAGCTTCCATTAGCAACGCTAACAACTACACAAACCAAACAATGAGTGCAGCTACAGCTCCGCTCAGTTGTTCGTTTAGACGTCTATGCAGCGCTTCATCGTTCCCGTGTGGTAATTACCTCTTTCCTGTGGTTATTATTATTCTCCAGCATGCCGCTGATCCTATAAGTAATACATCTCATTTCCACCTGCAACCAGCGGGCACTCCCCAGCTCCCTGCACTGCCCCCTACACCCCCACCGCCTGGTGCAGGGTCAAAGGGACAGAGCGCTTTCAACAGGGTGGAGGTGGAGGGAAAACGACAGAGCGGAGATGAGGCAGGGAAAGACAGAGAGGGTGGGGTGGGCACAACAATGGAAGATGGATGCCCTCCTAATCAACACCCATCCACCTACACACACACACACACACACGCACATATTCTGTCCCTTCAGACTCTCTTGTCAAAGAAAAAGAGTGCCAGGAAGGATTTGCGATGGGTAAATGATGGGTTTCTGTCATACAGTGACGCTCTCTGTGCAGACAGCCTGGAGAGGAGATGTAGGGGGCGCAGAGATGGAGCCTCACATCTCTCCTGCCCTATTAGGATGGAGGAGCGACAGTCAGACAGTATTAGGCCAGTCTACCAGCCACTGTGCCGACACTGACCCAACCCTCAGGCATGTACAGCTCTGCTCTGTCAGACTGGAGTCTCCATGAAAATACGACTTTAGTGGATTAATTATAATGAGTGATTAACATCACATCCTGGAAGGAAAACTGATATCTCTTGATAGAAAGTTCCTTAGAAAGTATTAGATTGTCTTGTTGACCCTTCAGAAGGATGCACCCTCATACCCTGTTAGTCACCCACTGTCAACAAGCCCAGAGGAGAAATGTGGGTCACAGAGCGCCTGCTAGGAAGGGGGCAATGCCAAACTAAAGGCAGAAAAGCAGACAGACGATAACACATTCAAACGTGTAGTCACTCAGTCGACCGGCTTAACCAGCTGGCAAGCCTGTCACCACGGCTGAGACGCTCACCCAAACAGACAGCAGAGCGGCAAAACGGGCAGCGAAACACACTCTGCAGACGGGCGCAGGCGGGCAGTCAGGCAGAGGAGATTGTGTCTGATGAGTTTGAGGGACGCTTAAACTGAAGCTTCGATCACTTCAGTAAAGTAGAGACTACGAGGGGTCCAGGGAGCCAGACTGAGACCTTTCTTTCTTGGGCAGCCCAGAGCCCACATCCAAAACATCAGACTGTATCGTATCATAATATTGTACCGCAGCCTTCCAGTAAAAAAATCCCAGTATGGCATTAACTTCTGGCCAAACAGATCACAATCTCATCTGCGTGTCCGTCTCCCTCTCGTGTGGTTCGTCTGTATTTGCTGCTCTCTCTGCTTGATGGACATTATTGTCGTTCCATTATCTAGTTTCCTCCAGCAGTTACTTTAGTCCTGGGCAAGAAATTGCTAAGCTCTGCACCGATACGTCCCATCCTGTTGATTTAGGGTGACTCAGACAGAGATGAGGTGATAGGGGAGACGAGAGAAAGAGGGGGACAGTCGCTGTGGTTGGCCGGTAGCTGCTGGATGTGTGGTGAAACAACAGACGCTGGAAATCCATTTGAAAGCGGCGCCTGAGAACGTATAGCCAGGAGCTGCGGGGGCGCCGTCCTACCGCCGTAATGACATACGTCTCCCTGCCGTTTAATACACACACACACACACACACAGTTTCAATCCTAGATGCTCTGCTTGACTAGTTCCTTATTTCTGGGGAAAGTGAAAGAGCACATGGGGGAGACATTTGCAAGCAGACTGAAAAACTCCCCTCCACCTTTCCCCCACCCGGGATGCTCCGACATACAGTACATGCGCTACATTTCCCAACCTCCTCCCATCCCCCCTCCCTCTTTCTATCACTATCCCTTGTTTGACTACCGTCTTCCTTCCTCCCACCCGGTCGGGCAGTAATACCATCTCCTGCCTAATCAAATTCTGCTGTGTGTGACATGAATTCTCGGTGCCCAAGGCTGCGCTGCCTCACGCCGAGCTACAGGGCCGCAGAGAGCTGTAACTAAAGCCCACACAGGTCCTATAGAGCAGCTCCACATCTCTCTCTCAAATTTTACACTAGCAGGAGACCTGCTGGCTTCCTCCTTCTTCTTCTTCGTTCTCCGCTTGCCTCGGTGTGTGCCTGTCTGGGTGTGCAGGGTTTCTCCGTGCTGCATGTGTGTGTTTCAGAGAGTCCCCGGAGTGCAGCAGGCTCACGGTTAATTACAGAGCGGAGGACAGACTGACGGAGGCTGATCAGGACTGTCACCAAGATGTGGTCAGATCTTAATCCAGCACAATGGTTGACCCCCGGTTTAATCTGCCACAATAATCATCATACATGTTAACACGTAGAAGACACATATCCCTAAACACACACGCTCTTGTGTCGTTCAGGACGTCCTCTCGGGACAGGTGAGGCCTCCACCGATCACGACTCTTCCTCCTCAGACTCGCGACCCTTCATCTGCCCCAGCGTGCCGCCTGCCTGCTGCGCCTTCACACACTCTCAGCGCCGCTTGCCACGCTGCATTCTTCCCTGACAAGAATTAGAAATGTCATCACGTAGAGAAACAACAGCAGGATTATTAAGGCTTTAGGGAGGAATTTGGACAAATAGGCCATTCCCGTCTCATAGCCTCATCAAGAGCCAGTCTTCTGGCTCAGACTGACGAAGGGAGACGGATATTGTTGCGTGTGGTGATTTTAAGGACTTGTAAATTAAAGTTACAGTTGGAGGAGATGAGCCTTGTCGTGAAGGTGTTTGCTTTTGTATTTTTGCCACATTAATACACCTTTGTTGTGATGTTTCGTCCATCATCTCTCCCTCGAAAAACAAGCAAATGTAGGCAGGTATGAATCAGAAACAGGTGCATCACTGCTGTTTGCATTCATGTTTCCGATGTGTGGCTAAACCCAGAAAGAGCTCTTGTCTGAGCAGCCATAATAATAGGAGAAGTCTTCAAAAACAATCAGTCACAATGACAGGTAATTAATTTGTCCGGGCAGCAGTGGCCTGCAGTCATTTGTGAGTGTAGTCACAGTTAATCACCTCTCAATGACAATACCCCTGCACTGTTTTCTCTCCGTCGCCACAGAGAGAGATAATTTTCTCCACCCCTGCGTCGACGAACAAAGAAGGCACGCTCGGCGTTTAATATGCCATACATTGTATGTTGAGGGAAAACAATTACTGTACAGCAACAATCAATACGGCATTCTCCTTTTCATGTAGCCATACTTGAAGATTCAATTATTATGGACAGAATGACTTTGTTATTCCTGCTGCTGTGGCCTCAGTCAGCTCTGATTCCATCTTCTGGTTATCACATGGACACGTCCACCACAGCGGGGGGAGCTGATACGTCTCACTGCAGCTGCTGTGAGGAGTTTTTAGCTGGTTAGAAATGGTCTACATTTAATGTCTCTATATGAGCTAGAAAAGAAAAGCAAAGTTATTGTGTACTACACTGCTCTTCACACTGATACCACCAAGAGAATTAAAGCAGAGCAAACAAGTCAAGTTCCCTGAGGTCATGTTTTTGTTTTCAGTTCACTCATGTGGTTACTTCCTGTTTTATTTTGAAATATTTACCCTTGTCTCTGTCTTTCAGATCCCTGCTCCCCGTGTCTCCGGCCTCAGGTGTCAACCCCGCCCTAAATAGACTCACCTGTGTTCTTGTTTCCACTTGATTGTCTGTGTGTCCAAAATCACTACTCACTATGTAGTGCACTATATAGGGTATTTGCCATTTTGTAGTGCTGTCTGAATTATGAGTGACAATTATTATAGCCTATATAGTAGACTCATTGTATCCCACAATGCATTGCGGAAAAGTAGTGTACAACCGAAGGTCACTAACCAAGCATTAGCTGTGTCCCAATCCAGCGGCTGCAGCCTTTGAAGGCTGATTGCGTCACAGCCGTGCGTCGAAGGCTGTCCCACTTCAAAGGCTCCTTCAGATACGGCCGACAAATGCGTCCCCTGTTTCCCACCGTATCCTGAGATGCATTGGCAATTCAAACGAGATGGCGGACTTTTAAACAACCGAGGAAAACACTTTCAAATGTACAAGTTTGTGGTTTCAACTTAATCGAACAGTTAGTGCTACACATATTTAAGAAAACCAAAGGGCCCTTGAAACAAATTATCTTTAAAATAATAGGTTAACTTGAGCTTAACTCCTTCGCAGGCTGCAGCCTGCGGATTGGGACACAGCTAATGTGTACCATCATGCATTGCGGTGCAGGAGGAGACGAGAGGAGTGTGACCAGCTGGGTCTGATGTACAAATGTAATTTTGCTAATAATTCTAACTTTTGATCTTGAAGCCTGTTTTATCTGTTTCTTATCCACGTTATCAGTTGTGAATTTTATGTTGCATTACGCTACCACAGTACAACTCATGGCTGATCTAGCTCGCTAACGTTAGCCGTTAGCACTCTTGTGTATAGTAAATGCCAATGGTGGCGCTGCTAGCGTTGAGCTACAGCTAGAGGGGCTAAATGTATTTCTTCTCAGTGTAACAATGTGCATTGGAGTGTCACTCTAGCTCTGGACTTAGCTCTGGTTTATTTTATTCTCTTCAGGAACGATGACGATGTGGCCAACCTGACTCTTCAGCAGGAAGCGCTTTGCTGCTGCAGCTGGATGAGAGAGAGAGACGTGTCGAATTCTTCTGAATGGGTTTCTTATTGTGATGTGTGATTTTATTATAGGCACTTGACAAAATTGAAATTGATAAATTTGTCTTGTTTCTAATATATCCGTTACCTGTTCTTACATTGTGTAAAGCTGTGTTGAAAGAGATGGACACAAACAAATGAGTTGTGGCGTAAAAATATGGTTTCATTTTTTTATTAACAAAACAGTATGTTATATTTATTTATTATATTTAATTATTTTGTGAAAATACGCTCACTATAATATTATTCATCACTGAAATTCATGCTGTTACGTATTATTGATCCCGGCCGGCGTTGAGCTGCACGATTTATGTGCGCGAGAGCGATGACGTCATCATAGGCGTCCGGCGAGGTGGGAAGTCGTGTCCGAGAGTGGGGGGGTTTTGTGATTCCCTACGTAGTGAGCAGTGTGTAGTGACTCCCTGTGTGTCTTCCCTCTCATTGCCAGTTGGTTGTTTGTTCCTTCGTGTCGCCTCGTTCCAGCTTTTTCCTAGTGGCTGATTTCTGTGTTTGACCTTATAGCGTTATTTCTTGCCTGCCCCTTTATCTGCAATTACCTGTGTACCAAACCTGGACTGGACATTAAACTCTGCCTTTAACTTCTACCTCCCTTGTGTGAGTCGTGTATCATTGAGTCCATCACCTGTTATTGGTCATGTCACAAAGAGCCGTAGTTCACGTTATCCCTGGCAGAATCAGTAGTACGTTACACAGTTAAAAGGTAGCAGGACATTTCTGTACTTATATTACACACTCATGTACAGAACAGGATCAGCAAAGAGATGCTGGTAAGATGTAAGCGTACAAAGAGCATGCTTTGGATTTACGATTGTAAAGACTGTGACGATGAGGGGTTAACATCCCACAAGTTGTACATATTAACGCAAATCAAGGGTTAATAACAGAAGCCCATTCATCATTAAGTCTGTTAATGGCCACGAAATACAGTCGTAAAATATGACCACAACAATTTCCCAGAACTCTCCACTCTTTCGACCGTGCACGTGAGACATAATGAACGTAGAGCAGCATGTGTCTCTCTGCTGGTTGGAAAGTCAGGTTGCACTTAAACGTGAGAGCCTTTAGCTTCTCTTACTCCTCCAGTTAAAAGCCTTTAAAGACAGATAGAGACGGGAGAAAGGTCATGTTTACAAGCCAAATGATAAAGTGTTAAAAGAACTGATAGCACCACCTGATATTGGAGACTATTTGTTCCGGGGAGTCAAATGACAGACAAGATTGTTCGGCTCTTTCATGGATGCACAGATTGCTTTCCGAGACAAGACGCACTGCATTCCAGGCAGCGCTGCATGTCCTGTGACAGCTCTGTAACTGATGGTTGCCTTCCTCAACCAGGTGTTTCCCTGTCTCAGCGTACCTGCCCAGAGGGAGGACCGTCCCCTCTCACTGAACACACACACACACACACACACACACACACACACACACACACAACAAAGGCATTCGGGCTCTGAACATTTCCTTTTGTTGTGGAGTCGGAGGCAACCGACAGTTTTACAGTACAAGCAGAAACTGTGCTGAGCAGCAGCACTGGGGGAGCCTGCTGGAGTCTGTGTGAATTTTTAACCAGCGCTAAACATGACACATTTACGGTTTTTCAGGCAAGAAATCATATCGCACTGAAGGCTGTGTACAGAGGAAATCTCTCTTCTCGTCTGTTTGTCTCCCTCTTTCCTCCTTTTCTTCTTCTGCTGTGTGTGTGAGCGCTCCGAGGGCTCAGCTGGACCGAGTCCAAAAGGACACGGTGTGAAATGAACACAGCTCTGACCTCCCAGACACCCCCGACACAGCCAATCAGATCACTTCTTCCCAGCACACAGGGCACTATAATTGGTTGGTGGGTGGGAAATGTGACCAGTGGGGATTGGAGTGGCGGGAAAAAGGGAGGGAGCGAGGAGGAGAGGAGGGGAGCAGGGAGTGGTGCTCCGGCTCCTCCGTGCACTTTAACCGACCCTCAGCTCAGGACAGGACAGGAAATCTCCAGAACAAAAGCTAGCTGTCATCTGCGCCTGACAGGCTCGCTCTGAACAAAGCTGCTCTCAGCTGACTGGCAAACGGGCCGATCCTTCGGGGAGCGAGCTTGTTGTAATCTGGTCCTGTCTCACATTCCAGACGTCTCTGGTGAGCGAGACGAAAAGAGCGTGCCCTGAACCCTCAAACAGGAAATGAGTCCGAATGTCGTTCCTTTCCCTGGGACGGGGCCTCAGCTGCGGCCAGCAGAGGGTTGCAAACAACATCGCCTGAATAAATAAAAACATGCCCATAAGCTGACAGAAACACGGGCAGAAACCCTCCTCCTGGTTCCTCTCCTCTCTTTCTTTGAACACATAGGTACAGACGTGCACACACCCCTCTCCCAGACATCAGCGCTCACAGCTGCATGCCCCGGGCCTTTGTTATCTCCAGCCCAAACCCACACTCACATCAGCCGCATTCCTCAGCCTCCCCGAGCCCCAGGGGCAGCTTCACAGCTGGGCACCGAGCTGGGCTGTTCCCCGCGTCCCTGGCTCGACTTTCACCAGCACGATCCTCTCCGTTTCCTCCTCTACTCACCGTCTCACTCATCCAAAACAGAGCATATCCTCGTGTCTACGTGACGAGGTTAGACAGAGGTGGACAAGGATGCAACACTGCAAGATGAAAAGTAAACGCTGGAATGTAAAGGTGTTAAAAATCCTGCTGTTATTAAATCTAATTTCTCCCTCTTGCAGCAGCGATTTCTTTAAGGTGTGTCATGTCGACAGTGGTAAGAAGGCATGTCAGCAAACACACTACACAATCTAATAACTAATCTGTGACTGGGCGCCTGATCTGGTTGCCAGCAAACAGCAAGAGCAGTCGATATATGACACGGATCTCATAATGCAATAAATAAAGGTATGAGACACGGTGTGCAGCCCGACAGAAACAGGACCCCGGTGGGATCGTGAGAAGGGAACATCAAAACTTCACTTCACTTCTCTCAAACAGTTCCTTTTCACACCAGCTCAGCAGTGACATTAAAGGGTGGTGCTATCGTTTACCAGCCCATCAATCAGAGGAGAGAAGGAGTGACTGATAGCTGAGTCAGTCCTGATTAAATATCAGCGAGAGAACAAACTCCGATACTTCACACAGCGACTATAAGATCCAGACGTGCAGGCTGAAAGAGCACACAGCTTTAACCGCTGAGAAATGTGCAGAGAGAAACACAAGTCGTGAGGAAGCCTCGGCGACATGTGTCCTTCCTGTCCGAGAGGATCTCACTGCCGCTAAGACTGTGAGAAATATTATAAACAAGAGGAAAATTAGGCAGAAAAACAGAATCCACACACCTGAGAGCGGAGAAGACCCCCGACTGAGGAAATGTACTGACTGTGTGCGTGTGTGTGTGTGTGTGTGTGTGTGTGCAAGCAGATGTGTGTGTGTAAATAGTTAAGGCCAGGCTCTGTTTCATCATTTCAGTAAATGCCACGCAGTATATCAGTCTAACTGCTAACGTCTGGGGCCATTTCCATATCTGTAATAGAAAAAACCATCTCCCCTCAGAGCCGCTCCTCCACCGGCTCAGAGAGCCCAAATAACACACACGTGTCTGCTCAGACATGCACACACACACACACACACACACACACACACACCATCTCTGATGAGCTGACACAGAAAGCTAGATTTATTAAGAGGTGGAGAGAAGGACAGAAGTGAATGTGTGTGGGGGTGTAATCACAGCGATGGACACAGGTTGTTGTAGACAAAAAGCACAGTGAAAACAGGACCCCCCCCTCCCCTCCCCCTCCCTCCACCATGGCAGCCGTAAAGTGCATCACTCTGCTCTAAAAAAACCTGTTTATTTCAGACCTGTGACACAAAAGCCACAGCGGCATGCAGGCTTATCTCTCCACATCCCTTGAAACGAGGCGCAGCCCCCAAAGAGCTCCCCGGCGCTCCACATGCCACTTTCAATTAGTTCCACAAAGAGAGTCTTCCTCCACCAAAAGGAAGATGGGAGCTCATTACTGAATTCCTCTCTACTCTCAGCTTTGAAATATAGATCAGGAGGTGATGTCTGACTGCTGGGCTCCGCGATGTGCCACTTGCCGTCCGTGCCACACCAGTCCAGAGCAGACGAGCGCAGAGTGCTGCCTTATGGATTAGCCCCTCCTCAGGTTTAACAGCCCCTACAGCTTACCTTCTATCTCACATTAGCTCTCTGCCTCCCCCTTCTTCACTCGTTCGCTCCCTCTTTCTATCTCTCCCTGCACTAAACAGGCTCCCTGAAGCCACAGCTCTCAGCACTAAAACCCACAAATGGGAAAATACCAGTTCTAATAATCTGATGAGAGCGTAAGAGAGAAGCAGCGGAGGAAATGTGGATATCATATCGCACAGTGGTACTTTCATAGTGAGTGTAGAGGCAGAGGCAGGTGCTGATAAGGTAATGCAAATTCATTCAGGTATTCTAATGAAACTAAAGCTCAGAAAGGCTGCAGAGGTGGGTCTCTGTGGAAATCAGCTCTTGTATAACTGTTCATTAAAGTCCGCAGATTCAAAAGTACTCAGTTCTAACAAATAAGCCATGACTGCTTATAAAGCCGAGCATGCAAATTGTGAATTATTTGGAACGGTGACACACAGAAACAGCGCTGACATAAAACACGGCGGCCGCATTTGCCCGGAGATTAAACATCTATTTCTTATCAGGCCGGAGCCGAAAGGCAGCAGCAGCCACCGTGAGGCAGCAGAGCCGGCTAACAGCTCCCCCTCAGGAGCACAAACAGCACCATCACCAACATCGAGCTGTTTCCGTTTCTGACTGATAATCTCATTAACGCCACATAGGCCTCGCTGCTGCTGCACCACTTTCAGACACTGCAGAGTCCAGTATGCATATAACCGCTGTGGCATCTTCATACAGACAGTATGTTTATACCTTCAATTAACAACTTCCATTAGAGGCGTCCTCAGCGGAGCGCCAGCAGCTAGGTTACGAACAGGCAGTTAATTAGAGCTTATTGGCTGAAACTGGAGGATGACCATGAGGGACCGTGCAGGGAGGAGACATGTGACCCGCTGACACTGTGGCTTTGGTAAAAAGAATAACACATAATCATTGTGTTGAGCCTTCCAGTTAGATAATTCCTCGTCTATCAATCAGCCACAAGGTACACAGGCGTCAGACACAGGTGATGAAGTTCTGGTTGCTAGGCCACTGATGGGGGTTCAGTGTAGCAGAGGGGATAGAGGGAGGGGAGGAAGCGATAGAGGTAGGAAGGGAGGAGTGGGTGGCTGTAATGGCGGTGCGAGACGAGGGGTATAGGGTCTAGATAGTCTCTCTGATTCACTCTCTATGCAAATCACAACAATCACAGGAAATGCCTGGGCCTTGGCTCCAGCTAATTGCCACAGCAATAACAAAGGAGGGCTTCCTTTGAGCGCCGAGGCAAATTAAACATTAGTTTAGAGTTTTCTTGGAGACCGAGGGATGTTATAATTACCCAGAAACCAACACATCAGCACTTTGCACGCCACGCGTCCCACTCTTGCAGCCTGGCAGAGGAAAACAAATGTATCTCATATTCTGGGAAGGAGGCGTTTGGGGGGGGGCGGTTGGTGTGTGGAGGAGAGGAGCACCAGGAGGGAGATGGAGCAGGGGGAGAAATGGAGGAGAGAAGATAGTGAAGGGCACGGAGAGGGATGAGAGTAGAAAGCAGGGGATGGGGGAGGACAGAGATGGAGAGAGACACGGGGGGATAATGAGGGGAAGGGAGGAGGAGAATGATAACCCGTCTCTCCAAACCTCTCCATGCTGGAAGTGAGGCATCAAAATGTACACCCACTATTAGCATATTGACCCCGCCCCCTCCCCTGGCCCTTTTCCCCCTCATTATCATCAGGCATGGAACACGGGATGCAGGAAACACAAACCGAGCTCATTTCCCATCACATGTCAGCCTAAATGTCACGCCGGCGATGAACAGAGAACACGGAACAAATGGCGCGTCTCCGCCGTGCAAATGTGTGTTAGTTAGGCCGTCTAGCTGGCCGCCGAAGGGTTAAGTCTGGGAGCACTTTATTAATGTGGGTCTGTGCAGCGGAGCATGTTGCAGGCGAAACAAACAAGGCTGGATCGAGCTGAGATATGCAACCATGGAAACTTCAGGAGACGTCCTTGGCTCTCTTTCCTCGGGGGGAGAGGGAGGCAGAGTCCCTGCCCCCGTCAGGAGGGCCGACTCTGGGCCTTGAGCAACGTGATGTGTCCTGGATGGCTGGTTCTGTGTTTGATCTATGTCTGAGGGCAGGGGCAGAGCCTGACACATTCACCCAGTCTGTCTAACCTAAATGTGCATTCAGAGGGCCGGCCTCTCCCTGCAGCCAGACCCTGCCCTCTATCTGTCTCTGGCTCTGTTTGTCTGCTTCTTACCAAACTGCGCGACTGCCAGTCTGCCGGCCTGCTGGTCTGTCCTGCTTCAGTGTCTGTATGTCTGTCTGCCTGTTAGTAGGTCAGGTCTGCTTGCTTGCCAGAATGCCTTCCCTCACACTGTATGGATGCATGAACTCATACGAGTCACTGACCATGCCCTGGAAATCTAATCATCCAGCACAGTTGGATGTTTGTTTGTGCTTGTACACACAGATGTGCATACAGGAGTGCAAACAGGCGGCCATGTACACAAACAAAAAGCAGTCAGGAGTATTTTATATAAAGCACAGCGCGTCTGTTATGAGCTCGTGTTGGTATTTGTGCTCAAAAAGCACACATTGTGTTTTATTAGTCACACAAGGCTAACCCCTCTCTCACTCTGCACATACACACACACACACACACACACACACACACACAGATCCCTCTATGTCAGCAAGCCAAACTCATAAAACACTCACTCTCTAATTGGCATGTAGTAATTTTGCTAGCTCCTTTAATAAAAGAAACTTTTTTCTACCACAATTACTTCCCCATGTTTATGTAATGGGGCTTGTTATTTTCTGCCTTCTTTAATACCCCCCTCATATAACCGAGAGCTATGTGAATAACAGCCTTAATAGACCACAGGCCCACAAGGATTTGTTACTTTGAGTGAAATCAGGGCTGCAGTGATACAGTGTTTGCGAGCAATCCAGAGAAGTGACATCAGTTAATTACATAAATTGGAGCGGGATTGGGCCAGCCATGAGACAGATTATGACACAAGGGCAGACTGAACGCATAAAAGGACACAGCCCAGTGTGCCTGACACCGGCATTCAGGGGGAGAAGGAATTACATCACTGTGCCGGGGTTATGTAAAACTGTCGACCTGGAGGAAGACTCCAGCCCCCTCTGAGAGGAACATTCAGCAGGAAGTGACTCCTCAGGAGAGACGCTGGCTCAGTGAGATCACCTGAATGTTTCTCTCTGTGTTCAGGTCGGCTGTTAGGAAGAAGTATCATAAAAATAAGTGTATGTTGCATATGCATGAAAACAAATCCACCAGAAAACAGAAACCCATGCAGAAAAAGAAGGGAGCTGCTCACAAGCCGGCACTAGAGGGGGTGTGAGATCTCCACCTTCTCGTCAGCAGGCCTAACGTCTATCCCAGAGACTGTGAGAAACCCAGAGGGGAGATCAAAGCCTGTGTGATCCAGTGGCTGTTATATCACCCCCGGCCCGCTCTCCCACTGCGGGCCGCACTGTGCAGGCAACAGGGAGGAGAGGGAACACAAAGCACTGACCCGGTCCCATCCACACATGCAACCTTCATGGCTTTCTTTAGCTAGGATTTAATTTCCCTCCTCTGCAACTGCATTTACATTCCACTTTGCATTCCATTAATTTCCATTTGACCACACTTGCATGTTGTTGCAGGCGACATGAATAGTCATGAGCTGCACATGCACTCACAAAAAGAAGCCTGGAGAACAAAACCGGGCTGAATCTTTTCTGTCATTGTTCACACTTGAGGGAAACATTTTAGCCTCCGCAAATCCAATTTGGTTTTTGTATTTTAATTCAACATTTATTTCACCAGGCTTCTCAATTATGAAATATAGCACCCTGCTGCTGCCTGCTGTCCCCACTCCATTGTTCACCTTGTTATAAACCCTGATTTAAAACCAGCGCTCTCCCTCCCTCTCTCTCTCTCTCTCGCTCCTTTTTCTGTGTGCTTTGGGAGATGAAACAAGGAGACAGGCATGATTGGACCCTGTTTTCTTCCCTCAGTGGAAAGGCATCTCAACAGGCCTGCTATTGACCACATCCACCAGGGGAGGGAGTGGGTCAATGCAACGGAGTGCAGGGGACCATTTTGGACCACTTAACTATAATCAGTAAATGTACCCCGGTCGCAATTAGCGCAGGGCCACCCTGAGAGCGTTCGTTTTGCTCACAGCTCTGCCTGTGTTTTATTCTGCTCCACAGGAACCTTGTAATGCAAATAGCACTCCTCAGTCCCAGCTTAACAACGAGGAGGGAGGCGGGAGGTGTGCTGGAGCATGCTGCTATCCTTACTTGGTGGTTGTTTCAACGTATACAGTTGCTTCCCTGTGTTTGAGGCAGAAATAATCTTTAAATCCTGCATGTTCTTCTTGTTCTGCTCCTGCAGGCTCTCTGCAAAATGAACATTTCAAAACAGGGCTCATGTGGTGAGAGCTGACAGAGGGTCATCATCTGTTGTGCGCTGGCTCCACATTCGTGCCTGATTATGTGCTCCGGTCCAGACTCGGCTGTCTGTATATCTAAAAGAGCTGTTATGACTCGTCCTCAGATGCTGCAGCTTTGTGCAATTAGCCTCGCAAAATGGCTTCTTTTCATAAATCAAGACGTGGTCGAGCTCGGGAGGGAGAAAGAGAGGCATTATTTTTGGGTGTGATAACAAAGAGGAGACAGTGTGACAGGTAGCTGGAGCTATCACACTGAGCCTCTCCAATGCACCGACGCTCTCCTCAACTCATTTATGATTCACTGCACTTAGTCATCCATTCTCCTCCCTTTTCCCCACAGCTCCCGCGAAGAAAAGGCAAACAAAACAGACAGACGGACGGACAAACAAACAAACAGAGGGCCTTTTTAACCGACGCTGGCGTTTCAGTAGAACAGGTGCTGCAGTTATGATTGATTTGAGCTGCATTGTGCTTTGACGACTGAAAGGGAGGACTAGGGCACAAAGAGGCACGCATGAGTTCAAGCAGTGTGCTAAAGTCTCTCCTCCTGCAGTGACGCTTTGACTGATTCAAGAGCAGCAGAGTTAGCTCCGTCAGCAGCCTGAGACGCTCGTGGGTACAGGTATTTGACTATAGGACACCTGTTAGCACACACACACACACACACACACACACACACACACACACACACACCAAGAAATGCAAAATACAGCATCTGACCTCCTTTTCCCTTTAAAGTCTGTTTACCTTGCAAAAAAGAAAGAACAATACACAATATTTACACATTTTCAGCAGCTTCTGTGTGTCATATAAACACACACCATTTCTCTCCTTTAAATTCAATGCATCTCACAGACACACCTCTGCTCAGTGTTCTTCTTTCGCCTATAGACAAACACGTAACCGGTGCATACATTCATTCATTGCTCTGCGCTCTTATGGCCAGCTGAGAAGGATCTGGCTCTGTGATCCTCTGTGGCTTCTGGATGTGATGATTGAAATGCCAGGCAGATTTGTGTCAGGGACAGAGGTCAGGATAAAGGAAATGGAGAGATGGACAGAAGCAGGAGGACATGGCAGAGAGGGAGGTTGCTGCGAGGTTAAGGGACGATGACGAGGGATGGAGACATGTAAAAAGAGGCACAGAGGGGAAAAGGGGGACAAGGGGCAGAGAGCACTAATGAAAGTTCCCTGCTGTTTTCTCAGCTGTTCCTCTCGGTGCCCCGAAGAGTGCTGCGTACACGGCCAGTAACTCCGGGTATGTTAAATGGGGCATCTCCTCCTCCTCCTCACTCTTTTAAACACGCAGAGCCTGACAGTGAGAGAACACACGTAAAAACCTCATTGTGAGCACAGTGACAGCGTGAACAACAGGGTCGGTGTGGGACTCAGGCGTCTGCATGTGTCATGTCAAGAGCCT
Source organism: Semicossyphus pulcher (assembly GCF_022749685.1). Lineage (NCBI taxonomy): Eukaryota > Metazoa > Chordata > Actinopteri > Labriformes > Labridae > Semicossyphus > Semicossyphus pulcher. The sequence goes on along the minus strand of NW_027211759.1, from coordinate 27,904,490 downwards.
GGCACCAAGTGACCCAGGATGGTGGAGAACGCACCTGCAGGTTTCTCAACATCAGCCTCTTTTTAATGCACGGCTAGAAAGGTGCACTTAAAAGTCATGCCAAAGAGTCTAATAAGAAAAGAGAAATGTACTCTGGAGTCGTCAAAGCAATGACTCAAAGCCAATAATAATAACAGTGTCATGGGTAAAATCCATACTTTCCCTGCGCTGAGAGGGAGCACGAGGGCGCAGTGCACACAGCTGGTAACAGGCTGCAGATGAAAGCCAATTTGGTTTCTTTGTGTAACCGAGAGCTTCAGTTGGACCACAGGTCCCTGTGGAACAAAGACAGAGAGAGGCGAGGGAGACAGGGGAAGAGTGCGAGAAAGGGAGAGAGAGAGAGGGAGTGAGAGAGTGAAAGGGAGGAGAAGGAGAGCTGGGCAGAGAGAGAGAGCGAGGTGGGGGAGGGAGGAGACAGGGCGTCCTGGCCCACCTGGGCAAACAATAGCAGCGAGATGAGAGTGTGGCTCAAGGGCCCTCCCTGTCCCCAAAGTACACAGCTGTGGGTCGGGGCGGGCAGGCAGATCAAAACAGCCCCAGCTCCAGTTCAGGTGTTGCACCTTCAGATGCAAACGGACAATTTTGGAACAAGAGCCTTGGTTGCTATGACGACGCAGGCAACAGAGAGACTCTTTTTAGATTTCCTGTGAAACGATGCGTGTTTATGTCCTTCATTCATTTCACCACAAACACACAGCAGAAGCCAGATTTGTGTACATTTAAAAAAGCAGCAAGGACGTCGTATTTCAGCCCCGCTCGAACAGACTGTGATGCTGCGGTTTATTTGCGTGCTGAAAGCAGCTTGAGCAGGATCCAGGGCTGCGTGTTAATGGATTTGTGTAACATGTCTGCACTGAGCGTACTGAGCCTTGATTTTTAGTTAGGGCGCTCAAGCCTGCGGTGAAGACATACAGGAAACGAGTGAAACACTTTCATGTGAGCTTTAGTTACTCTTCACTAGTGTGAGACATCAAAGTGTTTTGTTGGCAAATGATCTTTAAAAATCTGCTTCAAGGATTGTATAGATGAAGATGTACGTTCTGCTGGAGCCAGAGAGAATATAGAAATGTCCTCATAAATAGAACCACAGAGGAGGGGGTACAAGGACGGCACCGATCTTTAAGGATGAGCTCTGCAGCACACAGATAGAGAACGAGCTTTTAATAAGATGCATCTTTGCAGCCTGTGTCTGAGGCTGTTCTGTCTGTCCAGCTTTATGTTGGCGGATGCACGGAGACCCTTTAACCTTAGACAGCGACACTGTCTTAGTTTAACAGGACGCCATCTGTTAGAGGATATATAGATTCAGGCTGTAATGAAAGAGTGTGGAGGTGCTGTCCCTGCTGTGTATGGGCTGATGTGAGTGTTTCCCTGTGAGTGCCGATAAAACACTGAGATGTGACTTGGCTCAGAGAGAGCCACACCTGGTGCCACATGCATATGTTTACTGTACATGTGTGTTTCTAATAAATCAGTCAATCCTGCAGGAACACGGAGCGGTTTGAGGAATAAACATTGAACAGGTTGTGTGTAGCTAGAAAGGACATAACCTCTGTGTTTAATCAGACAGCCGCACACACACAAACACACACACGTGCCAGATCGTCTCGTACGGCTGAGCAGCTACTGTTGTGATTAATATTCTTCTTTTTCTCTTCCTTCTTTCACTGTACTTTCTGCTGTTTCTTCTCTTTGTTATCTTCAATCTCACCGGAGCACGCTTCTCTTTTGTTTCCTCTCTGCGCTGATGTAAAGCGCCTTAATGCTCCGCGGTGCCTCCCAGCTTGTGCACCCAATAACCGGCTGAACTCAACAGACAATCCGACGCTCCTCGCTCGTAAAACACCGGGATTAGTCTTCAAAGCTCAGCGGCCAAGCACACAGGAGAAGTTCATTAGTTTGCACTGCTCTGTTTAGTCAAACTTAGCGGTGTAGCAGTTTGAATTTAGCATAAAACAAAAGCAGTGAAGTGTAAAGTTCTCCATGAAGTCAAACAGCCCTTGGATGCAGCCACATTGCTAATGCTAACCCTTTTAATATTTAACCAGGATCCAATACAGGAGTAATTATTTTTCCAAACAAATTATGCCTCAGGCCCAAACCGCCGCAATCTGATACACCACGGCGATACATTCTCTGTCACAAGCCGCTATTAGTCATTTTAAATTATTTATCAAGCTTGGGTGGAATAGGATTTGCTCCAGACCGGTTTTATGACGAGCACGGGGCTCGAGCAGAATCATGAGCGGCCTTTATATTCTATTAAAGCACATTTTGTTGACAGCCCCTCCTGCGTAAGAAATGTTCACTTGACGTACAATCTGCAGAAACCTGATCCTTTGTGATGCTTCAGAAACATCCTTTAAATCAGGACTTAATTATATACAAAGAAACCAGATATCTCTGCGTTCTTGCCGAGCCTTACACTTTTTATTTTGTGCCTCTTTTCATATTTTTCCTCTTCACGAAAGTGTAATATCTTTCTTAATACATTTCTAAACCTGTGAGCAAAGTGTTGCTTTAATAATTAAAATCTAAAAGTCAGATAGAGTCGACGCTGACTTTATGAGCGCTGCTGAAAATAGCCCGTGTGGTTAGAACAGAGCTGCATTTAATTCTGCCATCTGCAATGAGAAGTTGCAGCATTTTTAAAGAGCAACAACTGTCACCATGAATATGAGAATCAGTTTAACTGGGCTGCCGAGCATCTCAAACAGGATGAGCACATTAAAGAGGCGGGACAGAACAGTCGGTGCATGTGTAGAAATGTAGTGATGAAACTTAATGCAGAGAGAGACTGTAGGTGGGTCAGCCTGTTCTGCTCTCTGTGCAGGGCCCCAGCTGGCTGTCTGTGCAGCGCAGAGCTCTGCCCACTTGCCTGCCACAAATTAGCCAAACTATTTACCCTTGTATATGCACATTAGCAAATTCCTCCAATTGAGAAAACAAATGCATCCGTTTTGTTCTGTTGAAAACTTCATGGGAGCCTGCATGGGCCTCTGCACACCAGGCATTCTGTGTCACAGTGGCAGTCAGTTCAAACACACACACACGCACACACACACTGCCTGCATGGAGCCAACTGCAGGTCCCCGCCGGGCCTCCCCAATCCCCCCAATCCTCTCCCCAGCTGGACAGCTACAGCTCGGATCAGCCTCTCTCTGCGTCTCTCCTGCCCTCTGTCTGCCTCCGTCCCGACTGTTGTTCAGTCTCTGTTAAACTCTCTGTAATTGGACCACTCTGAATTTCATCAGCGCTCCCATGACCTGCCTTAAATGAGGAAATTCAGGCTCCCAAAATGAACAAATTCTTTGTTAGCAAGTCTTCATCGCCCTTGCTGCATATTTTCCATCCTGGTGTTGGCTTTAAATATTCATGTGAGTGGATGGAAGAGGTGAGGGGGGGGCGACGGGAAGGTGAGGGGAGGTGGGAAAGAAGAGAAAGGGAAGGAAGGCGGGAAGGAGGCGAGCGGTGGGGGCTACCCCCTCTCTTGAGCTCCCTGCGGAGGGATGGCGGGCATACAGGAATGGTGGAAGGGGGGGATCAGCAGGAGGCCTCATGATTTATTTAGAGCCGGGGGCACCTGTGCCAGTCAGCCGCTGATGGCAGCCATCACCCTGCTATCCCACTGCTGCTGGAGCCGAGAGAGGAGAGAGCGAACTGTGGCAAGCAGGACAATTAATATACGGCCGCTGCTGTGAGAAACTTCACCTGTCCAGTTAATGATTTTCAGACTTAAGTGAAGGAAAAACTCCTCTGTTCTGTGGTTACAACTCTGAGCATTTTAATGACCTCCCCCTTTATGATTTCTCCTGCAGTGAAGCAACTCCACAAACACCTGTAAGGCTGAACAAGTCCCTTCTTGTGAGCTGCCAACATCTGCAAACCACCCCGAAAGCGTAGGTGAGGAAAAATCCTATGTTTCAAATAAGCCAATCAATACAGAGCAGACAGATTGCAGCCTTAGTGAGCTTAAGTGGGCGGCTCGCTGCGTTTTATCAAGGCAGCTTAATTTCCGTCAGCTTAATATCCTGGGAAATGTATGGAAATTGAACTGCGAGGAAGAACAAAGACAAGTAGCCAGGATGAAACGATGTGGTGAAACTCAGAGAGCTCCGTCTTATCGTCGGAGCGCACGGTCCCACTCTAGCAGGGGTGCGCCGACACACACACACACATACACACACGCACACACAGACGGGCAGCCTGTCAGAGTGTACTGATAGGTGTTTCCATCAGCTGGATGTTCGGTTCACTTTTACCTTAACAGTTAAATAATTCTCACTCATTATTTGCCTAAAAGACTGAGAGCGGTGGACTTGTGTACATGATCCGATGCATATGCCTGACTACTGCTAGTTAATTAGCTTAGCTGCTACATGTCTCCTGCTTTCCGGCTGCTCTGTGGAGACACATGGAAGAGCTGCCCAGAGGCAAATTATAAATGAGAAACAGGTTATTAGGATTCTGTCATGCATACTAAGGTGTTATGACTGTCATAAAGTGAAGCACAGTAGTGAATGCAGGGAGCAGTAATTATCATTTTAGGGCTCTTTCTTTTACAGCCGGTTCCTGACTATTACAGCCGACGATTTCAGCGCATCGTCAACAACACCACCACGGCCCCGGCCCTGAGTGGTCACCAGCTGGAGATAAAAAGCTGAATAAAAAACAAACTAAGCAGAAAGTCAGCAGAAAAGTAACAAGGAGGCGCAGCAGCCACCCAGGCAGGCTGAAGCTAATGAAAGCTCATCTGCATTAGTAATAATCTGACACTGCTCGGGGGGGAGAGAGCGCTGTTCCAGGTACTGGTTAGGAATGCAAAACAACGACCTTCTGCGCACCCCCACCTCCGTCACCCCACCCTCTTCTCCCCCATCCTCCGCCCCGTTCAGGACACTTTCTGGAGAATCTTCACATAAACAACACCTGCACTATTAACAGAGTCGTTTCCACTGAGCGATTCTGCCTTCACGTCCTTTTTCTAATTCATCTTTCCTCTTTAGAAACCCGATCCTGGCATTTACCTACCTTTCTCCCCCTCCCTGGCACACACACACACACACTCAAACACACGCTTCACAGAACAGTAACTAATAGCAACCTCATTCATTAAAACACCCCTTGATGTTTCGCACGGAGGCAGGATAAATGTGCTGGAACGCCTGCCCTGTCTGTCTGCTTGTGCAACGCTAACAACAGATAGAGAGGCAGATAGACAGGTGGGGCAGCAGCTCGTCTTACACTCAGCCGCCTCAGCCGGAGCAGCGGTGCACCACCTCTGATGGAGACAGATACATATTTCATCAGTTATTAAGGCTAAGACATAAGCCCGGCGGTGTCAGGGATCGCTCTGTAGCATCAGCTGCACCCACGTGAAAGATATGGCCTCTAAAAGTAGAATGCAGAGAGCTCCATCACATGAGCTTTTTGTGCAGTTCCCATCTGGATGCATTAAAATCTCCTCTGGCCTTCACACAGACAGAGCACACAGGCAGTGTCCCCTTCAGATCATCAACAGACTCATTCCTCCTCTCTTTGTACCCACACTGAATAACAGGATCATTCCTCAGCAGTGTTTGTACCATATAGGTTTCTCATGCATGCGAAGGTATGAAGTCTGTGATGTGTTAAGTAACAGGTTCGCGCCGGCAGGTGCTGACATGTATGCAGCATTTGTGTATAGCTTCAGGCTTTCAGGCTGTTTATATTAAGGTGTTTAATCACAGGAGGAAAATGATCCGGCTCTGTCTCTGTATTTATTTCTTATAGAAATCAAGCAAGCATCGATAAAGCTGCTCCTGTGAGAGAGGATTTCTGTGTGTGCATCGAGAGGCGCTGATTTAAAGCTGCTCAGAATAACCACACTTAAGGGTGATGTTAAAAGAAGGGGGTCAGATATGATACTTATTGTTCAGTCAGGACCATTTTGTCAAAATAATCTTTATTCACTTTCTACAAGTTATATTTGGCGGTTGTGTTCTGGGACCCCCTGCTCTTCCACGCGCTTGCAAGAGCACTCCTTCCCGCCCTTCATGAGCCATCATGAACGGCCCTAGAAGGGAGCACAGCGGCAAAGACCCCCCGAACAGAACAGCATGAACGACAATGATTAATTTCGGACACAGCGTGACAGGAGGAGCTGGGGTGGAGGTGGGTTGCAAATCGGCCAGCAGAGGAAGCAGCAAAGGAAGCTGGGGCTGTTTAAGAAGAGCGCTCTGAGTGTAATGTTCCAATAGAAGCATCGGGGAGGTCAGCTGAGCCGTCAGCTGGTTGAGGATCGGCTTGGCTCGCTGTTAGAGTATTTTCCCCCAAATTTCAGTCAAGTTGAATTGTGTGTCAGGAGGAGGTTTCAGACAATGTTTAGACTACTATTAGGACCAATACGGAGCAGCAGGAGAAGAGCAATGTTCTGAGAAGTACGTAGTAAATTTGCCAGAATAAAAGTGGGATGTCTCTGAGATTGAAGTGATTCATTTGTCAGAAAGTCATAAACTTGCGAGTTTGTGTTTTTGAGCCATGACCCCCCCCCCAAAAGTATGTTGTGTTTCACGGCCCCTCCCTCATTCACCTGTGTCCAGAGAGGATTCATGCGCAAATGTCTGACTTCATAATCTCACAGATTTTCCATTTCTTTCTGGCAAATGTACAACTTTCACCTCGTCTCCTCCGGCTCTGTTTTTGTTCTTTCTACATGCCCTAATACACCGCTGTACATAACAACCAATTCTGTTGAGGGGTATCTATCCTTACGTACATAAATCTGTATTTGGGGGGGTGTCAGGAATCAATCCAAACAAATCAAGGCATCGAGGATCAATCACCTACATTATCTAAAAGTAACAGCATAGCAAGTCAGCTGACATTAAATTAAATGTGTTTCTATTGCAGTGGGACAAAGTGTGAAATTATCTAAATAGCTGTCGACTCTGCTTTAAAACCTTTTCTTTTATTATTTGCACGATTAAACTCTTCAAGTCTGATATGTCAAACAAGTTCAAAGTTGGGAACCCCAGATACATCGAGTTGAGAGGAAGTTGCAGCTATGGATTGAACAACAGCTTCAGCTCCATGCCCATGCAGACCTCTGGATAAAGACACAGATCGGCCCTTCTGTGACACTAAGATCCCCTAAATGACCTTAGGACAGTGCAGCAGACAGTCATGTAGGGCCATAGAGTGTTAGCCTCACATCCTTTCCTCTGTCTACATGTCACACTTCCTTCTCACTCGCAGCAGACACCACAGGGCCGGCTGGGCCAGCTGCACCGCCTCAGGAAACTTTACACAAACTTAAGTAATATCTCTCTGCATTCCAACCCTTTCACGGCCTTTACCCAACCAGATAAATAGGACAAACATGACCAATTGGGACAAGACAATAATCCCTTTATCTGACACAGGGTAAGCTTGACTAGCCGGCTTACCGGTTACATAATTAGCTATCGGCGAGATGGGAGAGGGGTAGCAGGAAGGAGAGGAGGATAGAAGAAGTAGGACCGGGGTTAGGTCAGTCAGGTTGATGTAATCAGGACATAAACAACGCACAGTGATTAAGAACAGGAGAGAAAGACCCTGCAGCAGAATACATTAAATAGTACAGTGGCAGCCAGTGTAGAAGTGCCACAGACAGGCCAGTTTGACAAGGACAGATGAGCTCAGCTACATGAGCCTGTACGCGCTAAGCACTGAAGCGAACAGAGCTGAAACTCTAAGCACCCTGAGAGCTGTTCTTGCAAATAGCACATCACTTGTTTACCTTGAATACTGGTGTTTTATTTGCATGAGTCAACCTTGTGGAAAATCCATAAGTCATTTGCAAGGCTCTTACAGAACATCACCTGCATACACGATCTATGACATCCAAAATGCAAACAGTCTGAGGGGTTTCAAATCCCCCAACAAACAGGAACGAGCAGAAGTTAGTGATGATAGTTTGTTTGTATAATTTCGCCTTAAAATGACTCTTTCTTCAGACTCATCACATTGATCTCACGACTCTTTCTGACCACCTCATCAATCAACAACAGGGCACCACGAGAAGACATGGATGTTTTTGCTGTTGTGGAGGATATGGAGCAACAGAGCCAGCAGGATGAGGCTAGAAATCTCCCACCTGCATCTCTACCTTATAAAGGTACCATCTGCAGGACAGAAACAGAAACCACCCTGCTATCTTCTCATCTGAAAACCCTCAAAGACGGTTTGATGTTCTCCTTGAAGTCACTGAACTCGCCATGAACTCGACCCGCAGCCAAAGTTTGTTTGCGGCCCAAACTGCATGTGACGCTAAGACGCCCGTAGTGCTCATCTCCCATGAGCTCTATCTTTGAATTGAATTGTAAGACGTGCCTCATTACTCAGTGAGTTCTGATGCAGTAAAGCGCACACACTCTGGTTATGTCATGCTCTCTTATAGGACATTATAGAGTACACACACACACACCTCTCTGAATGCCTCAGACCAGGGTCACCAAGTCCCTGGTCGAGGTTTTGGTGACGGTTTTCTGGTCAATGTCAGCCTTTTTTTCCACTCCTCGTCTGCCAAGAGGAAATGAGGGGATGATCTCTGCGCTCTCCTTCACTCGTCACTCCCCGAGAAAACAAACAGGAACATTTTATGGCCTGCTTGTTGACCTACAGCCCAGGAGCAACTAAAACAGGCTGCTGCTGGTGTTTACTTCAGGATGAGCTACTTACACTGATAAAACAGCACTGCCCTGTTGACATACAACCCAATTCCCATGCAGGGATCTTAATGTACTTTGGTTTAGGAGACAGTTGGGGAGAAGGTTTAGAAAGTTCAATAAACACTATAGCTTGGAGTAAATAATACAGCTGTCACGCGATAACATAAGATCAGGATCTGAGTGTTTTTATCTTCCGAATGCAGCAGCTCGACTACCAGTAATGTTTGTGCAAAGGTCTCTCTACTGTAACCAGTTCCTCCTTCCTGTTTTAACAGGAAACAAAGCTCTTCAGTGTAGCATGCAGAAAAAGCCAGAAACAAACTGTAAAGACAACAAAACCAAACTCTTCTATCAACACAGACGGGGACCTACGAGCGGTTGCAGAGCCACCACCTGGCATGTGTGTGTGGGTATATGTGCATGTTTATATGTGTGGTATCATAAACACACACCTGTTCTTCCCTCAGCCCCGGCCCCGGCCCCGGCACCAGGCCTGAGCCTCAAACAAAGCTTCTCTCTGTACCGACATGGGCACTGTTTGACTCCTCGCGCCGTTCCCCCAACGCTGCCTCTGCTGAAACCTAAACACACTGTTTGCTATGGGCGAAAAAGGCTGTTTAAGAAGTACTGGGAGAAGAAAGAAAGGCCTTCCTAGGGACTCATCTGGTTCTAATGCAGGGCCCGCTGGTGTGGATTACAGGCACATATTACAGGAGAACTCAGCCTGACCCCTCATCTCTATCCCGGGGGAAATGGGAGCCAGCCACGGTGATGGGGGGCTGAGGGTCCAGGGGCCTGGGGAGCAGAGGGGTGAATAGGAACCCGTGGGCAGGCTGCCACCCCACATGATTGCTGCACTTCTTCAATAAGGGAGAGATTTTGTGAAACCTGCTATTAAAAAAACAGGAAAAATACTAAATTGTGAACCTCTCGATGACAAAATAAAGCCAGAGCTTCACCAAGTGTTGCAGGTACCGAACAGTCCTGTGATAATCTTCAAAGTAACACTAGAACATACTTGTTTTCTCACATTAAAAGCAATAAGCAGCTGGCTACTCAGCAAGCCTCTGAGTTTTACCGCCTATCCCACATTGGAAGGGGGGTTAACTACGGGTGTAAACAAGCCAACAGGAAAGGCAGAATGGGAGTGAAGAGAGAGAACTTCGGCAGCAGCTCATAAGGCTGGCAGCCAATCTGGGTGTGTGGCCAAATAATCAGCTCAACAATGAAAACATTCCTATTAAAGCAGGGATAAAACAAACACGATGCAGAAAGCACAATGATCATAACAGCATGAACAGGAACAAACAGAACGACACGGCCCTTTCTCTCTGTGCCGTTTCCTCTTTGCATCTGCAGTGTCAGATAAACAACCAAAAACAAGTTCTCTATATCCATTTCACAGTAGGTTCATCAGTGTTTCAGCTCTTACCTGTAATATCTGGACTGTAGATACGTGGAGCAGACTGCTTTGGACACATGGCTGGCCGATCCAAAGTCAATAACTTTGACCCTGTAGGGCTGTCGAGACGGGTCCACGAGCATGATGTTCTCCGGCTTCAGGTCAGCGTGGATCAGGCCCAGACTCTTCAGTTTCATTAGCGCTGTGGCCACTTGCTGAAGCACAGGTCTGATGTATTTGAGCGGCAAAGGGCTGAACTTGTTCTGCTTGAGGAAGTCGTACAGGTTCTGCTCCAGCATCTCAAATACCAGGCACGTGTGGTTCTTGTGCTGGAAGCACTCGTAGGCCCTAACAAAGTTGTAGTCATCTGCACTCTCCGTGCTGAGACGCGCCAGGATGCTGACCTCGATCTGACCCTGCCGTGCATAAGACGGGTGGTTTTTCAAGATCTTGATAGCCACGATCTCGTTGGTGCCCCTCTTCCAGCACTTAACAACCTGTCCAAAGGTTCCTCGTCCCAAGAACTCCAGCACCTCGTAAGTGTTGGTCATGGAGCAGAGCACCTCATGCTGCACCAGCTGGTAGTCCCCCTCGCTGTTGGAGCCGCTGTTCTTGGATGTTGCCGTGGAGGTGGCGGTGGCTACTGTAGCCACCGTGGCTCCACTGGCTGCTCCGTTCTGGATCATGGGTGGGCCGTGCTCCTCAATGATCTGCACACTGCTGTTGTTGTCGAGCTCCTCACTCTTGCGTTTAAGCCCGCATCGCTGGTAGGTATCCAGGAGACTGACCGTGCTGCGGCGTGTCAGGTTGTGAACACCGATCCCACCGCCCAAACTACTGCCGCCGCCACCTCCACCACCACTGCTGTTGCTGCTGCTGCCTCCACCCCCGCTGCCCAGCAGAGACCCCACGGCCCCCGAAGTGCTGCTGGCTGAGGCGACCACGATGTGGCCCGCGCTGGCTGGAAAGATGAGTGCCTGCTCGTAGGGCAGGGTGGAGCTGGCGACCTGCAGGGAGCTGTTGATGCCGAGGGGGCCACTGGTGGCCGACAAGTTCTTGCTGCTGTTGTGGCTGTAGACTTTGCTGTGTGTGCCGTACCCTGTCATATCCCAGTTACAACTCTGCTCCACCTTCAGTTTCTTCACGCTAAAGAAGGCACTTGATTGGAGAGTGTGAGGGGAGAACACTTGCACTTGCGAGGCCATACCTGTGACAGGAGGGGAAGAGGGGGGAGGGGCAGAGAGGACAGGAGGGGAATGAAAGTGAGAGGTTAGGAAATTGAGAGTGTCTGAAACACGAGCAGAAGCCAGAAGCTTTAAATAAAGACAGCTTGGGTCAGAGCGGGTCATTAAAACACCAAGCGTATATGCCGATGCACAGCATGTTAACCTTGTGAACTCTTTAACATCATAGTTAAGTAACAGGCATAAAACAACCCTCAAAATGTCACTTAGCATTTGATGCTATGGCATGAAGTGTTCCTAAGCAATGCTATAATCTAATACATTTATAATGCACCATCAGACACCACGTTATTAAAACTGGTGGGAAAAATTCAATGTTATGTCATTTCTTTTTATTATATAACGAATAAAAACCAAAATGTTTGGCAGAAAGATCAGCAGGTTAAGATCGAGCAGTGCTTATGCAAACCACTGGTTCATGCAGAGGAAATGCCATTTCCCCACTGTTCCCATCTGCAGCAAAGTAAATAGGCTGAGTGAATACTAAAAGAATACCCTTTCATGGGACACTCCACAGAGACAGCGGAGCAGCACAAAACCGTACACACAAACAGCCCTACGAAAAATCTCACGGCGTGATTGCACTCTCCTTCCCCGACTACACAACCCGGCCCGTGCATTTATTGGTACACAATAACTCAGTTTAGGGAAGGTGGTAGAAGAAAATTTGTAGAAGTAACTATGAGAACAGGAGAGGGGCACTGAACTCCCTCTCAACTACAGATCCCGAAGACAACAAAACAAAAGCAAAACTGCAGCGAGGCTGTGCTCTGAACTCCTGGGAACAAGCTGCCTCAGAATAAGCAAAAGCTTCTCCAAGCAAACAACTGCCCAAAAATAGTCCCTTTCTTTATCTCTCTCTTTGCAAACAGGCTTGTTTGTAACATTGAAATGATTATAACAGCACAAGGAAGATTATATGAGCCTTGTAGTAATGCTATGTTTAAACAGTTTCCAGTAAACCCCAAATTAGTTTACAGCTAACAAACTAAGAGCTTCCACCTGGCCATGCTAACACCCACACAATTAGGCCTCACTGTTCAGCAGCTCATGCATGAATCAAAGAATGTAACGGTCACAGCTTGCACACAAACACTAACAACATCCATGCATGCAAACAGCCCTTAAACTTTGTTTGCTGCTGGAAAAAAATGCTGCTGCTGTTTGTTTAATGGACATCCTGAAAGCTGGGAAACGTTTCATGTGTTCAAAGACAGTGAGGGAGAGACGGGACGACCTCCAGTACTGTGAGCTCTATTGTGTGGACAGAAGGCAGAGGGGAGGGGACACCCTGGTCACTTTGTCATTGTTAGCTCTTTGAGTGTTGATGATGATTAATTCAGTAGGAAGTTGGCAGTCCTTTGCTATTCTTTGCTTCATTTGTCTTTTTTAACTCTGCTCACCTCTTTAGTCTCTCTCTGGCCCTGCTCGGTATCTGCGTGGTCATGTGGTCTTAGCCCTAATGCTGCAGGATTGAAGCTGCACATCAGAGGGCTCACTGGGAGCTTGGCAGCGTTGTACAGTAGCTGAGGTTGGATAGCACCTCCATGCTCGCTGTATTTAACTGCCACATATCTGCTCGGAATAGTCTTTAAATGTGGTCTTTTGTGCCCACACTGACGTAACGGCGAGCGTCGTAGGTATGGCTAGTCCAGAAAGGTAATGAAGATCGTCCGCTAGGCTATTAGGGGCAAGGCTCTGCTAATCACATAAGCCCCGAAGGCCAGATGTCACTCCTTGGATTACCAATTCCTGTGCCTGGACTTTACGCTAAAAATAATTTGAATGATGGGTTACGTCACTGAGCAGCGTCAACACAGTGTGACTGAGAGCCACCGAGGATAATCACAGGCACAGACTGATGAACACAAAGATGGATGGAGCGACACAGAGCTGGCCTGTTACTCTTATGGAAAATTCCAGCAATACATATCTGCCAGCATGATTATGGATAGCTCTGGGTTTTACAAGGCCAGATTGGGGCTGGCTGCTCTTTGCATTAGCATCACATGAATTCCTCTTCAGCCCTGATCTTAGTCACTCATTGACTCTCTGTCAGTTTGTAACCCTGTGGTCAAAGAGTTCACTTGACATTGCCTACACGGTGCAGTGAGCTGGAGGCCACGTGTTCCCCTCGACCAGGAAAAACAACCGACAGAAATCTATAATGTCAAGGATTTATTTTTACATTCCCTGGCTTGTTAATAAAGTTAGTTTTGCCATAAAAACTTGGAGCTTCAGAGCCATGTGCGGAACACAGATAAGTAATTAAATGAAGGAAAAGTAGGAGGTCAAATGGCTGGAATGTTATCTCATGACAACATACACAGGCAACAATGTGAGCAATTATTCTTCAGTGGAAAGGCGGCTCCGGTCCTCATGAATCACTCTCTACCCAAACTGAAGTTCAAACATATTTATGATTGAGAATCTGAACAACCAAACGCTCCATAGTGCTCTCAGAAAACAACAGCTTGCCTTGAAAATGTCCTCTTGAAGTTTATTTGAATGTCTGAACTCTACGCCAAACTGCAAAGGTCCATTGTTGTGCGTTTACAATGTTGGAATGCCTTCAGGAGCCAAGGCTTTCCATTTAGCATACCTAACGCAGCGCAGTGCGTCCCACACACTGCAATTAAGCATGCCAGAGAGGCATTTTCCTCTGTTTAGAGGCCGCATGTTGAAATGGTAGTAGTCAATGTTTTCAGGGAGATTACTTCTCTGTCAGGGGTTTGTTAATCTTCTTTTTGGGAGGATCAGGGCCGTTCTGCGTGCCATGTGAGGCTGAGAGACGGACTGAAAGGAACGGAAGGAGAATAGAGCGTGGCCGTGAGTGGCCCTCACATTCTCGCCTGTGACCTGCTTCTGTTTGCTCTCCTTTATTAAACCCGTCATTTATACTCCCCTGACAACATGACAGGGAGTATTGATGAGGACGCTTTTAGACACCACCAAAACCTGCCAGCCAGTCCTTTTGTAACAACAAATACTCTTTTAATATAAAACCTGCTCTTCATTTAGCACATCCAGCCCTGTCCTAAAAGCTCTGTGCTTCACACAAACACAACATTTAAATGATTTAAGGTTAAGCTGAAAGAATTATCGCTCTGCAACAAAACTGCATAACCTCAGCAGTCAGCTCTGTCAGGTAAACGTCCCCTGCTCTGGATATATTTGGACTACTTCCTAAAGCCTTACGCCTACTGATGACCCCGTGTCTTAACTGGACATCCCACTGTCTGCAGGACTGGACAGTGTGGGGGATGAACCAAATCGCTGGTTAATGAGACAACTTCTGACTGTCTAGACGAAGCATTATCCCAACCTTTAGTGCTGCATGTGGGAGTTGGAACACTGCTTAACGAACCTTCACTCCGACACATGCAGACAAGATAGTATGATGTGTTTTAGCCACCAGGAAAGTTCAGTTCACGCGGTCATTGATTCTCAGAGACTGTGAAAATCTTCTAGATGATCTAACGCCGTTCTTCCACCCTCGATCTGGAATCATGATGACAGCCATGGATGCCTGTGTAACATGTCCGAACTCTCCCATACAGTAGGGTTGACTGCAGAGGCCACAGCATGTTTGTTTGCTACTCATCAAAGCATGCAGCGAGCCTCTGTCTTTGTATGGAAGCATCATCTTGTATCTGGGTTTTCTTTCATCTTGTCACCCATCAGTACATGCATCTTTAATCTGAGGGATGTTACATGAACACAGGCATCGCGGCCAGCAGACCCACTGATGGGAAACCTGTTGTGGGGACAGTGACCGAGACCCTGGGGTTAAACACATCAGTGAACGCACCACTGAAGAGGAACATATTGTCCGTACTGAGCAGGCCGGCCTTGTGTTCCTGCCTCCCGCCTGAGTTCTGCCCTCAGTGGGGGAGCTGGAGCTTGACGCGGCATATCTCTCTCTCTCTCTCTCTCTCACCCGCGGCCACTATTGACCATCCTATGTGCTTTTTTAGCCCTCTCATCTCTGCTTATTTATAGAATAATGCATCAGACCAGCTCACAGGGAGATTCTGTCACGCAGGCTGCTGCTCCATCAGCCTTCATGCTCACCCTGACCACAGTGTTTGGCCACTGCCTCACTCTTTCTCTCCACTCTCTTACAAAAGAGGACAAATATGCAGCTAGCACACTGACAGCCTTAGAGGCCGATATGAATGTTGTTTGACGGACACATACTGGACTTCTCAGCTCGTAAATCAGCAACACGCCTGCTGTAAATGTGACACTCCCTCAACTCTCCCCTTCCTGGCAGCAAACAGCCAAAGATACAGCATGTTGTGTTAGCTGTGAGATAACATGTTCAGTCAGCACATGCATAGATACTTTAGCATGAACAGAAGCAAGCGATGATACTAAAGTTCGCACCATAAAAAGAGGTGCATACAGCTGCAGACTTTCACACAACTCTAAATGTTTTGCACGTTCTTATGGTCCACCTGAGCAATGATAACTTCATGTGTATTTAAAGTTAAAACATTAACATTTCTAATCTAAAGTAAAGCCAGGAAAATTTGGTTCCACAGAGTTAGTGTCAGTCGATAAGGAGGCAGCTATTCACGTTGTAAGTGCGGTCATAAAACGGCTGGTGTGAGAAAAACATTCGCCTTGTTTATACTGCCAGGTCAGCCTAACCAGGCGCTGAACCACGGCGCGGGGTGGAGGAGAGGAGCGGGAGACGAGGAGGAGCGCCAGGGGGAGGAGGAGGAGGAGGAGGAGGAAGGGGTGGCAGCAGAGTGGCTCTGCTTGAGCTGGATTTCTTATTAATCAAATCACGAGGGTAGCAAGTGTACAAAGCACAGCGCCCAACTTCCTCCCAACCAAAGGAGAGAGAAAACAAAGACAGAAAGAGAGAGAGAGAGGGAAGGAAAGAAAGACGCAGAAAGAAAGAAAGAAAGGCTGGTATGTGCCCTTGCTGCAGCCGAAGAAAGACATTGAGACAGATATGAAGAAACTGTTTGTTCTGTGCTGAAGTCTCGTGTGTGGCAGCATAAAATATGAAGGAGGGGTCTGAAACGTGCCCGACTATAAACCGACAGCACCTGTTACCTCGTGGCTTATCTGCACTACCGTTGACATCCACTGTATGTATCAGGCTGTGCGGCTCTGACTGCAGTTACAAAGAGTGAAGGGCCACGCAGGGACACGCACCTGATAAGCAGCCGCTCTCCACAATGCTTATCATTTACACACAGCAAGAAACGCCTCACTACAGCACACTTCCTCTTATGTCATTAGGATCAACAATGACAGCTGGACACAATGTTCTGTAATGAGATCAACATACGAGAACTGCAGGGTAGAAACAGACACGCAGCACGGACAAGGGGGGAGGACGCACAGACGGCACAATGAGGGAGCAAATTGTACAATGGGAAATTGATTGGAGAGGGGCCGGTGCAGTATGGATTTTGTTGCGTGCTGACTGTGTTGTGCTGTAATGTACAGACAAAGTATGAGTTTGGAGCGTGGATGTGATTGGAGGCTGCGTTTGCTGCTCTCCAAATTGGGGATTTTAAAGGATGGAGCACAAAAGCCAGACAGCGATGTTCAAAATGATGCCACGCTGTACTCACACAGGGACACACATGTCTGCTAACATAAACACAAGCAGCCAGGCTTCCTATCAATAATTTAGCCATCATTCACCCAAATGTTCACTCAAAATACGGCTAGAATGATCTTTGTGGAGGAACCATCATTTTCTTCTTCCTCCATGGACAAATATAAGTATATCCTAGCACAAAAACTATAAAAAGACCAAGAAAATAATCCACACTCATTTTCATTTGGGTGATTCTACTTAAGGAGGTTATATTTGCACTTATAATATGATGATCACATCCAAAGTTTAGGTAATACAAGCACAATTTGAGGTTAAATATTGATTTTAATTGTGCACGGTAAGAATGAGAGAAGCTGACAGTTAACCCTGAAGGCAAAGAAGGAGGTAGCTGTGTCAGATGGAGGGAGCTCTGCCTTGGACAATGTTTGGAGGGGGCAGCATCACCCCACCCTGCCCGCTCCCGTCCCATGAAACAGACCGCTAAGAAGTCAGGGGTTGAAGTCCGCAGCTGCATTAATATCCAATAGAGAAAGCTGCAACAACGCCCGTCCTGCACCTGACAGCACACACACACAACTCTGTGCATGTGTGCAAAGTGTGTCTGCACGTGTCAGCAGGCGTTTACCCACAGACATGCATCTCTGCATTGCTTAGACTCAACATGTGTGCGTGTTTATCTGTATGTCTAAGACTTCCTCAGCTGTTTGTTTGAGCTTTAACATCATCGCTATGTTTCAGTATGCAAGAAACCGCCACCCCAAAACACACACACACACACACACACACACACACACACACACACACACACACACACACCCAGAGGGATTATTCTGATGCCCCACCCCTTTGAAACCCTGCGATGAACCCCGACAACAGAGGAACCAGTCCAACCTGACCAGGCACCTGGGGGACCAATCACACGCAAGCAGGTCTGAGCTTCCTGTGTTTCCAAAACACTGCTGCACACAGCTGAGCTCAAAGTAAACTGATAGATGTGTCGAGCTCTGAAAAAAACAAGGAGGGAGGAGATTTATCTGAATGAATGTGCTGCGCTCATGTCTTATTTTTGTGTTTGTTTTATGCACAGCTGGAAGAAACCACAGCAGCCTGGCCGTTATTTTCTTATCTCAGTTACTTGGAAGTTGTCAGCTTGAAACCAGGCCGGAGCTGTGGTGTTTCTGAATGACGAGTTGTTACACACAGGCTGGTCAGAGCTTCGTTAATGATAAGAGGCTGAATAAGTACGGCCGAAAGACATCGACACATCAGACCTCTTTATAACCCCACATGTGGTTGCCCTCTCCTCTCTCACCCAGAAACCTCCACCTCCATCTGCTCTCTGCTATCAAATACAAGCAGTGGAGGGTGCACATGCCTCCCCAGGCGACAAGAGTGTGTGATATTTCAGCGGGGTGTGTGAAGCTGCTGCTCGGGGTTCTATTAAGGCCACAGATCAGACTCATTTAGACTACAGACGCCTTTTTCTCCCTCATAATGCCTCAACGTGCACTCCTGCCTCCATACTGCAGATGACTCATCCATATGCACGCTTGATAAATTGTTTTGATCTCCTAATCTCTCTGCATCTTCTTTTTTTTAACCCTCTCCTTCTGTTGTCAGGGGGCCCACCATGCTTTAGTGTATAGTCAAAGATTATAAGACACAAACGCATGCCCACATACCAATTTAGAAAGGCATATGTGTCCTTAATCCTGCTGACAGTGTGCAGTAAACATGGCTGTTGGGCCTTTCTGGCCACACAGCTGAGGGAAAAATATGGCCGGCCAGCTCAGCCCTCTGCTTCTGATTCAGCGTGAAAATCATGGCTTTAGCAGATTATATTTACAGTCACAAATAGCAGCCAAAAGCAGGCAGGAAGTGGCTATTCTGACCATCGGTTTAACACCCACACTCACACACAAGCACACGTTTGAACGAGCTTGCATAAAAGTTAGACACCGTCAAAAGGAGACTTCGAGCTGGTGATTTTATAATTACAAGTGTTATGATAAACTTTGTTTGTTAAATTACATGAAACCAGATCCGTTTACTGTGAGAATGTGCCAGTTCGTTCCTGCGGTTTGGTTTGTTTCTAAACTCTTAGTTGAGAAGTAGCTGAGAGGGATTTTAACAGATGGAAAAGATGAGCTGTGGGAAGCCAGTCAATAGTGATTCATCATGTAAGATGCTTTCTGTGAATAAAGATAGAAGTGCTAGTAGCCTGTTAGCCTAGCGGAGGTATTTTTATTTGTCCCGGCTATTAACATGCTGAAAGGAATGAGATGAGATGTTACTGAGATGGATGCCACTTAGCGCTGCCATGTTTATGCCCAAATGTCTTTAAGTTTAATGCTTGGTGCAGAACTCAGAGGCTCCTGCGCCGTCTCCGTCTCACAGAGGCCTAATGAGGTGAAAAACAACTGGCCGGGCCTGGGCCGCTGTGGAGCAGTGAAGGAGAGAGAACAGGTCCTCGGAGTTAAAGGTCAACTTTTGGCCTTTTTCTGGGCTAGCATCTCTCACAGCGATGGAGGCTGTGTGTGTGCGTGTGTGTGAGCAGCTGCTGGGCTCTGTCAGGGGAGCCCAGGAGACGGGCGCCTCACCGGACAAACGCTGATCCCAGATGTAAGAAGCAGACAGGTTAGAGGGGATGAGGGGTGAGATCTACGACCCCCACTGCCACTGAAAACCCTCTTATACCAGTGACCCCCTCCACCCCTAACCAACGCCAACCCCCCCACAAGCGCCCCTGACCCCAGGCAGTGCCCCTGAGGCCTATGGGCCCCCACAAGAGGGTATTCATCTCCCCACCCGCCTCCTCTGCCCCCCTCCCTCCCTCCCTCTCCTGCCTTACTTTTTCAATCTCTGTCACTGCATATCTCTCTGTCGTTCTCCTCCCTGCTCTCTGTCTCTCAGGCTGAATGGAGGGGTCAGTTCAAAAGGCGGCCAGGCTGAGCTGCTGGCAGGCCGTGATGTGCCTGCAGGCTTTGAAGTGAGGAGTTGATCTAAAAGGTGTGCAGCCTGTTTTTTTTATGCTGCAACACACTCGAGAACAGAAACATAAACAGGTAGTGCAATCGCTCTTCCTGGATTCTGTTCAGCACTGATGCACACATAAACTTCATCATGAGGAGCGTGTGAGGGGCATTTTTAATAACAAATTCTCATGATTGAAAGCCCAAACATTTCAGAATAAAAATCATCGGAATACGAGGCATAAAAATGTCCCCAAACTTTACAAAAAATGCATTTTTGATGGGTCAAAAGGTTCCACTAAACATCCATTATTATTGACTCATCCTGCATCTAAATGTTACTGAATGTCTTTAGAGATAATCATGGGAGGACGTATTTCTTACAGGTTGTACTGGAGTGGTATCAGAGGAGCCACAGGATCGTCTAATTGAATCAATGACTTTTAAACATATCTTTCATTTTCCCTTAAAAGCTCATAAAAGCTCGTTTTCCAGCCTTCAGCAGCGACACAGAAATCATTTACTCTCTATAAGAGAATATCAAACAGATACAGAGATAATCTGACGACATTTCATGGTTACAATCAGAGAGATTTCTTTCCCTCCTGCGTCGTTTGATGCGTAACTTATTAGTTTGCTTTTCAGAGAAGCAGATTTTTACAGGATGACCAGAGCAGTCGCTCTGTAACGCTGACCGCTACATCGCACTTCTATTTCTGGGTCGCATTTGATGTGTGGTCACAACTGCTTCCACCGTAACAGAACAATGAGAAGCACAGAGCATGTAGAGAAAGAGAGAAATGAGTTTGAATAAGCAGATGAGAAGTGGAGAATGAACGTATGAGGGAAATAATATGAGAGTGAATGCTTCACAAAGAGGCAGCGGAGGAGAAGGGAAGGGCTAAAGCTGCTCATTTCCATGCCTGTTGACTCTTTTGACTAGCACAGTCCTCGTCTGCTGCCGTCTCCTCTCTCTGCTCGCTGCCTTTTGCCTCCTGGCTCTGGACAGAAATGGGCTTGAGCGCTCGTCTGAGCTTTGAAGTCCTTTGGTTATCAGCCAAGCGTAGCGCTGTACCTGCAGCCATCTGTGAAGGGGCCGCCAGCAGCCACCCATCGCTTCACTTCCCTTCCATGACCGAGAGGGGCCGGAGCCAGAAGTGGTGAAGGGGCAGCGGCGCTTAGTCCACATTGGCTGGCCACACATGGAAGAGCCCATAGCTGTGTGACAGCATATACCCTAAAAACCCAACGTTTAATCTTCCTGTGTATTCAGTCCGTCTCTGCTCACATCAGTGTGTCTGTAAACACTCCCCATGGCCTCCCACCACGCCTCGCAAGAGGAGGAAAAATGTGCAGGTTATGAGAGGCTTGATTAAAAACTGCGAACCATTTTTCTCGCCGTGCTTCGTATAATGTGAAGAGACGGTTAGGATCTTTTGTGTAAATGAAGTGCCTGTGAGTGTGGGAGCTGCCCTCACCATCCAGCTGTAGTATCATCTGTTGTCTTTGCTCCAGTCGGGGCTTTGTTCACTTTTTTTTACTTGTAGCGTGTCAGGTTGAAAGGCCGCTGATAAACACAGCAGCTCTCCACCAGAGTGTGGATGTCAAACGCACTTGTACGGGTGGACATTATCACAAACAATAGGATTAAGACCTGCGACAATGTGCACCACAAACAGGCTGGTGGTTCAGTCTGGGGGGGTCAGTGATGGCAACAAATAAGAGAAGCCAGGCGGGACTGAGCGAGGCGGGAAGCAGTGGGGGCTTTTTGGGTGGGGGTCATGATTACGGGGAACAAAAAAGCTACAGTAGTTAGAGCTCTTCTCAGACCAGCCTCCAATTACACACACACACACACACACACACACACACACACACACACACACACACATACGGCGGGGGCTTCCAATCTGGCCATCAGGCTGTTGCTGAAGTGTCACATGGGCACCATGTGTGCTGGCCAATGGCCTCTCGGCTTATCAACAAACAGAGCGGGATGGAAGGACAGATAAGAGATAGATGTGGGGGCGGGGAGACGCAGGCAGGGAGGGGGTGGGAGTTGGAGGGGTCACTGGCGGATGATGATTGCAAAGTGAGCATGCAATATATGGTATGCGAGCAAAATGCAGATCATGCTCATGCAGTATTATTAACATATAAAAAACGATTTGACACCTGCAGCATATAAAGTGCTCTCCATGCTGGATGAACCTCTGTGTAATTATTGCTTAACAGGCCCAAGTTAACAAAAGGACTCTTTCACTCTGCGCTGTATTGAGAAGCAGTAAAATGTGAACCTTTGTTTGAACCGCGGCTCTCCTTGCAGATCAAAGCAACGCTGTGTCACAAGGTGCAAAGACTCTCAGCATCGCACTTTTAATGGATGCTGGTCTCGTCCTCGCTGCAGAGCGCTCACTACGCTTATTTCAGCAGGAAGATGTTATTTTAAATGAAGACGGACATTCATCTTATTTTCTCTCACCCTGATCCTCAAACACACGGTGGGGAACCTTTTTAGGTTACATGACAACCAGGAAATAGTTCCCAAGCCCATAAAGATAATAAAATACGCCTTAGTCTAAAAACTTTGGGTTGTGTGTGTTTTAAACTGTTAATTCGAGCAATCAAGGGAACTGCAGTGTGTTTTATTCCACCACATAAGAGAAGGTTTCGAGCTGTTTAAAGCAGATATCACACTTTTTAATCTTCCATATAAAAGGCTTTTAAACTTTTATATTACAGGACTGAAAGGAAAGCAACTGTGAGACGCCCGTTCCTCTGGTTCCCTCTTTAACAGAGCCTGGAGTCGTTTAACTGCGAGTCAGAGCCAGAGGCAGCTGTTCCACACAAGCTGACACCATCCTTAGTGTGAAACAACAGTGCAGGCCTTCACACACGCATGACAACCAACACGGAAATGCCTTGTGTAAGCAGTCGGCAGGGTTCAGGCTCCATCCCGGCCCCAGCCTCCCCCCTTCCCCTTCGATAAAAAAACGACTAATGTCAGCAACTGATGTGTTCTCCTGCTTCAAGGACCTCAGACTCCGGCTTTCAGAGTCCTTTCTCAGAGAGGTCTCAAACATATGGCAGAAGCACTAAAACAGGAGGCTTACTGACAGTAGAGAAATGAGGTACCATTGCATCTCAGCTGAATATCCTCCACCCAAAAAAAGAGGCAGAAGAATGATGAGCTGGAGGGCTGGAGGCAGTTTTACTCCAGAGAAATTTGCTGAAGAGAGTATATGAAAAGTTGAGCCTGTTAAAATAGCCAGAGGTATCTGCTCACATTCAAGGCTGGGCCTCCTGTGTCAGACTGGCCTCTACTAACCTGTCATTTCAGTTCAAGCTGACGTTACCCTCTCTCCCTCCCCCCATCTGTTTCCAAAACCCTCAGATCACACCTGTGAACTATTTCAGAACATCAGAGAGCTCGCATATTCCCCTGTCTTTAACCCAGAGCTGCACACACACCTCATCTCACATAAAACTCACATTCTATCTGCTTCCAAAGCCTCGGCTTCTTCTGCTAAACGCTCCAACAAATCAATAGCAAAAAGAATCCCTGAACACTGGATTTCACTTCCTTTCCAGATAGGAAGCTTTGAATAATGCAAAAGCGATACTTGTAAAGACAGCTTATCCATTTTCATAGCCCTCTCTGAGCAAAGCGCCTTCCAAACAAGTCATGAGGTTATGCACCGGGTCAACAAACAGATCAAAACGGCCGCTGAGTGGAAGTGAAAAACAGGAGATAAACATTCACAGAGGCACCTACACAGATTTGTGGAGTGATGACTGTTCTTTCCTGTGAGCTATTTAACCATCAGCCCATCCGCTTACTTACTGTGTAGCTCTCCTCCCTCCCCAGGCCTTTCTCTTTCTCCAGCATGGACGGTGAAGAGCTAAACACACCACTCTGCCTGTCATAACAGTCAGGAAGCCAGAGACCCTCCTCCGTTCCCCTGACTCTGCCACGGGGTGCGGCCCTGCCGCGGCCCCCTAAGGCCCCCAGGGTTCTTCCTGCAATTCTAATCAAAGTTTAAAAAGCTGCAACCTTGGACTCTAAGCCTGGGTCGTGGCCTGTGAGGAAGATATCAATCAAGCAGTGAGGGGAAGCGGGAGGGAGACAGAGAGGGCAGCTTGAGAGAGAGTCAGCCTCTCTCTGTCCTCCTGTTCCCAGAGGAGCGACTCACTCAACGAGAGTGGGTGCATTACCTGTACCTGCAAACCACGAGGTAATTCAGAGTAATTTTAACACATAATGGCCGTGCGGATGGATAAAGCATTAATCTGCCTGTGATGCTGCAGCCCCTATCACCACCACCACCAGCAGCAGCAGCAGCAGCCTCTGAGTCATACTCTGTCCCTTTTTCCAGGCAGGAATGAATGAATCCTCTCTGGAATCGACTTGTTGACCTGTGATCCATGATGAGGTTGCCCTCCTGCCTGGTGCCTGGCTCTGCAGCTGTCTAATCCTCTCACATGCCTGCTCTACTAATGGGAGAAGGCACATGTGTACAAGTCATACACAGATAGAGACACATGCACACATGCAGGCATGAGCTCACCACAACATTCATGTCTAGCTGGGAGAAAGACAGGCAGGGTTTGGCTGTGTCTGAATATTAGCTTTTCCACAGCTGGGGGCTGCTGGACCTGCTCCGATCATCAGACATCCATCACGGTGTCAGCTTGCGTTATGAGACCGAGCTCCCTGGGTGATCAGAGCGCTGCCCTGCCTGCCAGCAGCCCGCCTGATGGCCTTCTGTCTGGGCCAAGAAGGACCAAAGGCAAACACGTAAAAGAAACAGGAAAAAGGAACAACCAACAGGAACACAGGCACAAACTCCCCTCAGCATTAACATCAGTTTCATGAATATTTCTCAAAGTATCAGCCTTGTTTAAAGCAATAATTCCTCTTAAATGATGATGAATGTGTAATGAAGTTCAGCAAACAAAAACAAATGTCTTCTGTTTTCTCTCAACGAGCTCAACTTGAAATGATCAAAGGAAGTAGTTAATCTGTAAGATTTAAGTTATTAGTTCTTCTGTAGCCGAGGGGGTGAGTAATCACTGTAATAGCCTGTCTAAGTCTACGTAAAAGACCCCCTTCCCTAAAAAAAACCCTTATTTTCCACCGGAGACTTTGGTCATTTCCATGACTGCTCTACATAACAGCGCTCTCCAACACTGAGGAGGACAGGCAGGGTAATTAATTCCCCCTGCCGCCTCTTTCTCTCCCCTCTCCTCCGCTCTGTGGTGAAGGGAAAAGCCGGGGAATGTAATTTACACTAATTACCTTTTGCATAGGAGTCTCATTTCAACTTTTCTTTTCATGTTGAAGCGACATCGTCTCGGGGTATGCCTCGAAGCTTTAACTCCCCTAATGAAAAATCACTACAATATTCCTATAGTGACATAAGAGCACTGTGAGGAGTCTGTGCCTGTATCTGAGGCTGCGTCTTCTG
Organism: Semicossyphus pulcher; assembly: GCF_022749685.1. NCBI lineage: Eukaryota > Metazoa > Chordata > Actinopteri > Labriformes > Labridae > Semicossyphus > Semicossyphus pulcher. Next base: position 27,879,088 of record NW_027211759.1, on the reverse strand, counting down.
TAGCAGCCTGTCTGACCTAAAGACTCCTGCTTTAGCTTGTCAGTGTCTCTTTAAATTGTGTTAAAGTATTACTTTTACTTTTTATTTTCCTTAAAGGTGATTTAGAATAGAAAAGAAAGGCTTCCCTTTGACACCAGCAGAGGGACTATAGAGTAGAACATCTTTAACATTTGTCTGCCCAAATATAAATACTCTAAACATAACAAGTCATATTTGTTATGCTGTTAAGTTACACAAGCTTCACGCAAACCTGTGTTTCCTTTACTGAAGAGGTTATCTGTCAAAGCAGCAGATCAACAAGCTCCAGTACTTCTGCATGATGCATTACTACCGCTGAATTTAATCACAAGATTGCATGCAGATGACTAAAGTCCCTGTTTGATCATAGTATTTAATCTGTTAGTAATATTAGTGCAGTTGCAGAGGGACCTGGTTATGCACCGGTTATAATGGGCCGCTTGCTTTGTTTTGCATGTAAAACCCACCATGCAGCGACATTACAAATCAAAGAAGCTGTTAATGCGTGTATTACACTGTCAGAATATTAAAAGAAACTGAATGACAGCAAACAATTGAGAGGAGCACGCGGGGTAGCAGTCTCTCTATTGGATTAGTCACAGCTACAATGCTGCAGCGATAGCGAATATGCCGGATTTAAGCTTGTCTTTGGATACCGGAAGGGAAATAAAACATTAGAATCAATTCTCAAACGCACTGGAACATTTTGAGTCAGTCCGTTTGCAGATTGACGTAAGAATAATTGAAGATAGGAGGAGAATGAGAGTAAATAGAGGCGAGACTCGGACCGATCGGTGTCCGACCTCTCTCCTTTTTTAAGCACATTTTTCCACCAGGAACAAACATGAGCACAGAGCTGAACATGTCCAGGTGTCCGGACACATGAAGACTACTGTATGTCAAACACAAGCGTGTCTTTGACCTTATTCATCAGCCTTATCAGCGCTATTTTAACGGACACAGCTCAGACAGGCTGCACAACCTGACTCAGTATTTACTATGATCCTTTAACTGTGACCAACAGCTCTGATGCACAAAGCTGCAGGTTATTTCACAGCCTTCCTCTTTAAGGTTTAGAATATATAATCTAAATATCTGTTTAATGATTCTGACTGAAAGAGGAGAGGGTGCAACGCATCTCTCCCTCCATAGCAGCCGCAATTCAGCCGTATCACGTTGATACAGTGGGCTCAGTGCACAGAGGAAAACAGCTCATCTTCTAAAGCATCTTACCTTCGTATACAGGGGCCATCGGTGCAAGGATTTCTGTTATTCATGGCAAAAAATAAAGCGAGATTTCTGCTTAAAACTCAATGAAAATCTGCCATCTTGAAACAGTGATGAGAGAGTCGCCGCGGTCTCCTGCATTACTGGCCCAGTTCATTAGTGAGGAAAATGCTCATAATTCATATCCAGGCGTTTGAAAACGTAGAGTCCGATCCGAGGGGAGCGACAGAGGAGCGGCTGAGCAGCTCGGATCCGACCTGCGGGCTGTTTCTGGAGGCTCCGAGGACGAGCCGCGATGACAGGTTTACTTCAGCTATTGTGCGACATGTCTGTGGAGTGAGGAGTCTCTGCAAAAGTTGCAGTGGTCAGAGCGCAGCGAGTTTGGTGTACAGTGAGAGAGTCGACTACCGATCGAGTCGATGGAAGCACCGAGATGCATCACAGTGGAGCCCAAAACAAAAACAAGAATAATGATAAAAAATTATTATAGTAAATATTAACATTTAATTGTGATAACAATCATTATTAACATGTATTTATTATGCCAATTAAGATAAAAACAAGAACAAACAACAATTTATAACCTTAAAAAGGAAGAAAGATACGGATAAAGAGAATATAGCCATTGTAACACTGAACAGGTCAAGATTATTTCAGTAACATTCACACACAGAAGAAGTTCAGTGCTTTACATAAAGCAAATAAAATGATCAAAAGAAACAATAAAAAAGGAAATCTAATATTGAAAAATAAAAGAATTAGATACAAAAGATGGAATACAATAAATACATAGCAAGAAAAAAACACAACAGACCAGAAATACAGTTAAATTAAGTGCACTTACGGTACTCCTAGGCCTTACTATTCCGCTATAGCTACAACTACCTGCAAGGCATGATAATAATTGTATTTATTTGGACTAAACAGGCTATCTCTGGCCCAGAGATATCTCCCTTTGTTCTTATTGTAGAAAGTGTATTATTTATATTGTATGCATTAAATGCTGTTGCTTATATTTTGTGTTCTAAATGAGTACTGTGAGTAAACACTGATTTAAGAAATAATGTGATGTAGGCTATACGATTGCGTTCTCCAATAATACCTAGGCTATTACAATAATAGGTGTATAAAAAACTAAGTAAATTAATTTCAAATGTTATTGTATTTGCACTCGATGTGACCGAGTGCCTCTGTCTAACAGCTGTTGATATCATTTACTGCTGTGCAAAGTGCATCTGTGTCGGATGACTCCGCGGTCGATTGGTCAGGCCTGCGTGAGGCTGGAGCGCTCCTACAGTAGGCTGCTACAGTATGACGACATGAGATTTGCACAGAATGAACTGGAGCGGAATCGGATTACATAGGCTCACACAAATGTGAGTAATCTGTCATTTACCAGCGACCCTAAAATGCTCTCACAGCAATATGCGAGGCGACCTCTAAATTAAACATGCCGGGTTAGACACGTGGGCGGGGCTTAATATAGCAGTGCATTAGAGCGGAGCAATTTTACCCTATAGCCTGTAAGTACACTCACTGGAACATACATGGGAAAGCAATGAACTGTAGGTCTCTATAGAAGTGTTTTAACTCATCGTTGTGGGGGGAAAAAGATACAAAATAGAATATAAACCATAAAGTTTCACTATGTCACTGTAATAAAAACCCATCAGTGATGATATATCCTGGGCACACATTGTGCTTGTATAAGCCATTAAGCTTTAAAACAAGTTATGCAATTTCTCTTCCAGTTACAGTATATCACACGGCCTGCAGCCCGCACACGCATCATACAGAGCTGACCACCGCACGACTGAGTGGTGACGTAACCGCAGGACAGACGTAAAAAGAGGTCTTATAGGCCCACAGGGTGTGTGCACGAGGCCTGTACATGTTTGGCATTAAAACATTAAGTAATGCAGTTCTCCCATCAGCAGGGCATTGTTTATTCAGCTACTTCCTCAAACATAATGTCACCGAACAATGTGGGGGAACAGACTGAATACAGTGTAAAATATGTAATAATAAGTATCTTTACCATATTCATAGGTACTCAATCCTTCCTAAACGGTTGATATTTTTATTCTTTATTGTTTATTTTTTATCTGATACTGTTTAAGGTCCCTGACAGTAGGAGAACTTCTGTTTACAAGCGTTTTACTTGTTTTTATTCTATTTCTATGTTCATTGTTTTTGCACTATAACACCAAGACAAATTCCTTGTATGTATAAACCTACTTGGCAATAAACCTGATAAAATATGGTTCAGTTTGTTTTTCTTTTACAGGTTTTGTTTTGCAGCATGTTGCATTCAGGCTCAAGCACAAACAGAACAACAGGTTGTGCAGTAATGAGGATAAAGCCAAAGGAAAAAATCGTCTCTTTCGTAACTGCTGGTTTACAACAGGAAAGAGCAGGTACCAGTCTTTTCTGTAGAAGGAAGTCCGTATGTGTCTCTTCTGTTTCCTGCAGTTCTGACAAGAAACATCTGATTTATTGTGTGTGGCTTCTTTGTTCAATTATAACATAGGATACATATCCGTCTGCTCTTCTCCTGGGTGTTTCCTTAAAACCCAAAGGTACTGTTGTAATTGTTTTTACATAACAATTAATTTTAGTAATATTTTACTCATCAGTTTAACTGTTGAGCGTCTAATAGTAGTGACACTTCTTTGCACAGTGTGATCAGACTTGTTTGGAGATTAATAAACACACTGAACGTTTCCAGTGTGGTCCTTCATTGTATTGCAGAACTGGGTTTATTGGCATTTGACAGTGCACACTAGGCCAAAGTTAAACAGGATGCCACTCTGTAAAAGGGCATTTCCCAACAGTTAGGAAATCACTTAAAAGTTTAATTTCTCTCTCACTTCACAGTTAGTGTTTAATGTGAAACTGGGGATTTCTTTCAAATGTTTCCAACAGTTTGTGTTACTTTTCTGAACCAAAATCCTCTTTTTACTTTAACTACAAAAATTCCTCCTTGTGAAAACAACCCACTTACACCAATCACTTATTTTCAAAATGTCCAAACGCTTCAGTCATGCAGTTTCACAAAATCATACTCAGGGGTGTTGAAGACATTACGGGTGCTCGAGGACCAGATGACGACACATTGACAGACGGACAGACAGACAGACAGACAGATGGTCGGGGCAATTATGTTGGATTAATGCAGCTCCCCCAAGTTCAGCATGCAGGACAATCATCACTCGTGTGCCAGAACTACAAATCCCAGAGAGCAATGAAAGCACACAGGTTGACATGTAGACGTCCTCCTCAATAAAAAGTCAGGTAGATTCATTGTTAATAAGAGGTGGCAGGTGGACTGTAACAGCTGGTCAGAGATGACTATTATCATACTGACAATAAGAGGATTCTCTATCAAACCAATAGTGAACACAAGTCACTAAATTGTTACTTTATTTTCAGGACTTGTATCTAATACAATCTTTCCTCTGCCACATACGTGTATCATGTGTTGCACTCATAGCTCTAAAGCTTAAATAGTTCACATTCCTTCTTATGTGTCTCTTCAAGCTCTCTGAATTGACTCTTGTTACCTAAAATTTGCATTATAAAGACACTTTGATTGTGTAAATCAGTGATTCCCAGAGTGTAGGCTGTGACCCCATAGTGGGTACTAAACGTACTGCAGTTGGGCTGAGCGTAGTCCTTTACAATACAAGTAAAGTACATATTTATATTCATTTTGTTGCTTTTTTGATGTATGTGCATGGATAACTTCTTTGCATAGATTGCTGTTGGCCCACTTTTTAAATATATTGGAAAATACTTTATCTTGGTCTCAGATGTTTATCTGAGTTGTGTAATTAAAGGTTTGGATGAGCCCCAGAATATTTTCTTATGTCAAGTTGGGCTGCAGCATTCTTTAGGAACAACTGGTGTAAATGAAACAGCAGAATTGTTATGATATTTTTAATAACAAAGAACTCTGGACATATAATTGTGCCAAGCATGTACACATCAAATAATAAAGCAGAATAAAAACTCCACGACTTATGACCTGCCTTTTCATTTACCTCATGTTTTTGATAACATACCTTCTCGGGTCACCTGCAACAACAGCCTCCCTGTCAGATTTGTTTTCGGTGTCTGTCACCTGAAAGGATATAAACTGTTATTAAGTAGGAAAAATAAGGAACATGGCAGCAGATAGAATGTAAACCACTGTAATTAGAGTGACTTACAGAGTGTGTTTACTCACTGGTGAGTTGTACATGCTCCTGTTTGTGTTGACACAGGACAGAGTGCAGCCTGCAGAGTCAGAGCACACACACGTTTGACCACATGGCCTGAGTCAAACTCACGTCTGCTTAGAGTGTACACAAAAACACTGCTGGACCTTTCATTAGACTTCAAACAATATATTAAACAAATACTTCAGCTTTATTATCACACAGCAGTCTTCTATACTGTTTCCGTCCACTCATTCATTATGGTCTCCTGCCTCGTGCTTGTTCAGGTGCATCATGTATGCAAACTGAGTTACGTAGGTAGTCCAACATAAATAAACACCTTCTCATGTCTCATTATGCTTACTCGGGTTCTTGTTTTCTCCTCTGAAAATGTATTTGAAGTCAAACATGTTTCTTCTGTTTTCCCTCGGCTCCTCCTGCGTCGGTGGAAAACAGCTGACCTCTGACCCCTCATATAGCTCTGAAATAGCCTCTGTGCTGATTCAGATCCCTAACTGCTGTACTCCAATGTTTGGTCCCACAGGTCCAATTATTACCTCACACGTATTAGAAACCAGCACTGTTTCTTGGTTCGCTGACATGGATGACATCATTGACTTTTATTAACATTTCTGTGGGAAAATCCCTTTTACCCAGCGAACTTGTGATGGTGGAAGATTTGTTCAAGGGGAAACACAACCATGTGAATTCCTGATTTCAATCTGTTTTCATGTTTAATATCAAGAACATTTACATGTAAGGGATAATGGACGGTATCGTGAGCTGGTTGTTATAGCGGAATGGAAGGAAGGGGTTCCTCCACTCACTATAAATTATCACTTGTTACACAGCTATTTATTTAAAAAAAACAATTATTTGACACAAAATACTGATTTGGAAATGATTTTATTAATTTAAAGATCATTACATTTCCGTTTTCTGTTTAAAAATAGCCTGTTACACTGAGTGAGAGCTGTGTCCATAGCAGAGGTTAACTGTGTAGCCTTCTTAAAATGAGCTAACCTAACTGTAATTACTCTCATTAAAATGAGCTAACCTAACTGTCATTACTCTCATTAAAATGAGCTAACCTAACTGTCATTACTCTCATTAAAATGAGCTAACCTAACTGTCATTACTCTCATTAAAATGAGCTAACCTAACTGTCATTACTCTCATTAAAATGAGCTGACCTAGCTGTTATTACTCTGTTATTGCTGTTATTAATTATTATGTTATCATTATTACTCACGATAAATTGAGCTACCCCAGCTGTTATTACTCACATTAAAATTTGTTAAGTTAGCTCTTATCACTCACATTAAAGTGAGATAACCTAGCTGTTATAAGTCACATTAAAACGAGCTAACCTAACTGTCATTACTCTCATTAAAATGAGCTGACCTAGCTGTTATTACTCTGTTATTGCTGTTATTAATTATTATGTTATCATTATTACTCACGATAAATTGAGCTACCCCAGCTGTTATTACTCACATTAAAATTTGCTAAGCTAGCTCTTATTACTCACATTAAAATGAGCTAAACCTAGCTGTTTTTACTCACATTAAAACGAGCTAACCTAGCTGCTTTTACTCTCATTAAATGTGAACATTTCCACTGATGGTGAAATAAGACACGGTGAATGGGACACTGGAATCAGTGCAGCACCTGATTGAGGTTTTCTGTCTCGTCACTGTCAGAGTCTGTTGACATTTTCTTTTCCACTCACCGTCTTAAAACACCACCGTATCCCGTACTGTGTTCTGTTTAATGTTCACTTCATGTGCCGTCTTCATTTTTGTAGATCTATATCTTTTAACCTTTATTGCTTTCTCTCACTCTTTTGTCTCTTTTCTTTTTTCCCCCTCTGTAAACAAACCAACGTCAAATTTCAGCCTTCTTTCAGCGGATTGATATGATTACAGTTTGTCCTGGGGATTGTGTGATTAGAGCACCATCCCTAGCAACAGTCTCCTCTTCACAGCAACGGTCTACTATCGAGAAATGGCAGACCTGGGAATGGTGTAATTAACCAATCAGAATCAAGTATTTAACACATCTGTGTAATAAGCAGAAATAAAGTAGATAAAGTAAAGTAACATTTCAAAGTAATTACAGTCGTTCATAAAGCACTGCAGCGTTTGAATCAGTGCTTCTAAAAACATGTTTGCGTTGTATGTTTCCATTTTCACTGCTGTATGCTGAGGCCATGGACATGTTTCAGCTTTAGCTTTACAAGACTTGATTAACTTGATGTTTCTCCTCTCAATGACAATTAAGCTTTATAATTACCTTTGTGCAAGGTACCCTCTTATCTGCAAGGGAAATTAAACAATCTCTTTGCTTTATAAACACCCGATGAGGAAAGACATTTAAAAAGAGGAAATAAAACCATGACATTAAAAACAGGCTTATCTTATTTGCTGTGTGACTGATACTTCTGCTACACAAAAGTTGTGTCTTCTTCTGTGCAGAAACAGTTATGTGGTTTTGTGTTGGTATGTGTGAGTGTGATGTTTTCCTGCCTCTGAGGTGGTGGTGGTTTACCAGGCATCTCAGCAGAGTAAACACAATTTAGACGCGCCTGACAATGAATTTGGCGCTGACTACCTTTTTGATTGAGCTACGGTATTTCCTTAACAACAAACAAGCTGCATGAATTACAACCCACAGCGGTAAATGATCCTCCCATATGGCTCACATGCACTAAAGCATGCAGTGGAACAATCAAGCAGTTTGTCATGCTTTATAAAACCTCGAGCACCGTTTGCAGCTTCTCTTTCTCTTTTTTATTTATATTTTCAGTGTTCAGCAATTATGTTTCTCTAAATGTTCTTTGATGTGTTGCAACGTCCTGTCTCATGTCTCTATGTCTCTGCTCAGCCTGGTTGTTCCTGGGAGGTTTATCATTGACACAGTGTTACTCAGGACAGGACGGACGAGGCCTCCTGGGTCGTGGCGGAGGGGAAGGGTGAGAGCTCTGCCCGGCCTCAGACAAAGCTTCTGGAACAAATTATTGACAGGTTGCATTTGGGAAACAACCAACTAATCTGCACTGGAAAAAAGCAGCAGATGAAGCCTAAAGAAGAAAGTTGGGTTTTTATTTCAGTTGCTAAAAGGTTACTTATTATAAGACACGGAAAACAGCATGAGTAATAGCTTCAGATATAATAGCTGAGTCATCACATAATCGCGACAGAGTCATCCTTCAAATGTTGACATGTAAAGTATGAGCGTCTCTCTGTTGTTCCTGTCTTATGTCATTCTATTCATCTTTTCCACCCAGATGTCTAACTGCAGTCACATGATGCATCGCTGACGTGTGTGCAAAAACGTTTCTCAATCATCTTTTTCCTGCTTCTTTCCTCCTTGCAGCCCTGATTAAGAGCTGGTTGTGTGGCACCAAGGGGTGTTTCTCCCATCATCGAGGTCTGTAATTGATTTCTAACTATGTTCCATGTCGAGGCCAGTGGGTTGTCCATGTCAATCAAACTCTTCCTCATCTCCCCGGTGCTTTCTGGTGGGTAAACGTGTTCCCAGCTCCCAGACAAAGACCAGCCAAGAGAGTAAGGTGTCTCTTTTACCTTTAATGGTCTGAGCTGGTTTGAATGGGCGGATGACTGATAGGCCTACATTTAAACAGCTGGTCCAGTCCGTGGTTTGATGAGTCCGGTAAATACTAATTTTGCAACATTAAAACTTGTGACACACACAGATCTGTAGTTTAAGGTTCATGTGTTTCTGCTGAGTTCATCTGACACAACAGGGATAATGTTGTGGACATGAGTGGAAGTCCCATTCAATGACGTAACTCAGCATCGTTCTCTGTTTGACCAGCAGGAGGAACAGAGTGCAAGTGTTAACAGACATATTACTGTGAACATCTTATGGACCATTAAGTGGCCAGAGGGTTGAAGTTCCCTGATTGATGTGGGAGAGTCCAAGTGATCGGGTGAATTACAAAGAGCAGGTGTTAACATTAAAGAGGCATCACAGGACTATAACGATGATGTCATCTGTGAGAGATGGATTTAAGTTGAATTGATCCACCATTTCTAAGGCAGCGTGAGTTGCATTATGGGAAATATACGATCCAGGGTTTTGGACGCTTGACTAATGCAGAGACTAAAATTCTGAATATCTCGCCCTCTGCATTAGTTTCTTCTGTGCCTCACAAGATAAGAGACTTGTACATTAATTACTGAAAGTTTTAAAGTGATCACTGAGGGAAAAGGGTAACCTGCTGCACTGAAAGGAGACCAAAAGATCAGACAATCAGACAACAAGCTCTTGGACCATCCCATCAATGTTGTCTACCACTGTTAACGCAGGCCAGCAAAAAGTGCATGGAACATATTATAGACATCCTAGGCTTCTTTCCCCATGCACAATATATATATTTACTGTGCTCACTCTGCCTGTTTAGACCTTTTTACTTCTCTGGTTTTTCCAGCAGGGGTGTCAAATGTCAGACAAAGCCTTTGAGACTACTTTAGGGCTCTTTGTGTAATCAGTGTGGACTGGCCAAAACCAACATCACTGTATCAGAGAAATATCTTCACAAAGTTAACCAGGTTTCTACACATACAGTACATTAGCCACAATCAGCATGTAGTCCAGCTCAACGGAACAAAAGATAGAGTGCAGCCCCTTTGACGTTCTTACTCTATGAGCGCCGTTTAGTCCTGCAACAATCCTTATTTGCGAGCTGAGTGTCAGCCTTGTACCTAAAAGATAAACAGCAGGTTTCAGCTCTTCTTTTGTGGGATGAACCACTTAAAGTGTAACACTTTCCTTCAGTTGGCAGGAAGCTGTGCACTCTGTAAGTGCATTTGATCTGTGTTTTTATTTCCTCTGTGCGCACACATCCTTATGTGTAGCCATGCATATTGTATACACATGGTCGGGTTTGCACAAACACACATGCACAGGCGCACATGTGCATGCACAGAGACACAGAGGAGAAACTGTGTCCACAGCGACTGCAGCTGCTGTGGAAGTTATGTAACCTGCCTTGAACATACATGAAGATTGAAAGAACACTGAAGATGTACATATGAGATTGAAATGCATGAAACAACTGTGTAAGAAAGCAGCTGTGCCCCAAAGATTAGAAATGACAGGAGAAGTCAAAGTCCAGAGACAAACGAGAATTACGCCCACACTTTCAAAAGCAAGTTAAAGGTTCTTGAAACACAGCCTGTCGCTGGTTTCTTAAGAGCTGTAGGCCTTTGCACTACCATCTCTCTCCTGTCTGACTTACTGAACAGCACAAGCCATGCATGCCCTGGGAAATCAAAAAGCTTCCCTGGTTTCCACAGAAAGAATGTCTCCTCTTCCATTTCCTTGAGATGAATGCTCCCACGGTCTACATGCCAAAGCGTCAAAGAGCGTTAATGATTGTTATCTCAGAGTGAGCTTAAATGCTCGACTAAAGCAGTTTAGTACCCACACACAAACACCGAGGTAGGGGCGTTTTTCAGCAGCACTGAGAAAACATTTCCTCCTCCCCCGGGCCGTGGGTTCAGCAGACTGTGTTCCAGAGTGTGGCAGGCAGACTGGGTTTCACACTCCTCTGCTGGCAGGGCTGAACCCCTGGTGAACTCCGCCGTGGTGAAGGCAGAGCAATGACTGAATGACTGATTGAATGACCCCACCTCCTGCAGCCCCAGACAGTCCCAGCCAGGTTTGGTTGGCGGCTGCTGCACGTCTGTCTGTATCGGAGATCATAGGTTAGAGTGACGCCTGCTGGAGTCTGCAGAAGAAAGAATGCTGAAATATGATTCTTAAAGCCGAAGCACACGTGTTCGATGCTGAATAATAAAAGATAAGCACACAGATAACACAGAAAATGGACACACAACCACACATATCCTGTTTTACGAGAAGAAAGGCATTTGTTGCTCTGAAAATAGACCCGCAAGGTGGGTGGTGTATGATTTGGCCACATAAAAAGGAAGCTGATTGCATGATGAATGTTGAAACGCAACGCCCCGTGGCACAGTGGCCGCTGCTGTAATCCTTCCCCTCTCCTGTTTGCTCCAATGAAATGCTCTAATGGTAGCTAATCACTTAATCTGTGCAGTATGCTGTGTAACTGAAGCGAGGTCCATGCAGGGTCTCGAGGTTGCGAGAGGAACTGATGACATATTCTCAGATGATCTCACAACAAGTGTTGCTAATCCAAATGGACAGAGTGAGTCAGGGGTCAGAGAGACAAAGATGATACTGATCTGTTTTATAGGGAGTTTTATTAGTGACCACTGAAAAGTGGGAGATTCACTGCAGACGTGACGTTTTGGCAGAATAAAGCACCAGAGTTTCCAGAGTGTAAATAACATTTTATACTCCACTGCAAACTACATGACAAACAGTCTCCAGCTGTGATTACTGCAGTTACGAAACATGACTTCACAGTAGCACTATGAGCAACGTGAGAGGTCTCTTCCTGTTTTTCCAGAGGACAGATAGGATGCGTATCCCGCTGGGAGCAAGCAGCTGGAAGCCTCTGCCGCGTATCTGCTGAGTCCTTGGTGGCGATAAAACGCTCAATGTCCTGTCCAGATTGTTCAGGAATGTTGGAGAGGAGCTCAGTGATCCATATGTTCTTTTCCACATGGCACAGCTATCTGGACTCCTCAGATCACATCCAAACCAATGTGTTTCATTAGAGCTGGCTGTACATGCTGCCTGTGGAGGATTAAGTCTATAAATCATGGCCCAGTTACTTATTGAAATCAGCAGCGGGCTTGTGAGGAGATATTCTCCAGCAAATCCCAATCGACTGCTGACGTGAGTGGTTGCACGGTTTTGTTGTCCAGCGGTTAGCAGGAGTGTCTCATTGAGGGTGACAGCAGTTTGTTAGGGTGTGTCTGTTTCTCTCCCACTGTCTCTGTTTGTGTGTAACGGTTGGCACGGACACTGGGGCACAGGGGGTTTAACCAGGCATCTTAAAAAACTATATAACCAATTTTTCTCATGTGTTGAAATCATAGACTGTATAAAAAGATGGCCGACATGACAGCTCCCTAAAAGTAAGGCCAAACCCTCTCTATCGCCCCCTGCTGACTGGCTGCAGTATAGCTCATAAAGCCCGCCTCCTCCATGTTAACAGATGGGACATGAGTCAAACTATAAAATCAAAATACACTCCCGATACATTTTTCTCAAACATGGTTTCTGTCATTATAGTTAGTTCTTATCATGCTGATTTATGTCCAAGTGTCCATCTTTCTGACAAGTTTACTTTTAATAAGTTATTTGATGCTATAAAAAGGGGGTGGGGCCTCATGATTGACAGCTCTGTGGACAAATGGGGCTCCTGCAGCGTTCTGTTCCCGAGTAGCAGAGTGGAGGAGGAACGGCGAGAGGAGACGTAACTAACACTAACACTACAGTCACTGAACTTTCCATAAGCGTGAATATCTGCTTCAGACCGACACAAGAAGCTGTTCTGCTGTTAGACATGCCGATGTGCCGGAGCTTTACTGTCTTTTTCAGTAAGTTAAGTGTGTGTTTTGGTTATAGTGGAATGGTGGCTCCACCCGCAGATCTCTACTGCACATTCTCTGGCTCCAAATGACGTCACCAGCGCCCGCCTTGAGGGTATTTTGGCTTCAATTTTGTACAATAACAGTGGATGAAGATGCATCATCCATCTTTATATATTATATATATTCATTGGTTGAAATGCATATCAAATGGCATTCTCTCTCTAGGGGCAATAAGGAGCTCTCCTATTCCTAAAAAGGTAAAAGCATTTTCACTGTTAGTTAATGATGATAGTTAATGATCAGTATAGCTATAAAGCTCACTACAGCAAACATGCGAAACTTACACAAAACACTCCTTTGGAATTGACAATTCGTCTGTATTTCATGGTTAAAAGATAAACGTGTTGGCCTGTAATGCAAAGGCAAGTTACTCTCAAGGTCGTCTCTATATTTGCACCTCAAGCTGCCAGTTGACTAAAGCAGAGCTCTCATTGGAGGAGGCATTGTTGCTGAACAGTAGCAAGGACACATTTCTGTTCTGATGCTACAGACGTGCTTCATTCAATCAATAAGCTGAGAATAAAAGAGTCAGAAAAGATAAACCTCGAGTACTTCCTCTAATATTCCCTTTACTTTGCATATGCTGTATTGTCTTCCGGTGTAATAGTCCATCCACTGCATGTGTAAAGTATTGCCATCGCCCTGCGTGCACGTACAAGCTCATCGGTGTGTGTGGTCAGTGTGCTGCAGAGGGGGAGCTGCTGGCCTTTACAGCTGCTGTAAAAATCCTGATTCCTCTGCTCACAGAGGGTGAAGCTCTGACAAGGAAGTCAGCAGCTTCTGCTTAGGTGTCAAAAGACTGTGTGCATCATAAAGCAACCCGCTGCTTCCGCCCTTTACACACACACATAGACACTCGTGTGGATCACTGTTATAGTGGACATGAGACAGGTCTGCTGACTCGACAGCCTCATTGACCTTCCACTCCCAACGTGCAGCCTGACTTGTGTCGTCATTGGCTGACCTGCTGAGTGCTTATTGGTTAATTGGAGCCCGTTGGAAACCTCACATCCATCACAGCGTCTTATCAAACAAGCTTCCTATTTCCTTTGTGGATCCTCTTCCAAAAATGTCTTCCAGTAATATAAACATCCACTTCTTTCTTTGGCCATTTTCAGTTTTGTAAATGTACATAAATAAACCAGTGGAACTGTGCAGCTAAAAGAAAACATGTTTCATGCAACATACAGCGAAATGACGTTTTTCCCGGTTGGTAAAGATGTTCAACTTTCAAACCTGAAAAGGTAGAAGAACAAAAGGTGCTCATAAGGTGAACCTGCAAAGAACAACCTGACCTGAAAGAGAACACCCCGTTTATTCTTTCTCTCTTCAACCCTCTTAAATTTTTCTCCTTTTTAAGGAGGTTCAGCCATCAAAAGATGACACACTCGGTGCCTCCTAGCAACAGGAAGAAGGTCTGCTCCCCTCTGAGAGCTCCTGTTAATCTCTCCCCTCGTCTCTGCCTTTATGACCGCTCTGACGTCAAAGGCTCGGTCTCTGTTATTGTTTCTCCAGGATTCAAGTGCCTTGGATGCGGGATTCACACCAGCGTCGTGCTTCCTGTCGGGAGTCCAGAATAGCTGTCCTCTCTGTCAGACTGGCAGCGATCGTTGAAGTCACCTACAGCTCTATATGTGCTGAGAGGGCCGGCTTCGTGACAAGGAACCCGGCCTCACGGGGGGGGGGGGGGGGGGTTGGCTGTAAATATCGCTGTTGTTGTTGAGGTGGATGATGCTCTCCGTGGGGAGGGGATGCACAGTGCTGGCTACGCTGATGTGTGTGTTTGTGCTTGTGGGCAAGAGCGTAAGGGATGGGTGAGGTAACGGGGATACATGTGACTTAGAGCGGGCGGAGGGGTGTGGATGAAGGGTCACATGCATCTTTGTGTTGCTGTAGGAAGGTGGAGAGGCAGGTATGACATGTCTTTGTGTTTGAGGGTTCCTGGCTAATGACTCATTTACGTCCTCATATATGACTTAATAAATCATAAGCATAACATTTCTCTCTCTGTCCGCTCCTCCCTCTCTCCTCTGCTTTGTCATCTGTCTTCTTTTCTTTGGGAGGAAAAGCATCCCCTCTCTCTCCTCCTGCCTCACTGCTTCATTTCTGTCTTGTGTTGTTTGTGGAGGCTCAATGGAGCGTCACTTACTGGCCCCTCGACAGATCCCAGACTACACACTGCAGCTGCGGCTATAGAATAGACGTTAGGCGAGCTGGCGCTGCGTTGCTCCAAATTACCCGCTCTGCTTTCAGTGTTTAAATAATGGTCTTAGCACAGAGTTAATGGCAGTGGTGGGAGGCCGAGTGATGAACGCACTGTTTTTCGGTGCAAAGTGTTCCTGCTATAGTGCAGGCTCGGGACGGCCTGGGTCCCCGGGTTAATAGGGACCGGGGAGTGATATGTTGTCTTAATGGAAATGAAGGCTGCTTGAGGGAGGACATTACTGTGATTCTTCCATGTGTGATGTTTTGAAGGAGTGAATGTGGTCATTATTTCCTCACATTCATTGCTTTCTCTCGCTGCATCTTTGGGGGATGGGTATTACAGTGAATGGGTTACAGTTTGCTGGTCCCCTTTTGTTTATGGGGTTAGTTTACATGCAAAAGGACAAAAAGCAGCACATTGATCATTGTGCACACGTCTTTTCTTTCCTAATTTCCCCTTTTCTTCCTCCTCTCTGTGTCCGCATTGTAATTGTACATATTTGGGAGACAAAGTGCGGACATTCCTGTCGCCGTGCAGACTCTGTCATTTCTTCCAGGCCTATGTTGCCGTAAGAGATTGTTTCATTAGGGGAATATTCATGTGTGGGGAGTGCAGGCTCAGTTATTGATGCAGCTCATTGGCTTTTTGTGAGGCACAATGGGCTCTCTTGATTGATTGCGCTCGACGGCCAATGATGTGACACAGAGGAACGGCAGACATGTAGAACTATAGTATGAGCTATGAACACACACACACACACACACACACACACACACACACACACTCCTGCACATAAGCAAACTGTAGGAGCATGTCTCTGTAATGAAGAACAACATTTAGTCCTTTATGGTGAGGAGAATGGCCCTTGCTCAGACAAAATAATTAATATTAATGCTTGGCTGGCAGTTGAATAATAGCAGAGACTCTCTCTTGAGCCTCAGCAGGTTTCATTGATAAAGGATTAGGAGCAGCGGAGGGTGGGCCGATTTTGGAACACAACTTTAACAGGCTGGATCGGCCAAACTCAGCCGCTCTGATCTGGTTCTGGTTTCCCAAAAGCTTATCAGGACTAAAGTCGTCTTCAGTTTGCGAGGAGCAGGATCAATGTTCTGTTTTTGTTCGTTTGTGAGAGGGACTGCAGCCCGGAGCTAACCAGATTTGGTCCGAGCGGATTCTTTTGGCTTGTGACTCCACAGCGCCATAGCTTATTAATCAGAGGAGCGTTCTGCTCTCTGTGATAAGCCTGCGTATTGTGTCTATGTGTGTGTGTGTGTGTGGTGCTGCAACTGTGTGACCACCAGCCAGGATGTGGGAGCCGAGGCTGAGCTAATACAGACAATGCTCCACAGTGCAAACACGGACACACACACACGTTATTTCGCGTGTGACGAGGGGCTTGGTTTCGCAGGCGCCACCATCCAGCAGCATGGTGGCTCGTCCCTCTCTCCCTCCAGCGCCCTCCCATCCTCCCTTTTCAATCTCTCCTTCCTCCTTCGCTCCTGCCCATCTGGACTCGTCCATTTATTCAGCCTGTGTCTCAGAAGGCCGGTGTGTGGGTCTGAGGAGGGAGATCTGATGCTGGCATCCTCCTGCCCATGTAACTCCCCCCTGCACACTCTTTTTCCTCTGTGTGTGCATGTGTGTGTCTGTGTGTGTGTCTCATGCATGTGAACCATCTGGGGGGCTTGCCCGTCCGTGCGCAAATCAATGGTCATGTATCGATGCTGCTTTTATGAGGCACTTAACAATAAAAAAGCAATAAGCTATGACATGGATAATGCGGTGGGGCATCACAGGCATTGCAAAGCAATTATAACAGCTCTGCTCCTCTCTGTGTGATTTACAGACACGCCTGCAGCCTTAAAAAGCTCTTTGATACCAACAACAGTTCCAGGAAGTGAAGGCAGGATTTATAGGAGTGTTTGCCTCGTTCATACCTCGTATCCATTTTCAGGGTTTTAACTGATATTGAGCTGAAGGGATCTCGTTAATAAACTTTGCTTCTCCCTGGAGCCTGAAGTGCCTCACACTGTGCCGATGGGTGTGTAGGTGTTTCTAAATTGTCACATATCACTCTTCACAGTCCATCACAGCAGATATGTGCAGCACTAATATTATAAAACCCAGCGGTTGCATGATTGCGTGTGGGTTGATAATATTGTTTGTGGATTTGCCCACAGCTTGCCAACCCGCTGATCATAATGCCGGATTATTCATGAAGTGAAACTGCAGAGAATCACTGTGAACTGAGTGTAATTATACGGCACCTCAAACCGGCCTTATGTGGGCGACTGAGATGCAAAACTCACACGACAGAAACAAAACTGTTTGATTAAAACTTTTGTTTCCGCGGTGTTTGTGAGGTCACTTCTTTTGATCTCAGCTCGCTGTCAATCTCAGCGTTGTTTGTCACATTTCCTTTCTGTGTGTGTAGGTGTTTTTCATGCACTTTATTTTATCTTAGTGATGAATTAACAAACTGATTTTACTTTTAAATATATACTGTGGACTCTTACATAACCTCAGATTTTGTACAAATGTAGCCAGCATGGTTGTGGTCAGGTATTTCACAATATGACAACAAAATCTGATTTTCATGAGAATAATGAGAGCTTGAGTTTCTGCAGAGTTTCATCAGAGCAGAATCATTCTGATCCACAGAGACAGTTAAATAGAAATCATTGTGACACAAAGGGAATCATTTTGAGGCTCCCAAGCACAATATTTTAAAGAAAGTTACTGACTATAGTTCTTCAAATCAGTACCACATATACTTACTGGGAGTGTCTGTTCCATAAGCAGTATTTTTGAGGTTTAATGCACACACAGTATTTGTATCGAAGCACCAGTGTTTGGTAAGTTTGATAACGTTGCTTTTAAAAGTAACTTGTTACGTTGCTGCGTTACCTCCTGAGAAAAGTAACGTGATAGATTACTTTTGCAAAAATTAAACCCCCTTTGTGACTCGTATATCATCAGGACGGCGTGTAGCCTGCTGTTCGTCTACCTTTGAATGTATCCACTCTACCGTCATTGCAGAGCCTCGTTTATGGCCCATAATCTGTAAGTCTGCAGTCTGATAACAGGACTGACGGACGCAGTATAACCTTTACAGCTCTTTATTATGCTAACAGTCTGACAGTGAACTGGGCAGAGGCATGCAGTATTAGGGACAGCTGTTTCCATGACAACAATACAACACAGGCTCTTAGTCCCACCAGTGTTGTGGAGCTGTGTTTAGCTGTTTGTGTGGCAACAAAATGAAAAGAGAAATACGGGAATTTATTTTCCAAAAACGGATTACTTGAATTGCAGAAGTAATGTGTTATGTTACTTAATAAAAAGGTAATCCGTGTATTTTAACGGATTACTGTGTAACGCGTTACTCCCAACAATAAGAAGCACACACAGATACAGTATAAATTTGCTGTCTATGTTGTTGGAGTTGTACTGAAGATGTAGTGTCTTTCTTCATGAGTGGAAATGCATAAACTCTGGCAGTAGCTCAAGCACGTGTCCCAGGAGGAAGAGTGATTTATGATGATGAGGTAGTGTACTCAGGGCTCTGTTAATTGATATTAGCGATCAGAATGTGATCGGCTGGCTTTTAGGAAGCTCTTCATTCGAACTTCTCCACAAGTCTTGCAAAGATTAAAAGTTCTTCCTAATCTTTCACTCGTTAAAGCCAGCTGTGAAATGTTCTGCACACTGTGTCACAGGTTCTGTGTTGCAGATAATGTATTTATTATTTATGCATGCTGTCTACGATACGATACGATACTAATGATACGATACTGTACAGTATGGTACGAGACCATATGATACAGTACGATGCCATACAATACCAACGATATGATACGATACAATATGATACGCCATGATACGATACCAACGATACGATACAATATGATACGCCATGACACGATACGATACCAACAATACGATACGATACGATACATTACGAGATGATAACAACTTAACGATACGATACGATACAATAAGATACAATAAGAGACAATAAGATACGACACTTACGATACGATATGATACAACATGATACGATACCATACCAATGATACAATACGATACAATATGATAAGATATGATACAATACAATATGAGATGATAACGATACGATACGATACAATATGATAAGATATGATACAATACAATATGAGATGATAACGATACGATACGATACAATATGATAAGATATGATACAATACAATATGAGATGATAACGATACAATACGATACAATACGATATAATCAATCAAATAAAATAACATTTTATTTGTATCGCACCAAATCACACAGGCAGAAACCTCGAGCAGAACCAGGCTCATGTTGAACAGCCATGCGCCTCGACTGGATGGGCCCAAAAATGGGATGGAGGGAGAATCAGGATAGAGATAGTCAGACAGAGCAACAACAACAACAACATATGTTCTTGTTACATCAACAACAACAATAACATATGTTCTTGTTAAATCAACAACAACATATATAGATATACTTTATCGTCCCTATAAATAAATTTGTAGGACTTGAATTCTGCCCACATTTAGCTGCCTAATGCATCTATGGCTCTTTTGCTGGCTTGAAGTGAGTTTATCTGTTATTCTGTAAAATGCTTCAGTGATTTGCCTTAAATGTTAGTAAAGAAAAGACAACTAAATATATTTAGGCACCCTTTAGTAAACTGACAGACACATTTGTTCTTCAGAACCTGAAATGTCTGTGTCTTTGTTATCGCTGAATCCAAGAGCAACCAATCTGTCATAATCTAATCTGAGAGTCCTTCACACAATCTGAGCTCCCTCATCAGGGGGGCGCTGCCTGATTACTGCTTTTATGTGCATATCATCCTCAATCAAACCTCTCATATGCAAGCTCTTTATTTAATTGAATTTACTGTGATGATGATGATTGTGATTAAAGCAGTCGGAATAATTCTCAAATTTACATTAGGCTGAAGAAAATATACAAATGACTACATAACCCTTTGATGGGTCAAAATGAATCATTTGGCGTCGCTAAGTTTAGGATATTTTCCATTTTTCCTAAAGTGCTTTTACTCCCTCTCAGGACGAGTGTCACATCTACTCTGGAAAAAACCATTGCGAGTCCTCTCTCCACCAGACTCCATTAGACAGTATTTCCAACAGATGGCACGTCAGTGCTTGGTATGCTTTATAGATCATCCTGATCCCAGACCTCAGCTGCGCGATAATTAAATGTAACGTTACATTTGGCTTCAGCATCCAATCCCCTGAACACGTATATCGGTCTCTCTGTCTTCCCCTCTTCTTCACACGTGTGTTTTAACCAGAATGGTTTGTACAATGTGATCTTGTTTCCAAACACTATCTGTGACGTATTGTGTGTTGTATTGTGCGTCTGTGCAGGTGTGACGCTTGTGGATGAACCGTTGACGTCACTCAGCCTCTTCTCTCGCAGCGTGTGACCACACCTCCTCATCGTTCTCTCCTTCCCTCCTGCGCTGACTCTATCAGTCCTCTATCGCCCTCCTTACTCTCTCTCTCTCTCTATCTCTTTTTCACATTTGTTCTGCCTCTTTCTTCTCCTTAATAATGTGTGTATCTCTGACACAGCTTCCCTGATCTTTTTAACACTTCACACTTCTCACGCACCTTCCTTTGTGTTATCTAACACCTTTAGCCTTCACCGATGTGGTGCTTAAAAATAAAGGACAGGAGCCGTGTGCTTAAAGGTCAGAAGTAGTCATGTAACCTGTATGTTCTGTGTGTTTTGTTCACGGAACAAAAGTCTTCTGTGGACATAAAACTTTGTCTAAACTCTTCTTTAACTACAGCAGCATGCATTTAGACTGGGGTCCGAAGACTCAAGGTGGCATCATGTTAGTAAAGTAAATTTGGCATCTTGTACTGTTATCTGTTTGCTACACTGAAAAAATGAACTTAAAAATGTGAAGTAACTGATCAAAGTGAATATTTGAGGTTGAGTTAATGCAAACAAGTCATGAAGTCAAGTCTTTTTTTTTAACTCCATGCAAACTGATTTCTGAAGGTGGAGGAATCTAAATATTTCAAGTTGTCCTTCATGAAGAAATTACGATTGCAGCTCCATGTGGGATTTGAAAGCACTTATCTTTTTGCTCTCCCTGCAAATATTCAAATATTCTGATGCCTTTTATTTATAGTTTATTTGAAGAAAAGGGACCATGTACGTTTCTCAACATTCAAACAAAATGTAAACGCACCCGAGTTATCCGAAAGTCTAGTTTCACCCAGGTTTTTATTGGCATCCTAAAACAACAAAAACTATTCAAGGCACAACAGTTAGAAATATTTTAACATTTATCCTTTCTAATGTGATTTTGTGGCAACAAACTAACCAGATAACTTTAAATAAGTAATTTGTTATGAATTGCTCCCCTGCTCATATCCCTCCTCTGGCTCCCAGTCGCCGCCCGCATCAAATTCAAACCCTGTTGCTCGCTTACAAAACAACAACAAAAACGTCTCCTGCCTACCTGAACACCCTCATCCAGGTCTACACTCCGTCCCGCCCACTACGCTCTACCAATGAAAGGCGCCTGGTACTCCCATCACAACAGGGCCCTAAGTCTCTAACTAGCCTCTTCTCCTCTGTAGTCCCCCGGTGGTGGAACAAGCTACCAAACTCCATTCGGTCCGCAGAGTCCCTTTCACCTTTAAGAAGAAGCTACAGACCCGGCTCTTTATGAACACCTCTGACCTTAATGATGTTGATGCTGTTGATGATGATGATTTTAAGGATGTAGTTTATGCTGACTAGGATTTTCATGATGATGATGATGATGACTATAATGACCTTGCTGATGATGATTATTATTATTATTTAAAAAACAAACAAAAAGCTGTTTGTTGGCTCTTACTGACTTCGTTCCCTCTGCTGTGTTTCTTGTGTTGTATTAACTCTCAGATGTACGTCGCTTTGGACAAAAGAGTCTAAATTAAATTGTAACATTGTATTGCAACAAATTGGGGCTAATTTTTTCAGTCTGGTGCTTTTAATCCAACAAATATCTAAATAAATAAATAATTGAATCAATAGTTTTTTTTCTGCTATCCACGTGCCAGTATCAAAATTAAACAATAGTTTCAACAAATAAAATAAAATAAAACTCGAGTTTGAATAAATTAACTAATCATTTTCATCTGTTGGAGTTTCAGTGTCCTCCATTATATTGATTATCTTAGATAACTGTTACTGATTAATAATAGGATTAATAGGGCACGCAGAGGGTCAAGCTGTATCAAAAACAAACTTCTTCTAATAATAATAAGACATTTTATTTATATAACGCTTTTCATGATACTCAAAGGCACATGTTATTTTGCTTTAAATACGACCTGTGATTATGGAAACTGTGTCCAAACCTAAAAGGTGTTTAACCTGAGTTCATAGGCTTATATCCCAGCAGCATTAGCCCTCCCCATCCCACTCCAGGTGTTCTGTGCTTAAGGAGTAAAGAAGCCAATTCCTCCAGCCCTCCCTTCACTCTCCACCCCCACTCCTCCTCTCCTCCTGCTCGGTGTGTGCAGGAGCTGCTTCTCCCAGAGAGGATTTGCTGCTCGTCTCTCGCTCTACAGTAAGAAAGGAGTCTCTCTCTCTCTCTCTCTCCACCCCCCCACCCCACCCACTGTTTCCTTGTTTTGAGGGAGAGAGAGAGAGCGAGAGATGCAGGCTCCCAGAGGCAGACTGCTCATCCCTCAATAACTCCAGCTGGCTCCCTGCGGTGCTGAGCCCTGTCCTCCACCACTCAATTACTCCCCTTCGTAAAGACGTGCAGATGGGCTGGGATGCAAACGTGCACGTAAGACTCTCCCACACACACTTAGGCAGACCTGTGCATGTATCCAAGCCAATTTACACACATATTAGAGGGCGCGCACAGTGACAGAAGCACACGCACATCCTAATCAACAGCAAAGCTCTCTTCACAGGTTGTTCTGTGTCCTTCCTCTTACAGGCTCACAAACCTCCTCTCCTCTTCCTTATTTAGGATTTGGCGCTAAAATCTGTATCATTCCTCTCTCTCTCTCTCTCTCTCTCTCTCTCTCTCTGTGTCTCTCTCAGCAGCAGATTTCTCCCCGTCTTTCCCCCTCGCTCACTGTGCATCCACAGGCGGTTAATGTGAACACAGATTGGCTCACCTGCCTTCCTGCCTCTGTACAGAGTCTGACAATGACTCACTCTCACGCACATCAAAATAAATGTGTCAATAAAAGCCATTAAGTTAAATACAGATGCATGTAAACGATTTCTCTCACACACACAAGCAGGTGAATGCAGGGGCAGTCCCAGAGCTAATGGTACCTTCCCAGGTTTAAATGGGACGTCTTGTATTTGCATGGCATTTGATTGCTTTCGTCTGCATGTATTGGAAATAGTTCTGCTCAGGCTGAATCACTGGATTTATTGTATTAAAATATTCAACAAAAAGTTTTACATTTCTCATATTATGCATTTAAATGGCACTAAATATGGTTCAGAACTGCTCATAAGTACGGAAGCCCTAGGTGGACATGCATCCTTACATATTTACTCAGTTTTCCGTTACTGTTGTTTTCTGGAGATTTCCATTTATTTATCTTGAGATGACAAAGCAGGTCTTCTTGTGATGACGGGATAATTTTCTGTCGATGTAGAAGACAGACCAACAGGCTGCTCGCTGTGATGTTACAGAGCAGGACATGCAGCCATCGCCCACACTGATGAGTCAGTTAGGGGGCTTCCACATTAGCTAGAGTACACTTGACCCCAAAGTCCAGTTCGTTTGATATGTGTGAACACCGTGTGTACCGTACTCGAGCCCGGTTCGTTGATCCGTGCCCGAGTCCACTTGAAAGGTGGTCTCGAGTACGGTTCATGTGTCCGCGTATGCGCACAGCACCGCCGATCTCATCCTCTGAGATGCACAGCCACGGCTGATGCCGTAAGAATGTAGGTGAGAGGGTGGCTCTTGAGATTTTCTCCAACGTTTGAATAATAGTCGGTATAGTGTGAAGGTCGGCTCCACTGTTTGGGCTCGGGATCATGTGATTCACACACTTTTCGACACTGGAACGACAACATAAGCAGTGTCGCTTAGCTGATGATACTCTTCTTCTTCTCCTTGTTACTGAGGTGCATTACTGCCACCTTCTGCTTTGGAGTCCTACTGCAAGTGTGCTCGGGTACGGAACGAAATTACTTATGTGAAAGGGAGAGGAGGCAACCGTACTTAGGCACGGTACGAAGCAATCGTACCTAATGTGAAACCCCCCCCAGCCTTTAAGCCTGTTTCTATATATAACCAGAAATGACTCGTTATCACGGAAAACAAATAAAATGTATGGATGCATGTCCTCTAAGGGCTTCTGTACAGAAGCAATACTCGTTATCATCAGACGCTCTCTGTCTGGACTGGATTTCATGCGCCCAATTACCACTTTCAAATGAGGGAACATTTAGTGATGCTCTTGATTTTAGGATATTTTGCAGTTAGATTCCCATGATTTGCTACATTTTTAAATATGCAGTATAAAAACTCTCCTTTATAATATCTGGGGTCAAAAATCTTTTTCATCATCCTGTAGTTTCTCAGCTTTTTGTCTCTTCTTTTAACATTTTCCAAGCTGCCTCTGCAAAAGATTTATTTTCTCTGTTACATGATGAACTTCTTATTTACTTACTTAACATCCATATCCCTGCCTGTATACGTACAGTAAGCGTTTCTCAACAGTTGTAAGTCATCTCTGGCACAGACAACTGTTGGATGTTGTCATTCAGAATCTGGCGGTGCTGCTCCGATGCACGCTGAGGTCTCCTCTCAGACCGTCTTCGCTACAACGCCACCATCTGCTCTGCAGCCGGAGACGCAGTCAGACACACAAACATGACTGCACAGGGCTCCGAAGGACTGTTCATTACCTTACGTCTGCTCTGACTGAGAGCTTGTGTGTTACAGAGAGATGTTCACCTCATCTGATCTCAACTTACTGTGTTGTTGTGCATTAGATGTATTTGTGTGTTAGAGAAAAGTTAAAGGTTGTTTGTTCGGCCTTTTCTCAAATGTGCTGCTGAAATCAACAAAACACATCTCACACACACTCTGCATCTTCTCTCCTTCTACACACTCTCACACACACTCTGCATCTTCTCTCCTTCTGCACATTCTCACACACACTCTGCGTCTTCTCTCCTTCTACACACTCTCACACACACTCCTCATCTTCTCTCCTTCTGCACACTCTCACACACACTCTGCATCTTCTCTCCTTCTGCACACTCTCACACACAGAGCATCAAGGGAAGCACACATGGTCTCTCACCTGGTCTGCGGCGCTCACACTCGCACGTCGCGCGTCACTCAAAGAATACTGAACACAATGGCAGCTTAGTGTCACACACAGAGCGACGGTAAACTGTGTGTTACATTAAATCTGCTTAATAATGAGCCTCCTGCTGAGACGATCCCTCACTGAAAGCTGTTTATATCAACAGCACATCCTCCTGGTGATTTGATTTTTTACATTATTCAGGCCGCTTGTTCACTGATTCTCTCGGGTTCTCAGGTTATTTGTGGCGCTGGGTACCTCGGGTATATGCAAGAGATACACCATTTCAATGTGTTTGCTTTGTTTTTTATTGTATTATTGGTGAAATAGCATGAAACCAAAGAAAACACATAGAAGACGAGCTAGATAATGCACCGACATGCAGACCCTGACATGGAGCCGTTATGATGATCATGTGGTGGTGAGAAAGCAGTGGTCAGCGCTGTCGCCTCACAATCCCGGTTCGGACGTAGGAGGCCTTTCATGCGTGGGTTTCCTCCTGATTTTATCATTAATCATTCATCCGTTTTTGTTCGATTAAAGGCACCAGAAAGGTTGAGTCATTCGTAGCTCGCGTAGACGCTAAGGCCGAACTGAAATGAGACGGTCTGGTCTACGGAGGACTTCCTGTTTGCGTCACCAGCCTTTCCCGCCCTTACCCTTGCGTCAACAAAACATTTGTATCTCGAGCTATTTGATTGAGTTGAAACCAAAAACTTTTACATTTAAAGTGTGTTCCTCTGCCCTTTAAGAGTCCGCCATCTTGTTTGAATTGACGCCCAATGAATCTCAGGATACTTTGGGCCACGAAGGATGGATCAGTGTTTCCTGTTTGATTTTGTAGTTCTTGCACCCTATATGTCATGTCTTCCTTCCTTTGTTCCGTGTCCCGCCTTTTAGATTCTGTGCCCTGCCCTCATTGTGTTCACCTGTGTTGATGAGTCTCACCTGTCCCTGATTACCCTGTGTGTGTTTAGTCTCTGTGTTCCCACCCTTCTGTGCCAGTTCATTGAGTCTCTGTCCGTGACCTGTCGTTTTTCCTCCTGTGACCTTGTTCCTCGTGTTTCCTGTGTGGATTTTCTTCTTGGCTCTTTGTGTTTCTCCCTGGATTTTGTTACCTGGACTCTCACAGAGTAAGCCTTTATTTTTACCTTGTTTTGTATTTTGTTTTGTTTAAATATATCATTGTCTGCTTCTGGGTCCTCTCTACTTTTTGTTTCACCATAATCGTGACAGGTTGCTGTCAAAAGGTTGCGGCTGTGTGTTGATGGGGACAGAGTGGAATTGTCAATGGTTTCCAAATATGTAACATCTCAAGACTCCTTCCTGCTTTAACACAACACTCCACAGAAGTCAATACTCTGCTCACATCTCGCATTGACTACTGCAACTCCACTGCAGGCCTCCCCAACACACTTATCCACCTACTCCAACTCATCCTGACTCTGCAGCACGGATTATTACCCAATCACAGTCCACTGAACATGTCACCCCTCTGCTGATTCAACTACACTGGCTCCCTGTTTCACAACAGATTCACTTCCAAATTACTAACATTTAAAGCCCTTCATGTATCATATCCCCTTCTTACCTCACAGACCTCCGTCACACTCCCTCCTGTGTGTACGGTCCTCATGAGCGGGTCTACTGGCACTACCAGCCATCAGCCTCAGAATTCAGATCGCTCACTTTAACTGCATCCTACTGAACTTTAATCGCTTGTATGATTGTAAAGATGTCTTATTACTGGTGCTCTGCTGCTTCATGTTTGCTGTTATTATGTGAGGTGACCTTGAGTGTCATGAAAGGCGCCTTTAAAAAGAATGTATTATGATGACATCACAGCTCTCTGTACGTGCTCTCACTGGTCCTCGTGAGCAGGTGAAAAACCCACTCTGTCATATTCAGGCCTATTTTTAATGCAGACCAGCTGATTAAGGCCAAACCTATATTTAACATGTAGAAGAAGAGGACCGTGTATGTGTGTGTGTGTGTGTGTGTTAATGTGTGTGTGTTAATGTGTGTGTGTGATGCCCTGTCTGTCAGTCCTGACAGTCATAATTATCAGTCTGTCGTTAAAGTGACTCGGTGCGAGAGCCCTGCAGGCGTCTTTATTGCCGGCTTTAATCTGTGACCGCTTCTCGTCTCATTATTAATATGGTAATGGATCTCCTTGAACAGATTAAGGATGGAGTGGTCGGTGGTGACAGTGAGAGCTATTTTAGATTTTAGAATCAGAGAGGGATCAGAGGGTCTGATGCTGCTGCAGAGGGATTCATGTAGAGTTTCTGCTGGTGGTTTTAGTGATGTGTGAAAGTGCACTTCTCTTAGACCTGTTGATAAATTAAATCTGATGTCGACTTTCTGCTGAGAGTGTTTTCATGTGTTCTGGTGGAGTCGGGGTCTTCAGTCTAACAGCTTATTTACTGTCTGTACATGTCACGTCTGCTCGTCCAGCACGCAGCCAGGAAACAGCCAGTGAAACACCGGCCTCTCATCAGCCAATGCATCACAGCTGCTGCTGCTGCGCTCCACCAACACACCTTTCTTCTTTGTTTTTCTTTCATTTTTTATTCTCTTTTCTTTCTTTCTTTGTTTTCTTTCTGTCTCACTTTCTGTTTTCTTTCTTTTTCTGTCTTTCTTCTTTCCATTTCTCTTCATGTGTCTGTGTTTCTTTCTTTCCTTTCATACCTTTCCCTTTCTTTCTTTTGTGCTTTTCTTTTCTTGGTCTTTACATACATTTTTTCTCACTTTCGTCATTTCTTTCTTTCTTTCAGTTTTGTTTCTCTCTCACTTTCTTCACTTCTTTCTTTCAGTTTTGTTTCCTTCTTTCTTTCTTTTTTCTTTCCATCTGTTTGTCTTTCCGTGTATCTGTTTTCCTTTCTATTTTATCTCCTTTTGTTTCACTTTCTGTTTTCTTTGTTTACTTATTTTGTTTTTTCTTTCTGTCTTTTTCTCTTTTCTTCTTTGTTTCTTTCTAACAGTCTGCTTTTCGTTCTGTCTTTCCATACCTCTTTTCCCCCTATTTTGTGTATTTCTCTCTCACTTCATCAATCTTTCATCAGTCTTCCATGCCTTTCTTTTTTCTTTCTTTCCGTTTTCTTTCATTCTGTCTTTCTCTCTTCTCTTCTTTGTTTCTTTTTCTATCAGTCTGCATTTCTTTTTGGTCTTCTTTTCTTTCTTTCTGACTTCAGCTGGTTGCATGTTTTTCTTCTTTCCGTCTTTCCATATCTCTTTATTTCTATCTTCTGTATTTCTCTCTCACTTCCTGTTTGCTTCTCTCTTTCCTTTTCTCTCTCTCTGTCTCTTTCTTTCTTTCTTTCTTTCTTTCCTTGCATGCTTCTAGATATTTTTCTGTCTTTCTGATGCTTTCTTTTCTCCTATTTTCTTTTTTCTCTCAATCTGTCCGTTTGTCTGTTTTTCTTTTGTTCTTTTCCATTTTCTCTCTCTCTTTCTCTCTTTTATCCTTCCTGTCTTTCTTCCTGTAATACATCTCTCTCTATCCCTCTCTCTGTTTAATTCATAACAAAGCTGCAGACGGACGCGGTGTATCACATGACTGAATGACGTCCTGTCACATCCCATGATGCCCCTCAAACAAAGTCCTGTAGTGAAGTCCTCCCCGCGCGCCCAAGGACCTGCATGTCAGCACAAACTGTGCCGACAGTCATGAATAATGCACGAGGGGGGGTTAGGAGTCTTCCTGGGGGGGTTCACTCCCTCGAGCGAATAAATCCGTCAGGTGTCACGATGTGCGTGTTTATGTGAGCAGATTCTTCTGTGGGAGATTAGAGGCACTATCTTCTTCTTTATTTGCTTCTAAGCATCACTCATCAGGACACCGCTGCACTCTTCTTCCAGGTATCCAGTCGTCTTCTTCTCCATCCCTCTTTCTGTAAGGAATTAAATAAATCCCAAACCATCGTCTCTCCCCGTCTCAGCAGGAGGGATCACAGCGAGCAGAGTTTCATATAATCTCTAAAATCTGCAGCAAAATTTCAACACAACTTCTTCCTCTGGCTGTCTTTCCCTTTGTCTTTAGCAGAGCATGTCTAAACTACTTAAGTCCTTGACTCTCTCTCTCTCTCTCTCATACGCACACACACACACACACACACACACACACAGAGGCGTATCACCCCCCTAAGGTGAGAGAAATCTTGCTCCAACATATTACTGCACTTCATTAGATTTGTTCATTAAAGAAGGCTCACGAGTAATGACTTTCTGCACCATGTGACTGCAGAACAGATTACAGTATTGATAATTGCATTAGTTTTATGATGAATATGTAAAAAGTGGGAAAGGAGAGTGGGCGTGTTTAATATCGCAGAATTAATAACGTTTTATTTCGTCTCAGCCTCGATTCAGCGCCGTGTTTTACTGAAGGGATTATCAGCTGCGTCTCTGCTGGATGAATAATACTCAGCAGCAATGGAGGCAATAACAGAGACAGACAAACAGACAGGATTTACACTCCTACATATATGTTATATACTTTCATTATGTTACAGCTTTACTGCAGACGTTTTGAACACGTGTGATTTATTCCTTCATCTTCAGCCTGTTTTTGGTGTCCTTTTCTTTTAACGGCAGGATGCAAACTGAGCTGTGAAAGCAACAAATATGTATCTAGGATACAGAGAAAATGTTTCTCTTTTTATTGTGACAGCTGTTACAGAAACGATTGTAAGCTGGTTTCCATGATTACAGTTTTCTCTGTGATAAAATGTCCTAGCTATAACCCAACAGCTCCCAACTGTATCACTAGGACTCAGGTGTCTCAGCCTAAATATGGACGAGTAGTTTTTTATTACAATGCTTTTGTCCAAAGCGATATACTAAGATTTAATACAACACAAGCAACGATCGAGACCGGAGGGAACGAAGGCAGTGAGAGCCAACAAACAGCTTCAGTTGGATCGGACACTGGTGCCGACAGGCAGAGCTCAGGGTGTAAGGACATCATCAACAGCATCCTCAGTATCATCATCATCATCATCAGTAGCATCGATTTCATTATCTCATTAAGAGTGGAGCTGGGTCTGTAGCTTCTTCTTAAAGGTGAAAGGGACTCTGCGGACCGAATGGAGTTTGGTAGCTCGTTCCACCACCGGAGGACTACAGAGGAGAAGAGTCTAGTTAGAGACTTAGGGCCCTGTTGTGATGGGAGTACCAGGCGCCTTTCATTGGCAGAGCGTAGTGGGCGGGACGGAGTGTAGACCTGGATGAGGGCGTTCAGGTAGGCAGGAGACGTTTTTGTTGCTGTTTTGTAAGCGAGCGACAGGGTTTGAATTTGATGCGAGCGGCGACTGGGAGCCAGAGGAGGGACATGAGTGGAGTGGAGTGACGTGCTGTTTTGGGTTGATTGAAGACCAGTTGCGCTGCTGCATTCTGGATCATCTGCAGAGGTTTGTGCATGCAGGAAGGCCTGCCAGGAGGGAGTTGCAGTTATCAATGTGTGATATCACGAGAGCCTGTACCAGCAGTTGGGTTGGTAGGGTCTGATCTTCCTGATGTTGTACAGGGCAAATCGACATGACCGAGCAACCGAGGCCACGTGGACCTTAAAGGTTAGCTGGTCGTCCTGACGCCCAGGTTCGGGGCAGACTTAGTGGGTATGAGTTCAGTTGGTCCAAGCTGGATATTGACCTGTGGTTGCATCGGGAGACTTATATTAAGGGACTTAAGTTTGGCATCACACTGAGATTTCTCTCATTTCAGTACAAAGGTGCATGCATGAATTATCTTTGTCATTTTCATTCAGATTCAGTGAACCTTTTTTTCTGCAGTTTCTGCAATCATTCTTTTTCTGTGAAGGTGAAATGTATGAAGGTATTCTCCACAGGCTTTTGATGCTCCATAGCAAAGTTTCAGGAGCAGCACCACACAGCAACCATGTGCCTCTTCCGGCATTCAAACCCACCCCTCTCCTCCTCTCCTCTCACATTCTGCACCTCTCCGTCCCACTCCTGCTCTTTTTCTTTTTCTTTCTGTCCTCTGTCCGTCCGTAGAACCTGACGGGGTTCGTCCTGCCCGGGTGCTCCAGCGGATCCCCAGTGAAGCTTCTCCAAAAAGACGACTGCGAGAAGTTTGACACGTCCAAGCATCATTATCATCAATCTCGACGAAGAAGACTATGTTATATGATAAGAAAAAAAATTCTGAGACATTTCAGTGCATCTTACATGAACTAAATCACAGTAGAGCAGAGACCTGGAACTTTCTGTCTCTCTTTACTTTCTTTAAGCATTTCTACACCTTCATCATACTCAAGCTACATGAGAACCAGGGATGTTACAGTATGCAGTCAGCACTTTGACACCTCTAAAGAGCCCCGTTATTCCTCTTTTCTGCTGCAGCTTTGATGTTCATTCATCTTTGAATGTTCACCTGTAGTTTATAAGCTAATTTGCGTACATGATAACTGCAAATGATACCCGAGAAGCTGCAGATGAAAGTCAAACCGTTTCGTCTTCCTGATGCATCTCAGTGCATGTAAACATAAACCTTAATAGACTCTGTGTTTCTTAACATTCACTCAGGTTCCATCAATATCACAACCCTGGGCCTGCACCCACAAGCTGTTTGCCTTTGTCTCCGCGACATGCCCCTACACACAGACACATGCAAATAGAGAATGTGAATAAGAAGATGACCGTGAGTCCACAGAGGCGATGAATGGAGGAGTGTGTTGGCAGACGCAGCAGTGGAGCCCTCTCGCTGTGTGATGGCAGGGAAAGCTGCGGCTGTGACAGACTGAGAAGGTGTTACTGCGGCTCCTCTGCAATTTCTGAGTCTATCACTCTGAGAGACAAAATATAACCCATCCATCTGGCCTTTATGGAGGATGATTCAATTTGTCCACTCGCCCGAAAAATACAGTTTAAAAGCTGCAGAAAAAGGAAGATGTGTGTGTCTTCTTAGAGTGACGGAGGACGGCGACGCTCTGATGTTGGGTGAAGTCGTCTTTAATCACAGCAGGATGTTTTTAATGTGCGTCAGGAACAAGCGAGTTTACAGCATGAAACCACATTTAGCAGAATGATCAGACTCATTACGGGACTCAATGACTTGTTAAGATGGACGATTTGTGTAGTGTGGCTTCACTCTAACCCACTACCACCCCCTCTGCTCCCTCAATACCCAGCAGTACATTAGCCAGAGAGCTACTATTACACAGCTCCAGCTCCAGAGAGCCGCTCTGGAGGGCTGAGTGTTACAGTAAGCCCCCACAGGTTTAATGGTGCAGACTTCTCCCACCACCTCGCCGGTCCACAGCCAGCTCTCTCCAGGAGCACCAAGGTCACATTAAAATGGAGGACGCAGCAGCCTCCGTGTGTGTTCCTGTTTGTGCATGTGCGACTACAAAGGCAGAGGAGAGTCATTAGCGGGGAAACAGCAAAAAGGGGGTGAGGTTTTCTCCCTCCAGCTCCCTCCTGTTCTCTCTCTAAACTCGATGTGTCTGAGAGCGAGGTCTCGCCATCCTCAAACACCAATGGAAGTGTCTAATCCCCCTCGGTAAAAGAAATTCCGATAGGACAAACTTCAGATCATTCTGCGTTGCGCGGAGTCAAGAGTGCCATATCGATCTGCTCTGTCTGTGATGAATCCACAATTAGAGGCATGGCAGGCCGCTGGGAGTCTGTCCTCTGTTTGATTGAGCCTGCCCTCTTTGCCTTCACAGCTACAGTATGTGGATGAAACATTAAGCAGAGTGTGTGATGAGTGTGTGTGTGTGTGTGTGTGTGTGTGTGAGACAGCTGTGGCAGGAGCTACGTCTTGCGTGACATCAGCAAAGAGATAAAGAAGAAGAAATGAAGATAGAGGCGATAGATTGCAGAGATGCTCGCTGACATTACAGACGAGGTCGAACAACAAAGAGAGAGAAGAGGAGACATTCCTGGTGGGTGATGTAGTGCCACAGCGAGAGCGGGGATTTGGGTGGTGGGTGCACATCTCTGGGGAACCAGCAAAAGACCAAGACACAGAGACGAAGATGAGAGGGGAAATAAGACAGTGAGAGAGAGAAAAGGTTTATTTTTGCTACAACACGAGGCTCTGTGCGAGTCCTGGTTGCAGGTTCACCCCTTAAGAATCAGGGTTGAGATGGTTGGGGGGGGTTCAGCCTGGAGGAATGTGCAGCAGTGCAGAGAGGGAGGACTTTGGGGGCAAGTGTGTGTGTGTTGGGGGGGGCATCCTGCCAACTGGGTCTGCAGCTTAATTAAGTGTAAAGCAGGCGAGCTGCGGGCTGCCCCGTCGCCTTGCATATCAACGACCTGAGCACTTTCTAAGCACCTTAGCAGACAAGCCCTCCTTTGTGAGCCGGGGGAGTCTATTGAGCCCTGAGCCCGAGGAGCTCCTCTCTCGTCTCTCCTCCGAGCGATGGGCATGTGCTGGAGAATTTGAATGGAGCCGTGGCCTAAATGAGAGCTGAAGCTGCTGCTTCTGTGTCAACATGCGGCAGAGAATCTTTGGCTTTACGTGTGTTTAATTAAGCTTTCTGCTTCAGGTTGTCAAATCATTAAAAAACTTCTTAATAGATTTCTAAATGTTATCCGGACAAAAATCAGATTCAACAATAATGTGAGTGTTTGCAGCCGCAGTTAATGACCCGCTCTTATCTCGGAGAAGGTCAGAGCAGCTTCTCTCGGCACACAAAGCCTTCTGTTCTGAAGCGCAGCAGTCCTCGTCAACTCTTCACCAGCAGCAACTCGACTTGACGCTGACCTCTAGTGGGCAGGGATGGAATTAATTACAGTTAAGCCTTTTATGATTAGGACGAATGTAAAGCTGATGGCCGAGGACTTAAGCTTGTGATTTAACCTCCACCATCTGGATATAAACGCTCCTGAATCATTTAATTTACACTGAAAACACACACGGTGCAATGAGCCTTTTTTTTGCAGAGAGCATCTGTGTCTCTGTTACTTGCATGTGTGTATTTGTATCTCAGTCTAGTGATGATTACGTGATGCACACACACACGGGCACGCACAGAGCAGCAGTGCAGAGGTCAGGCCTGATATATTCTGCAGAGAGCTCACCGTGATCTGTGATGAGAGCAGGCGGGATTATTAAATTTGGACCTGCTGGCTCCTTCAGGCCGGCCGGCTGGCTGACCTTGAGTTTCTGGCTGGCGGCGTCCACGATGACGGACCGGCTTTGTGGTGGTTGGCCAGTCAGCAGACTTATTGACTACATGCATGTCTGCAGGGAGGGCTGGCTGCCTGTTTCTGTACTTTTCACTGACTGGCTGACTGGGAGGCTGATTGATAAGCTGCTGATTTGCAGGTAGTTGATTGACTGGCCGGCTGGCTGGATGTCTCTGCTGTATATTTCATTAGGCCATCAATTCACTGGCAGCTCTGCTGTTACAGCCAACACACCTTCATCGCCCTGCAGAGAGCTGCACGTGTCCAGTGTGCAGATGGACGGTCAGGCTTTTGTTCAATTAGCTCTGATTTTATCACAAACTTATCTCTCATGGAAACCGCTCTGACAGTGGCTCTTTTACATGTGATGAAATCTGTGATGAAAACACTGACAGCATTTTTTAAACATGTTGAACTCATTTGTTCAGTGACAACGTGCAGTTTGAACCTTTTTCTAACCAACAAATCAAAAGGAAATAATTAACTAATGCGATAATTGATGAATGCAATGATTAGAGACATGTGACCTGAGACGTTAACCTGATCTAGTGTTTAATGAACGTGCCCAAAAGGTTTCATTGTTCGAGCTCTGAAACAATGAGCAGAATTTGCATCTGCATCATCATCAGTCTAAGTTTTTTTATGTTAATTAATTTATCTTTTACTTTGAAGTTGTGCGACGCTGCGATGAAGCTGTAGATAATAATGAAACAACACTTTAATGGGATACAGATGAATGAACAGCAGGCATTTGTGACAATCATCATATATTTACTTTGACAAACTTCGACACACATTACTCACCTGCTGAGCGTTGAGCTGCTTGGCCCTTCATATACACGACTTTGATTATGTTTGATTAACAGGTACAGTTTGCATGTACCAAAATTATGTTATGGAGTGTGATCTGTTAAATGATGTCGGAATATGCAGCATGTAGGCAAACTATCAGCTGCATTCAAGTAATAATCTGGAAGATTTTCATGTAAATAAATGTCTGTTAAGTCTCTATCACCGGATGAGGTAACACAACGGTGACTGAGCCTATGGCCCACTGATGAAAGCCTTTACATTTGCAGTATATAGTATTATCATGGACTGGGTGTCTGTGGCGACATTCACGGTAAAAATCACAAGCGGCGCCCAGTTAGTGACGCGTTTTCCATCAGCCAGTCGTGGTTGGTGAGGGACAAAGAAACAAGAACAAAGAAAAGATGGATGACTACAGATACAACTTCAACAAGAAGTGAAAACCCAAAGAAGAAGAAACAAACTCGACGCTCGGATGAAGCAAACAGTCTGAAAAGGAAAGCGACCGTCAGCCAGGAAAATCAAGAGTTACAACCAGAGCCAACCGTGGACGTCACACATGCAGCACTGTCTGGAAGTGTGCTCCTCCTACTGTTTTACCGTTTTGCGATCTTCGACCACTTTAAGACGAAAACAACATTGTAATGAAGAGTCCCTTCTCTGGCTCCAAATGACATCATCACTAGATGGCAGAGTCCGCCTCAGGGGCTTCAAATAAGTACGCTTAGAGGTGGTGGATGCGTCGTCCATCTTTTTATACAGTCCATGGTGCATGAGATCTCTGCTCAACTTCAATCAGTTTAAGACTGATTTTAGAAGATTTAATTTGTGTGACAGCATGTAGAGAGATGAACACATGCAAGGTGAGAAACTGTTTGCATATAGAAGAAGACCTTTATTCTAAATCATGTCAGCTGACCGTCTCAACAACCTGACGATGAAATAGAGACTCGATAGTTTGCATCAGACTTCAGTTTGTTTCAGAAACTGTGTCAGGTATCAGAGTGTCATCATAAGACAGCCTCCCGGTGGGGACAGCGGTGTCACAGCGACACACTCTGCGATGCTTCGCCCCATCAGTTCGGGCTGCTTATGAAAGGCAGATTTCTTTCTTAAGACGACATCAAAGCGAGCAGGCCCGCTCGCTTCCTTCCTCCTGCTCTCTGCGAGGCTGGAGACAGAAAACAAGAAAGAAAGCAAGGTTGGAGGAATAAGCGCAGCAAATTGGGTTTGCCATGGCTGGATGCGATGCCAAGACCGGACGCATTAAGTCAGAACTCAGGGATATATGCCAAAAGAAATTACCACAGCTTTCAGTGAGCATAATCCACCACTTCAGTGTGTGTTTCCTTTTCTTCAGCAGCCAGAGGAGCTCATGGCATCTTTATTTAACTTGTGCTGGGTACAGTATCAGCTGTCAAAGCACGAAGCATTCAGGGAGGCTTCTTACAACTCCTCAAAAAAGTTTCCCTCTGAAGGACTTATCACTTTTAATGCTGAGGTGAAATGTGCTTTGATTCTCCTTATCCAGTCTGGGATAAAACACACTCTGTCCCTGCTAGGACAACACACACCATCACCATTAGCTTTCCAACAATTTCATAAGAGGAAACTACCCTGTCATTAAAGCCTCTCTGTGTGCGCCAGGACCTGAAAGAACAACTGTAACACAAACATGCTGCTCTGAGATCTGTCTCTTCTTTGCAGCAGCAGAGCTTTTCATTCATAATTCCTGCTTGTGTGTGTGCACGAGTGTGTGTGTGTGTGTGTGTGTGTGGCCCACCAGCAGTTAGAGGGCAGCGTCTGCAGGGGGGCTGTGGATGAACACGCTTGTCTAAATCAGCACTGACAGCCTCGCTGCTCCTCTGTGAGTGTGAATACAAGCCGTGTGCAGACAGCAGAGATCAGCTTATAGCTGGAGACGGTGTTTGTTTTTCGATGTGTCCATTTCTGAGTGTCTCCCCTAAAAACATTTCTCTTAAACCTCTGGAGTCGTCACCGGGTATCTGCCCACCTCGGCTGTGAAAATGAAGCTTTTTAACACCATCATGCTCGATTAATTGTTACCCCAAATGGCCCAGAAGATTTGATATCCAATTATCACTTCAGCAATAAAAGGGTTTAAATCGCCGACACAGTTTCTTACTCTCGACTCAATTTTCTGTGTGAAATTGATTCTCATTTAAAGAGCTCCTCAGAGTACAGACAGTCGTGTTACCTTTTGACCTCTGCTTTTGTACTTAACACACTCAATCCTCAAGGTAAAGTCTTATACTCCTTTTAGCTGCACACACTTGTAACATTATTTTAATGTATTGCCTATTTATTTTAATCGGAGTTGCATGTGTCTTTTCTGAGGTGGCTAACAAGGGCAGTCGGCCCAAATGATTTCCATTACAGGCTGCAAATTCAGAAACAAGCAAATTCAACAAAAACACATGCAAAAGTCTGAAACACATGCAACCACAGGAAATGACTGAAACATGCTTGAAAAACTAAAAAAACATCAAACACGCTGCAAATCCAGCAGTCAACACACAACACACTTCCGTTGTGATGACTGGATCTGTGTTTTCTGTCTTTGCAGCGCGTTTGATGTCAATGCTTTTGTTTTGGCCTTTTGCGGCACCTTTTTTTTTTTCATTTGCAGTGTGTTTCTGTCGTTGATTTTGACTCAGACTTATAAAGACATTTGTGAGTCGCCATCTTAAATACATACAGACATCCACGTGATAAGATACAGCTCACATCCAAAATTAATTAGGTAACACATGAGATGATTTTTTAAGTATCGTACAAAAATATTGCACATAAAAAATCTACCCTGAGAAAAATCGATAACTAATAACCTAATATGATAAATACCAGTGTACCAAGATATGTATACAAAGTATATGTAGAAACATGTATAAAGAAATATAGAACTATATACATTATTTTTTGTGTGCAATATTTTTGTATGATATTTAAAAAATCCCTCTGACTCTGACGGCTCATACCATCTCAACAATTGTTGGCTTCTTTGCAAAACACAACAAAGCGCACAGGATGAGCTACATGATAGAGGATGCTGAAAATGCACCGTGTGCCCTCATTCAAGACGGGAAGTCCTCATTCCAAATGAGCAACGTGCCAGATGATGAAGGCTGTATCAGAGTGCATCCTCAGAAGTCTACCTGCTGCAGCTGAGACTGTTTTCAGCACAGACACTTCTGTTCACCATCTTTCATTCAAATCAGCCGAGAGAGAGATCGTAGAGGTACGTTTGTGTTTTATTTATTTAATTTTATTTATTTGAAAACCTTGTTGTGATTCCTTCAAGCTTACACTGCAGGTTTCTGTGTGTTCATGTACATCAGTAAGGCGTTGTTGTTTAGATACTGCTTTGTCATTTGAGGATGATGTTGTGGTGGTAAAATATTTTTTTATCAAGGTTCTGCCAAACAGAATGGCTCAAGATCATTTCAGACCTGAGAGTCCAGAAAAGGTCAAAATGCTGTTTGAGAAACATCTGAAACTCAATATCTGCACAAAATATAATATGTGCTCTCAGCACTTTGAGCTTAGAAATGACCACACAGGGGCGGCTGTGGCTCAGTGAGTCGGTCGTCTCTCAATCGAAAGGTTGGTGGTTCGATCCCTGACTGCAACAGTCACGTCGAGTGTTGGGTAAGACACTGAACACCAGATTGCTAGCCATCGGGTATGAATGCATAGATCCTGATTGGAAATTGGGCCTTTGCCATCAGTGTGTGAATGTGACTATGAATGAGTGAATGAGACGTGGTGTAAAAGCAGCTTGGAGTGGTCAGTCCATTTAGCATTCACACAGGTCGAACCAGTGAGTGGTTTCAGACTCACCTTATTTTTGAGGTGCTGTTTGAAGCCATCGTGTGTGCAGACAGGTTCTGGAGCTTCAGGACTTCCTGAAAAAAATCACACAAAAGAAACTAACATGTGAGTCCAACGCTTTTGATAATAAACAATTCTGACGGCTGGATTCACAAAGGATGGATATCGGCTGCTGATAGAAGCATGGATTGTGCATCACAAACTTTAATGTTCTAATTATCTTCCAGGACAAACATTTTCAGGTCACACAAAGGTGGACTTGTTGTTCAGATCAGTGAAAAGTCTGATACTGCTTATTAGAAACTCTCTGAAGAGGCTGGTGATTTCACTCTGACTGTTAGCGCTGGTGTTTTTTTGCCATGAGGTTCATGTGCACAAAAAGGGGTCATTTCTACCCTGAATGTCTGCATGACGGCTGATTTGAATGCTTGCAGACATAACAGGTGCACACAGACGCTGTTTGCTCGGCAGTGCACTTAATGGTCCTTTATGTTTGCTTAGAGAACAAGATGGTTTCTTTTGTATTTCGGCTCACATACAAAGCTAAATCAAGCAGCAACCTCCAATGCAGAAGAGCAAAAAACTGCAGTTCCATGAGTGTCCACTTGAGGCTCCAGAAAACATGAAATAACATTACAGCAGGTGGGAAAATGCCTGTTTTTACAGCAGAAATAAACGTTTTTACAGCCTGGTACAAAAAACGGTTTTGTTATAAATAGCTAACTTTACTGTTCAAGATAACTGTACTGTGAACTTTTTTATAAAGGTTTAATTATATTCAGCCTTAAATTATAGAGGCGCTTGCTTGAGTGACATGTGGATGCTGATGGCTGTCACATCAGACACACTGAAACTTCTCCTGTTTGTGATGTTGGAGCCTTTCGAGGATTTTTTAATGCAAAAATCGAACAAATAATCTGTCTCTCTCTTATGGAACGTTCTGGCCACGCAAAAAGTATGTGCACAAGCTTTTCAGTGAGTTAAATGTATTATTGTTTAGATATATTTTTAGCACTAAGTAGCAGGTATATTGCGCTCGCCATAACTGGCTTGTTTACTTATTCAGTGTTTATCAAACATTTATTTTAGGGATGCACTGATACCAATACCAGTATCGAGTATGGGGCGGTATCGGAGCTCAAGTACTCGTACTCAGTACTCGTAGAACTACAACGAGTACCGCACCCGAATACCACTTTACGGCTTGACGTTAGCCTCCCGTTAGTTAAGCTGGTAGGCGGAGAAGGAGCACTTTTCAGATAAAGGCTTAGCCCTCACAGACAACACTAACATGTCCACTCACGGCCAAACTGAAGCTAACAGAGTGTAACATAAACATTAAGGCAAACTAACTCACATTTTCATGGACGCACACACGATAAAAAGTCCGTCGGCGATCTCTGATGTCTCTGTAGTAAGTGAAGTAAAAAAGTCCGGGCACGTCTCCCACGCTGCCGTGTTTTTGGGGGGGTTCATCACGTGACCTTTTTTTTTTTACACTATATGTGGTATGATGTGTTATACTGAAATCCTCTGCATGTGTTATAGGTTACATGAAAGTAAAACGTGTGGCAGTGTCGTGTTTGTTTGTTTAGTAAAACAAAGTTGAGTGTTAAAATGTCAGCAGCAGTAAGTGCATAAGAGTCAGAAGTTGTTGGCTTTTCCCCGCAGAGATTACAGCTGACTGTTGTGATGAGGAGGCCGTTATATTTAAGTTTCCCAGTATGTGCCACCTGCGGCGAGTCCTTATGTCTTCTTTAGTCTGATTAATAAACACCTGCAGTCAGTCACAAACAGAATCCCCTCTGTGAGAAACACAGAGTTAAACTCACTCCTTCACAAGTTAATGGATCAGCCACAGACACAGACTGTTTAGCTTGGATAATCCTCTCTCCTTTCCAGCTCCACCCTCTCATCCAAATATCGTCACTTGGGATCCAGAAGACCAACATGGTGGCGCCCAAATCCTGCACTCGAGGCTTTATTTATGCAGTCGAGAAACCCATGGGTGACGTCACGTTGGCTACCTCCATTATATATGCAGTCTGTGAGCTAAATGTAGCAACTGAGCTCAGGTGTTAGTTTAGGCAGATTTGTACGAGTTGTTACAATTCAAACTTGGAAGAAGAACCTTAATTTACCAGATTCTCTGTCAGTACCAAACTTTAAACCATCCTGAGGTGGAAATGTGATCCTGGAGAAGTCCTGATGTTTAAAATGAGACACAAACAACCAAACAAATACTAATACTGATCCTCTCCCTCGTCGGTTCGGAATCGTCCTGTAGGCTATTAAAAACTGAAATGCAGTCTCCTTACTGAATAAACACACACCATCTGTCTGTGTTTACGTGCACACTCCGCTCTAATGCATAAACTATGTTTATACATTTTTATTTATTTCTCATGTCACTCCAGCATAAGATTTTTAAGAGACACAGCGGAGAAATGTTAAATCAGACAGGAGAGACAGGCGAATGGTCTCCCGTATCCACATGATCGTTGCTGTGGATACGGGGAGAGTGGGCGGTGTTTAAAGCGGCCCAGGACACGTGCGTTCATACTGCCAGACATATGTGCATGAATAAGTCCCAGACCACCTCCATTTGTGGCCTGAGTGATCGGATCTGAATACGTCTTCAATCCGTCCTGGGTGTGTTCACACCTGTAGTTAACCCTCAAATTCCACAGGATCCGTCTCCGGAGTCGATTGTGCCCATTCAACACAATGATCGTGATCCCACAGCACGGGCCGCAGTCCGTCTCCGGCGCGTCCCAGAAGTGTCTCTCTCTCCGCTCTGCTCTGCTAAAGCTACGCGCCGGGTCTATTTTTGACGGAGGCCGCTTCAAGCACACGTCAAGCTGAACCGATCAGATCGTTCATAACGGGAAGTCAGGCACAAATCCTGTGGGATCCAGGCGTGAGGCTGTCCACTTGTGATCCGATCACGAAAACCACATGTAGATACCAGGTGTGTTAAGGGTCAT
This sequence comes from Semicossyphus pulcher, assembly GCF_022749685.1. NCBI lineage: Eukaryota > Metazoa > Chordata > Actinopteri > Labriformes > Labridae > Semicossyphus > Semicossyphus pulcher. The sequence goes on along the minus strand of NW_027211759.1, from coordinate 27,836,729 downwards.
AGTCATTACTTTTAGTCAAAACATTTTCTCTCTTTAAACTAATTCATTAGCCTAACACAGGTGTCTGAGAGTGGTGTCAAGGTGACAGGTTGTACCAAGTGTTTGAATCTGTAAAGCAACATTTCACTCTCTGAACACTTTTACTTGTGTAATATCCTGATTCCTGACCTTGGATAATCTAACTGAGATTCTCCAACCGATTCTCTCACCTAATCTGCAGCCACAGGGCGCCTATCCAGCTCCCGTTACCACAGTGCATTGAGTTAAATAAATAGTGTGTCCATCTCTTCTTCTTTTCTGACCCATTGTGCGTGGATGGCGTCATGTTGTTGGGAGATCGTCATCAAATGTTAACACAGGCTGAAATTCTGTGCATGGATGCTACTTTGTGCTAATTATCTTATGTGTAGAAAAAGGGAACTGTCAGGAGATATTTGCTGCATTTGGCAAAAAAAAAAATGTGATTAGAATCAAATACCCCAACTTTAATTGTACAATGAACAATTTCTGGATGTCATGACAGGATTCATCCTCTGGGGTCCATGAGTGTGCAAAATGTCATAACAATCCAGTCAATGGCTGTTGAGATATTTCAGTCTGGGTCAAAGGGGTAAACAGACAATCTCACTCTTAGTATCTTGGTAGCTACTTAGTGATGGTCTTTGAATGACCCGTGTAGTTATATCTCATATTACAGGGTCACTCATGTGGAGTTCTCTGATCCTGAGCTGTAACAGATTTTTCACTTACAAATGAATTATAACCAAAAGCCTGAAAGCAAACAGGAATCACAGCCGTGTTTTCTCATACGATCCAAAATTAAACCCTCTCCGACTTTCTGTCACAGCCGGGAGAGGTTAGCCGGTGCGTGTGTGTTTGTGTGTGACAGCGTATTGTGAAAGGATGATGTGTGTTTTCTGTACAAGTTCACGCTCTGTGATTTCAGAACAGTCTTTGGGGCTTTGGTGTCCTCATCCGCAGATCCCACAGCTGAACCTAATACAGGGGAGCGATGTACGGAGGGCAGGGAACAGAGCGTGAAGGAGCAAAGAGGGGTGGAGGAGAGCAGGACGGATGAAAAGGAGAGTTCGAGTGGAGCAGAATAAAGAAAGCAAGAAAGAAGAAAAGTGAAAGGACGAGAGAAGAATACAGAATCGCCTGTGTGCAGCATGGTGGAGGAGTACATGAACGGGACGGTGAAGAACAGCTGGGACGAAAATGCAAAATAAAGGAGATCTAGGCAGAGCAACGCAGAGATCAGATCAGCAGTATCCTAGGATTCCGCAGCCACAGCTAATGATAGGCTGAGACATGCTTCAGACAGGGTTCAGAGGTCACAAGGCGACCCTGGCTTTCATCATCCAGCATATTGGCTTTGGCCGTACAGTCTATGTGAAATGTCAAAGGGGGCCGAAGCTGGCTGGAGGAAAAATCGATGCACGTTGGAAACACTGCTCTGCTGCTGCGCTTTGTTTTCACACACACACACACACACACACACACACACACACACACACACACACACACACAGAAAAGCCTGACGCCGACCTGTTTTGACATTTTACCTGAAATAAATGGTCTGAGCTGTTCTTTCAGGAGGCTTCTGCTTTAATTTGCTGTATGACTTTCCTGTAATGAAACACTGCAGGAGCTGCAGGGGGGGGATTTCCTCCAGCGTGTGTAGTGAACATTAACAGATTTAAGTCCGCCCCTCTGTACAGCTTCATGCTGAATTGTATGTTTTATATTGAACGTTTAATGTTGTCGAGCCGTTATTGTAACAGTGTGTTGTGCTGCAGTTTTTTCTCCTCAGTGATTGAATCAGACAGCAGCATTAAGAGACCCATAAAGAGTCTGCAGAATTACTAAAATGTTCAATTCCCTGCTGGCTGCCGCGCACACGGGCACTTTTCAGCCAAATAACATTGATTTAGTTAAGTGAGTGAATTCACTGTACTGTAGAATAAACTGGGCTGTGCTTTTACTTCTGCAGCTGTCGAATACAAGTTGAGCAACATGAAGTGAGAATGTAGCTGACACGGTTTTATTTGTGATGGTGCTGCTGACGGCCTCTCCTGTGTGTTTAATCTGTTCATAAGAGAAGTTATTACAGAACCTGTCAAACTGTTAGAACTTTAAACATAAGGTTAGAAGAAACGTAATCTTTCTGACCTTGTTGTTTACTACTACGACAAAGCGACTTATAAACAAAAGCATCACAACTTAGCAGGGCGTATAACGACCTGGGCTAGTATTATTATGGACTGGGTGTCTGTGGCGACTTTCATGCAAAGAATCACAGTTAGTGACGCATTTTCCATCAGCCAGCAGTGGTTGGTCTGCCAGAGAGGGTAGGCGGAGCTAAGCGGCTGCTTCTCCACTCTCTGCAAGTGTTGCGAGTAAACAGTAATCTACTATGGCTGAACAAACAAAGAAAAGATTGATGACTACAGATACAACCTCAACAATAAGTGAAAATACAAAGAAAAAGAAACTCAACGCTCAGATAAAGCAAACAGTCTGAAAAGGAAAGCGACCGTCAGCCGGGAAAATCAAGACTTACAACCATGACAAAGTGAGACAACTGTGGAAGTCGGGCTAAATTGGGAAGCGTCCTCCCAAACTTACCGTTTCCCGCCATTATGCCTCAATCCCACAGTATCCGTGTCCGGTACATTCCGTCTGTGCAGCAGTTTTGGTCCATCAGAGGGCGCAAGCCCTCGTCCACAGGAAGCGTGTCTGATCCGCAGCGCAGCGGAGTGCTGAAATCACGCAATAACATCAATGTTTAAACATTGAGTCTGTACCGGTCTGTACATGGTGTTTTATTTTGAAATGACTGGATGCTGTATGCTGTTTTCGTGTCTGACTTCCTGTTTGGAACAATCTGCCCTGTTCAGCTTGACGCGTGTTTGAAGCGGCTTCCGTCAAAAATAGACCCGGCACGTATCTTTAGCGGAGCAGAGCGAAGAGACGCTTCTGGGATGCGCTGGAGACGGACTGTGGCGCGTGCTGTGGAATCACAAGCATTGACATGAATGGGCACGATCGATTCCGGAGGTCGCGGCGCACACGAAACGCGCTGGAGACATCATTTGCTAGCCCTGTTAGCACACATTGTTGCGATGATACCAGAGTGGAGAAGATTAGCCTGCTAATAAGATATCCTGACTATGACTATGACTCCTTAGTAAATGCCTCAGGATACAAGTGTGCATGTAAACACACTCGCCATTCACTTACCTTTTGGGTCCACATGTCCAGGATGCACCAGCAGCTGCAGAAGCCTGTCAGGCAGCAGTGTGGTTGTATTCCTCACCTCTGCCTTCTGCTGTCCGTCTGTCTCTGAGGCCCGACGATGGAGGGACGGAGGATTTAACAGGACGGGCTCTCTGACTCTTTGCCTGTTGTAGAGATGATTTCACCATCTGGCTGCTGGGCCCGCTGAATGAAATAATGACCCGGAGTGTAGTCGATGGAGGAGGGGGGTGAGGGGGCAGCAGAGGTGGTGATGGGTGGGTGGAGGTGTGGACAGGATGGACTTTTCTCTTTCTAAGGCCCCTGATTCCCTCGTGTAATGTGGACACAATTAGGAAAAGAGAGAGCGTCGTGGAGCAGCCTCATCAAAGAAGTGAGAGTGACTCCTGCCTTCTTCACCGAGCAACGCTCTTTTTTCTTTACATCTATCCTTCACCCTTCTTCTGTCCCTTCTCTCACTCAGGCCTTTAACTTTTACCTGCCTCTTCTTTGTCTTTCTCCTTCACCCTCCCGACAGCCGCCTCAAATCCTCTGTATTCATTTCTTTCATCTGCTTCGGCTCTGACTCCCATAAATATTCATCCCCCAGTGTTTATTTTAATAATGTGATTCTGATATGCATGTCCACATTCACACGCTCATCTTTCACGTCCATTTACATCTTCAGCAGCTGTTTCTCTGCACCCTCCATGTTTTCTACGTGCTTCCTGATTCTGAATTCAAATGTTTTACTGTGCAGAGGTCGTCCACCCAGAGGTCTCTGTCCCTCTGCTCCTGGATCTGCATCGCTGCTGCTTTTAAACAGGTGGAGACATCTTTACATATTCCCAGTGGGACGCGTGTGTGTGACAATAGCCATGATGCATTTACAGGCACACACCTGAGCGCACTGGTTCTTGACGTAAATGTAAAAGAAAGAGTAAGTGACCGAAGCTGCAGAGTAGGTATGCAGGTTGTAAATACGCCAAAATCAACACTGTTTCATATCTTACAAGTACCTGCTTTTAAATTCCTGCACAGGTGAACCAAAGAGTACTGATTCCTTTTGCCTCTCTGCTGTGTTCCCCCTCTCTCCCCGTTGCCACTGTATCACTCTCCCTTCCTCCGTCTCCTTGACCGCTTCATGGGCTGTGACACCGTGACAGAGAGCCATTTGAGGAGGCTCCTCTGCAGCCTGAAGTGAACAGTGAGGGTCTGTTTCTGTCTGTGCTCTGGTAGCACTCACAGTTCCCCTCTTCACGTCTCTTTTCTCTCCTGTGATAGAGAGATAAGTGTTGGAGACACCACACACCTTTATAACCCACACACCTACCTGCTCTTTTATTTAGCAGACTCAACGCAGAACACATCTCTGTTCATATTTGTGCAGCAGGAGCTCATGTTAATAAAATGAAGCATCTAAACTCTGCTTGCATGAATCGGGAAGTTGTTTTCACTGCACAAATGTGCGCCGCATATTGATTTCAGTGCTGACGATAACCCTGGAACAATAACGTAATGAAACAGCAGACAGCCTTTTAGCCTTGAAGAAAACGATTCTGTTTCACCTCCATTGTTTCCACACAGGATTATTTAGCTGTAAAATAAAAAGAGGCCAACCGCAGAGCTCGGCTGAGCTGAGCCCAAGTCTATAATTACCCCCGAGACGCCGGGGGAGAGGAGGGAGAGGTGGTCATTTAGATGGGATGTTAATTGTAATTACCGTTCTGGTGGGATGTCGCCATGGCAACCTCAGCCACCTTTGGTCTCGGTCTGACCGTGGAGACAGTGTGTGTGTGTATCTGTGAGTGTGTGTGTGTGTGGGACAAAGTAGGAGACTCAGTCCATTTTGAACACCCAGCACATTCACCCCTCTCTCTGGTGTGCCCCCCCACCCCCTCCATCCCTCATGTCCTCTCTCTCTCTCTCCATCACTCCAGCGCCCTCTAACCCTCCTTCCTTATTTTTCTGTCTCCTCTTTCACTCGTGTAGCTCCTTCACCTCCTCCTCATGTCCATTTCTTGCCTCCCCTCCCCGTGTTTTGCTCTCTGCTCGGCTGCTCCCTCCTCTCATGTCAGTCGTTAATCACACACACGTCGTTTGTGGACACAGTGTACTAACTTGGAATCTGTTTACGGCATTTCAACCAAAAGGCTCTTCTATTTTCCAGACTGTGTGTGTGTGTGTGTGTGTGTGTGTGTGTGTGTGTGTGTGTGTGCTTTCGCGTGTTAGTTTTACCTGTGATTCATGCCATGCAAAAACAGCTTGTAAAGGAAACAAGGCATGCTGGGAGCTCTGCACAACACCAGCACTGTGGTCAGTTCAATACCAGCTAATCACTATTTACTGATCGGGGATATTGCATGTTTTTCTGGGGCTGATGTTAGTGGTAAGTGTGTGTGTGTGTGTGTGTGTGTGTGTGTGTGTGTGTGTGTGTGTGTGTGTAGCTGTAATGCTATGCTGTAAACAGGATTGCGTTATCTTTGTTCACTCCGCTCTCCGTCCAGTGGATTAATGAGACCACCAATTACATTTCGGTCCATGACATCAGACTTATCTTTCTCTTCGCACAAACTCTGATCCAACTTTGGACATGGGAGACTGATTTCAGAGGCAATGATCCGCTGCGGTTATAAACAGCATCTTAAATGGACCTTACAGACCGGGCCAAACAAACATATTTGACTGGGAAAGTGTTATCTGGTGGGGCGGCGGAGTTTCTGTTTACTGCTTCACGCCTGCTTGCCGTGTTTGCGGTGCGACGTGGAGCGGACAGTTCGCACTGTTTGCAGCTCAAGTTTACACAAGATAGTCTGGTCATGGGGGTTTTCAGTGACACACAGATTAACTTTATGAGTTCTGCCACTCAACCATGGCTGAATCTTCTGTGCTGTCACTCAGATACAACATATTAATGTCATAATGACCTAACCAGAGCACCACCCACTAAATCTGCTGATGAAGAATTAAGCCAAAAAAATTTATAAAGAAAAAAAAAATTATAAAGAAAGAAATAAAAAATATGAAAAACAAAACAAAAAATGAAACATTAACACATAAAATGATTTTGGGTGTCCTGGCCTCTGATCCGTGCCTCGCCCTGGGCCAGGGGGCCCTGTGCTCATGTCCATCGGTCCTGCCCCGTGGGAGGCGACCCCCTGCGTGCGGGGTACGTGCTGGTTTTTTTGTACCAGGCTGTAAACATGTTCATCTCTGCCATGAAAATGGGCCTTTTCCCATCTGCCGTAATGTTATTTCTTGGTTTCTGGAGCCTCAGGTGGACACCTGTGGAGCTACATTTTCCAGGCCTTCATTTGTCAACACCGGAGGTTACCGCTTGATAAAATGTCATGAGATAATATGTGCACATAAAATAAATTGATTGATTGAAATGGAGATGAAAGCCTTCCCCACAGACCCTGGTAAATGATGCCCAGCCGTATACTCTAAATGTTTGCCGATAGCACCTAACAAACAGCTATCAGTGCAGCTAACAGAGGCAAACCTTAAACAGGTTAGCTTTATTTGCATTTTTATCCTGCAAGTTGAAAAGTGAAAACACAGGAGCAGGAAAGAGACTAGCTCGCTTATAATTAGTGCTGTTAGATGAGGATCAATATGTGGTATAGGGAAGATGAAGTGTGAGTCGTATAATAAATATAATTGGTACTAATGGGGCAGCTTCATAATCAGCATCATGAGAATAGTCTACTCTTGTTAAAGCCGAGGACATTTTTACTGCAGGGTGACCAGCAGAATAATAGAAGAGCAAACGAGAGAAACTACATTTGATTTTCAACCACCAGTTTAAAATGCGGGGGAAACCAGGATGTAGTTTTCAGATGAGAGGAAAGAGAGGACGTGAGGTCTGACCTTAAAGCTAGGTCTGAGACTGAGATGGGATGGAAACAGGAGCCCACAGAGCAAGCACAGAAAGAAAAGACATGCTGTGTAGAGATGAGAATAAAACATGACTTCAGTACATTTCACAGCACCTTCAAATTGGCAGAAAATGTACTTAAACTAAAAGATACTCACTCCTACCAGGTAATCCAAAGTTTAAATCCGAATGGAGTGAACACAAGGTGAGTCTTCTTTTCTCTACAGACTCATCTTTACTCTGGACGAAAATAAGCAACACTGGCTTCAGTGGAAAGTCCTTGGTCCATCTTAAGTGCTGCCTGTCTTTAAATGGCCGCACCAATCTTCACTCTCATTCTCAGGGCATTGTTTTCCTGATTCCCAAACTGGGGGGCCCAGATTAATGACGGGGGGGCGCGGCAAGGCCCATAAAAAACAAAGCACACAGTTCTGCACTGCTAGCAAAGCTTGGCCAATTTTGTGTAAGGACTGCCAGGTAAGCGTACGGCTGGTGATGAATCTACACCGACGTCACAACTACAACAAAGATCTCCAGTTCCACCACCGTACACTGGCCGTGTATGTGCCGCAGGTAAAGCCGTTAAAAGTAAACAGTCCGCAGCACATCCGCCCCGGTAACGTTCCGTTTAATTCCATGGTTCTCAATCGGTGGGTCGGAACCCACAAGCAGGTTGCGGAGCTGTTTCAGTGGGTTGCAAAACAGCTGTGGCAAAAAGTTGATGCTGCGCTTTTATTTTGAAGGACAGGATTCCTCTGATGTGCCTGCCTTAGTAGTGTAGTTTAGTCACTAGCATGTAGTCAGTGATTTTTATCAGTGGTTGAAAAAATCTGAAATTTGGGTTGCGGCTTGTCATTAAGGAGGTGGCTTTATTTTAATTTTAAATGTATCAGCGTTTCATTCAAGTGTGTTGGATGCTTTAACGTGTAATTAAGCTGCTAATATATCAACAACAACCTGAAAAGATCCAAATAACTTTGTCAGAGCGTCTAAACAGTGTCTTTATTTACACTGCATGTTTTTGTATAATAATAAAAAATGAAAAGCACTCATTCCTCACATTAATAGCAGGGGCTTTAATTTGCTTAAGGCTATGAACTCCCCCTGCCGGCCGTTTGGACGGACGCCTACACGAGACAGGCCTTTAATTATTCTCCCACAAAAGTCTTACACATTAAAGACGGGACAAGCTATGAAACTGCTGATTTAAACCACTAAGATTATTTACCTATATACAAAATTAGAATAACTTACCAATTACAAATTACTAGTTTGATCCTGCTTTGTGAGACAGCACATCCAGGCCAACCTGCAGCACTGAGAGAGAGAGAGCCCTGTTAAAATAATCACTTCCCAGTGCATGTGTAAGCCTGTCTGTCTAAATATCTGCATTAGTCTGGATCCTCAGGGATCGGTCTCCTCACAAAAAAGGAAGCACAAGACTGTTTGTCTGAACTTTAGCTTTGACAGCAGCTGCTGCCAGCTCAATGAAATCTCTGTTTTAAGAGCCCTGACTCATCTTGGGTTTGTCGTGACCTCAGCTACCTCTGGAGAGAAATCAAACCCAGGGAGTGACAAAGAGGAGTCTGTGATCACCATTACATTACAGCTTTAATCTTTGTGTGTGTGTGTGTGCATGTGTCTTTATGTGTGTTCACATGTGAACTATGGTTCACCATCGTCTGACTGACCAGTGGCCTCCTCCAGCCCGTGAAGGTCTGCCTCCAGCGTCATGCCGTATAGATTTTCATTTGGGACACCCGCTGCTGCAGAGGAGGAGGACACTGCTCCTGTCACGTCCAATCAGCTCGCCTGTTCTTCTTCATCTAACATGCTTTTTCTGTCTGCCTCCGCCCATGACCCGGCATCCACGCTCCACCCTAAACCCCTACATCCTAGCTTTGAGTCAAATCCTGTGTCATGTGAGGGAATGGTTTTGTTTCAGGTGATGAGGACACATCTGTGGCCTGTACACACTCATGAAATCAACACAGTGTCCTATGTTTCCCAGCAGTGTGAAGATCTAATTTTTCATTTCATCCAGCATGTATTGATTTCCAGGCAGAGCTGTTGTCTGCGGTGCAAAGAAGGAGAGATGTGAGGGGAGAGAAAAGAGCCTACAAACCTACATGCAAATAGACGAACCACACACCTGCTATCACATGTGCAAACTCTTTCCGTCTCTTCTCCTCTTCTGTTTCTATCTTTTTGTGCCTCTTACACACACACCCCTCCACCAGCTGCACATCTCCAGGCTGAGGAAGCAACATAGCATGATTCTGTCATTTCCTTGGCCATTGGAGAGGGGATCAATACCAAACATTAATGTCTGCTGCTCCCTAATCACAGCTCCACTGGTGGGAGATGAAGCAGAGAAACAGACTGTGAAGCTCTCCCTCTCTTGGCCTCTCTTCCTCTGTCCTACTCGCACACTTATTTTCACTCCTTTTCTTTTTCTGCAGCCAGTCTGACACCTAGCGTGTGTGTGTGTGTGTGTGTGTGTGTGTGTGTGTGTGTGTGAGAGTAGCTCAGCTGAAAGCAGCTGTCCTTTGTGGCGCCAGAAAACGTCCATGTGTTTCAGTGTCCTTTGAAAAGCAGCCAATCCCCCACATTGGCAATAACTCTCCTTTGATGCAGTGTTCACGTTTCATATTCATATTTTCTGTCTCATGTTGAGTTTTGATGTTTCTGCAGAGACGCTGACTTTCTCTTCACATTTTCATTACATTGCACTAACCATGCTAGCATGAGCGCTGCACGTTAATGAATAAATGAATTAATTAGATCTTGTTTGATCCACCATCATCATCAGGCGTCTCTCCCCCTCGGTAATGACCTCAATAATGGTGCTGACTTTAATGGGATTTTAATTGATTTAGCTGCTTTAGTTTCTGGTGCGTGCATGTCTCCTCAGACAGAGGTGAGCACAGGAGCTGATCCTGAACCACTCCAAACATCTTCTGTTGTGTCGTCTTTATTCAACATGGTTCTACACTGTAAAACATCTAATCAATTCAACCGTTTTACACAGCACCTGTAACTACAGAGTCAATCTGATTTCATTTCTGCACGTTTTATTTGTAACTAAGACATGAGAAGTGATTTATACTCATTATTTTAGAAGTACTCACAGGTTACTTCAGAGCAGGGGGTTTCAAAGTATGGCATACTTGAGCCTTATACTGAACCAACGAACTTTGACATTAAATTAAGTTTAACTCTAAAGTGTAAAAACATCTCTGATTTTGGTGGACTGATACAACAAACATGTATTATAGATGAAAATGTCTCATAGCACCTAAATACGCTGTAAGCACCCAGATCCACCTGAAATAGAAGACTCAGGTCCTCATAATAATCTCGCTCTGTCCTTTATACTTGCCTGTGACAGTTTGCTGCTTGTTGACCAGGTGTCATTAGTCCTGAAGCTGTGGCTGCTCTGAGTGCTTTGTTTGACCGGAGCTCTGCAAAGTACGATTATCACTGTGATCACCTCCTCTCTGCTGTGCTGCTGCTCTTATCACCCTGCTGACCCTGCTTCAGTGTGTGTGTGTGTGTGTGTGTGTGTGTGTGTGTGTGTGTGTGTGTGTGTGTGTGTGTGTGTGTGTGTGTGTGTGCGTGTGTGTGCGTGTGTGTGTGTGTAATGCTCAGATGACTAAATGGTAAAAGTTTCAGAATTGTTCTAGAAATTGTTTACAGCTAATTCTGTGTTCTACTGGAATTGGAGTTGCAGTGGTTGGGGGTGCAGTGATTAGCGCTGTCTCCTCACAGCTAGAAGGTTCCTGGTTCGAATCCCAGTTCAGACGTAGTGGGCCTTTGCACGTTTGCATGTTCTCCCTGTGCATGCGTGAGCTCCCTCTGGGTACTCCGGCTTCCTCCCACAGTCCAAAGACATGCTCGTTAGGTTCATTAGTGACTCTAAATTGGTGTGAGTGTGAACGTGTCTGTCTCTATGTGTCAGCCCTGTGATTGACAGGTGATCAGTCTAGGTGTAACCCCACCTCCCGCCCAATGACAGCTGGGATAGGCTCCAGCCCCTCTGCAACCTGAACAGGATAAGAGGTATAGATGATGGATGGATGGAGACTTTATGCCATCAAAATGTGACAGCATGTTGAAAGAGATTTACAGACACATAATAAAATCCGTAGTTATAAAATGATGAAGCACATCCACTGCTCTGTGTGTCTTTGATTTATTGGATAATCACAATACTTCCAAACAGGAGAATGAAACAGAAAGTTGTTTGAGCCCTGGTCTCACACTGACGCTGTGAGCTTGACTAACCTGACAACTGGCAACACAGCGTCGTGCCGAAGCTCTGCCGTTAAGACGCCTTTGCCATTTTTCATTTAACCAAATAACGCCAACATAAAGTGTGTGTTTCTGCAGCGTTCTGTCATTGCTAATCATCTCTATTTTATGAACAAACAGCGCGTGCTTCACACAAACACACAGCACTTTTCCGGCCTGCAGGCGCCGTCGTTTACACTGACGCTGTTTAGCCTGTTTGCCTCTGTTACTACCTCCGGTACCGGCTCAGAGGCGGAATGACTTCCCACCATTCAGCCTCCGTGTGTTTTACATTAAAGACGAAGCGTAACAGTCCTGTCTTAAACTTGCAATGTTAAAGGAGCTATAGTTAAGCTAACGAAGAACAGCCATCAGACTTTAGCTGTTTTCACATTCTCAATTACTTCTCATAATATACATTGCATTTAATTGTACTCCATAGTTCCTAATCGGGATTGTGGAGATTAAATCATTATACTTACAAGATGTTAGAAGAACATGAGTTAGCTCTCTGGTTTCGAATAGCTTAGCATGATTGGCTAAAGTGACTAGCGTGACTAAGCTAACAGACAACAAATGGATCAATTTTGACCAGCGCATCATTTATCGTTGGGTGTCGTATGGTTTTCTTATTCTGCTGAAGATGTGCACCTGTTTTATTTTATGTTACTTTATGTTTACTTGATATGGTAGCTGTAAATATCCACAATTCTTGCAGGGGTTTTACAATAGTGTATAAAGTTGTGGTGATGATTTAAACGTGGTTCACAGGATCTTTTGAACTGAGCGTCCTGCACTGACTGGTTCAGGCTGAACACGTGCTGCCCCCCCATCCTCTGAGTGTTTGTGTGTTTCTGCGCGTGTGTGCGCCTTTGGGGATGTGTTTGTAGCTTGTGAAAGCCACTCTGTCCTCTCCTCCATGCTAATGCTGCGACCGTGGCCTTGGCTCTCTGCGCTGTTCTTGAGCAGCCAGCCGACCGGAAGACAGGATCAAACACAGGAGGAGGAGATCTCAGCGACTGCAGTCAGACGCTCTTTCATCTCCGCTCCGCCATGCCGGCACTCACTCTAATGCTTCATTTTCCCCACGCAGAGGGGAGGGGGTCTCCACAAAGACCGAACTGTCTGTCTCTGCTTTTCTATTCTGCTTCAACTGATCCATCCCAGAATGACACGTCCAGATACAGTTTGAATGAATCCCTCTGATGTAGGAAAAAGTAAATATGTGACTTGAGAGCTGTTGCAGGCTGTGATTGCAAGACTGTTACCCAGTCGTGGTTTCATCTCTTTAAGAGCAGTACTTACATTTACCGCAGTATTATGTCAACTGAAAGAGGATGATAGAATTACATCCTTTTCTAAGGTGCACTGAATGTTGTGCGTTTTGCACAACTTTGTGGATAATAACCACTTTCAAGCTCAGCTGAATGTGAGCTGGTCTCTTTGTCTGAAAGGGTTAGCCTCTCTTAGTTACCTGCTCCTCAGTTCAACGCCCACTGCTCTCCATTTCACAGCCTTTCACACCTGAGAATGAGGGGAAGAAAGTGAGTATATCTCCTACTTTTATTAGTCCTCTGAATGTCAGCCGATATCTATATAGAGAGATGAATCTTTGCCGTTTGGTTGGTGCTGCTGGAAAGCTGCTCAGTTTTTTTTTGTCTTTACAGAAGGTCTGAACATCCTGGTCGGTGAAACAAAAGTCCTAAAACCGGTTCGTATGACAGCCTCAATAACCTGACTTGATGCTACTGATGCATGTCATTCATTGACATTATATATATTTACACCAAACTAAGGGCCGAGTAAAGTCTTTAATATCATACTGCCTTGAGTAAATTTAGTTTGAGCCCACTATTTCAGATCTGCAGACATGCAGGATTTAATTATGCTGAATTAGCAGCCGAGAAGACGATCTGTAAAATTCAAATATTCTCATAAATACAGAAAAAGGAAGAAGCTTTTCCAGGAAGTGAAACTTGGCAGGCAAAATGAATGATTAATGATACGGTAGAGAAAGAGACAGCAAGCTTTTATCTGAGTCTGAGACGACTGCAGAGTCCTGCAGCTACACCTCACCTGCTCTGTTCCCATCGTGTGTTTATATCAGTGCAGAGGAGTACGGAAGCCCCAAGCAGACATGCATCCAAACATGTTATTTACTCAATTTTCCAGAGATAACGAGTAATTTCTGGTTGTTTTCTGGATATCTCGACTTATTTGTCTCGTATCTCTGGATAACAAAGCTGGTTTCTCGTAATAACAGGATTATTTTCTGTCTGTTTCTATGTTTGTTTGGGCTTTTGCAGCTCTGGGGATACGAGTTACGAGTAACACGCAAGATCTTGAGAAAACAACAGGAAGTTAATAATAATAATAATGATGATAATACATTTTATTTGTGTAGTGATTTAAAAGGTACTCAAAGACACTTTATATGACAAAAAACAATAACAGACATTGAAAGCAAATAAACAGACAGAGTCTGAGGTGGGAGAGAGTCCCAGAGGGAGAAGGCTCTGTCGCCCGGAGGCCGGTGGTTGGGTCGGCTGAGAGAAGTGAAGAGGTTGGTGTCGGCTGATCTACTCGTTACAGGAAAACAGAGAAAATACTGATGCATGTCTGCTTAGCTTCCGTAGAGGAGAGACCAGGGACTCCCTCTGATGTCTCTTAAACACAAATATGACTTAATGAAATACAACAAGCCTCCAGTGAATCTGGCTGGATGCTAAACACCTCAAACCTTGACCTCTGACCTGGAACTGAGCTCCGTTTGAAAAGATGCTTCTTGTTATTCTGTGAGGGTTTCTTTTCTGTGATTTGTTTCTTCCCACCATCAAGAGATATCAAGTTTAATAGGAAGCATGCAGCAGAGAGCACTGTGGGTTTTTCTTCTAGATAATCCTGAGAAACAGGAAACGGAGACTCTGGTGACAGACGGCTGAATAAAAGCAGTGAGTCTCTGCTGGTTGACCTCCAACACTGACACACACAACAACCCGAAAGAGGAAAAGAGAGGGGAAATCGTGATATAAGGGAAACTTACAGACGTATACGGAAGCGGAGGTAAAATAATGTGTATAAATGACTTTATAATAAAGCTCTGATCCCTCTGATATGTTTTATAATTGACTGAAATCTTCAGGGAATTCATAAGCTCACTGAATTACTGCAAATAGCCAGCAAAGATGGAAAAATCCTGTGTGTGTGTGTGTGTGTGTGTGTGTGTGTGTGTCTGAGCGTGCACATGTGGACGTGTCAAAAATATCTTTCCGCAGTCCCATTTCATCCCTGTGAGTGGCCTCTCGTCTCTGCTCCCTGGTGCTCACAGATGCCTGTCACGTCACCATGAAAAGACAAGAGAGAGAGGGAGAGCCTGACACAGATTCACCCCCCTCCTCCCCTGACGGAGAGACAGGCGGATTGAGAGGTGTAGCTGATCCCTGAGAAGCACTGCAGGCTTAATATCCCCCTCTGTATCCTCTCTCCACGTCGTCTGGTACCGCGAGTGTCGGGGCTGACGTCAGTGTTATTTCTGTCCATCTCTTGGTCAGGGAGGGGTCATCATCTCTAATGCATTATTCACACGAGCAGCTTCAACCGAGACGGATCTTATCTCGACAGGGCCGAGCGGCCATCACCCCGGGCTCAGCGGCTGAATAAACACCAACACGCCTGTAGCTTCACCCTGTTTTAATAAAACTGCTGATATGAGCTGCATGAGGACCTTTTGTCTCTGGATGCTCTTATGTTCTTTATGTTCATGTTCTTTGTCTCTGAGGCAAAATCAAGTCTCTTTCTCTATTTTTGCGGCCTTGTGTATTTGGATCTCCAGTAAAACAAAGAACAACAGAGAACTTATGGGAAACTGTATTCCTGTCATGAAGGATCCTAAACATGATGTTGAGTTATTCAGCTGTGCTTCTCTGACTGATGCTTTGAATGTCAGCAGCTGTCACACACACGTTGTTAGATCAGGTGTCTCTACCACCCTTGGGACGTTAAAACACATAAACGCACATTTTCTGAATGCAAAATAAAGATGCTTCCTCTCTGTTATTAAATGTCTCCTTTATTTTGTGTATGTGTTTTTCCTCATGCATGGTCAATTTAGCTAAAGTGTCCGTTCTCTTCACTGCAGCGGAACATCTTGTGTAGACAAAGACCTGTGCTCATGAAATCTTGTGGATACTGTATTAAAGTAGCTGTAATATCAGTGCACTCAGGTAAGATAAAGGAGAACATTTTGTCCTCAAAGTTGACGTGTTGGAAGCAGGAAAAATGGGCAAGTGTGAGGATGTGAGCGACTTTGACAAAGGCCAAGCTGTGATGTCTAGACGACTGGGTCAGAGCAGCTCCGAACATGCAGCTCTTGTGGGGTGTTCCCAGTCTGCAGCGGTCAGGACCAACAAAAAGAGGTCGAAGTTCCTGCTGAAAAAGTTCCTGCTGGTTCTGATAGAAATGTGTCAGAACACACAGAGCATCACAGTTTGTTGCAGACATGGCACCAGGATGCACTATGGGAAGAAGGCGAGCCGTCGGAGGCAGTGTGATGCTTTGGGCAATGTTCTGCTGGAAACCTTGGGTCCTGCCGTTCATGTGGATGTTACTTTGACACGTACCACCTACCTCAACATTGCTGCAGACCAAGTACACCCCTTCATGGGAACAGCATTCCCTAATGGCAGTGGCCTCTCTCAGCAGGATGATGCGCCCTGCCACACTGCAGACATGCTTCAGGAATGGTTTGAGGAACACGACGAGTTCAAGGTGTTGACTCGGCCTCCAGATTCCCCAGATCTCATTCCAGTGGAGCGTCTGTGGGATGTGCTGGACAAACAAGTCCGATCCATGGAGGCCCCACCTCACAACTTACAGGACTTAAAGGATCTGCTGCTCACGTCTTGGTGCCAGATACCTCAGCACACCTTCACAGGTCTAGAGGAGTCCATGCCTCAACAGGTCAGGGGTGTTTTGGTGGCAAAAATGGGAGCTACACAATATTAGGCAGGTGGTCATAATGTTATGGCTGATCGGTGCCCCTGATTGCTGACATTAAAGTGACATTTAGCAGTAGTCACGCTGCCATCTTGGAAATACAACTACAACAACAGGTACTTTCACTTTGGTATTTCAAATCATATTTCATTAAAAGTTATCTTTGATTTGCAGAGGCGGAAAAATCACGTCTTTACTCAAGAACAAGCAGCCTACAGATACTTGTGTAAAAGGATGCGTCCTGCAGTATCAGTGCAGCGTCCAGCCTGTGAAACGTCCTCACAGTATAAAGTCAGACGGGTCCCTCTGAAGGACATTTCTATCAGCTGTTTCTGTGCTAAGCTAACTGAAGCTAACCTCATATTTGGAGACAATTACATTGAAATCATGTGAACTTCAAATCAAAGAACGATACAGTGAAAATAATGAACATTAACTTTGCTCCAGTGTGTAAATCAGTTGGATGGGGAAGGTCTAGCTGCTGCCCTTCGGGCATGTTGGCTGCTTCACTTTCATCCATGTGGCTCAGAGTCCTCCCTGTCGCTCACAGACATCACATTCACTTGATACGTGTAAGTCACGCTAACTCATGCTATCACTGATGATACACCAACGAATCATCTTCTTTGTGTGTTATTGTGTCATTTATCTTGAAATCTGTCCTAAAGTTGGGGAGGCGGTGCAGTGATGCAGATGTAGGGTAGCAGACCTGTTGTCTGTTAGAAATGTACGAAGATGTACCTAAAAACTCTAAGAACATTCACAGAGTATCTGAACTTTGAAACTTTTCTATCTGTTGATTTATATTTATATTTTCAGTTGTAGATATGATTTCCAGCTGGATCCTGAGCTGTGATAAAGCGATGAGGGCTCTCCCCTCTATCTCTCTCTCTCTCTCTCTCTCTCTCTCTCCCTCTCTCTGGGTCAGATTGAGGAGTGAATGTTGCTCTTCCTTCACCCGGAGCTCGTCTGATCCTCTCAGAGAGCGAGCGACATGTTAGTTAAATACAAGTTTTAGCTGTCGTTGAATTCAAAGATTTACAAAAACAGAACAACATGAAATGTTTAAACTCGCCTCAGATTTTTGAAGCCCTGATTTCTTTTTCCTTGAAGGAGGTAATAACTTTGACCCTTGCTGTTATATTCATTCATCTGAATATCAGCACAGATGAGGATCTCTGAAGCAGTCAGATTTTCAGGCTCATGTTTGCTCAGCAGTACATTTGTTATTTTTTATTCAGTGAACACAGAAAGACAATCCTCAAAAGGCCCCTCCTCAAATATTCATCTCTCGATCATGAAAGGCAGGTGCTGTAGAAGACATATTATCTTTGGTATCACACCTTTGTTATTGTCTATTAAAGCAGCTGTTATGGCACATAATGAATGTTTATACTACATGTCATAGGTGACAAATGTATAGATATTTTTTTACTTTTCTACTGAAATAACAGCAATAAGACAGCAACACGTGTTTCTCAAAGCTGGCAGTGTACGTCTCGTCTGTTGCGTCTCCATTTTGGAAGATGTAACAACGACAGAACTGATGAGACGATTCAATTAATCCAACAAGACCAGAATTCAGATTCTCAGATTCTCCCTGTGGACCGAGCAGTTGGAGGACACACACTCTGAACATGTTTGCAGCTTACAGTCGAACAGTGAGACAGAAGTGTTGGCTGCCTGTCCATGTTGCTGTTCTCTGAACTCTTTTTCAACAATATGGCCGACTACATTCATCTCGGGATTTCTCACTGTAACACAAAGTGACTCCCTTCACTGAACAGACAGGATGAGAGTCTATGGGAAATAAAGTCCACAGCAGCCTGAACTCTAATATCAGATTAAGGCCGAATGATATTTGGATATGATATCTTTTTGCTCTGCGATATTTATTGTGATTTAAAAAATATATATACAGAAACCAGATAAACGAAGTGTGTTTTCATGTTTATATAAGCAATTAACAATCACACTTTTTATTATTTGTGACTTTTAAGTCTATTTGCTTGTAACAAAACAAAACCCGTCCAACTTTTACCACTTCTGATTCAGACTCTGACACGCGCATGAAAACGTAAAGAGTACAGGTGGAGCGACACGTTCTTTATTAAACAAATACTCACAGACTCGAGGGCTGCAGTTGTGTTATTATTACGATATGTCATCAACCATTGCTAATGATGATCAAACGTATGTTTAATCAACGTGATCAGTTGGAACAGCTGCTGAATAAGATGGCGAGTAATCGAGCATGCAGATAAATGCACGTGACAGCTCTCAGTCCAAACTCATTAAATTGTAAACAATAAAACAGTCCTTATCAATGAACAAGTCAGAGTCCTCCTCTATGTCTTCCAAGTCCAAGTCATCCCTGCTCGAGTCCAAGTCGAGTCACGAGTCCTGAAAATCAGGTTGGTCCGAGTCCTGGACTCGAGTACTACAACACTGTTTCTCATCTCATGATGTCACCAGTGTCATTTGACACTTTTTCCAAGTTTCTGTCGCGCAGGAGCAGGATGAAGTCAGGTGACCTTTGTTAACATGGTAACAATGATGTAGCTCACGCTGTGAAACAGTCTGTTTGGTTTAGGCACCAAATCTATGTGAACAGGTTAGAGAAAACTTTCTGATTAACGTTAAAATAAAAACATTATTGAGGTTAGCAAAATTATTTATGTAAGTGTAAGTAAGTTACGTTGTGTACACTGAGTAAATTAAATACGTCAGTTAGTTTGACCTTTGGCCTTGTAAAGAAAACAAACTCTGGCGTCTTGGTGAAGCTTCAGTTTGTTTACACACCCTGGCCTCCTCACAACAAGGACTCGCTCACCACGTCAGCTGACATGAGAGGTATTTGGAGAAATCACAAGTTAACTTTAAGATAAGACAAGATAACATTGAACTCATTATTTATCTCAAAGGAAATTCTAGTGCCAGATTGCTCCTGAATTACAGCACAAAATATGATCAAAATATGACTCAGATAAAAGTGATATATCAAATATAAACTGTTCATCACAACAAGCTCTCCTGTGTCTCTTCAGTATTCTCAGTCGGCCTGTTTGTCATTAGTGTGTATTAAAACACTCTTGTGAAGGTGTTTAATGACTGTCCAGCTACCTGCATGCTTACTGCTGGCTGCAAGGCCCCCTGCTTGTCTGGCAGGGAAACCCCTCGACTCTTTCATGTCACCCTCAGCAGGAGTTTCTGATAGCTGTTAATGGATCAGGCTTTTTTTATGAACATGAACGACTTCACACGTTGCTGTTGGTATAATGATGCTTCCCGAAGCCTTCATGTGCTCTGTTATATTTATGATCCGTACCACCTGAGCCATTGTTTTACATCCGCATGCATATATTCCAATCAGATTATGGGAGTAGAAATATTTCTGATTCGTGGCCTTTATGTTTTATCTTGTTTTACCTTTAACAGGTAATAGTTACTCACTATACAAGTCATTTCTGCCCCCATCCCTTCCCATGATCCTCGGCTTACTCTATATAAATGTGGGGTTGAGAAGAAAGCCAGCTGATGGATGTGCACCGCAGCCATCAGCTGCCTCCGCTAACACGGTAATTGAAATGGTAATTTTCAGATACAGGATGATGACCTGTGTTCAGCCGGAAATCCCCGGACTTATTGGATAATGAACAGGGGGAGAATCGTCCCGTCAGAGCTCGTTGGAAGATTCAGTCTCAGAGAGAGCAGTGTGTTAGTGCGGTGTTTGTGCACAGACTGCGAGGAGTGTGTGAAAAATGTAGTTCTGCATCTTCTCTCCTGTTTTATTCCACATCAGTAAAGACGAGGCTCTGATATGCTAATAGATTGTAAAATTTCCTTCTTTAGACTCAGTGTGCACGCCTGCAGCAGCTCCTCACTGTTTTATGAGGACAATGTGTGTGTTTGTGTGTGTAAATGAGTTTCACCAGGACCTTGTCTGTCCTTATTGTACTTTATAAATTCATTTCTTTTCCCCGAGCGGCTCTCATCCTGCCTGTGCCTGTGTGGCATATGGCCTGATCGGCAAATGTGTTGTTATTGGTGCTGCATGCCAGACAGGTAGCTTTGTGTTTTTGTTATTCACATCATTATCTTAATTGCTTTGCATGGCTCTGATGGCTTAAGGGTGGCTAGTTAGTGAACCTGAACAATCAGCTCACAGTGACCGGGTCTTTTTTTCAGGGCCTCCGTGTCTCTGAGGTCTCCTGTCTGACAATAATACAATCAACCCCCCAGCTCCCAACACACACACTCACACACGCAAACACACACACATTTAGCAATTACTCAAGCTAATTAACAATTTGACCACTGGAATAATTACCTAGAGCAACGCAGAGAGAACACTCGAGTATTCAGCTCGACCCTGACCTCTCTCTTTCCCTGTAACTGTGACTGGCTGCCATTTTTATTTTGTCCTGATCATCTGATACAAGCAGATTTATCCTGAAACAAAACATCACATTTATGTTCAACTTGTGGAAGTGCATATAGACCAAGCGGCAACCTCTGTGCTGAGAAATGAGGCTCCACAGAGGTGCCAAAAGCTGCAGTTCCTCTAATGGCCACAGGTGGGCGTTGCTAGCTGTCTGCTACGTGTCACCTCAGCTAAGTCACTGATCGTGACCTCGGGGCCGCGTTTGTGCTGTTGCTGTGCGCTTTATAGTACTAACAGACCGTCTAACAAGTCTGACACACAGTTTTACACTTTACTGAGCAGGTGGCTTGTTAGCTCGTTCAGTGTTGCTCATTCATTGATTTAACTGTGGCGACGCGTGCTTGGGAGGACTTGTTGTTGGCTTTGACCTGCAGAGAAGAAGGTGAAGACCGGTTATTTTGAGTTACCCGATGTGTCGTTCATCAGATCCTGGTGAAGAAAGGATGCGGGAGGAGCTGAGGAGCTGAGGAGCTGGAACACTGATGAGATGAATTAAAGGTGACTGGGGTGGAGGAGGGTTGCGATGATCGAGCTGAAACGTCAAAGACAGCAGAGAGGCGAGAACAGCTTTGAAATTTGGCAGCAGCAGGATGATTGGTCGACAGAGGCTAACTCTGGCTGGTTCAGTACTTAAAATAGTAGACGCCCATAATCAGCTGATCGCAGGAGGGACAGAGAGGGGCGAGAGAGAACGTGAATCGAATGAATGATGACTTAATAAATAAATAAATCAGTGTGAAACAGTCCTCCTGCTTGAACTTACGCTGAGCTACATTGTAAATAATTAAAGCTGATGTTACTGAGGCCACGTCCACACGTACACGGGGATTTTTCCTTTCGTCCACACAAACGCAGTTTTAGGTCACTGACAACAGATCTTTTGTAAAACTCCGGCCAGGGTGAAGACTTTTAGAAACTCAGTTTCCATGGAGACATGTAGACGGGTTAAACGGTGTTTTTGGCTCGTGACGTCCGGCTGTGCGCCGCTATCTCCTTTGTGAGGCGTCACACATGAGGCGACATCCCTTGCAAAATGACGGACGTGACATAAACAGTGATGCTTAAGAGGACTTTTACATGTTTACACATATATGTACAGTTACTCGTCTACTACATTGAGGAACAAAGGCTTTTGACTGGCCGCGATTCTTCTTCTTCTTTGCATGACCGGGTTATATCGCCGCCTGTTGGTGTGGCATTCTCATGACAACGTTATCTGCGTCTTCGTTTGGACGGGGATTTTTTATAACTGTGCTTGTGTGGACGTGTTTCTTTTTTTGGAAACGAAGGAGGCAACAACTCAGTTTTCAATAATACCCGTGTACGTAGACATGGCCCTAATAAGAATAGAAGTCTCTGGAAGAGCCAGACTGTACATGTCCACCACCTTGTGAGAATCGACTTGCAGTAATACTGATACGATGTGAAGTGCTGAATGTAAAGTAAAGACTTTAAAGACAGTCAAAGAACAAGCTACAGGCACAGACGGTGTAGCTTTGATAATTAGTGTTTGGCTCTCCCCTCTGTTTGTTCAATCCTGGCTCCAGAAAACCAACATGGTAACACCCAACATGCCAAACATGAAGCTTCAGAAAGACAGTCGAGAAACCAGTGGGAGACTTCACGCTCGCTACGACATTATTTATACAGTTTATACAGTCTGTGTTCACATCTAGCAGAGCAACATCCAAAAATCATTCTCCTTTTCGCTCTATTTTAAGTCTCCACCAACTCCTGAGAGCACATCGGACTCTGTAGCTGCTTAATGCTCCACTTTGTTAACCAGCTTGTCAATTTGGTGCAGGAGTGTCAGCTATAGTGGGTTTTTTAAAGCTTTTTCTTGTTGAAATTTATGCTGCGGCTGGAAAAGAGCTTGATGAGAGCCATGAAATGAACCAAAACTCTACAACCAGAACAACGAGCTGGAAATGTTTGAGTGCTTCATGCAGCCGAGGAGAACAGCAGTAACTCTTTATCATTTATCTTTCATGTGAGCTAATGTTGTTATATTCAGGATTCATGTGTTTTACCCTGCTCTGTGTGTGTCCAGTGTCTGTGTACTCCTCTCTCAGCAGGCCTCATTCAAATAGGATGTAATATAATGTAAATAAGCCAGGATGAGACCACAGCAGGGCCAGGAAGCCAGGCAGGCAACGACTGGAACAGCAGGCAGGACAGAGCAACTCTGAGGCCGAACACAAAGACAAATCAGAGATGAAAGGAAGGGCCACCACGGCTGACATTATCGCACAGTAATTGGTTGTTTTTGTCTCCATCAAATGGCGCCTGTTAATGAATGGTTGGGAAATAAAACAGAAATCAGGATGCCTCGGCTCTCTGGGAGGCAGACCACTGATAAGATTCCACTGAAGTTTATTTTAAAGCCTTCATTACTTAGTCTAATAATAGAGGCTAATATAAGCACACTGAGGATGTTAAATGTTGTAGAGTTTACAAAATGTTTAAAGAATTTCTATTTTATTTTAATTCATTTGTGCTTCAGACACGATTTGACACCTCGTCTGCTGGTTAATGTTTGTTTGGAGGTAATTGCCTCTGACGGCGGGGTGGTAGGGATTTCATTAGTTCCCTCGCCCCTGTCTCACAGCAAACATTTTACCTGCACTCATTAAGCATCAGACATGACACATCAGAGAGACTGCTCAGGCTGTTGCTCTGCCAAGGTCTGCTCTCACTGAATAACCTGCCAAAGTGGAGAGCTGCTTTCCTCTGGCGCCCTCAAAGTCTCCTCTCCTTTTCATGACACATTCATCTTAAACTGAGTGTTCAGTCAGTCCTGAAAAAGGTTCCTTCTGCTGCTTTGTGCAGGGCTGAGCAGAGAGGTCGAAGGGAGACATGTTTTAATCTCTCGCAGAGCTTCAACTCAAACCTGTTAAGAATCATTTTGGGCTGCTTCAATAAAGATCTGAAGTTAGGGCTGCACGATGACGGCCAGAATGATGATCACGATTATTCATTCACTTTAGGGACTTTTTAATTCTTCTTTCACATTTAAATAAACAGAGCGACGCTCTCAGTCACATGTTGTGCTGCATTCAGGCTCATGTACAACTGTGCATCAAACTAAGACTTAAAATCAGGCTCTTTACCTGAATGTGGTGCATCATGGGTAATGTCAGTGTGTCTGTGGGAGCTGGGTGGATAGGGTGTCTCTGCACAGTGTCTCTGTTCTGGATGTCTGTCTTGACGCTGGAGGACAGGGAGCAGCTCGTTCTTCCTCTCGGTCTTCACACACTCATCATGCTGCACTTTGTGCTGTTTTTTCAGCTGCTTCAACAAGTTAGTAGGCGCTCATCACATGATATGCAAGCTCCCCCAAAAATGAAGCCCAAACCTCTCCATCGCCCCCTGGGGGAGGGGCTGTTAGTTTAGGTAGCACTTGATTTGATCTGCAGCAGAGTTTTCTACAAGCATCAATATGTATTTGTGGGAAGCCAAAAAACGTGATCATGATTAATAAATTCGATTCATTGTGCAGGCCTGATCTGAAGAGCTCAAATGTCTGCAATCAGTTTTCCTTCTCTGTTCTGCCTGCAGGGAAACACTCAGGTGCACTATTCATCAGAATTCAGATTTGTGTTAGTATGCTAAAAACACACAAACAGCTCTTTCTCATGAATTATACATTTCAGCAGTGATGGTGTTTACATGAACTTCCACATAAAGATTTTATGAAATACTCTGGAGTGAGTTAAGACATCAAGTCTCGTTTGGAGAGAACTTTGACCTGCATCGTCTGAGCAGCAAATTAAATCACTTCTGTTTAAATTTTAGTTTCTTTTTGTCTCACTTTGAAACCTCACCCTGAAAGTTTTACAAACAGCTCGTAGTTTCGCCCATTCTACATTCCTACAACACCCAGCATGCATTGTGCCCCTCCCTCTGAAAGGGACACTTATAGAGAGACGCTGGAGTGAAATACTACCGTTTTACAGTCAAGGACGTTGATCTCTGCAGGCAAAGGCTCAATCTGAAATACGATGAGAATATACCGGTTGATCGTCTAAAAAATCTTTGAGCCTGCAGTCCACATTTCAAACCTGACGCTTGTAAACGACACATGACATCGGAGGCGGAGGAAGTGTAGTTTAGCGAGCTCCCTGGCCTCCGCCGGATCACGCCTTTTACGCAGAGGTCTTCAAGGGCCCATTGGAGAAGCGGATAGCGTCCTCCAAAGGCACAGAGACAGATCGCATTTTATTTCCTACCATAATGGCAGTAGCTCCCCATAATAGCATGATAGGACTGAGGTTGGAACTTGGCGAACTGGCCCTTTAACAAAGAGGAGGGTGGGCAATAAAAGGACAGCATGTTATAAGAGCAGGCTATGACTCTGTGAGGCCCTGCAGGCGTGTTGCCCTTTTAAAGGTTGTCCTGAGGACTGTGCCCTGATGGAGTCTGAAAGAGTCTGCATGCTTTAGAAGGGTCTGAAGAGTCCACATTAATAATCCTTAAGAAGGGATGGGGGGGGGTCAGAGAAAGATGCTCAGAAAATGATGGCTTCATTTTATTTACTGGCCCATGTGCCTTTTTGCTCCACTGACTGGACATCATCTCTGCAATATTGCTCTCAGACCTGATTCAGCCATACGTCAAACTTTGACAGCCTGCAGCTTCAGGCGGTCTGAGACGTAGCCTGGCTGTGAGGGGAAGGGGGGGGGGGCTTCATCATGTTTCATTTCAGACTCCCGGTGCCCTCTGGTGTTACCCTCAGAGCAGGCAACACCCAACTCCTCGTTCTTCCTCAGCTAGTCCTGCTATTAATAGCTTAGTGCTGCTCCAGCTCCCATTGTTAGCCCCGACTGGCTGCGAGCAGCGAAGAGGACGCCACACGTGTATCAGAGCAGAAATATTCTGCATCTCTGCTTTCTGGAGATTAACTTTCAGAACGGACTCCTCTAAATCTGGAAGTCCTCCTCTTGCATCCAACAACTTTCTTTATCTTTGTCCACCTCTCTGACCTTTTCTCTGTCCCTCTATCATGATGATTCCTCAAGAGCTCCATGTGGCCAAACAGCAGCCTCCTGAATGTGCAGACTGAGTTACATGTGAGCTGGTTTTTGCTGTTGAAGACTTTTGAAACAATATTTAATTTGTTACTGCACATTTCTGCACTTTGCACATGCTGCACACGGTGACATGCATCTTAAAGAGGAAAGGTGCTGATTGATTAATCATGTCACACACACACACATACACACACACACCATTAACTTGCATAGTCAGCTTTGTTTCAGACCTCAAAGGATTTGGATAAGTAACTGTCATTGAGTCTGCATAATTAGGACCCTGCCATCTGAATTCATACAGCCCACTTGTCCTGATGATGTGTCACTTTTCCTAGAAGTCAGAGTCCTGAGAGAGTCGCTGTGCTGTCACGAACAGAAGAGCATCGTTAGCTCACGTTTTACTTTAAAAACAGATTTTCTTCATATGTGAACGAAAACATGAGCTGAGGATGGATGAGAGCTGTTCCTCTATGTGTGCTCAGCATTATTTCATGTTGTGGACACTAATGGAAGTGTTACTGACACTTAAATGTTTCCTGAAGGCAGAGGAAAACAAGCACCTGTGACCCCCATCATTCGGTTAAAATCTCTC
This sequence comes from Semicossyphus pulcher, assembly GCF_022749685.1. Lineage (NCBI taxonomy): Eukaryota > Metazoa > Chordata > Actinopteri > Labriformes > Labridae > Semicossyphus > Semicossyphus pulcher. The sequence goes on along the minus strand of NW_027211759.1, from coordinate 27,810,258 downwards.
AAATCTTTATCAAATACAGAGCGAGATGTTTCAGCAAATGATGAAAACTGTTTCCAGGATTTGTTACTAGTTACTGTCATGTTGATTAATGTGTTTGAGTCGATCTTTAATGATACAAAGAGCTGTGTGCTCTCCATGTTTGCAGTCAGAACATTAATAACATGGTGTGAGTGCGCACTCTACAGGCAACTTGAGGAACTGCAACAGCCAGCCTGAGTTTATATGACTGTTGGAGATCATCACATCCACTGAAGGAACAAAAACTTTACATGCTCCCTGTTGTCACAGGTATATTTGATTATTAGATTTATTTATCCTATCTGATACTGTTTCCTGTCCACAACATGTTCAAAATAAAGTTTATATCATTTCATTTGGTTTTTTTATTGAATTAGGACAGTGCACATTAATCAACCGATTAGCAATATAGTTCCAGTAAATATGCCAGAATTAGCACAATAGCTGCGGCCCACTGGACGGCACACAGACGGCCCACTGGACGGCACACAGACATGCTCACAAACAATTTTCCATATAGAATGGACACATTTGTTACATGACTAATAACATACCTACATACACTAAGTTGGTTAAAATGCAAGATGTTCCCAATGCCTCCAGGAACGGCAGCAGAGGAGGAGACAGATGTTTTGCATGAGTGCATGATTGGTTAGTTTCTAACCAATGTTTGAGTGTTTTTTTAAAGGTTAAGTATCGAACTGATTAAATTGCAAAACCTCCTCCCTTTAATCTTCTTAACGTTTCAGCTTAGACATTTTTCTTTTGTGTCTCACCTCTTTGTGCTTGAAACTTGCAGCTTATCGAATGATAACCATAAAATCAATAATCGACGGGATGTAAGGAGCCATCAGATTAGACTTCATACATAGAAAGAGCGTTAATAAATAATGCTTCCTTATTATAATTAAGAGTGAGATAATCACAGTCCGACAGGTGAGGAGACACAGTCTCATGTACTCAACAAAGTGCTGAGGAGCCTCCAGCAGCACCTTCAATATTAAATAAGAGGTTTTTGTCTTTATGCTCGTAATATATCATTTATAGATGTTTTTTTCTTTAACACTGTCGTACCATTTGAATCCATTCAGTAAAAACATTATATACCGTGGCCAGCAGATAGTGGAAACATGTTTTGTGCAGCTAACTATATAAATGACCTGCAGTGATCTTCTGAAAGACGTTTTGCATCATGTTTGTACTTTCTGCTCATTTATTTTGAACATTTTATTTACTCTTGAAAGAGTGTAACGGTTCAGCTAATAATTAGCTGTGGATAAGGTTTGTTTTTTTCTTCTTATGGAGAATTATTCCTGTGCTACAATATTTATATTGCAGGTTTATATTTAATGTATCTCATTCTTTATGTGTTGCCTTCAGCACACACAAACATGCTTGTTTACCAAACTCGCCATCTTATCATCATTCACCAACTTGCCATCATATTATCATAGTCATGTCACCTCTAGCCTATTAGGTTTTATTTTAAAATTTTTTGCCAGGAATATGCTTGCTCTCCTTGATTTTTGATCGCATCACATTTACAGTTACATCGTGGACTGTACATAACCCAAACAGTAGGTGGCAGTGTGCAGCTCGAGGGTTGAGTGTCAGGCCCAATCCCAGTCTCCACCATAAAGCCTAAACACTGAACACTCACGGACTTTAATGGCATCAGGCGTGCAGTGCGTGAGTGCGTGAGGGTTTGAGAACTGCATGAAAATGAGGAATGGGACACACTATCATGGCATCACACTTTGCCTGGAAACCAGATGGGCCATTAAATCCTATACGTAAAAAAGCTGACCTGCATCAGGTTTGTGTGTCTTACGGTGTTTACATAGGCCTGTCAGATAAGATAAGCTTTATTTAACAGACTATCAAAAGTCAGAAAGACAATAGTGTTTAATTAATGCAAATATTTAATTGTTGTCACAGATAAATGTATTTGTTCCCGTCACCGTCCATGCTCGCATTGTTTACATTTATTATTATTTTTTGGTCAAACTTTATTGAATACGACTTCAATGTATGAACATTTGTTTACATTTAGTGGGGGGCTGGACAATCACGACAATCACGACAATTAAGACTTGTTGTACTGTAACGCGGTCAATTCGGGTGTGACGTCATTCCCAGTTCCAAATTCCCATAGTGCATCAAGTCACAAAGTTCGTGATGAACCCTGGGTAAGTCCCACAGCGAAGTGTGCGGGAAGTCTGCAGATATGCAGACTCATGGAAAGTCCGCAATTTGGCAATTATTAAAATCTTCACAAATCTTTAGTGAGGTTAAGAATGACCTTATTTGAATGTGTAAAATATCTTAATGCAGAAGGCAGAGATAAATGGTTAAGAATTAGATCGCATTAACCTACTTGGTTGTAATCGTAAATTCTCCTTAACCAAGCTCCTATAAATTCTTCTGCAGCTGAGTCTCCGGAAACTCCTTCCATTGCAGCAGCGGATTTCTAATTAGCTTTCTCCAACTTTTTTTACCTGTTAGAAACGTCACTCTGCAGAAGCATCAGGGTCAAGTGTAGCTTTAAAACGGTTTCAAATGCAAACAGTAAAAATAACTCATCTTTGGCGCCCCCTGTGGACAAAGCAGCACATCACACCCCTGTGACTCTGCTCCTGTATTTGTATGTGTAGTATTATCAAACTACGACTACTCACTAGGCAACTTGGCGGGGGAAAATGTAAACAAAGCCTCTTTCGGCCTACATGAATCCCTTCATCTGAATTGGACCCATTGGCAGCAGTTACATTAAAAATAACTATATAGAAATAGTCAGTCTTCTAGCTGATGGACTGGTTTGCATTTGTAGGTCAAACGGAGGCATTAGGATTAAATTGAGTCTGTTTCATAACCAGATAAAAACTCCTCACGGTACATTTAAGCAGTATTTGACAGGTTGTCTTCCCTCCCCACAAAGCTTCTGCAGCTCTGAAAAGTGTCTTGAGTCAGGAGAGGCTTTCGTCATCCACTAGTAATTACACATGGAATGAACATAGTCTATCAGATGAAGGTGTCTGTTTCTGTCCTCCGTCCCTCATACGTTTGTGTTTCTGCAGGTGTTTTGGCTGCTTCACCATGGATGTGACTGCCAGTGTGGCATTTGCAACTCAGGTGGACTCTCAGAACAACCCAGACGACCCGTTTGTGAGCCACGCGCAGATCCAGTCATTTCGTGTTGTTGTTCATATAAACAGATTTTTACCTTTTAGACGGACTTTGGACGTCTTTTGGAAGGACGGACGGACGGTGTGTCAGATCCCCCGGCAGTCTAAACCTATAGCAGCATAACTCTGGGCTGGTCCCAGCCTGAGCCAGCCGTAATTATAAGCTTTATCAAAGAGGAAAGTTTGAACTCTTAAAAGAAGAGAGGGTGTCTGCCTCCCGGACCCTGACTGGTAGATTGTTCCAGAGGAGGGGGGCCTGGTAATTGAAGGCTCTACCTCCCACACTACTCTTAGAGACTTTAGGTGCCACAAGCAAGCATTTTTGTGACACAGCAGAAGGTCAAGAGAACTCCCCGTCATGATTAGAAGATGATGCACTGTGGAGGACACAGTCTAAGTCCCTGCAGAGAGTTTCATCAGCTGTTTGGTGATAATAAAATGAGAGAGATGGAAGAAGCTTTGAATACAGAGCAAGGAGAAACTAAGGAAGTGCAGTTTGCATCTATCAGCCTCTTACCTCAGTATGTAGCAACAATGATGGATTGTTTTTTGCTGTGATTTTTGAAATGCTTCAACATTGCAGTCTGTTGTGAAAAGGATAATTATGATCAACATTTTAATCTCACTTTAATCAGGTTACCACTTTTTTCTTCCGTGCCATTTGTGCATTCAATATTGTAACTTTTTATGGTCTTCTTATGGTTTTTATTGCTGTTACTCCAACTAACAAAGATTAAAACTTCACAGTGTCGTAACATGAACTAAGACCTAGTTAGATAGATGAACAGAATGGTCTAGATCAAATCTGACAGCTGAAGCTGAAAGTTTGCACATTCCTTCCACCAAACGGGCACCCTGCTGTCTCACTGCGCTACATTCACTTTAATACTGCTTCGATCCACGAATGACGATTAATTAATAATTTACCATCATTCAGTCACAGATTTCCAAAGCAAAGGCTGGTGAGTTCATGTTTTGTCACCTGCTTTTCGAGGTGTTACTGATTTTATTTGAATTTACTTTGTGACACTCGGTCACAGTGCACTCAAATGAAGGCTGCTATGTTAAAGTCAATGAAGTGGAGGAGAGGAAGTCCACCTTGTATTTTTAATCCAGATTACTTGAATCAATGTTCATTAAATTTCTCAGAACAAAAACAGGACATGTACATGTCTCTGAGGTGTAAAAGCTTATCACTTTTCTCTTGATGATTTCATTCAGAATTCTTAAGATTTTTCTACACCTACATGAGAACCAGTTAGTAAATGATATTTGTTATTCTGAGAAGCTTGAGAACTGCAGCCCTGACTTAACTTTGATTTTGAATTTATACAATAAGAGTGACTTATGGTAGAGAAATGTGTTGTGTACTATTTGTGATTAAATGCATTTAAATATGGCATGAGTGTCCTGTGGTGGGTTTGTTCTTTTTCCTATCAAATTAGATTGACAACTTCAATCAGTAATTTGTTAACACACATGGAGGTGGCTTTATCGCATGAAGGAGAGCGGGTCGTCCACTAATTTCAAGATCAACACTTCGGTCCCGGCTCATCTAGCTCACATGTCAAAGTGATCATGGGAAAGATTCTGAATAAGGCTGTCATCAAGTTGTGTTCCCGGTCTGCAGCGGTCAGGACCTTCCAAAAGTGGTCCAAGGAAGGAAAACGGGTGAAACGGTGACAGGGTCATGAGTCCAAGGCTCAGTGATGCACATGGGGAGTGAAGGCCTGTGTGGTCCGATCCAACAGAAGAGCTACTGAAGCTCAAACTGCTGAAAGAGTTAATGCTGGTTCTGATAGAAAGGTGTCAGAACACACAGAGCATCACAGTTTGTTGTGTATGAGGCTGTGTAGCTGCAGACCAGTCAGGGTGCCCATGCTGACCCCTGTCCACCACTGAAAGCTCCTACAGTGGACACGTGAGCATCAGAACTGGACCACAGAGCTATGGAAGAAGGCGGCCTGGTCTGATGAATCACTTTTATTTTACATCATGTGGATGGCTGGGTGCGTGTGCATCACTTACATGGGGAAGACATGGCACCAGGATGCACTATGGGAAGAAGGCGAGCCAGCGGAGGCAGTGTGATGCTTTGGGCGATGTTCTGCTGGGAAACCTTGGGTCCTGCCGTTCATGTGGATGTTACTTTGACACGTACCACCTACCTAAACATTGCTGCAGACCAAGTCCACCCCTTCATGGGAACAGTATTCCCTGATGGCAGTGGACTCTCTCAGCAGGATAATGCGCCCTGCCACACTGCAGACATGGTTAAGGAATGGTTTGAGGAACGATGAGTTCAAGGTGTTGACTTGGCCGATCCATGGAGGCCCCACCTCGCAACTTACAGGACTTATGGGATCTGCTGCTCACGTCTTGGTGCCAGATACTTCAGCACACCTTCAGAGGTCTATAGGAGTCGAGCTGTCATGTCGGTCATCTTTTAATATAGTTTTGGTTGAATAGTCGTAATATTACAAGAATAAAATTGTTATATTTTGAGAATAAAGTCATAATTTTAGCCTAAATGCTTTTGTTAGCCTGTATGTTATTTTGAAGGGGAATATCAGAAGAGCAGCCAGCTGCCTGCACTAAAATGATGAACTTCTTGTGAACTTACTTACCTGTAAATGATTGCACAGGCTTATTACAACTTTAGCAGAGCTATATTTATTGAACACACCCGGTAGCATGGAAGCATAGCATACATGTACCTCGCAAGATCATGCAAGATCTCCTACGTAGCCTAGTAATGCGCAAGCTCATTTCACAACTTTATATGACAATACTTTTGTATAGCTCAAATATTGTCATCGGTAACAGGACTCTGAAAAGAGATTATAAAAATGACTTGTGATTTTTGTCATTTTAGCACAGGCAGCTGGCTGCTCTTCTGCTATTCCCCTTCAAAATTAAATATAAGCTAGTAACCATAGCCTAAAATTATGAATATTTTTTCTCATAAAATTACAACTTTATTCTCATAATCTCATTTTTTCCCTTTAACGTGGCCCTAACACTTTGTCGTACCATTTGAATCTATTCACAAAAAAACCCAACAGTTACACCGTGGGCGGTACATAACCCGAACAGTAGGTGGCAGTGTGCAGCTCAGCTTGCTATCGGGCTGCGAGTCATTACCAAGATGAAGAAGACTTCATGACAACATTATTGACAAGTAAGAAGAGAGGTGAGCGTACAAACATGTGTTTTATCTAAATGTTTTAACACATAACAGTGTGAACTTTCTCCACATATCACAGTAATATATTACACTTGAAAATCCTTCATCACGTGCGGCAAAGAGATAACCGGCGACACTGTGCTGCAGCTAGTAGATGCTAGAAGCCTAGCATCACAAATGACCTGAGTTACACAATGAAGTCTGGGTTTTAAATGCTGTGTTTCAACTTAAATGAAGGCTGTGTGGTCAGCTGTTATAACAAGAGCATTCGTAGGTTTTTGCCACCAAACTAACATCTAAACGCATCGTTTTTGTACGCAAATATGAGGGATGTCATGTCATGTTGTTTTCAATGCAGGTGAAAGGTGAGCACCCTCAAAGCTGCTGAAACAAATAATTAACAAACCTGACTGACCCAAAAGAGACAAACCAGCCTGCGAGCAAAGTCCACCAAGAAATTAAAAGATGTAATGTCACTGTCATGTGAGGAAAGCACATCATTTCGGTGTTTGTCTCTGTTTTATATTTTGACATTGAAAACCTAGTTTACTTAAAGAGAGATGGTGCAGGGAAGCGTTAAAGAGGTTTTTGTCTTTGACTCATATTTTGTAGTTACAATAGTTGCACTCATGACCAAAGTGTCATAAACACATATTCAGCAGCTTTTACAATGACCCCACCTTTTTCTGTTCTGCTTTTCCCCTCAGAAGTCTTTATCTAATGTCAGCGGGACACTGAGAGGAGCGTGTACATCATGGAGTCTGTGGTTGACTTCCTCAATGTGTTTAACATTAAGGCCAGTGGATCGTCTGTGACGCTCAGCCTCTTTGTCATCTTCCTGGGTCTTCTCTACTGGTGAGTGTATTAAGTAGATCCCTGTTTGTTTGTTTGTTTGTTTGTTTGTTTCAGCTGCTGTGGAAGAGAAGACAGTTATTTAATCTATTAAAAACATAATGCACACACTTTTTGGAAATGTGCAGTAAACTCCTCTTTAATCAGATCTGATGTTTGAAGGTTTGCACTTGAAGAAACTACTCCATATATATTTATCTATATATTTTGAACCAGCCAGGGAACAAACTGATGGACAGTCCTGTCTTTTTTAAAGAAAAACTGTTCGGACTTTTTTGTGACTATTTCTTTTGTTATTTTCCTTCACAAGGTGTGCAGGTGTTACATCCTCAAGTAACCTCCTTTAAAAACATTACAGACAGCTCAGTCTGTCCCTTTACATAGCGAGGGCTGTGTACAAATGTAACTGTTCAGTCAGTTCTCACACAGAACTGAAAGTAGACAAACCGTGAGGGAGGATTTCCTGGATTTGAAAGTAAAAGTATATTATTTTAGAGTTGCACATCCCCTCCCTAACAGTGAGTTGTTGAGTAATAAAAGAAACAAAATAAAAAGTTATAACATGCTTCTGCCTGCTAGGCCTCATGCAGCAAACAGAGCTCCTTAACAGATATCACTAAGAATGATTCCAGTAGGGGTGGGCGGTGTAGCGGCTTCACACCGTCACTGGTGTCACGTTCTGTCACAACATGGATTTAGCAATACCGTCAATACAGGGATAAACACAGTTTTGGTTTTCCTGCACGTTCTCTGTAACTTATCTACAGGAAAAATCCGTCTGATATCACAGAGTGCATCTCTTCTGCAGAGCCCACAGAGACCTGACGCTCTGCATGCAGAGTGTGTGTACAAACATGCGCGGGACGCTGCAGCCGTCATATATGATGTCGGCGGGATGATTGAGTCAGACGTGCAGTTACGCGAGTCGGCTTGTCAGTGAATGTGTCCCCGTTATTAGCGGAACCTCGTCCCGGTGCTGTGGCCACATGAACGGACCAATAACAGAGCCGAGGTGCCGCGGAGTGTTTACTTTAAGCGGCTTCACCTGCTGCGCGCACACGACATGAGGTTGTGCGTTTGGCGACAGGAAGTAGGATGCTTGAGTTTGGTTTCCATAAGTTCCCGTCACGGGGCTGCTCGCGCTGATTAAACAAACATTTGAACACATTGGACACGGGTAACGAGTAACCCAGCTGCAGCCCACAGGTCTGTTTGCAGTCGCTGAACAAAGTGTGGTAAAAGTAGGAGAGGGTTTGTTTTGTAAAATAGAAAATAGACTTTAAAGTCCCAAATAATATTAAGTATAATTGTTTATTGTTTATATGTACATGAAAACACTTTGATGTGTTTCTTACATTGACAATAGAGCAAAAAGAGCTAGAGTCATGTTTTAAGTAGAGCACCTTTTCATTTTGTAAAACCACAATATAATAACTGATACCGCTAAAAGGAAAATAAATATTAATAGACATACATTTTAGGTCATATCGCCCACCCCTCCTATAAACCTATAAAAGACCCAGACATGAAAAAAATCCCGTGATATATCGTGAAACCGCCAGAATATTAAAGACTATGGTGATCCAGATTTTTAGTCATACCGCCCAGCACTAGATTCCAGTGATTATTGAAAGTGTTTGTGGTGTTTGACACTTATTTTACAACATCTTTAGTAGCAGCAGCAGTTCCTCCTGAGAGCTGCAGCTGCCTTTGAGTCCTTTGAAGATTCATCATTTAAGAGAAAATCCTGGAGACCTTCAATCTCTCAAACTCGTATTTGAGATTTTTCTCCCCAGAACCTTCCAACTGTTCAACTCGCATGATATTTAACAGTTTCCTCATGTGGTTTAAATCACGTTGAAAAGAAGTCATATTCATCATAACATCCAAGAGAATGTATTTTTCATTGTATTCTCCCTTTAACAAAACTCTGTATCTGACTTTCAGGTATTCGATTTACCCCTTTTCCATCCTTTCTCGATGTGGCATCAAACATCCAAAGCCTGTGCCTTTCTTGGGCAACATATTCCTGTTTCGCCAGGTAAGATATTCCTGATATTTCCATCACACTGAGATTCAACACTCCTCCTTTTTTGTCTTGAACCTCAGAATGTGCTCAGACTATAAGACATTTTACACACTTGTTGTAGAAAAGTCATCTGTGGATCATTACTGTACGTGCTTTTACCAGTCACACCTTCTTTTAAGTAGATTAAGACAAATATGCACATATGATTGAACATTTAAAGAAGATGGCTTTTTGCTACCTGTCTTATTTTAGGAGGAACACAAGCCAACGCTCACAAATAAATAAAAGAAATGACACAAAGGCTTCACAAATGTGCTTCATAGAATAACTGTTATTTCTAGACTCCACACATGATGTTGTTTCTTCTCAGGGTTTTTTCCACCCTATGAGGGAGCTTATAAAGACACATGGCCGAGTCTGTGGGTGAGGAGTATAAACACCTTCTACATACTCATCATGAATTCTTCCACACTGAAAAAACTACATCAGCAATATTAAAGTTGTTGTTTGACGTGAATGAGACTCTTGTTTCCATATTTCAGGTATTATTTGGGCCGCAGACCGGTGGTGGTGATAGCGGACCCCGACATGCTCAGACAGGTGATGGTCAGAGAATTCAGCAGCTTCCCAAACAGAATGGTGAGGCCGTTTACGGACACGTGCACATGTACACTAAGTGCTTACTGGTTATTCTAACATAAGTTTTGATGATGTGATGACAACAGATGTTTGTGCTGTCTCTCTCCTTTTGCTCTGTGCAGGCTTTTCGCTTTGCCACCAAACCCATGACTGACTGTCTGCTCATGTTGAGGAATGAACGCTGGAAGAGAGTGCGGAGCATCCTGACCCCGTCGTTCAGTGCTGCCAAGATGAAAGAGGTTTTTTTTTTAATTTATTGATTCATTTATTTGTCAGGGACAACGCAAAAGACATTGTGACAGGTTACAGTAACATGACACATATGTATTGCATATAGGGTTTCAAGACAAGGCTAATATGCAACCCCTGTCCCTGGTTTTAAAAATGACAAAACACATGTTCCAAACATTTTAAAAGTGACACATACAGAATGTATGCATGTATAAAGTGTCTGTGTGCGTGATCCAACTTCAATGATTGCAGGTTTTATTTAGTTTCAGCCACGTGAACACTCGAAAAGCGGTGACGTTAACAAGCAACACACGTCACCACTCGCTAACTTTTCTCATCGAATGATCGACAGAAGATATGGATAACGACACAAGTCAAGAAAAATTAATTTGAGTGATTGTGAAATGAGGAAACAAATAATCAAGCATGCTGTGTCCGATGTACATTTATCATGTCTCCCTCTGTCAGTTCTGAAAGGCCCTGCTGGTACAAAATCTGAGCTCATTCAGCACCTGCAGGTCGGGGACAGCGCCGCTTTTCTGTCTGACACATGCTGCAGCTGAGGGGAGAGCTCTTTGATTCAAACAGGAGCAAAAGCAAAACCTTTCGATCAACTTACTGTCCGATCACCGATGACTCTCTCTCGTTTTAATCCTGTAAAACAACAAGATGCGCTGCCATTGTGTTTTTCTTTAAGCTTTTGTGACTGTTCATTTTACCGTTTGTTGTACCGAGGATTTAAGTCTGATTTTCTAAACTGACGCCTGCTCCATCCTCGGCGTAAAAGATACACCCGGGTGCAACACAAACAGGGCTTAAGTCATGCTGGTGCACAGGTCATAATTTAAAGTCCGTTGTAACTTTCAGCTCTAAGTCGGACGTAAGGTTACGACGCTGGTGCACTCGGCTCCTGGACCTTAAACAATGCAGCGCACGGAGAAGGAAGTCTGGGCTGGAAGTCGTTTATCCCTAACCGCTGGCTAAACCGGAAATGCCCGACATGTTCACCGTTGCTCGCAGAGGCTATATCGTCGTCAGACTATAGCCGATGGGTTCTGAGATTGGAAAACAGAAAAGTACAGTTTACTGCCCGTCACAGATGGAGAGTAAGAAGTGTAGGTTTCAGGACAGACAGGTGTAAAGTAGTAAATATTATATCTGTGAAGGCATATCCCTACATCTGGTTGAAGGGGAAAGGGTTGTGTTGTGTTAAAACGATATATTAAGCAGTGTGAAACAGTCGTTGTTCAGGTCATGTCTTATTCAGGAGATCAGGTTTCTGTCTCCCCTCGAGTATGAATGCTCAGACTCCCACAGCTGTCCTGATAGCGCTAAACCAGGCCTCTCTCTTAGGGGAGACCAAGGTCAGGTACAGATGGTGAACAACTCTCCAGACAATATATTCTCTGCCTCCTCTCTATGCTTGTTCAACAGGAAGAATGTGACTTAGAGTTAGGTAAGCATCATTTCTTGTTAAGGGTCTAATAATCAATAAAATCTTCACACGTCTGTAGTGAGGTTAAAAAAACCTTATTTGAACCCGTAACATGCCTTTATACAGAGGGCAGGGATAAATGGTAAATAAATGCTAATAAAAAATGGATAGCATAGCAACACTCCCTGGTTGTTATCTTCTCGTAAATTCTTGTCAATCGAGCTCCTATGAATACTTCTGCATAAGTCATCTGAGTCTCCTGAACCCTTTTCCATTGCAGCTGCAGGTCTGCGTCACATTGGAGACAGTTTCTCAGTTTACATGAGTGACGAGGCAGTGAAAAAAAGGGATATTTCCAAAACTCCTCCTCTGATTTTGATTTCATCTTTTCATAGATCCTGCCCTGACCTTGCACGTGTGGTCTGATCAAACTATTTTAACCTACTGGTAACTGAGAAACTCTGAGAAAATATAAACAAAGGCTCTTCTATTCTGCGCGCTGTAAATCGCTTCACCTGAATTTGACCCAGTGGCAGTGTTGACAATAAAAATAGCTGATGGTCTGGTTTGCTCTGGCATGTCTTCCCTCCCCACAAAGCTTCTGCAGCTCTGAAAGTGTCTTTTCTGTTTCGCTGTAGATGGTCCCGCTCATCAACACAGCCATCGATGCCCTGATGAACAACTTAAACGTCTACGCTGAGTCAGGAGAGGCTTTCGACATCCACAAGTAACCACACATGGCCGAATCAGAACATAAGTTTGTGTTTCTGTCCTCCGTCCCTCATACGTTTGTGTGTCTGCAGGTGTTTTGGCTGCTTCACCATGGATGTGATTGCCAGTGTGGCATTTGCAACTCAGGTGGACTCTCAGAACAACCCAGACGACCCGTTTGTGAGCCACGCGCAGATGTTCTTCACCTTTTCTTTCTTTCGGCCCATCATGCTGTTTTTCAGTGAGTCCAGTCGTTTTGTGTTGTTGTTCATATAAACAGATTTTTACCTTTTAGATGTAGAAAAGAAGTGTAGGCAAAATAATACAATATAATTGAAGCACAGACCAAAGACTGGAGGGTTTACTTTTCTCTGTCACATAAAGGGGAGAGTATGTTAGAGAAAGTTTGTTTAGCAAGTAATTCTGAATCTGGCGCAGATTAGGGCTGCACGATTATGGCCAAAATGATGATCATGATTATTCATTAATTTTAGGGACATTTTGACTGTCAGTCACATGTTGTGCTGCATTCAGGCTCATGTACAAATGTTGCATCAAACTAAGACTTAAAATCATGCTCTTTACATAAATGTGGTGCATCATGGGTAATGTCAGTGTGTCTGTGGGAGTTGGGTGGATAGGGTGTCTCTGCACAGCGTCTCTGTTCTGGATGTCTGACTTGACGCTGGAGGACGGGGAGCAGCTCGTTCTTCCTCTCGGCCTTCACACACTCATCATGCTGCACTTTGTGCTGTTTTTTCAGCTGCTTCAACAAGTTAGTCGTGTTGCTTTGCGGCGCAGACGCAGGTTTCATGATCTCTTTGTTGATTATTTTTAACATCACTCACCTTAAACCTGAAACACCTCCAAACAAGCGATGACGAGCCGTTTCAGGGGACCGGTGTTTCGGTTTAACGAGCGACTCGCTCTCTTCCTGTTTTAGCGTAACAACAAGCAGCGTTCAAAACGTGACTGAGCGTTAGTCGCCTTCATGACACGTTTGCACAAACAACTCTTCAGAGACGTAACAGAGAAGTTTAGAAGAACAACAGAGAGGCATTCACAAGGACAGCTATGTATTATCTACCTGTTTGCAACAGCTGCTGTAACCATGACAACCACAGACACATTCAGCTGAAAGTCTCCAGTTAACATGGTCACTCGTCGAACTGAAACACCGTCTCTGTTGTTTACTCTTTCACCTTAAACTGTCGCTGCAAGGTAGGCGCTCATCACATGTCATGCCAGCTCCCCCAAAAGTGAAGCCCAAACCTCTCCATCGCTCCCTGGAGGAGGGGCTGTTAGTTTAGGGAGCGCTTGATTTGATATGCAGCAGAGTTTTCAACAGGCAGAGCATTTTAAACGTCAATATCACCGTCAATCATATTTATTTATCGTGAGGAACTCAAAATCGGGATCGTGATTAATATTCAATTACTTGTGCAGCCCTGACGTCAGATAGCGTTCCACCAACAGCTTTGGTTTTTGTGTCCAGTTGCTTTTCCGTTCATCGCGGCTCCTCTGGTCGGACTCCTCCCCAACAAACGACGAGACAAAATGAATCACTTCTTCATCAACTGCATTCAGAAGATCATCAAGCAAAGAGAGGAGCAGCCTCCTGAACAGGTGAATTCTGGGACTTTTAAAAATCTTAAATACATCTCAAGGTTAAATTTCTGAAAAATAGTGTTTAAATTCTTTTACTGATTTATGTCCTTGCATGTAGAGGCGTCGAGACTTCCTCCAGCTGATGTTGGATGCCCGAACAAACAAGGAGGGTGTGTCTTTGGAACAGTTCGACACAGCAAACCATACTGATGATCTGGATCACAGGAACCAGCAGACACAAGGGTCGTCCTCCGATCACGACGAGCGTGTCGGCGCGCAGGAGCCCCCCACCAGGCGTCCTCAGAAAAAGATGATCACTGAGGATGAGATCGTGGGTCAGGCTTTCGTCTTCCTTCTTGCAGGCTACGAAACCAGCAGCAACACGTTGGCCTTCACCTGCTACCTGCTGGCCATCCACCCCGAATGTCAAAGCAAAGTACAGGAGGAGGTGGATGACTTCTTCAGCAGACATGTGAGTGTGTCGCAGCGAGGGACGACGTAAGATCTGAGCTGTGGATAGTTCACTTAATATAATTAATTGAAGACAAATTCGCTGCATGTAAACGTTTAATTTAATTAAATGTTTGATGCTTTTACTGAATTATGCTGAATGTATGTGGCGCTCTCTGTTGTTGTAGGAGTCACCGGATTACTCAAATGTCCAGGAGCTGAAGTATTTAGACATGGTGATAAGTGAAGCTCTGCGTCTCTACCCTCCTGGATTCAGGTGAGTTAAACACATTAAATAATAATCACAAGGTTTTTTCCTAGATTTATTTCTGTCACAAGGTTCAAGTTCACTTATTACTGTTCATACATACAGTAATTTTTTTTTACCCCACATAGGTTTGCGAGAGACATCGACCAGGACTTTGTGCTGAACGGTCAGTTCCTCCCTAAAGGAGCGACGCTGGAGATCCCTGCTGGCTTCCTTCACTACGACCCCGAGCATTGGCCGGAGCCTGAGAGGTTCATCCCTGAGCGGTAGGAGGATGACCTCACAGTAGTGCCTGCTCCGTGTGTTTCAATTTCATCTCAATCTAGTACATGGCCAAACTGTCACTGTCAGCCCCTGTGATTAACTGTCAAGTGTGCAACAGCTATTCAAAATATTGACAGGCCGGGTGCATTACTCAGATAGTAAGATGTGCTGTCATGGGCAGGTGCACAACATCATTACCTTTGCTTGTTTCACACACAGGGAGGTGCAGCAGGCCTCCTATTCTCAAGTAAAATACAGGAGATTTCCTCATATACTGTCAGTTGGTTTTGTTGATGGGCCAAAAACTCCAGCCGGAGACAGACACAAAAATCTCTCTGCTGCATTCTCTCATGCATTCAAACATAACTATCAGTGCCATAGACGATAAGGCCCATAAGGCCCCCAACAAGCATGTCAAACTCCAGCATCTCTCTTGGTGTGGAGGCGCACTTATATACTCTGCTGTGGTCTGAGCACTGCACTGGATTTAACTGCAATTTTTAACATCTTTATAATATTTCACACAATGGCCTGCCTGTGTTCTTGATGATGTTCATAAGTTAAATGAGCCTCATCCTGTTTTACATGTCTCACACGGCTATAACAAAGATAGTATTATCTTTACACTTAAGCTAAAGAACACATTAATAGCACATTATTTGATACCGATTGATTCCATCACTTTTGCTTTGATCTCTAAAAAACATAACTTGTGGTTGATCTTCAGATTCACTCCAGAGGCCAAAGCCAGTCGACATCCATTCGTTTACCTCCCTTTCGGGGCCGGTCCTCGTAACTGTGTGGGGATGAGGCTTGCCCAGCTGGAAATCAAGATGGCACTGGTGCGCATGTTCCACAGGTTCAGCATCGTGGCCTGCTCTGAGACCAAGGTGGGCTGGAGAGTTTAAACACAAAACACTAACACAACCGTGTCCAGACATGTCCGAACACAGATTCACGAGTATCAACAAGTCAAGATTCAGTCCTGCTGTGAAATTAACTTTGAAACGTGTCTGTTTTATATGTTTTAATGCTCCCTCATCAAATATTTATTGGTTAATTTATGATGAAAAAAGTGCAATATCAAGAGAGTCTGTATCATTCATTCCAACTAGGAATAGGTATTTGTATAGAAATTGTATCAATCATAATACAATGTATTTTAGAGAGAGAGACCAGCCCATGGCACACACTGTTTAATCAAAGTCATGACATGATATACGATACCATACAATATGATGCGGTATAGATATAATATGATCTTGGTATGTTATCTTGGCAAAAAATACAAGGTAACGAACACAGATTTAAATAGAATTAGTATGAACTAAGTCTTGTATGCACATAGAAAAAATGGTACTTTATATCACATGAAAAATGGGAGCAAATATAAAGTGTTGCTTTTACGTTTTTGTTTAGTATGCTATCAATTACTCTTGATTTTTCATGTTCATTATTTCCTATTAATCATTTCTATCGAAGCAGTTGTCAATGAAACTCTTAGTTCTCAGTCCCTCGAACAAAGCTCATACTAATACTAGTATGTATGTATGTAATGAATATAAAATAAAAGCCATTTAAGTTCAAATCTAGTGAGAATCTATGAAGATTTAAAACAGTGCAGCAGGCGAATTATTACACTTCGGATCATTGTAATGTGCATGATTAAAAAAATACATGAATGGTGTCTTTTACATCACGGGCATCACTAATGATGTGGTAGTCAAACATTAGTATCAGTCTGTGTGCGTCTTACACATGTGGTTATAATCACAGCCTACATTTAGACTACATGTTGAATGAACATTAGATAAAAACCTACAAATGGTCTCTTTGTTTCTTTGTGCAGGTTCCTCTCGAGCTGAAGTCGTCGAGCACTCTTGGACCTAAAAATGGCATTTTTGTGAAAATTCAAAGAAGAGACGCAGCAGAAGGTCAAGAGAACTCCCCGTCATGATTAGAAGATGATGCACTGTGGAGGACACAGTCTAAGTCCCTGCAGAGAGTTTCATCAGCTGTTTGGTGATAATAAAATGAGAGAGATGGAAGAAGCTTTGAATACAGAGCAAGGAGAAACTAATTAAGTGCAGTTTGCATCTATCAGCCTCTTACCTCAGTATGTAGCAACAATGATGGATTGTTTTTTGCTGTGATTTTTGAAATGCTTCAACATTGCAGTCTGTTGTGAAAAGGATAATTATGATCAACATTTTAATCTCACTTTAATCAGGTTACCACTTTTTTCTTCCGTGCCATTTGTGCATTCAATATTGTAACTTTTTATGGTCTTCTTATGGTTTTTATTGCTGTTATTCCAACTGACAAAGATTAAAACTTCACAGTGTCGTAACATGAACTAAGACCTAGTTAGATAGATGAACAGAATGGTCTAGATCAAATCTGACAGCTGAAGCTGAAAGTTTGCATATTCCTTCCACCAAACGGGCACCCTGCTGTCTCACTGCGCTACGCTCACTTTAATACTGCTTCGATCCACGAATGACGATTAATTAATAATTTACCATCATTCAGTCACAGATTTCCAAAGCAAAGGCTGGTGAGTTCATGTTTTGTCACCTGCTTTTCGAGGTGTTACTGATTTTATTTGAATTTACTTTGTGACACTCGGTCACAGTGCACTCAAATGAAGGCTGCTATGTTAAAGTCAATGAAGTGGAGGAGAGGAAGTCCACCTTGTATTTTTAATCCAGATTACTTGAATCAATGTTCATTAAATTTCTCAGAACAAAAACAGGACATGTACATGTCTCTGAGGTGTAAAAGCTTATCACTTTTCTCTTGATGATTTCATTCAGAATTCTTAAGATTTTTCTACACCTACATGAGAACCAGTTAGTAAATGATATTTGTTATTCTGAGAAGCTTGAGAACTGCAGCCCTGACTTAACTTTGATTTTGAATTTATACAAAAAGAGATTTATGATTTATGGCAGAGGACAGAATGTGCCTGTTGCTTTAAAATGGGTTGTGTGATTAAATACCATTTGTGATTAAATAAATATATACTGTATACGTCCTGAGTTTCCTGTGGTGGGTTTGTTCTGTTTTCATCAAATGAGATTGACTACTTTAATGACAGTAATTTACGGACCAACAAGGTACTCCAGCCCATTTATCTACTAAACAACCAATGCCATTTTTTATACCCTAACTGTTACCATCTGTATCCTTTATTCAGATTTCTATTAATGACCTTTGATTCTGAAGTAACATTCTCTGACACCTTAAAATTCATCAGGACAAACTTTAATGAGAAAACCACATTTTCTCCAACTTTATATATTTATAATATCAAACTTTATCTTAAAAAGGTTGCAAAATGATTTAGACAAAGATCAAGGATCATTCAATACAGGATATAAAAAATCAGTTAAAAAATCAGAATGGAAGGAATTTAGAACGATAACACCAAAATATGAACGCTTTTTTACTCAGCCGCATTACAGAGGAAAATAGCAGCTTATAAATGTGATGCATAGCTTAAGCTCAAACCAACCAATAGTATACATGTCTCCCTACAACATCTGCGTGTTTGAATGAAACTGTCTTAATTCTAAATTGACTGTCATGAAGAGTCCCCCTGAATGAGACCAGATATACTGGCCGCGCAGAGGACAAAGATATTCTTTAGCAGTGGATCGAGAATATTATTATTATTATTACAGTAGATTTGTCCCTCTCTGTGACCTGTAGATGACCTTTTGTTGTTCATCGCCAGGTGATTCATCGTTCCTCTACTAGCTAGTTAGCATAATCCAGTAAGAGCTGCATGTAATCATTACAGAGCAGCTGCATTAGCAGATATATAGAAGACACGAGCTGAATGAATATCTATAAAAAACGTAATTGCCAATGTAACTGGACTGTGAAGATTAAATGCAGCCCTTCACTGATTGAGCTAACTGGCTAGTAGAATGATGTTATATTACGCAGCACTTCGTCACAGATATGTGGTGGATGGTTTCTCCATGATGTAATCAGGCTGTTGTTGTAACCGATGTCTAATTAGTCAAATCTAAATAATGTTAAGATGGCCTGATTAAGGTTCATCAGTAACTGAGGGCAGCTGTCTCACATCTTTACTAACTATACTGCTGTCACAGGCAGCAGCCGACACTAAGCTGCCACCGCAGTAATGGCAGCTACACAAGATGGCGCTACACACAAATTGGTTGCCGGATTCGATATAGTAGTTAAAAACTGTGCCATTTTTTACCGTGTTCTTAGTATGTTTGTAGCGTGTTTTGTTTTGTCTTAATTTTGCTGTGTTTTGTACCAAAGAGCTGCTAAACTGCCTTTCATTGTTTTTATAAACGTGACAATAAAGATCGTTCTAAAATGAGCTCAGTCTGTTACAGTACTAAAAACATTTACACTCTACCACTACCACTTTTTTCTGTGTATTTTGTTTGCATGACTTCTGGACTTTACATTTAACAGAACATTTAATCAAATGTTTACAGAGTTGATTATTTTTACTGAAGTAAAGAACCTGTATATTTCTGCCACCCTTATAAAACTCAACAAATCTTTTCTTCAAAGCCAGACGCTGCTTCCAGTCAAAGCAAAGAGCAACCTGTGAAAGAGTTTCCCCCTGATCAAAACCTTCAGAGAAGGAAAAAGCAGCATTGTGACTTATGAGTAGCTGATCAGATACTCTGGATAAATCTGTTGTTTTTCAAAGACAACATAGATGCTCGGGTTGCTCTCACGGTCAACACAACTGTCATAGAGGGTTTTGCCGTCTCCTTTTGGCGGGGGTCGCACATAGCTGCTGCTTCCCTTGGTGTACTCCCCCACCAGGACCAGAGCAACAAACATGGTCTTCTTCAGGTGTCTGTTGACATTAGCATACCTGTTTGAGTAGGACGCATCTTTGGCAAAGTAGCTTCCTAAAAAAGACCAAAGGGAAAATGGTTCTTTACTAACATGATAAAGTATGCAGGTTTTTTAAGTCCAAAAAGCCTGATACACCTGGATTCAAGAGCATACGGCTCCCATACCAAGACAAAAGAGTCAATATTTCATACTTTAATTGATCTTAATAATTTAATGGCTGTTGAAGCGGTCTAACTACCTTTGCCGTAGGATGTCCCGTGGACTCCACACATCCTCCAGTCAAAGTTTTGATCACAGATGGGCTCAATCAGGGACTCGTCTGTCCCGTGGAACAAGTACTGCTGATTCACAGCTTTCCCTCCGTTCCTCTTTTTCATTTGCTCTTTTTGCCTGAACACAGTTAAGAAACATAAATATGATGATGTGCAACAAAGGTTTACTCTTGACTTGCTTCTATTAGCTTTGTTTTTGGTCTCCGTCAGCTCCAGCTGCTGAATGCTCCACTCTTTTCTCTAACTGTGTCTGTCTGCTATCCTAGAGCTTTTTCACTGAAGAGAACGGCCTGCTGTTGCTGAAGTAGACACCGTGAGAGCAGTGACCAAAACCAAAAGAGTAAAGTTGTAGGCACCTTGAGAAATGACACCTTGTTCCAGGTACTTTAAATAACTTGCCATTCTTTCTAAATATTACAGAATTGTCTCAGCATCTTTTGGCCTGCACAATTAAAAGAAATAGTTTGAATCAATCAATCAATTTTTATTTGTATAGGGCCAATTCCAAACAAAAATGATCTCAAGACACTTTACATAAAGAGGTCTAGACCATACTCTTTGTTATATTGTTGTATTTAACCTTTTCCATCTGTTTTCAGGCCTGTCAATCCACTGAAACAACGCTTACTGAAGTGGTAAATAACATTGCATGCAGACTATTTATTCAAATTCAACATTGTTTCTATTATTTGATCTCTGCAGCATTAGATACCACTGATAAACAGAGATTAATAAACCAACTTTACTGACACTTGTTGACTTAAAATGTGGCCAATTTAAAGGAACAAAGTGTGTTTCTTATAAAGAATATAATATGGAGTTCCTCAGGGATATGTTTTTGGTCCTCTGCTTATTTATTTATATGTTTCACCTCTTGGCCTTATTACACACATTCATGTAAATGTTATAGTGGTTGAGCTGCAGGATCTTGTGATATCTCTATAGACTGATCACCACTAGGCAACCAACCAACATGGTCTTCACATAGTTTTTAGATTGTCAAGTGATGCGTTGACATTTCACCTATTAAGGTCTAATAACCAGGTCTATGATTTACCATTGAAAGACTCTCCACAGGGAAGGGTTCTGGATCCTCTGGATGTTGTGAATTTTACTCGCAGACATGGTGTGCTTAAACAACGTTTCAATCATATTGTACTCCCCAGATTTGGAGAGTGGTACGAGCTGAAAGATAAGAGTACAGTACAGAGGAACAGGTCAGTAATGAAGGTTACAAACATTTAAAGTCAAGAACAAACAAAACATTGTGTAAGAGCCCAAATTAGCCTCCTGTTGACGTATTATTTGTTTAGGCTGCACACATTAGTTTTGGAATTTTTTGGCATAAAACATTCTGCATTTGAATTTCGTCTGTTGGTGAACATTTTTTGTGTCCAAAGCGTTTTGGTTTTCATTTACAGTCAGAGTAGAATTATCCAATATTGTTTCTGCAGGCCCTGACTGTGTGCATGAAAACTCATGTGGAGAGCAAAAGAGGCCGAATGCCTCTGTGATGCAATATGGTAACCCATCAGCTACTAGCTACAGTTTAGCTTTTGATTCATCTCAATAAATAGAAATCTGCATATGAGTGAGTCTCACTTGTCATGTTGCTAGTCGGACTATAAACACACAGGGGCGCGGGAAAGGAAGACTTGGCCCGGAAATACGTAATCGCTTAACTGAAAAACTGCTCCCAGACGTTAAGCACGTTGTGCTTGGAGCGATTATTTTCCCCTTATACTGTATATGCTTCCTTTGGGTAATATCACGAGTAAATCCTCCATAAAAATCACTGTTATGCAGATCAATTATGCTTATCAATGAAGCCAGATGCAACCAATCAGCTGTCTAAACTAAAAGCATGCCTAAAGGAGACCTTAAGACATTTTCTGCTACTAAATTCAGACAAAACTGTAAGACATACATTATCTCATTATCTAATGATACAGCTGCCCTAGATGGCATCAGCCTGGCATCCAGCACCACTGTTAGGAATCTTGGAGTTCTATTTGATCAGGATATGTCCTTCATCTCCCACATAAAACAAATATCAAGGACAGCCTTTTTTCACCTTTGCAACAATAATCCTGTCTCAAAGCGATGCCAAAAACTAGTCCATGCATTCGTTACTTCTAAGTTGGATTATTGCAATTCCTTATTATCAGGCGGCTGTAATAAGTCTCCAAAGACTCGTCAGCTGGTACAAAATTCTGCAGCACATGCGCTGACAAGTAGTGGTGCAACGAATCACAAAACTCATGGTTCAGAACGTGTCAAGGTTTTGAGTCACGGATCAGATTATTTTTCGGATCAACAATGATCTACGATGCATCTCAGTCAGTGTTGCCAAATTCACCTTCTTTTGAATACCTTGGGCTGGGGAAAATAGCCTTGGGTTGGTAGATAGATCTTGGGCTGCTTCTGTCAACACTTGGCGGGGTTTCGAACACCAAACAAGCTGTCATTTTATGCTCATTGTTTACCTTTTTGACATGAGTTGTATTAAAGCGTATGAATAAGGACCTGTTTGCTCAGACGTCATTACCTTTGCATATTCATTTAAATTTTTTATTTGTTTATGTTTGGCAGTTTCATTCCTCCATCATCATACAGGCGAGCATTGTTCTGGGTTGCAATAGCATATTTATCTAACATTTTATCTGGTTATTTG
This sequence comes from Semicossyphus pulcher, assembly GCF_022749685.1. Taxonomy (NCBI): domain Eukaryota; kingdom Metazoa; phylum Chordata; class Actinopteri; order Labriformes; family Labridae; genus Semicossyphus; species Semicossyphus pulcher. Next base: position 27,787,575 of record NW_027211759.1, on the reverse strand, counting down.
ACGCAAATATGAAGGTTTGTATGCTTATGATTTGTTTTCTGTTGGGTTCTTGGCAAGGTTATGATCTGGGCAGATTTTTGTTGAAGTGGGCTGGTTTTGAGTTGTAATTGGACTGGAAGCTGTTAATCTGTTCTGGCAACACTGACCTCAGTGTATCCACAATTTTCTTTATTACTTCACATTGCTACTTTTTCAATAATTAATTCAGGCTGAGTTGATCTCAAGAGTAAAGCAGCCTGTAACGTTGGTTTTATGTTTAAAAAAGGGTGAAATGTTTTCCTGTGAAATCTGGTCTGAGCGTAATTAAACAAAAATATCAAATAATAATAGTTGGTATGAAGTTACCTTGTATCCTAAATCTGGTAATGCAGTCTTGTCCCAGTGAGATGGGAAGCTCTCAGCTATGGTGGTGCTGGGGCTGTGTGAAGATGGACTAAAGTGTAGACAAACAAACAGTCTGACTCATGCAGTTTCACCAGACACAGTAATGTCAGCATCGCAGGCATAATGCAAATCACCATCTTTAACTAGAAACAAAGGTACCTCTTCAGCTTCAGCTCCACATCCTGAGCAGACACAAAGCGAGGCCTCCGTCTGACCTCTCTCTTGGTTTTGTATTTTACATTCTGCTGATACATCTGCTTGGTTCCCGTTGCACCTTTGAAGTGGAGAATGTACTGCTGTTTGCCGGCATTAAATGAAACCTCTGTATCGCTGTCCGCCAGGTACACATTCTCCAGAGTTTGAGAGGTGGCAGAGGCCGATGTCTCGCCCTGAAGACAAAAAGGGAGGAGAAAGAAATGGTGAAGCGAAGGAAAAATTCAAAGTAACGAGTGTGTAAGGCAGGAAATGAAACTTGCACCTGCCAAAATCAGGGTGAAAGTTGGCTGTGGCAGGTAAAAAATGAAGGTCACATGTTACCACTGCAGAATGGGTCTTATTTTAATAGTTATTATTATTAAAAAGCAATTCCCTAAGTAAAGAGGAGTAAGGGATTGAGATCCTAAATCGTAATCAATAACATCCACAAAACTAAGATGGGTATATTTGTCTGTCTGGTACCTGTGTCTCAGTTTTACTCAACAGGAACATTCAGTGATGAAACACACTGGCTGTAAGGAAAAAACATATCGGACGCTGGAAGACGGGAATGTAGAAAATCCAAACCAACGTGCTGCTACAAAGAATCAGAACAGAGCGGCATTATTAACTGCAAATTGAATAATATATATTCTGTATATCAAAATGTAGAATCTGTGGGCCCAGGACCAAACTCTGGTATGGGAAGTGTTCTGGTTTCCATTTGAAGAGTGTTTGTTGTCTGATTTGCCAATCATGGATCAGCAGGCTTTGATTGCATGCAGGAAAAACAGTCCGTATGGAGAGCAAAAGGGGTGTGACGCTATCCATTGTAATGCCATCCCAGCTCCGATCAGTGTCATCTGACAACGACTGAGCTTCTTATTAATCTCTATGAACAGACAGTCTGCAGCGGGTTCAGCTAACAATCTGTTCTACATCAAACATTTCAAAGTGAGCGACAAATTAGCTTGACACTGTTCAGCGTTTAGATTTCCCGTCTTCCTCGAAAGCAACAGAAATGATGGATCCGACTTTCCTTTTTAGTAATCTGCATCATGATGTTGTTATTTCAGCAAACTGAAGAGCCGGTAATTAAAGTCGATCACAAGAAAATCTGTTTCTGTTTGGGCTTCATCCCGCTGAAGTAAGCCAGAGTGCAGCCTCTGTGTAACTTACTGTTTACAGTGAAACTGAGACTCAGCACAGACAGATGAACGGGCGCTCCTCCGGGGGATGGGACGAACCAAGAGATGACAGCGTTTATTGAGCAGACATATCTGGAGGAGAATTTACCTTCACTTTGATCTGAACACACGGTCGCTTCTCGAGCTGCTAACTGGACTGTAAACAATGCAGCGCACGGAGAAGGAAGTCTGGGCTGGAAGTCGTTTATCGCTAAACCCTGGCTAAACCGGAATGCCTGAGAAGTTGGCCGCTGCTTTCGGTGGAAATTCGAAAATGTCCCCATTGTGGAATCAATAAAGGATTATCATATCTATATTATATCATCGTCAGACAATAGCCGATGGTTTCTAAAGTTTGACTGACCTGTCCAAACTCCAGCCATTCACCATATTCATTCTTCCAGTACCAAAGCCACTGTGTTGTAAGAATGAAGTGAGGAGGCTTAAAGACAGAGGATGCAGTGGACAGGCGACGAACTGGAGACCCTCCACACGTCATTGTCATGAAGTCAACTGACTGCTCTTTGGAGGATGCAGAGCTGAAAGCAAGCAGATTAAATCATGTGTCAAAGAAAAATACACTTCTGCAAGATTTTTCACATTTGCAGAAGGACTCAGATACAGTTCTCCACAGCAAAGAGCGCTGTTGTTCCCTAAAAGTGCCTCCTTTATAGACAGAGTGAGGAAGTGAAGGAGGAGCTGGTACACAAACTGTCTGCTTAACCTAGAGATAAACAAAGCCACAGAGTCCATACTTCCACAAAAGGAGGAACTAGCAACCTTCACATGCCACACTGAGGCCCTGCTCACATTTGGTATTACGCATCTGTCCTGGGTGATCCGAACACAAGTGGACAGCTCTAAGCCTGCAGTTCACACCTGGCATTAACAAGCCCCTGGAATGCGTCTTCAGTCACCACTTGTGATCGGGTCTAACTTTCCCGCTCTGTATGCAAATAAACACAGAGACTCCTTCATTAGACTTATCATATCATAATATAAAACATCCTGTAATGAAGGAAAGTGTGATGCAGACTTGCAGCACAGAGAGGGGGAGAGCTGCTGCGCACGAGCAAAGAGGGAGGGGGGAGGGAGGACTAGAGTGACGACGTGATGTAAAACTTAGTTTGATCATGAAGCCTGGTGCTCCTCCACAGCTCTGTGGTTATCAGATATATGATACACAGCAGACTGGAGTCTCTGTTAACAGTGACAGACAGACAGACAAACAGACATATCTGCGCAATTAACACACAGACCCACTCACGCCATGTGCTGTGAACAAGTAGTTTATACTTTATGGCAACTGTGCGTGAAATATACGGGACAGATTGCGACTGCTATTAAGCCAGGAGCCAAATGTTCAATCAGACAGGACTGAACGGAGAAGTCTCCCGTATCCGCGTGATCGTTGCCGTGGATACAGGGAGAGGGGGCGGTGCTTAATGTGACCCAGGACACATGTGCATACACACTACCAGACGTATGTGGATAAATGCGTCCTAGACCACCTCCGTATGTGGCCTGAGTGGTCGGATCTCAATGTGTCCTCAATCCGTCCTGGGAGCGTTCAGACCTGTAGGTAAGGCTGTCCACTTGTGATCTGATCACGAAAACCACATGTTGATACCAGGTGTGAACAGCTTCTCACACTGCTACTTGGTCTCTTCATATCAGCGGTTACATGAGGACACTATTAAATCCAAATTTTCCATGATAATTGCCTGAAGGGGATTAAACATTTCTGGAGACTCGTTTAAATAAATGGCTAAAAATCTCTCAACTGTGTGAACATCTCTGTGCTCTGTTTTTTCATGTACCCACCCTCCAATAGACAGAAATCTGAAAATTCCTAAGGCATGGGACAGTTGATCCATGCAGCTTGTGTCTCGTCCCGGGTCACAGTAGGCCTTCTCAATGTCTTCCATGTTAGGCAGGTCCTTCCATGTCACAGCATCGCTGTCTAAAACCTGCCATCTGTATGGTAGCTGCCAATGGACACGAGCACACTTCTCTGGAGAAAAACAAGGTTATAGAAAAAAATCATTACACAGCGGCAGAAATATATCCATCATCTCCTCTTCAGGCACACACTTCAGGAGATGGTAATTAATGCTTGTATTTAATTTTATTTAGACTATCATGTGTTCATTAGTACTAGTTTTTAATTGGTTAAGGAGCACTCCGTCATAATAGTAGACAAATAGTTTCAGGTAAAACATAAGACCTGCCCCGAGCAGCAATATGATCCACTAATCCATAATCACGGCTGCACTTTCTCCTGGACGTTCCTGCGTGAACTCTTGCATCATTTGGTCCCCTGACACTGTGTCCTTGACAATTAGGTAGCCGAAGTTAACTATTGCTTGTGTTATAATTTGTCAATTTCTGTAATAGATGATGGTTTTATGTTGTCGGGTTAGACTCGATTGGTTTTACCGTTCAACTCGAGGATGACGGCCGCAACATGCATGCATCCGGTGGCGCTGTATATGCCGCCATAGCGCATAGCTGAGTGCTTTCCTTAACTAACTACCTGTTGCCTTTCTGGTTTTTGTATAATTAATTAAGCAATTGTAATAGATGGAAATATTGTAAATGTAACAACAAGTAAGAGTTATGTCTGTATTAGGCCACAAGAGGGCACTATTACCTTAGCAATAAGCTACCTGCTGTCCTGCCCTTCTTACCTGTGGTGTTAGAGTGATGTTGATGTGGGTAATTTATAGCCTTCCTGCTTTGTTTATCTTTGTCAGCAGTATTATTGTTATTGATAACAGTGTCTTTATTAGTGTATTATGATTTAAGTTTGGTGTCTACTTTATTCTGCTTTTTATAGACCACACCTACCAATGATGCCTCCTCCTGTCCTGTAATTAAAAGTGTAGGTTCATACAATAAATAAGAGAAAGACACTCCTGCTTACTGTGTTCTGACCGACACCCCACAAACACAGTCTCATTGTGTCCAAAGCCAGCTACCTGTCAAACCCCTACACTTTTGCAACTTTCTGTATTCCCGCCTCAAGCCGTCACACGTCTCCAGCTCGTCCAAAATGCTGCAGAAAGAATTTCAACTGGCATCAAACCTAGAGAACATACCACTTGTGTTTGAGCTCAACTGCACTGGCTACAGTAAGTTTGGATTGACATATTACTCTTAAGGTACCCCCTGGCTCTATTGCTGATCTTTTAACTCTTTATCAGCCAAGTCACAGCCTCGTATTTGTTCCACAGTCCTGGTGAAAGACTATGGTGACCGTGCCTTCACTGTTAGAGCTACTGTGCTGTGACAACTTTTACATCACACCTTTTAACACACCTGCATAAACAGGCTTTTATGTAAATCATCCTTTACAATCCTTTACTCCGATCTTTTACAATATTTAAGCCAACTCCAGTTTTTAATCTCTGACAGTGTTGTTTTTTGTTTACATGGACTTCCTCACCATTTGTAATATTTATTATTGTGTTATGGAAATAACTTCAAACTCATTAAAGAGGTGCTGTACAAATTAAATTATTACAGCAGATATGACTAGTTCAAGCTTACCTTTGTATCTGCATGCCCCGCGGATGAAGTAGAGGCAGATTTCATTCTTGTCAGCATCGCTCATGGGGTTAGAAAGACAAGCAGCGGTGGATCCAGGGTTGTTTTGGGAAGGCTGCTGAGTGGGGCTTTTCACCTCTGCAGGAGACACACATGTATTTATAAAATCTATCCGTCTAATCTGATTGAATCAAAATGTTTACGTAAAAGTCCTCATTCTTTACCAGCAGCAGCTTGTCCCTCCTGTGGACCCATGATGATGAACTTATTTCTGTAGATCTCATTGAGGTTTTCAACATTCTCCCGACTGAATCTTTGGAAAACCTTCATCCCACACTCACCGACATTATGGTTTCTCTTACACGAGGAGCCAAACTTGCAGTCGTCTTGGAAGTAGTGCTGGCAGACGTGGAGCTTATTGCAGGAGGAAGCAAACCTGCAGGAACCGTGCAAACCGTTGCCCTTGTTGTAATGTGGGCAAATCTGCAGGGGTGTACAAGGGGATGTACCATAGTCATTACAACAATAAAATATAATGGTTAATTTTACAAAATAGCAATAATAATAGCATTAGGTTCTGAATATAATAATGTTGCCGGTTGAACTTACCTCTAAAAGCAGATACGGATCATTCTGCAGTAACAGCAGAAACAGTTGTTTCTCTGTCAAATCCTCAAGGCCATGTCTCTTCAAAAGCTGGGCATTGTACGGAGAGGCCAGACTATGTGTACTTTTGCACTTGGGTCTGATCGAGAACAAAACATCATCATTTAAAATGTCAGTATCAGTCAATTATAACAGTTTTAGGTTGCTGTTATTTTTGTTTGGTTGCATTTCCGCTACATGTGTAGTACCCTTGTTATTGATTAAATATTGTCCTTACATTTAAATGAATGTGAGCCATAGCACTTAGCGACTTAGCTAAGCAAATTATCCAGGGAATATCAAGGTCTTAATAGGATGTAAATTACTGCCATCTTCTGGCCAAATAAAGGATCTTCAAGTACTGTAGTATTTATTTTAGTTGATATAAAAGAAAACACAAGAGGGCCACATAAGCTGTCAAGCTGTAATATACCTATATTGTATCTCTCAAAATAAAGTTATAAACCATTTTTTCCACTGTATTGCCTGGCTAACACAACTCTAAATAATAAAGGCTCTCTGGTAAAGATTAACATCTTTCTTCCATTGCTACGTGTTGTCAAATTTGAGTTATTTATCTAGCTCTGTTTACGCTCTTGGACATGTTGCACATTTTAACTTTATACCCTACATGAACCTTCGAGGCTCTGCAGTCCATCACGGGTGTTTCCATGTATTCTTGATCAGTACTTTCCCCCAGGCTGATATTGGTGGAGCTTTGCTGGACATGTCACGTACATGCCCAAATAAAGGCCTATACAGTAAAAACACCTGCGGGTGTGTAGAGCTTCAGTTTAAAACGCCTCAGAGTGACGTTGCTTTCTGCTGTCGTATCTCAATCATTTCACTGTAGTTACATTTGTATGATAAAGTTGTTTGGCCAAATCATATTAAAGACGTGAGCATTCAGCGACTGTTATAGCTGTTGTGATTGTGTTTATGTGTACTGCTTAATAGAAGATAACCCCCTAAATGTTTGACAACAGAGAGCTAAGCTACTTACCCGTACGTGCATCCTCCGCAAACATAGAACCTGCACATGTGTAACCCGTCGCACTGTGGACACTCTCCAGGTTTCTTCTGACAGAGCCGCAGACTAGTTTTAGCCACTATCAGACTGTCCGGGCTGACTATCTGACTCCCTCTGACCCTCTGCCTGCCTTCTTTAATGGCTATTTTATCTTCGTCGAAGAGGAGGCTCCTCAGGACTGCTTCCGTTACAGTGTGACTCCGTGAAATCTGCTCTTTCAGGCTCCTGAAGTTCAGACAGCCCTGGTTGTCGCACAAAGTCTTGGTGATTGATTTAGAGATGTCTGTAGCCATCCTGATGTTAGTTCAGACAAGTAACCTTTAAACTGTTACAGTAGGGCTGGTCTAGCTGCTCTCAGCTGCAGTGACGGCACAGTTTATGACCTGGTTACAGAGAAATGAAACTGAAAGTAAAAAAGAAAACTGATTGAAAAAAAGTGGGGTAAGGCTGCCTGCTGGAAAGTACTCTTTCATTAACACACTTTTTTATGTTTGTAAAATGACAATGGTGGATATGAAATGAGTGGAGATATGATTGGTGGTTTATTATAGTTCGGCCAATGAAAGTGTTTTTCAGTGAAAAACATCCAGAAACAGTCCGACATCTTTTTAGCACTGCTCCCACAATTTGGCAAGACCTTTACTGATGTTTAATTCATTTTACTTTAAACAATCTTAAGTGACAAGGAGATAATGTACTTTTTGTTTTTATCAATCAGCGCAGGTTACAGATTTCATTACTAAAACACTGTATATCCTAGAAACTTACTAAAAGGAGATTTTCCCTAGGCCTACAATTTTTCCTTCCTGATACCGATAAGACTTGAGTATTGGCCAATGCCAAATTACCCTCCATTACCAGAAAGAAAAAGAAAAACAGTGATTGTGACATTTTGTTCGTTTTTACAAACATTACACTCTGCCAGCACCGCACTGTCATTACATTACAATTCATCTGAAATGCAAGTTACCCAATAGAATCTGTCAAGTTACCAGCCTGAGCCTGTCCCTTTAAGAAGGTGGCCTGATGGGTAATGTATGCTGTGATAGTTGATGTTCCTGAGGAGTTGCGACTCCGCTGTGGTATGTGGGAAATAAAAGCCCCGGTTTGAAAGATGTACTCCTTCTCCTCAACTGTGTTTGCCTGTGGAATTAGTCCAGACTGCTAGTTATTCAACGGGCCAAGCAGCAGTCCACAGTAGGGACCACGGAGCTGGGAAGGGTAACGACCCATATTGCATTTTAGGCAGTATTTGTGGCCGATGTGCTAATGCTAGTATTGGTTTCAGACAAACTTAGCATTTTCTTATGGGAACAAATTCATGCCCAACATCTCTCCCACCCTGTCCCTGTTGTGTCATGGTCATCCCGGTGTCAGAGCCGGAGCCGTTATTAATCTCCTGGCTTCTGGAAGGGTGAATCTGTGTCGTCAAATTCTCCCATCATTCCCTATTATACCCCCCTGCCCCCTGGCTGATGACCTCGACTTCCCTGCGGTCTGAAGCATTTGGTTGTTCGTCGTCCCACGGCTCCCAGTCCCAGCCCCCGGAGGGGGCCAAGACCGCCAGCTGCATGGCTAATTGCGCTAAATAGCAGCAGCTGCATTTACCAGTAGCAAAACTTTAGCCTAGCAATGTGTCCATCAGAAACGATTTCTCCATTAAATTTGAACTAAAATCACAGACTGAAGTTGGACTTGGTCAAATGCCTCTTGTGTACAGTTCATTATTTAAACATGATGATGAGAGTCCTCTTTGTTGGTCAGTTTTATTGTTTTGTTTTATTTGTTTTAAAAAGATTTTGAAGTTAAATCCATCTTTTTAATATTATATATAGTTTATTACCAACTACAGGCGAATTTCATTCCACAACTCTACACCAGACACTTTGTTGAGTCGGTATCCTTCATTTTGACACCAATCACAAATACACACATTGATAAAGGAAAGCATTCATTTCTGTTTTGTACACATCCTGCCATGAATATTTTTTGACACGTAATAAATTCTTCAGTAAACACTGTCATAACCCCAAGAAAAAAAACCTGTTACATTTCACATTTCCATTTCATCCAACTTTACTCTCTACTCTTAAATATTGTAGCATATTAAGCTTATAAAATCTAACACATTGCTATTGCTCAAACCACCCAACAAGAACATAAAGTATTTACTCCACCTCAATCAAGTAACATTAGTATTTCACAATGTAACATTATTATCAAAAGCCCTGCAGTCAAAATCCTTCTACAGCAAAGGGATACTTCTTCAACCGATGTAAATCTCCACAAACCGTTAACAAAGCCACTCGCTGCTCCCAGTCAGTCCCACTAAAGATCATCTTATACTAGAGTGATTGACAAGGAACAGCTTTATGAGTAGTTGATCAGAAACTCTGGATATATCTGTTGTTTTTCAAAGACAACATAGATGCTCGGGTCGCTCTCACAGTCAACACAACTGTCATAAAGGATTTTGCTGTCTTCTTTGGGCGGGGGTCGGGCATAGCTGCTGCATCCACTGGTGTACTCCCCCACCAGGACCAGAGCAACAAACATGGTCTTCTTCTGTTGTTTCTGGACCGTTTGATATATGTCCGTGTCAGAGTCAAAGTCGTCTGAGTCACATTCGTCTGAGGAGGAGATGTATCTGTCCGAGTAGGATGCATCTCTGGCAAAGTAGCTCCCTAGAAATAGAACAGGAGCGTATTTGTTCAAACATCTGACACAGTTCAAAGAAAAGGTTCTTCTCTACTAACATGATATACTTTGCTGCTTTTTAGATGCTTTAAAAGCCCGATCAACGTCCTAGAGTTTACTGCTCCCTTACCAACATGCAATTGTAAGTTTCACGTACTTAATATTACATACCAGTATGGAATTGCTGAAGTTTTTACACTGTACCTTTGCCGTAGAGAGTGCCATTAATGCCACACATCCTCCAGTCAAAGTTTTGTTCACAGATGGCCTCAATCAGAGACTCGTCTGTACCATGGAACAAGTACTGCTGATTCACAGGTTCCCCTCCGTTCCTCTCCTTCATCTGCTCTTTTTGCCTGAACACACAGTATAGAAAACATGAATGTGATGACGTGCAACTAATAAAAGCAATAATTAATAATGAAGTATTTCTTAGTTGATCAATTGCAATGAACTTTGGTCTCCCACATCTCTGAGAAAATATCTGTCTCTTTAGCTACTAAATGCTCTACAGTGTTCTCTAGCTGTCTGATCTTTTCACTGAAAACAGCCACCTGTTGTAGCCAGTTAGAGCTGTGAGAGTGAACAAAACAATCAGGGCAAGAAAGCTACTAAATAAGCTCACTATGACATAACAACATTAAACCAGGTGTATGATTTACCATTGAAAGACTCTCCACAGAGAAGGGTTCTGGATCCTCTGGATGTTGTGAATTTTACTCTCGGGCATGGTGCGCTTAAACAACAATTCAATCATGTTGTACTCTGCACATTTGGAGAGAAGTACAAGCTGAAAGATAAGACGTACAGGTCAATAATCAAGGGTATTGCCATATATTCAATAGCACAAACAATATGCTATAAAGCTACCTTATATCCAAAATTTGGTAGTGCATTCTTGTCCCAGAGGGGTGGGAAGCTCTCAGCTGGGGAGGAGCTGGAGCTCTGTGATGATGACTCACTACAAAGGAGACAAACATAATGACAGTCTCTCTATAGAAGCACTGTTAGGATTGCGGGGATAATGCAAATCACCATCTTTAACTGGAAACAAAGGTACCTCTTCAGCTTCAGCTCCACATCCTGAGCAGACACAAAGCGAGGCCTCCGTCTGACCTCTCTCTTGGTTTTGTATTCTACATTCTGCTGATACATCTGCTCGGTTCCTGGTTCACCTTTGAAAGTGAGAATATACTGCTGTCTGCCAGCATCAAAAGGAATCTCTGTGTCTTTGTCTTCAAGGTACAAATTCTCCAGAGTTTGAGAGGTGACAGAGGCTGATGTGTCAGCATCGCCCTAATGAGAAAAACAACAGATGTCAAGGCATCAAATTTCTTTTGATTAGGAAATAGTGTAATAGTAAAGAATAGAGAATGCAGCAAATTGAAATCTACTTGGTACTCTAAAGGTTGCAAAGAGGTAAGCTGCATTATTTATTCACATTTGACTGACCTGTCCAAACTCCAGCCATTCACCATATTCATTCTTCCAGTACCAAAGCCACTGTGTTGTAAGAATGAAGTGAGGAGGCTTAAAGACAGAGGGGGCAGTGGACAGGCGACGAACTGGAGACCCTCCACACGTCATTGTCATGAAGTCAACTGACTGCTCTTTGGAGGATGCAGAGCTGAAAGCAAGCAGAGAGAGTAAATCAACAATTTCCCTAAACGGGAATATACAAAGACACTTAAACTCCATTTGTTGTTCTCGACTGTTTACATCTATGTGCTCTGTTTTTTCATTACCCACCCTAAAATAGACAGAAGACTTAAAAGGTGTCTTAAGGTGTGTGTCGGTTGATCCATGCAGCTTGTGTCTCGTCTCGGATCACAGTAGGCCTTCTCAATGTCTTCCATGTTAGGCAGGTCCTTCCATGTCACAGCATCGCTGTCTAAAACCTGCCATCTGTATGGTAGCTGCCAATGGATACGAGCACACTTGTCTGGGGGGGAGTATATAGAGGTACTCATTAGACAGTGGTAGATGTAGACATTATCTTATCTTCACCCATGTATTTAAAATGTAATCTCAGGGCTTAGACAAGCCAAACCAACATCAAAGAACTATTTGCTACTGAGGCTAAGTTTTCAGTCCTGTGGTGTTGAGTGGTGTGGCGATAATGGGGGAAAGAGCATGGAAGCCTGTAGCGTCTAAGCAGAGGGAGGAGATTATACTAAAGATCAGCCCCATCCTTCAGAATGCTGCTGGATCTGCATACGTACCCTTGAAGATGGAGCCACATCCCATATCTGCTACCTATGGAGAAACACATTTCCTTTAACCAGCCAACCACAACTCCCACTGCTGATGTTACGCAGGGGTCAAGCACACCTCCTCCAGCACCAGTTCCAGGTCTGTTCCAGCCTTTGCTGGTGATACCACCTTCAAAGCTTGATCCAGTGATTTCAATCCATTAAGTGCTCCACACTTTGGTGGTACGTTGGAGAGGTAAGTGAAGTCGGTGAAGTAAACAAAGTAATCCTCAGAGAGCAGGTGCCAGAATCGGTGCTGCTCACTGTCCTGGTTAAAGTGGAAGGGATGTTAAATGCTAAGCCTCTACACTATCTGTCATCAGACGTAGCTGATCCAGACCCAATCACATCTAGTCTCCTTCTCATGGACAGACATGATTCCTCCCTTCCTCAAGCTCTCTATGACTCCAGCAACCTTCTGACCACAAGACGGTGGAGACATCGCCAAGTGTTAGCAGAAGTGGTCCACCTTAATCCGCCACTACTTGCCTACTCTGCAAGAGAGACAGAAATAGAGAATGGACAAGAAGGGGTTTGCTGTTAATCAGGTGGTACTCATAGTGAATCACCAACTTCCACGAGCACTTTGGCCAGTGGAGAAAGTGACTGACACCTATCCAGGAGTGGATGGACGCATTCGGACAGTATCAGTACAAGTAAAGGATCGGAGTTATGTGTGACTAGTTGCCAGGTTAGTCCCATTTCCTAAGCCTAAAGACGAGCAAGATGGAGATTAAGAGTCTCTCTTGACATGTTTAAATGTCTAGTTTTGACATTTGGGGGCGGCTGTGTGAGAAAGTCTGCACAGTCAGCTCTGGTATCATAAAAGGCTCCGCCTACATGCACAGAGCATCCCAGAAGTAAATAAACCCCAGAACTGTGAATCCTTTCCTGTCGTGATTCTCGAACAGGAATCCCTTTCATATCTGCCGACCCCAAACAACACGTACTGCCCAAAGGCTCAGCCTTTATTTCAATACCCCTTGCTTCTTCTGTGCCTGCTGCTCGACACAGCAACTTGTGGACACTATGTACTCTTGCTATTTCGGTTGGTATCTGATGGGAGTGCTGGAAGGTAATTGTGACATGTCCAAGTTCTTTCCAACTATAACAGAACACAAGCCACCAACTTATGCCTCGCTTCCCTCTCTTCCGTTTCTCTTTTTGTACATTCTAATGCTTTGCTGAACAGCCAATCAGTGTGAGTTCCCTTAACGACCGGCTCCGCTGCAGATTCAGAAGGCAAAATTATCAACCATGCTGGACTTACCACAGACACTTGAGCCTTTTGTATTTCAGCATCTCTTATTGGCCCAATTCTGTAATAAGCAGAGTCTCTTCCTGCCGTTTTGACAGTGAAAAGCTGTGATGAGACAATAATACAGATTTTAAAACACCTGTCCCAGTCACACACAAAATGTGAGGCTTTAGGTAATCAAGGTTTTTCTCCACCCTCGGGACTACAACATAGAGATATCTACACAATAGCTGTGAGAGAACAACTGTCCCAGCTGTGAAGCAGTTCCAACTTTCTAGGCAGCCTGAAACACTTCGTCTGTGGATGGTTCAGCAGGAGGTGAAGGTGCCCCAGTTAGCCCACCTGTATCCTCTTTGTTTCAGCTAAACACAAAGTAATGGATTGACAAGGCTTTGATAGCTGACAGCCTGAGTCTGAGCTGACTTACTCAGAATTAGCACTTCAGAAATGCTATGAGCATCTCAAGGAATTGCGCTTTCAACTCATCTATTTTGCCCACCCACAAGTGCTCATTGTCTGGATATGCCAGTCTTGCTAACACCACTGTACAAGGCCCAACTGGCTTCACGCAGATATCACCTATTTAGCCTTCTTGCTCTTAATCACTGCTGTATCCCCTGCCACAAAACTTCTCAGGATCATGGAGCACCTCTTGCAATCAACCCTTTTTACTATGTGAGTGAGAAGAGCTCGGCCTACAGACAGCCTCTGTACAGGAAAATGATATTGGTATCCCTGATATGTTTCACTCTTGCTCTATTTCCAACCATCTACCACTTTAAATGTTGCTAAAGAAGCTGTGCAGCTCTATGCATCACTAAATAACGGCTGGCCAAGGATCCTAGAAAGGCAGAGGCAGAGAAACAAACTTGTACAGATCGGATATGTGGAAAAGACTCCCTCTCAAGAAGCCTTTAGAGTCATGGTACATACCGCTTCATACGGTGCAGATTTTTGAAAAGGATAGGATTGTTTCCAACTGCTTTTCCCTTTGGAACTATAGAGCGTAGTTTTTGTTGCAAGGCACAAGGCCAACTGACTCTGCAAACAATTGAGCAGATTATATGACCGTATATGTAATATGACTGTTTCTAGAAGGGATTGGGCACCTTCATAGACAGAACAGAGAATCAGACTTCCTCTATAGTCTATACAGCTCTACAGCTGTCTCAGTAGCCATGTCTTCCAAGATGTGCCTGACATCACTGATCTGAGCAAATCAGCCTTTATTGAAACCACCTTCAACACCTTTGCTTGGTTCTAAATGCCATACTATCCTAGCAGTACGCACTGATGTGGCCAAAGTGTAGTATGAAGTATGCAAACAAAAGCTAAATGTGCAGTATGCCAAAAAATACCCGGATGTCGTACTGATTCGGAGAAAATCTCCAGTATGCATCGGACCAGTCTACCTCGCCTGCTGTATCCCACAATGCAAAGCGCTGGAACGTCACAGTGGCAGTTGAAATGAAGGACAGCAGCAGCATTCCAGCAGAAGGGGGCGCTGTAGCTAAAGAGTGCTAAGTAAGAGAACACATATCCCAATACACAGTCTACCTAATAGCTATTGTACACTAACTGTCACTAATACACTTTTTTGGGTTCTGATTACGTAGCTGACTGCCTTTGGTGCTCAAATTAAAGAGACTTTGAGACAATGAAGTGGATTTGAAGGTTTGTTTTCCATCCAAAGCATGGTTCTGTTTCAGGAACGCATGGCTTGATGGTGAGCAGAGTGATCTGCAGCTCTGAGTGAGAGCCTTATATGTCTGTTGGCAATTTCCATCAAGCAAGGGAATACTTGGATTCACTTGTAGTGAAATATCTTGTCCACCAGATGTCACCATTTAGGTTGCAGGAGAGAATTCACAGTCACATATGTTTTGGATTTACATTAAACTTTCCTTTTGTTTCCTTATGTTTAATTTTAAACACCCATGAAATAACTATATAAATACAAATCCTTCAAACATCAAAGATTTTATGAGCAGAATAATTTCTATAGTAAACCAACCTATACCAGTTTACTATGCAGGGGTTACCTTTGTATCTGCACTCCCCGCAGATGAAGAAGAGGCAGATTTCATTCTTGTCAGCATCGCTCATGGGGTTAGAAAGACAAGCAGCGGAGGATCCAGGGTTGTTTTGGGAAGGCTGCTGAGTGGGGCTTTTCACCTCTGCAGGAGACACACATGTATTTATAAAATCTATCCGACTAATCTGATGAAATCAAAATGTTTACGTAAAAGTCCTCATTCTTTACCAGCAGCAGCTGCAGCAGCAGCTTGTCTCTCCAGTTGGCCCATGATGATGAACTTCTTTCTGTAGATCTCATTGAGGTTTTCAACATTCTCCTTACTGAATCTTTGGAAAACCTTCATCCCACACTCACTGAAATTATGGGTTCTCTTACACGAGGAGCCAAACTTACAGTTGTCTTGGAAGTAGGGCTGGCAGACGTGGAGTTTGTAGCAGGAGGTTGTTTTCTTGCAAGAACCGTGCAAACCGTTGCCCTTGTTGTAATATGAACAGATCTGGAGGCCACATCGTGACAAGAAAAATAAATGACAGTTCATTTAAAAGTAAGAACATTTTCTACACCATAGCATACGCTATAAGTAAAAGTTACCTCTGGAAGCAGGTATGGATCATTCTGCAGTAACAGCTGGAACAGCTGTTTCTCCGTCAAATCCTGAAGACCATTTCTCTTCAACAGCTCGGTATTGTACGGAGAGGCCAGACTATGGTTTTTCTTACACTTATGTCTAAAAAAAAAGACAAAATGAGAAAAAATATAATCTCAGTAAATGGTTTGAGTTTGTCTGCATAAACAAATGAAAATTATTCTAAGTGTCATTTTAGTTTCGGTAAACATGCGGCCCTCTAGAAGTTAAACAATGTAACAGTACTATAACACTACTGGTGATGCTGGTGGCTCAAAGTTGGCTGGAGTGTACATACACACATTTGCAGTGAGCTCACATTTATAGTTTTTATGGAGCTATGGATTGAAGTGAAAAACGCAAAAACATAAAAAAGCATTTCTCATTTAAGGTCTTTATCGTTTTTGATTACCGTTAGGTTGCTTAGGTTCTTGTTTGGTTTCTGTCCCCTACACATCTTTGTGTTTTTGTAAACCCAATCAGGACCTTTAGAAAGTGTGAGTACCCCATCCGTCCCGATCCGTTCTGCGCAGAATTGAACCTGTTTTACGACACTGCCTGATCTGTTCCACGCATGCGTCACTCGACTCGAGAGAGTTGTGCTGGATTGTTGAATTTAAGCAAAACAGTTTATAATTTTTGGAAACAGTCAACTCAAGATTAAAATCATGATAAAGACTGTTGAAATAGAAAGAGTATAAACATATATTTCTGGACGTGATAGTTGATTCATGAACTATGTCGCAAGCCAAATATAAATAGAATATAGAAAGATGTGTATCTTTCAAAGGGTTTAAGTTATGGAACAGTTGTGACAAGGGATTGAGAATGTGTAATTCACTTTGTAAATCTGTACATTTTGGTGATAAATAAATATAAAGATGAGGTATAATCCTTACTATTTAAGGAAAGTATGTCATTCTTGTCTCATTTTGTCTGTTTTTGAATCTGTCTTTCGTTTTTCATATGAAACTTTTTTGTTTGTTTATTTCTAACTTAAACCAAGTAGTTCAACGGTTACCTCTATGCACGTTTTGTAAAAAGGGTAGGTTAAATAAGCTTTGGCTTCAGCGCACACCTTTGATCACTGATTTTGGTTTTTCATTTTATTTAATCCATTTTTGTATTTGTAATTTCTATCATTTTATGTGTTTTTTGGTGGGGAGAGATTGTTAAATACTGACTGAAATAAACTACTACTACTAGTCAACTAAAAAAATCTATTGTTCTACTGTGCCTTTCTTTAAGTAGCCTAACAAACTGTAATTATATTTGATTATACCTAATTTTCATTTAATTCTTACTTAATTTGTTTTATTTATTTTATTTTCAAATATCAATTAACACTTTAAGAATTATTTAATACAATGCATACGTGAATATTCGGATAAGATCTTTTTACTCTTTAAACCGACACGCATTGGTTACAGAGAGGCAGGGAGCGGTTTGACCGCAGGTATGCGTTGACGCCATGACGTCACCTTTTCTATTTTTTTTTTTGTAGGCCTACTGTCATTGCTGCTTTTAATTGTGGTTACACAGCGCTATTTCTGTTCATGTTATGGGAATGAATGACAAATTGCATAGTTGTGATTCGGGTTATAGGCAAGAAAGATGCATAATGAAACTGACGGAAATGTCAGTCTGTGCACACGCCCAATTAGTCCGCTAAACTGGAATGGTTTAATCTGAAAACAAAAGTGAGCACACCTGTTAAAAAAAGGTATGCAACCAATTTCTTTCCTGCTCTTATCGCAATCTTTCTCTGTGTTGATATACAGCTCACACTGATAAATCAGTGTTGGTGTTATTGGCTATGGAGGCCTATTATAGGCTACTTGATGTAATAATTAGGGCTTCTGCGAGTTTGATGATAAAATACCAGTTACAAACCCTCCAAATGTTTGACAACAGAGAGCGAGAATACTTACCCGTACGTGCATCCCCCGCAAACATAGTAGCTGCACAGGTGTAACCCGTCGCACTGTGGACACTCTCCAGGTTTCTTCTGACAGAGCCGCAGACTAGTTTTAGCCACTATCAGACTGTCCGGGCTGACTATCTGACTCCCTCTGACCCTCTGCCTGCCTTCTTTAATGGCTATTTTATCTTCGTCGAAGAGGAGGCTCCTCAGGACTGCTTCCTTTACTGTGTGACTCTGTGAGATCTGCTCTTTCAGGCTCCTGAAGTTCAGACAGCCCTGGTTGTCTTGGTGATAAAGTCTGAGATGTCTGAAGTCATCCTGACATTAGTCCAAACACGTAACCTTTTAACAGGGCTGGTCTAGCTGCTCTCAGTTACAGTGAAACAAAGAAATTAAACTGAAACTAAAAGGAAGAATGTTATACATAGTTTTAAGACATGCCCCTGACAGATTTGTCTGTGATTAACACGCCCTTTTATTTCTTAACCAACACAAACAACAAGGGCGGGTACTGGGAAGCCGAGAGATGTGAAACTGAAGAGTGAATTTCCTATTAGCCTGTTGTGTAGATATAATCATTTATTATTTCAATCGTTATTTTCTTTCATTATTAAAATATTAGAGCGTTTTACACATGCGCATTACGGCAACGCTAAGCCTAGCAGTTCCTAGTTAAGAAGTCATTCTTCAGACTTCGGTGTTTACAATATGAAAACGACATGGACGCAATGAAAGATGTTGTGTTTATTATTGTTAAAAACTAAACTAGTTAATTCAATCTTGAGCAGTTCGCGGTTATAACCGTTAACCATGTTACACTTGACAAATTAGTCAAAAGGTTAACGACAATACGTGAATAATAGAAGACTGTGACCGTCAACCAACATTTTCTTTTCCGGTTTTTTGAGTAATCTGACGTCTATTAACTTTTGAACATTTTCACTTCAGAGACGCTTCATGTGTATTTTCCCCGTCGGGAACTTATTTTTCCGATTATTCCCCCAGTACGTGAATGCAGTTTAAGCCCTAGCAACCGACGCAGGTGATCTGTGTACCCTTGCAACCACGGAGGCTGAGCGGTCCGTAATGGAGGAAAAAGGCAACGCAGTCACAAAAGAACAAAAAGAACTTCTCTACAACCGAGTCCAAGAACTAAAGTAACTAAAAAGACACACCAGAATAGCCGCATGTGTCAAAACAGCTTTAACTCTGAACTTTGCTAACGTGAAGATAACTTTTTCAGGCTCTACCGTTTTAGGGGAGCTCGCTAACTTTAGCTGCTAGTTCTGTCGTTGAGAAATATGGTTATAAATGTCACCTCTAAACAGTACTGAACAAAAACGAAAGCTTTCTAGTGTTATATTTAATAGGGTATTTTACATTTAAAACTATTCTTTGCTAAATATAGCCACCTCAGCTGTTCTTCTATTTTCCTAGAGAGATTATTAGAGGCGAATTAATAATTGAAACTAGACAGGTGTTTAGGTTGTGAACACTTTCAACTCTCTTTCTTAACATTTATGATTAACTTTCAGCTTTAGCAACCTGAAGAAGACTTTCTTTAAACTTACCATGAGATTTGGTTAGAATCATTACTGAACCAGGTGTATACCAGGTATACTAACAAATATGTAAATATTCTTACAGTGTTTATGCATCCACTATGGTAAAAGGGACTCTTAAGCTTGGCTCGGGATCCTTTCATGGACACATACATGAATACAGGACAACAAAGACACCACAACTATGTTATCTAAGTTAAAATAGTTTAATTCACTTACAGGTTTGACTTCTCTCAGGTTACTATACTCAGTGGCTCCTACTTTGTTAAATGCTTCAACACAATTCTGCAGCATTTAATCAACAGATAGAAACAAAAACCTAATTATATATACATAGATAGACAGACAGATGGATAGATAGATACTGTGAATGACGTCAAGTCACCAAACATACCAATTGTATGGTGTGAGTTGTCCTGCCGCAGCAGATGCATAGTGAAACTGTAGGACATGTCAGTCTGTGCACACGCCCAATTGGTCCGCTGTAAACTGGAATGGTTTAATCTGAAAACAAAGGTGAACATACCTGTGTGGGTGTGCAGGGATTTAAAGTTTAAAAGGTATGCAACCCATTTCCTTCCTGCTCTCATCATAATCTTTGTCTGTACAGTCTGTTGATACAGCCTACAGCTGATACAACATAGACCATGTAGGCCTACTGCGAGTTTGATGATAAAATACCAGTTACAAACCCTCCAAATGTTTGACAACAGAGAGCTAAGCTACTTACCCGTACGTGCATCCTCCGCAAACATAGAACCTGCACAGGTGTAACCCGTCGCACTGTGGACACTCTCCAGGTTTCTTCTGACAGAGCCGCAGACTAGTTTTAGCCACTATCAGACTGTCCGGGCTGACTATCTGACTCCCTCTGACCCTCTGCCTGCCTTCTTTAATGGCTATTTTATCTTCGTCGAAGAGGAGGCTCCTCAGGACTGCTTCCGTTACAGTGTGACTCCGTGAGATCTGCTCTTTCAGGCTCCTATAGTTCAGACAGCCCTGGTTGTCGAAACCAAGTCTTTGTGAAGGGCACAGACAGACAGACAGACAGACAGACAGTATTGATCCCCAACTGGGAAATTGTGGAAAAACTGTGCACCCAGCCCGTATTTATCTTCACACTTTTATCATTTTGAACATGTATGTTTCTCCAGATGACTTTAAAGTTGTTCATCTTCCACTTTCACCCCAGGCGTTCCAATGCAGCCCTCCTGGCAGAGATAGACCTGTTTGAATGGTTTATCGGCCGCATTGATCCTCAGCACCTGGTGTCCCAGGCAGGTGCAGGGGCACCAGGAGCATCCCAGCTGGAGGGTGGAGTAAGTGCTACCCGAGGACAAGACTTCTTACTGCTATAGATACAGAACTCAACAGCTATTGTGATTATATGTTTCACCTGGCACTGTACTCCTGATAGCCTCACATCATTTTATATATATGTGTGTGTGTGTGTGTGTGTGTGTGTGTGCACTTGTCAGGGTCGTGGACGGAGGCGAAAGTCCCGGTCCCACACATCAGAGCGCCTCCAACAGCTGACCTTGAAGCAAAAGCTTTATATGGCACAGAGAGAAGTAATGGAGACTCAACAAGACCACGAGAAACTCACACAGAGATATGAGAGGACTCAGGATCACTACAAGGTAACCACACACTCTTGCACACATAAAAAGCAAACAAACAAAAAACACCCACACTTACAGAACGGTTTTTCTTTCCAGGCCTCTTTGCAGGAGGCAGAAATGCGTCTGTCAGAAGTCAGGAAGGCTCAGAGGGAGTTTGAACACAGGCTGCTCAAACCTCTGAAGGACAACAGGTGGGGCGTAAAGGAGCCTGAGAAGGTGCTCCAGTACATCGAAGACAAGTCAAAGGTAAAAATAAGTTCCTTTAATTTACTGTAGATAATGAAACATAACTGGAGTACTTATTTTAACTTAACTACCAAAACATGTCATTATGTTTGCAGCTGTTCAAAGTCATTTAAAGCTGTGAGGAACTTGTGTTGATTATGGCGCCCCCTGTTGACAAAGCTGTACATCTCCTCTGCTGATCTTGTCCCGTACATGTACATGTTGTGTTTTCTGATGAATAATCTCCTCCTGTTTTCTTAAGACAGTCAAACGTCTCACTCACTGTCAATCTTTATGTGGAAAATGTAAACAAAGGCTGTTTCTGCAGCGTGCAGTTAATCTCCTTGTCTCACACCGACCTGCGGAGTCTGCAGCGTATGACCAGTCACACACAGGGACAAGTCTGCCGTCAGCTGATCGGCATGTTTTACAAAGCCAGATAAACGATGATTTTAGAAAGATATGAAGAAGTTAATCCAGACTGAAATCGACTCCGCTGCAGCTGCTGAATGCAGGAAGGACCTCAGACTGTGTGTAGAGCATGATATATTGATTATAATAACACGTGTATTACAATAAATCACACAGTTGTATCTATGAGGCGTTAATGACAGATTTAGACTCCTCTCAGCCCAGCCGTATCAAACGGACTGATGGAGCAAATAAAAATAATTATAAAACCACAATTTAAAGCTTTCATATCTTCGAAATATGACACATACAAGGCTTCAGTGCTGTGATCAGTCTCTGTTGTATGTATATCAGTAAAGCATGATCAATAGGTGACGCCGACCATGATGATAAAGCGGAAGTGTTACTCCGCTCTCTCTCCCTCCTCCCTCTCACGATCTACTCACAGAGCTCCTAAATCAAGAGACCTGATTGGTCATTGGGTGGTGATTAGTTCAGGTTGATCTCTTATCTCCAGCATAACCTGCTCCGGAGCAGGTTAGGTGTTCAGCATAAGTTAGCATGCCTTCATTCTTTTGCGTCCTTGATATCCACACTCTTTTTTTATTCGCAGGAAGAGTCCAGTTGGAGCAAAAAACACAATCTATTTTTATTCTGTGTGAGTTTTTGTTTTAATTTTGTACATTTGTTGATGAATGTTCTTTTCCTATCCATACATGTCCATCATGTTCCTTGAACAGGTTACCCAGTTTGAGAAGCTTCATCTGAAGAACCAGGCCCTGAAGGTCCAGGAGAAGAAGCTCCAGCAGCAGCTTCAGCAGAAAATAGAAGCAGGGAAAGCTGTTGAGTATAAGGTAGAACATTCATTTTTAAAGGTTTATCCAGAAGAGGTTAAGAAAATTACAAGAAGACATTTTATCATGATCTGCTTTTATTTTAAACTAGTCAGTGCTGTGTGCTGTTTTAGGAAGTTTTCCAAGAGTTTGATGAGCAAAGGTTCAACAAAAATGTGGTTGAACGTCAGGTCAACAATTTGACAGTCCAGCAAGTCCTCACTTCACAAAAGGTAACTCATTAGAAATATGTGTGAGACAAACAAAATACTCAGCGTCATTTATTATAGATGTATGAAAGAGTTGTCAGTGTAGCTAGTCACCTTGATTTTAGCTCCAGAGTGTAAAATGTGGGTGTGTGTCGACAGGAGAAGCTGCAAAGTGTGACACAGGAGTCCACGGAGCTGAGCAATGACATCACAAACAGGAAGCAGATACTGGCGAACATTGAGGAGAAGATACAGCATGCTCAGGAGGTTTGTCAGAAGCTGAAACTGAACTGAAATTCAAACACTGTTGGTCCATTGGTCTCTTAAAAGAAGCAGAGTAAAATGCTTTGACCGAACTTATCTCCAGGTCATTAACCTAATTCTCCTTGTATTCCCCATCCCCTTTTTCCTTAATGTTCTCCCTCATCAGGAGCTTTCAAAGGCAGAGACTTTAAACCAGCACCTGAACCGCCAGATAACAGACTATCATGCTCCTGGAATCATCGAGTACGTTCACGTCAAGGACAAACACAAGAAGCTGCAGCAGAGCATTCACACTTGGGAGAGGAGGGTTGGGATTTCTGAGGTAAACTTTATATTTTGTCTTCTTTCTCTAAATGCAGTCAGCTCTCTTCCAGGATTCTCTGCCACCAAAACAGGACAAGAGTTTGAAGCATGTTTTGGTCCTTTTTATGACACCACACCAAGCCACCGTGCAGCTGCAGGAAAACTGTTGTGTGACAGCATCCAAAACAATGAGCTCTCTCTTTTCTGTCCCTCCCAGATGGCCCTGAAGGCCCACAGTAAAGCCTGGAACACACAGAGAGCCACTCTTACGCCTGCAAACAGTGCTGACGCTGGAGCCAGATCTGGGCAGCACAGAATCCCAGTGAAGCTGCCACACATACCTGAACACAGCACATAGAGGCACACAGAGAGCCCACGCGATGCCAACTGACTGTTTACTCTACACAATGAGTAGTGTAATTTAGAGGTGCTTCTCATGTAGTTAAATACAACCATTTTATGATACTGTAAGATTTTCAGATTAAACAGATGCTATTCATCATGAGTAGTTCTACTGTAATCTATGTGTGACGAGACTGTGAAAGGGGCCATTCTGCATCATTTAAGTACATTTAGTGGATAACTTTTCTCCACTCTTTGAATTTGGTGCTTTTTCTTCTAGTAAGTTGTAATCTCAAAGATCTCAGTTTCGTTCTCTTTGGCGGCATCTATGACGATAAGCTGTAACTGCGGGAGCACACTTCCCAGATATCCAGACAGTGCTGCATGTGTGACGTCCACGGTCGGCTCCGGTTGTAACTCTTGATTTTCCTGGCTGACGGTCGCTTTCCTTTTCAGACTGTTTGCTTCATCTGAGCGTCGAGTTTGTTTTGTTTTTCTTTGGATTTTCACTTCTTGTTGAAGTTGTATCTGTAGTCATCCATCTTTTCTTTGTTTGTTCAGCCATAGTAGATTACTGTTTACTCGCAACACTTGCAGAGAGCGGAAAAGCAGCTGCGAGAGTCGCAGCAGACACCCAGCATCAGTGGGCCATAGGCTCAATCACCATTGTGTTGGCGATAGGTAGAGACTTAACAGACATTTACTTACATGAAAATCTTCGAGATTATTACTTTAACATTGTGGTATTTTTCCTATTAAAAAAATCCACCTCAGACTCTACAAACTATTTCCTTTATTAGAAAGAAATCCTTGGAGGTATAAACCCTCAAAGAACTCTAAATGTTAGGATGTTACATGCCTTATATACAGGTATATACAGAAAAGTGCAATGTCACAATGGGTAAGCTGTTTATTATTAATTCTGTCATATAAGTGAAATCATTACTTATTCATGTTCTTCTTCCTGCACTGCAATATCTCAAAAAACAGCTTCTGACATGGAGATGAAACAAGTTCCTCTAAAACATTTTCAAAGGCACTTTCACAAGTACATACCACAGATGTACATTACACCACAGAGTAGCTTAAAGCCTACAGACGGCATAACTGAGTCCTACTGTTGATGATGTGAACATAGTGACAATTACACACTTCATACTGTAGGTGGGACACCTGTATCTCTGCATATTTATTCTACATCTCTGAAACAAAACCAACAGAACAGAAATGATTACAAAAATAAAGAAAAGTTAGTGAGAAACCAATCATCTCTCTGATTATGATACACACAGTCAAAGATAGTGTAAACCTGCTGTTAGAGAGCATCGCTTAATCATAGCACACCACGTGTTTTCTGTGTATTGTGATGCTAACCAAACATTCACAAGACATGCACCCACTTCAGTTAGTTCTACAGTACAGGGGTTAATTTAAAGGAGACACACAGGAGGTGCAGTCACACAGCAAACACGGTATGGGGCTGCTTCATCTGAAATTATAACATGCCCTCGACACGTATGAGCTGACCCACACAGGCTGTTCATCACGGATTGCGTGAGCCTTCCAGATCGGCCACATGTCCGCAGACAAAGCCTTAACATCTATCATCACATTATTCCCACCTGCACATAAAAACAGCCTAGCAGGACACGAAGCAAGCAGCCGTTTTCAGAGACAAAGAGAAGCACAGGAAGCAGGAGGAACGGAGCCTTTTACACTAACAGTCATCAGGTCCATGGCTACCTGCAGCACTCCCACAGAGTGCTGCCACAAGTCTGTACACATCAGTCAATATGGAGAATAAATGGAGGGTCAACATCCATGCTCTAACTTGCACAGTCATGTCTTTGGGTAGATAAAGCTAAGAGAGGCTTAAAAGAAGCTGTGGCACGTCTTCCACACCGTACAATAGCATATGTGTCAGTCGGAGATGATTTGTCTTCAAACTCTTCCACACTGTTCCCCTTAGGATCTACAGATGCAAAGGCAGAACGTATTAGTCATATGTCACCCATAAATCATGACGCAAGAATGCATGGAAAGGTTCAAAGTTCATAGCGAAGTAGTGGTTTTATCCAATCGTCATCTCTCAGTCCAGGCAATATGGAAATATGTTCAAACTGATTTGAGTGAATCCAGCACAGAGGTGATCTTTGTACATTTCTGAGACACAACACACGGGAGGCTTTGCCCAAAAAGATGCGAGTTTACAAGCTAGTGAAAAAAAGCATCCTGCTATCAGTACTTTCATCTATTAACACAGTACCGTTAGTTGTTTTGGGCTCTTCAGGCCCGTAATCAGTCCAACCTTCAAACCTTTTCTGTCCCGGTAATCACAGCACCTTTATAATAGAATTCTACATTTGAAATCAGTTACATCCCAAAGTCATTAAGGCCTTTAAACCAGTCCACAACACCTTCATGGGCCCTCCTACGTAAGGGCCAAAAAAACACTAAAAATCTGTGTGAGGAAGCCGCTCTGGTCGCTGCAGCTTCATCGAGCTCTGCTGCAGCTTCAGTGGTAAACAGAGGAGCTGCATGCAGCCCGGTTTGTTCATGAACGTCTGTAAACTAAACTAACTCGTGTACATTTTCTAAAACCTGTAAGGAAGCCTTTGTGATTTGTTGTTTAGATTAAAAAAAAAAAATTAGTTAGATAATATTAACCTAAGCATATTAACACATAACTGTGCAGAAGATCTGACTGACTCATCTGTCCACACTATAACTCCTACATCGGTCTCTCCCGTCAGAGTCCTCTTTCAGATCTCATTTTCAGCTTTTAAACTCCTCAAGGAAACATCTTGTCCTGTCCGGCTCCATGTACTTTACACGCTCTGAGATATTATTTGTCGTATATCCGTGGAGTGCAGCCACGGGGAGCACTCTGGAAGTAGTTTGAGAGTTTTTGTTTGACATCTCTGGTTCCTGTCCCAGAGGTCACATGGTGCAGGACTTGTCCAGAGGGTCCTGAGGGGATGTAGCGTGAGGCTGTGAGGCCTGGCTCAACTTGGGCAGGACCATGGGCTTGGGCCTCAAGGCGGGGGGTTTGAGCTGCACCCCCATGCGGGGCGCTACCGCAGGCTTGAAGGTGCTCATGGTGTCGCTGGAGGAGCTGGTGCTGCGGCGGATAGGCGGCTCGGTGTTGGCAGTGGACCTCAGCATGACGCCGTGGATTGGGCTGAGGGACTCGCTGGAGCTGGCAGGTGTCGGACCCCCGCCGCTGCTGCCAGAGGTCTGCCGCTGCTCCAGGGTGTCCAGCACCACGTCGGGGGCGTGCTTGGCTGAGCTCTGCCGCTCCAGTTCACGCAGCTCATTCAGAGCCGTGTTCATGGTCTCTTCTATGTCCTGCAGGAGACAGACAGAGTGTGTATGAGAGAGGAGGAGAGGTAGGAGAGGAGGATAATAACTTTGATGGAGATGAGTAAGAGACAGGAAGGCTGAGGTTTAAAATGAGAGAAAACTAAAAGAGAAGATTCGATGGAGAAACGAAAAGAGTGAGAATCAACAGGCAGCAAAGAGACGCGAGAGAAGGAGAGGACAGCATGGTAGGAAACACAAAAAGCGATGTTAAAAGAGGACCCAAGTGACAGCTTTTTAAGAAAACACCAAGCATGCATTATACATGCAGAGACTCAGCAGAGTGTCACTTTGCACCGGCAGCTCTCTCTCTGCATGCTGATGACTTTGGATAGTGAAGGAGCTGCAGAGATCACAAGATATGTTCATCTGAGCATGCTCCCAGTAGGCAGACAGACAGCCCAGCACAGTTTAAGTGCTCTCTGTGACCTCTGCTTTCTAACTCTTTACACACCTCGTTCACTGTTTGTACAGGTCAAATTAGAGCCACCACCTTCCTATCAGCGGTGATGCAAACACTTACGTCTGCTTGAAAACAAATTGTTTCCAGTTAAGCATCAATATTCTTTAGTAGTGTTTCATATTTCAGTTTTTCATGCTCACAAGCAGGACTACAGGAGATCTACTGTCCCACTGTCAGGCTACGCTCCCTGCAGTCTGCCTGACTGTGAAGCTAGTCTTTGCGTGTATTTAGCACACAGACACAGTTGCAGCCAGAGGAAGCAGAAGACAGGGACTGACTATGTTTTTACAGGGCGGGGCAGGGCTTTGATGGTGGAGGGAGCTGCGGTCGGGTCGCCGCTCGTCCCGCGCTGACCTGTGCGATGGTCTCCGGGTCGAGGGGCTTGCCGCCGTGGTGGTGGTGGTGGTGGGTGTCAGTGAAGCCTGTGTACTGGCCCGAAGAGGTGGAGCGGCGGATCGGGGGGCTCTCCATCTTCTTCAGCGACTCGTGGCGGCTGATGTTGGTCAGGCTGCCGTGGCCGGTGCGGCGCCGACGTTCAGGGCTGTCCATGGGCATGTGGCTGCGGCTCCGCAGCATGTCCCGAGGGCTGAAGTGGCCTAGAACCGGGGAGCCCATCTCTGGGGTGCCTCCGTGTCCGCCATGAGCATGCTGAGAGGGATGCACCATGCAGTGCACATCACTGGGGCGGGCAGGGGGGCGGCGAGAAGGTGGATCTGATCGTTTCTTGTGCCTGCTGGAATGTAAGAGGGGGGAGAGGGAAATATTTGTTTCAGGACTTCTTTCATTTTTAAACATTTAACCACATACCTTACACACATTGAGCAGCTGTTGAGACACTTTGCATCGTTCATATCTAAACGTTTAGAAACTATAAAAACATTTTATAGTTCCTAAACTATTAACCGACATAATTCAGATGCACAAGGTTTTCTATATCATGTGGGAATGCTGCATCCTCAGTAGTCCGTAGTGGATCCTCAGCAAACATTTAGCAATTTCGAAAAAAAAAAGCAATCTTTAGTTAGTTGTTAGAGGAACCCTGACGTCAGTGGCGAACGGCTCAGACGAGCTTATTTGGAGAGCAGGTAGAGTGGACCGACCTGGCTGTCGGCCAGAGGAGGAAGGCCTGTGGTTCATCAGAGCAACAAAACAAGCTCACAGGGAGAAGCTACAGCTGCCTCTGAGTAAGACTGTCCTCTGTCTGAACCTGGACCAGCACGGATACATACATGATCTAAGACCTGTAACACGGCGAGACAGAGCCGAACATGAACACGTGTCACATGCTTGCTGAGTAACGCATGATGTTCCTTCACAGTAACATCTACTCCTAGGAAGGGGTTAAGATGCTCCATAAAAGGCCAATAGAGAAGCACTTCCTGCTCTAGCTGCAACATTGAAGACAACTTACAATATGAAATCAATAATGTCACAACAAACATTTGAATTAGTTTTCTGTCTGCGTTATCGGCTCTGTGTCACGATGAACAAGCGGCGAATTAGTCATCCTTTAATCACTTGTGTTGTCAGAGGCTTCATTTAAGAGTTTCGCCGTCTCCTCCATCTTCGTTAAGATTTCAGAGGCAGCTACATCTCTGAGTTCAAAACTAAAAGCAATAATGCATACGGATGTGAAGGACTCAGGGAATGTAACTGCAGCTCCTTGTGCAAACTCACTGTGCTGCTCTGTCTACCCAGACGCATCAGAAAACTACTTGTGAATCCAAAGGTGTGCTTATGTAAGGCACTGAAATAATGTGCACACAAAAAGTCTTGACAGAACTAATAGCTGCAGATAATAGTTTACACACTGAAAGATGAAGACTGATGCGCCTGGTGAGAGAAGAATGTTTTCTTCTTGTGACTGCAGTGAGACATTTGGGATAGTAAACAACTGCAGATACCGCTGACGGCCTGCAGGGGGAGCAGTCTACATTCATAACAGCAGACCCACAATTAAAGAGTGACAACAACAGGAAACTTACTGCAAACTGTCATCACACTGACTGCTCACTCTTTGACGTATAATAAAGTTAATCACAAGACATTTAAAGAGTTTCTCTCCCTTAAAACTGAAAATTAACCACCTGTACGATCGCATCAACGTGCAGCCTCCGCACGATGAGAGGCACCAACATAAAGGTCTTTAATATTGTGTTTCTGTGAGTGTGATTCAAACTCTACTATTCGTCCCGTCTGGTGTGCATTTGTTCATGGAGAACACTAAGAGAAGAGCATATCTAAATAAAGCTCAGGATATAAATGATTCAACACTGCGAGGATTGTCTGAATGAACGAGCAGAGAGGCGAGCGGGGGGGTAGACAGCAGAAGAAGAGAGAGGTGGGGGTCACCCGGGAGCCGGTGACAGGTAGGAAGTGTTGTTCGGCAGGCTTTGGGAGTCAGAGGAGCTTCATTGATCGTTGAAAAAGATGATTCATTCAGATTTGTTCTCCACATGCATACAAATACCTGCAGTGGTGTAAACATTGCCTCTGGTATGAGTCATCAACATTTGAACAGAGAGGCAGAGGGAGCGAGTATGGCTCTGAATAAGATTGTTCACGTGTTTGGCAAGAGCCAGTAGCAGACGTTTCAAGGTCGCCTACTCCAGCAGCAGAGAGGCTGCAAAGAAGAGACGAGCAGGAGGCAAACACTGGCACACACCCAGAGCAGGCTGCCAGAGAGTCTGAGGTGTGATTGGATGTGTTTGTGTGTCTGTGCGTGTGTGTACAGTATGTTCCAGTGGGACCAGCTGATGACTAACCAACACGGTGAAATGGGCTTTTAATACTCAGACTTTAAATTGGAAGCATCCGGTTGCTGGGAATAAAGAAGAGCGGGAAAAGGCTGCACAGGTTTTTCCAGCTTACTTCAGTCATGTTCATGTAACAGATGAATCAGATGCTAGTAAACCGCTCTCAGTGCAAGCTTGGGAACAAAAAATATTTTCATTCAGATACAATAATCAAGTCTTCTTGTGTGTCTGTGTTCAAACCTGAAGCTTTTTAAAAGGGGACATGTTTTAGCTTTGCAATAAATTTTCAAGTTTGTTTCATTTTAAAAATTGTAGAAATATTTAAATTTTTATATTTTTCGGAGCCTCTCCTTCCTCCTGAAACAAACAAGCCGCTTTGCCATGCAAAGGTCCGACCCTAGCCACGATGTGTGTGATCCCACGTGGGGAGCGGCCGCACTGCACTGTCACTCCAATGTTGTAGAAAACACGGCTGCTGTAGGATCGGTTATTCGGCCTTATATGTACGAGCAGGAGGTATCAGAATGGTGAGTTGAAATCTTGACAACGACTCGAGTACAAGCTCGTGCAAGAGGGCAGCCTGAGGTGAATGACGATTGGTCGATTTCAGCGAAAACAAGGTTCTACGTAGAAACCTGCAGCTGGAAAGACACAGAATTATGCAGTTTTCACTTTTTCACTGTGAACAATAAGCACCCAACAATGTGACACCCATGCAGAATATGAGAGTATTAATTAAAAGATACGGCCCCTTCAAGCATCTTTGATGACGAGACACTGACGTTGCTGCAGACGTGCTGCTGCCAGACTGTGTCCAGCTGTTGCTGAATTGGTTGTCTCTCATTTTAATAAAGCCAATATTGCCTCCAAGATGTGCTGTGGGCACACAGTGGGATGCTTTTAAACCTTGAAACAATTCTGTCTCCTGCAAATAAATCCTTAAATGCCAACTTTTTAACAAAGAAAGTTGCTCGAAAATGCTGCAAAACCTTAAACAAAAAGGTATTGTGACCTTTTCCAGGTTATCCAGAATATTAAAGCTCCTGTGAGGAGTTTTTATCTGGTTATCAAACAGACTGAAATTAATTCTGATGACTCTATATGACCTACAAAGCAAATGAGACCATTGGCGACAAGATTGATTATTTCTATATGCCTGAAACTGCTGGCGGGGGGGTAGGTGTCAGACGAAGCGGTTAACTACACGCTGCCTTGTTTTACATTTTCCAGGGCAGAAATTGAAAGTGAGTAGACTGTTAAAGAAAGCAGGACCACTTAAACATGGAGATGAGAGGTCCACAGGGGGCGCCAGAATCAACACACAGGTGACAGGTCCTCACCGCAGCTTTAAATTCAGTGACTATGACTGTAAAGCAGCAGTCCATCCATCCATTATCTATACTGGTCATCCTGTTCAGGGTCGCGGGGTGCTGGAGCCTATCCGAGCTGTCATTGGGTGAAGGGCGGGGTTACACCTGGACAGGTCACCTGTCAATCACAGGGCTGACACACAGAGACAGACAACCTTTCACGCTCACATTCACACCTACGGGCGATTCAGAGTCACCAGTGAACCTAACGAGGATGTCTTTGGACTGTGGGAGGAAGCTGGAGCACCCGGAGGGAGCCCACACAAGCACGGGGAGAACATGCAGACTCCACACAGAAAGGCGTCTGAACCGGGAATCGAACCAGGAACCTTCTAGCTGTGAGGCTACAGCGCTAACCACTGCACCACCGTGCAGGCCTCATTTCAATTATAACATTTTTTTCCAAACAGATCACTGCTGCTGCTGGACAACACAGACAAACACACATCATTTCCAACACACTGTGTGATTTCTTTAAAACATTTTCAGACATTTATAGATTATACAAAATGCTCCTGTCATTCCTAACCAACCTGGTGATGTAGGCCTCAGAGATCCGGGTGTCAGTGGGCGAGCCGATGTCTTTCCCCAAGCATTTCTCCTCTCCGGCGTGGCCGCTGCTCGCCTCGCTGTCAGCCTTCTGACTCAGAGTGTCGGAGAAGTTGTCATCTCTGGGGCACAGAGGAAGAGGAAGTGACAGAAAAATATATGAAAAAAGGAGAAATCAGCAAATCAGTTGATCTTTCATATTTGCTCGGTTGTTGGATGACAGGCTTTGATATCAGTTTCATGTGAGTCAGCACGTCTCCCTCTCTGTCCCCCAAGGTCCAGAGAGTCAGATGAGTCATATGTCCGGGCCTCTCAGACACACACACACACACACACACACACTCACACACACACACACACACCAACTGGCTGTATGGTTTTCAGTGAGGTGTGTCTGTATGGTGGGTACAGTTGGTGCCTGTCAGGTGGCAGTAATCAGAGCTACTGAGCTGCACTGCTGCCTCTGAAGACGTGCATGAGCTGACATAAAACAAAGTCCTTTTTAAGTGTGTCCACATGAATGCACACAGAGCAAGGACAAGCTCTTCTCCCAAGCAGAGCTGAGAGTAAACAAATTTACAGACAGACGTGAGAGATTTCAAACAGCTGGTCGACGGTCGAGTCTTGAGAGAGACGTCGGGGGCTGAAGTGGTCTCTCAGACGTCTCTATGCGTGTTTTTATTCTGGGCTCTTTAATGGGACAAGTTGAGATCATAACCCTGTGTGCTCTCACACTCCTCGGCCTGCTCCGTTAAAATATAGAGGAGGAAGTGAATAAGCTGGGGGACAACCCGTACAGCTGTAAATTCCCCTGCTCTTTCATTACCTAAGACGACAGCAGTGGCCCTCCTGGTGAATTATTGATGGAGACACAGTGACGGGACAGGAGCAGGGGAAGAAGGAGGAAAGAGGGAACGGCCTTCTAAATGTCCATTTTATCTGCCAGCTACTAAGTGATTGGAGCGATTCTGTTCCAACCCTAACGAGACAGTGGATCCAGTCCATTAGGCACCAACCTTCGCTGTGGTAGAGTGTCTGCTTGTTAATGCTGAGGGTGGGAGACAGTGACAGAGGGGCTGGCTGAGGACCCTGGAGATGAATGAAAGCAGCAGCGAGCAGGACAAGGTCCCTTATGAACGAGCCTGCAGTCGACTGACAGCCCACAGACTCATACAGAGCAAAGTCAGCCAGGACAAGTGTGTTGTTTAACCCACAAGGACGTCATCGGGGAGAGCTGGAGGATTATTCTTTAAGACACAACTCAGAGGCTCTGAGTGGAGCTAATGTCTCTGTCACCAACAATTTGACCGGCTCCTTTGAGTGGATGAGGAGAGCTGGCTTTCTTTTTCTTTACTTCAGTTGTTCAGAAGTTTTTGTTTTAAATATTCCAGGGTTATCTCACTTCGCTAAAAACATTAGGAGGCAAGCATGCTGAGACTTTTATGTTTCACAGGTGACTAAAATAAAAAACATGTAATAAAACTTTGGATTAAGAAAAAGTATGATTATCCATCTATCAATTATCTTCCGCTCATCCGGGGCCGGGTTGCGGTGGCAGCAGGCTTGACCCAGGCGTCTCTCTCCCCAGCAACATTTTCCAGCTCCTCCTGGGGGACTCCCAGGCCAGGTGGGATATATAATCCCTCCAGTGAGCTCTGGGTCTACCTCCGGGGTCTCCTTCCAGTTGGATCTGCCCGGAAAACCTCCAGGAGGCATCCTAATCAGATGCCCGAACCACCTCAACTGGCTTCTTTCGATGTGAAGGAGAAGCGGCTCTACTCCGAGCTCCCCCCGGATCTCCGAGCTACTTAGCCTCTCTCTCAGGCTGAGCCCGGACACCCTCAAAAGGAAACTCATTTCGGCCGCTTGCATTCACGATCTCATTCTTTCGGTCACTACCCACAGCTCGTGACCACAGGTGAGGGATGGAACGTAGATCGACTGTAAATGGAAAGCTTTGCCTTCAGGCTCAGCTCCCTCTTCACCACGACGGTCCGGTACAACGCCCGCATTACTGCTGAAGCTGCACCGATCCGCCTGTCAATCTCACGATCCATTTTACCCTCAATCATGAACGAGACCCCGAGATACTTCAACTCCTTCACTGGAGGCAAAGACTCACTCCCCACCCTGAGGGGGCAATCCATCGTTTTCTGGCAGAGAACCACGGCCTCAGACTTGGAGGTGCTGACCCTCATCCCAACTGCTTCACTCTCGGCTGCAAACCGCCCCAATGCCTGCTGGAGGTCCCAGCTTGATGAAGCCAACAGGACAACATCATCTGCAAAAAGCAGAGATGAAATCCTGAGGTCCCCAAACTGGAAACCCTCCTCCCCCCGGCTGCACCTTGAGATCCTGTCCATGAAAATCACAAACAGAATCGTGACAGGGACAACCCTGACGGAGGCCCACACGCACAGGGAAGTACGATTACATTGAATGATTGAAGTGATACAAGTGGACACTTACCAATCATTACATAAATTATTGTTACATTTGGCTCAGTAGTAAAAACCAGAAGTGACACTAAATAAAGAGTTTGAAAGAGTCGTCTGTTTTTGCTAATGAGAGCCAAATGATCTGATCACTGGAAAGAGACGGATTCTCATCACTCATTTAGCAGCTTGAATGCTAACATCTGCATGCTAACATGGTCAGGCACTTCGTCAATGAGACCCGACACCACCTCCATATGATTGGACTTATTCCTTCTCGGTGTACGCACACTTATCACAATATAATCCACTGAGTTCAATGACAGCAGAATCTTCTTTATCACATCGTGTAACTGAGACATCATTACTGAATTTATCTGGTCCCTGCACAAACACGAGTTTCACTTACAGACAGAGTATGTTACCATGTTTAACAGGAAACATTTCACTTACTGACAAGATGAATCACGTGGGACTGACCCTCAGGGGACCGTGACTGTGCATTATAACTGCTGACATGTTTTAGTCTCCACCTTCTTCTATAGAAAGGCTAAAACACATTTGAGTTTTAATCTATGTAAAGGGCATGTGATGCTCATCACAATCACATTTTTCCCTTCAAAAGTGTTTTCACTAAAACTTAAGATCAGCCAATAGAGAGTAACCAGTCAGGGTTATTATTTAGCATGCAATCAATGTGCATGAAGTATCTTCTTTGCTTGAATATAAAGACGATTCCTCTTCTTGATATGCAAACAAAGAAGATCATTCACGAGTCTGAAGATAAGTGCAACCTTAATTATAACCTTTAACATTTCATTTTAACTCCTACATCAGGATCACTTCATCTGCTTGCACTGCACCGTAAATCAAACTCCTGTAAATTCACTGGATACATTAATACATTACTAAGTCATATCTATACACTCACATGTCTTGGACCACGATGTACTGGTGTGGCACCAGGCCGTCGATGCCGTTGTGCCGTCCCTCCCACCAGTCCTCCGACGCCCGCTGATACAGCAGCAGGGAGGCGCCCTTCTTGAAGGACAGCTCTCGGGAAGAGCGCCCAACGTAGTCAAACTTGGCAATGGCTTCAATGGGTTCGCCCTCTGTCAACAGAGAAAGGATTACACCGGTCAGGTGTGTCAGACGGGGCAGAGGCAGCAAGTGCAGACGGCTATTATCACATGTGCAGACATTTTTAATGAAGGAGGCAAAAGGTGCACTTATGAAATATAAATCTTAACCTGGACAGACGACACATCTGCTAAAGCTGGCTCTGATGCAGAAGAGATTAGTAGACTATAAAATGATGGACGACATGACAGCTCCCGATAGCTGTGTCCCAATCCAGGGGCTGCAGCCTTCGAAGGCCGTATTTGAAGGCCGATTGTGTCACAGCCGCGCCTTCAGATGCGACCGGCAAATGCGTCCTCCGTTTCCCCGACCATGAAGGATCCCGATATGTATTGGGTGCAAATTTAAACAAAATGGCGGACTTTGAAACGACCGAGGAATGCGCTTTAAAATGTTTTCAAAAAGTTTAAACTCAATCGAATAGCTAGAGATACACATGTTTAAGAAAACCAAAGGGCTTTGGAAACAAATGATCTTTAAAATAATAGGTTAACTTACGCAACGTTAGTTATGCTAGCTAGTTAGCCTGCTAGCTACCTGTTGCTAGGCGACAGGAGCAGCCTTTGGTGACACAAGGGTAGACCAGACCGTCTCATTTCAGTTCGGCTTTAATGTCTACACAGGCTATGAATGGAGCATCCTCCGTGGACGGCCTCCTTCGAAGGCTGCAGCCCGTGGATTGGGACACAGCTCATAAGTGAAGCCAAACCCTCTCTATCGCCCCCTGCTGACTGGCTGCAGTATAGCTCATAAAGCCCACCTTCTCCATGTTAACAGATGGGACATGAGTCAAACTATAAAATCAAAATACACGTCAAATACATTTTTCTCAAACATGGTTTCTGTCATTATAGTTAGTTCTTATCATGCTGACTTATGTCCAAGTGTTCATTTTTCTGACAAGTTTACTTTTCATTAGTTTTTTGATGCTATAAAAAGGAG
The DNA here is from genome assembly GCF_022749685.1 of Semicossyphus pulcher. Lineage (NCBI taxonomy): Eukaryota > Metazoa > Chordata > Actinopteri > Labriformes > Labridae > Semicossyphus > Semicossyphus pulcher. The sequence goes on along the minus strand of NW_027211759.1, from coordinate 27,751,005 downwards.
GCGTGGCCTCATGACTGACAGCTCTGTTGACAAATGGGGCTCCTGCTGCGTTTCTGGTTTTACTTTTCTACAGCGAGAGGAGCTGCAGACGTGATCCTTTTTTTAAATACAGTCAGTGGGTCTAATACTGTCATACTTGTGCACGAGGATGCTGGAGTGTGACAGTTTATGCACATGGGGTTCAAGTGTGCCGAGTCTGTTGTTTATTTTAGCTGTAGTCAATAGTAACCTGGTTCTACAGCAGCAGGCCAGGGCCACAGCAGGCCCTGAGGGGCTTCAGCAGGATAATTATAGAAGCTGGTGAGAGGAGATCTATATGACTCAGGGGCATGTCACTCACTGTATGGATCATTGCTCTGGGCTGATATCTGCTCAATAAGTGTACAAGTAGAGGTGAACGTGGGGAGGAACAGGAACACATACAAATCTGTGGTGGATTGAGCAGCTGTGTTTCAGTAGATTTGTCATTTACTTTTTAAAAAACAGAATAATATCCGTCAACAACAGCTGCAGTCGACTCTCCTCTTCAGAAAGGTGCACGTCTCAGAGTCGATGTGCACGCTCTACAGCAACACCGGTCTAAAAATAGCCTCTTTATTCCTCCCTCACTCCTACCTCTGCTCCCCTCCAATCTCACTTTCTCACTTCAAGTCAGACAGGGGGTCCCTGGACAGACGCAGCCTCACCCTCACACAAGCTCTCTGAACACACCGGGAACAGAGAAAATGGCTGAAGCCTGTGTCGGTTGTGAAAAGCCATCGTGGTTCGTCTTTCACAGGAGCTTGACGGTAACTCCCTGACGAGCAGAGAGGAAATACAGGAGTGATTCTGAGCAGAGCGGAGGCTTCTGCATTTCTTCTGACCTCATTTATTTCTACTGTTTTTATTTTCCAACCTTTAACCCAACACCTTCTTTGCCTCACTTGGTTAACAGGATTGACACGTCTGGTTGTGATGTCGCTCCAATGAAATGTGACAAGCAGGAATTTACTGTCTGAATACATTGTGCTGTTCTGCTGCCGGACAAGGCTGTTAATTATGTTGATGAATGAAGGGGATTTCTCTCCCTCTCTTTCTCTCACTTCAACCCATCCATCTTTCCATCCCTTTCAAAATATTTATGCACAGCAAGTCTGCAGTGACGTGGCTGCAGCTGAAAGCATTGGGCCATGAACTCTAATCTGTGTGCCGTAAAGGATCCCCTCTGTCATGTCGTGCAATTATAAGTGAGGATCGCTTCAGACTCAACTGCCCAAGTCAGACACACACTCACACTGTGACTGGAGTTAAAGAACTCTGAGAGGTGGAGGCCTGCGGTGTGAGAGATTCAAACTGTCAGATGTCTTACACAGGCCACTGGAGCGGAGTCGCTGTGGATGGTGCTCTGCAGACATGCTCACACATAGAGATAGGGGAGCAGCTACAAACAGAGAAGGAGGCTTGATATATCTAAGTAGGTTGGATGCAGCTCTTTATGAGGAAAATAACAACCCTTCTTGTACAGTGAAATACTCCGCCCTTTAACATATGCAATCCAATATACAGCATGCCTTCTGGGGCACTGGACAACAAGAGCATCCTGCTGTACTCCTGCAGAGCGATACATAAGCAATGTGCCAGTTAGTTCACCTCTGACCTTGTTGCAGATTTACCAGCAGATAACGTCAATGTATTGATGGTGAGCGAGAAGTGCCGCTCTGAAAACAAGCAGTTAATCTCCAGGCCTGACAGCAGCGCTCCAGGAGGCTGTCGTGTGTGTCAGCGCTGAGCAGGAACATGCTTAGGGACGATGCACGGCTCTTTATAGACCCAGTTTGTGCCTTTTATGGAGCATTATTGATGAAGGAGGACAACTGTGAGGATATCTTGGTTTCTAAAAGTTTGTGCCTCTGATTTGTTTCTGTTTCATCAGGGTCAGACAGCCTGACATAAACCTGGTGATCTTTGAACGGGAGTCTGCAGACATGCTAGCAGTTCTGTGAGGCTGCAACAGTTGCTGCTAGTGTCATCATGCTAACATGCTCACGTTATGTAAATGCTTACAAGATGGCCACTTTTGCTTCTAGAGCTTTGAAGAAACATCAAGACGGTTTATTTGAAAGTTGATATCTGAAGTCCCGCCCCTTCTTGATTTTGATTGGTTGGTGAGGGAGAAGTGACAGTGACGAGCACAGTGGTGTTCCAAAAGTTAAACTATTTTCAACTGAGAGCGCAGTGAGAAAAAACATCTGACGCGGAGGGCGATTTAGCGCTGAGGTATAGAAAATATACCTGCCAGTGCAAAAAGTGGCGTTAATGGACACAGGCCCTGATGCTGGACTTATTGTTCATGCATGACACAATAATAATAAAATCTGATCAATATATTTTGAGCAGGTATAATGTATTCTAAAGTAAAGTCCAGCTGAGATTGACGTCAGTCATTTTGCAGCCTTTGTTTGAACTTCACCCAGATGCTCAGAAATGTTTTCAATGATTCTGGGATGAAGTTTAGTTTTCTAACAGCGGTGTTTTCCAAAGACACATTGTATGCTGATTTCTGGGACGTGAAATAAATGTTTATACATACCAAGAACTAACTGGGGCTAGGCTTTATAAAACACCTAATGTGACACCTTAGTTACCCGCACAATCCTCTCCAGTGTTTCTACAAACACCTGAATAAAGCATCAAACATTTTGCTTCCTGTGGACACGGTGTAGATGGGGCCGGCGCAGATCATCTATCTGAGCTAATTAGCTCTAACAAACTCCAGGAGGGCCGGACCAGACCAGAACATTTCCTGCCACAGACTTAGACAAACATGTGGAACGACTTTTACTCCTCTTTTCCTCTCTCTCTCTGTCTGTCTCTCCCTCTCTCGCTCTGTCTGCTTTGTGTTTGTATTTTCAGGGCAAACACATCTGAGCGTTGAGCAGAGAATACAACAGCTTCGGTCTGCAGAATCAAGTGCTGGTAACCAAACAGGAAACAAGGTCTGCTTTTGTGTCTGAAATCCAAATGAGGTCATGGGGAATTTAAAAATAACTGATGACAATAACTTGACCACAGTTCAAGACTCCAAAGGGAGGGACTCGAGTCGGTGAGGACATCCTCCCAGCCTGCTTGGAGACGCTTTAGGAACAGAGAGAAAAAAACACGGCAGCGAGGGATTTCTGGAAAACACAATCCTCCATTAATTTCTCAATCGGCTGATAGCTGCCATCTGTGTTTAACAGCGGGACTCCACACATACAGAAGTTTCAGTCTAATCAGATGTTCTTTTTAAAGCACGTCCAGATGATGACTTTAATGTGGAGGCAGAGTGATTAACAGCTGATCACCCAGTATCCAAACTCTGTCCTTAAAGACTGATGATAGTTGGTGACAGGAAGGCCCTAAAAGTCACCTCCAGGTGTGAAAGGAGACAGGATTATGGCGGTTGTTGTACTAAGGTGAGACAGGAAGACTTTATTTATCACTGTTTAATGAGCTTTAAGTTTTATTGTTTTTCTCCATTTTAACTAAACTGTAATGTCTGACCATAGCAGCCTTTTTTTTCAGCTATAACTCACTCACCGTTTGATTTGGCACTGACCGACTGGTATCTATTTCACTCTAAAGCCGCTTTCCCACTGGTCAGAAAACCCGCTTACACCCGCTAACACCTGGCTTTTCTGCTTAGTGGGAAAGGCTACAATCAGCATTCAGACCCGGGTCACATGACTCTGCAGTAGCCCCGGGTAATTATCGCCTCGGCTCCGATCGGCATTGATGGGAACACAGAACCCCTGTCGACACGCTAATCTCCGCCCCCTTTCTGCCGCGATGCTACGCTCTGTCTGTAACTTCTGAGACTCCTTGTCATCTCAGCCACAAATTCTGCCCGTCTCCGTCCGAGCAGCGCTCGAACACCGTTCCAAATGTGTCGGCTCCGAGTTTGATAAACAGACTGAATGAGTAATAGAGACAATAAAGACCTAACCACCGTAACATCTTCACTGGTTAATAATGTCTCTGGCGCGTCAGACGGTGACGCAGCAGAAAAGAGACCGACAGGAGGATACTTTACTGGCAATGGGAAAAGAGACAATCGGCATCTATAAGCAGGTCTTCCCAGGTCAGAAAAAAAGTCAACACGCTCATTTTGGTGGGAAAGGGGTTTGACAAAGGAGCACATGCATGATCACACAAGTTTCTCTTGGACACATGGTAATGTAATTAAATGTAGAGAAAACGGAGCGTATCGTTTCTTAAAAACTATTAAAACCTGACACTTTCAACACTTTGCTTTTCTTCAAACTACTTTAACTCACATTTTAACAGTGTGAGGAAAAGACATGAAGGGATGTGAGAGCTGAAAAAGGCTGTGACCCATGAGAAACCACATCTCTCTCCCAAGGCGTCCAGTGGGTGCAGACCACCGTGGGATTTGTAAAAGGGGGATGTGGAAGTGTCCCGAGTGAGGAGCAGAACCATTAGAATATGAATGGACGTCCGTCACTGTGAGCCCAGTTCTGTGGCCCTTCAAGGTTACTGCATTTAACCGGCTGAAAGGCAGGATTAGCTGCGGAGAGCTGGGTTTAACCCCCGCAGCTCCACACAGGGACGGTTCACAGCATATGGAGAGCAGAGTACAGCTTCTTACTGTGACTGTTGGTGTGTGTGAGTGTGTGTGTGGTGTGACAGTTTAATTAATGTAATGTTATAAGGCAGTCATTTAAGTATCAGTGTAATTATGTTTAATACATGTTGGTGCAGTTACTCACCGTCCTCGCTGGTGTGTGTCTCTGTCCCTCCCTCGTTGTCCACCTCCTCCAGGGCTCCGTGCTCACTGTAGGGGCTCTCACTGTGGGGGGACGACATCGAAGCGTCAGGGTAACAGGCAGAGGCCAGTTTGAAAACAGACGAACAGCCTGATTCTTTGTCTTTTTTATGGGGAAATCTAATTGTTGTTGTGTTGCCCCCTAAAATTTGTCGATTTGAACCATCAGCCGTTAAAACCCTGAGCTGACTCGCATTTTGTGAGTTGAATCTTTGCTCTTTTGATTTTTAGTTGCGTTATTTGGCACAGAGCGACATCATGGCAGGCTGTGAGCTTTAAACAAAGCCTCAAAATGACTCTCAAAACACCAAGTCAGTCTTTCTGATGGAAGATAAGTTATCCGCAGAGGTTTCCTCCTCTCCAAAACAAACACACCAGCTAATAAAATAGTTCCAGTTAAAAAGTTAAAAATCTGTGTTTCTCTGAAGCTCTTCGTTTGAGGTTTCAGGGCTGTTACAAACTTTAACTCACTACTGTACTAAAACCTTTAACCCGGTTAAATTATAACGTGATGAATACTCAGGAAGAAGTCGTCTGGAAATGTTTCCGTGCCAAAGTTTGTCTTACAGGTGAAACATGAGACTCAGGTAGGCTAATATATATGTTCAAAGTGGCGCTGCACTAAGAAAGGAACAAATAGTCAAAGCTTCTGATTGATCGACCAAAACTCACAGTCAGGTATCACCCTGGTACTTCATCTCTTCCATGGAGCCCACAAAGATTACTGGTTACTGCAGTACAAACTAGTGATGATCCTCCTCTAATAAATAAACTAAATTAATCTCCTGATGCAGGTTTTAAATAACTTTGAAATGACTGTCAAATCTAAAGGAGATTTTAGTTTGAACTTGAGCGAGAGGAAGTTCATCCACCGGTCACTGTGAGGATTCTGTGAGGAGCTCGATCTGAGGTTTGAGCCTCTCGGTCTTCTTCTGGTGTCCTGCTGAGAGTGCTGGCAGTAACGCCACGCACACATCTCCACAGATTAACCCTGCCAGGAACTGAGTGTGTCCTCCCATGCTAACACGCCACCAGCCGTCTCCTCCTCTGCAAGAAAGGGAGGCAGCAGAGATGACAGAGCTACCCAGGGGGGTTCCCTCTTTCTGCTTCTCCCTCTATCCCTCTTTCTCAGCCCATCCGTTCATGGCAGACGGCTGTTCACCAGGAGCACGGTTCTGCTCGAGGTTTCTGCCTCTTAAAAGGAAGTTTTCTTGCCACTGTTGCCGAGTGCTTCTTCATTGGTGGATTAATGTGGTGGCACAGAAAAGAAGGAACAGAGGCCGATAAAGAAAGGATGCGGAGCTGGCACAGGGCCTCAGGTTTGATCTGTGTGACTCCAGCATGTGCTACAGTCCTCCTCTCCCTGCCAGGTGACCTTTCTTCTCTCCTCCCGCTGTGATCGAGGTGATTAAAGTGATTGTTTCAGCCTGTCTGACTTAGAAAGTCCACCATGTAAAGAGAGCGCTGAAACATGCTCTGCCTTGTTCCCTTTACCGCAGGCTCCTAACGTGTGTTATTACTCATATCAACTCCTCTGACATACTACTGGCACAGCTGCACGAAGAGAGCACACGTAAAGCTCCATGATGAGTCCCTGATGTAGGAGGTTTGGCCGTGTGCCTTTGTTTCATCATGGTAAAATGATAATAAGAAGAAAAGGGAAAAGAAAACCCCTGATTTCTGTCTGGTTCTTGAACCTACATCGCTTGGTTTTAATCTGCAGCAGCATCTAAATGTTTCCCATCTTTGCTTTTACTCCTGGATCTGACCCCTGACCTGACCTGACGAATCCCTTATCATCACTGTCTAAATGCATCACCACTCACCAGTAGTCTCCTCCTGCCATACACTTCTCATAGACGGGCCCGTCCAGCTCTTTGGCATCAGGGAAGATGGTCTCATGGTGGATGATGATGGTCTTGACGATCTCGTTGACGTGGGCCTGGCAGGACACCTGGTCCTGGCTGTCCGGTGTGGGCATGAGCGTGGGGCCGAAGCATATGGCCAGGTTGTATGGGTCCATCATATTCTCGTCGCTGTACTGGGACAAACTGGAGAGAGAAGGGAGGAGGGAGGAGCAACGAGATAAGGTCATCTGCAGTCTTTATGAAGTGAAATAGAGGATGGATTTTACTGGTTAGTGTCTTAAACTCACTGGTTGAGGAAGGCGAAGAGGTAGCGCATGACCACGAGGACTGATCTGGGAATGGTCAGGAGGATCTTGCGGATGTACAGCGCTCGCTCGTACAGGTTTTCTATTCCTGAGACAGAGAGGGCGTGATGTTAACACAGCAAAGTGATGTAATACAAAAAGAAAATTGCTCAATGAGTTAAGACGGCTTTGTTTCTGCTTCACGCTTCAAATGCACCACTCTGCAAAGCCCCACATATCCACATATTGATTAACACTGTATACGTCCTGGCATAGAAGTACAAGAGCACATGGAAGCTGAGCCAATTACTTATCAGGATTACTGGAAGTCTCAGGAGGACCAAAGATTCGCTAATGCACTGATATGAAAAACATGTGTGTGTGTATGTGTGAGTGTGTTTGTGTGTGAGGGCAGCACAATAAATCATCTTCATCATGATATAAACATGTGCAGTAAACACATCACAAAGACTGCCTGTCACGAGAAAAACATTTGATGTACACACTGCATGCATTCACTCGCACACTGAACATTTGACCAATCGGAGCCCTGAATACATGGTCCATACATTTGCACCTTTCAGCCAATCAGATAAAACCTCAGCTGAACAACCCTCAGGTTAAATGGTGTCTATTTGATTATAATAATAAACCAGCGGCCATTATTCTTCTGACATCACGCTCAGTGTGGGAAGCTCAAATGCTGTCATAATGCTGTAGCATACTGTTGTGTTCCAAGTTGCAAGTCGTATACATTAAGGTTATCTGACCAATCATTATCCACCTGCTGATTAGCAAATGAAAAGACAATGACCAGTAAAAGTCCGAAAAGACATCGAGTCATATCTCAAGTTTAAAAAACATGTTTGATAACTGATTAGCCTACAGCTAACAGCTAACAGCTAACGTCAGCATTAAACCACTAACTAATATTACCTTTAACTCGGAAGTGAATCAAGGCTTCAATACTGCTTGGTAGTGTTGCACAATATATTGAAAACAGCTTGGCTTATCTTACTTGATGTTAGCAAGTAAATGGTTAAATGCTAGGATTAGCTTATAGTCTTTTAGGGCTGTCATGGCACTGACTTTTTCTAACCATGGTGAAACACCCCCTTGCAGTTTGGCAGCCGCCCGGAGTATGTTTTGCTTATATAACTACAGACACGAGTAAACACAGCATGAGCGGTGGGAACATGAGTTTGTCAATTACTACTAAGTTTGTATCCTTAATTGTAGACATAATATCCATGGTGACGGGCTGGTTGTTGCTAAACAGGCATGTTGTGAGACCGCGCAGGCTCGTCTGCGCCGTGCTCTGACAGCCAGGTTTCTTTTGCTGATTACTGTGATTTACTGATACTGTGAACGACTCTGTGGTTCATAATGTATCGTTCTGTACGGGAAAGATGAGATGACTCCCTGGGACACGTGGATAGTGAGTTCACTGCCTCCCTTTAGATTTTAATGCGTACCTAGCAATATTACTGGGTCAATGATATAAACAAAAATAACGGCGATGTCACTTTGTCCACCCCGCGGTTGGCATCACATAACCATATTGTTATGCAGTAACCGTGACAGCCCTACAGTAGCTAATAACAAATATGTTATGTAACTTCAAATAAGGCCTGATGTCCCACCACATATTCCCCATCAATTGTCTTTTCAGCCATTAATCAATGGGCAGTCAGACTGTCACGATTGTCAGATACATAACTAATATAGATTTAATGGACGTTCAGTTCAGGAATACAGCAGTACAACAATATAGCAGCATTTGAGTCAAACACCCTGTGCATGTCAGAGGAAAATGGCCGCTGTGTGAATATGGTGATTGGGAGATTGACTTATATCACAGCTGAGGAAGGAAAGAAGGTGGAGGAAAGATCTGCTGGTGACCTTCACCTCGTCCTGTGTGTGTGAGGACGAGGAGGACTCTATGCTAGCACCTGAGAGCATGGACGCTAAGAAGTCATTCTGCTTCTCTAAAACTATTTAAGTCATGTTCTCTATTAGTTCACTGTTTGTTTTGCCTTGAAGAAATGAGGATATTATCAACAAAGGAATAACTTTATCTCAATAAACACTTACTGCAGGAGCATTATCATAAACAAAACGAAAACAAAGCGCTGAAAAATCTTTCTCATATTGTGTTTTATCAACATACTCGGGAATGACTTCCTTGATGTCTTTTATTCCTCTGATTTTTCCTCCTGCGGCTCTTGAAGCAGCCTGTTTTATTTGGCTGAGCCGGGCCTCCGCTGGCTGATAAAAATAGCCCCGTCACCCTCCAGCCACTCTGGGCCATCTGGGATTTGAGCTTCTGGGATACGTGTGAAGTATTTCCTTTTTCATGAATACCTAACGAGGGTTCAGCAAAGCTCTTCGTCTTTTCTACCACTTCTGTTTATAGATTTGCTCCACTGTTCGCTTACACATCGCCTACAAACACGTGTGTGCAAAACATGAGTGCAGTTAATTTCAAAATAAAAGCTGCTGCTGTGGTGAGAAAAAAAAACACAACGGCGAGCAGTAAAATGGAAAAGTGATCTTGTAGCTGGTCCGCTGCTCCGTATGGAATAAGCAGAAGGTTTTTAATATTGAGCCTGCTGGGCGTTCAGCCCACACTGCAATCACTGGCATGTTGAGCTGGGGAATGTAAACAGGGAATCCCCATCCCTCATCCTGCACTAATGTGTCAGAGTACACCCAGGAAACACACACAGACACACTTCACACACTTACACGTACACAAAAGCCTGCATGAACATAAAAACACACAAGTGGAGAAGCTGCACGAGGCGTTAGAGCACATATTGTGTTCAAGTGACCCTGGGAATTGTTCTTTAACAGAGCCGAAAAGTCCAAGATGCAAGGTCCTAAAAGAGCCACAAAAAGGACAATGTGTTTTCCTCTGAGGTCTTCAGTGTAGATTCAGACACTGCTCAGTTCTGTGGACAGTTAACATACCACAACGATCCTGTGAGCAGAGCCAGCCATGTGCCACTTAGGGCGGATAGTATCCTTCTCAGTACTCAACCAAATACCACAGAGTAGTATCAACACAAAGCATCAAAGAGAAGGACGAGACCGAGCCAGCCTGCTGATGAAACCCTGCAGACGGTTAATCACAAAGTCTCCTCTGATGAGGAACTCTGTGCGGATAATGCTAATGATGCTAACTAATAAAAATACTTATAACTGCTTATAATACGATAACATAAAATCAAGGCGTTGTTTTGTTTTCATCAACAAGAGAAGATGCTCTTAGACTTTAATTATCTCACTGACACTAGGTGAAAAAGTGTGCGAGTGTGTGTTTGTCTTCTTACTGATGCAGGACAGCAGGTCATTGAACCTCTCTTTGGGGAAAAGAGGATTCTCCAGACCCCGGAAGTAAAGTTTGAGAACGCCAGCCACCGAGTTGATGTCATGATTATTCTCCTCATCCGTCAGAGGGTCGTTTCCTGAGACACAGACAGGTGAGCAGGTCAGCTGGACGTCCTTACTCATTAAAAATGTACATGCTTTTAAAAAAAACTCAAAAAGCACACTGACTGATGTGGTCAATGTAATGAGATCTTGTGTTTCTATGATTTATAAAACATCATTTACCTCTTTCAAATGAGTTCTTGATGTCATTGACCTCCAGCTGGGATCCAGACACACGGAATATTCCTTGATGCTGCAGGCCTGCACAGAGAAAGAACATGCTTGTTAGACCACAGAAGAAGAAACTCCCTCACTCAGCGAGTAAAGCCTCCTTCAGTCAGACCAAAGAGGCTCGGCCTGTTCGTTAAGCCCCTTCACTTTTCTAATTAAGGATAATTAATGAGTCGGGGAGACAGCAATCAAGCTTTACAAAAGTTTCCTCCAGCTGGGATTAGGACTTAATAAGGGGAGAGGTCAAAGGTCAGGAGGAAGCACGATTAGTCTGCTGTTTGTCTCTTTAAGATTTCTCTTTGTAGCTAATAGGATGCAGCGGACGAGCCTGCAAACCATGAGCTCTCATCTACTGTCACAGCTTTATGTCTCCTTTTTTGTGTCCGTTTCCGTCTTCTGAAGCTCGTCTCTTGCTACAGGCGAAGCTGTCTGTCTGTTTGTTTGGAAAACTGGGTGGAAAATGCTGTAAACAAGACTGAATTTGCATTTTCCCATGACTGCGACTGAAGTGAAATAGCAACATGAAAAGCGGTGCACACGCCCAAACAATTAGCGAATGAAAATCACTAGAGTGGCATTTTTTTTTTTCAGCAAAGGCAGACAGGCTGGGTAAGGGAGCAGGTCGAAGCTGGTTTATGAGAAGAGTGATAGTCACATCACAGGATGTGCGACAGTGAAGCACATTAAAGTAACAATCTCGAAGATTTCGATTTTTGTGCTCTTGAGCGCCTCCCACTGGCAAAACTTGGTAATTATGAGAGCACTTCCTGGCTGACGGTCGCTTTCCTTTTCAGACTGTTTGCTTCATCTGAGCGTTGAGTTTGTTTCTTTCTCTTTGGATTTTCACTTCTTGTTGAAGTTGTATCTGTAGTCATCCATCTTTTCTTTGTTTGTTCAGCCATAGTAGATTACTGTTAACTCGCAACGCTTGCAGAGAGCGGAAAAGCAGCAGCTTAGCTCCGCCTACCCTCTCTGGCAGACCAACCACTGCTGGCTGATGGGAAACGCGTCACTAACTGGGCGGGGCTTGGGATTTTTACCGTGACTGTCGCCCAGACACCCAGTCTGTAATAATACTATGTACTGTAAAAGGCTTTCATCAGTGGGCCATAGGCTCAGTCACCGTTGTGTTACCTCATCGGGCGATAGCTAGAGACTTAACAGACAAAGAAACGTGTCGCTCCACCTGAACTCGCTCTACTTTGTCATGTGGTTTTAGGAGTCGATGAACTAAGTGTGGTAAAACTAGGAGAGGGGTTTTGTTTACTTAGAAGTAAATGTACTTAAAAGTCCTAAATAATAACAAGTATGATTGTTATTTGTTTACATGTAGATGAAAACACACTGCGGTTATCTGGTATAAATTTCTGTATTTCTTAAAATCATAATAAATGTCGCAGAACAAAAAGTTACCTCAGTCAGTGTTTTCCGGTATGGTGCAGCCTTACCATCTTTAAACATAAACATCAACTTACCATACAAGTTTATGTAGCGAATACAGCTTTCAACCACACGGGGGATCGCTTGTCCGGAGTCCTTTAGAGGCAAAACAAAAGTGTCAGATCGGGTATAATCTGCTTTTTTATTTCAAGAACAAGAGACAGAGCCCGACAGATACTGGAAGTTTTATAATAGCTTTAAATATTGATATTTGAAAATGATTAAGATCTTATTTAATATGTCGCAAATATGTAAAAACATTCTGTAAATGTAATTGAACTTTATTATATTTTATGTCTAAAAAACTGTCTGGGTACAGGTGATATCGGCCGGCTGGTGTATCTGTCGGGCTCTAACAGAAACGGGTTAAAGTGATGTAAAAGGTATCATAACATGCACACCCAGTGAAAGAGAAGTTTGCATACAACAGCAGGGTTAACTTTGTGAGATCACACAGAGACAGACTGAGCTGACAGTTTGGTTTATCCTACATTACATAAATATCACCGACTTTCTTCAACAACCATGTACACTCCTGTTGTCCGACACATTTTGACAGCCCTCCAGTGTTGCTAAATATACTTGGTGTTTTGTTATGCTAGCAATCAAGTGCAGCAGCTTATCTGAAGAGCCACACACTCAGCACGTCGCTCTGGGCCGAGGTTGGGAGGAGAGAGGAGCAGCAGCGTCTCCCTGAAACACATTCCTCTCACGCTCTCAGACGTGGACAGCTCTCCTGTTCTGCCCCCGGTGCCAGCTGCTCCTGCGGCTCACTGCTGTACAGGGACTCAGAACAGGCTTTTAATGATAGAGTGGATCTGTTTACAGCCCCCAGGGGTAAAAACATGGTCCAAACACGGCGGCCATGCCAGAATCGAATATCTATCGTTTGGAGTGGAGCTGTGAGGGTGGAGGACGGGGTCCGGTGCAGCAGGATTATGTAATGTTTTTTTGGATGTGTCAGACTGATGATTGTTTTAGATCACATTTTGAAGATGTTCACACTCAGAATTCACAAACAAAATTAAAATAAAAGACAGAATCCTCATCTCTGTTTGACCAGAAAACCATCAGTTCAGTCTGTCTCAGTGTACTCATAGAAGGCAGGTTAAAGACAAAAGCAACAATGGATGAAAACGCTGTTAAAGGTAGGACAGATGAAGGAAACGAGTGCAGGCAAGCAGTATGGGACCCCCGAGATGTTTCAAGGCGTCTACCTGATGTCGAGCGTGCGAGTTCCGTCGTCCGCGGCTAAAGAGAAGAGTCGCAAGAGCCACAGATTGACAGAGGGAGAGACAGAAAGAGAGAGAAAAGCAAGACCCAGATTAGGACCACAGCAGCTGCCCACCAAAGCTTCGACTAAGAGCAAACCCTCGTCCACCCGGTGCTGGCATCGAACCCGAAAGTAAACAATAGGAACTGGACAGGGGCCACCACTGAGAGGCAGGAGGAGAGAGGCAGCACACCTTATCAGTCTGGCATCTGCTCCCTGAATGCCATTTATCCTGCTGTTTTCTCTGGCCTCTGCTCCCGCTCTGGAGGAGGAGGAGGAGAGAAAATCTCTGCCAGAGCGGCGCAGCGATGCCAGGTCAGCAGTGAGTCAGGGGAGCTGACGGAGACAAACATTTATCCCTCAGCATGCCGCTCCTCTCCTCCTGCAGCCTCCAAATCCATCAGTGCCACCCTCACATCTCAGACGCAGACCGCCAGAGCTCTCTGACTCATGGGGAAGGTTTCCAGAATGCATCTTAGCACAAAGATGTTGTTGCTTTTTTGTGTTGGTTGAAGATAAATCAAAGCTAAGAGGCTTTGGGGTAACCCACCAAAAAGGCCAGAGAGCCAGAGCAAGACAGAAAACAGATAGGAGGAGGAGGAGTGATGTCAGGCGGGCAGACTGGTAATCAGTACCTTGATAAATGACTCCAAATTGCCATTAAATAACCTAACATTAAAAACGGAGCGGGGTCTAGCCCGCCGGGTGCCAGTGTGGGTTTTGAACGTCCCATGGGGATGTCTAGAATACAAAAGAGGCAGCAGAGTAAGAAAAAATCTCTTAGAGTGATTTATCTCCAATAACCTTTATGTCCTTTAAAAACTCGAACTGAAGTCGAGGCTGACTAATCTTTAAAACGCTTCCTCTCCAGGTGATTGACAGGTGAATGAAGGTTTCTCAGATAGTGCTGAATTAACCTTTTCTTTATAATCCCGTCTCTTCTTTTCACTAGACACCACAGGCCGCTGAAATGCCAGACCAGCTGGAAGCATCATATGTGTGCACCTCGTGACGGACCCCGTGGGGACTGCTGCTCGTAGTTCCGTGTGTGTGTGTGTGTGTGTGTGTGTGTGTGAGTGACTTAATGCAGTTTGGCTTCTTGTGACCTGCAGGACGGAGCTTAAAGAGCGCAGGACTTTGGTTTCTTCTGCTGCTCAATTATAATTTTTCTGCAAGAAAAGGCCTGAGGATTTCTTTAAATATGTGATCACGCCTTCACGAAATATGAAATCATATAAACTAGAAAAGAGGAAGTAATTGGGCAGATAATCAGCCCATGGAGTTAATGTCCCCCTGAATGATTCCCATACTGCTCTTATACCTTACCCAAGATCCTAGCTGCAACTAATAATAATTTTCATCAGCTATTAATCAGACAATTGATTTTTTTGTCAATAAAAACCTCTGACGCCACATTAGGGCCAGGAGAAGAGTTTCTGAGAAAAGACCTGAAACTTCCAAGATTGAAGTAATACATTTGTAAAAGGCAAATTTAGCAAATTTATGAGATTATAAAGTCATAAACTTGCAAGAAACAAAAACTAGTAAAATCGTGTTCATAGGAACCTTTTTGAGCCAAGACCCCCCAAAAAGTATGCTGTGGTTCACGGCGCCCTCCCTCTGATTCCCCTGTGTCTCTGCCCTGTCGGCTCTGCTGCTCACACAGGCGTGCATGGCACGGCGCTCGGAGCAGATTCAGCCTCTCTGCACACAAGAAGCAGACTTCATAGAGGAGAAAGACTGAGCGACCCTCTGCTGCAGAAACACACGTTTCTATGCTCCCTGTTTGCCCCAGGTGTTACATCACACAGTTACCCTACGACCTCATGACGGAGACCGAGAGGAAACAAACCTGCATTACAGACAAAAGTATATAAAACTACTTTAAATTAGTGTTTCAGTCGTTTTGTTGTTTGGATGGAGGTTTAGACATCAAACAACCACCACAAGGTTGTGGCTGACGACTGTATTAAGTGCGTTACGCGCTTGGGTCAGCGTCCAGAGAGGATTTGTGCAAATTTATGACTTTTTAATCTCATAAATTTGATATTTTCTCACAAATTTGTCATTTTTTCCAGGCACATTTGCGACTTCAATCTCGGACATGTCGAGTTTTTTCTCAGCATATTTCTTTTCTCCTCCAGCTCCCTTTTTGTTTTACTTTATAACAGCTCAACATGTTTGAATCTAAATGCGTCTTGTATTAAAATTAACAAAAAACTACAGAAGAACCTGCAGAGACAAAGTGACATGAATAATCTCTTCTTTGCTTCCCCCTTTTTACTGTGAATGTCTCAACAGCTGTTTCATTTCACACCAGGAACTAAAAACATGGAGTGGTCTAAAAATACTCAAAAGTGCAAAGCTACTTAACCTCGGACACGGAAAGCTTGTTCACTGGGTTCTTTCCAAACTTGAGCATAAATACAAAATAATAAACTGACTGTAAATGTTTACATTTCATGTATTTTCTCGTCTTGTTTCTCAGGCTTAAGATCTTCCACTTTACCAGCTCTCACTGTCTTTAAAGACCTGACACTCTGTGCTGTTATTAACAGGATGTACAGGAACTCCACAGATAATCAGGTTGGGCTTAGAAAACGTGAAGGCCGTCAAATCTGCTCAGTGCTCTTTGGGAGTTTTCTTTCAAAGTCTAAATCCGTCCTCCTCTGCTTCACGGTCACAGAGGACCTCACACGAGAATCTCCTGAGGCAGAGTGTCCTCGCCTTGATGAACTGCAGCACAAAACTTTGTGTCGCTGCTGAAAGGAGAGCGGACAGGATGGATGTGTGTCTTGAGTATGCACAGGTCCTGAAGTGTGAGTGTGTACTTTACCTCGTGGTCATGTAGTCAGCTCTGTGGCCTGCGGGCGGAGAGAGAGAAAAGAGAGGAGATGTGAGGGGAGGTTAGATGTGAGGACATGCCAGGACCTGTCTCTGAGGTCCCTGCGGTGCATTCTGCATTTACGCCGAGGGAAGCATCTGAAGCCTGCCATCTGCCACAACCGCTGGCCTCCAGAGCCGCACACACATAACACGCACACAAAACACGCAAGACTTCTTCTGCAGGCTGCACTTTACAGTTACATTACAGACAAACATCTACCAGGCTCTCAGTTATACGTTTACAGGTGATGTAGACACATAAACACACAAATCATTATAGTTCTATAAAGGGGCTACACATCTGGACAGGTGAGGTGAGATTAAGCACAAAATAGCTTTAAATGGTTTTGAGTGTGTGTCTGTTCTGTCACTGTATTTGATTAAGGAGCGTGTGGAAGAAGAAGGAAGCTTTCCTCTTCCTCGTCAGCACACGGCTTCATTACTTATTAAGCGGACAGTTTTAAAGAGACCACCAGGACTGCTGGTTAGATCAATGACTGACAGGCGCTCTCGAGGCCCTGAGGAGATCCCACCAATGTAGAACAAGGAGAGACCATTGGTAACGACTGACTGAAACCAATCTAATACATGTCAGTCCATTAAGTTGGGAGCAAATCAATCACTAAGACGGATAATGCAAATTCACAATCCCTCTCAGCTCTGGCTAAAACCCAGATTAGCATCTCGGAGCTTTGACTCGTAGAAAAGGAGGCAAACAACGGGAGGTTTGGCACAGAAAAGGCTGAAAGTGCTCAGCAGGACTGCGGGACATAAAAAAGGAAAAATACAACATCCAGGTCTTAATTTTCTTCGATGTTTGGACACTTAAAGCTAATATGCCCTCACTCTGGCTGGAGGAAGAACACACAGATGAGAGCTCAGCACAGAGTGACAACAGGAACAGTGGGAGCTATAAGAGTAGAAAGTAAAAGGGTCCTGACGGTACCTTCACCCAGTGTCCTCTTCAGCACGTCATGTTTGGCCTGCAGTTTGGAGATGAGATTACTGCCCTCCAGAAACTCCCGGAATTTCTGTGGAGAATTGAGAGTAATTACACGGCGGCCCTGAGTGCCAGAATAAGCGCCCGCTCTTCAGACAGCAATCTGCGATAAGAAAACCCAGGGCAGAGGACGCGCTGAGAGCCTTTTTGAAGCCTTTATCAGAGCTTGTCCATCTTTAGACAGGAACAGGATAGCAGTCAGTTTCACAGAATGGAAACAGAGTTACCCCTCTGTCAGCTGATCAAAGATATCAGAGGGGCTTGGTTCATGTAAGTCCAATAAACTTTTTATACACAGATTAAGCATTTCAAAGCTTTGAGTTTATATCCTCAGATTCATGTTTTTAACAGCCAATAAATAGAGAATCTACTGCAATCAGACGAGAGAAATCTGGCATTTTCACTTCTTTTAGTAATTTCTATTTACATTCAGAAATAAGACATCTCTAAGTCTTTGTATCTCTGTATTTCCTCACTCGTATCAGTCTCCTCTTTTCTTATTCAACACATCTCCCCTCACCATGAAGTAGAACTGCTCCGTCTCCTGCTGGTTGGCCCTCCTCTTGGCGATGCTCGGCTTGCTGAGGTACGTCTCCGACACGGTGGACTTGACCGACTCGGTGGACCGGCTGTGGTGGAAACACTCGGACACGTCGTAGTCTTCGATGGTTACCATGTCCTGGATAGTGGTCAGGGTTGCCTCTGATGTTTTTTTGATCTGGAGACAGATCAAACAGAACAGGGGAGAAGGTGAGTAACACAAATCATGCCTTGACTAGCACAATGTTAGCTTCACAACATACTCAGCATTTAGCATCACCCTGACTAAAAACCTCTCTCCCTATCTGATGACACTCAAAACTCAGGTGTTACCTGACAAAGCCTTAAAAAGCCCCTGAACATGACTCCCAGCCAAAACTATCAATTTGCATGCACTCAGCAGAGCTGGAGGTGAACAACGTCTGCAGGAGACTTTTAAGATTCATTTCCATAACCGCCTCTTCCCTGTCAGCACGAGTGTTTCTCCCAGAGCTTATAAATGTCTGGACTTTGCAGAGCGTGCTCGACCACTTACTGTGAGAGATGTTGAGCCAGAGCTGCAGGCCACGACTGCGTCCACTGTATAATGATGCAGATGTGACAAACTAATGGGAGGGCAGACGAGGCTGTAACGGCTCCATAAAGGTTTAAGAGATGATACAAACTGTTTGTGTAGACTATAAATGAAGAAATGAGACTTTAAGGATCAAATGTTTTTTTGTGGGGTTTGTTTCATTAGAATGAAGCTGTAATTTGATGAAGAATAATAGTATTGAGAATATACGTTAATACGAGAGAAAAACATCCTTGAGAAAAGCTAGAATTTCCCCCAAAAAACAAGAGTCTATCGCTTAGCTAGCAGCTCTGAAAAGCTTTAATTAAGCTAAATGCTAAACCAGCATGCTAACAAGCAAATTAAAATATTATGATGTTTACTATGTTCACCATCTTAATGTAGCATTTTAGCATTCTAGCATTTAGTCCAGCTACGGTTTGGGTTAGGTCATTACTTTTAGTGTAGCATAGCAAAAGGCTAAAATTAGCATGCTAATCAGCGCATAGTGTTACTGAAATGACGTTTAGCATGTTTAATGCTTATTAGGTTCACCTCCTAAAGTAGCATGTTAGCATGCCTACAAAAAAGGCAAAGGTTGTTGGAAGTCCGGTTTAGTTAGCTTTAGTTAAGCATAGCTTAATGCTAAAATCAGCATGCTAACAAGCTCACAGTGTTAAAGAAATGACATTTAGCAGGTTTATGTTCAGCATCCTTAAGCTGCATGTTAGCATGCTAACATTCGGTTGTGGGAATGTCATTACTTTTTATCAACATAGCTAAATGCTAAAATCAGCATGCTAACAAGCTCACAGTGGACCAAAGTCTGGACCAGAGTGTTGGGCTGATTTAAGTGCGCTCCTCATTGTGCAAGTTATTTCTTTCACTTTCTGTCTGACCTTTGTGCTCTATGATGTTATTGTGATCTCCATAAAAAGATCCAATTAACAATTCAAATGGCTAAAATGTGAGGATTACAAACTCCTCTCATGAATTGTAATTGCACATTTTATCTTCAAGGTTGTGTGAGGACATTAAAAAAAAGTGACCATTACTACCTGATAATTAGTCTAGAAGCTAAGAGAGTTACACCCAGTTTACTAAGACAATCTGTATATAAGGCCTAAAGGTAAAGACATTTACAGAAGAAGGAGAAAATATGAGTTTCAAGAGAGCGATAAAAAGATAAAGGAGACTGACGGAGAAGGAGGAGGAAGAGTCTAGAGACTGTCGAGCGTGACTCACTGATGTGGCTGCAGAGGGAAAGAGGCCGTGCTGATGTAGAAACACCAACAAACACTCTCAGAGAAAAACACTCCTCCATATCAAAATAAAGAGACGCTGGGGGAGAGAGAAGAGCTGAAACCAATCACATCTCAATGTGTTTGCTTTAAAAGGGTGAGGGGCCACGCAGGTCAACGGGGCCCTGAGTGAGACGCAGCTGGAGACTCTCCTAATTATCCCTAATGGTAAAGACGACCCCCGCTCAAAGGTAGGGACCCCATTTCTTTGTAATGATGTGAGTCTGACCTCCGTGCTAATGAAAGAACAAGGTGGTGTAACACACACACACACTGAGACACACACTGGCTGACTTGTGACTCACTTGGCCTTCATGGACTTTGTCTCTTTCATGTGCTACACTGACGGATCACAGCGCTGACACATGCTAAGACACACAATGTGGATGTAGTTACAGTGTCATCCATCGCCAAGCATAAACACACTGCAGGTTGGAACACGGCTAAGGACAGCGTCGAACAGGAAATGGGGGTCTCTGCCATCATAACATTTTACACACGTCATCCTGTCTAGTGGCAACAGTTGGGGACTGTCACTTTGAGATCAAAGGGGAGATTTCCTGCACGAGGAATAAGCTGCTGCCTTTAACAGACAGAGAAAACATACTGAAATCAGTCATAAGGAACATTTCCAGGGAGTTTTCTGGCCTCTCTCCCTCCCTGTATGCCTGGCAGTGTCTTCCATGGCACCTCCCTTGGAGGTGAGAGGCCAAGCTGTCATCATGAAGAGACAGGACCCGAGCACGTGAGAGAGGAACAGCTGTTGACTGAGTCCCTGTGACTGAGCTACATTTCTAAACAGAGACAAACACAACGAGCTTCACATTCACTCCAAAATTACTTCACTGTAAAATCAATATTATTCTGCAGGGCTGCAGGACGGTATCCCTAACAGTTGTATCTGCTGCATGTAGCTTTCAACAGACCATGTAGACCAAGTGTGTAATCTGCTGAACATGCTGCTATGAGCTCACACACACACACACACACACACACACACACACACACACACACACACACACACACACACACACACACACACACACACACACACACACACACACACACACACACACACACACACACACACACACACACACAGGCTTTGATGTGCCTCCCTGAGATCTGTCAGAGAAACAACCCCTCCGCGCAGTGAGACGGTATCAGACAGCCGGAGTTTAGAGAGAAACGTCTTGAGAGAGCGGAGGAGGAACATCCGCCTGTGTGCTCTGCTTCATGTGGAGCTAAATGGGATCTAAATGGTCCCATTATTACATCTGAAAAAGAGCTGAGCCACGCTGACTGACTGATGAGCTCAAATGAGCGATGTCCTCTGAGAGCAGCCTTTTTTGATGAATATAATTCAATTGTATTTTCGGCAGTGAGGCGCCCAGCAGGCCCATGTTAACCCCGACTCTTTAGTCAGAGTGAGAGCCAGTCTCCCCCCACATCCCCCCACCCACCCACCCATGATGCAGAGTAAATTATTCAGCAATGTTTTCTTTCAGCTTTTCAGAAGAGTCAGAATGGTTCGAGGAAACAGCTGCACTCCTGTTAAGCACTGCCCTGTAGCCTTTCCTGGGCGGATAAGGACAGACTCCCTTTTCTCTCTGGTACATCTGACAGTGGTGCTCGCAGGTCGTCACAGCGCTTCAAAAGTTCATTTTTCAAGGATGTATCTGGCACGCCTTGCCCGGGAAGAGAGGCCATCTGGTGATCCTAACACAAGGCAGCATCGCCCTCCGATTCTGACCCAGCAGGACATCCGCTGCAGCGAGGCAGGCGGAGAAGGACATGAAGAAACCAGGGCTTGTCATCATACCCTCACACACACACACATGCACCCTCTGTATGTGTGTGTGTGTGTGTGTGTTTGTGTCCAGTTGCAGAACCACTGTACTAGAACACTGTAGGCTGTGTGAACTACCAGCAGGACGCTGAGCAGCCCTGGTGCACAGAATAAAACACCACCAAGAGTCTGAATGATGATTGGTCGGACTGCAACAAAAGATAATTTCCTCTCTTAAATATTTTCTTCTATTCATGAAGTAAGTCTTCTTCATGAGTCTTTACGTTGTCAGAAATATAGTTTACAGATTCAGTTTGGAAGGCATAAAACAGCAGCTCACATCTGAGCAAATATTTCACTCTTCTGCCTGATTAAACGAGTAAATTGTGACACATGAGTTTAGTCTATTATCTAATCCATTAACCATCTGTTTCAGCTCTGGTTCACTTTAATAAGCCCAAAAATAAAGCTATCCTACCCCTCATCATTCCTCTCAGTCCATGCTTTCATTCAAAGTGTCAAAAGAAAGATCAAAATAAATCTGCGTCACAGAGGGTGCAGAGGAGGTTGAGTGACATGCTTCTGGGTGGTGGGATGAAAGGAGGAAAGAGTTTGATTTGGAGGGAGAGAAACAGAAAGTTCAAAGACAGAAGGCAGAGAGAGGAAGCCGCTAAATACTAAAGCTAGCCCGATGGACGGGAGTGAAGCGGTCCTGGTATTTTTCCTCTTTTACCTTTTGTTTTATAAAAAGTGGTGAGCTACTGGAGCACGCTGCAGACAGATTAAAACAATCCCACCTGAGAAGCAGAGATGCACCCTGCAATGTCAAAACAGAGCAGTGTGGGACAGGTTTGTGCAAATAAAAGCGAGACGGTGAATTTTACCGCTGGGAGCAAAAACGGAGGCTTCACAGAGAGGGTTTGATGGCTACCTGCAGGGCATGAGAGAGAGGAAAATACAGAGTGTGCATTCGTGTGTGTTTGTGTGTGTCTGTGTGTATATGCAACACAAACTTTGATTCTTCAGAGATCATCTGTTCTCTGACTCACCTTGGAAGACTTCTGGCTAAAGTTAACTTTTCTTTTGTAGCTTTTAAAGCTCTGCAGATGACAAAAACAAAACTCCTGCACCTCTGACAGACGACAAATCTGGAGCAGCAGAGAGTTGTTTTGACGAACACCCCACAAGATAAAAATAACTGCATAACGAGCTGCGTCATTTTACCTCTTCGTTCTCGATCTTCAGAGTAGCCAGGCGGGACTGGAGCTGCTGGAACCTCAGGATGAGCTCTCCGTTCACTGGCGGCTGCACTGAGATCTGACACACCTGGTAGAAAAAGATAGTACAGTGTTATCATGAGTAACGTGAAATTACAGCCTACTGAAGGAACAGCGTAACCTCTGGTTTGAATCGGATTCATGCATCTAAATTCTTCTTCAATTGCAGAGAAAACCACAGTGACTTGTGCCAGCTGAATGCAGACAGCAGCCAGTAAACAGACATGATATCAGCATTGGCAGTGCCAGCCTAACGAAACTCAGAACACATGTGGAGCTTCATGCCTGCAGGGGAGAGTTCACACATGATTTGTCAAATTCAGTGCTCCATAAAACCTCGTCCGACGGCCCAGACGCAGTAAAACGCTGCAGTTAAGCCCCTAAAAATGCAAACCCATTAAGTCTAAGACTTTTTTAATCAACTCCAAACTTACTTCTGTGTCCAGTTATTTAGAAACAAAGCATTTTAAAACTCAGGAGGTATTATACAGTTCTGAGTTCTTACAATTTTAATTTAAAATCATGTTAAAAAAGCCTAATTTTCGGATAAATTCACAGTCACCGCTACTACTCCGCTACACGGAGGCCATATTACTCTGCTGTGTCCTTGTTTGCAACTCTTATAAACTTTGTGAATCTGACAAATAATGATCATTTCAGTGCTTACAGATTAATAAGCAACAGAAGAGACAATGAGGAGTGAAAATCCAGAGGGACCTCAACCACAGGGCCAGAGATATACTTGCTTTTAACGACACGTTTGCGTGCGCGTGATGCCTGCCCCACGTTCCCTGCGTCTGTTTGGAGCGTCAGCTGCGCATGTCCTCAAAAATTAACGCTACGCATACATGAGATGCAGTCTGCACATGAACAGTAGGGGCAGTGTAGAGGCAGAGGGGGTGTGACAGGGTCAACACCGCAGCAGGGACAACAATGGCAGAAAGTTCTGAAGAAGAGCTGATAGACCAAGTCCACTATTATCAACATCTACACGATGTGTCGTTGCCGCTGCACAGAGACAAACATGCCTGTCAAACAGCTGCAGACAGATAAATTCTGTTTTAGAAGTCGATGTGGAAACCTGCAAAACTAAATGGGAACAAGTCCGGGAGCGTTACGACTGTGCACGGAGGAACACGTCGGAGAGACGGAGCACGGACTGTGTGTTCTGTCCACTGAACACACAGAAGCTGTTTCTGCTGTGATCTCAGAGTGAACATCACAGTAACCTCCTCGAGCGTCTCCATGTCTGTTTACATCCCGCACATACAGTAGCAGCGTACGGTCTGAGCTCTCTGGTGCGCCCTCTAGAGTAACACGCGTAGTGCAGAGACAGGTATGTGAACAATTACATTCATGAGGCAGCCGCTTGTTTAGGCGAAGGTTAAAGGTTAAAAAGCAAGTATATCTCCAGCCTCAGCTAACATGAACATGTGAAGGTGTTACCTGATATGTTAGGAAACACTTTTAATCCTAGCGAACATTAATTTAGTAATGTCAGCATGAACTGGTTGAATGTTAACGAAACAGTTGTGACCTAGTTACTTAGTCGGTAGCTGATGACTTATCATAAATGTTGATTTACCATCAAATATAACCATATTTTCTACATCTATTGTCTTCTCAGCTTCTGATCAGTTGGGGCAGCGCTGACCTTCTATCAACTTTGAGATTTTTTTCAAACCTGGATCACAGCAGGACATTCCCTCCCTGACTCTGGCTGCTGCGTGAGCATGGTGACGCGCTGACTGAACTATTCACCTCGTCTCCCATGTGCGGCTGGAACTCAAATTTGGTGGGTGGGCAGAAGGCTGTCGGGTACATCTCCATGAACCTCTGCCGGTCACTGCGCGGGTCCAGACTGTCCACGGCGTTCTCGATGATGTCCAGACCCTCGTGGCGTGACGTCTCCAGGTTGTATTCGGCCGACAGGTAGGTCCTCAGGGCTCGGTTCAGGCTGGCGTGGTACCCCAGATCACAGCACTGGCAGAGAGGAAAGAGGAGGGTGATGTCAGATGGAAAATAAGGAAGATGAGTGGAATGAATTTAAAGACCTTTTAGGAAGCTTAAACTTTGAATTCATCATATTTTGAAGTGGAAGAATTTATGATCCACCTGAAAATAAACACTCGTCAGAAACCTGCTATGGCAGAATGACACAAACCAACACTTCATTGGGGCTGCAGCATGCTGATTCCTTCCTTTACTTTCATTAACAACATGCACATTAGGGCTGTGGATTAACTGTTTGATGTATAAAATGTAAGAGTGAATAATGTCCGTTACAACCTCAATAAGTCCACGTTTATGTCTTTAGAAGCTTATTATGTCTGACCAACCGTCCAAAACCCAAAAACAATCGATCTACTGTCTCATAAGATTCATGAAAAGGAGAGAAGCTGCAACTAGAGACACAGTTTGCTTGAAAATGACCTAAAAGATCATCACATATTTCCTGATGACTGATTCATTCTTTCAGCTCGACACTAAAGCTGAATCCAGGTTTATGTTTCTAAATCTGTTTCAGGTTTGTTTACCACATTAATGTCTGTAAACAGAGAAAAACAAGCCACTCATTTTATATGATCAATTCAACAAACAAAAACTTAAAGATTTAATCTGGAAGGTTTCCATGTAAATAAATGTCTGTAAGTCTCTCTCTCTCTCTGAATGAGCTAACACAATGACTGAGCCTATGGCCCACTGATGAAAGCCTTTACATTTGCAGTTTATAGTATTATTATGGACTGGGTGTCTGTGGCGGCGCCCAGTTAGTGACGCGTCTTCCATCAGCAAGCAGTGGTTGGTCTGCCAGAGAGGGTAGGCGGAGCTAAGCGGCTGCTTTTCCGCTCTCTGCAAGTGTTGCGAGTAAACAGTAATCTACTATGGCTGAACAAACAAAGAAAAGATGGATGACTACAGATACAACTTCAACAAGAAGTGAAAATCCAAAGAAGAAGAAACAAACTCGACGCTCAGATGAAGCAAACAGTCTGAAAAGGAAAGCGACCGTCAGCCAGGAAAATCAAGTGTTACAACCGGAGCCAACCGTGGACGTCTGGATAAATTGGGAAGCATCCTCCTGCAATTACCGTTTATCGCCAAAGGTGCCGCCAAAGAGAATGAAACTGAAGTCTTCGAGATTAAATCTTTAAATTACATTTGCACACATACATGTGATTGATCTGTATATGGTAATAGAAAATTGACAGATTGACCTTAAAATCAGACACATGAAGTCATAAACCATCCAGCACTCTCTGAGCCAGCCGTCTGTAACACAATGTTTCTTCCAGGATCTACTGCTGATTTTTAATAACTAAAACCTGGGCTAAGGTCTCTCCTGGGAAGACACGCACGCCCCAGTCGACCATGAACACACACACACACACACACACACACACACACACACACACACACACACACACACACACACACACGCACACGCACGCACGCACACACGCACGCACGCACGCACGCACACACACACACACACACACGCACACACACACACGACATGGCCTGAGTGATGGGCAAACACGACAGCACTACCAGCCAGCTTGTACTCTTTGTTTCCGACTATAAAAAGTCTCCTTCATCAATAAACAAATGTGTGTGAGCCTGCACACACAGCTCACACAGTGCACTTCCCACACACTCACAAACACACCCTGGTGAGATGTGAAGGCTTGTGAGCAGAGCGGGGAGAGGGGTAATTTCAGTGCACAGCATGCCGCTGAATCCAGGCTGCATTTCTCCTCTCCCTCAGTCCTGTCTGGAATATAAAACCCCCATAAAGCCAGCTAAAGACCCGACCTTCTGCTGTTTCCTTTCCACTGAAAATGGAGCAGGAAGTTTATTTCTCTAACAAAATAATAACAACCCAAGGTGAGCCATATCATAAATAAGTCATGTTTATCTTTACGGTAGCAGAAAAGGTCAAACAAGCGATGTGCTCGCCGGGCGGAGAGAGTCGTGAGTGCTTTAGTGAACAGAGAGAGAGATGACACAAGGCTGCACATGACCGATATAAACACACAATTCAAGTTAAAGGTGGACCCACTCTGCTCCCTGCAAAACAGGGACAAAATGTCACAGAGCAGAGCTGAATTTAATATGTTGGTTTTTAATGATGACACGAGCAGAAGGAAAAAGAGTCAATAAGCTGCTTTAATTCTGTCCTGTTCTGTTGTTTCAAACCCAAAGTCCTCAGATTTGTTTTACATCAGCTGCCTAAGACATCAGTCTCTCCTCTGATTGTGACTTTCAATTTCTTCTTGAGCTCCGTGCAAAAGCAAAGAAAAAGCAAAGCAAAGGGACTTCTGCACGAGGAGCACAGAGGAAAATAAAGTCTGCCCATAAACACATGATGGCAAAGTGTGCGTTTTTGTGAGTGTGTCCTTGAATTTGATAAGGACGATGCCGTTTAGCATCGAATACGGAGCATCAAACTGACGTGCTGCAAAGACAGTTTGTAGCTTTTGCTCATTTTCTATTCTTGTCCCTCATCGGGCCTTTACATGCACACATTTACATCATAAAACTACGCCTCATAACACATATAAAAACACAAAGCATAAAATAAAAATACATAAACTCCATAAACCAATAAAAGTTAGTAATTTAGTACTATAAGCTAAAACTGAGCACAACTCTGGTTTTTGTTTTCAGCAGCACTTTGTTGTTATAGACTTTATATCTGTGATGTTTCAGTTGTTCATGTGTTGCAGAGTTACAGCATTTATAGAGAAAGCTGATGTAGTGTAGATCAAAGATGTGTGTTACAGTTTCTGTCCTGCCTTTGGATAAATCTGTGAAGAGGTTCAGGGTGAGATTGTTAATACATTATCGTCTTAGTATGTGGCATTAGGGCTGCACGATAAATCACAATTTCATGGTCATCGTGATGTGAACATGTGCATTGAACACATCGCAAAAGATTAAAAAACAGTGCATTCACAGCTGCATGCAAACATTTGATTAGTCAGAAGGAGCCCTGGATACATCGACCATGCATTCATGTCATTGTAGCACCGGCTAGCAGTTAGTTTCACTCAGAAAAATTGGTGTGAATCTGGTGTCAACTATGAGGTCAGCTGGGCATGAAGGCAAAAAAACAGCATATCATCCAGGAGGGACAACTTGTTACAAGCACTGTCACTGTGTTAAACATGCTAAACAGCAGCTGCTTACAGACATAGGAACAGTGAGTTATAGCTACTATGCTAATTTGAATAGTTATCACACGACATATCGTGCAGGCCTATCTGGCAGTGATGCCTCTGGATGAGTTTTTGTTCATTATTTTCAGGGATTATATAAGAAGAGTTTCTGATTGTAGAGAGGGTGACGCTTGGGTCCATAATGTCATAAAAAGCTGAGAAATGAAAGAAAATCATAGATTGCATGAAGAACTGGACTTTCTGTGATGTGCGGTTACTTTATTAAAGAGTGCATATTAGCAATCACTCTGAATGTCTATGTCTACCTGCTGTTCTACATGTTTAACACAACACCTGTGTTTGCCACATGTCCCTCCTGAATCCAACATAACTCTAAAAAGCACGGTCATTATACCCAGGGCTCCATGCAGGAGGTACAAGTGTGAGAAAGCACGGCGTGTTCGGGGTTATTAAGGAACATTTTAGAATCGATGTGCTTATTGTGAATGCTTTTTGCAATAACCATAAAATTGTGATTTATTGTGCAGCCCAAAACTGCAGCGCCTTATTAATTTGAAACAACTTAAGTTGGTCTTTTTTTACTTTACATATTCACATAAAATTTAAGCTGTGGATCTAAAATGATTCCTGAGAACTGGAGAAAAGTTTGCGATTGTCTCTGGAGATAAACTGTCTTCATAACGAGGCTGACAGAAACACGCGATTTCATACTTACATCAATTAAGTCCGACAGGTCGTGGATGTAGTATTTGAAAACGGAGGAGTTTGACGCTTCCAGTGTCAGCAGGTACTCGTTCCGCGCTTTGATGGACTTCATCTTGTTCTCGGAGTACTTGGCTTGACGCTGATGAGAGAATTAAGAGGCAAGAATGAGAAACAGACAACAACAGAGAAAACCAGCGCGCGAGGGAGGGAGGAGGGATTTAATGAGTGGAGAATCGCCTTTTTGACACGTGATTGTGCTTTTATGTCTCAGAGCGGAGACTGGATTACTGGCACAACAGTATCAATAAACATTAGAGGAGATTTAAGTTAAAACAGGAAGAAGAAGAAGGCTAAACTAAAAACAGCCTGTGTCCTTTGCTTCAACTACGGGACCTCAGTCTGAGCCATCCTTCTTCTTCCTCTCTGCCAGACTAATACAGTTAGTTAGTCACCGTCCACTGACCAACAGGCTCTGACTCACACGCCTCCACAGCATCCATATTTTAACACTTCCCAAATGCATCACAGGAAGTTAAAAAGGCCATTAAAGTCTTTTGTCAAAGAGATTTACAGAAAACAGGCCTCTTCTGAGAAGTCTGATCGTTTGTCTGTGGCGATGCTGCAGCGTGTTTTCATTGACTGAGGTCAGCGGGGCCTCTGATGACAGAGTTTAAATCCTGATCACATGTTTTGTTGCTTTGAACTTCCAGAAAAGTGACCTCTTCAGACTTCAAGTTTACATAATTGTCTTAATTGGATTAAAATCACCCGGGTCTTCTACCTTCTCTTTCATCTTCTCGATCTTCTTCACGGAGCTGCGTCTCTGGTATTTGTCCTCCATTCGGATGCTGAAGACCGGATCTCCCCTGCCGATCTGCTTCTCCTCCTGCTTCTCGGCCTCCTTCAGCTTGCTCTCGGCGCTGATGCTCTCTGAGTGGTACATGTGGTAGGTCTTCATCACCTGCAGACGGACAAAAACAGTGTTGATAAGCTTGAAAGGCCTGTTTGACTCTGAACATTAGAGGGAAACATTCTGAAACCTTGGCGTGCAAGTTAAAAAAGGTTGAGTTTGGGTCACTTTCTGGAAGGTCAAAGGTCAGATTTATTCATCCTCATCGTCACGACAGACCTTTCATAACCCACAACTAACGCTTCCTTCCTTTGCCCCGCTTATTCATCACAAATCGATTCCACTCGTCTCCCAGCAGGCGCTTCATCTCTTCCTGAGCCACAAACCAAAGACAGATTCTATGCAGCCTTTTTATGAGAGTCGCTCATACGACCACAACAACCACAAATCACTGCAGCTCAATCTAACACACTGCCTTCATGTTATAGTAATAACACACTCAGGAGGAAGATTTGGGTGTTCCCTTTTTGGTTTGGACACGAGGTTATTGAGAGGGAGGTGGACAATTCTGCTCTCGTCTCTGCAGTCAATATGAGTCCGAGTTAATGGGATTAAAACACATAAATACAAGCTTTAATCATGTTATTGAGATGGTGTCAAAGTTCAGGCTCCTCTTTGGGAACAAATATAGTCACAACAAGTTAAGGTCACAAAAAAGACACAAGGGAATGAAGGTTGTCGATATATATTCGGTACTTTTCGATAGCTCGTTTTAAAACGTTTGATGTCACAGAAAGGTACCAAAGGTTAAAAAAACAACAGACCTACAGTCAGATTTTCAAAACAAAGCTGCCGCGAGCAAAAGAGAGAGAGCAGCAGAAGAAAGCGAGAGGGTCTAATGTAAACAAAGCAGTGAAACAGAGATGTTATTTTCTGATTGTTTCACAGCCGGTAAACAACAAACTAACACGCCTACACCTCCGTACGACCCCGCAGGAAGGTACAGGGCCGAAGTCAACTGTGTGTCTGGCTGCTCTGCCCTCTGTCACACCTGCAGCTCTTATACACCGGACTTAGTTACGAAAGCATCCAACATCATCTGTTGCAGACAGACAGAGAGCAAAGCAGAGACACCTGGGCCCGTATTCACAAACATTCTGAGAATACTCTCAGAGAGCTCGTACCTTTAGGAAGACTCTCAGGGTAACTCTGAGCAACTCTGATCTTAGTGACGAGGCGTGGTTGACCCTGTTGCTAGGTATGATACATTCTTTCAAAAGCTGTGATTGGTTGATCAATAAAAAAGCTCTCTTAGTGATAATGGGCATAGAAGGACGGTGAAATCGATCGGCCTAATCGACCCAATCACGGTTGCACTTTGCATTTATCCTGCTGCTAAATATCTTATGTTGTGATCACTTTCATTTCTGGCGATATCGCGTTGGGAGGGAGATCACATCTCCAATGAGATCTATCACAAACATGATCCCTGCACGATCCAATCTGTAGCGTCTAATTTGCTCACTGTCATTCATTGTTTGGAGCATTTCTCCCATCTCTACGTCTTTCCGCCACTTTCTCCTCTGCCTGAGAAACTCTTACGCCTCTTAAAAGTCCCCCTCACTACTCCTAACTGTTTCTCACCCTCAGAGCTCTCTTAAGGGCTGACATGCTTTGTGAATAACTTGTATTTTTACCAGGATGTAGTTTTAACTTTAAGTGGACATTCTTACAAAACGTCACAATTCTAAGCATTTTCTTCACTAGGAGCAACTCTTTGCATTGGGAAGCTTTATGAATACTGGCCCTGGTCTCTATGTTTTCATTTAGTCCCAACCTGCAGACTGTTGGCTGTGAGCTGAACACTGCACAGTTACTGACACCAGAAACGTCCCAAACAGCAGAATTAAAAGAAAGTGAGAAAATACAGATAAAGGGCAGATCCTCTGCAGATACAGACAAACCTGAACACTTATGTTTGTGATTCATAATTGAGAGGGGGGGCTATATTTTAATATGTCTCTAAACAATATCAAATAATAATAATTATTAACATTATTCTTTTGGAGAATTCTGCTCACTAAGCCTTTCATTACTGTAAACAGCATGTCAATGAGCTGGTCTGTGTTCAGTGACTTTATGTAGCAGCGCTGTGTAAAGGAAAAAAAAAATAAAACAAA
Organism: Semicossyphus pulcher; assembly: GCF_022749685.1. NCBI lineage: Eukaryota > Metazoa > Chordata > Actinopteri > Labriformes > Labridae > Semicossyphus > Semicossyphus pulcher. The sequence goes on along the minus strand of NW_027211759.1, from coordinate 27,719,406 downwards.
ATATCCCAGATATTTTCTGTTGCCATGGTAACCAAACAGGTATCGAGTATGTTTTTTTTTACTAGTATCACAGCTTATATTTCTGGTATAGTGCTCACATTGTTTTGTTGTATTTTATTTCTGACGCCTAAATTAATGCGTGTCACAGCTGACTGGCTCAAACATTATTTAACATGTTACATTTGCTTCCTAAATATATCAAAATATAAATATACTATCAAATGTCAAACAGTCACCATCCTACAGGGGAAATGCATCACTGATGCTAATCGGACAATTAGCAGTACTTCCTGAAGTCTGAGTCACCACTATCAGTAGAGATTAGAGTGTGAGCGTTATTCATGCACACTCATGAATCCATTCAGCTGTGACTCAGCTGGTAAGCAGCAAGTGAACCACCAAACCCAAACAATGAGCTCTTCAAGAGAGCTGAGAGATTATTAAAGTGTTATTAACACAGAGAACACACACACACACACACATCTGGGGGCTCTGAGAGGACGGAGCTGATGAATCACTAACTATGGGAGAAGTCGTGAAGCTAACGTGGAGTCATCAAGAAGGAACTCACTGACCCTCAGATACTCGAGGATGACGATAAGCATCTACAGTTGTATTCTTGATATTAACATAAACTGAGTTTATGCACGGACGTAGAAACAGAACCACCTTTAAATCATTCAACTTAATCAACCAGATATTAAAGTCCAAAACATTTTAAAGACTTTTAAAAAATATTTTTATTTGTTTATTCACATTAATTTAGCAATGGAACACGTGTTCACTTATCAGTTATGATTTGAGTGATAATTAATGAATGCCGGCTGGTTGGATTGGGAGGACAGGTGACTGCAGTGCCTGTGATTTATCAGGTAAGCCACTTGGGCCAGAGGTGTTGTCAGGTATGCAGCTACACAGTTTAAGACTGCTGCGAAAGGACCAAAAGCTTATAGTTAAAGAAGTCTGTTGGCACGGTGACGCACCGGCCTCAGCCTCCGCTCTGGCCTCGGCCTCCGCTCCGGTAAGTCCGATCCGTTCGTTAGATTTGTGGATCTTGGAAAATAAACAAATGAAAAGGAATAGTTGTGGCTAATTGGTCGCTTGGCTGCATCAAACACAAACGCATATCCTGCACAGCCACCGGGAAAGAGGAAAGAATGGCTCTGTACTGTTTCTGACATTAAATGGGCTGATTGCAGCTTGGCCGATGTCCTGAACTAAGAATAAAGGCAGAAAGAAACTCATTCAAACTCCCAGGAGAAGGCAGTAACATACTGTAGAGCACCAGTGATTTAACCTGGAACGAACCAACTCCAGCAAATTACAGCTCCAAGACCTGCGTATGAAATACACTTGTCTGCACAAAACCTCAGCCTCAGCTCAAACACAGACTCGCCCATCTCCAGATCTAAACATCTTCCTCCCAAACCGAGTAATTTTAGTGCGAGTGGAACAACAGAGGCACAGTCTGGAGCCCTTCGCCTTTGGTGGGGTTTGGCCAACTGGAACCAGTTTAGAGCCGGTGCCTGACCTCGGGCCGTGCACTCCTCACTTACTGGTCTGGAGTCTGCCGCTGCTGTGTTTACTCTGGTGTTTCTTTTAGAGGGACACATTTAGAGACGGAGCAGACCTGTTATTTCACTGCACAGGCCGACAACGGGACTGTGGCTGACTGATGCAATGCTTACCGAATGTGTGCGTATGTGTGTGACCGTATGTGTCCTCCCACGGGGGCTAAACCAGGTCAGATCTGGAGTGTGGACTGCGGTGAGAGTGACACACATTGACTTTGGAGGAACACGTAGTTGTGTTTGGAGACAGGAAGTTTAACCAGTGAGATACTCTACAGAGAGGAGCTGGAGGTTGTCTCATCAACATGAACTGCCTCTACTTGTATCTCTATGTGTGTCCATCCCAGGTTACCATGGTGACAATATGGAGGCTCAAAAAAGGGCATCGATTAATAAAACAAACACAGGTTGAACATCTGACTGGCTGATCAGTGATTGTTGTTGCTTATATGACATTATAACATTCATATAAACAACATGGCCTCTGATTTACACAATACACAATAAAATCAGGCCTTGATTCAGTGCAGTCGTCCTCTGTAAGAACATCAGCATCTAATTGTTCACCAACATGTGTGAGGCATTAAACCAAGCTAGAATAGTCCAACAGGGCCGACTGGGGGAAGTTGAGGCAGAGGAATTAAATATTGATTCATGATTTAAGTCTCCTCCTCCTCCTCCACCTCCTCCTCCTACTCCTCCCCTCCTCCAAGGTCACAGCTTCACTCTGACAACTCACAGCAAAGGCAGCAAAGAGGAGGTGGCTTTTATAGAAACCAGTCTGCACATGTGCAGCTTGTTTAAAAGTTTGATGGTCTGGTGAAATATAACTAATGATACTCAAGTCACTCAGTATTATTCTGGGTTCAAAGATCTGCAACAACTGCGACATTTCCCGAAATAAAAATATGAAGTTTCCCTGAAAGCTGCTTCTCTAAGGCATTACTATGTCATTTCCCTGATTTGATGGAAACCCTCGGGGACCTTTGTTGCATATTTTCTCCCTCTCCTTCCCCAGGCTACCCATCTGTCTCTGTCCTCAACTATTAAAGGGGCAGTTCAGATTTTTTTTAAGTGGGGTTGTGTGAGGTATTGATCAGTAGTGAGTGTACTGTATGTACAGTAGATAACAGTCAGCCCGGCCCCTGTTAGGAGAAGTCAGCCGGAGTTCCTACATGGAAGCTAAGCTAAGCACCGTAAAGCTCCACAAAACATGAAGAGACCACTGCAGAAATCTGTTTTTCTCTGCTTCTTCTATTTACAGGTTTGTGTTTGTGCAAAATGAACTTTAGTTTTATTGTAAACAAAATTTCTCCTGCTTGTAAATCAAATCTTCTCATTGACGTCTTTGATTTGCAGAAAATGACGACTGGTTAAGAAACCAAAAGATGTTTTTCAGAGCTGAATAATGCAAAGAGAACAAGTTCATGTTCATGTTTAAACAAAATACTAATGTTTGAACTCAGAGATCAATATCTGGTGGAATAACCTGGTTTTTAATCACAGCTCTCATGCATCTCTGCATGCCCTCCTCCAGTCTGTCACAGAGCTGCTGGGTGACGTTAGGCTGCTCTTGAAACAGCTCAGCTTTGTTCGATGGCCTGTGACCGTCCGTCTTCCTCTTGATCACATTCAGGAGGTTTTAATGGGGGTCACATCTGGATTTGGGCGGCCATGACATGAAGAGAGAGGTGCTGTTTAAGGAACTTTTGGAGTGGGCTCTTAATTTTTTCCGGAGCTGTATAAACAAACATTTAGTTTAAGTGTCCGCTGTATTGTAGTTTTTTGTCACTGCTTCACGTTGACGTCAGACCCTCAGCACTATGTCTCACTCTGCACAACGGCCCTGTACACCTACGCATGCAGCGCACGGTATCAGATCAGCTGCTTGGGTCAGTGTTTTCCTACACATGCTGTGAAGTGTATTACGCCGTATGTCAGCTGTTTGTGTCAGAAGGTGCCGCGGCTAGCACAGACTGAAATCAAACTTCACTTCTCTGAAGATGTCACTTTTGATGCTTGCTTGTTTTTAACCCTTTAGGCAACAACACCAAGCAGAAACTGTCTTTATAAAAAGTATGCAGCCAGTTGCTTTTTGGCTCCAGCCTTCTGTCGTTGCTTTGCATGAATTTGTTTTTAACACAGCTGATGAGAGATATTAAAAACAGAGAATATGAACATAAGCAAACATTAAGATCATGCTGTAAAAGAAACTACACAGACAGTCCCTGCAGTCTGAGAACTCTACCTGCTTAAATCTGTAATATTTGACATCTTTAAGCTGCAGGGTTAAAGACGAGAAGCTAGAGCTCGTTAGCTCCAGCTATAAAGCAGTCTGATGAACTTAAAATGCATTGGTTTAAAAAGAAGAGTGAAGTCATTACTACTTACTGTGTACAGCTCATTTAGGACCTTCATTAAGTCTTCTTGGAGCTGAAAGGCTATTTCCTTACTCTGCAAAAGAAACACAAAGAGACAATTAAAACACATCTGCAATTGGACACAATGAAGCTGATTTTTCCAGAACAAAAATAACTTTTGCAGCATGTTGTCAGTCCTGTCTGTCAGGTTGATGTGCTTTATAAACACTGCAGCAGCTGTATATTTACTCTATATTGGGCTTCATATGAGCGGTGGACAGAGACCAGACATTGACCTGTGGTTCGAACGGTTCAAATGCAAAACACAACAGTAGATTTATCATCCTGTGTCAAATACAGAGTTGTGAAAGTGGTATCAGTGTCACGGCGGCTTCTCCACTCGAATCGTTGAACGCAGCTTGAGTTTCACTGCCCACATGCTCAAAACATTATCCTACTGCGCTGAAAGATTTTCCCCAAATCTGTTAACTCGATCAGCCGCGCCACAAGGCTGACTCAGTAACACCATCACACACACACACACACACATGGCCACATTAATGCATCTCACCGTTATGGGATACAGTTTAACAGTGACGCTGTGATGGATTTAGAGGTGCGTTCACGATTAATTTACCTGTGGTGCTCCCATATTTCCTTCACTCGTATACTGTTTCACATGTTTCAGACATTATGACTCATGATGATGAATTTTTGATCTCTCCTCTGCAGTTGATACCACTGGCAGCTACCTGGATGATGTTACAGCCTCGTCTTGCACTCCCGGTCTTTCTCTAACACAATTATCCTCAGACAAATCTCATTGCTGGAGCCGCTCCCTGCAGAAGGCTGTGAGAGGGTTCTGAGAAGGTATTGAACCACCCAGTGAGGTGGGATAGAGTCGTGATTTACTCCTGATCACGATGCGAGCGCACTGCAGATTTTTCAAAGGGTAATGTGTAATGGTTCGGCTTGGCATGCGACTGCCTCGGTTGGCCAAAACACAAACTGTCACTCTTGGCTGGCAGGTAAAGCTGCACGACGTCCAAGCATGTGAATAGACAGCAAAGGGGATTACGCTCTCAGTCACCGGCTGCCAGGCTGCTGTCTGAAATAGTTTGAGTGTCTTGCTGGGTGACCTGGCCGATTGGCATCATCTTCCCAACCACCACCTGCTCCGCCAGGTCCCTGATCTGTAGCTCTTACCTAATCAGAGAGGGCAAACAGCCTGTAAGCCCGGATAACCAGAGCTTTAGAAGCGCCAAAGTTGGCACAAGTCAAACCCAGGCATGTTAGAGAGTGTGGTGGAGGAAAGGAGGCAGAGGAAAGGAGGCAGAGGAAGGTCTTGAGATTTGTAAATTACAGGATGATTTGTTCCTAGAGTTTATAGCAGATCTGTAATTGTATCTTGCAAAACATGACAGTGCCATATTTTACACAAGCTGCCTATCAATTGTGGGTTCTTACATATCTAAAGCATCATAAAGACACAGCGCTTCTCCTGTGGGAAAATCCATTAGCAACTGTCGGCTCAGAGGACAGAACCTTTGACTATCTGTCAGATCTAACACTCGTCAGCTCCTCTCCATTGAGAAGGCTGGGAAGTGATCCAGAGCTCAATGAAAAGCCTTCACAGGATCACATGAGCTGAGAGAGAGAGAGAGAGAAGTAAAGACAGAGATGAAAGTAAAGCTGCATTACATTCAAGACATGTTCAAAGCTAACCTAACGTAACGCCTCTAAGAACTCTGTGGAATAATCTGTCTCTAAATACAACACACACTCCAATTACAAGCAATAAGGGCGATTTACTAAACACTGTGTTGTGTAACTGATGTCAGTTTGCACAACTCGCACCTTCCATTCAAAGGAACCTCTATTGGGGGGTTTCCAATTGGGTTTAAATTCATTAAAAAGATCCTACAAATGGGTTTCCCCTTTAAGCTCATACCATCTGTATTCCAACCACATCAGAAAGATGAAACAACCCCAGAGAGAAGAAACCAAGCCAGCCTTTGAGGAGTGGTAGGTTTCATATTGCCACTGACATTAATCATGGTGTAGAGATGGCAGTTGTGTACCCTGCGGGGCCTGTGCCTGCATGGTGCTCAGCACAGATCTGAGTGCCTTGTCACTATAAAACTGACACACAGTTACGGTGCACAGCCGAGAGCCTGACAGGGCTTAGCTGCTGCGTTTCTTTAAAACCAGCTTTAAATAAGAGACACAGATGCGTGAGCTGAAAGAACAAAAGAACAGCGTAACGTTTGAGGAAATGCAATTATTTATTAGCTTCATGTTTCTGCATTTAGTATAAAGCTGGAGTCAGGAAGTGAGGCGGCAATCTGGGAGTGAAAAACAAGATAACAGGGAAGAGCCAAAAACTGCAGTTCCTCGACAGGCCTCTAGGGGCTGGCTCCAAAAGGGAGTCAATCCCCATCATGCCCCATATTAAAAGGCCAACTTTACAGCAGAACTAAACGTGTTTACATCCTGGAACAAATATGGGTTTTGGTCTCTATAGCTTTCACAACAATACAGATATCCTGCCGCTCCCTCTCCTACCAAGATGTGAAGACGGTGAGTGGTGGATTGTTTCCTCCCACAGACTCATTTAGCTGATTCAATCTAATAAATCGACAACTGCAGTCAGCTACCATGAATAGAATCTCATCCTGTGGGAAGCACTGTGTTTGACATGCTTATTAGCGAGCTAATGAATTAGCCTCAGACACAGACTAAAAAACATAGCGCTTGCCAACCCCTCGCTCCTCTTCAGCTCCACCCTCTTGTCCCAATATGATCACTTCAGGCTCCAGAAGGCAGTTCACAAACCATCGGCTGACATCGAGATGATTACAATTGTTTTTACACAGTCTGTGCAGGAAGATGTTAGTTTAGCTTAGCATATGGACTGGAGAAACAGCTAGTGTTGCTTTGTCCAACAAAGAGAAACTTTAAGCTGTCGTATATACACAATTTATCTTGTTTGTTTAAACCGCAGATGAACAGAAATGTACTTTTAAGATGCGTTGTGTACAGGGATGTGCATTTAAAGAAGTTTGTTTTATTGACTGGTTAACCGCCTCATCAATATAGTGGCACGTAATTGTCACGTAGCTCTCCAAAGTAAGCGTCGTCCAGCAGTCTGTTGTGAGGGCTACAAATTTGGCACTACCAAGTTGTGTTTTCAGCTCTTTCAGGCCACATAGCGCCTTTTTCTGAGCCCCAGAGTCTTCAGAGGAGCGCATGCAGCCGCCTCCAGAAAAAGTGCAGCACTCACCGTCTACTTTCAGAGCGCTCAACCTTTTTTGTGCGGCCGCTCCGAGAGCTTCAGGTTGAAAATCTCTGAACTTTTCAGAAAGGCGTTGGTGTCGTCACCGCCACTTTTTTCAAACCAATCAGATGAGGCGCCACTTGTCTGCGCCCTGGTTTCCACTAAACACGGAGGAGCCGTTTCTGTCTACCGGAGCTGTACGATAAGACAAAGAGACAGTATCACAACAGAGACCGAGAAGCCCGTCTGTGGGAGCAGATTGGCCGGACACTAAACGTTGCTGGTCAGTGTTGTGCTTTTATCGCCCTACGCGTTGTTAGCTTGTTGTTAGCTTGTTGTTAGCTTGTTGTTTGCTGTGTCGTAAGTTAAACTTATTGTTGTCATAGAAACGAAACCTGCGTGCAGTGATTTGAAGTGGTCCAGTAAGTCAGGACAGTGTGACAGGAAGCCACCATGCACAACACCAGGACGCTGAAACTAAAGGAGCTAAATGGAATCCACCCATCGCTTAATTATTCACACCTGTGCTTTTCCTACCATGACATGTCAAAATCTCCTCTGTAAAAAGGCTAATTGTAACATAAACATTTTCCAGCACAAGCTTTGCCTGTGGAAAAGTTGAAAACTGCCTCAGGCTGAGAGGAATCCTCCTCGTAGCTGCAGCCGCAGGACGTGACCATAAATAAAACAGGGCCGAGTAAAACAAAGAGCTGCTTGTATGAATAATGAAAACTGAATACATGTGATAAGATCTGTGCAGGCATGAAGAAAGGAAGAGACGTCCACTACGTGACTCTTTTATTCGAGCAAAGAAAGACAAAACCAGGTGTTTCCAAAAAAACGTGGTTGTTTTCTGTGAGCGGAGTGAAGCTCTGAAGAAATAAATGCACATGTTAAGCGACAAACCGGTCAACTGAGGATGTCGACGAAGACGTCGCTCTACTCCTCTGCTGTTCCACCTCACAGCATGAGACCCGGAAGAAAAAGGGAAATAAAAACACAGCGTTTGATGTGCTGGAAGGATGACAACAGTACAGCTGTCTCCTGGAAGCTGTGAGGGAGCCCACGTCACACGCCCGACTCCTCTGCTGTTTGAGCCTCGTTACTGAAGCTCTGCGGAGATCAAAGGCTCAGGGAGGCTTTAATTAGAGGGCGAGCCGAGTCTCAGGTCTCCTATGAACCCGGACCTCCCACCAGTCTGCTGTTTGTCTGCACAGCGTCACCTGGATCCACTGAGGAACTTTAAAGGCACGACTGTTACACAATGTGGTTGGATATTGCACATTCCCCAGCAATAATGATGCAGGTGGAGCAATGACAGGACTAGAGGAGGGGTGTACTACCCGGCAGATTCTGAGCATTTGGAAGTGTTTTCAGACTTACACCAAAAATGTAAATCAGCAGTGAAGGCAGTCTGTCATTACGATCATTAGAGAGTGGTGAGTGAGGGGAGGAAACGAGAGTAACATCTGAAACATGGATCAGTCTGTTTGACATCTGGCCTCATTAGCAGAACCATGAGCTTTTAAACTGTATCAAAAGGAAATGACTGCAGCAGCTTCCTGTTTGTGTGTTGGGGGTGAGTATTTAGAGACCACGCCCACCTACAATCAGATGAAGCCAACACAGGAGTCTCACTTTTGCTTTCTGAACCCGTTTAGACGGTCATGGCTTCCAGAGCAAGAGGAGAGTCTGAAGGAACGGACACAAAGGCGCTCCTCTGAAGAAAAGCCACTTTGTAATTTAGGCCTGCGGTGCGTTCATGTGACTCCTGCAGCATAGGAGCTCATAATCTTTTAGGGAGTTGTCGTCTTTGTGGTGGAAAAGGCAGCGGAGGCCCGGTTTCAGTGGAGAAGCCACAGTCTTCAGACGGCAGAGTGAAGCACACTGATCTGAAACTGTGGTGACCCTCTGAGTCCCTCTGAGTCTAACTCACAAAACTAAACCACAGGAGCCCGACAGAGCCTCATCCCATCAAACGCAGGGCTGAATATATACACTGTACATATATCATGCAGCTAAATATACATTGTTGTCAAATGAGCGAGTTAATTGAAAGTGAAATGCTGTTTATGCAACATGAGCTGGCCGATGTGACCACCATGAACAATCTGGATTGTGTTAGCTGAGAGTTCAAACTTCCGTTTTTGTTGGTCAAAGAAAAGTCACATCTGACCTTTAGCAGAGGTCAAACATCAGTACAGTGCAAAGTGAAACAGAGACGATCAAAGCCAAGAAGATTTTACCTTCTTGTATTGTTTAGAAAGCCGGGTATAACTTTATTTATCCTGCAACACACGGGTATGTTTCATCCCACATTTCCCTTCACTTTATGTGTACATTTGTTGTTGTCAGCCATTAAACTTAGGGTGCTTTCAACCCTCACGGCTTTGGTCCAGACTTTACTGGGAAAGGCCGGTTCGTTTGGACAGGTGAGAACACGCATTTGAACTCCGGTGCAAACCAAACAACCGGAGCACGGTCTGCCGGAAAAGACGGGACTCGGTCCGTTTCCAAACAAACCACGGTCTGGTTCGATTCAGGTGAGAACATAAACTGACATAAAGTAGGGCCTAATACAGGAAGCATACCAAAACACAATGCATTGTGGGTCGCTAACAGGTGCTGACACTTGCAGAGACAGACATGCAACCGGGGCTGAACGATTCTGAAAAAATATGTAATTGTGATTATTTTGACTTATGTTGTGATTTCGATATGATTTGTGATATTAAATTAAATGATCATTTTTACACCATTTTTTCTCATTTAAATTGAAAAACATACTAAAATGATTATGGTGAGTTTTCTGCAGCGATCTGTAGCAAACAAAGATATTTGATATTCGGCCAGAACATCTCTGCAGCACATTATTTTAATTAAAAAGGTATTTTTACACACATTTCACCTTTAATAAATTTTGAGCCTGCTGCGAGTTGAAAATTGCAGCAGGCGATATTTTGATTTCAATTAAATTTCTATTAATTGTTCAGCCCTACACGCAGCCAGGCAGCGAGATGAGCAGAGGACAGACGTGGGGGAGCGATGAGGAAATCAATTTTACAAAAGCTTGTGGAACCGCACGAGAACACGGAGGCGTTCAAACTGTTCAGTGAAAAACTAAAGATGGAACTGATCGAACTGTGGAAAAAAACTCAGCCAACAGCACATTAAAATCGGAGATTCTCTCTCGTCTTCTTCTCGCTCTGTTTACTTCAGGGAGTTTTCCCACACGGAAATTCTGACCAATCAGAGAGCAGATTCCCGGCGTTCAAAGCTGCTGTGAACACAAACCGAACTCAAGGCAAAATGCACCATTGTAACAATTTGCTCTTTGACTCGGACCAAACAATCGGACTTCAGGTGTGAAAACACCGGAACAATATCCTCAGCTCAAATGAAGCTTAAATTAAACCATACAGGCTAATGACCTGAAGACGGTAAACACGACATCTTACTGACTGTTAAACTGTTGTGGCCACAGGGACATGAAAAGAATCACTATCAAAGTACAGTTTAAAGTTGTTACTCTTTTTTTATGACCGATGTGGATAAAGTTTGCAAAAGAAGTTTGAGGCGTCGCAGGTCAATCATAATGAGCTTAAGTGAGTGCATTTAGTGTATTTTCCACCCTCACCTTCTTGAGAAGCCGTGTGGAGTCCTCGCTGATCTGCATGAACCTCATGATGACGTTGTTGAGGTAGATGTCGCTCAGCGTGGCGTGGTCTTTGCTCTCCCTCCTCACCTGGTTCAGCAGCAGGTACCAGCAGTTCACCGGGGACAGCAGGTTCTGGTCTTTCCTGAACAACACAGGGAAACAGTCGAGGGTCAAAACGTGTGTGAGGAAAATAAATACCCTGGTGTCTCATTTACTACAAGTTATAAAGAAGAATTAGAGCGAGGGAGCGTCAGTGTGTAAGAGAGAAGTTGTTTTGGATACCCTGTCTTAATGCACACATTTTCAAAGCCTTAAAACTCACTTGGTGTTCTTGCAGAAACGAGCAGGTACGTTCAAGTACCAGTGTGTGTTCATGGTCTGCAGCTTTTGAACATTTCCCCCGTGTGTGTATCCATGTCAGAGTCTCAGTCCTTATTTTTAAGACAATATCTGTCATTTTAACAACCAGATTGTGGCAGCTCCTCGACTTGCAGGATGTCTTCAAACACCTCCAGTGCACCCAGGCCCGTTATAGAAGCAGAGGAGAGATGCGTCACAGGCCTCCCTTGGTGTTAAATGTCCTATATACAGCTGGTTCTGGGCTCTCCATATATAAGACGACACAGTGATGTTGGAAATACTTTTTATCGGTGACATTTCTGGGGCAGAGCTCTCGCAATGCTCTTAGCCAAGCTGACTTTGTACAACCAGGGAGGAATGTGCCACAGGCTTTGAATACACTTAATGGAATGAAGAAGGAGTAGGTCCAGTGGATGTGTTTTAAAAGTACAATTACTTATGAACCGTCACAGAAGAAGACAGACAGGAGAGGTCAGAGTAACAGAGATCTGAGTGCAAAAAAGGAGTAAAATCCTGCAGCCTCAGAGCTGCTTCCTGTGCCGCGTGCCGGCTACTTCCATGCTAACTGTAGGACATTGTCCAGGCCAGAGCAGGCTGGGGCCCTGCGTAAGCACGGGCCTGCAGGCTGACTTCCTCTGGGTTAATCTGGAACATTCCTCCTGCCTGCTATGAGCCGCACAGAATATGAGTATGTATGTTTGTGTTTGGGTGTGTGTGTGTGCTTTGGAGAGGTTTTATGGAGGGGTCTGGGGTCAGGTCTTGCAGGAACCATATGGAGACTCGCCTGTGCTTCCCCCCTCATAGTTAGTTTGCATAGACAGGCAGCACTTGTCAACACAACAGGTGAAACTCTGCACTCAGTAAGTGACCCAGCCCTGAACTAGCCTTCAGCCCTGACCCAGCATCTGCTGCACGAGCAAAAAACTAAGCATTTCTCCAAATGAAAAACTGATGCAAACATTCCAACCAGCTGAAATGTTCCCAGAGACTCTGCAAAAACAGGAAGCAAACTACATTTGATAAAGGCAGAGCCAAACACGCTGACATGAAAAACATCCGGGAGCGTTCGAGAGCACAGTCGTTTTTCAAAGACGCAGAGAAAAAAGTGATTTCACTAAAAGTTGAGTGATGCACTGATGCCACATGCTCCGGCTACAGGACACGTGCACAGGAAGAGAGAGCTAGAAGGAAATAAGTGAAGTGATCCCAGAGATACAGCAGCAGGACCGCTGGACAGCCTCTCGCGCACACATACACAGAGCAATTACCATAAACCCGTTTTGCATTATGTATCAGCAGCGTGCAATACTTCTATGGCGCTGACTCTTGATATGTGGATACGGCACGTGAATGTTTTTACTTATTCATGCTCACTTCTGCATGCACAGATGCATAATGTCCAGGTGGCCGCTGACATGGAGCCTCTGCAGAAGTTTATAAAATGACCTCCTTGATTTCCAAAGAAGTCATTTGCTGCTTTTTCCATCTGTGAGGATTCGGTCCCGGTTGTGAAAAATTAAGCTAATTTGATGGTGGATGAGAAACAGCTCGGTGAAGGAGGATTGTTGGCAGGATACATTTGCAGTCAGGACTCGAATGCACTGACCTGCTCTCTTTGCTATGGCTCCAAACACAGCATGACTCCTCTCTGTGAAAACTTTCAGCCTCCGTGCACATGTCCTATAAAATCTTAAGTCGGACAGTAGCAGCGCTGCTCTTTTAGATTATTCCTAAATAAAAGGCAACACAGGCATGACCCAGAATGTATTATAAAATCACTCAAAGAAGAATAAAACATTGTTATGTCACAGAGTGGATCTCATCAGCAGTTCATAAAGTACCCTGCATGTTTGTTAATGGGCTGACCTACTAAATCAAAAAGCAGGCCTGCACTGAAAAGAGGACAGAGGGAGAAAACAAGCGGGGTACTGACACAGGCAGTGACGACAAATAACCTCTGGGAGTTGCTTATCCTACATAATGACAGGAAAATCTCTCAATGTCACAATTTCCCCCTCGGCCAGGGCAGGAACTGGGTCAGACAGACTCACAGACAGATAGACGGCCCCCTGAGGGGCGCAAACACAGGTATGTAAGGGGGAACCTGATGTCCAGGAGAGGCACACATGTGGCAGCAGAACTCATTAGAAACTCACTGCGTGTGTGTGTGTGTGTGTGTGTTCGCTCCATTCATGCAGTCGTACTCCAGGAGTCACTGGGTCAACGTCAGCGCTCTTATACAGAAGCAGGAAGCCGACAGAAACGGCTAATTATCACTTCAGTATGCAGGGTTATTGAAACAGGAGTCCTTATCAGCATCAGAGGCAAAATGGCAAAGTCCTCCAGAGTCGTACCGACAGCATCTTTTATTAATGAGCTGTGGTGGCAGCCTTAATAGCTGCAGCACAGCGACTGGCATTCACCTGAGATGTGGGCGTTCATATTGTAGTGAAGAAAAGTGATCACTGAGTTTAATTTATACCATAAAGGAGGGTTAAAGTTTGAGGTTTGAAAGCATGCAACAGGGCACCAAAGCCTGATGAATAATTCTGGATTTAACTCCTTCAAACGCTGCATGGTGAGTGCTCTGCAGAAAGTACTGGCTGACTTTATATGCAGCTGCAGCTTGTTCTACACCTTTCTTTTCATCCTCAGACAAAGACAGGAAGTCCCTTAACCAGAAACTTCATTCTGGATAAAAGCAGCCTATTTAGATCGATCCCAGCTGCGGCTTTGGCAGGATAAATAATTCAATGATTCCTCTGCTCGCCATCTCCGCGTCCCTCCCTGAACAAACTTTGCATAATACAGTATCTGCTTGGTGCATGTGTGTGTGTGTTTGTGTGTGTATTTAAGAAGGAGCTGGAGAGACAGAGGGGAATGTTTGCCAGTATTTGTTCATTTGTCCGTTTGTGTGCGTGTGTGTGTGTGTGTGTGTGTGTGTGTGTGTGTGTGTGTGTGTGTGTGTGTGTGTGTGTGCAAACAGCCTCTGAAACACAAATGCACTGAGCAGACAGGACTGAACGGCTCTCACACAGACTGCCACTGTGAGCTGGACAGTGCGATGCCGTCTGTTGTGTTGTTCTCTCACAGGAAGTAAAAACAGGATGGAACCAGTGGAACGAAACTTTTACACAGATTAATCTGGTACGATCACTGGAAGCTCTGAACTCCAAATGTTTTCAAGAAGACGGTTAGATACTTCATGTCCAACAGCGCGTGTCCTGTACAGTTTCCTAACTTGTCTTTCTAACACCTAATTATCAAGTTTAACTGCAGTTTTTTTTCCATTCCTGCACACTGCAGTAACTTCTGACGTAAAAAACAAAACAGAGTTTGCAGCAGAAGCTCACAAAGATCTCTTCATATGGAACTCTGGAGCAGGAAAATACTGTTTCATGTACGTGCAATTATAGTAAATGAAGTGTTACACCATCATGCTGCTAAAAACGTACGCTTATATAGGTCCCTTTAACAGGAGGAGTGTGTTCATGAAGGAAGCAGAAAGTTTAAATGGGTGTTTGAAAACAAGAGACTGAATTTTAACATGAAACAAACCTGCAGCAGAACAAACACAAGCTGATCAGTGTTCAGAAACACACATTTTGATGACTGTAAGACGCGTAATAAACAATCATTGAAGTGTGCACATTAGCTGTAACTTATGGTTCCAATGTCGCTCCTATGTTCGGCACGTTTTCCATAAAATCTGTGTTTGAAACACGCCGTCTCTCCATCCGTCCATCAGTTATCTACACCGCTCATTCTGTTGGGTTCAGGGTTGCAGGGGGGCTGTAGCCTATCCCAGCTGTCATTGGGCGAGAGGCGGGGTTACACCTGGACTGATTGCCTGTCAATCACAGGGCTGACACACAGACAGAGACAGACATTCATTCATACGTTCTCACCTTACACCCCTCCCCCACCTTAATTTAGCGCGTTGACGCAGGTTTTTCAGACCTGCTTATAAATGCAGATTGTCTCTTTTCCCATTGCCTGTGAAGTATCTTCCTGTCGGTCTCTTTTCTGCTGCGTCACCGTCTGACGTCACGAACGCTCCAGAGACATGGTTAGTAACCAGTGAAGATGTTACGGTGGTTAGGTCTTTATTGTATCTGTTACTCATTCAGTCTGTTTATCAAACTCAGCGCTGACAAATATGGAACGATGTTCGAGCGCTGCTCGGACGGAGACAGGCGGAGTTTGTAGCTGAGATGACGAGGAGTCGCAGAAGTTACTGACGGAGCATAGCATCGTGCCGGAGAGGGGGCGGAGATTAGCGTGTCGACGCGGCTTTTCTGTTCCCATCAATTCCCTCGGAGCCGAGGTGATAATTACCCAGGTCTACTGCAGAGTCATGTGACCCAGGTCTGAATGCTGATTGTAACCTTTCCCACTAAGCAAAAAAGTCGGGTGTTAGCGGGTGTTAGTGGTTTTCTGACCAGTGGGAAAGCAGCTTTAGAGTCACCAATGAACCTAACGAGCATGTCTTGTGACTTGGAGGGAACCCACGCATGCACGGAGAGAACGTGCAAACCATGAACCTTCGAGCTGTGAGGCGACAGCACTAACCACTGCACCACCCTGCAGCCCACACGTCTCTAGCAAATCAAAAATAATTCAAAAAAACCAAAGTGCTGTTCTTTTCACCACAAGGTCTTCGACAATCACAGTTTACTCTGTTTTCTCATTCCTCAGCCATTGTGCAAGCTAACCGCACAGTCAGCAGCAAACCGGCACACGTGAATCTGAGGGTAGCTGGCTGCTCGCTGGGGCTTCATGTGATGGCCAAGTGAATGCATGGGTCATGTAGGGCTGCATCAGTCGCTTACATGAATGCATGTTGAATAAAATCAGACAATTACAGATAAAAAAAAATAAAGAAGAGAAAAAAGATAAATGTGTCGTGTTGTGTGCTTCCCAAACTGTTGCGGGTTCAATTCCCCAAATCTTTTAACAAGAGACAACATGTCCACGTGTCTTTTAAAACACACTTACTGGAGATGTGCATCATTTATCTTCCACCAGTTTTGTCAGACTCAGACATAAAGGTACGACTCGACGCAGAACACTTCCCTGACACAAGATGGACTCCTCTCCAGATATTGGTAGAATAAAGCCTGTTCTTTCTGACCGACACTAACTTAACCTCCCTCCTGTAGGATACAGGGCTGACATTTTACTGTGACAAACTCTCTGCCAACCTGAAAGCTTAAGAAAGAGGCAGACTGCACTGAGTTTGAGGGAAGCCAGTGCAGGGTCGTATCTTTGTAGCTTCACCTGCACCATGATCTGTGCAGAGTGTTGGACCACAGAAAGGAAGTATTAAGCTGCACCTCAGTTTTCCTCTGCTGGTAACGATGGTCAGTCAGAAGAAAGTCCTCCGTGTGTGTGGGGAGGAAGCATGTGGAGCTGCGTTTTCCAAATGAGGCAGAAAAGGAAGAAACTGCCGTCCAAACAAACCAAACATGTCACACACAGTGTTTATTCATGCGCTCCTGCCTGCAAGAATGACATGTTGTCAACATTATGTAAACCAGTCTCACACTGAAAGCCGCAGCAGTGGGCCCCTTTGAATGCCGCCTGTCTGGACTAATTACTGACAGATTTAACTGCTGATTTGAATGCTTAACTTGAGCTGCTGCACGGAGCTGACCTGTCACATGAATCGTGTCTTGAGGCTACAGACAGAAAGAAACGCACTTTTTCACACCCCGACATGTCAGTCCAGTGAAAACAGCCTGATGTGGAGAGCACAGAGGCCTCACTGTACGTGTGCTGTTTATAAGAGGACTAAAATATAGGCCACATGGTTTAAAAACCCACAGGAAGCTTTTTAATGTTATTCAGACGTCTTGTACTTACTTTAGAAATATGCTCCTCGGCTCTCGCCAAGTGTTTAACTTGTGAATGAAGTGACCAGACTGTACATCACGCGATGAAAACCGCAGAGTCCCTTCACCAGTTACACACACACACACACACGGGCACACACAGCTGTTAGAGCCATTGGACCCTCAGACTGAGAGCAGCGACTATTTGCAGACGGCGAGGACAAACACACGTCTTATTTTCGTTCCCACCGCAAGTTCAAACAAAATGCTAATGTCTGCTTTTTCCACGAGCCGACACCAGCAGTGTACAGAGGCCAAAAAGTACAGCACGCTCAACTGAGTGAAGAGCTGCAGGAAGGCTCCGAGTCCAACTGTGATGCTCTGTGAAGATATATGAAGCGGGGAGGCAGATAGAGAGAGGAGAAGTTGACACAGTCGACCTCCCTTTGTTATATCACCTCCACAGCCTTCTAAGACAGTAAAACTGTTTAACTGATGGTGACGTACAAGTAGGACATGGTTTTTGTGTTTATGGTATGTGGAGAAAAATATAGCTTTAAGTCAAGATGGATTATTCTTTAAGCTCCCCGCGATGACGTAACAGTCTGAGCCACAGGCGTTAAATAAAATATACAGGCCTAAACGGGGAACAAAGGCACATTATGCAGAGCTGAGGAGGGGCGAGAGAGGAAACAGAGAGCAGCCTGGCACTCACATCTGAGAGGTCAATAAAGACATTTGAGAACGATTGAAAGATAAACGACAGAAATGAAAATAAAGCTTCAGCACTGAGCTGATTCTCTGTCGTCACTCGGCCGGCTTTAAGATTGATACAGCTCATCAGCACCATAATCCCATTAGAACAGAGATCCTTTCAACATAACATTGAAATCCAGTACGACTTCCATCTGCCCGCCAAAATAAAAGAACTTTTTTAAAGTCTCAGAGAGTTTTCTAAGGCTCAGAGAGAAACACTTTATCCCCTTTCAAACTGCACTGCACTCCTGAAAACGTCCCCACATCGTCCGGCTGGGCGGCACGTGTGAAATCAAGACTTTATCCTGCAGCCTCCTGGTAAAATGTGCACAAGAAGTCGGGGTGAGCCGCAGCAGGTAATAGTCAAGAACAGTCACTGCGAGAGAGGGGGCGGGGTGATGATGTTTATGTCATGTGACCGGAGTGAAACCAGAAGAGCGTCACATGACAGGATGAATAAAAACATCCAATGTTACGTACGTACTTTTACGTCATCCTGCCTCATGAGATGACCTGCACCCTGACAGGGAAAATCTCCCACTGTGAGGGACATGTGTGTGAGGGCGACTCTGGAACATTTTCTGGAAATTGTCAGTCGTGCATGTGTGAAAGGGGCTTTAGACAGCGTCTCCTTACTTGTACTGCTGGTGGTCCTTGGTGCTGCGAGTCTTGGCCATGAAGCGCTCGGCCAGCTTCTCCAGGTTCCTCGAGTACTCCATCTCAATCTCTGCCTTCTTTCTGAAGAAGTCCTGGAGGTCCTGCAGCAGCTGGACCCTCATCTCCGTCTGCTGGTCCAGACATTTCTGCTGCTCCACCAACTGGGCCCGGATCTCTGAGGAGACACAGGAGGAGAGAAACTATTAGGATGGAGCCAGAGCCAATTATCTGGAGATGGAGAATATCAGAATGTTTACGTGGTAGAAATAAAGTGTCCATCTTTAAAGTAAGGTCCAATCAAGCCCGACAAAATACATAGTTCAGGAGGTACCTGTTTTAGGGTTTTAACACTTGCGACATGTTCACAGCTCTTGAAATATCATTAAATTACATGCTCAAATGCTTAAAATCTTTAAAACCCTTTAAAATGATGAGCACAACAGAGACTTACAAACATTAAACATCTTAAATCCATCAATTGACACAAAAAGGACGAGAAGCAGTCCGACTGGGTGTTACAGTGCAGCACATGCACACATCAGAGGCAGAGAGGAGCCCCATGCAGCTTATTATCTCTTAGTTATGACTCCTCTGAACGCTGCGGAGACGTGAGCTTTGCAAACCGGTCTCAGGTGTTTCATTAAGGATGAAAATAACTGCAGGATGTTTGGAACCTGATTCCCATCAGACCCAGAGTTACAGCACAGAGCAGGCCACACACACACACACACACCCTCATCAGTGTGACTAAAAAACCAGAGCCACTTAAGCAAGCAGAAGGGACAGCAGGCCTCACTTAAACAGGTAGGATGTGCAGGTAAATTACCCTCCGAGGTCCTTCTGAGGACAACAGGGACAACAGGGATCTAACGCACACACACACACACACACACAGTTGTTTCCTCTGTGTCCTCTCTGTCCATGGCCGTGTTTAATGGATTTCTCCTAATGGAAGGTAGCAGCAGCAGCAGACATCTTCAGCAGAGGAAACAGACTAATGAGGTGATTTAGAGCCACACACACACACACACACACACACACACACACACACACACACACACACACACACACACACACACACACACACACACACACACACACACACACACACACACACACACACACACACACACAGTGATCCCTCATAATAAAGGCAGAAAGCACGAAGGCTGCGACATGCCTTCACAAAGTGTTTGTGCAGTTCACTGGCCCAGGTGTCATTATGAAAGGTGCTTCTTTGCTCACTGACACAACACAGAAAATAAGAGATCAGCTGAACAAAGATGATTAAAGTTTAATGTGCACTGAACGGTCCTCACTTACACTTGATGTGGATCATGCACACATGAATATATAAAGATCAAGTACTCGACAGACGGCTTTGCCAGCCCAACATTTGCACTTGATTCACTTTAGATTCAGCCACTCCTGTTTTTGTTTCTGTGAGTCACTGACATCCTGCAGGAAAACTGTGACAGGACATTATCAGTGCTATACCTGAACACTTAGATGACCTGTCCTGGGACAATGTCTACCACAGACCTCATTAACCATAAATCAGTCTGAACACAGACGTCTGGATCAATAGTTGATTCGATTTCTCCACTCAGAGATATTCAGAACTTTGCAGGTTAAGTTCTGTAACTGTCAGCATTTTGTTTTTTAATGTTTGAGTACAAATGTTAAAGTAAGGCTGCACAGTTAATTGAATATTAATCCAGGTCGCGATTTTGTCTTCCCACAATTAAATAAACATGACTGACGTTTAAAATGCTCCACCCGTAGAAAATTCTGCTGTGTATCAAATGAAGCGCTCCCTAAACTAACAGCCCCCCTCCCAGGGGGCGATGGAGAGGTTTGACAACAGAGACGGTCGGAGAAACTAAAGTCAAATGTGTGGAACAGAAGAGGAAGAGCTGGCCCTCTGAAACGGCTCGTCATCGCTTGTTTGGAGGTGTTTCAGGTTTAAGGCTGTGTTAAATGTTAAAAATAATCAGCAAAGAGGTCATGAAACCTGCGTCTGCGCCGCAAAGCAACACGACTAACTTGTTGAAGCAGCTGAAAAAACAGCACAAAGTGCAGCATGATGAGTGTGTGAAGGCCGAGAGGAAGAACGAGCTGCTCCCCGTCAGTCAAGTCAGACATCCAGAACAGAGACGCTGTGCAGCAGTGGTTCCCAACCTTTACACGGACCAGACAGTAGACAGATATTTCTGATGGACCGGAGGGGTGGGGCGGTAGGGGGGTGTTAATGATCCAGAGTCTGATCTACAAGCAGTTGAGCAGAATCTATAACAATGTGATCCAGCAGTGCGCAGTTCATAATCATGCAGCGCAGCAAGGACACCGACCTGTGAGTGGTTCTTATGCTCTGCCCTGAGTCCATAGGGTCACGATCGCTCCTGTATTTCTGTGAACAACCTTAAAGAATAAAATACGTCTCCACAAGCTGTGACTGAGCCGGAGGTGATCCATGCTTAATTATCAGAGTTATCATGAGCGCGGGGAGGAGACAGACGTTAGGAGAGGAGATATGACACAGACCTGTGTGTGTTTTGATGCTCAATAACATCGTGATCTGTCCGTGTTTCTGCGCACGGTTAAAGTATAAACTTCGTCTCCACAGGCTGTCACATGTCCGTGTGCTGTGTAGTTCATATATTTCACTGATAACAGAGCTGTGGAGGAGCATCAGGCTTCATGATCAAACAAAGCTGGGATGTGAAGCCAGGGTTAACAGGTTTTGTGCAGATTAAACATTCATTTCTTTGGGGGGTTAAACAGGTGGAAAAGGTCACAGTGCAGGAATCTTATCCATACTTTAAATGTTGAACAGTAAAACAAGATGGAAGGCTTCAGAGACATAATCACTGTGGTCGATTCAATGGACGGTTTCTTTTTCTGCCTTCAATAAAATACTGATTAATAAGTTTATTGTCTGCTTTCCAAATGTTACTGCGCGATGAATTTGGCCCAAATAAACAAGACGAACTCATTAAACTATCGTATTATGTCCTAAAGCACACTCCTCCTGACAGCAGGTTGTGCCGTTCTGCCCAGTTTCATATGTAGGCCAGTCCTGCAGCTCTGCAGCAATAACCAGCTTTCTGAGTGTTACGATGCATCCGTTTGGATTTTCTTACTCAGACTTTCTTGTGAGCGTCCGTCGGTCCCCGACAGGAAGGTTCGGACAGGCGACTTTGCCACGTAAAATAATTTGGTTGGAAAATGTGAGCACTGACTAAGATCTGTGTCATCACCGACGCAATCTGCTTCCATTTACACGTTTGAACAGACTTTTTTAGGACAGTTGCTCTTGTAAATGTCTGCCTCCCTATTTGCAGCGACAAACTGAACTAGAGACCAAACTAAAGCAGAGAGTCCGAGTCCATCCATCCTGTCTCTTTAAGAATAATCTCATTAATAGTGAAGGTATTGTTATAAAGAGAAGTATTCAACAAGACAAAGAGCAACAAATGCTTTGCAAAGAAGCCAAAGATCCCTAAGAGGCTTTATGGTGTACCATCAATATCTCAGTGTGTCCATCTACTTAATGGCCAATCAGCTGCTGACTCAATTAGAAAGCTTCCAGTCCAGGAGACGTGAGAGCACTGCTGTGTGTGTGTGTGTGTGTGTGTGTGTGTGTGTGAGCTTATTTGGCATGTGTCCTTAATGCAGTAATCAAATTACCAAAAGGCTCGGCTCCATGCTTCAGCATTAAATCTTCTCAGTCTTTATAAATTAACGATTTACATCAGGTCTTTAGAAACTGTTGATTATGTTTTGCATTTTGAAGTAGCTGCTGCTTCCTCACGGCACTCACAGGGAATAAACCTCTTAGATAGAGACAGACGGGGCACAGGGGAGGCAAACCTGAATGAATCACAGGAGTTACTCATCCACACGCAAACATCACTAACGTGGACGATGGTAGACAAAACTGGGAGCCCACCAATGAGCACATGGAGGGAGGCTGATTTTAAATGTGACTGCATTAAAGTCCAACAGGCCTTTTTGATGAATGAGTAAACCTCACAATTGCTTCCATCTCCAGAGGATGTGGGGATTAAAACAAAGCTAGCATGGCACCGACACAACGGAGCGTACTGGATCATTTAACACAATTACACTCATGGCTGCACACGGAAACTCATTAAATCATTCATTTTCTGAGTCAAACACTGGACACTGAAGCTGCAGCACCAGGTTTAAGTGTGGAGGAATTCATGTTAAAAGGCAACCACCTGTCAGAGGACTTACAGGTGTGGCACTTCCTGAAAGTAGGACGCCAGCTGAGAGCTCACTTTTAAGTTAAAGAATACTCAGTGACAGAACTATAACCACATTAAAGCTGAGACGTTTCCTACCTTCCACAAGAACCTGTGCTTGTTGTTTTAATGTTTTACTCTATTAATGTATAGAAACATGCTACATATGCGTGACCTCTCCAGCTACCAGCACCAATTCCATGGTTGTCTGTCCCGAGACTTGAACCAGCCACCTGCAGGTTCCCAAGCCAAGTCCCAACTCGCTGAACTACTATCTACCCCAAGTCCAGGTCTCTCAGTCTTGGTATCTGAAATGAAATCTGGAAGGAAAAAATGGTACAGGAATATCTCAAAAGGATTCTAATGTGGAAAATCCATCTGATATAGTAATTTTTATAGCTGGAATAAAATAAATCCTTTACTACTTGGACACTGAAGTGATGACGTGATACAAAACCTGATGCTCCTCTACAGCTGTGTGAAATATATGAACTACACAGCAGACTGGAGTCTCTGTTAACAGTGACAGACAGAAAAATCAACATGATTAACACAGATCCACGTCATTACACGCCTGTGTCCTCCCCGCCCTGCGTTATTATAAACTATGATGACCTGATCTCAGGTTACAGCTGCTGCTCGTGTCATTCACAGCATGTGGAGAGACGTACTTTAGACTTTATAGTAACTGTGTGCGGAAATACGGACAGATCGCAGCGTTATTCAGACACACTCATTTTCACATGTAAAACACTGTCCTTCTATTTGCTTTGGTGGGGGCGTGACCTTAGATTATAGTTTGACAATGACGTAAGAGAAGTGATCTAATCCCATAGGCAAATATTTGCATGAATAAATGCGTCACTTCAGTGTTTGAAGAAAGTCAAACAGCTCCCTGTGATCATGCTACATGTGATTCCCCTGCTGCAGGGAACATCAGCTGTCTGACTGGTTCCTCACTAAACTAACATGACCTGCAGAATGCCTTCTGTTAAAATCAAACCATTGTAACCCAAAGTTTATCTGTAGTTAGATCCATCTGTCATGGAGAGTGTTCCTCGACTATTACACGGTGCATTCCTGTCGCTCTGAGGTCATCTGTATGGTAAACACGTGTGGAGGCCTCTTTGCAGAGGGATTTGGGTGTTTGGAGTGTGTGTGGGGGAGGCATCAAAGCCCTCTGTGATCCCTTTCAAACTGTGGAGCTGAGGGGAGACGGGAGCACCTGTGCACTTTGTTGAGAAATGACACTGCAGGATACAGAAAGAAAGGACAGTGTAATGCTGCAGAAGAGTAACCGTCACTCCATTCCTCTCCCCAAATGTAAGCAAGCGAACAAACTGCCACAGCTCCACAGGCTTTTACAACCACACTCAGGTACATGTTGACATGAGAGGATAGTGGCTTTCAGAATTAACGCAGGGCTTGTAAAGTTGTCAGCAACAATTCCAGCTGACTGATGGTTATCCAGTCAATGAGGCCCTGAATGCACATGATGTCGATATGCACAATGAGAGCGCGCTGCTTGGTCTTTGTGCTAATCAGTTTGGACCGAGGCCCTTTTGTTTCTGAGCTGGATGTTTTCCAATCGCTCCTTTGGAGGCCACATCACATACTTCCCATAACCCCATTCATGGAGACAAATATGTCCAAAGTTGCAGTTCAGAACGGCTTCTGATTTGCCGGATAGGCCCGTTCCATTGTCAAAGAAAGTGCCTCGTAAGCAGGATGGGTACTGACCCACATTGTTGACCTCCAGATAGAGAAACTGGGCTTCGGTAAAAACAACTCGCCCACCGTCAGAGGCCACAGAGATAAGGTCGTTTCTTGATCTAAACAATATGCTCTCTCCTGGTGCTCCTAATAAACCTTGCAATGAATAAATCAGTCTAAAAAGCATCTTTACTTCTGGTAAGTGGAGCAACATATTCCTCTATGGTTAGCACAAAATACCACAAACACTCAGAGTTTCTACAGTTCTTCATAGTTGATTACAGTCCTCACTACCAGCTATCTGGGACATGCTGAACCACATCAGTCCCTGTGCTGCTTTTCCACATGCAGAGTGGCTCATCAGCAGGACCTGAAATAGCAGCTGAGGCCTGGGGAGGGCCGATACAGGAGGGTGCCCGGCCCCGCCATCTGCTTCGGATCTGGGGTTTGGGACTAGGGGGAGTTGCCCGTGCCTCTTCTGGAGGCTGGATACAAGACAGGATAAATACCATCAAAGGTAATTACGAAATCAGCTTTTAACGGAGCACGAGCTCTCAGTTACAGCTGGATTGGGATCACATGCCTGCACGAGCTGAGAATCAACAGTTCATCTTCTGCTGATGTCTTCTGATGATCCAACAAGGATCCACCGCCTTCCTTGATCCTTGTTGGGCTTTCACTCATGTTCCGGCTTCTTTCATAAATGCACACCACATGGCAAAAGTTATACAAAAGTGGCCTCATCCCAGCAATTCGACAAAAGGATGTGCCTACCACGCTGATCATTTCTGCGGAGCATGACTCACTGAGCAGCGAGGATTAATGTCGAGTCTTGTGGTAACCAGGGATCTGTAATTTGATCTGGTTCGGCTTTTGATGCCTGTGCACAATTTGTTACAGGCCTTTCAGCGAACATATGTTTCTTAATACATTAATGTGTCAGTTTCACAAAAGATTCTGTCTTTTAATAATTCATGCAAACCATTTGATCAGGCTGTGTTCGTATACGATATTTAAATAGAAGAAACCTGCAGGAAGGATCCTAGATGGGAATGTGGGAGATTTTAAGTTGGGCTCTTGCTCATGGCAGCACATGGCACACATCTGTGCCAGTGAAACTATCAGCATTCTCTCTTGCTGAGACGTTTAAACCAAGATCTAAATTACACGTCGGGAAGCACTCTGAACTTCTTGGCCGTCCAATTCACGTCTTCATGTCTCTTTACCTAGAGCTCTCTCTGCATCGTTAACAAGAGGCAGATGGATGGGAACTAAAAGGCCCATAGGGTGACCGACTCTGACCAGCACTGTTCCAACCGGCTGCCACTGAGACGTGTTATCTCCCACTCGTGGCATGCAGGCACTGGACAGGTCTGGGAAACAATTACGGGATGAGATCGGACAAGCGTTGTGTGATCGATGGAGCTGGTTGGTGACTTTTAGGTGGGCAAACCTCAATGTCATCGGAGAAGCAGGCCAAGCCCTCTGGTCACTTGATCCATTTGATGCTTGGTGGAGCATCTTAAGAGTCAGTTTCTGCTTTTCACATGCTGACTCATTAGAGCCAAGAAGTCATGACCAACAGAGTCACACACACAGAGTGACTAAAGCTTTAGAAATAATACCAAGGAGGCCTTATCTAATGACTTCATTAGGATGGTGTGACCAGTCAGAAATTCGTCATGGTCTTGGTATGTTGGACCCGAACACCCCCTCTGCCTTACATCTGGGCATGAGAGCTGGAATGTGTCACTGATTCCTGTGTGGTTTTCTTCTGAGATAACATCACTGCTGGGATTAAGTAATAGACATCCAGGCCTCCCTGTTATTCACCAGCATGTGTCCGACCTGCTCTGCCTGTGATAAAACACACAAAGTAATAAAAGGTGACAGATCTGGTGTTTGGTTGATGTAATGCTGTCATGGACAGAGTTACGACTTGAGGAATAGTCCGGTCTGTCTGAAGGAACACAGACTCGCCAACACGGCTGAACAGATTACCTACAATCACACAGCAAAGCCAAACTACACACAGCATGCTGCCAGCTTTACTAAAGCATTGTATCTAACAAAAGTACAGAACTGGCAAATATAGGCTCGGTTACAACATCTGACGGACATGCTAGCAGCTCCCCCAACCCCCGAGAGGAACCAATGGAAGTACTGTAGGCGAGTATGCTCCAGTTAATGGCCAATATCCTCCACCACCATGCTTCGGGATATTTATGATCTAACAGTGTTGTGGTGCTACTCATGTGAAGTGGCTTACAAGAGGTACACACACTTATCTTCAGGGGCAGCTTTGTTTATTGGTCACCACTTCCACGTCTGTCCTGCTGAGGAGCAGATGACTGTGAGCTGCCTTTAGCTCATGCAAATGCTGATTTCCTCGGACACGGACGCACACACGTAAGCGTTACTTCTCCCAACAATTCCAGCACACACACAGGAAATGCAGTAGTAGCTGTGACTGGAGTTCTTGTGTTTTCTCTTGGGCCCAGGAGCATTGTGGGCGGCAGACCCAAAGAGTTCAGGTTCCTTCCTGCGCTCTGGTTTTTATAGTCTGATTCAGAAACAGCTCAGTGTTCAAACAACAATACACTCCCACAGTCAAAAAACAGATGTTAGACTAGACCATTCTGTCTGAGCAAAATAAACTCTTAAATCCATGCCAGCTCCGATCAGCGAGGTGATATTTAAACGCGTAATTTCAATAAGTGAAATGTAATCATCTCTGTCAATTAGATTCAGCTCTGCCAAATGGCATAAGAGCCAAAAAGCCAGAGGCCGACAGCAAGCAGGAGAGAGATCAATCACTGCTGGCATTACGGTGGCCTGTGAGGACCATCGTTTTGATCCAAACAAAATAAGAGCGAGGAGCTGAATGCTGGGAGAAGTTAGCACACTTTAGAGGCAGAGCTGTTTGTTCAGCTGCTGGGGAACATCGAGGCGTTCTGTTTGATCTGGACACCGCTCTGGTGTGTTTGGATCGGCTGAGGATTGTGTGGCTGGATGTGTGTGTCTGATTTAGTCTGCTTCTGTGGGGTAGTGAGTTTATGTATACATGCATGTTTGTGTGTTTACCCTTTCAGAGGAATGCTTCACCTGTTGTACTGTGGTGCTAAAGAGGTTGTAGCTTCCTTCCTTTGAGTCTTGTTACTGCTGTCTGCTCTGAGTGGGTTTCCATCAAAATCATACTGTCAAAACTTTGTCCACAGAAACACCTTACAGAACTCCAATAGATTAATCTACTTCTTTGTTTCTGACCCATAAGTACAGGTCTGTTCCTAACAAGCATAGACACTTGCTTTGGTGTCCTATTAGGTCCCAAGCAGTGCAAGAAATAGTGTCTTGTGTGTTATACTGGTGAAGCAAAGATTAGAGAGCATCCTAAGTAATGATTAAGGCCTATTCATACCACCATATTGCACACACATATTGACCAATGTTGCTTTCCAAATAATGCGTTTCTGACATGGGAACTAGTGACGGGCAAGTTGCCTAACTAATGTAGTTTTCTAGTAAGCCAACTGCTAACATAAGGCGAACATAAAGCTAGCAGTTAGCTAACAGGACAATAAGTTCCAACTGTTTGCTCAAAAAAAAACACTGCTGGGTTAGTGACCTTTGGTTGTACACTCATTTTAATGATGCATTGTGGGATACTTGGAGTCCACTATTTAGTTTATAAAAATTGTTTCACTAGACATATGGACAATACTACATATACTACATACTCCTTATATAGAGGACTAAAGAAGGAGTAGTGAGTGATTTTGGCTGTGTCTCAATTCAGGGGGCTGCATCCTTCGAAGGACGCGTCTACAGAAGGATGAGTCATTCGTAGCCAGTGTAGACGGTAAGGCCGAACTGAAATGAGACGGTCTGGCCTACGGAGGATTTCCTGTTTGTGTCACCAGCTGTTCCCGCCCTTAACCTTGCGTCACAGAGCGCCTGTCGGCTGAGTGGGCCTTCGAAATGGGACAGCCTTTGAAACGTCGCTGTGGCGCAATCAGCCTTCAAATACGTCCTTCGAATGACACAGCCGCTGAATGCCACAGCTTTTCAACGCTCCAAGATGGCTGTCTTTTGGTCATGGCACAAATATGTGTCCATGGTTACTAAAGTTGACTTTAATAAAGAAAATGTGTGTACTTTGCATGCATGAGTGATTCCACTGATTGCAGCAATTTGCAAAGTGCTGCTGTTTTAATCGATCTGTGACAAAGTCTTAATACAACAGAAGCTGTCCGAAAAGTCAAAGACAGTCTGCTCGTTTCCCCCGTAGCTCTGGGTGACCAGTGGAATCCTTTTGTAGACTCAAAGCTGACCACAGCTGCCGTCCTCTGCAAAGAAAGAAGCTGAAAACTTTTCAGAGACACGTTTCAAACATGCAGAGAGTGAGAAGTGATAGCATAGTGTCGCAAACAGAACAAGACACAAAGACTGACGCTGTTCCTCTGAAAGACGATTACAGAATGTGGAGGAGTTAAAGAATCAGTTACATCTGTGTGGCTCGACTTCAGAGGAAAGAGAATCCGTGAAAAGTACATTGATCTCTTTCAGTCTCTTGGCCAGAATTCACCCAGTTTTCTCATTCATCTCCTGACCATCCCCAGCTGCTGTGTCTGCTGCCCTAAAGGGACCAGAGAGGGAGCTCGTGTGGGAAAGAAAAGAGGGTCCACATACTGAAAAACCCAGTCCAGGCAAAGGCACCAGCTTGTTTTCATTATAAGGACGGGTTAAAATACTATACCACACTGGACATTTAGTGTCTACCTTTTGGTTTTTCCAAGTGAAACCTGACACTTTGTCCTTTTGTTTGGGGATATACGTGGAGGGAGAGATAAAGGGGCTAAAGCTCACATGTCACAGCAGCCAATCAGCCTCTTATTCTCCACAAAGCTAACCTCAGGCTAAAGACTTGGCTGGGCAGGTCCTCCGCTCTAACAGTTGGGATGTTTGTTTGGGGTAACAATACTATGAAAATCCTGCGGTGGGACAGCTGGAGAGATAAATGCTTTTAAAGAGGGTGTCGCACGAGAAACATCTGGAACAGAGACGCACACGCTTTCATCTGAGGGGATATTTACTTCCTCTCGCGGTAAACAAATGGAAACTGAAACAAGCAGGCAGAACTCTGAAAGGCGAACCTAAAGAATGAAGGAGCAGCTTCGTGGCCGGCGGGGATAAACGTTTGAGGAGGGGCTGTGGATGTATTCCCTCCTCGTGGGCCCCAAGGAGGCAGGAAGGAGAGAGAGAGAGGGAGAGAGGGAGCATGTAAATGAATAGCGACACAATATGGCTCCTCACCCACGCACCTGCATGCGCTCTGTGCAAACACACAGGTAGAGGGGGAGTGTGTGTGCACCTGTGTGGGGATCGAGGACATTACATTGCAGGTATGCAGTCGATGAATCAATCCGACAGCTCTGTCACAGAGACGCTGCCCGCCCCGTGTCTCTCCTGACCTCCGCTCTCAGCCCGTCTCCCTCCGCTGCACACTCGACAGTCCGCTCTCAGGTCAGGTTTTGTCAACTCAGGGCTGCCAAACTCGACCCTCAGACCCTGCTGCTTGTTGCTGTCCCTTTGATGATGCCTCCTTTTTTACAGAGCATTTACCTTTGTTTAATCTGAAGTGAAACTGAGATGTGTTTTTATTTATATACCACCAAATCTGCCTTCCTATGCCACCTGTCTGTCTGTCCAGCTGTCTAACCACCCAGTCTGTTTGTCCATCTGCCTTCCTCCACAGTCTGTTCACCTCTACGTTAAAGTTCTTTTGTCTGTCCTCCCTCGCACCAGCGTGGAGACACCACGGCTGTGCAGGGGCACCAGGATCCCGGGCCCCCAGCCAGCTGGAGCCGCTGCCCGCCTGAGTGACAACGTGTCCCCACAGTCGGGACACCGTGGCACCGCCGGGCCAGAGGGAAGTACAGGGGGGAGAGGAGATGACTTAACACGGCTACAGCTCAGGTGTCACTGACGAAGCTGCACACAGCCGACATATGACCAAAGAAGAAGAATGCAATACAATGCACAACAGCCATTACGATATTTCCTACAACTTCTTATGAACTTTGACCCTATGGAAACTTCATCCCATCATTTAAAGGCAACAAGGTTCCTTAAGTTACAGGTATAACTTGTCCGAGCCTCATGCTGCAGATCAAAGCCTAATGTAGCTGAAAAGCAGGCAGAAAAACAGACCATAAAGGCTGCCAGAGATGCAAGAGAACACGAAGCTGTATTACTGTAGATCGCTCGCTAACATCCAGGTCCGAACAGCTCAGAGAAACTAGCCCCAGTCTCACAGAGGTCTCTGTTAAAGCCTCCCAGTTCTCCATATTACACACTTCATCTCCATAAACACCTGCCTCATGTGTCCCTTCAGACTCTTCACAGACGTGGAGGTCCTAATGCAATCTTAGTGGACGGCTCTCTTACATTAGCGCAGCAGGAGAAGTAGGAAAATACCTGGAGGCTATTTTTCCTTTCTGCTTCTCGTGCTCGAACAGTTCATCTTCTGTCTTAATGAAAACAAATACCAGCAGAAAGCCGGGCCTGTGATTAGCTTCATCCATCTTTTAATGACTCCAAGAAAAGATCAGTTGATGAAGGCAGGCTGGGAACTTCAAAAATATGTTAATGCAGGAGCGGCTCAAACCTGGGCTTTAAGAGCACAAACAAACACACAGGCGAGACGAGACAGTAAAGAGCGAGCTCCTGGTGGTTTGAGATTCAACAAAAATTTGCCCTGAAGTCTCAGCCTGCATTCATAATGCGTAACACTGGGGTTGTCTGGATGAAAACAGTAGCCCTTTTCACAATGCGGTTCCACCACAGCACTGTAACCAAGCTCGCTGTCATGCCGCCTTTGTCATTCTACATTGGACCAAGCAGAAGCTAGCAGAAGCAGAAGGTGTGCGAGGTGTAAACAAACGCGCCGCTGTTTCGTCCTGCCGGCTGCGCTGTTTACACTGACGCTGTTACGCCTCTGTTACCACCTCCGTTACCACCTCCGAAGCCGGCTCAGAGGCCGAACCACTTCGCCCCACCATTCCACCAATAAATCAGTTAAATAAATGTATCTGTTATTAATTATCAATGAAATGTTTAGATGATTTTCCGGGCAAACATGCCAAAGATTTCCACACATGTGGGAATGTGCAACCTTCTCTTGTCTTTTATCGGCAATCTGTACAGAGTGACACGGTAACCCATCAAGACGTGTTTAGTTATTTCACTCTGGACTGTTGTGGTGGACCGACGGGCCAAGACAGCATCTAACAGTGGCATAAAGAGCTAATACCACCGTGCTACTTTACATGATACACGCAGGACAGAATGTGACAACTTCCTGTTAACATGAGGAGCGTGTTTCTTCCAAAGGGTCAAAAGGCCAAAACATTAAAAGTAAGTAAATCTTGGTATGCATTTATTTTCCCACAGTAAGGAGAGAGGAGATTTATCTGCACTTTATCTGATGTGTTGTTTGAAACCTCCTCATTCTCTGTGGTTGGCTCTGTGATTGATGACACCTTCAGGAGAGCAAACGGCCAGCCAGACTTCGGATCAACATCAGAGCGAGGGCAGGAAGACCCTGAATTCAGAGCACAAACCGGAAACATCCGCCATTCCTCCATAATTTGTACAGTATCCACTAAACAGCAAAGAGAAACATCATCCTCTCCTCGTGTGTTTTCCTTCTCGTTACTGGGCCCCTCCCCTCGCCGCGCCACAAAAAACAGCCCCTCGCAGGATGTGTGGTTTCTGGGCCTTTGATTGGGTTAAGCCAGCAGAGGAGCTGGAGGGACCCGAGGAGGAACAACCCTGCTATTCAAGACCAGGCCTGTAATTCCAGAGGCAGGGAGCTGTGCTGTAAGAGCCGCCGGGGAGAGAGAGTTAGGAAGGGAGGCAGAGAGAGCAGGGGGAGATGGTACGAGGCCAGCTAGTAGCAGAAAAAGTGTTGGAGAGGAAGGCTGAGGGATCGAGTAAACACTGTCAAAGAGGAACTGCACAGTTTGTAGTGGAGGCTGCAGACTATTTTTTACACTTAAAGGTGACTCAACAGGCCAAAATAAAGCAGTCAGCTGGTGCAGGACAGAAACACAGAGTCTGCACACCAACACTGAAGACGATGCAAATACACTGAAACATCATGCAGAGAGCTTCAACATACCAAAGGTTTGCATGTTGATGCTCACTGCACCACACACAAAAGAGCATTCACTTGATTGTGCACAACAGCTTCCATCTGTTAGCTAATCAGTAAATCTAAGGACTGCTGTTGTCGACTTTCTCGTCCCATTTTGCTTCCTACAACTTCAAAACAAGCTTTACGGAAAAAGCCCCAAATTCAGTTGAAGTCATACATGTCGTGTCCTAACCAAGAACACAAAGATGCTCGTCTAAAGAGACTTTTTAAAACTTTCACCGACTCCAGTCCTCAACTCACATCTTCATGGAACAAGTTTAAAAAGACACAAGGCTTCATTCAAGGTCAGCAAAGACAGATAACACTTCTTATCTGCAAAGGAGCAGCTGGCGGAGACAAAGCTGAAACTTTGTACAATCACACACGCACACGCACACACTCTCTCTCATTCAGCCTTCTCTAAAAATACTTTTAAAACCTCACAGTGTCCAAACACAGGCAGTATTGATTACAGGGATAATGGCTTTAAATTATACTCTAAGCTGCACACAGCGTCCTTGTGCTGCAGCCGTGTGTGTGCGTGTTAATCGGATGCATTAATGTTTGTTTAGTGATGTCCTCTGTGGGCGTGTCCTCTGTCTGTCTGTGCACTCCCATCAGTCATCTCTCCAGTCAGAAGCAGTGACAGGATATTTGGACAAAAGGATTTGTAGGTCAGGAGAGAAGACGTTTTCCAGCAGTTTGTTTCCTATTAAAACCAAATGCAGAATGCGCTGCAGAAACATACAAGATAGTGACATCAATAAAACTAACTAATCTTTTGGCTTGCATCTGTATTTATAGGTAGAGACCATAAGGGGCATCAAAGATGGCATGCAGATAAACCCCAGGTAGCAGCCAGGTCTGGTCGAGCTACGAGCATCATTCCAGCATTTATCCTCCCGTTTGCATCTTTTCTGAAGAGGTGAAAACATTGAACAAGAAGTAGAAACTTCCCACAAACTCCTCTGAGGAACAACAGCTCATCGTTTCCCACCTGGAGCTCAGAGTCGTGACAGCTGAAACAATCCACTCGTGGAGACGCTTCAGCCTCATGTAAACACGTTCAGTTTGGGGAATGTGGAGTCTGAACGTCCGCAGGGAGGCAGGAGTGACACAAGAGCTGACTTTTAACTAAAATATACACAGTGTCTGAGTGAGAATACATTTGATTGTTAAACATAATTTAATAAAAAACATTTGCCTCTTTTTAAGATGTTAAATGTCATGAAACATAAATTCACCTTTTGAATAAAATTAGAAACACTAGCCATAAAAAACAAACCTAAGCAACAGAGAAACTGAACTGAAAACTATCTCCACATTGTTGACCAAGTTTTTAATGTCACATATTATAATTCATCTCTGTGCACAGGGCAATGCTTTACTCGATTTGGCTGTTCAACACGAAGCTTCAACCATTTGTTCCTTTTCTTCTGCAGTTCAAAACACACCAGACTTGGTGTTAAGTTGGGTTAGTTTGAGTTTATCTGGATTTACATAATCCCGTCTGTTAGTCGGACATTAAAGCATTTCCAGACGACTTCTTTGGAAGTGTTTCAAGTCACATCACTTGTTTAAACTTCAGTTTTTAACCAGATGATGGATTTTCACCTCCCTGTGGAGCACTAGAGAGTAGGGCTGCACAATTAATCAAATATTAATCCTGATCACGAAGATCTTGTCTTCTCACGATTAAATAATTGATTGACAGTGTTCAAAATGCTCCGCCTGCAGAAAACTCTGCTGCATATCAAATCAAGCGCTCCCTAAACTAACAGCCCCTCCCCCAGGAGGCGATGGAGAGGTTTGGGCTGACACACAGATTCTCAACTTGACTTAACTTTGGTTTGTTTTTTGGGAGGAGGAGACCTCTGCCGATCATTCCGCTCCTGTATAAATCTGATTTATGATGAAAACTGAGGAGAGAGGAGGAAAGCGTACGGTCTGCCTTGTTGCTCCGGCGTTGCTCTGTGTACAGTGACACAGCTAAAATAAGTGCACAGATTGAAGTGACAAATGCCGTGACTTCTTGACTTCAGGACTTAGCTAAGGAGATGACTTCCCCTCAGTCAGACAGGGGGATCAGAGTGAGCTAGATGCACCTGATGTGTCTGGACAGCTGCTGTCCCACGTGGAGAGCTGGAGCAAAGGTCCCTGAAGAGTCTGATACAGTCAGCCTCCTGCTTCCTCTGTATCTCCCTGTTTGTGGGTTTGTGAGTCTGTAATAACGCCGTGACTGCACTATTATAATGAAATTTAGCATGAAAGTGTTCTGTTTTGTTCCTTATTTAATTTGCTCTGTAGAAAATGCAGTAAAAGTGCAACAAGCTGCTATCAGCCCACACACGATCATGAGCACAGATCCATCACTGAGATTAAAACATCTAGAGAGGAGGAACCTCAGAGGAACGTTAGCATGCGTCCTTGTTACTATCTGATCAGTGGCTACATGCCTGCAGGACTTCATGTGACTACAGAGGCTCATATATGACCTCCGACAGATCATGACTCAGTCTGAATGTCAGAGGAAGAGCATCAGTCCGACTCTGGCCTTCAGTCGGGCCGGTCACAGGCGAAGGATTGAGGGCACAGGGGTGGAGGCTAAGAGGGGCATGCGGGGGTTACAGTAATGAGGTGTATGGATGGGTGAGCTAAAGCTGGGACTGAAGATGGAGGGTGGAGAATTAAGAGCCGGTGGGGGATCGCGGGGGGGCTTTGCAAAGAGCTGGAGATAGTCCACCTTTACACATTAAGTGATCAGGAAAATGGACAAAAGCAAACATCACACTGGTTCACAGCAGGAGGAGCAGATGTTTGTTGACTCTAAAGGTTCTATAAATAGCTGAGTCGATGTTGACATTAAATGAAACCTTAAAAAATATTTAAAAAGTAGATTTTAGACGGTTTCCACCAACACAGACATCAGCGGGGGGACTTCCTGCAGCCACGGGGAAAAACGAAAATTTGCCAAGAGCTAAACTTCAAAGCAAAAGCACAATCTGAAATCAAAGAGATATGATTATGCTGATCTGATAAACTTCAGAGCTTCAACCAAATATGCACACATGCATTTTTAATGTCTGTTTAAGGCCTGTGAATGAATCAGAGCCCAAGAAACAGACCAACTATGATCATCATCTTTCTATTATCGTGCATGTTTCAAACGTTTCATGAATCCACAAAATATTAAGAAGGACTTCATGTTTCCTGAGCTGCAGCTAACCGATGTGACAGCTCAAAGCAAACTTTAAAAGTAGGAGGGAATTTAACGCTGCACTGGATTTGAATGTATTTGCTCCGAGTCTGACGCAACAACATCTGTAAGGCCAGAGCCGCACTGCGAGCATAGTAATGAGGCTGCCTCCATCGAGACAGCTCTCTGCAGTGCAGCTGGGTTTGCTGGTGTAAAGTCAGACAGGGATAAATATTTGCTCCACATTCCTCTGCTTCAAACTTCAAGAGATTCTTACCTGACAAAGGAATCTTTAGAAGGAGAGGGAGCAGGAACACAAGGATACAAGATTATGTAAGACGGAGGACTGAAACACACATTTTCTCCCCAAAACTTTAACTTGTGCTGACGGCTTCCCTGTTGAGTACAAGTGGCCGCATTCACGTGCAAATACACTTTTGGTCATGCTAGCTGAGTGGATCTTTGGGCTAGGGATAGACCGATTACCGGCCGGGCCGATATTCGGCATTTTGACGCATATCGGCATTGGCCTTTTTTTAAAAAATTTTTTAAATCCGACGGCCGATAAGAATTCATGTCTTTGCAAATTTTATTTAACTTTGTTTTATTAACTTTATAAAACTTCAGGAAGTTATTTATTAAAATTTTCAGTTAACTTTATAAGAGATGCTGCTGACCCTGGGAACTCCCTGCGCTTTTTGTTTCTTTGTTTAATAAACATATGCTTAAAGGCATTTAAACAAAGTTAAGTGTTGCAGTTTGTATTATTCAATGTTTTGACGCCAATATTTTCACTTTTACTGCAAATGAATATCGGCTCCAAATATCGGTTATCAGCCTCCTTGACTACTAATAATCGGTATCGGTATCGGCCCTGAAAAAACCATATCGGTCTATCTCTACTTTGGGCATCAGTGTCCACTTCTGGTCAACCTTTTGGGCACATTGCCAACAGATTAATCCATCCATCCATCATCTATACCGCTTATCCTGGTCAGGGTCAAGGGGGCTGCAGCCTAACCCAGCTGTTATTGGGTGAGAGGCATGACACATAAAGACAGACAACCTTTCATGCTCACATTCACACCTACGGGCAATTAAGAGTCACCAGTGAACCTAACGAGCATGTCTTTGGACTGTAGGAGGAAGCCGGAGACCACGGAGGGAACATACACATGCTTGGGGGTGGCTGTGGCTCAGTGGTAAAGTCAGTCGTCTTGCAATCGGAAGGTCGGAGGTTCGATCCTCAGCTCCCTCAGACTACATGTCGAAGTGTCCTTGGGCAAGACACTGAACCCCAAATAGCCAACGGGTATGATGGTATGTTATGAATGTGAAGACTGATTGACAGTTGGGCACTTTACGTAGCCATCAGTGTGAATGTGTGTGTGAATGGGTGACTGTGATAGGTAGTGTAAAAGCAACTTTGAGTGGTCGCAAAGACTAGAAAGCGCTATATAAGTACAGTCCATTTATGGGGAGAACATGCAGACTCCACCCAGTATGTCTGCACACATTAATGTTCCCCAAAAAGTGATGTTGGTTATCAGTCTCAGCTGTTATTTGTTTAACCAGTAAGGTGCTGCACACCTTACCTGCTTAAAATCTGCATATTGCTATCGTGTGCATATTAGCATGCTGATGTTAGCATTTACCCCAAACCACCAGCATGTATAGAACAGCCTCACAGAGCTAATAGATGGCTGAATGAATGAATTAACAATGTTCACCCATGTGTTGGTCTGTGTTTCGCCAATGACACCGTTTCTAAAACTGCTTCACAGAGTGTGACATCACTGTCTCATGTCTCTGATGTAGCACAGTGTAAGATCACATGTCCTATAGTTGCTGCTTTTCTTCTTCACCGTCCTTCAGCTCTTTTCTGTGTGTCAGGCATTGCTGAAGAAGTCGTAGCTGTGGTTCAAATCACTTCCTTTCTTCCCCTCACTCAGGTTTCAGACTGAGCGCGCTCACTGTGTCCCGCTATGCAGCCTGAGGCCCAATCAGTCCCCTTGTCACAGTCCCAGTCTCAGCCGGCAGGGATTGATTTCTCGCAAAGCATCAACGGTGAAAGCCAAGCCGCGGAGAATGAGGAAGTCCACAATGACACCCCCCTCCAGCGGCCCCCCTCCCTCACAGGGCAGCAGAGATCAAGACAGGCTACCATGATCGGCTCAAACACACACATATAGAGAGAAGAAGAGAGAAAGAGGAGCTTCACAAAGACCTCATTCCCAGATAATTACAGTGGAAGCCAATATGGAGGAAGTGACAGAGAGCTACGTGTTGTTATCTCCTCGGCCGCCCCTGAGGGAGCCTCTAACTGCCATCCTCTCCCACTTTTCTAAGTACCAACTCCTGACTGAGAGCAGGTTCTCAGTCTGGCTCTCAGGAGCCGAGACGACACGTCCTCCACTGTAAAAATGTCTGTCAGAATATCTCATTAAAAGCTTTTGTCATCCTCCATGTGTGAACACAAACTTGACAAGACGGGACAGGTGAAATCAGACGCCGGTTTAGCCTGCAGGGGGCAACGGCACACACATCCGCCCAAAGCTTTGGGATTACCACACGAGATCTGAGCCGAGCGCGCCCGCAGTGTGTGACCGACCTCGGGGCAGCTGCTCTGAGCGCGAGAGCGAGGGACAAAGAGAGAGAAGAAGAAAAGAACAGACAGATCAGCTTTCACTGCTCTTTGTTTCTCTGCTATAGAGAGCAAGACTGGGGCTTTCTCTTTTCTGTCCCCCACAGAGCCCGGAGTTAGAGGCCGACCTCTGTGTGTGTGTGTGTGTGTGTGTGTGTGTGTGTGTGTGTGTGTGTGTGTGTGTGTGTGTGTGTGTGTGTGTGTGTGTGTGACCACAGTCCACTCATGCATGTGCCACACACACCCAGCCAGGTTGCCATGCATCACACCCCTGTGACACGCCATTAACCAGGACAAATCACAGGACCCCAGGGGAGACGGGCGCTTCCTCCACACTGCCTGATTAAAAAGTAAGATATATGAGACATGTCCACAGAGTGTGTGTGTGTGTGTGTGTGTGTGTGTGTGTGCTGGGCCGCTGACTGAGCAGGTTTATGCAGACACACACAAACACACTCAGACAAACACAAACTGTGTGGGTGTTTTTGAATTGTTCTAAACAGTCTGCTATAATGGCGCTCCAGCAGCAGATCACAGTCTAATATTAAGGAGAGAAAAGGTGTCCTGTTCCTCCTCCTCCTCCTCCTCCTCCTCCTCCTCCTCCTCCTCCTCCTCGGTACTCTTTTCTTCATGTGTCACCCAGGCTCTCCTCAGGGTTATGAGAAAAGGGGCCGACCAGGACAGGATCTCGCTCGCTCTATTTCCAGACCAGTCTGATCTAAAAAACTAACTTTGCTGTGCAGCTCATGCCACTCCAATCAAACTAGAATAAAATGGGCTGTCAGGAGTCTGCAGGGACTTCCTGCAGAAAGCAGCGTGCTCCACTTCATCCTAACCTAAAAAAATCCTCCAGAAAAAGAAATGACACCACAAAGATTTCCAAGAACCACGTGGCAGCTGCTGGCAGAGCTGCTGAGCTCTGAGGGCCGTTTCTTCTCGGGGTTTCCTCTCGTGGGCAACCTTAAAACAATAAATCGACGGAAAATATGGTCACAGATGCTTTAAATGACTTTGCTTAGGTAAAGTCTAACAGTCAGCATCCACGGTGGAAAAACAAAAAATGGTCGCTGCAGGAACTTTTTCTGTCACCCGGGAATCATGAGAGACTCTGGTACAGGAGCCATCATTTTCAGCGGAGTCACCAGGGACGAGAAGTTGTGTGAAACTTAACTCTAGGATGGAGTTTAGACTTAATTATGATAACATTTAAAACAGACAGGATTGCCAGTTTCTGGACTAATCTAAAAAGAAAAAGAGATGAAGAGAGAATGTATTTGTGAATGAGATTAGAGCACACTCGAACAGGAGAGAGGGGGCTTGGATATACCGAGCCGGCGTGTGCTTCTGTTTCTGTTAGTGGTGTTCAATTCTAGATAAACACAAGAACAGATCCTTATTTTTAAAAGGTTTTAGACTCACAAACTTCATGGTGCTAAAGATGTGTCAGACGGGAATGCAAGGACTCAGATTTCCTGAGTTTAGGTCATCTTGTTCTATATTTCAAAATAAGAGCTTTAACCTTCAGCAACAGGTTATCATAAACTTTGCAGTTGAGTTGCATAAAAGAGTCTAAATCCCAATGAAAACATAAGTTTAAATCTCATTGACCATTCGTTTGAAGGGCCAACGAGCATCCTTGTCCCTGCGTTCGGCACGGGAGGTCGTTTAATTCCCCCGTCTAATTGGACAGAGTTGGCAGAGCTGAGGTCTGAGGATTCAGGTCAGGGTTCAGAGGTCAGTGGTTTGGTGACATTCGGGTCAGGTTGTCCTGGACTGAAGGCCGCCAGCAGGGGGTCAGTGAGAGGACAGAGACACAGGGCAGGACTGAAGCCTTTAACTCACGGACGCCTTGTTTGATTCAGTCTGCCGTGTGTGTAAATATAATAGTGTGACACAATTAGATGATGACTGGATTCTTTTCTTCGGCCTGTGTCAGTGGACAGGAAGAAGACACAATAAATATCAGCTCTTCTATCTGTTGGATAATAACCGTGTGACGTTGGACCTCATGACGATGAAATAATTGTGTTATCTATGGAAACAGCTGACCAACATTAAGAGGAAGCTGGGAGAGTTTTTAGTGTTTAAAACGCTTCATAAATGCTTCAGATGTAAAATAACTATAACTACATAACTTCTTCTTTCACCTTCAGTTCATTTCACTGTTAAACACTCGGAGGAACTCTGTGACGCTCACAAACGGAGCGGACGTAACACAGCCAAACGAGGACTGAGACTTTCTCCATGTGTGACCGCTGGCAGCGCGACACAGCGAGCACTGAGGGAACATGGCCGACAGATCTTTATCCGTAAATGGCTCTTTTTTTTTTATTTCCAGCCCCACACATATCTGGAGCTGCAGCAGTGGCTCCAGTTTCCATCTCGGGGGGAGGGCGGAGGAGGGTTCAGGCCAGAGCTCAGAAGAAGTGCCTGCGGCGGCTCAGACACTCTCTGCTCGGGCCCTCCTCCTGCTGCTGCTGCTGCTGCTGCTGCTGTAACCCACAATGAGCCTTTATTGTGAGGCTGATAAGCTAAAAGCTGAGGGATCATGGGAAACTCTCTCTGACTCTTCTCCTACCACCACTAAAAACAGACGCAGTGCATTGTGGGTACCAGAGATAGAGACAGAAGCGACCACATAAAACAGGGCGGACATTTTGGGGCGTCTGCAGCAGTGAGAGGGCATTATTTTTCAAAATAAAAGCTTTCAGCTATAATCAACAGGCACAAAGGCGACGAAGCCTTTATTTGACATTTCATTGACTGCTTCTTTTTATAACACTATTCCTCCTCAGGGCAGCAGCCCAACATGGCCGCCGTGCCTCCAGAGGTGGTCTCTGGCTATTGATCAGGAGGGCAGTCGGCTCAGAGCCTGCTCCCCTCGGGTCACGAGGTCGAGGTAGAAGAAAGAGGCAGGGGGAGGGGACAAGGGAGGAGTGGTGCGATCAGTAAATTAAACTTCTGTTCATCAGTGTTTTGGGTGGATGGGAGGAGGGTTCACGTCAGAGGACGGGGGGGGGGGGGTTGTTTTTTAAGAAACACTGTGTGAAACTTTTTATCAGACCAAAAGAATCTGTGAGGTTTGTGTCTGTGTGATTATAAGGCCAGAAATTAAAGACTTGACTGCGGCTTTAAAAAAAAGAGCCTGATGTCATTTGAAAGAAAATGTGGTTATGTTTGAAATTAAAAGGAGCTCGTTGGGGGCTGTGCACTGACTGGCTGTAAGGTCTGCCTTAGAGGTCAAACAGTATAACATATTCAGATTTATCTCATCATATATACAGTATATACATGAGAACACAGCAAGTCCCTCCTGTAACTCGTCTGTCTCTGTCAGGTGCAGGATCGATGAGCAGCTGTCTCATGAGGCTTCACCGGGCACCAGAATAAAAGTCGCTTGGTTCAAACATTTGATTATTTTGAACTCATTATTTCAAGACAAAAACTGGAAAGCCCACCAGCCGGAAGCAGCCAGACGTGAGTGATAAAGATAAAACAGAAGGTGAGAGCAGTGCACTAGTTGTTGACAGAGACTGTGCATCATCGAGTTATTAAACTAGGTTTGTTTCATCACTTAATTATGTCTTATTGATTTAATGGAATTAGAACATCTCGTATTTAACAAAAAGATGGAAAACCTTTTTCCTAAATGATAAACTTGATTATTAAATGTTTATTTGTTTCATGGTTCAAACTTTAGCTCTGAGGCGAACAACTTGACCCCACCATCCTGGCTCTGTGCGTTTAACAGAAGACGAGACGTAACAGAGGTGTGATAATCCCGCCTTGAACTGGCAGTGTAAAAAGGCCTTATATAAGCTGTGATCCAGTTACCCACTGACGGTGGAGATACACCACTGCACTGATCTACAGGTGGCAGAGCTGCAGCAACAATCTGAGACGAAGACAAGCTGGTGAACACGGACGGATGATGCAGAATATAATATTCTTGAAATAATACTGAAAATGTTTCATGAGGAAGGAAATGGATTTAACATAACTTTTGTTTGATAACCTGCAGGCGAACAGGAAATAAGACTTTGGTTGTTTTGCTCTTTCCCAAACATACATGCGGCTGTTCTCCCTGCAGATATGTCCCCTGTTCTTGTTTATGTCGTGAACTCTGTGGCACATGCACAAAATCATAGTATAGACTGAACCCAGATTACACTGTAACGTGCCAACAGTAGTTCAAAGGACCGAAAAGTAAGCTGTTGGTTTATTTAGTTATGATTACTACAATTACAGACTGAATGTGAGCATGATAATAAAGGTTAACATGGCGGATTCACAGATCTGTCTTGAAGGGTCGTATCAAATAAGTGGAGCGGAGGTTAAAGCAGACACTCGTCTCTGAGCACATCAGTGGTTGATATGACGACTGAATGACACAATAGTAGAACTAAAGTTCTTCTCAAAGCATGACGACCTGTTGAGCTCCCGAGGAAACAAGCTCCCCTCTCCACAAACCTTCACTAACAGGTAAACAGGAACAAACTCTAGGTAACATCCTGAACACGGTGAGGCTTTGCAGGTGGGAGAGGACGGAGGACTTGGGACCCTCAGTCTCGGCTTCAGTTCCCAGAGGGTTGATAATGCGGGCGTACCTGAGCCGAGGAGCAGGCCACAGCTTGTGGACAGATTGTCGTGATCAGTCAAAGCTTTGACACACAAAGAGGAAGCCAAAGTGGCAGATGTCACATTGTTTAAGTGAGTGCTGTAAATAAGGCAGACTTCACTCGTAGCCTGTTGTTGCTGATCTTAAAAAGCTTTCGCCGCCGTCACTAAACGCATAAACGGCTTACATTTGGCGGATAAATCGGCGGAACACACACACAGACGCAGATTAAAACAAGTCAACCAAGTGACCTCTGTCTTCACTTATTCCTGCACTGACCTCATACCATCCCATCCCCCAACCTCC
The DNA here is from genome assembly GCF_022749685.1 of Semicossyphus pulcher. NCBI lineage: Eukaryota > Metazoa > Chordata > Actinopteri > Labriformes > Labridae > Semicossyphus > Semicossyphus pulcher. The sequence goes on along the minus strand of NW_027211759.1, from coordinate 27,675,991 downwards.
TTCCTCCTAATCCAGGCCTACTGGGCGGCAGACAGCAGCACGGCCTGATGGTCAAACTGTGTCTGTCTGCCTTCCTGTCTGTCCATCTGCTGGGCTCCAGCAGAGCTTCAGAGGAATTAAACTTGTCTAGAAAGTTGCCAAAATCTCTCAAAATCCCCCGTCAGCTCTCCTTCTTATTTCAGTTATAATTCCTCTGTTTCACTTTCTCTAAGCGCGGTCCAATTCCATTAACACCCTGTACTCTGCTATTAGCTAATGCAGTAACAAACTGAATGTGATCCAGCTCATTACCAGGCTCCACAGTCCCACACAGGGGTTCTTCTCTTTGCCCAAACACCACCAACAGAGACGGGACTTTTCCTTTCTGGGGAGAAATTAAATTAACCAGAGCTACACATGGCTTCTTGTTTTGTCTTTATTTGCAACACTGGCACTAAAATTACAACCTTTTTGTTTGGACTGGAGACAAGGGCATGGAAAGGGGCAGGTTTGGATGTTTTTAGGGGGAGGTGAGGGGTCGGGGGGGGCTGCACTAATGTCCCGGTGGCCTTTGTGGCGACAATGAAAAGCACAGCAGGGAAAGTGAAGCGTTGCTTGTGCTCAGCAGAGTTTATTAAAACTGCAAAAAGGGTGAGTGGTCACAGATGGTGCCGTCAATAACCATTCACCCACACATGCAAACACACGCTCGTGCACGAACACACACCAACATCCAGCCACACCCCATGCCATACCACTGGGTAGAAACACACACACACAGAAGGGGGGTTAGTAAAACAGATGGTGGGTGTGTGGATGGATGTGTGATGTTGTGGTGAAGTGCTCGAGGGGGCGTTTGGATTCCGTTAGTCTTTCAACCTCTAACCTCCATCAACACCTCTGAGGAGCTGTTAAAGACGCCGAGCCATCACGGATCCACCCGTGAACACCGAGCAGCGTTAGCTACAACCTAACCGCTGCAGGACGTGCAAAAGAGTTTGTTTCAGAGCCAAATCGGTGACGCTCATTGAAAAAGCACATTAACACGATTTAGATTCATGACAGACAGTGAGAACAAAAGGTGGACGTGAAGGTATATTAGAATCGGTACACTATTAATCGTGTTATTGGAATAGTTAAATACCACAGGCAACATTTGGCATTAGTTTCCAAGTTCACCTTCATGCATCCTACTGTCCCATCAGATATCATCTTCACGCGCAGAGACAGACACGTCATCGCGTGGCTGCTGCTCGGTGATAATGGGACAAAATCTGAGCGTCAGTAAAGGTCGGGTTATGGCGACAGCTGGCTTCAGATCCGCTCACGCTCCTAAACTCACAACTGACAATATTTACAAATCTAGAGGTCAAAGGTGGCGTGAGGACACCGGAGTCTGACAGCTGCTCTCGCTGTTTTCTCAAAGATATTTGAGGACATCACTTGTGACTCCGGGGACGTGCACGGTGATCGGATTATTCCTCTGATGTTCCTACTTGATTAAGCAGTAAATGCAAATAAAAATCAGTGGAATAACCAGGACAAAAAGATGCAAAAAAAAAAAAGGTAGCCGTGCAAATGTGACATGATGTGACGTGGCTGCTGGCTGTTATGGTTTGTTGTATGATAAAATAGTGACTGTAATGTTGCTGTAAATAAAGGAAACGGAGACTCGGGGAAACATTTGGGTTCTGCTTTCTGAGAAAACACTCTGCCAGAGTCTGTCTGTGTTCATCACCCCGAAGATACTGTTTGCTTAAGTCCTCCAAAGCATTCTCACTCTTTTATAATCTGATATGTTTTTTTTTTCTCAGCACGATGAGCCCGAGGAACCTTTCAAAATAAAGCAGCTTTATACTCCCCACATCATCACAAGCTGAAGTCTGCTGACACACTGGATTTATTCCACTGAAACACCATGAAAGACACATTTAAAGCTCAATTACAGTTCTGACTCTGCAGGATCCAGATGTGTCACAGCAATGGACAGTGATAAACACATACCTGCACATCCTCAGCCACGCAATCAGTCAATATTTACTCCCACAATTAGTGCTGTAAATAAAGACTTATCCTTTTAATTTGGAAGATAAGCAGGAGTTTACCACCTCAGAGCCGTTTCCTGCCTTTAATCCCCCTGCATACAAACATGAGCAGACCTCAGTATGCAGAGGGGCAGGGCTCTGATTTCACACGGTGCAGGCAGGTCAGAGGAGGCAGGCTTTACGGTGACCTGGGGAGGGGGTCTCGAAAGAGGCTCAAGGGGTCCTGCTGAGAGAGTCACGACCCCCAGGCTGCAAACAGCAAGCCACAGTCTGACATCAAACCCACACCTTACCCAAGAGAAACACTGCAGCGTTTCTATGCCCCGATCCAGCAGCGCAGCCCACAGATGATGCACATGTACCCGCATCCTTTCTCAGCTGCTACCAATGACTGTAACAGGCAGCAACCGATGTGCGCTATAAAGCACTAACAGGCTCCCCTGTCTTTAACCACTCTCCTTAATGTCTTTGTTTGTCTAGATGCCGATTGAAGAAATTAGCAAGAATTAAATCCCCGTGCTGCAGAGCTTTTACAATAAAGGGTAATTTCCTTGAATTGCCAAAATGTTCACATTCACTTTAATTTTATCTGCAGGAGGGTGAAACAGGAAGTTAGAGGGTTCTTAAGAAGCGAATGTCAGCTGAATGACAAGTCGGGCTGGAGAACAGGACTTTGTAGGGACAGTCAGCAGAGACATCTGCATTAAAAACCACTGCTGGAAGACTTGAAGAGCAATGGCAGAAGAACACTGTGTAGGCATGACTTTGAAACTCAAAGGGGTTTAAAATGATGCTTCTCAAAAATATGTTGGTGTAAAACTGCTGGATAATGGCAGACAGCCACAGTGCACATGTCAACATCAGGACAGAGGATTCAGGCTGCAGATCAATGTGGTTACGTAACATGATGCAAAACTATCCTCCAGATATTTGTTGAAATATTGTGAACAATAATAAAAATGTCTAATCTGCGAGACGCAGCGGATGCAGGCCAGAAAGATCAAACATGGGCTCCGGCTGTTTTCTGAGCCGCTCGTTGTTCCACTTCTTGAGTAATCAATGTCTGTTGAGCAGAATGTGCCTCCGGCCGTCACAGCTACTCTGCAGATGTGATCCCACTCATTATCACTGCTAACTCTTTCACTCATAAAGCGCTTTACGGATGCAAAATCAGGAGCTGCTCACACACAGAATATTTAATGTTGACTAAATGGATTTTATTCTTCTGCTAGCGACTCACGGTGGATATTATTCCAAAACAAACTGGGTCTCAGCCTTCTGCAGGAGTCGTCTGATCCAGTTAAGACTCTCATTCACATTAAGCACAATCATAAAAGCTCCGTTTGTAACATCATGTATCTTTAAAGTTGATTACAGGGAGCGCAGTTTGCATAATGACAGGAAGAGTGTGATATATTGTTAGTTCCAAATGCTAAGACAGACGATCCCAGTGCATCTGCTCCGTTTAAAAAAACACTTGAATAATAAAAATAGAGAAAGTCTCACACTGAACACCCGCAGGCTATTTGCAATGCAAAAAGAACAAGAACAGCATTTTATGCAAACAGCTCGGCACTACCTGTGATGTTCCTGTGAGGATTAAAAAAACATCCCCACAGGAATATTTACACGCCTGAGTGCATCGCCCTCAGAGCTCCATTCTGCATCTCCAACGAAATAATACAGCCTTTACATCGATTCACTGAGGCTGGGTGGTCCTTTATATGCAGCAACAGCATCCTCAGCAGCATCAGGTTGTTGTTATTGCCCCGCTGGGCTCTGCATGACAAATGGGAGCCTTCGTCATGTCTTGTTCAACATCCCCTATGACTGTGCATCATCTTCTATTAAAGGCTGGAAGCCCTTAGTCATCCTCGCAGAGAGAAGAAAGGCTGCTGAACATTCCTCGCAAATGAGAGCTTGTGCTCACACACATGCCATCTTGTAATTCCTCAAGCAGCAGTGGTCCCTTCTCTAATCTAAACCCCCCCTGGACCCCGCTAACCTCCCCCTCCTTTCTCTGGATTTAAGGTTGGATACCGGGGACGTGAATAGGTGGTATTTCAGCGTGCTAAGGGCGCTAAGGAACAGAGCTGGTTGGCTGGGGGCCAAATCCCCATAGTTACCCTGGAGCAGCTTCTTTCCTGTGCTGGACTGTCTGTGAATAAGCTACCTCTGGTCTGCATGCAGGAGGGGTTTGAAGGAGACGAGATAAGTTTGGGCAGCATCATTACAGTGTCTAGCTTGATGCTTTGGAGTGAGTGTGTGGGCTTGTGACATCAATCAGGAAATAAAAAAGGGGGGCAAAATAGTAAAAAGGGGCCCAAGCATGTGCAACCAGCTGTTCTGAAGCAACACGGTGCATCCACACACAGGTGTGCTGCCTTAACTTGTGCTCATCTTGCTGTAATAGTGTGGGAACAATGCGGTAACTACAAAAGATCAATCAGTAGAGTTGGAAGTAACAGGTTTTTGGAACCGTGATTATTATAAAATGCACCAGATTGAAAAGTTACATTTGATGCAGCAGGTAAACTCTATGTCCTTATTGGATACACAGATTACCTGACAGGCTGTTTATGGGGAGGATAATGATCTTTGTCGTGTTGGTGAATGTGCCGAGCACTTTTATTGTCTTTCACATGCAAAACTACAAAACAAAAGACTTAAATCCCTCCTCTGCCAGACATCAGCTCAATTACCAATCTTTTTATGTTGTTAATGAAGTTCACTATTTCTCATGCTCGAAAAAAATACCATTAAATTGTAGTAGGCCTGAGAGAAGTGATAGAGAAATCTAAGTTCAATAAAGACTGGGTGTTCTCCCTGAACACGTGCTTGTTTGCCTTGCAGTTAACTACATAATGGAGGTCATATAATTAAACTTTTATCATTCAACACAGTACATGCCACAGTTGTGATGACTCATACACAGGTAGTGATGAACTAACGTTAGACTCCTCCGGCGGCTCCAGTCACCCTCTCTTACCTTTGACTTGACTCTCGTACTCCGCGATGATTTCTTTATCCTTTTTGAACCTCGGTGAGGACATTTTCCTCCTTCTCGTGTCCGCTGCTTGTTGTGAACTTCTTGGTAAAACTGTAAGTCAACACGAGAAATCCTACAGCAGCCGACACATCCCGCACAGGACGAGAAAATCACCGCGAGATGAAGAAGAAGAAGCGCGAGACTAAAATGATACTTTGCGTGTAACTCTGCAACAAGCTCGACTTCAAGCAAACAGAAAACGTTCACTTCTTCATTGTTGCTCTTCCCTTTGGATCCACAGCAGAGCCAATGCGCAATCCTGCTCGAACCAACGGATCCACTCAGTATGAGAGCAGGCGGCGCGAGGCAACAGCAGGAAAAACACAATCACGCAAGTTTCAGGGTCTCTGCGTGTTTTCACAGCTCCCTGTAAAGTTGCTGACAACCCGTCCGAGGGGCTTCAGAGTCGGCCTGAATTGCGAGTGTGTGTGCTTTTCAGTAGTGGTTTCCAGTTTGGGACCCGCACACACACACGTACTTTCCCCCTTTGCTCGTTCTCCCTCGACGGTTTCTCCCTCCAACTCCCAGCAGGCTCAGAGGCAGACAGGGCAGGCCGACTGCAGCACACGGCAGCTGGAGCCAGGAGGGGGGAGGAGGGGGGAGGAAGGGAGATGGGAGGAAAGGGAGGGATCTCCTGCACACTCATACAGCTAGTGGACACCAGCGGACTGACACCCTGCTCCCAAATCTGAAGGCTTCTTTTATAAATCCCTATCAGTCAGCTGCTAGAATATAACCCCAATAAACAAGTGACCGAGAGGATCTGCAAATCAAAGGTTTCCTTAGTGTTACTAGAAATAAAAGCATCCCAAGTGGTTTTTATTTTGTAAAGATATCCCAGACTAAAATGTGGCATTCTCTAAAAATTCACATTATAACATTTACATATGAAGGATTGGATTTTTTGCAGGTATTCGGTCAAATTTTTTTTATAAAAACAGACATTCAGCATTTTACTAAGTGTAAATAAAAGCAGACACAGGGGTCCAGTTAAATACATTCAGGGGTCCCAGATCTCCTCACTACACCCATACACTCATAAAGCCTACAGATAACATGCGCAGGCTTTTGTTTTTGAAGGTAAAACCCTGATTATATTTATATTTTATTCCAAACTGAAGTTTAGAGTCCCCAAAATCTTACACTGTAGATGCCAGCAAGCTTTTCCAACAATATATACCTTTATGTCCGTTTCTTTGGTCAAGTCGAAAGTTTTTATGCTTAATTAAAAGCTTGTGCTTCACATTTAAACTCAGAACATGAACTATACTGATGAACAGGTCCAGAGCGCCATCTGCAGGGGAAACAAAAAAAGCACAGGACAAGAATATCCACTAACTTCTCCTCTTCAAGTTTATTTTATTGCACTTTCTTAAAAAATCCATGCGGCACAGAAAATAAATAAATAGAACAAATGAGAAGAAATAATGGTTTCTTACGTTCCGATCAGATATCATGCCACAGCAACAACATTCATGTCCAAGCTGCTCACAAAACAAAATAGCTCTTTGCACCATTTTAAAATAACATGGTCTCATTCTACACCTAAAGTTGAGTGTTTCCTTAAAATCACAATAGAAGTGCATACAAACAGAGATATAAAACACAGCTGAGTTAATAACACTTTAAAATGCAAAGGCAGTTTCTCATTAGTTATTTCTAAAACACCTGGACGTTCCACCTTTGTAAACATTAAGATGATAAATATACATTAATGCCATGAGGCCCTTTACTGAGCAGTAACGGCAGCTTTATAACTTTACATACATAAATGCTTTTATAATAACCTCCACAGGAATATCACACTGAACAGAATCAGGTTCACGTCACCAGTAGTATGTCACATTTCTCCACAAACCACAGAATAACTTAAACAAATGGAACATCTACCCCTGTTTATCATAAAGGTCTGTTAATGAAGCACCAGTCAGACGCTTTTGAAAAAGGTCTCCTCGATGACCTCGGTGAACCTCTCCTTCATCTGCTGACGGAAGCCGGCGTACCACTCCAGCAGCCGCCTCCTCCTGTCTACCCTCTGCTCCTGGCTCATCCCGCGCTCCCTCTCCAAGATGGCCGGCAGTTCTTTCCAGTCACTGATGAAGATGAAGGGCGCTCCTGCAGCTTTGAGGAGACGCAGAGGGGAGCTGGGCCCGGCCGCACAGGTCCCCGGTGTCAGGACGTCTTCCACCACGGGCACCGAGCCGTACGAGCATGCCTCGTAGATGCGGTAGCACTCTGTGTTGATCCCGACCGGGCAGAGCGTGAGCTCGCTCTGGGCCAAAGCTGTTTGGTAACTCCTCAGACTGTCTGCTGTCTCCTGAGGGAGCCACCTGAGGCAAGCAGGGAGGAAAGAGTACTAAAGCATTAAAAGCTTAAGTTACTGTGATAAATGTTCAAGATATATTCTAGTGCCGCTTCACTGGGAAAACTCCTGTTGTAGAAATCTCAATTCAACTGTGTTTATAAAAAAACAACTGAAATACTGTATTTAACTTCTCCAGACCAACAATACCAGATTTTCCATCAATATTATTAGTCAAGTCGACTGTGATTGCAGGAGTGCAGCTATATAACCTTCATGATCTACTCTAGATATCTAAACATGAGCCTTTTTCAAGCTGAGTATCAAAACACAATGAAATTAAACTTCTTACTGCCTACAGTTAATTAAAAAAATGGGCACTTTGTTATAATAAAGAACAATTTACGTATGTCAGTTAATTTCCTGACTGTACTTTAAGGGAAGGTAAATGGACTGAAAATATAAAGCGCTTTTGTAGTCTTGCGACCACTTAAAGCTGCTTTTCCACCACATGTCACATTCACACACTGACACACTGATGGCAGAGGCTGCTACGTAAAGTGCCCAACTGTCAATCAGTCATCACATTCACACACCGTTGGCTATGCCAGGGATTCTCAAACTTTTTGGAACCAGGGACCCCTGACAGGGGAGAACATTTTCCAAGGGCCCCTCATAATCGTAACACCGATTAAGCGTATTCTTACTAACATTTGCACTCTTAGATTCCATTGGAACTATTTGTATTGTAAAAACTTATCACCCTAAATACTTCAGACCTGTTTCACAGAGATAAACAGGAAAACATTTCTGAATCATGTAAATACCACTTACATTCTTTAAAACAGAGACTCACTTTATTCAAACTGCTTGTGGACTTAAAAGCTTTCAGAAAGTTAACAGCAGCAGACAGCCGCAGGAACGGCTCGCTGCGACCTGAGTGATTTCAGCGACTGAGATTGACATGATGTGTCACAATCATGTCAGTTTCTATTGGTCCAAAGCTAACGTGGGCGGGAGGAATGGACACAATATGCTTGTTTCATTGGCACAAATGGTCGTCATCTGTAGACATGTAGTTTTTGATGATACAGCACAATTTTATAATTTATTATACATTTATTATAATTATTTTGTGGACCCCACTTTGAGAAACACAGGGCAGCAATTTGAGGTTCTGTGTCTTTCCCATGGACACTTCGACATGTTGACTGAGGGAGCTGGGGATCGAACCACCAACCTTCCAACTGAAAGATGATTGACTCTATCACTGAGCCACAGGCTTACAGAATCTTTCCACATTAGTCTTAGGTCAATAATTTAACGTCCAAAAAACTTAGGAAGATATGAACCAAGGGAATGATCACAGTGCCTAAAACCCACGAAAATGAGGTCTATTAAGACCTTTTAAAAACATTCAGGTTTTTTTACAGGGTTCTCAGGGGCCTTATATTAAACAGTTTATGGAGTCAAGAAAACTGCGACCTAAGAGGAATGTTATGGCTTTAGTTTGTCACTTTCTTTATGTTAAAATGTAGAACTTAAATTCATTACATGCCACGTTTTTCAAGGGCACCAAAAATGCACAACAACCATCAAAACACAATGATGACTGTCCGTGTTGATACGACCAGTGTTTTTAAATCTGTTGTAATTATTATCGTGGGTTTCTTTACCTAAAAAATAAGGGCTACACTCTTTGGCCTCTGTGATATCAAACTTTAACCAAGATGAAGTCATTTCAGTCCCTGAAATTATATCTGATTTCCAAATAAGTGGGAAATCCTCTAATGACTTGTACTCTGACTCTCATGACTTGTAATTAAGAGTGCAAAAGCATATATAAGTGTAACAGTCATGAAACTAAATGAAACATTTTAACTTTTCTAAAGCACTCCTACACAACAGCTCAACAATTAAACCCTGACTTACTTCTCCCTGGCAGTGGCGATGCATTCTTTTTCCAGGCCAGATTGTTTCAGCACCTGCATCAGAGTTTCCCTGGACGAGTTTTTGTAAACTGTTCCTAGAAAGTTGCAGAGGTATGGCCTGTTGGAGGTGATCAGCTGGGCATTCGGCCTGATCATAGGAAACTGCCTGTATCTGCACAGAGACAAGAAAAACAATCTTATTTATTTAAAAAGACAACAATAAGGAATAAAGACGTACACACACTTATTAATACTAAGAAAATACATACGTAGCGACTCCAAGAGGCCACTGGAAGACGTCCTTGTCGTTGATCCAGGGGCTGTCGTACACCACAAACAGCAGCTCCACAAAGCCACCGTTCCTCTTTAGGTACGGGGCGATCCAGCCATTGCTGCAGTGCTCGTTGCCCAGCAGGACCACAGCCACGTGTGACACCGTGTGGGACTGCACCAGAGCTTGGACATGCTCCAGCCAGCGTGTGGAGTAAGAGACCTTCTGCTGCTCGCGGCCATTCAGAACCAGAACCAGGCTGTTCATTTCCAGAGGCACATGCCCCTGGACCACAGCAGGGCCTGTGTAGAAACTAAAGATGGAGAGGTAACAGGGGAGTCACAAGTCAGTCTGATGGTTCTGTATTATTGAGTACTTGTTTTATGACGTGGTTTATTTCACAGACACACCATGAACTTGGGAAGTTTTTAGGTCCAACTTGTTACCTGAAGTCAATCTTCCCCGCCTGCAGCTCTCCCTCCCTCCATTGTGCCACCTTGTCAGTGGGGTTGAGGGGTCCTTCTAAAATATGTTCCCACAGGTAAAGCCCTGAGGAGAGAACAAGGTTCAGTGCAATTATAAAAATGTCAACATGTGCAGAGCCATCACGTTGTACCGTTGCCAGGTTTCAGCAGCAGAGCATAAATCAGTTTCATGTATCAACATCAATGGCTGTGGACAATCGTCCTGTTATCAGGTGCATTTATATGCAGTATATTTTGTTACTTAATGAAACATCTGGAATAATTAAGAAAGCAGCAAAGGGAATAACTGTTTTTGATATGTTTATGTTTGAAGCCTTGTTAATTACTCCAAATGATGAATATAATTATGACATTTCTCACAGGGACCATTAAAGTTGTATTTAATAACGCAAGAAAAAGAATACTTTGAGATTTGCTTCAATAAAGAAGAAATCAGTAAGAGACACCATTTAAAACCCTTTAAAACATGTTTGAGACATATATTCAATTAGTGTTTTTTCTCATTAAATTTGCTGTTGAGTGTATTTTACAGTCTAAGCTAGTCCAGTATGATAAATCCACTACCAGATTACTTTTGGACTCTACTTTAATAAACAAATATTTTTTTATTCTGAACATTAGAACACTCAAGATTTTATGATTTAAAAGATTTCTTATATTTAATAAGTCATAATATAAATGAAAATATGATTTGAATATATTTCAATAACATGTTTTTTTGTTGTTTAATTTTTTTACAGCTACTAGAATGCACAAGAGCTTTTTTTTCCTCCATCAAGCTGTTTCTGTAATTTTTAAAAGGAAATTCAAGACCTATCTTTTAAATCTGGCTTGTAATTTCATAAAATTTGTATTGGTAAAAAAAGATTAGAGCATCATTGTTTTTGTTTTGTTTTTCACAAAGCTTTATCTTTGGTATTAACATTGTCTTATTTTACTTTTAACAGTTTTTAATTGGTTGATTTCTAACATTTTATTGTTTATTACTGTAGTGGTTTATTGTAACATTTTTAATTGTATTATTTTCTACTTTTTTGTTTCAGTCTTTTTAAATTATGTCTATTGTTGTCAATGTTTGTTCTATTCTACTGTAAGAAAGCTGCTATATAAAGGTTGACTCTATTAATAGCTGACAATAACATATAAAACATAAAAAGGTAGTCTATATTGTTTGACGTTGAAACAATTAGAAGCTAAAAAATATTCCGTTACAAGACAAAATATTCTCCTTTAAAATGTAAAACAATTACTAAAAATGTTCTGTATTAGAAAATACACACATGCAGTTAAAGACCGTATCTCATCACACACTATGACATCTCGTTTTTCCAGGACTTACCGATGGCAGCTTTGCCCCAGATCTGTACCCTGTATCTCTTTGGTTTGTTCTTGTCTATTCGGCTCAGGTGCTGTTTGAAGGCCTCCCTCTTCTTGTTCAGAGCAGAGTTGTACTCCACCTGCTCGTCCTCCCACGGATTCCAATCATCTGCTAAAAATGGGGCAGCAGCACCGCCATCTCTGACACCACCTGCAACACAATACACCATCTTCATTCAGCTAAATAACGTCTTTTTATTGCCTTTACCTACATGAAAAAGAAACGGGCTTCTAACGGTCTATTTTAGATTCTTTGTCGGTTCATTAGCTAGGCTATTTAACGGTTGTGTCACGGTAAATGAGATTACCGGAGGGTACTCCTGTCTCCTTCTTCACCACCCGGTGCACGCGGGAGATTACTTTGGTGCTGAAGAACACATTGTACGCAGCGTACAGTGAAAATGCCACATACGCAAAAATAATAAGAAGAAATAGTTTTCTTTTCGGAATTTTCATTTTTCTATCCTTTTTTTTTATCAGGTTACCATTGTGTTACTCGTCTCCATATTTAGTGGGAGGACCCTTGTTTACATCACGAGGACCCCCGGATAAAGCTGTCTAAGAGTATTGCCTGAATAAAATGTATCGTAGATTAAATGTATGCACTGTTTCTGCCATTTCGGATCAAACTATGCCCATTTGTCAACACTAAATATGTAAAGTATGTTGTTCGTATTAACTGTAAAACTACATCAAAATGCTCTATATTCGTAAAACTGAAAGGACACTTCGATCAGACCTCTTTTATATTGAAATAGTAATGCAGAACAATATATGACAAGTAGTACATCATCAACATTTACTTTTTAAAGAACGGGGTACAGTGTGTTCACAAAAATAAACTTCAGCACAAACAAAACAAAACAAAATACAACAAATATATTTAGCAAAGGGGTCTCTTCGAAATTAGAATCAAGGTTAAGACCAAATAGGTTTACACATACAAGGAATTTGACTTGCTGTTTTGGTGCAGAACAATTAACATAGAGGTAGAATAAAAAATAAGTTAAAAAAAATATTAAACAGTGGTACTTCTACTGGCAAGGACCTTAAATAGAATAAAATATAAAAAAGCAATATAAAACAAAATATGTACAACAGGTGTAATTAAAGAGCTGTAGAGGCATGCAGGTATGTGCAAGTTGATGTGATTTGAGAGTGCAAATATTAAACAGTATCAAATTAAAAACAGTGCAATGTAAACAGACAGTAATAATAATAATAATGTTGATAATAATAATTATAATAATAATGATGATAGTTCAGCAATTATGTTTTCTTTTTTCAATACTGTTTGCAGAATAGTGCAATTTCTCACATACAAAACACCAATAGGAGTCTATATATTCTTACATTTATGGAATAAAACAATATACCTAAAATAATTTAAGTATTCAACAAAAATTCTGTTTCCTTATAATCCATTATGATACTAGATTTTACACGATAGCAGGTAAAATGACAAAGGAAAGGTTTTTTAGATTCTTACCAATCATACATATCACACAAGAAAAGAAGAAAAATAAGTAATCTGTAGTCTATATTTCTTCATTACAGAAAGTCTGTGAAGGTTCTCAGTCATCCAGGTAATGGCAGTTCTAAGATTATATTCCAAGCTCTGACCACAAGTCAGTTTAGAACTGAAGAAGCCTTTCGGAAGTGAGGTGAAACGTCTTCAAGAACTCAACCAAGTCCAGTTGCCTTTTGGATTAATCTTAGAATTAATTACAGAAAATACAGCTATTATAAACAAAGGTGCTGAAATAAATATTGTTATGGATATGGTTGCTATATATACAAGTGGTGGATAGTTGAAGTATTTACAGAGAACATGGACTGGCATTGGATGCAGTGATGATGAATACGAGGGTGAATGTTACAAATGACAATAAATAATAAATAACATATTTTCACATGCACAGTGAAATTTGTGTCCTTCACATGTACACCTGATATGGTTAGATATGTGATTGTCCCTGACACTCTGACTGAGTTAAGAGTTCATCAGATTGACAGCCTATCATTAGATATTTTGAAGTGATATATTTTCTTTGGGTCAGTAAAGAAGGTTAAAGAAGTTTTTTTATTAAACTGACAAAAAGGTGTGAGGAGCTGAATTTCTGCTCCTGTAAATGGTTAAACACATTTTATAGTATAAGTTAGCACCGTTTTATTCCATAAAAAAGATGATACTGTATGCTTTTAAAATTTAATGTCCTAAATCATTAATCTAAAAGCAAAATGCTAAAGCTCATCTAATAAATTACAGGCTGAGCATTTTATTTTTTTATTTTTTTATACGGGAAAGTTTTTTTTCCCAGACCTCACGTAAGGCGGAACCTTGTTTCGGCGGAGCGAGTTTCTGGTAACACACATCAGACAGTAACACATAAGAATTGTAAACGACGCAAGGTCGTCCGCTGCTGGTGGAGGACTCTTATTTTGGGCAAAAATGATGTCCATAGCCGCTCGTTCCGGGGCTCTGACCCCGTACCTGCAGGCAACCAAACACACAGCTAAAAGCCTGGTGTCCGCCGGAGCGAAGGAGCTGATTCCTGCTGCTGGTAAGGACGAACGAGTGACGTATGGCTGATAACTTTGATCGCTGGTTATGGATCTGAAATTACCTTTAAAACAGAACATATTACTGATAAGTTAACATTTCCACCTTACAAAACACGTAAATGTGTGGTTACTTTACGCTACTATCTGGAAAGTCAACTACTGACGCTACTGCTAACAACATTGCTGTGGCTAGCAGAGACTAGTTGAGGTTTGGTAACTGAAATCTGACCGGACAGAGAGGGTCAACATAGATAAAAAGTCTGGACAAGAAAAGACTAGAAAGATGACAGAGATCAGCAGACAGACAAGAGCACTACTGTCCTCCAGTATCTGCTTTGAATACAAACTTAAGGTGTGGTCTTGTGCATTCACGTGTGGTAAACTGACTTACTGACTTTGTTCCTTCCTGTCTTCATCCTTACTTGTGTTGTATAAAATCTCAGATGTACATCGCTTTGGACCAAAGCGTGTGCTTAATGAAACTGTAACATTGTAACGTGTGCTGCAGACAGTACTGAGAGGATTGTAAACAATGTAGTCGGAACACGCTCTGTTTGACAAACTGCATTATGACACCATAATCACCCCACTCTTTGTTTTCTGCATTATATGTTCTGTAAATAAGATTTCAGATTATTGCAAATCTGAAAACACATATGTCGATACCGATTTATTTGTGATAAGCACATAACATCATGATAATAATGGATTAATCACTTTAGCTTCAATATTTATTATTCGTCAAGGCGATCAACAAATTGGTAATTAAGTGATTATGTAGGAAAGTTTCTGAAGTAAAATACCAAATATTCACTGGCCTCAACTTACCGAATGTAAATAGGTTATAAGTTGTTTTTATTGGTTTTTAAGGCTGTTGATTAGAGACTTTGGAGATCTATTGATTGAGAAAACAAGAACAAGATTAATTGATAATTTTAATAAGTTAGTAGCAGCCATACTGACAGTTTCCTGAACTCTAGATGTAAACATAACTTTATGTTTTGTGATGTTTGTAAAAATGTTTCTCTGGTTTTAGTTATCTGTAATGAGGAATGTCTGTAGATTCAGTGTAGAAATCAGGCTTGATTTAATCCAAAATATGAAGTTATCCAATTTTCAAGGTCACATGAAGGCATCAGTAAACATTTAGTTAGTATTTTTTTTATCATTATTACATTTTCTATATGATCAAGGACAGTCTGATATGTCGTAAATCCACAAATGGTTTCCCACATTATGAATGAGAAATGTGGTAATTTAATGTAATAAACACTAAATATTAGTTATGCCACTATTTTTTATTTGTTTAATGTATTTGCACATCCTCTTTATTTGTCTCTAAAAACTGCATCCTATGTCTCGTTTCCAGCTCCTGGAGCAATCCGCCTTGCCCACACAGACATCAAGATCCCTGACTTCAATGACTACCGCCGCCCAGAGGTCACCGACCCAAACAAGTCATCCCAGGAGAGCAGTGAGGCAAGAAGAGCTTTTTCTTACCTCGTCACTGGAGCGACCACTGTAGTTGGTGTCTATGCAGCCAAGACGGTCGTCACTCAGTTTGTCTCCTCCATGAGTGCATCAGCAGATGTCCTGGCCTTGTCCAAAATTGAGATCAAGCTCGGCGACATCCCTGAAGGCAAAAACATGACCTTCAAGTGGAGAGGGAAGCCCCTGTTTGTCCGTCACCGCACAGAGAAAGAAATCGCCACAGAGGAGGCTGTGAATCTCGGCGAGCTGCGTGACCCCCAACACGACAAGGATAGAGTGGTTAACCCCAAATGGATGATCGTCCTGGGCGTGTGCACCCATCTGGGCTGTGTGCCCATCGCCAACGCTGGAGAGTTCGGAGGCTACTACTGTCCGTGCCACGGCTCCCACTACGATGCTTCTGGAAGAATAAGAAAGGGACCGGCTCCGCTCAACCTGGAGGTTCCCTACTATGAGTTCCCTGATGAGGACACAGTCATCGTGGGATAAGTACTGCTGCTCCGTCTCAGCTCCTCTCTGTATAATGTATTTCTAGATGGTTCTCTGTTGGAGTTGGTGGTGGTATGAAATGTGTATTTACTAATAAAAAGATATATTTCCAACTCTATTACTGAGTTATGACATCTTTTCACTGTTAAGTTTTCCAGTGTTCTGCATCATTTAGTTTGATGTCACTGATTTTCTGCAATTTTTCATCGAGATTAAAGAAACATTTTATCTCAGTGGATTTCTCTCATTCAACTTTCACTTTTAATATTTTGCATTTTTCATATTTTTTGCGCTATATGTAACCTTGTCATTCCCACTCCTATGTAGCAATGTAGTGCTAGAGAAACAAAATTAAATCTCACTGTGTACTTGTATATGATTTTAAATGACAACGAAAACTTGACTTGACTGAACAACATGAGACAGAAAGTTTGCTGCACAGAAAAAGGAGCCAAGATAGAACTAATTTCAGCGGCACAAAATGCTTTGAAGATTAGAGAGAACTGTATAAAAAGGTGAAACAAAAATGCAAAAAAGAATCCACAACCCCAACAGGTAAACTAAACTAATTACTAGAAATGATAAACTCAAGCTGCGATGGATAAAGTTTTACAAGTCTAAATTCTACCTGAGTAGTGCCTTTAACAACCTTCTATAGGCAAAATGTTTGACGTGTTGGGGGCTGCATTCAGTCCCTAGAGTGCTAAAAAGAAATGCAGTGGGAGTTAGAGCCACAAAAACTGCAACAGTTTCAGAAAAATCTTGACCACACCCATCAGTTGTGACCCTAAAGACTGTTGACATTTCTGCTCTTATGAACCTTTTTTCCTTTCAGTGAGTTTTTTTCAGAGAAGATAAGAATTTAATTGCAGTGATGCTTCTATGAAAGATGAATCGCAGATGGCGCTATTCCTGAGGGGAAAAGTTTGTTATTAAAAACTAAATGAAACTGTGAAATTCAAAGACGTTCTTTATTGATGAAATCATTTACAGCAATAAATAGCTGTGATTGACTAAGTGATGTGGGTATACTGTACAAAGATGCTGGTAAAATCCTTCTCTTTACCTTTATAAATTCAAATAAATTAAAATTTTCACACTGTGCAGTTGGCTCTCATTCACTGCATAATCCCTTTTTACAACGGCACTTCATTGTCAGAGAAACTTTAAATAAAGACATGATTATCAGTGCCATTAAAGGCTCGATGAAAAATTAGTAATTGCACTTCCCATAATAAATTAATCCAGCTTCACAGCTGTTCTCATTCACAATAATAAAGTCACATTAACCAGTGTTATCAAGTGTGTTTGTGCAATTTTACAACATGGTTTGCATTTGATAAAGAGTCTCTCCAGCTTCATAAAAACCTGCACCACGTCCTCCTTTTTAATCCACATAGTGCACGTTTGCCTGCAGCTCCTTGGTGACGTACCCAAGCAGGGCGCCTGTGAGCTGCTGCTTCAGCGTGGTGTTTCCCATCACTAGAGCTGTCAGCTGAGCCAAATCTGTCCACTGGATGTCTCCCAGGATGACCATGAGATCATTGTAGAGCTTCTGCTGCTGCTGAGGACTGAGCTCCATGATGATCTGAGGCAGCGGTTTGAATTGTCCACTCGTCAGCCAGCAGCCCAGCAGGCCTCCGACAGCACCGCCTGCAGGGGAACAGGGTTCAACACGTGTGAAATTTACATCAGTATTGATTGGAAATTCTAAAAGATAAAGGTTTGCAATAAAGTATTTTCTTAGGTTAATACTGTAGATAATGCATTGGGGAAGTTGCTGCATACACATTGTCTGTGTTGGAAGAAGTTCTCAGATCTTTAATGGAAGTAAAAGAAGCAGTGTGTGTGTCATTACTGATGAGTTGATGTGTTCATTAATTTAATGTTGTAGCTCGTAAAGGTGGAGCTAACTTTACTTACTTTAGGCTATAATTTACAAATGCGCCCCTGGGAATCAATGAAGTTCTGTCTAATTTTTAACTGTAGTAACACATACTTTATTTATTGATTATATATATAATTTTTTGTCTCAATGTGCAAGTTTGAATAACTAAAGTGATAACAGAGGAGTAGAAGAGTTAACGCACAATGATTGTCTCTAAATTACAGTAAAGTAGAAACACAACGTTATACAAGATTGCATTTCTCAGGTAAAGTAAAACAAGTTCCTGAAAAATTATGAACAGTACTACATTAGTATTATTGTTTTCCCACTCACCGACTGCAATACCGAGAGGACCCCCGACCAGCCCTCCAGCGAAGGCCAGCCCCCCCGCTGCTGCTGCCCCCTTCCCCGAGCCCTTCACTGTGGTCTGGATCTGCTGATCGGCCGATAACTCACAACAGAGCTTCATCACATCATCCAGACGATGACACATTCTGTGGATCACATCAATGTAGAAATGGAGACATGGTAGAAATCTGAACTGTTAAATATTTAACAATCTAAAAATAATAATATTAAAAAAACCCAGGAATTTTACTGTAACTTAAAATACAAATATGTGTTGATATGTCACCAATTAAAACAATCACACCTGACAATGACATACAATTGAAAATATTTCTATTTAAAATACAGAGGAGAGCCTATATATTTGGAATATTTTGAGTAATTTTCCAATGCAGTTATCTACAGAAACTTGTGTTATGGCCTTAAAGCTCTGATTGCATCAGAGAGCACCATAAGACACAGGTTAACGTTACACAGTGGGTCCTCTCTAAAGAATATTACCCACCCGATTTAAGGAAAAGCCGCTGTCACAACATATAATCACAGGAAACATTATTAACATACCTTACTGCGATATAAAATCCTCATCAATATTTGCAAGGATTGTATTTAAGATGTTCTTATAATGTCAAATCTACTCTTTTTCTACCGGTTACTCCTGACTTCTGAGCTTGCTAGTCATGACTATGGCCGCAATGCCTTATGGGAGCAAGAACAATGCTACGTTCAGGGACATTCGACCAATTTCCCCGCTTTTCAGTCGCAAAATTACTAAGAGTTGCACACAACCATAATACGTTTAAGCATATCTACTGTTTTGAGAGCGACTACAGAATAAAGGGAAAATATTCTTATAATGTACCAGCGGAAAATATTTATTAATAAAGGGGTATATTTCATATTAAAGAAGTTTTCTTCTGGATTTGCACATTTGTAATATAGTAATTGATTGATAATTCAGAATTCTTTTGTAAGAATGATTTGATAATGAACATTTTATTGTCAAATATTTCGAATGTGTAAAATGAAAACCTCTTTCATTCTTCCTAATCTGTTTTTTAAATATATTAAAAGTGTGTGTGTTTTGTCTTTCAAAATAATGGACAAATGTCTGGGACCTCTGGTTTGAATACAAAACATTAGAGGTAAACTTTGGAATATTTGATGTATAAAAGTGAAACTTTTCTTTCATTCTGCATAATTTGTTATTCCTTTGCTATTATAACTGATACTTGTACTATTTCCGACAGTAAGTAAATGCAACAAAAACAGCCAATGAACGTGTGACAAGAAGGGGGCTGGAACCATTAGGTGGATTATATTAATATTCCGTAACCTAACTTGTTAATAACAGGATCTCTGTTTAACGTATTTATATCCACAGTTAGCTATGTGAACTTTTATATGAATATGTGTGTCATTAAGTATGTTCTGTATCAACGATGTTTGTGCTGCTTCAGACAGATCCACCATGTCACGTAGGGAGGAAACATACTGCTTCTTTTCCAATAGATAAATCTGTGAACATGCTCGTGCTTGTCACAGTGTTCCTGCTTGTAGGTCAGCGCAGCAGGATTTCAGCTCACTACAGTGTGTCAATTTGTTTACATTTGTGTAACCGTCCACATTTACCCAGAGTACATCGGGAGACACAGAGGAACAGCTGCGTCAAGCCAGCGTCATTAGGCATAAAAACGGGAAATGCAATGTTTCGCCTTCAAAATAATATGTTTCATGTTCACAAGCACATTCACAACAAAAGATAGGCTTTAACCCCCACAGGAGAAATTTACTCGTCACAGCACCTCACAAAACAGGAAAATTATTAAAGTACTCAAAGAAAGATAAAAAGTAGGTGGCAATAAAAAGATTTAAAAAAATATGACAATATAAATAATAACTAACAAAATAATTAAAAAACTATTCACACTATGTACACATGTTTCCCTGTCGAAAGATATGAAGGGGTTATTTTTCTGCACAGAAAAGAGTTCAGTCATATTTTTTTAAATCAATCATATCATGTACAACATACAACAATTTACATATAAAACATAATGAATTGTTGTAGATATCATTATACCACGAAAGAGCATATTACTTTAACCAGCTACAAAATTAATGTATTGTTGTTATTTACATAATATTATTTTGTAGTATAAGAATATAGTAATAAAGACTAATGGTACTGTATAAATGCACAGAGAGTAGGATAAATGGTGGACAGATTACTCTAGCATTGCATTTAACAAACTTTAAACCATTTTTGTAATTAAGCAATGTATACTGAGTATATTTTTTTGTTTTACTTTACCACTCCAATCAAAGGTTAATCTTTGTTAACTTTTTAAATATTTTATCATACCAAGAAGTGACGTACCGATGCGGTCTTTTACTTTGAATATTCGGACCGGAAGTTCCGTTGTTATTCCTGTGTCTTAACGTTGGACCGAGGCGCAAGTCGCAGCGAGAGTGACGAGGAATATTTCCTGATCTTTGGAATATTAAAAGCGTGGATATTTTTGGAAATGATGCAGAAATCTTGAAATGAGAGTGTGAAATGGTATCACTTCCGAAAGTGAGGATAACTTCCACTGCCTCTTGGATGAATACGAGCAGAACGGCTCTCAGGAATAGCTGCTGCTGCATTCATAAACACTTCTTTAGGACTCACAACAACCCCTGAGCTTTGTTTTGGGGTCACTAAACGCAACATATTCCTGTTGTGCACGTGGGTTTACAATGGCTGAGAAAGGTAAAATGAAAATAGAGCATCTCGGCGGAGTTGTCAGGCTCCGAGAGGAACACGAGAAGGTAAATTCACCAGGTGACACAAAACATTTTGCAGGCTACAAACTAACGTCCGCCGTGTTAGCCAAACCACATCAGGTACTGGCCACGCGGTGTAACAGAAAACGTCTCTGAACCACGGGAACAAATGTTCAAATGCATTTTTCATGAAATTAATACGTATGTGCATTTATATTACTAACATATATGTCACATTAGTAAGTGGTGAGATCACTGTTTTCATGTCCTCTTTCCAGAAGCTTCCTCCTCGCAGCCACTCACATGTTAAACTTCTTGTTGAGTAAATGTTGCTTGGAGGTGTGTTTAGTTTCGTTTCTCTGCATATCCTTGCTCGTACTGCTGTTGAACTTGAAGGCAGGTCGGATTTACTGACCTCAAGATTTATGTAAACTGACTTTTAACGTGTTTATTTAATGTAAGTCAGCTAGCTAACGGTGGGGGATTCAGCTAGCTAATATTAGGGGAGACTGGGGGCGGTCGCAACACTTTTTGAATTTCTCTGAGTTACTCAGAGATTATTTGGGCTACACCAACCAAATGTGTATATAATAAACTTTAATCTTTCTGCTATTCAACCATACCAATTTAAGATTTAAAAAAAGGTATGACATAAATCATATTATTTATTTAAATAGAGGAAGTCAGACGTTGAAACTGACCCTAATACTGGAGAGCGTTGCAACACTGGTCAGGGAAGGTTGTAACATATTTAAAAAACATTACATTTAAGTCAATAACTTGAGCTGTTTCTCTCATTAAGCATAGTATTCTAAATATATGCATTGGTTTACAGATGTATCAAATCATTATGTATTTATAGAAGTATAAGTATTTAGTAAAACTTCAGTTTTTATTTATGTTTTGAAACACTGAGCATATGCCCACCTAAAGTCAATGTACAGATGTTACAGATGCTGTTCAACCGCTCCATTTTTCAGTTCAATATTTCAGAGAATAGAAACAATTGCAATTTAACAAACATTTATTTTATCATTTAAAAAAACTTGTTGCAACTAGTTTTG
Organism: Semicossyphus pulcher; assembly: GCF_022749685.1. Lineage (NCBI taxonomy): Eukaryota > Metazoa > Chordata > Actinopteri > Labriformes > Labridae > Semicossyphus > Semicossyphus pulcher. The sequence goes on along the minus strand of NW_027211759.1, from coordinate 27,653,938 downwards.
CAGCAGCATCAGAACCCCCCCTGCTAGCTACACACAGTTAATTCGGCACATGCCGCCATGTTATTTAGAAGTCAACATAACAAAGATTAACTAGAGAGTAATTAAGATTTAATTCATTGAGACAAAGGTTTAGGGAAGAATGACAAAAACATCTCAAGAAAAACAAATGACTCAGAAACAAGAATGTCAGTGTGTTTACTGTCTACATGGTGGCAGAAAGGTCTAACTGAGCATGTGCAGTATGAGTGCTGGCATGTTTGTGATTGGAGAAGTTCCCCAGTCTCCTCCACATGTGAACAACCCTCCCCCCAAACAGATATTCAGACAGGAAGACCCAGATGATCAAAGTTTACAACAAAACAATCTAAAAAAGATGAACTTCTAGATAAAAACAATGTTTATGATCTGTTATTTTGAAATGATTGAGCAGTATAGTTGTATTTCTCACATAATGTGTGTGTATGTGTGTGTGCGTTGGGGGGGGGGGGGGGGGGGGGGCTTTGAGCAGACTGCAGCCAACTTTGGATGTTGGTCTAAAGTAGGTTTAAATAAACTGTATACAGCACCATATGTGAGTGTCCCTCCATGTGTGACAGTGCAGGGCTGTTTGTGCAGATGTCCTCACTGTGTGGAAGAAGTGTTGACAGCTGTGTTTGTCTTCCTCTCCTGCTTCCTTGATCCGGTTTGGTATTTTGTTCTGATTCCCAGTGTGTGATCAGTCACACAAGATTTATAATCACTGTGTTGAAATAGTAGTTTCCTTTAATCTCTTTGTGGCTATAATTACAGTTGACGTTTTACCATAACTTCTTAATGCTTTTATATCCTTGACACAAGACTGTAAGTTACAAAGATTTTCACCACTATTCACTTTGAAATATTTCTCCTAAAACAGGTGGTGAGAGACTGTGAGAGTCGGATTCAACACTGGTAAGCATTAAGAAAGTCACATGAATGTTTGAAACGGTTGCATTGTAAAAGCATTGTTCTGTTTGTTTGCAAAAATTAGCTGGTCAATAGAGGTTCACATATGAAAGCTTTTTCATTTGAGATATAGAAAACAGATGGAAACTCTTTTAAAAAGTTGTCTTTATTCTTAGGATTTAGGAAGGCCTAGCTGAGATCTGACTATGTTATTAAAAACATTCTTAAATTACAGCCAAGATTTTAATGGCTCTGCGCTCCCTTGTCTCTGACTGATCCTCTTCTATGCATAAAACCAATTTAAAAATGAAATTAAACCTATATTTCACCCAGAAGTTGATCCTCTGGTATGATCCATTCTCTATTCTTTCAGTGAAGTTTGTGTTAGTTGAGACACTTTCTTCCAGCTCCACGTCAGAGCTGCAGAATTCATTCTATTATAATAACCACGAGTTTGGCTTCCACAGCTAATCAAGCCTGATTCTGTTCAATATTGATGCGTTGTGTTTAGAGTGCCGGACTCCCCCTGACCAATCAGAGGCTTTTGTTTCAAGTGTGCTGTAATTGCTCCATTTAATCCTGATGAACACAGTTGCAGTAGAAAGAAGGAGCATGTTCAGTACACAGTCAAACTTAATTCTGTCAGATTGTCTGATGAACTTTGTGGACAATAAAGTTTTATTCAATTTGTTTCCACTCCATCACACATCTGCACAGGTTGAATTCAGGGCAGAGCTGTGGTGGGAGTTCTGTGACACCATCAAACTAAATTAACCACCAGGAACTTTTTCTCAGCACAGCAGGAAAAGCACAGGTGTTACTAATAACATCAATGATGGCTTTGTTAAATCCAAGTGTTCCACTGAGTTAGGACTCTATGCATAGATGACGCGTCTCCACCTCCTCTCTTTGTACGAAAATAAAGCCAAAACCCCCTCGGAGCGGGCGCTGCCATCTTTCATGTTCGTATCCAGAGTGTGTGCAGTAGAGATCGTCTGGTGGAGCGGCAGTATTGACGTCCCGCCCCTTCTGCTAACCAAAACACACCTTTACCTTGTGTCCTTGCCGTGTTGGAGCCCTCAGGTGGGCTCAGTCTGCAGCAGAACAGCTTCGCGTGTCGGTCTGAAGCAGATAGAAACTTCAATGTCTGTAGTGTTAGTGTTAGTTACGTCTCCTCTCGCCGTTCCTCCTCTCCTCTGCTACTCGGGAACAGAACGCTGCAGGAGCCCCGTTTGTCAACAGAGCTGTCAATCATGAGGCCACGCCCCCTTTTTATAGCATCAAATAACTAAATAAAGTAAACTTGTCAGCAAAATGAACACTTGGACATAAATCAGCATGATAAGAACTAACTATAATGACAGAAACCATGTTTGAGAAAAATTTATTTGACGTGTATTTTGATTTTATAGTTTGGCTCATGTCCCATCTGTTAACATGGAGGAGGCGGGCTTTATGACCTATACTGCAGCCAGTCAGCAGGGGGCGATAGAGAGGGTTTGGCTTCACTTTAAGGGAGCAGGACAGTCACGAGGAACCTGAATTTTAGCCATCATTAATTTGATTATTTTCATCTGTGCTTTTCCTGCTGCAGCGTTTTTGTCATTTAAAAAGGTGCTATTGAATAACAAATGTGCGCTGTACCCTCACACAGGTGATGCATCTCCTTATTAGAGGTCTTCTCTAGACTGTGTGTGTGCAGGCTAATTTTGGACAGGACAAATTATAAATGTAATTGTTATTGTCAGTGAATCCTGCATTGTGACCTTGCATAATTCCCACCTTTAGAAAACAGCACTAATGAGGCAGAATAACTGACAACACCACAGTGGTTCAGGGCTTGATAGAAGTCTGTTGTGGGGACTGTTTTTTTTTACATTATTTTTCCTCTTCTCGTTTCTGTCACAAAAAGCTTCAGCCTTTCTTTATAGACTTTAAAAAACGGACAGTGGAGAATGTAGTTAAAATACTTTGAGTGTAACTAAATCTTCTTTATTTGCTTCATAAAAGCATTGTAGTGTATAATTTGTAGTGTAATATTTTTTCTCAGTTTCTTTGATGTCGAGAAGTTTGACGTCGAATGAAAATGATTGACAGTGACATCTCGAGGCCTCGAAGCCTCACCTCTCCTCTGACAGGGAAACATTTCTTATTAGGTTTCCTTCCTGTTCTTCTGCTTAACATTCTAAATTATCCAAATAACTGTTGGATAGCGCTGGTTTCAGATGAAAAAACAAACACGTATTTGATTTGCCATGAGCATGACATCATTTGAATTCATGCTTCTGCAGGAAGAAGCTGTCAGGTGACTATGAAGCTCTGAATGAACGCCTTCAAACTCTGCCAGACCAGCTGTGTTATGACATCATGGTGAGTGTAACCTAATTATATATACACAGAAAACACAGTCACACAAGCTCTGCACTGTGAAGTGTAAGATAGCAACATTATCTTTAAAACGTTTCACTAGCTGAGTTTAGTTTAACTTTACAGAAGCTGCTCCTAAATACACATTTTCACTTCTTCACTGAATATTTTATGTCCATTTCTTTCACTTTCACATCCACATTCTGCCTCCTTCTCTCTCTTTCCCTCTTCTCTTTCTCCATCCATTCATCCACTGTGTGTGCTGTAAACAAACAGGTGCCGTTCGGCCCTCTGGCCTTCATGCCCGGGAAGCTGGTGCACACCAACGAGGTCACGGCTTTGCTCGGAGACAACTGGTTCGCCAAGTGCTCGGCCAAGCAGGCTCAGAAAATAGTCGACCACAGGATGAAATGTGAGTCTCAGAGGCCTGTTTTCTGTCCTCTGGAAGAAAGATGGCGTGTTAAATTTAACTTGAACTTGTGAACTCTTCTTCGTCCAGCAGAGGGGGCTGTTGCTGCATCAAAATAGCTCCTCTGAACTTAACTTAAGCTGAACCTTTATCTACCATTAGATTTAGGGACAAACTTTTCAGCTGCTCGTAGAATTTAGTGTATTTTAGTGAAATGTTTAGTTTCTGCTGCTATTAAAGGAGTAAAGGTCGAAGCTTGCAGGGTTTTTAACGGATGAAATTTCACATGAGCGAGGCATGTTTGCAGCACTTTAATTCACATGTTGCAGATCACAGTTTGGTTGTAAATCTCGACAAAGCGGTTCGTCTCCTGTGCTCAAATCAATTCCCATAAATGCACCATTATTGTTTGATTAAATGCAAGAAGTCTGTGTGTGTGTGTGTGTGTGTGTTGGTTCTAACATGGGCTGTGTGTGTGTGTGTGGCTGTGTGTGTGGCTGTGTGTGCGTGCGTGTGTGTAGTGGTACCTCGCCTGTGTTTGCCCCGCTGCTCATTCTGGGTCTGAAAATCTCATATCGAGTCAAATGGGCCCAAGTAACGATCTCTGATGTGAACATTATTAGAGTGTTTAGTGAAGCAGAAATGTGCTGCCACAGCCCATCCGCAGCCGTCTGAACCCCCCCCCCCCCCATCTCCTGACCCTGCCCACCCCGCTATTACAGAGCTAAGTGCTGTAATACAAACACAGCTAGCTGAAATGTGTCAGACAGCGGCGGAGTTGTCAGGCCGTCTGTGTTTGACCTTTCCTCACTTCCAGTTGATGCACTGACTGGAGGGGCTCCCGATCGCCATGGAAACAGGGGCCCTCTGCTGCTATTAGCAAAAGGGCTTAATTGTTGTCAAGATTTAATGATCCGGAGTAGTATTCAGGGCAGAAGATATTATGAACTGTTTGTGTCATCATTTTTCAATTTTTTCCCCCCAACTTGTTTCACATTTTAACTCTTGAGCGGCTGAGTGCCGATCGAGTATTAAATGTTTTATTTAAATCTGTGTTAGCCTGCAGCCTCTCTCTGCACACTGGGTTTCGTTAGTGTGTCTCCAACTCTGCATTGCATTCTGATGCTAATGCGCCTGTTTTGTTTTTTCCTGCAGATGTGAAGAGAGAAATGGACGATCTGTCAAAGACGATGAAAAACTTTGAAGCCAGAGTCGGTTTTGCGAAGGATTTGGAAACCATCTCAACCGTAAGTTGCATTTCTACAAATGGATGAGATGTTTGATAAGACATAAGTGGGGACACATGTCCTGACTCTGCTTCTTCTTTAGAGTAAAAAGGACTATGTTGACATCAGAGAGGATGACGGAGACAATGACTCTGCTCTCACCAAAGGTATCTTTGTCAGCCTTTCTTCTGACCTCTTTTACCTCTTCTGTTAAAGACCTAACCCACTCTTTAATCCTACACCAAACTGATCATTGAGGCTAAATAAAGGACATTTCTTTTCCATCCTGTGTGCTTTAACAGGAAAGCACAGAATAGCTCACAAACCAAACTCTAAGCCCAAGTTGGAAGCCGTGTTGGATGTGAAAGAGGAGGATGAGGAGACTGAAGAAGAGGGTGGAGATGGAGGGAGCAGAAAAGATGTCCTGACGGAGGAGGAGTTGTGGGCTCGATTGGATGAACTGGAGAAGCTGGAGGAGCTGCAAGACGAGCAGGACAGGTAGATGAACATGGTCTGTGTTTATGAAGTTTTCTTGATAACTGCACACCTCCTAACCTCTGAAAATAAAAATCTCCAGGTTATCTGATAATGCAGACATGAACGGTGAGGACACATCATCCCTCTCCTCAGAGGAGGAGAAGGAGGGAGATTCAGCACCTCCGGTAAACGGACTGAGTCTGAAGCCCAGCTGGACGTCTGGGCCTCACAGTACAGCTCCGCCCAGCGCGGACAGGAAAGAGGAAGAGGACGATGAGGAGGAGGAGGACGAGGACGGCAGCTGTTTGCCGACTATCTTTTTCTCTCACACAGTGGAACCCAAGAAGGTAAAAGCAGAGTTAAAATATTTGTCAGATTTGTTGTTTAAGATGTGTTCATCTTTTCCATTTTTTTTTTCAATTCCGCGGTTTGATTAATTTCTCCATCCTTTTCCTTCAGGTGAGGATAAACACGGGAAAAAACACCACCCTGAAGTTCAGCGAGAGGAAGGAGCAGAAGGAACACTCAAAGAGGAAAAAGAAGAACGGCCACAATAACGGACACTCGCATCACGAACTACACAAAATCACAACACCAGCAGATATCTACAGGTGAAAGAACACAATAAAACTAAACACAGATGTAACGAATACAATAGTTAGCCATTCTAAAGTCAAAGTGGTCTGTTGCTCTGCTCAGGCTATTTGTGGATGTGAAGAACGGGGAGCCGGTCCCCAGAAAGTCCATCCTGAAGTCCCGCAGCCGAGAGAACAGCGTGTGCAGCGACACGAGCGAGAGCAGCGCGGCAGACTTCGAGGAGCGCCGGATGATCGGACGAAGCTTCAGCCACGACGAGGCGACGCACAGCGACACCAGCGACGGCATCACAGAGGAGGACAGTCCCACGGCGGTGCCACTGCACCCCGCCAGCAGATTCGAGGTGAACCACAGGGCTGAACAGATCTGTCAGGTTGTACGTCTCACTTACAGTGTGAAGGAGGCTGTAATATACCTACATCATGAAAACAATTTGTGAGAATGACACCTCCGAGCCTCCGCTCCCTTAATGAGAACATAACAAAACTCCCACAGAAGCCTCTTTAAGTTAAAACGGCCGCTGCATGCGGTCAGACAGTCATTAAACGCAGGTCACAAGAGGCAACAGGAACACAACATGAAACAGTTTAACTCTTCTGTGACCCGAAACAGACATCACATGTTCAGTTTGAGAGGTGAACGTGCTCGTCAAACTAACACCAGGTCAATGATCTCTCTCTTCTTCAGGCCTTTTCAGGTACGGTGGTAGAAAAGGACCCCATGCCCTCAGCTGTTCCCCACCTGACCATCGTTCCTCCCGCTCTGCCGACTATCCTGGAGAGGAAACAAGAGGAGGTGACGCCCGACGCCCCCCCGCCTGAGCAAGCCCCGAAAAGGGTGTCGAAGTTCAAAGCTGCCCGGTTGCAGCAGAAGTGACTGTTAATGAACAAACATCCAGATTTCACAATAAATTCTTGTTTCTATTTTTGTTTTTTAAAGCCTTTGTTTCTTTTCTACAACTGATGAACCGGACACACCATCCTCTCCTCTCACGTGTATCTCTCTTCCCCTCAATCGAACATTTGTGTCACTGAGTGTGAAAGGTCAGTGATTGAAAGCACAGTAGCAACTTTAACGAATCATTTTTAACACATTACAAACACCAGTAAATGAATTATCTTATTTTTCATGTCTAGTCTTCGAGTAAAAACATCACTTACTGTCTCTGTGGGTCGTGTTGATCCCTTACCTGTCTGTCACATGTCTACCTGCTCCTCTGTTGATCTGTTACCTGTCTCATGTCTACCTGCTCCTCTGTTGATCCATTACCTGTCACATGTCTACCTGCTCCTCTGTTGATCCGTTACCGGTCTGTCACATGTCTACCTGCTCCTCTGTTGATCCGTTACCTGTCTCATGTCTACCTGCTCCTCTGCTGATCCGTTACCTGTCTGTCACATGTCTACCTGCTCCTCTGTTGATCCGTTACCTGTCTGTCACATGTCTACCTGCTCCTCTGTTGATCCGTGCTGGTGCCAGGTTAGGTAAGTGTCTCTGCTTTGCCTCTTAGGATGAGTTGCCTTGCTTTGTTTCTTTTCTAAGTTTTGATCATTAAACCGAATCAGGAGGCCGCTCGCTCTCACCTTACCTTCACCTGACCTGCCTAATGAATGTATGTTTTCCTTTGTGACGAGCTTTATGTAAAGACAAAAAACTAATATTGATGGGAACTAAACAGAAAATAAATCGTTTTGGCTACGAGCTCGGTTTCTTCTTTCTTCGCGGTCATTTGTGAATCATTATTTCTGATGAATTTCCTGTTGTGCATTAAAATTTGAACAGCAGCATCTACAGACGCCTCAGTGCAGCCAAACGGAGAGCAAAGTGAACACAAAACGCCTTTTACAGTTAAAATACAACCGAACTGCAGCCTTAATGAGAGAGAGGGGGTCTTTAAGGCTCTGACAATAAATCAGGTTCAGTGTTTTAATACAGACAGTGAAATAAAAACTGGTGGACGTGTACCAAGTTTGAAGTCCTCTGTTAATAAAGTTGGTTTCTTTAGTTCGTTGGTTCTCAGTTGGAGGGTCGTGTTCCCTCCTAAGGTTTTTAATACACTTCTGGGGCAGCTGCGGCTCGGTGGTAGAGTCGGTCGTCTCAATCGGAAGGTTCGGTGTTCGATCCCTGACTACTGTTAAATCTCTCCTTGGGCAAGACACTGAACCCCAAACTGCGGGTATGAATGTGCATAGATCCTGACTGGAGATTGACACTCAGGCCTTTTCCATCAGTGTGTGAAAGGGTGAATGTGACATATAGTGTAAAAGCACTTTTTAAATGCGGTACATTTAGCGTGACTTCAGAGGGATTGTGACATAAAAAATGGAGTGGAATATTTTATTACATGATTTTGTACCGTGCTGACTTTGCTCGAGCCTTTGCTTTTCTTTGTTAAATCATAGATAAGCTAACTAAGCTAACCTCTTTGTGTATCAAACTAAATGAATATATGAAGGGAATATATGAAGTGTGACACACGGTATCAACCATGGGCGTCACGGTGGTGCAGTTAGAAGGTTCGTGGTTCAAGTCCCAGTTCAGACGTAGTTGGCCTTTCTGTGAGGAGTCTGCATGTTCTCCCCGTGCATGCGTGGGTTCCCTCCAGGTACTCCGGCTTCCTCCCACAGTCCAAAGACATGCTCGTTAGGTTCACTGGTGACTCTCAATTGCTCATAGGTGTGAATGTGAGCGTGAAAGGTTGTCTGTCTCTGTGTGTCAGCCCTGTGATTGACAGGAAACCGGTCCAGGTGTAACACCGCCTCTCGCCCAATGACAGCTGGGATAGGCTCCAGCCCCCCGCAGCCCTGAACAGGATAAGCAGTATTGATGATGGATGTATCAGCGATCACAGGCCCTCAAGGAGGTAGGAGAAGGTAAGAAAGCACCGGCATGTAAAATGTTAATCATAAATAAATAAACTGGAGCGCTGGTTTATCTCAGTTGGTAGAACAGGCACTCCTCATACAGAGGCTACAGTCCTCGACGCCCCGATCGCAGGTTTCAACTTTCTTTTCTTCAGAAATTCAGAGAAGTAAAATTATAAAGTAGCAGAAATAGAAACATTTTTACTTGTGCACTTTATTACCTTGACATAAAATTTCTGGTATTGTTTTTTGACTGTTTTTAAATCTTAATCTTATTTACTAAGAAAGATTGATGTTTTAAAAAGCTGAAATGTTCATTTATACTTTTATGTAGTCTAAGTTAATATTCCTTATTTTGTGGCGACTTCATGGATCATTTCCAGCCCAGAAAACTTCATGTTTATATTTATTATAATAACAACATTATTTATATAGCATCTTTAAAAACAACAGTTACAAAGGGCTTTGACAAACAAGCAATCATGACCACAGTGGGTAACAAAAGAACCCAAACAACATGGCCGACACAGCAAGACAAGCTAGAGTCTATATGAAGCTAAAGGATGTCAACATGTAAAACAGAGGGTAAAGGGTAAAGGGAATTAAAATGAAATAAATAACTGAATGAATAACTAGGAAGAAATAACAGATAAATCAAGTAAACATCACATTCCACACGACTATAAAAGTATAGTTTTAAGAAGTCACTGATCCTGCAGCCTGATCTCCTCTGACAGCTCGTTCCAAAGCCGAGGGTCCTGAGGGGCAAAAGCACAATCTTTAGATGGAAACAAAGAAACGTAGATTAATAACTAAACAAGAATAACAATAAAAAAATGCAGTTACTCAATTCAATCAATCAATCTCAATTGCAGAATTCAATGCAAAGTAAAAAGCGAGTAGGATGATGTAGACACATTTATTTCTCCCTCTTGTCGACTAATCAACAATTATTTCATTATTATAGTTTATGGACAATCACGATTCTTTTTAAAACCCTAATATACACCTATTTATGTCATTTAAAAAAACAAATATAAAACCTTCCTCTTCTCTAAACTAGATTTTTTTGGTACAAATTCTTAAACAGAAAAATGTTTGTGCTTTGTTTTAGTCTCAGAATCAGATTGTTTTATAAATCCAGCCTCAGATTTTAACACACAAACTCTCATTGTTGTACAACACAGAGTTTCTTTAGGTTAAGCCTTCCTGTGAAATTATGACCCCCCCCCCTCTGTGGGGACATTTTCTGAATATTAGTAGGAAGTTATTAGTTCTTGCTCTGCACATTATTTGTGTTTAGTTCTGACAGACCCATGGACTTCATGACTTAAAAAAACCTCCTGTTAGTGTTTCACTATCATAATGACTGTAAGGTGCTTTTTGTACATGTCACCCAAAACCTAAATACAGTAATTTAGTTATTTCAACTGAACAATACAAACAACACAACACAAAGTAAGAGCACTTTAGAATCTTAACCCTAACCCACACCCAGATATGTGTTTGTATATACTTTATTTTAGTATGTTGTCTACAGTTCCATCCAACCATTATCTATACTGCCTGTCCTGTTCGGGGTCATGAGAGGCAGGGTACACCCTGGACTGATTGGCAGTCGATCACAGGGCTGACACGCAGAGACAGACAACCTTTCACGCTCACACTCACATCTACGGACAATTTAGAGTCACCAGTGAACCTAACGAGCATGTCTTTGGACTGTGGGAGGAAGCCGAAATACCTGGAGGGAACCCACGCATGCACGGGGAGAACATGCAGACTCCACACAGAAAGGCCCACTACATCTGAACCGGGATTTGAACCTGGAAACTTCTAGCTGTAAGATAACAGCGCTAACCACTGCACCACCGTGCAGTCTTCATTTTTAATGCACAAACAAAAAAAAATTAGTTTTGTTTATACTTAATGATAATTTCGCTATAGAATAAACAAATACAGGCCCGATATTGACCCCTGAGGAACTCCTCAAAACTTATCTTATGTGAGATTTCCGGCAGATTTTAAGGTTTAATATCACACCCAGAAATGCATCTTTATATCCTCTTTCTCTTAATATTTTGTCTACAATTACTTTTTTTTTTTTAAGATTATTTTTTTGGCCTTTTTTTGGCTTTATTTACAGGACAGCTGAAGATAGACAGGAAATGTTGGGAGTAGAGAGTGGGGGATGACATGCACAGGTGATTGGCAGACCGGGAGTCGAACCTGCGATCAGTGCGACGAGGCCTGTAGCCTCTGTATATGAGGCGCCTGCTCTACCGACTGAGCTAAACAGCGCCCCTCTACAATTGCTTTTAATTCTGTGTTTAATTTATAGTTCCCAAGCAAAATAAAATTTGTTTTGTTTATATTCAATGATAAATTGATCAATTCTGTTCACCTCCAAAAGCTGCTGCAAAATCTCGTTGTTGTTTATGTACAGAATAAACAAACACCGGGCCCGATATTGACCCCTGAGGAACTCCTCAGGACTTTCTTTAAGAGTCGAGACTTTCGCTCTGGACTGAGCAGCATTGTTTGATCTAGTTGAGATTTTTTTCAGCGGGGTAACTCATACACACCCTGTACTTTAAGTCCTGCACAAGCAGCTTTAATTAAAGCTGCGGCTTGTGAGTTGAAAGGCTATCACTCCCCTTTTAGTTAAATGGTGGGAGTGCAGGTCTCTGATAAGGAGCTTTTAAACAGGTCCTTAGGTGACTTTGCCCCCCGCTCCTTCATCAGGATTATTCTCCAATATGAAAATCCAGGTAGCATGAGACAGATTAGGCAATGCTTAACATGCTAGCGTTGTGCTGGTGAGACATGGATCAATGGTCTTATGTAGGTTAAGCTGTGAAGGTATATGCTGGAACATAGTAAGACTATATTACAAAGAAATCAGGCATACAAACTGTGTAATGGGCCGGGAACACACAGCACATCTACATTTCAGGGATTAGGAGGGATTTGTTGGGAGTTGTGTGATGAAGGATTCAAGCAGGTATTGTTTTCCAGACAGGTACTCGGGCCGGAGAGGGGGAGAGGAAGAGTTGCACTTAGCTCCACCTGTCAGAGGGATGGATTAAACAGCAGCCAGAATGACATATTAAAGATCAGAACATAAAGTGTCTCCATCATTTACACTCACAGCCTTTAAGAGAAGCTGTTTGTACTCCACTAATGAAGCTCAGGTGGGAATCACAAATGTTCAGGTGATCAGAGTGATGTCACAGCTTCATCACACTTTGATCCTCACACTGACGCACCCATCCTCCAGCCGCCTTTAAAGGAACTCAGTTCACCTCAGACTTTTGTTTCTGTCTGCTCATGTGTCAGAATGAAAACTCAAATACAAAACGCGCAATTTAAAGACATCACATCGGCATTAAGGATGCCCCCCCACCACCATTTTTTCACATTTATTCACCAAAAAATGTATAGATTAATTGAGAAAGTCATGACTCACCACCAATCCTAAAATAAGTACCTCCAAAAATGCTGCTTAGAACTGTTAAAGCTCTGGCGGTTTATATTCCAAAACAACAGAAACAGAATAAAGCATGAAAATAAGCAGCTGCCTCAATTTCTCTGTTATAGACTTCAAATCTCCATCAAACCGAGGACCTGTTGCTGTGTTGGTTCCCTTTATGTTGTTGCTTTCTTTAAAGAATTCTTAGCCTATTTTATTTGTGACTTTTCCTGAAATAAATGTCTTCAGTTTGCATAAAGTTATGTGAAGTTAAAAGCTCTTCTTCTCTTTCTTGGAGCAAAATCTGCAGTGAAGGTCAGGAGGATGGAAGAAATGTGATAGATGTTACAAGCATCTAATTAAGCTTCCATAATAGAGCCATTTACCAACTCAAATGCTGAATCACGGAGGTGTAGGCATCCTTTCTCCCCCTTTCACAGTATGCCAACAAACAGTTCAGGCACATAAAGCAAGAGGAACAAGTCTGAACACAACACACGCGATCAGCTGTGTCAAAACCTGCTGATTATCATGTCTATGAAAGGGAGAGTTTAAAAACGCTGCCACTCACATTGAGGCGAATCTATCCTGCGTTCAAGGAAAGATTAAAAAGTACGACACTTACAGGTAATCACCTCACCTAATTTGACACGTATAACCCCACATAATACAGATGCACGCACCTCAGGAGAAGGATGGATGAGGTCTGCGTCCTGAGGACGGCGGTGCACTTTTTACGCGCGGTGCCAGCGTGTTACACTTACACACCAGCGGCCAGATGAGGGAGACATACGGCTTCGGGACATGTCGAAGTATCTCCAGTAATTTTTATAAGATTTCATTACCTCTTTAACCAACTGGAAATACTACAGAGCAAAGCGTGCCGCTGCCTGCGTCTGCTGAGAGCGTCTCTCGGTTTTCAGAGAGAGGAAGCGGCTTTTCGAAGGGGAAATCTGGGTCCGACTGAGCGCTGGGCGTCTGTGATAAAGCGTGAGAAGCGAACAGTCCGTCAGTCAGCAGTCAGTCATCCAGTTCAACATCACTCAGTCTCCGCTCAACTCCAGCTGTCACCTCGTGTCCTCGCGCCTCCTCCAGCCGGACAGGTAAGAGAAATCACCGCCTGCTCTTCGACATTTACTCAGGTGATTCGTGAAAAGTGAGAGTTTTAAGTTTCTGACGAGTCGGATTGTGATGGACGTGTGTTTCCCAGAGCTGCCACTGCTGCCCCTGTTTTAGGGGAAAAAGTAAATGTTGGCGAGGGATAATAAAAGAAGAAGAAGAAAGAGCTGAGGAATTCAAAACGACGCGAAACTGTGGAAATTATTTTCAGAAAACTGCAAATGTGTGTTTCCGGTATGTTTATTTCCACATACTGTATGTGTGTGTGTGTGTGTGTGTGTGTACAGCAGATCAGAAACATGTTCAGTATAATGTTTCCATTCGATCACACCGTTTTATATTAAGCCACAGCGTCTGTTTTTAATTTGACATTATTTTCTTATTACAATATAGAAATGATTAAAAACATGAATACACCAGACTCCATACAAAATATGGGCTATTTAAGTAGTTGTGTCTGAGCGTCCTGATGCAAGGTGTCTTTGCATCTGAACGCCTCATTAGTAAAAAGAATGAACCACACATGCAGAGGTTTAAAGTTCCACCCTTTTTCTCCTGTAACATTTTAAAGAGGCAATGCTGAAGATAATTGTAACCTCTTTTTGTTACTGTCACCTGTACAGAGTGGCACAGCCTCTTTCAAAGCCCCCTCGCCCTCTGCCCCCCCCTTCCTCCTGTTTCCAAATGCTCTCCTTTGAAGCGATGATGCCCCATCTGTCATATGTGAGCAAAGAGAGACCATGCTCTGCTCTTCTCAATTACTGAATTCTCCTCATGCCAGCTCCGGTGGGACAGGAGGAGGAGCAGGTGGGTGGCAGTCAGTGCGATCAATCAACATGAAATATTCAGCTTTGAATATACACATCATTTACTGCTGCTGCTGCTGGCCTTGTTAGAAACACCCCAAAAGAGTTTGTCTGACGTGTTTCTTACATTTTCTTACCCTCCGTGACACCAGTGGGCCTGTGCATGTGCAGGTGACACCTGCTTTATTTACAATATAAAAGTGTACAGCCTGTATGGAGGCTGGAGGGGTGTTTGAAATTATCATCATCACTGAGGGGAAATTAGGGAGAGGGAGGGCGAGCGGATGAAACAGTATTAAATGTAGCGCCACAGCCAGTTTTCTCATTATGCTGCAGTGAATTCATACAGCTTACATGACAAAGCTCTGCTTGGCAACTTTCTCCCCTGATAGAAGCACTTGTTTGAACACGAGGCACATGATTTGAATATCTATAATCCACGCTGAAATCAACAGGCCAGATGAACTTTTTGGCACCCTCTTACAACCACACTGAGTAGGATTTTCTCCCCCCCACCCCTCCGTGAAAAAAGCCTGAGCTAACCTAGACTCAGGCTTCAAACCACTTAAAGGAAAAAAAAAAAAAACGGAGGCAAAAGTTATTTGATTTGTCTTTCCTCCAACTTTAATAAGAATCTTTCCGATCGTTCGAACTCTTCAGGAAACTTTTAATCTGCACAGTGTCTGCCGTGTGATAATAATATCTCTGTGATGTTGCCTGGTGAAATTAGCCCCAGTACCATGGCCCTAAGTATTTGAGCTATGAGGCAATACAGTGAAAAGCATAGCCCCCTCATATGAGAACACAACAGTGAATAATTAATAACCTTGCTCCCAATTCCAGGAAAACAATAGCATATTGTAGGAACACTGCACTAATTTAACTAGAGGAAGAGAAAAAAACAACTTCGACAAAATCTGGAATGCATCTCCATTGTTATCAAGAGATTTAGTCCACTTCATCTGACGTCTCTGCTCACTTTGTAACGCTGCTGCTCTGGGTGTGTGTGTGTGTGTGTGTGTGTATACGGAGGTGTTGCATGCTGCATGATATGCTAGTGTAATGTTGTTTGCCTTTGAGATTAATCAGAAGCCATTAAATACCCCTCTCTCACCTGCTGGCAGTATGTGAGGTGGAAGTGCACATGCAGGAAGCTATTTTCCACAGGCCTCCTCTCCTGGCTGTCAGCTCCCATTAAGGGGGAAGGTGTCATATCTGTAACACAGCTGAGTGCAGATGGCAGAGTGGAGGGGATGGCTCACCGATTTAAACAATGATTAATGAACAGAGATGGAAAACAAATTACATTGGACTATTGGAGGCAGGGAATTGTTTTTATGAAAATGTTAATTGTGTCTGCCAGGCTGATACCAGGAGTGGGGGAAGGGTGGAGAGAGGGCACGGCGGCGAGGCAACCGAGGGGCTACTGACAGGACGAGTACGACTCCCCCGGCTCAGATTATTGGCGTTTCTCTGCGTGCCGTGTTTAGTGCCGTACCTTGGCTTTAAGACCTCTAATGTGCCATAACTTTCAAGGTTTGGCTTTTTATGATGAACCCCATGAAGAATTGTCGCCCACCACCGCACCAATTAGCGTTATCTCTAATAATAAGTGGTTGTAAGTGACGAGAGAAGGCGCCCTGTTCTAGTTGTAATTATTGCAGGCGGGTGCAGCTGCACTACTTAGGGAGATGATGATAATTATTTTTCTTTTTTTTCATTGCGGGTTGATTATTTAAGAGCATCATACACTCATCAGAGTAATCAGGAGAGAGTGATTAGTGAAAATCCACGAGGCTAACAGCTGCCACATTAAACACTTGCCTCTGTTGCCAACACACAGAGTCAGAGCCCTTCCACAGGACAGAGACGGAGCGAAAGCACTTCACCTTCAAGTCAGGGACCACATGTGTTTGT
Source organism: Semicossyphus pulcher (assembly GCF_022749685.1). Taxonomy (NCBI): domain Eukaryota; kingdom Metazoa; phylum Chordata; class Actinopteri; order Labriformes; family Labridae; genus Semicossyphus; species Semicossyphus pulcher. Next base: position 27,637,760 of record NW_027211759.1, on the reverse strand, counting down.
TAGAAAGTCAAGGCTCGGGGCACACGGAGAATTAGAGGAAACACGGCGCTGCAAGGGAAGGCAGGTTGTCGTGCAGGAAGGTCAATCTTTAATGCTTGGATTCACAGAAAGAGGAGCGCTCTGAAGGGGAGGAAAAGTTTCAAGTTAAGCTAATGGAGCTAGTTCCTGCACAGTCACCCTGAAGTGTCTCCCATTACACTGTCATAAGTCAAAGTTAAATACTCGTACTTGTTTTTTCTGACTTACAATCCAAGAAAGCACGCCTGACTTCGAGGTGTGTGTGCCCCGGCCCTGTCCGGTGTTCACGCTGCGCTGCTTGCCACTGTGGAAGGCCCGCTAAACTAAAGGGCTAATTCTCTTAGCCCAGATGTTGCCTGAGCACAGTCCTGGGATCCCACTGGGTTGATGAGCTCAATCAGTGAAATGATGAAAAGATGATTTTGTCCCTGTAATTACAGTGTGTAAACTACTTAGCTAGGATTGCAAAGGAAGTCATTTTCTAATTACGCTGGTACCCCGTTGTCTAATGGTGGATGTTTTGTTGTTTTAGAGAGTGCGGGAGAGAGAGAGGGAGAGAGATAGAGAGAAGGAACATATACGTGTGTGTGTGTTAGCGAGAGAGAGAGAGGAACTTCATGAGGGGTCTGTGCTCTGCTGCTGCGGCTGAAAAAAGACCATCACAAGGCCAAGATGGCTGCCAAATGAGAGTTCATTGAATTATCAGCCCAGTTAATGTGCCTTGGATTATGCTCTTTGTTTGTCAGTTTTTTCCCGTAGATGCCATAGCTTAATGAGATACTGTAAGTGGCATTACCAGACTCCTGCTGTGATTCTGTGATGACTCGTTTAATGACTTTTGTTTTAGTGCCTCCGAGAGCTTCGGCAGCCGAAAGTAGACACAGTTTTTGATCTAAATTTTGCCATTTCTTTGCACTTTTGCAAATATTGAGCAATGTAGAAGACGAATGTGGTGTGAAAGCTAAATTAGCCTGTCTCTTTAAATGATGTAGGGATTAGATTGGCAACCCGGCTCTCCTTTCACCACAGGAAGTTGTGCTTCTCAAGAAAACAAAACGTGTCAGTATGCTGCGGACTGAAGAAGCTCCATGCTTTGAGATGTGTGTGAGCTGTGTTGGAGCTGGCGGCCGTCCTGCAGGGCCCAACCATCTGATGCAGCCGACACCATGTGGATCCGCTTCTCTTGTGCAAGGCATCCCCTACGCACCCCTCACTGTTAACACACCCCGCCGTACGCCAGAGCTTTGTTTGTGTCCAGAAAGAACAGGTGGTCTGTGCAAACAAGAGCAACTGTTTACACATGACTGATTTAAAATACATTCTATATGCACACGCGCGTGTGTATGTGTGTGTGTGAGAGAGAGAGAAAGAGAGAGAGAGAGAGAGAGAGGGAGCATGTTAAAGCGGGTGTCTTTGCATGAGCATGATAAGGATGAGCTAAGGAAACAGTGTTTATATTTCCCTGTGCTGCTCTGTGTGTGAGCGCCATTCAAAGCATCTGAGGAAGCTTATGAATGCAAAGTTAGTGACACACACACACACACACACACAAACACACACACACACACACTGTAAGGAGGTTATGATTCTGTATGTTTCTTCCACAACACTGAGGCACACTTAGTCACTTTCACATTGTTGCTTCCTGCGCAGTTGAAAGGTTTTCCACAGACTCACACCAGTCCAAACTCTGTAAAACCGGCTGTTTGCAGTGTGACTCGATGTTTCTACGCCCTCTGGCTTTCAGTGTGTTGCTGGAAGAACTTATTCTCCCTCCTTTGCATCCACACCGCTGATCTGCGTTACTGAATGAGACAAACAAAAGAACCGAACGCCTCCTTTCACTGAACATGTGGAAAAGCTGACTCTTGAATAACTGCATGTCACCACTGCTCCACATGAACGGCAGATTTATTTTTACAGGGCACAAGCCAGATTTTTTGATAGTTGTAAAAGGAGTGGCAAAGATTTACTGCATCCACAACAAATGTGTATGTATTCCTTTATGAGTTCTTTAGCTATTACTCACAAGGAGCTAGTTTGTCAGTGCTGTGTGTGCTCTTTCTGTACTCCGCAGTAATGAATGGTGCTGGTTAGACTATTCTGTCTCCGTCAGGCTTTTGGGGGGCCTACAGAGAAGCTCCTATAGGGTTTCATTAATCTGCCTGTCAGAAAGTATACGGGTGCTATCTTTTGTACAGGTCATGGTGGGCAGCTGTGCTACCACTGCCCTCTTCCTTGTGCTCCTCTTCATCCTCTGACAGGGCAGTCTGCGGGCCGCTTGGCCGCTGATTTGGTGGGTGGGCGCGTGGGTGAAGTGAGGCACAGGGGGCATAACGCATGGCAGGGGGCTGTTACTGTCTGCACATAAGAGCGCTCTGTAATAATGAATAAAACGGTTGTTATGTGCAGACTGGGACGTCAGGGAATTCCAGGAATTTTGAAAGTCATGATCTCTCGTTTTGTGGTTCTGAAGTAGGCAGAAGCATGTTGCAGAGAATCTGGGACAGCGACAGATATGCAGAGCATCGTAATGTATCATTAAAGTGTAAACGAGGACTGTCTGTTGTAGAATATCGTCACATATTTCATCTTTATTTGTGTGAATACATTTTATCTTTACGCCTGTGAAAAAAGAAATCAGAGTACATGTTAGGTGAATAATCTGTCTTCCTTTTCTGTCAGGTGTTGACAGTTTTTGATCATGTGTTCACTCCTATATTTTAGGATTCTTTTTACCTGCTTTGTGTAAAACCTTTAAATCCTCAGTTTTTACACTACAAGAAAACATGTATTACGTATGTTTAAGACATGTCATGTTTATTATCACTCTGCCTCTTTCCCACCTCCTTTTGCTTGCAGATCCAGACCTTATTTTAGACTACATTCTCTGGGTGACTGTAACTGTTGGTTGCAGCTTATGTAAATGTTTGTGCTGCATTCATTGTAGCTTTCAGCTCAACCATCCACATAAATTATTAATGCTTAACTGCTCTTAAAAAGAAATATGAAATATGCACTTCTGATCTATAAATTTCAGCCGCGTGTTTCATTGCAGTGTCACCTCTTTATGGATTTACAATATCGTCCATCCATCCTAGCTGACAATATGCTGCAGCCACACTGTAAAAAGATTACGCTCCCACCCTCCGCGAGATTAGACGCTGAAATACAGAACCTGTAGTCTGACTGAGGTAAAAATAACAGTGTTTGATTTTGGATCTGAAATCTTCCTGAATGCACAGCGCTCACGGCTGCTTTCATCGTGCATGTGTCACTTTCCCCCTCTTTTATTGCCTGTGCTAAATCACACCTGCTCCTTGTTCGTCTATGCGCAGCCACACCTTAGAGCCGCTTTTGTGACACGATGCTTAATAACAATCAACTCTCTCTCAGTCTGCAGCAAAAGAGCCTAATCCACTCTGACAGAGGAAACACCTGATGGCCCTGCATGCTGCTCCCATCTCCACCAATTCCTACATTACCTACACACACACACACACACACACATACACACACACACACACACAGAGAAGTGATGGAGGTTTTATGCCTCCTTGCTATGCTTAGTTAATCAGAGGAATACCACTTTAGCAGGTATGAAGTGGATCCAGTGTATGCTAATATCATTCGCTCACTTTCTCCTGTCAGGTATGATTAGGTCACACTCACATCCGAACATTGATTCAGAGCAGACGTGCTGCTCACACCTGCTTTTTACCCGTGTGGATGCGTGTACAGTTACATGACTGACAGCTGTGGATCATAGGAAGCAACGGGTGGCTTCAAAGATTCATGGAAGTTTATCGTCACTCCAGAACATGTTAGAACAAAGGCAATGAAATTAGACAGTCAGGTCTCTGTTAAAGAATAAAAAAACAACAATAATAAAAACTAGACTCTAAGAAGAAAAAGCAAAAACTAGAAACTGGAAACACACCATGATAAGTATTAAAAAAATGTGTTAAAAGAACGCAGAATGTGCCGGATATACACCGATCAGCCATAACATTATGACCACTGACAGGTCGACTGATCTCGTTACAATGGCCCCTGTCAGTGGGATATGTCAGGCAGCAAGTGAACATTTTGTCCTTGATGTTGATGTGTTGAAGCAGGAAAAATGGCCAAGTGTAAGAATGTGAGTGACTTTGACAAGGACCAAGCTGTGACGGCTAGACGACTGGGTCAGAGCATCTCCAAACCTGCAGCTCTTGTGGGGTGTTCCCGGTCTGCAGGGTCAGGACCCAACAAAAGTCCAACAGAAGTTACTGAAGCTCAAACTGCTGAAAGTGTTAATGCTGGTTCTGATAGAAAGGAGTCAGAACACTCAGAGCATCACAGTTTGTTGTGTATGACGCTGTGTAGCTGCAGACCGGTCAGGGTGCCCATGCTGACCCCTGTCCACCACTGAAAGCTCCTACAGTGGACACGTGAGCATCAGAACTGGACCACGGAGCGATGGAAGGAGGCGGCCTGGTCTGATGAATCACGTTTTCTCTTACATCATGTGGATGGCCGGGTGCGTGTGTGTCTCTTACCTGGGGAAGGCATGGCACCAGGATGCATTATGGGAAGAAGACGAGCCGGCGGAGGCAGTGTGATGCTTTGGGCGATGTTCTGCTGGGAAACCTTGGGTCCTGCTGTTCATGTGGATGTTACTTTGACACGTACCACCTACCTAAACATTGCTGCAGACCAAGTCCACTCCTTCATGGGAACAGTATTCCCTGATGGCAGTGGCCTCTGTCATCAGTCCAATCGAGCGTCTGTGGGATGTGCTGGACAAACAAGTCCGATCCATTGAGGCCCCACCTCGCAGTTTACAGCACTTAAAGGTTCTGCTGCTCATGTCTTGGAGGCAGATACCTCAGCACACCTTCAGAGGTCTAGTGGAGTCCATGCCTCGACGGGTCAGGGCTGTTTTAGTGGCAAAAGGGGAACTACACAATATGCAGGTGGTCATAATGTTATGGCTGGTCGGTGTATATAGTGTCTTCTTAAATGCCTCTCTTATAATGCTAAGCTAGCTAAATGTTCAAACTGGTTAGAAACATAATAAAATGCAGTTATGTGTGAGACAATGTTACTTCACAAGACGCTGCAGAGGCTGTTTGAAGTGTGTGAGTGTGATCAATTCTTATTGATCGGGAACAGCCTTCAGAATAGACACTAACAATGTTACAGCCAAGGCTACACCACAGCGATAGCATTTATAGAGAGAGGTGCAATAATAGTCCAAATGACCGTAAACCTTCAGAGTGGATGTGAAGCAGAGGAAACATCTCCCCCCTCCCTGTCACCTGACTGCTAAAGAACGCCAGGTTAAGGAATATGAGGTGCGTCTTCGACATCAGGGTTTAATTTACTCACTTTTTCCCGTCAGATGTGATTAGGTTGGCACCATATGGTTACATTGATTTCTGATCTGGGCTCAGAGCAGACTCTGCTGCCAGCTCTTTATCTGTGTGGGTTTGTGTACATCATTTTCATGACTGACTGAGGTTGCAGTCCAGGATGATGTAAGCCTGTGTTAATTCAGCGTGGACAGTGCAGGCTTTGTTCTGTGCCCTTTGGTGCTGCAGCAGAGCCGTGCAGGGCTGCTTATGTGACCTCTACCATTGTAGCAGCATGTGAATTTGAAGCTTTGTTTTGCTGCTACAGTTCAATGAAAGAAAGGGAAGCTGGGCCGGGGAGAAGTGAGGCATATTTCAGCTTTCTGTTCGGATATTCTCTCTTCAACTTTGCTTTGCATTTTTGCATCATCAAGTTGTTTATTTCCCTTAGTGCTCCTGTGACATAATTATTCAGGTAAAGGTTTTATTCAAATATGCATCAGACCTGATAAAAAAGCTCAACTCTTTTACTTTAATCTTTTTTTTTACATTTGTGAAATGCAAAGGAAGGCCGAGTGGAAGCAGACGGCCTTTGATGTTTGTGCTGCTTTAGTTTGCGTGTCAGAACAAAATGAGATCAAGACAAAGATTTTCACCTTAGTAAAGATGAGATATTTGTTGAGGAAGCCTTTGTGGTTTAGACTTAATCAGCGTTTTTACAGTCTCCAACAATAATGTGAAACCACATGTATACTTAACACAGGATGAGGAGAGTCAGAACCTGCTCTGCTCTGTTTCCTGACCTATTTGTGGTGCATTACTGGCATCATACAGCAGCTGCAGAAGTACAGATTTACTTAAATGACAGCTCAGAAGCACACACACTTTACTGAACTGTTCTCAGACATTCAGGAAGTTTGTGTGTCTGAATAATTTCTTTGTGTCGGCAGAATTTGAATGAACTTAATGTATTTTTTTGTTTCCTTTGTAGGTCGGAGCAACAACAAACAGACATTTCATGTGAACAGCATGAATCCACATCCTGTTTCTACTGAATAAGTGCAAACAGTCAGCACACAGTTCACTGCTCACCCTGACCACCATACTGTAACATCAGCCAGGCCCTGAAAGGACAGCTTCATTACCCCCTCCACCCACCCAATTAGGAGCCAGATGGCGCTTCTGGCCAATCAAATAATGGATGCAAGGATTCTAAGCAGTATGAACGGGAGAGCAGAGCTTTCGCAGTTCTTAAGAGTCACCAATCAAAGCCTCGTCTCCCAGGTAAACTCCGTCCAGGACGACAACCGCAAGAACAGGAAGTACCCCTGCCCGCTGTGTGGGAAGCGTTTCCGCTTCAACAGCATCCTGTCCCTGCACATGCGCACACACACGGGCGAGAAGCCCTTCAAGTGCCCGTACTGCGACCACAGGGCCGCACAGAAGGGCAACCTGAAGATACACCTCCGCACTCACAAGCAAGGCATTCTGGGTAAAGGCCGAGGGAGAGTTAGGGAGGAGAATAGGCTGCTTCACGAGCTTGAGGAGAGGGCGATACTGCGGGACAGGCAGACACGAGGTGGTCATGTTACCCAACAGCAAACATCCAATATAAACCAACTCCAGCTGTCCCAGACGGTCCCCTCACAGCCCCAGTTTTTAACCCTCTCTGGAGCTGCAGAGAGCCAGCCGCACACGTCCACGTCTCCTACAGCGACCACCATCCCTGACGACCCCGTCCCGCCCCAACCCAACGGCTACCGCTGCTCCTTCTGTAAGGGGAAGTTCAGGAAGCAGCAGGAGCTGGAGCGCCACATCAGGATCCTCCACAAACCCTATAAATGCACCTTGTGTGAGTTTGCTGCCTCACAGGAGGAGGAGCTGATCGGCCACGTTGAGACGACACACATCACTGCTGATTCAGCCTCAGGGCAGAAACCTGCCGTTGCAGCCGGGGACAAGAGGAAGCCGGTGGGTGAGTTCCCGTGCGAGGTGTGCGGGCAGACCTTCAGCCAGGCCTGGTTCCTGAAGGGTCACATGAGGAAACACAAGGACTCGTTCGAGCACTGCTGTCAGATCTGCGGCCGTCGATTCAAAGAGCCCTGGTTCCTCAAGAACCACATGAAGGTCCACCTCAACAAGCTGGCTGCAAAGCGTAACATCCCTGCAGAGCACGACCCCTCTGTCAACATGAGCAACCTCACACATGATCATCAGAGCAACCTCTACTCGCAGTACATCTCCCGCATTCACAACCGGTTCCTCACCGCTGAGATGGCCGACCATCAAGATTATAACCAGATGTTTGCCACGGCCGGCCTCGACATGAAGGTCAGGGAGATGTTAGGGAGGATGATTTCCTCAGGTCCAGGTCCTCTGACAGAAGCAGAGAGCTCTGCATTGCTGGGTTTAAATCATGTCCACCCTGGAATGAGCTCCACGAGCATGGACTACCTGCAGAAAGTCATGTCTAACAGAGAAGCTCTCAACAACAGCAGCTATCCAGGCTGGCAGATCATTACACCCGGTCTGCCTGTTGATCAGCAGATATTCAGCCCCAAAGAGCAGCAGCAGCAGCAGCAGCAGCAGCAGCGCTCGTCCTACCTGCCTGAGAGACGTCTTCCTGTGGACGAGGGGAAAGTGTGTCTTGGTAACCCAGACACTGTCAGCAGACCCGGCAGCCCTGGAAGTGTGACTCATCCTGGGCCAGCAGAGATCAGCACAGAGACGGGGAGCTCCCTCTCTGGGAGCGCTCTCGACCCTCGACCAAAGTCTTCCTCTCCTGCTGCAGGTAATTTAGTTAGGGTGTTCTTTTTATGAAGTTAAAACTATTAAACAAGAAAGACATCTCTCCTAAAATCAGGAACTAAAATGCAGCAAAACATAATACCTTTTATTTTTGGGGCCATTTTGCCTTTATGGAGAGGACAGCTGAAGAGAAACAGGAAATATGGGTAGAAGAGAGTGAGGGATGACCTGTGTTTAACAGTCGAGGGCAACAGTCGACAATCGAGGGCGGCTGCTCTACACACTGAGCTAAACCAGCCTCTCAGTCTTAATACATTTGACACCTCACATTCAAATATTAAAGTGCATTAAGTGTTCTTAAAGAACTACACATCATAGCCAATAAGAACAGAACTACTCTGACTGACACATCGCTCAGCAAACAGGCAATAATGTTGAAAACAAACTATATTACAGAAGCATAAAGTAATTATTATTATATACAACACAATATAGGTATGATCATGATAAAGTCATACGGTAATAACAGATAGAAGTTATAGTTATCATCATGTACATCTGAGCTTTTGTGGTGAATGTGTTACAAGGATTGTCCTTATGAGGCCGATGACAACATGTTTGAAAGCAGGTGCGCGCTCCGGACATAGGTGAGGACATCGGAGGAGCAGCGGAGGAGCAGCCCCGCCTACTCCCCAAGCAAAATATCCAGAGCCGTATAGACAGAGAGTCGCGTCAGAGGAGGTCCAATATGTTCCATGATCCACCATGATGTCGCAACTTTATCAGTTTAGCTGCTTTATGAAGTCACATTCAGCCCGAGGAGATAGCTGAATAAAGTCTCTTGAGGGAGCTTTCAAAGGTTTGAACTAAATAACCCTGATGATGTCATCAGGTCTAATGATTGACACCTACATGTTGTGTATTGAAAAGAAAGATCAAGTGTTTATTTTGGTGGCCGAAAGGTTTCGAACCGAATCCATATCAGAAAAGCTTTGCTTATTGTGCAAAAGCCACAAAGAATAGTGTCTCTGGACTGTTGATGCACAACCTGATACATTTCATATTTTTATTTATTGGTTTATTCTAATGACTGTATATAAAGATGGACGACGCGTCTCCATCTGCTCCCTTTGTACGACATTGATGCCAAAGTAGCCCCTGTGATAGGCGCTGCCATCTTGTGATGGAGACATCATTTGTGGCTCAGTGGTAGAGTCGGTCGTCTTTCAATCAGAAGGTCGGAGGTTCAATCCCCAGTTCCCTCAGGCTACATGTCAAAATTGCTCCCGGTGGCATAGCCAACGGGTATGAATGCGATATCTGATTGACAGTTGGGCACTTTACGTAGCCGCCTCTGCCATCAGTGTGTGAATGGGTGAATGTGATATGTAGTGTAAAAGCAGCTTTGAGCGGTCGCAAAGACTAGAAAAGCGCTATACAAGTACAGTCCATTTACCATTTCCCATTTGGAGCCAGAGTCTGCGCAGTAGAGATCGGCGAGTGAAGCGGCCGTAGCCACTTCCGCTAACCCAAACACACACTTAACTTACCGAAAACACAGCAAGGATCCCGCACGCCGGCGTGTTTAACAGCAGAACAGCTTCTTGTGTCGGTCTGAGGTTAACGTTCACAGGTATGGAAACTTCAATGACTGCAGTGATTGCTTTAGTTTTGTTTCTACTCAAGGATCATCCTCCGCTCTGCTCACCCGCAACTGATCGGCTGCAGGAGCCGAATTTGTCAAAAGAGCTGTCAATCATCAAATAACTAATTAAAAATAAACTTGTCAGAAAAATGAACACTTGGACATAAATCAGCATGATAAGAACTAACTATAATGACAGAAACCATGTTTGAGAAAAATTTATTTGGCATGTATTTTGATTTTATAGTTTGACTCATGTCCCATCCGTTAACATGGAGGAGGCGGGCTCGACCATTAAAACAACAAATTAAACACACAACATATAAACACAGAAGAGGAAAGGAAAAACGTGAACAGGCTAAAAAAGCTTGGGACAGTAAGGCAGCATCATGCAAAGGAGGACATATAAGCAACAATACATACAAGACAATGTTAAGCAGACAATGATGATTATTATCAATCATTACTACTATCACTGTTTATTTGTTACAAGTGCACAATGTTGGCCTATCATTATATGGAAGAGTAACCTATAGATATGAAAATATAATGACATTGAACAACATTGCGCACTAACAAATACACAGTGATAGTAATCATGATTGATAATAATCATCCAGCAAAGGTTTCACTTACCTTTCACACAGGCGGCTGCTTCTCTCTCACATGTTTTCACCCACTTCCTTTGCAGCTGTAACACTTGTGTTTTTTAAATTTGCAAAGCGTTTCGGATATGGAGTTCATTCGAAACCTCTCGGCCACCGTAGTTTATGATGTAAAAGTCAGAATATTTCGAGGTCGATATTTTAAATCAGTTTTGGAGCATTTTGCGTTTAATCAACAGTAAAGTATCAGACAGGAGATGTTACCCTGTGGGCTAATTTGACCCCAGCTTTAATGAAGTAACGTCTCGAAGATGGCTCTTAAATATTCTGTCATGTTTTTATTGCACGATTACGTTTCTAATCCGAGGATTGATCTGAGGTCTGTCCGGGTATCCTGAAATATCCCAACAAAGAAGCACGGTTCTGCGCCTCATAATCTCCTCTACGTTTCAGAAATGATAATAACTAAGTGACAGCTGTGGCCTCGTCTTTCTTCCCATTAAACGTAGGTGGACACGAAGCACAGGGTCAGTAACACCAGCACAGATATTACTGTCATCCAGCAGGACTTTGTCTTCCTTTTAAAGATAATGGCATCATGTTGAAAGCAGGGATAATTAGTACCCTCTATTTTTTATCCGTCACATCCCCACCCCTTGCCTACGGGGGCACAAGATGTTAATGCATGCCATCTGGTGTTTTTAATGATTTGATATATACCACCCAGTGATTTTTATGATTTGATCTACCACCTGGTATTTTTATTGATAGTCTTCTGTTCCACCTGGTGATTCGGATGATTCGGCTCTCTGGGTAAATGCCTTTCTTGTCATGGCGTCCTGCTAACATGTTATCATGGGCCTAAATGACTGCTTTAACTGCATTTGTGAGAGAAGAAAAATAAACTAACTTTTGTTATGTTTGCTCAAAGCTTGCGATTATTCTGCGTATGAGGACTGCTGTTATGTCTGATGCGCTCTAGTGGGGCTGGATCCAGCATCCTCTTAATGTTGGCCGTATAGCAGAGATAAATGGATCAGGTCTAATCTCATTACATGTTTTGTTCCCATATTGTACACACATACTGCTATCTGCATATTTACATGTAAATTCTGGCAGTTTATGGCCAAATCCCTCTCTGGTTGCTCTTTAAGAAACATATTCAAGCGCTATTGTTTTTACTTTCCCTCTCTCCCCTATCGCCGAGACCATACGCCGTCACTTCCAGAAACATTTATGATCGCTGGCTAGCTGAGGATTTGAGAGCACACAGTTCTGGGATGGTACATTCAGTATCAGACTCTAATTTCAGTCAATATTAAGCATGGAAACTAATTCATTGTAAAGGTCAGGCGTCATTGCTTTAGTCAATGATGGATCCGGCAGGCTTGCTCCCCCCCTCTCCTCCTCTCCTCTCTGTTCTTAGGCTTGTGTAATGGTAGACTCACTCTGGGGGCTTAGCACCGCATTGTTTAGCTCTGACAATATATCCCAGAGACCTCTGCAGCTGCTCCCCGCGCTCACAATGACAGATTAATTAACACAATCACACGCTGCTGGCCCTGGCTCAACACACAGGTCTGCTGCGGGACAGATAGGTAAATCCTACACATATGGAGAACACGCACCACTTGATGAGGGTTTAATAACAGGGATAAGTTTTTTCGGAGGTGGGGGGTTGTAACTGATCAAGTCTGTCTGCGTGGATGGTCGGACGAGGAGGAAGGGAGAGCGAGTGTTTTCTAATTCAGGAGAGCGGAGATGCTGGGGAAGAATTACCACTGCCAGATGTTCAGCTTGAGGAACATTGATTAGTCCAGAATTACTGGCTGCATTATTCATAGTCAGCCTATGGTGGTCATGAAGTTATTGATGTTCTCAATATGGATAGCAAATATAGTACAGTCATGGCTGTCAGAGAGGGAGACGACTCCTCTCTGGATTTAGACTTTGACCACAAAAAGCAGCGTCTTAGATTAGAAATCACTCTCTGATTTCAATAGCAGGCGTGCGTTAGGAACGTCTCCCCTCAATATCTCATCAGGAGAGATTTAAAGATGCACTCTGACTTTAATTATAATCTGAGATTAAGACTAACGACTCTGCTTAAAATGATAAACTAATGAAGGGTGCATGCTGCGGGCCTCTGACCTACATCGGCTCTGCTCACACTAAAAAACATGCCTAACAAACATAAAATGCTCTGACAGTTATTAATTAGTCCCATTCAGTACTCTTAACCTCAAGGTCACCGAGCAGACACCATGTAATGATGTTGTCCCCACATGTGTGTTTGTCCCTGCTTTTACTCTTCTTTTACTGTAAGCAGCAGAGAGGCTGACGTGATGTAAACTGTGGATGGAAACATGAGCCGAGGTTTACCCAGAAACACAGATAAAGCCGCCGCGCTCAGAGTATCACTTTGCATCCGTCTCTTCTTTGTGATCGCTGACAGTAAAAGCATCTTTGAAATAAACGGGTCCTTATCTAACTCGGGCTTAACAAATTCAGCTCTTTTGCAGAGATCAGAGTCAGCCTGACGGGTTTGTCTACACTGATTACCTGTTGGCTTTTCCGTCTCCCTCTCACTTCTGTCTTTTAATCCTCTTTTTAATTATTATTGCAGATATGAGGCTCAAATTAAGCTCAAAATGCTTGTTTTCCTAGCATGCAGATAAAAAGATTTACCCAGGGAGTTCTGAACACCTGCCTTGAAATATTGTTCCACCGTCTCCTGAATGCCATTTGGCTTAATTGACTTGGAAACGTCCCAAATGCGTCATTGACTATGTGGTCTAATTAATATTAATAATATATGCTATTATAAACATCAAAGAACATCTGGTGCCCCTGTTTTTCTCACCAGTCTTGTGTGTGACTCTCTCTCTCGAGCTCTGTTTCATCTTAAACCAAAGCAGCCTGCATGTATCTCTGCTCTGCATTTCAGGTGCTTGATTACAAACACACAAAGATCCAAAGCTGCTCACTATATAGACTTTGATACCTACAATATAACTGCCTGTGTAAGCATAGTATGTGAGCCTGTGATTGCATTGACGGTGATGTATGGGTGTAAATCTTAAAGCCTATTTCCATATGAAATGAATCACTTGTCCAGGCCCAGCTGCATGCTTTCCACAAACGCACACACACACACACACACACACACACACACACACACGGCTCACTTGAGGCACTTATTTATTTATTTACCTCTTTCCTCCGCCTCGCACATCCAGTAAGGGCGGATAACTCGTACGCATCACTTCATTAGATGCTCTGTGTTAGGTGAGAGAGGCTGGGGTTTGTAATGATGCAGTAATTGGAGTTTTGGTTGATAAATCTAAGCTCTAAAATTACTCCCCTCACATAATGTGAGCCTCGGCAGTGTAAGTAAATCTTAAACTGATTAAGTTAGCATGAACCAGGCAATCACAAAGATGGCACCCGTCCAAAGGAGGAGAAAAAGGCACAGTCTTCAGTCTTTGTGTTGTTTTACTGCTCTCATGTAGGCTGGCAAATGGGTTTAGGAAGGTCCACGCTGAGAGATGAGGTCAGATGTATGTGTTGTCTGCATTTGGAGCTAATGTCATCGTAATTTAAGCCGCAGAATAATTGAGATCTACAGCGTGTCTGACGGAGTTCCATTAAGCTGTTTGGATTTTTTAGTCTGTTACTGGAGACGAGGGTGTGGCCCTGTTGAAGGCTCTTTCCCGCTCTCGCACGCCCACGCACGTCGCCACATACGTTTAAAGCACGCCGACATTAAATCAAACACACTTGAAACACACACACAGGAGGGACGTCTTCTGATCAAGGACACGAATTTGCCATTTCAGCAGTGATTTTTTCGCGTTTTATGAGGTTCAGCTCTATTTCATTAACATGCGGCTGTTATTTTACGGTTTGTACGACTGAAATAGTAAAAAAAACTTCCTTTAACAGCCAGTCAGCTCGCAGAGGTGCCGCTTCTATTAAAGTTTGAGGCAAAGTAAAGTAACAAGCACAGATCATTAGATTCAGATTTACCTCGGAGAATTAGCTCAGGGTCAGACCTCGAGGTGTATGAAATTGATATTTCTCTGGCGGGGATGAATCACTGTTGTAACTCAGATATTAGTCCATTAAAGAAGAACAATAAGGCATCAATATGCATAGAATTAAATTAATGGTGGTGGGTTTATCTCCCCATCCCAGACGCATCCCTAAAAGACACAGTATAATGTATGACCTGACCTTCAAATGCCAGGAGAGTGTTGGGCAATAAACTGCCAATATTTGTGGCTTAATGGCGTCGGATGACTTTTACTGTAATTGGAATGGCAGCGAAACAGCTGGGCTGTTTAAAGACAGCGCAGGCCGAGGTCTCAGACAATCACTAACTCAAAATGCTCACAGGGAGTGTGTTTAACCCTGAAGATGCGCCACGAGGATTAAACTGTAGGTAAACAGAGGGACGGAGAGGTTTAAATTACCTTTAATTAAAAGTTATGGTGAGCGGATCAGATCCTGTTTCCACTGGAGATTTTTCACCGGCTAAAGGGAGAAAAATTACCCTTTGTCATTCTTTGCAATAATACACTTTGTACTTTATGAATTATGGTTCCAACACTCCATTTTTCAAGTGTGAAGCAGAAATAAACTCAGCTTCAGTCCAGGGTGCGGTTAATCAGAGCTGCTCACATGTTGGTTATTCTGACGGGGAAACCCACTTACTGCTTTTGATGGAACGAGGTTCTTCTCTGCGACATCTGCCTTGTTCTAGTTGCTTTAAATGTTCACTGTTTATTATTTCTGGAAGAATCTAGTTTGCTGTTAACATCTTTGGGTGTATTTATTGCACATGGTGGTGGCGTCCATACTGTAAAATGATGGATCACTGGAGCTGAAAGCTGATTACAAGCTTGATTTACTGCAGGGCAGCGCTTAAATCATTCAACTCAGCCTGGTGCAGGATTGCAACATTTTTCATGTTCAGACAACAGTTGTTGGTACAGACATTTCTCACCACAAAATGCTCACTGTGCCTCTCATAGTTTCCTGATTTGATTCAGATGCATTATGTTTGTGCTGTTATTGTCTGTGTTAGGTGAGAAAGTCTACAGGTGTCCGCTCTCCACTGACTTCACCGCTGCACAGACGGCCTCCCTCGGCTTCCATCTGGATCGCTACCACTTCCCTCACTGGCAAACCGGCAGGGATCTCTCCTCTCCACTGCAGCCCACCAGCAGCAGCAGCTCCAGCCCAAACCCCAACCCCAAGCTCAGGCCGCGGTCCAGGGAGGACTGGAGCCCGGCTGCAGGTCTATATCACGGTCTGGAGAGCCACAGTGAGAATGCCCTGCTCGTCAACAAGCAGCCCGACATCTCTGACAGAGATGCAGGAGGAGACGGCGCTTCATCTGCTCAAACCAGGAAGTCCCAGTATGAGCCTTTAGATCTGTCAGTCAGGCCGGAGTCTGTCATGTCTCAATCAGTGCAGATGTCTGGAGTCTTCAGTAACGGACTCTCCTCCTCTATTACCCGCCGGCTGCAAAGTTACTCCAACACCGCAGCTGAACTCAGTGTGAAACCTGCCTACCAGTGTGACCTTTTGGTGCAGGGAACAAAGGAAGACATGAACACACAGAATGCCGGCTCCACAGGGCACGACGCTGAAGGTGAATATGAGACATCTGAGCCGGGGAGGGAAGATGAAAGTGACGAGGCTGCCAAGTGGAAGATACTGAAAAACAACATCCTCGCTCCTCCAGAGGAGCCGGGACAAGCCAAAGCTGATTTCCAGAAGCAGGATGAGCCGGGGCCTTGGAGCCGAGCTGTGGCTGAGTCTCCCATCTCCTCCCTGGAGAACCTGACTCCAGGTCAGGCCGATCAGCTCCAGCAGCAGGGCGGCCTGCTCTCCTTCCTCAGACCTCAGGGGAGCCTGAGCGGCACACCTGCAGGCGCACACAGCGCCAGTCTGAACGGAGGGGGGGACATGGAGAAGGATGTTGCATCAGGTGAGCATCAGCTTATGTATCATGTATGTTAACTGCATCTGTCACTGCTTTAACCAGCGCTGCGTCAGATGTGAAGATATCTATTGCCACCTAGTGGACGAACATGGTCCTTCCTGTTTCTTAAATCTTGATATTTCCTCTTAGATTCTTTGTGTCACTAACTGTGATAGCCGGCTGCAGACGATAACCTAACAACATTATAACCAGTTAAATTCGTTCTATATTTAATCAGCTGACTGGTGTGACATTGTCAGCCACGAGGATGCTGCTTTTGAAATCCTATAAAAGTTTCTGTCAGCCTCTCAGCCCTCAGCAGCTAACAGCAGAGGTGTGAAGAGCGAGTGTGAGTGTGTGAATAAACCCTGCCAATAACAAACACTACACTTGTCCTGATACTTATAGCGCTTTAGCTTTTTTCTCTTGCCAGATCTTATCTGAGATCTCAAAAAGGAGCTAAAGAAGACACAGGTGTGTGCCACTGATTACCCCACACTTTAAAGGATGATATAATCTCCTTGTGTGATAGGTTACAAATCGCCCGAGCTGATGGAGCCCACTGATGGAGTGGCTTAAGCTCTTGTGCTGGTGTGATGTGCTCGCTGAGTGCAGATTTAATAATGCTGTCTCTCAGGAGAGGGAATCCAACAGCTGGGGTCTTTGATATGCATGTATTATGAGTGCAACATGATACACCTTCCCTCTGATCCCCTTCTTATTCAGAAACTCAATATGTTCATGTGAAAGACAGGAAAGTGCCTGTCAACTCCATTAGGGATTAACATCTGTTCCCTTTCTTTATGATTCCAACTGCACCATGTAGTTTTCTGTGTGATCGTACAGATGGTTGTTATAATTCGCCCAAAAAGCAGCCTCCACTTTAACTCCTGTCACAGCCGCCACTCTGCTCGTGTTCCTTTCCTGCTTTTATTGCATCAAACACCGTGTGAATGAAAGAATTACGTGTAGAAGCTTAGATTTAGATTTATGGTTTAAAGAATTAAAGTTTTGACTTGAGCAAAACTCGTGCTTAAAATTCCTTTAAAAATCACTGAACAATCGGCAGCATTGAACCCCTCTGACCTTGAATGAACATAATTATAACTTATAATTTACAGCAATCTGATCTATCGTACGTGCTGCTGCAGGAGTTATTTCAAGCACCCCTCTACTTTTTTTGCAGCAAATTGATCCTCCTTATTTTTGTCCTCTCCCTGAGGAAGTAGACGTCAAAGACACAATAAACACCTGTCAGTCAAACCGGACACTGAGACGAGTACCTGACATTGAGAGTCCATTGAGTGTCCTCCAAAACTGAGCCGCGCAGGTGGCCGGGCAGCCTGTCCTGTCTGCAGAGCGGACCAGGTGGCTTTGTCATGGGGCTGTCTCCTGTTGCCCCCATCCTCTCCATACTGTACGGCACGTCGAGTGGCACGGTGACATATTGCCGGGCAGTTTGGACATGGAGTGATGTGTTTGTGATGACAGTTCAGGTCGGCTCCAATGTGCCAGCAGTGGTAATTGGCCAGATGGTGACCTCTGGTTGAACCTGTCTGCATGCTCATTAGTCTCACTGAGCCCTCCCTTGTGTTTTAAACACAAACTCTCCTGGCTGCACTGCTCTGACTCCACCACCAGATGGCGACATTTACCTCTTTAAACAGGGCAGGTGTTGGAAAAGCTCCTGTGAGGAGTTTTTAACTGGTTATCAAACAGGTTGAAATTAATACTGAAGCTTCAATATGAGCTGCAAAAGCAGATTAGAAGATTTAAGATTAAGTATTTCTAATGTCTGTAACGGCTGCCACCGCGTCAGTGTCAGGCGAGGAGATCAACACGCAGACAGGAAGTGCTTTTGTTTACAATTTCAGTGGAAACGATTCACAGTGAGTGACACAGTTAAAAGGCAGCAGGAGGATTTTCTTCACTGCAGAATGCTTGTGCATGAACAGGACAGGGTCAACAAAGACATTAGGCGTACCACTTTGTCCACAGGGGGCGTCAAGATCCTAAAGTTCCTCACAGGAGCTTTAATGTTTCTGCAGGTTTCACGGCATGCTTTCATATTTCACAGGCACAGTTATGTTTGAGAACACGTGTAGGACCTTAACATTACTTTAAACCAGTTAACTAGTTAACTAAACCCGCAGCCTCCTCTGTGACATCAGATCAGGCCTCTCAGACGCATGAGAACGAGTGAATATGAGAAGATTGATAAAGAAAGGATTAAGAATGAACAGAGGAGGGAGAGAAAGAAACGGCCCAGATTTGAAAGGTTGAAAGGGGTGAGTCATTATCTCATTGTTTGACCTCTGCGTACCCTCCGCGGAGAGGGAGACAGGGAGCGAGAGAAAACGGGGAGAGAAAAGGAGCGAGAAGAAGATCACCATAGATGGAGATAGATGGAGCGACAGCGAGGTGAAAGAGGAGCGGTAGTGCGGCTGTCTCCATGAGCAGATGTCGTTTGAGGGCAGCGAGAGGGCAGCGCGGCCTGCCTTTGTGCCGAGCTTCTCCCCATAGAGATAATGAAGGGTGGAGCACGGGGAAGGATGTGCAGTCATCACTCACTGTCTGTGTGCCATCAGAGCTCAGCCCTGTGTCATCCGTCACCATTCAGCTCCTCTGGCCCCCGTCGGCCCCGCCACTGTCATCATGGTCATTATCTCAGCCTGTGACACACACACACACACACACACACACACACACACACACACACACACACACACACACACACACACACACACAGGGGAATACATGCATGCAGGTGCAAACATATATCTATGTACAACCTCATGAAACATAAACCATGAAACTCGGTAGGTTAAAGGTTATAAATGTGCTGTTCTCTTTGTGTTTAATTCTGCTGCACAAATTCTTGTATATTTTTTACTTTTCTTATGTGTATTGTTATTTTTGTAAAGTTAATAATCTATTTTATTTTATTAACATGTTCAGAATAACTCAACCAATCAATCAAACTCAGGTTGTGTTTGGATTTTTTAATTGTAGTGTCAATAAGTTTGAGTGCAAGATAAAAATTATTGTTTGTACTTTTGAGAAAATAAAAAGAGTTGCTTCTTTAAAACATTTATACATAAAAACATTTCTCAAATTGTAAAAGTTGGCGATAAAAAAAACCCCTCATAAAATAACTTTTTCTGCATCAATCAAAGTTTAAAACTTAAATTTGAATCAGTAAATATGTTTAGAGAATAAAGAAAATGTAAATTACTCTAAGTTTAATGCTATGGTTTTTAATTCTCAGTTCCACAGTCGTCACTTTATTTTAATGCTATTCTGACGTCAGTTAAATGACAAGAAACCGCTCTGATATCTTTTTTTGTGATTTAAATTGTTATTTATTTTATATTGTCTACATACGAAAACATAAATACAAACGTTACGGAGGTGATACGATAAGATACAACTTTATTAAAAAACCTTATAGCGGCAGATAGCTCCAAAAATACAAATAAGAGAAACACAACAAACAAGTCAAATATCAGTGAAAATAGAAATTATTAAGTGTATGTATCAATAAGTGAAATACACTTCATATTTTCACTGATATTTGACTTGTTGAGTTGATGTAGGATTCACAATCCATAAGAAAGAAAAAAGTAAGTGAAATAAAATAAATAAAAACACTACACTACACCCCAAGAGGTCATCAATATGTACTTCTACACGCTTGTTATTGTATGTACACATACCACTCCTTCTTTAACTACTCCCCTCTTTAATGTGTTACACCTCCTAAAGGCCTTCCATATTTGTCTGGTTTTGTTTGACCTAATTTACCCGAGCGATCATGTTCTCAAAGGCAGCAGTCTGTGTCACGAGTTTAAGCCACTCTGTGAACTCTGGTTTATGTGGGCCTTTCCAGGTGTGAAGAGTTAGCCTAGCTGCTCCAACACAGCCCGTCATTGTCAGTCCTGCTTTTATAACGCCTGGTGGGACGAGAGGTTTTTCACCTAACAAACATAATAGGGGAGGATTCTTATCTTTTTTTACGATCCAGCAAAGAGAAGGTTAGCTTAGCTTAGCATGAAGACTGGAAACAGGAAAACAGCTAATCTGGCTTTGCCTGAATATTAATAATGTCATATTTTGTTTGTTAAATTAGAACCAAAAAACAGACAGGTTGTGGTTTTACAGAGAGATTAACAGCTCCGAAAAAAATGAAGAGCCCACTCCAAATGTTCCTTAAATCAGCATCTCTCTCTTCATGTCATGGCCGCCCAAATCCAGATGTGACCCCCATTAAAACCTCCTGAATGTGATCAAGAGGAAGACGGACGGTCACAAGCCATCGAACAAAGACGAGCTGCTCCAGGAGCGGCCTAACGTCACCCAGCAGCTCTGCAACAGACTGGAGGAGAGCATGCAGAGATGCATGAGACCTGTGGTTAAAAACCAGGTTATTCACCAGATATCGATCTCTGAGTTCAAACATCAGTATTCTGTTGTTTAAACATGAACTTGTTTTCTTTGCTTTATTCAGCTCTGAAAAACATCTTTTGGTTCCGGTTTCTGCGAAAAAGGAGGTCACACATAAGGTCAAACAGTCTTACATCTGAGACACCAAAGATAGTGCACCTTTGTTAAATCCCGAATAATTGTATTTATTCATTTATTTATTTTAAAAGAGATCACGTACGATATAAAACATAAATGTTATCATTCAATACATCTTTCCAGAGTTAGCTTAAAGCTGATGCTCATGTGTAGTCCCTTTGCAGGTCACAAGTCACATCACCAAGTTACGAGACTGCAACACAAGACACACACAGCAGTACATTACAAACACACACACACACACACTGTCTGTCACATTGTTATGAGGTTAACAATATAATAATGAAGCAAACTTTCCCTTGTAAACATCTGTCACAGTTTGACTGACTTCCTGGTTCATCTTTGACCTAGCATATGTGCTATACTTGTTAGCACAAACGCTACCTGTTCAACGGGGGTATTATAATTATGACTATTTCAGGTGTGCTCACTTTCAGTTTAAGCTCTAAATAAAGGAGATAATCAGACTAAACTCACCGTGCCTCCTGCTCTGTCTGACTTTGAGCTCCTACATGTCAGCGCTCACTTTCATGAGTAAAATGTCAGAAAACGAGGAATTGATGGAAAAAAAATTACACAATATTCAAATGTAAAAAATGTGGAATCGTCCTTTAATTCAGCCCAATGTCAGTTTTATACAGAGCCAAAGTCAGTAATCACTCATTCTTCCCACCCCTCTCATTTCCTGCACCGTCCTGTGTAGTCGTGCATCCGTGCTTGTGTGCGTGTATACGAGTGCAGCTATGTGTGTGTGTTTGTGTGTGTCTGGTCAGAATCTCGCAGCCTCTGAATGGAGGATCATGTGGTGAAGAGATGGATGGCTCGGAGCCCGCTGCTGTCTCCTCTAATTGTAAAATATTAGTTACATTAGACTCTGGCTTGTGATTAATGGAACTTATTTGGAGGTTGCCCTCTCCTGGACCTCCCCTCTCCTCTGGTGGGAGGGAAGAATGAACAGCAGACCCAGGGAGACGAGAGGGGGGAGGAGGAGAGGTGATAGAGGCAGAGAGGGGGAGACGAGCAGGGCAACAAGCGACTGATGTTGACGTGAGACCTCTTGGCTTTTTATTAAAGGACTTTATGAATTTGGTAACAGGCTGCGGGATTGTTCACATCGTCTGAGTGCAAGATTTAACAAGATTGAAACCTGAAGTCGCACAGGAAGTGTCAAATCTGGAGGATTGGAGGACATGTTAAAAGCAACTTTTAAAGGTATAACAAAAGCAGGAAGTGAGTTTAGAAATGCTGAGAATCAGAGATGTTCGTGTTTATTGTGCTCCACCTGTTTCCTGTTGTTGCTCTGTCAGTGAGTGAAGGCTGGAGAAAGAGAGGTGAGACAGGTATCTGGATTTTGACAAAGCTTTCTTTTACTATTGTTCCTCTCAGACAGCTCCACCTCCCGCCCTGGATAAGAGTCACTCTCTCTCTCTCTCTCTCTCTCTCTCTCACACACACACACACACACACACACACACACCCTCTGTGCCATCCTGATGATATTCAGATGTGTCAGGCCTTCTCTCTCAGAGTGTGTGAGTGTTGGCGTGTGTCCTTTACGGCCATCAGGTTATTATACACCAGCAGATGGAGCATTACCTTTTATTGCTCACACCTTCTGTGAGTTTTCCCACTTTTCCCCCCAAAAACACCTTTTTTATGTAGATGTGGAGGCAAGCGTTCGGCTGCCTGCAGCTGTCTCGGCTCCGATGAGGAGCAAACAGAGAGGAAGAGGTGAGGGAGGGGGTGGGGGGGTGAAAAGGGTGAGACAGCTCTCAGTTTTTGGGAAGTGATGTCAAATGACGTCAGCACATAATGGTTTACTGTAAGCATGAATCAGAGACACAGTGAAGTGTTGGACGGAGAGGAGTCAGCGTGTGAGGTAATATCTCAGAATAACTCTGAACGAGGACGCTCGGCTGTCAGGCAGACAGGTGAACAGAGCAACGCCTTCAGGCTTTGGTGTCTGATGATTTTTATTGAGGTCAGATAAACTTCTGGAAGTTATTAGCGCTGTGTGTTTGGTTGTTTGTGTCTTAAAGGTACAGTCTGCGCTCCGTCACAGTGTTTGTAGTGGAGTTATGGAGCGGGCGCTGTAGAGAGGGACAGGCAGGAAGTTTTGGCATGCCTCGCCTCCCAGCTGCAGACGTCTGTCATTCCTCAGCTCAACACTTGTGTGTGTTTATTTGTCTGTGTGTGTATGTGTGTGTGTGTGTGTGTGTGTGTGTGTGGCTGTGTGGAGCAGGAAATGTGTTACAATGAAGGAGAACTTTCAGGCCTTTTTATGAAAACCTGTCAGCCATGAAGTGTTAGTGTTAGTGAGAAAGTGTAAATTGTTTTTATGAGGCAACATCAGCGTCACAGTTTTTATGAAAATAGGAACTTGTTTGGATCCACAGTGAAGCTTAAGTCTGTGTGTGTGTGTGTGTGTGTTTCCTCTCTTTTATTTAAGAGGCTCAGTGTCCAAATGTAACCTCCCACCTGCAACATCTGCTTTAGAACAACATAAAAATGACAGAAAAGATTTTCAGTATCCAGAATTATAACCATACTTCATCTACAACCCTTGTGCCCATGCTCACTGATGTTTTCATAAAGAGAAACTTTAACTGTGAAACATTCAGTGACGCTTTGACCAGACACAGAGCTGGAGTTGATTTTCATTGACTTCCTTTTGAAGACACTTTTTTTATCCTCCAGGTGTCATTCTAAACCCTGCAGAGGTTAAATGCTCAAACTGATCCAGTGGTTTTTTTTTCTGTCTGCTCTCGTCTCATGATCCAGGCCGGAAGCCCTTCCAGTGCAGGTTCTGCCCCTACAGCGCCTCGCAGAAGGGCAACCTGAAGACGCACGTCCTCTGCGTCCACCGTAAGCCTTTTGACAACAGCCTCTACCCCGACCGCCGGCTCCGCCGCTCTCACACGCCCCAGAGGGCCTCCCGATTGCCTCCGAGCATCGTGGGGGATAATGGAGCGCCGGCGAGAGAGCAGATCGGCATGACGTCACTCTGCGGGACTTGATACAGACAGTTGTGATTATTGTTTTAGCTTCACCTCGAAGGGTTAGGATGATTGAGATAAACAAACCTTGATGTACATTCCAGTGTTTACTTGAAGAGCCACAGTACGTATTTATCTGTAGCAAAGAAGCTGCCTATAATAATAAAGTCCATTGTGATGTGAAAGTGTAAAGAGAGGCTGTTTGGTGCCCTTCATTCAGTGTCCAAACCATTCCTTGTGTCTCCATCCGTCAGTCCAACCCTTGTCTGATGCAGACTGTACCGTGATGCCCACAGCTCTTGTTCTTTCATCCAGTAAATACCTCGTGTTACACTTTTGTAAATATCGCTCCCTTTCCCTTCCAGTCCAGAAGCCTTGTCTATCTGTCAGGATGTGGTGCCAGATGTTCGGGCTTTAATCGCGGCAGATGTAATGAAGTAGAATGTTGCACATCGGAGCTTCCATTTGTTCTGGATTCCACTCCAGGGAGAAAGGCTCTCTCACATATAATTATTGCCCATTAACTCCTTTGCTTCATGCCCTCGTGCTGGAACAATGCTCAATTAAGGGGAACCAAGGAAATGGAAAAACTGCAGAGATTCATTGATAGCACATCCCAATCCTTTTCTGGCTTTTGGTCCACGTGTGTGCAGAACATATCTGGGCCCAGTCGCACAGCTATTTGTGCTGCTGCTGCCATGTTTGGTCATCTTAGCCTTGATGTGAGCCTCCCGTGCCAAAAGTCCGCCTGCACACCCTGAGATCACCTTGGGCAGCTGTGTGCCTGTTCAGCCGGGGCCTCGTAGCCACGGCGATGTGACTTTGACTGACAGTCGGCCTGACAACTCCATTCATGCGCCACCTGCTAGCTGTCAATCAGGGCGGCCATCCTGGGGCTATTGACGGAGCTGTCAGCCCGTGTGAGATGTGTCTGTCAAAGCCCACCCACTCTGCCACTCCGTCTCCTGCCTGGGCAGTCTGACACTCGTTTACTGTCCCCCTGCCACCCTCTCCTCTCCTTCCCTTCCATCTCTTTCTTCCTCTCTCCGTCTGTCTGTCTCCTGTCTGTTTTCCCTCAGAGACACGGCAGCCCCTTAATCCCAGATCCAATCACAGATTCTTTGGGCACACATTTGTCATCCTCCAACCCCCTGGTTTTTGTGATGGAGTGCTTCACAAACACAGGTGACTCCGGCCTGATATACATGTGGTTTTTATCGCCGCGCCCCGTGTTTGTGTGTGCGCCGTCAGCGCTAAAATGTCACCAATCCGTTCCCTCCTCTCTTTCCCCCTCAAGTTTCCTCCTCTTCCTCCTCTGCTCACTCACCCTTCATCTCTGTACCTGACAGGTGACACGGTCTGGGCCTGCAGCTGGCTGGCTAATCGGAGGCCTGTCATACCTGTCAATAATATTTCAGAGCCATGCCAGGCCAGATCAGGCCGGATCAGGCCGGAGCAGACCATCCCGTGACTCGACCAAGGTCAGGGCTCAGAGTGATGAAGAAAGGAGGAAGAAAAGCTGAGAAAAAGCTGCATTTTAGTGGAAATTCTGTCACTTGTACCCCTCCAACAGCCCTCTGGATATGGATCATCCCTCAGGCCTCATCCTGTCAAACCTCCTAATTAAGCTCGGTTTCCCTTAAAGCAGGGCCCTTTAATTAATGCCGGGAAGTTTGTTAATTACTACTAATGGTGATGAATGTTTTAGTTAACGTCTCACCAACACAGTCAATGTCATACTTTGGCTTTTTGCTGCTTTGCGAGGGCTCATCTTTCTGCTCTGTCTGTTTGAACCCGTCCCGGTGTTGTCTGACGTTTGAACTCGTCGTGTCATCGCTCGACCTTAAAAGGCAGCTTGCATGTTATCCAGCACCATCGTGCATTCACGGCCTGATTGGCTCGACAGACGAGCAAAATACACATAAGCCAAATTCATGTGTTTTATCCAGCTTAGCTTTGTCTGACCTTGACCTTCTGCATGAATGACATCCTGTTTACCTGCAGGAAATCAATCCTCGTTCTCTGACACCTAAAAATAACCCTCCTCTGGAGAAAAGGCAGACATGAGGAGGTTTATTTAACCACCTCAGACTGAAATACGTCATTTTTAATTGAAGTTAAGAGAAATTGAACTATTAAAACATGCTAATTGGCTGTAAACGATCTTTTTCTTTTCCTGCCATCGTGAAAATTCCCACTGCGATCTTTTCTCGCTCTTGTTTTCCTCGTCCTCATGCTGGTGCCTTCATCATTACCCTCCTCACCATCCTCTCTGCTTACAGGTGCTTATCTGCAGACCATGTTTGAGGTCTCTCTCTCAGCCTCGGCGAGAGAGGCGGGCCATGTTCGGCTAATCAGCCTGAATAAGTAAAGGAAACAGTTTGACAGGCCAGGTAATGAGAAGTAATGAATCACTAATCACAGTCTCTTACAACCCTCGGAGCACAGATGAAAAATTAAAGGTAATTAGCTTGCACAGTTGTGAAAACAATATTTAAGAGTGTTGGCATCACATGGCACGACTTAACAGATTTTCTCCGCCGACAACATACATCAACACGGCGCTGAAGTCCTAATATCAAGCTGTTATTGGAAAAGCTTTCTCGATGTAATTTTAGTGACTGATCTGATCAGGGTATACAAGTCTGCCTCTTTTTTCTCTCGCAGGCAATCTCGCCAGAACGCAGGCATGAAAAATGTTTCACTTAGATTTTCCCTGAGGATTTCTCGACTGAGGGAAAGAAGGAACATGCCAGCAACATGCTTCTGAGACTGAGCTCTGGCTGTGTGTGAGATAATATCCAATCTCTGCATCACACACACACACACACACACACACACACACACACACACACACACACACACACACACATAGAGAGTGTAAGGTAAGTCAGAGACATGTGGTCAGAGGTGCGAACCCTCTGCAGCTCTCTCCGTGGCTCCTGCGCCTGACAGCAGAGTGAGGGCTGCTTTGACAGAGCCCGTGTTTGACAAGTCTGCGTGAGACTCAAAGTACAGGATCCAGACATGGGCTGTCAGTCAAAGCCGGCACATCTCCCAGCTGAGACGTGCCAGTTTAGTCACAGTTACAAAGGAACTAATATGCGTTAACTGGAGCAAGGCACACATATGGGCCTGGTAGAGCCCCGTGTCCCGAGGCTGGGATTGAACGGATGCCAAAGAACATAAGCTCAAGATATAAAAAGAATTACAAGGGGACAAATAAAACATGGGGATTATGTCAGTGTGAGAAATGGAGGCGTTCTAATTCTGCATGTGCGCCGGCTCGCCTCTCCTGTTTCAGCATCCTGGGCCTGTGGGGGGCAGCCCTGCAGTCCTGCACCTGTGCTCCAGGATCCAGGAGCTTTAGAGGCAGACAGGAGAGGAGGCTGTTACACTGTACGTGTCAGGGAGGAGGAGGAGGAAAGTGGGGCAGGACAGACTGATTGGGGGTGCTGGAGACAGAAATCAGGCCCCAGAATGCTGTATCTGCCAAATCAGAAGCCAGCACCGATGTTTTGAGCTTAAGGCGCACACCTAGGAGAGACCCCCCCCCCCCCTCATATCGTACAATACACATGTTCGCTTAAATACCAGCGACAGGAAGTAACTAGATCCAGCCCACAGCTACTCCCCTGCTCAGCCGCTCGTGTCGTGTTATCGCCCAAAGTTCATTTGAGCTCGGAGCCTCCTCTCTCTCTCTCTCTCTCTCTCTCTCTCCTTTCTGCTGAAAAAGACCTGTCTCGCATAACAAACAATTGCACCAAACTCCATTAAAATCACTTCATGGGGATGTGATAGTGCCTCAAGTTAAAGGCTGTAATTGAAAAGCATTTGACAAACCACGCACTGCAAAGCGACAATGGACAAGCTGTGATTCTCACTTGAGTTATTCAGTGGAAATGATTATCATCATTTTATTCTGTGCCCGACACAACGTGCTGGAATAGTACGTCTCCTAAACACTGATTCTGAGTATGTTCACGCTAACGATCTTCAGATGGATGGACACAAACATAATGACTTTCTTTTCCCCACATGAGTCAGAATATAATGTGGCCACTGGAACCTCAGCCCAGTTTCCTGATGAATTAAAGGAGCTGCTTTTGGATATTTCCTCCCTGATCTGATGACACCTACGCAAGGCTCCCTGAATGCCACTTTGACAACTTACTGTTCTGCACTGAAGCGCAGTGAAACCAGTCAAACCCTCAGAAGTGGAAAGCCTCGCTGGGAAGATGCTCCCGTCCATTGATTTGAAGTGACAGCCACATCCTTGACAAACACACCTGTCATTGTTCAAGTCACATCACATTTTCAGTTTCAGAGACAGAAGACAGCAGAGGTGTGCAGGTGTGTGTGTGTGTGTGTGTCTGCACATGTGAGCATGAGTGCCCACAGGAAAGTTTCTTCATCCTCTTTTCTTTTTGTTTTTCTCAGTGGACAGATATGCCCACTCTGCTCCAGCTGCTGTGCAGGAACGCAGCCAGATTCTCTCACTGGCGTCTTCAGACGATGTTTATGAAACAAGACATCTGGTGTATTTATTTCTAAATGCTCGTCAGAAATGGATTTAATGTGCCAGAACCTGCTGACCATTGCTCTGTGTGTCGCTGGGCTGGTCGGAGAATCTGCCTCTGTGTGCCTCTGCAGTGGTGTGGCAAGTTTTTAGTGGGGAGGGGCTGCTTATGGGGACGGAGGGAGGGGGAGGGTGATGAGCTGCTGCAATAATAAGCAGATTTTAATGATTTACTATAAATCAGCGTGCGAGGCCTCTGCTTGGGGAGACTGAGGGGGATGACAGCTCCTGACTCACACACCTCGCAAATGCCTTGCTGATGATGTGTGTGCGCTTCAGATCATCAATCACTGAGCACACTCACACACACACACACACACACACATCACACTTTTACAAAAACATGCTTTCACCACACGTACGCAGGTGCACACACACACACACATATGTGCAGCGGCGGCGGCGGCCACACACATGTTTCTTGTCTCTAATGTCTCCTCTGTGTGGCAGGGGACAAATCAATCACAGGTACAGAAGTTCAAGGGGGTAAGAGATTGTCTGGTCCGTTTTTCCCTATGCTATTGATCCCATTTTACTGGCATCATCGCCAAGCTGTCTCACAAACCCCGGGACGGCGATGGATTGAAAGTGGATGATTGAGAGAGGAGGTGGGGTGACATTCACTGTAATCTCAGCCCCCACCCACACCTCCACCTCCACCCCGCCCCTCTCCTAACACACTCATCCAATGACATTGAAAGTTAGCGTTGTAGCAGGAGTTGTTTGGAGCAGATAGAATCAGGCCCATCAGCTTAAATCTCTCAGAGTGAAGGAAAGCCGCTTGGCACACATTATAAGTGTTTTTTTGTTTTCCTGTCTCTCAGCATTCCTCCTCCTGCCGTCACCGGGAGTCTGAAGGTGTTGTGCCGTCTCCTGCTCCCTGAATTTGACGAAGAAGACGTTGGAGAGAACACGTCCTCCTGACAGCACACATCAGCGTGTGTGGGAGACGAGAAAAGAGTGACACAGAGTATTTCTCAAAAATCTCAAAATGAGGCTCAAGTGGAAAATGACGCAAGCTCGATTTCCTCATAAGCATTAAAAATGCTTCTTTGTCTCTTGTGTATAAAGAAAAGAACGTGATGCATGATGGAGGGCCGCTGGTTTATGAGGGATCACAAAATAAACATGAATTTCCAAAGAAGTCTTTGAAAGTTTATGACGCTGTTTTCCTGTGAAGAGCTGATCTCATCACGTCTGAACATGAGTAACATGATTATCAATCACCTAAAATAAACAAAACACACTTCAACACTTCACTTTTGCTTCTGGAAAATGTTCCCAAAAAACATCCTTACACATAAGTCTGTCACTTCTAAAGGAGCTGTTTGCTTCTGCTTCATCAGAGAGTTAATGTAGTGTTTAAAGATTAAAATAAACCTAACACATATCATTCAGCAGGAAGTTTAACAATGTTTCCCATAATGCCAATCTAGCTCAAATTATTTACCTTCAGTGTTACAAAGCAGACTGATGAAGCTCACATCAGTCAGTGCATTATTGGTATCGGTATATCACCGTCAGGCTGTTTATCACATTATATCTACATTATGATGATGCACAAGTTTAATTACAGATGGATGGATGCTTCATTCGTCTCTCCTGCTGCTGACGTCTTGATTAAAAACGTTTAAAGGATTATCTATGAGGCTCCGATTTGTGTCCTTGTGTTTGTCTTTTCAACTTTCATCCACTCGCCTGATTTATTCCCCCCGTCTATAAATAAGTAGACAGGCTGCATGTGATGGATCGGTCTGTTGACATTGTACCAACTGCAGGTAAACAATTACTATTCATGCTTCATCGTCGCTGAATCTATAGCAGGATACTTCCACTTAGCCGGGGGCAAAAGGTTAGCGTCAAGCTATTGTTCCGCATCTGGTCAAATGTCATTCACTCATAATTTCCTGCAATAAGAGAAAAACACAAGTTTCAGTAGGTGTAGAGGACGCAGCTGAGCGTTCCAGAGGAGTCTCAGCAGCAGGCCCGAGCCACATCGATGCAGCGTATGAGTGTGTGTGTGAGACTGAGGAGTATCCTTTTACGTCGTGAAACACATACGCGTTACGACCACATCCAGCCCCTCTCACACGTCATTCATTGTTTATTCAGAACCCAGTGTTGCTCCAACCCTCGGCCCCCGTGGGCTGGATCAGTCTGCGGCCATGATGCTGATACGAGCAGTGAGTCACGGGGAGAAGAAAGAGGGGGTTAATGTGTGTGTGTGTGTTGTATGTAGTAGGCCTACATCTGTCACAGTGTGATTACAGTGCTCGGAGTTTATGAAACAGCCTCTGTATCAACAATTATTCACGTCCCTCAGGCCACAGAGTGAAAGGCCTTTTTCAGACGCCACTGTGGAGAAGAGGATTAGACAGAGTACGATGAAGACGTGTGGCAGAGGCAGCACGTCGTAGGCTCCTGCATTCAGACGTTATTCACAGTCTTTTCTCTACAACATGATTTGTTTGCTCATTCAGATTTAACTCCATTTCTATTGTTGTCTTTTGTGTAGCTGCGTAAATCCAAGTGAAACACTGTTTTTCAAAGCAGAAGAGAAGCCAATGAATGACAGAGACGTCACGAGACAGCGATCACGACCATATATGGTCATAAAGGGTCACTGTCTGTTGTGGGTGATTTACAGGAAGACCACCGACAGTTCATCGTCCTGAAAGCAACACTCTGTTTATCACAACCTTTGACTTATCTTTTATAGTTCTGTTGATTGTTTCTATGACATGGCTGAGATCTGTGAGCACTCTGACAGTAACGTCAGAAAGAACAAAAAACTAGACGGATCGCGAACAAGCTAACTGTTTAACCAGATTATGAATCATTGATTATTTACATTTAAAAATCCTTCATTGCACGACCACGATCACGTTCAAAGTCTAACCCAGAAATCAGTCTGTAAACTGGAACACAGGATTGTTTTCTTTAACATCTTTACGATTGTTCGTCTTGTTTTTCGCCCCTATGGACGACTTTATAGTGACATCATGATGTAAGCATTTAAAGTGACAGTACATCAACGTTATAAGATTCAGATCTTTGCCTTCAGTAAAATTAGCTGTACACTGTCAAAATACTCGGTTATAAGTTAAAGGTAAAACTATTGTGAAATTAATATCTATGTGTTATTGTGTTTTGTTTAACCTGATCACTGCCGTTTGATCAAACTCTAGTCTCTACATTACACTGTAGTTTCATATATAATCAATCAAATATGGCAGATTTAGGTCATGTTTTTATATAAACCTGAATCTATAATGTAAACATTAACTTTAACTGTTGGATAAATAAAGGTACATAAAAACTAAACGTACATACTGTAGTAAATAACAGAAAAGTACTGAAGTTTATGTACTTAGTACAGAAGCCCTGAGGGGACATGCACCCATACATTTTATTTACTCCGACAGAGCTGCACCACCGTAACCTCAGATGATCTTAACTCGTCAGATTTCTAAAAGCACCAAACAAACATAGAACAGGCGTAACTGACCTCATCAGTGTGGGCGATGGCAGCATGTCCTGCTCTGTAACATCACAGTGAGCAGTCTGCTGGTCTGTTTTCTACACCGACAGAGAATGATCATGTTATCACGAGAAAACCAGCTTTGATATCTCGAGATAACGAGACAAATAAGTCGAGATCTCAAGAACAGAAATGACTCATCAAATACACGGATGCATGTCCGCTCAGGGCTTCCATATCTTTTGAGTACAATATAATTATAACCAATAGGAATGTTTAAATTGAACAAAAAGAAAAACACCTCATTATTTAAAACAAAGCATCCTGGATAGAATTTCAGCTTTAATGTTATAATGTTCTCACCTCCTACATGAACTCTACAGACTCTAAGTTTTCCCTTTAACGCTGAGCTGAATAAATCTGCACTCAGGCCCAGGATGAGCTGAAACACAGCTAACGGCTCACATGAGAGCGAAGCATCGACGCGGTTCAGGCAGGTGTTTACGTGCAGACACGCTAACACACAGTGACAGCAGCAGGATGCTGTTTGGACTCAGCTGTGATGGAGGGACAAGCTGCGGCCCGTGGTTCATCTGCTGAGACATTACTGGGACACTTCAGAGTGAGGAGGCGTGATGCCGTGTCACCTGACACTGGGCTGCTGTGACAGGCTGCAGCACCTTCACTGAAGACCCCGTGTACACACACCATCAGCTTCTCTTACTCATGTAGGGAGTGTCTCTGTGACGCTGTGTGTCTCTGTGTTATTGAGTCTTCATAGAGCATATCAGAGGCTGTTAAAACACTCCAAGAGATGATCACATTAAAGCGAAAAATAAGGCTCTAATTTGTTTAACTCATGAGGAACAGACAAAATCAGAAACAACATTATTCAGTATAAATTATCTATGTGATTCACAGTAGGTCTTTCCAAACTCTGTGGTGTTTATTTTAAACTTAGATTGAGTAATATTGTCACTTCCTGTTGTCATTTTCTACCTCTGTGCGCTCTATTGCAAATAAATGAAAGTTAGAGGAAAAGGTGACGTCAGACTTCCTGCTCTGAAAGAGAAAGCTTCATTTTATGATTTATATTTGTCTGTCAATATATTACAGCACTAACCTTGTTGCACCGAGTCTTGCACTCTGTAAAACTTGCCAATAGGCTACAATTAAAATTATATGTTGTACGGCTGAAGTATGTCTTATTTTTATCTTTAAGTATTTATTTATGTGAAGTGTGCATGATTTTATACCAGTGTTTATTTGCAATGTTTTATTGTGCTTTCTGTCTGTTAATGTGTGATTTTATCATCTTACTGCATGATTTTAAGATGAAATGAGTTGTGTGTTATTATGAGATGGTTTGAGTTTTTACCAAGCTGTTTACATCATGCCGGCAACGCCACAAAAACTCTGCAACGGTTCTTTTCAAAGGTTGTACTGACCTCTCCAACTGTTTTTCTTACAACCTTCTGGTTAACATTCACCATCTCCTCATCACATATGAATGAAGGTATTAAATGTATGTTCACATTAGACTGCTAAAATACCTTCATTTGCAAAAAGAACACCTGTAGTTAATACAATTTAGTATACTGCACAGCTCAAAGAGCACACCAACACCTTAGCTTAGCTTAGCACAGCTCAGCTCAGCTCAGCTTAGCTTAGCTAAGCATAAAGACTGGCAGAAAAAACATCCAACAGCACATCTTGTTTCTTGAATCTTGGAAATGGTGTAGGAATTTGTTCCTGGAGTCAAGCCAATCCAAAAAGTAGTCCACTTCACAACCCATGAATCTGTTTTATGACTTGTTTGAAAACTTGTTTCCACACAGAGCTATGTTAGTCAGCCATCTTCAGGCAGACAATAGCTGTGTCTCAATTCGGGGGCTGCATCCTTCCAAGGACGCGGCCTATGAAGGATGAGTCCTTCATCACCAAGTCGAACTGAAATGAGAGGGTCCGGTCTACGGAGGACTTCCTGTTTGTGTCACCAGCTGTTCCTGCTCTTACCCCTGGGTCACAAAACGCTGCTCCTATCACCTAGCAACAGATAGCTAGCAGGCTAACTAGCTAGCATAACTTATGTCACATAACGTAACCTATTATATTAGAGATAATTTGTTTCAAGGGCCCTTTCATTATTCTAACGCTTGTACCACTAGCTACTCGATTGAGTTGAAACCAAAACTTTCACATTTAAAGAGTATCCCTCAGCCACTTGAGAATCTGCCATCTTGTTTAAATTGGCGCGCAATGAACCTTGGGATATGTTGAGCCGCGAAGGATGCACCTGATGGATCCTTAGTGGCCCGGGAGAGGAGGACGCATTTGTTCGCTGAAGGAGCCTTCAAAATGGGACACTTCTGTTACCAGTCTTTGTGCTACGCTAACTAGCTTTGACTTTTCCAAATATTTCACAATTTCCTCATCTTAAGCTCAGACAGAGAGATACAAAATGTATTTCCTAAAATGTTGGATCGTCCCTTTAAAGAACAAAGATTAGTGTCATAGTGATTAACTGTTTAAACCCTCTCTCTTCCTCTCCGTACAGCCACAGTTAGAGAACCTGTTTGCTTGACTGTCAGGATAACATGACAGGTCAGAGAGAGGATTTGGTAGACAGCTGCTCATGTTGTAAATATTGATTGGACAGTAGTAGACTACAGGGAGAACATGTGAACTGTTACAGTGAGCTGTGAAGCCCTGTAAGTGCTGTGTTTGCCTTAAACATGAACCTGCGCCGGCCTGCAGTATGTATGGAGTTTGGTGCTTCCAGGTATTGTGCATCTGTTTCCTTTCTTCATGAAAGATGAATGACATGATTTACTGTATCTCTATTGTTACAGTCTGCGCGCTGATGACTTCTCTGCATGCTTTGGTGTGTCACAGTACAATGTGTGTATGGACACGTGTCTGTAAAGACAATAGGTTGTCCAGTGAGTCTCAGGAGGGATCAGTTTCATGCTCCCTCCTCTTCCTCCTCCTCTAACCCTCAGGAATGGAGGACATGTCTTGTGAGAACAAACCTTTAATTGTCTGTAAGGGAAGTGATGCGTTATATTACATCATCAGTCTCCCTGACGTCCCCTGGATGACCCCAGAATCAACGATTCGGCTAAATGGACCTTTTGTTGCTCACGTTTTAATCTTAACCTCCGTCATCAGACTAAATATGGACGTGAACCCCCCCCCCCGATATGTTTAAATCATTCCCTGTGTCTATCTAAGTGACATCACAGCTATCTGATCAGGATGGACTCAGGCTCCAGCAGCAGTCTCCTCCTCGGGGCCCGGTCGATAGAGAACATCCACCACCGGGGTCAGCCTTAAACTCTCCCTGCTCTGTCTCTATTGTTCCTGCTCTCTGCAGCAGCACCAGAGGGGAGAGCTGAAGAGGGACCGCAGCTGAGTGTCCATCCTGACTGAATTACCCTTCACCCCGTGAGGGTGCATGTTTGGGTCAGTTACTATCGACAGGCCTCTGCCAAGCTCTGGAGTCGCTGGAGGGAAGAAGGGACGTATTGTTGTCTTTTTTTGTGCAGCTATTATCGGGGTAAATGTTTCTGCAGTGAGACTAAACACAAAAAACTACAACTGAGAGCCAAAGAGAGTTAAGAGAGCATACAGATTCTCCAAACAAAATGTCTGCATTAGCCTACCCTCCGGTGGTGGGGGGGCACGTTCCTCCCAGTGACTGACAACTAAATAAGCTGTGGAATTACAAAGCTGTTTCTGCCTTTGTACATGTGGCCGTACACAAAGCTGGGCCCGTATTGGATAACTAATTAGGCAAAGAAAGTAAAGTGCGAAATCCTGTATCGCTGAAAGGTTTGAGAGGGGGGGCCGGCAATGCATTCTCAGACAAGCGGCTGTTTGGTGGACCTTATTGATTCTGAGGCAGAGGCAGAGATCAATGAAAAGAAACAGACTGAGACAAAGAGTGGCATTTAAGGGTGGAAAAAGCTGACATTTTCTCCATCACTGTCACAGCCGCGGCCATAAAGCAGCCGCAAATATTAAAACATTTCTCATCCGCGCGGGAGTATTGGCAGCAGAAATTGTTTTCTCCGCGGTGTGATACTCAGGCTGAACTCCCGGTAGGATCCCCGGGGACTGCAGATTGGTGCCGCTGACATATCGGCACCAGCATTTACACACACCTGCCACTCATTCCCAAACAGCCCAGGAGCGGGGCTGCAGAGGGCAGATAGCAGGCGAGGAGGCTGACGCTTGGACCGCCGTCAAGGTGGGTAGGTGTGGTGGAATTCATCACTGATAACGCGCTTATGTTTGCAGGCCGCACAGAGAGCCTCTATTAGTCAGCAAGCCCTCCTCTCTGTGTGCTGGTTGTGCACAGCCTGTGTAATAATGACCATGTGTGTGAACAGCATGTCTTATCTGTGCATGTGTGTTTATGCGTGTGTGTAATTATGAGTGTGTGTCCTGTCCTTCGAGTGCACTCCCCGAGTCTTGAACTCTGAGTGACACGGGTACTGCAGGGTCATGTGTCTATTTGTGGGATAAATGATATTATGCTGCACTAAGAGAATTACAAAGAGGATGTCCCTTGGAGTCAGCGGCTCAGCCATCAGTCAGAGTTACTTTGTGTGTCTCCGAAGCCCCTCTATCTGTACTCATCCACTGGTCTGGAACGGGTGTTAAATGGATCCTCGACCACATCCCGTCATTATGAGCTCATGATTTGAGTCTCATGACAGAGAGAGAGGAGAGGGAGACGAAGCAGAGAGTAATTAAGAGAGGGAGACTGTTGAAAGTATGCACCTCCTTCTTTTTCACCTCCTCTGTTTGCAGGATCACACTTTCTCTTTTCATCCCTTCTTTATCCATCCCTCCATCGTCCCCTCTCTTGCTCCTCCTTTCTTAAACCTCTCTTGCTTGCAACTTTTCCTCCTCCCTCCCTCCCTCCCTCCCACCCTCCCTCCTTGGCACTCCCTTGGTGGTATTTGATAGCAGTAAAGCAGGAAGCAGGAGAGCAAACAGCAGGTGAACTCGCTCTAATACTCAGCTGTGCCATCTGCTGCAGTCACATGACTGAGCTGCAAACCCGCTCGAACGCCATGATGCCCCATCATACCTGACACATCGATCAATCACGACCAAAGAGCGCGCGAGAGAGAGAGCGAGGGAGGTAGAGTCAGAATGAAAAGAAACTAAAGCAACATTAAACACTGATTGTGAATAGAAATCAGTCAATTATGACTCAATATATTTCCTTGTTTGACTTGTAATTCTGCCGTCTAAGCCGGACTATTTATTATATTTAAAGAGATGCATCTGCTGCATGCATTTTGTCAAAATCAGATCAGTTGTTTCTGGAAAAATGGAAAAGAATTGCACAATTTTAGGTCATAAAACCCCAAAATTAAAAAAATTAATTAACTTTGCAACAGCTGGAGAATAAAAACAAGCACAATGAAGCCATGAGTGGTTTAATGTCACAGAGAAAGAAAACAAATGAAAGAGAAAACCGACAAACCTCTGCTGTGATCCAAAGGTCCTGACCGGGTGTGAAGAACACATTCAATTAGAGCAACAGTAGCCACAGGAAATGATTTCAGTCAAAACTGTCCCTACCACAATTAAGCTGTGTTAATTATGTATTTCATTAAGTAAGTGGATTAGAAGCAGTGCTGATGAAATCATAGCGAGGTTTGCCCGAGGCCAGGCTGCAGAGAACAGACAGGAAGCGACTGATATCTCTCCCTCTCTCTCTCCTACCCTGAAATAACCCTATAAATACTTAACACCTTTACCGGCCTATCTGCGCTGTCTTCATTCGCACACAATCACCTGGTCTGTGTATCTGCATACCGCCTCTGTGTAGGATCATATAGTGTAATTGTGCCATAGATACTGTTGACATCCTCATGCTGTTTGCAAGTCCTCTGAAACGAGGAAGTCTCTCCATTTCATCTGAGCCAGTTCATTACCATTCAGGTGCAAAAAGGAGATAAAGCAAAATGCAGATCGCTCTCTCTGTCTCCCCCTCGTTCACTCCCGTGCTCGCTCACTCTCTCACATGCACTCTTTCATTCTGTCTCTCTCTCCCGCTCTCTGTGTTCTCTGATGTTTTATTTGATATCCCACAATAAAGCCTCTCTTTGAACTGCCATCAATTGTGTATGGATTTTTCCTCTGAGGAGAAACAGAGAGCTGTCTGAAAGGGCTCCAGTCCCGCAGGCTGCCTTCATATTGATGCAGAGGAGTATTGCCATCTTCATTGCTGGATCAATCACTCACGTCACTGTTGTTTTATGGCTGGGGCCACTTCACAGAAAGAAGCCTGACAACATCACCGCAGAGGTTTGCAAAACGATACAGCTCTGATAGTTGAGGAGGGTGGAGGGGGCGTTGGAGGGCTGCGGGAGGCTTTCGGAGGCAGGAGGGGATGAATTTAGATTCTGTAACTGTCACACACATGCTCTCGCACATATCTCTCTCCCCTACAGCTGTGGGAGCCTCTGGTACAGCGCTTGGTGTGGTTAAGTCAAACAGAAAGCATTGACGAGGCCACGGGACGTCGTCAGAGCCTGATGTGATCTGTGTCACCCCGCGGATGTGAGAGCTCGGAGATGTCCCTCCACTTCCACTTCTTGTCTCTGTGTTCACTCGCAGCTCATTCTGTGGCTGCGGCTCAGCTCCATCTTTTAACATGTACGTCCTGTAGCCAGGGTTGGGAGGGTTACTTTAAAAATGTGTTCTGATACAGTCACTAATTACCTGTTAAAAAATGTCATCAGTAACGTAGTCCAAGTGTCACCAAGTAACAAAAGTAATCTAAAAGCTTTTGGATTACTTCAACACTAAATCTGCAAATAAAGACAAGAGAAAAGAAATGCCAATACTTTTGTAATGTGTGAATGCATGTTTAAATTAATAGCAGTAATTATGCACATTTAAATGTATTTAAGTCGGCTGTTCACACTACTTCACACTCAATCTTCAAGTAAACTGCCATAAACTTATTCGAGTCTGGGCCTTTTTGTTTTTACCCACACCATCCCGTCCGCAGCACCACCAGAGTCACAAACTATTTTTCAGTAGAAGAAGACGACCGGTTAGCTAACATTTTTAACTGGAATTCTGTGCAGCTAACGTTAGCGGTTGGTCTCACCTGCATATGTTTCTGTAAATGAGGTGTCGAGTCCTTGGATAATGAAAGCCGGAAAGCAGAACTTGTGTGTTTCCACCCAGTTAAATTTTTTTTTTTACCACAGTTGACTGTTGATGGTTTGAGGAGCGGTGTTGTGAGACTTGTCTGTCGTGAAGTGTCGTTGTGTGTGCGTGCAGGTGCATGGTATTATCAGAGACGGTCAGACGGACGGTTTAGAGATGAGCATCTTTGATATTATATCTAGCTAATAATCCCCATTTTTAATAAATGTATCTGTAATCTAATTACCTCTTTTTTTTCTGTAACCGTAACAGAATACAGTCACCTTTTTCTGGTATGCTAACTACGTAACGCCGTTTCTTGTATTCCGTTTCTCCTCAGGCCTGTAGCCACAAAGTCTGAACTGACAAACAGACTCATTAGAATGTGATATAACAACAATTTGATCCGTACAGCTTTATGAGAACCTTTACCTTGTTAGAAATCATCCTAAACCTTCAGACGTAAGTGGCCTGGAAATACCATATTGTTGTAGCAAACTGCTCGGCTCCAGCACTGAGTAGAACAATCTGTAGCTCCAAGTTGAGGTGTTTGTGCAGCTGAGTCGGTGTTGATCTGACCTGGCAAAACGTTAGCTACATATCAAATGTATATCTGAGCCCATTTGTAGAAAGATTAGACTGAAATGGAGTCTCTCTTTAGCAAATGAAACTGGCATTTTTTACAGAAAACTTGCAGACAGAAAGCAACCTGTAGCATTAACTACTAGACATTGATAGTGACCCACAGCCTTACTCTAACTGTCATGTGCACGAGAGCTGGAGGAACGTTAGCTGACGAGTTCACAGTGAAATCAAGCCGTTAGTTCACACAAAGCACAGTGCAACAGCTGACGAGTGCTGTACTCTATAGTTTATGCACAGCATAATAATAACTTTATCTATAATGCACCTTTCAGAACCAGAGTTACAAGGGGCCTCACAGACGGACATTAAAATAGAGAGGGTAAAACAGGCAGACAAAAGACAAACGTTATATTAGGATGTTAAAATAACCACAATAAAAATGAATAAATAAAAATAGCACCAGTTAAGAGAAGACCCTGAGATAACTTATTCAGTAATGATTTAAAGGAGGACACCGATCTGAAATCCTCTCACAGGGAATTTCAAAGCTTAGAGGCCCAAACAGAGACGGCCCGATCACCTTTAGTCACAGACGAGACTCAGGAACGGACTGATAAAAGGTGGTGCCCGAGCATGCAAGGCTTTAAAAAGAAGAAATAATATCTTAAAATCAATTCTAAATTCTACTCAGTGCAGCAGCATTTTGGGTTAGCTGTAGCCTGTGAATGCTTCCCTCACTGATACCAGAGTAAAGTGCATTTCAGTAATCGGGTCAGGAGGTAATGAACGAATGAGTGAGAAAGAGAGAAAGGGTCCAACCTCAGAGATCAGTCTGAGCTAGAGTGAAAAACATCAGCCCATTGGTGTCAGCTTCCTCACTCATGCTCTCCAACTTACAGCCCATCATATCCAAGTGCAGTTAGCAACAGGTAGCATTTGTGCACTGCACTTTTTTCCTGCTGGTTGCTCTCCCTCTTCCAAACCTCACCCACCAGATGCAAAATGACATCACGAGTGTGATAACAAAATCCTTCACTGCTGAGGCTAGCTTACCCCTGGTTAGCAGACGCTCCGGGTTCCACCACAGTGCTTGTTATCATGTGGCTGTAGTCCTTTCCCTATAAATCCACCGGTAAGGGAGGATCTGAAGAAGCATAGAAGGGAGGGGTGGTGTTTGTTTGTTTTCATTTTGCAAATGAGATAAATTTTCTCCAGATTTGCAGACCCCACCGTCACAGCACTCCCGTGGTTTTCTAATAAACTTCTTTAAGAAACAGATTTTAAAAAGTGGAAAAATGCTCCAAATCAAAGCAGGTGAGCTATGAGGACATGTAGTCATTGATGATCATTTTGAACTTTGAATTGCATGCATGAAATTGGTGGGCAGAACTCAGTATTGGGCAGTAATGGCGCGACAAATAGCAGCATTAGTAGTTTAACTACATTTCTCCGTAGCTTTGGGGTCGCGTTGCTTTTTTCTGAATCAAACAGCGTTTCAGTAGCTTTGATCATTTATTAATTAAGTAGAGCGGTAGCGTCCACACAAGTTACATTCTCTTACTACAAAGTCGCAGCGCACAGATCTCTCTGCTGCGGCCTAAAGTGTAAAGGATCAATCAATGACCTCACCGTAAGCTTGTGAGTTTACTTCACAGAGCAGCACACACACTCTGATGATTTACACTGAATAAGCTGAAACAACCAACCCCTACCATCGGTGTATTCTCTTAACACCAGTTAGCAACTTGTCAACAGCTAACTCCAGCTTATTTAGAGGAGAAGAGGTGCACGAAAACTGAGGCAACAGCAGAAACGCTGAAACGTTTGGATTAGGGGAGAGTGGGGCAAGGTGAGCCACCTCCTGCTTCTGGGCAGCTGTGCACACTTTATGTCCTTTGAGCTTCTTTCAGGAAGCTCCCATCATTTCTCTCAGGCAGCAATGGAGAGAAACGCATGGGAAGGGCTGAGTATTATTAAGAGTATTATTAAGGCCAACGCACATTTTTCCTGGTTGGCGAGTAAACATTTTAGTATATCGGTTTAATGACACAGAGCCTAAATCAAACTAAAAATGTTTTCATGGTGAACGTTTAAAACCGTATTAATTATTTAGACAAAGGTTATGAAATGGAGGCTCCGCGCTAAACTGAGCCAGTTGTTCATCTTACTGTATCATAGGGCAACAAAGTTACGTTTCTTTCTTTGATTAAAAACCATATTTGCATCTATGTAGCTATAGCTATTATTTTAGTTCAGAGAGGTCCAAATGAAAAGCCCATAAT
The DNA here is from genome assembly GCF_022749685.1 of Semicossyphus pulcher. Taxonomy (NCBI): domain Eukaryota; kingdom Metazoa; phylum Chordata; class Actinopteri; order Labriformes; family Labridae; genus Semicossyphus; species Semicossyphus pulcher. Next base: position 27,595,730 of record NW_027211759.1, on the reverse strand, counting down.
AAGAGCATTGTAAATGAAAACAGGCAGCAGAATGTAGCCTCATTACAGAGAGGCTCCTTTCTGTATTAAACACAACCTACTGAATCCAGTGAACATTTATATTTTCAGAGTTATGTCTTTGTAAATAATTACATGAGTATCTTACAATGTTTTATAGTCTGCTCTGTAGATATTATTTATATTTATATGCATTTAAGCAGTTGGGATGTAGGCCCAGACGCTCTGTCGTGCATGTTGTGTGTTTGGCACTTGATTAATTCTTCATCAAACAAAGACAGAATACAAAGTCGCTCAGGAAGCAACAGGCATGATAAGTATGTCTACATTTAGGAAATAATATCTTCAACTTGCAATATTACATAACTTATAGATAATAAACATGGTATTTCACAATACTATAGGCAGTAGATATCCTGCATATTGTCAAGTAAGATTTTTGTCGAGTGAATTATACAAAATAATGTTTAATACATGAATGATAAATAAGACAATAATTAAAATATATATATATATATATATCTTTTTAAAATATGCTTAAGCAGGATTACATCAAAAAGCTTTTCAAACGCTCCACTTGTAAAGTATATATCGTCATATTCAAGCTGAACAAAATCAAAGTGAATCATATTTTAGTACAGTTGTACTTTAATATATAATGTACATTAAAAGAGCAGTTGATGAAGGAAGATCACTTTTTTCTAGCTACCTTACCTTTGGTATTTCCTGACAGACAGGACGTTTTCAACCTCAGTGGGCATTTTTTTGAGTTTCGTACAGGTACACGTGTTACTAGGGGAGAAAATGAAAATATACGGCTTGAGATAAAACACCATTATCCGCCGTTATATCCCACAATGTGCCGGTAATGACCTCTGTACTTACCAGACGTCCTGCTCTAGTCTTCGCTGTGGCTGCTGATTTCTCGCTGTTCACTCTCAGAACGCTCCGGGTCTGATCGGTGGTCAAACACATACGGCTGTATTTCAAAATTCATCGTTTTAAGTCAAAAAAGTCAAGTTTACTCTCTGCCACCAACTCTGTAAGGGACAGAGCTGACTGAGTTGTTTCAGGCAGATGCTGTAAGAGGGCCTGCACAGAGCACCAGTCTGAAAACATTTTAAAGTGTAAATTATGCTAAGCTACTATCACAGGTATCACAGAGTGAAATATGAAGCTTGAAATTAGCATAATACCCCATCTTTAAAGTAGCTAGCTACTGTCACTGTGTTGCTGTAGCTTGTAGTATTAGTTGCTACATTTCTCTGAGGGGTAGCTTCAGTTAAGTGAAGCTAAATTTAATGTGGAGTAACTGTTAGCTTAGCTCACTACATTTGATGAGTAGCTTGCCCAACACGGTCAGAACTTCAGTTGAAATTCAAAGATCTACAATATCAGGTTTACTGAACTTTGTAAAGCCAGTGAGCTTCTTAAAGTCCACAACTTGTTTCTTGGTTGATGTCTCAGCAGAGACAGAACGGGCTCTCTATAAGTTTCTGATCCACTTAGTGTCAGTGTGAATGCACTGTGACTTCAGTCCAGCCCGCTCTGTCCTTGGTTCTATCCCAGCTCGGCCCGGCCTGCTCACAGCCGGTGAAGCCTGGTGTGTGAGGTGCAGCAGCCGACACCAGAGTCCCTCCACGGCCATCAGTCATCACTCTCACTCTGAACTCTGCGTGACCTTCCCCTCTGCTCTGGAAGACTAGCTGGCCGTGTGCACTCTGGCATCTCCATGTTCACCTTAAAGAGACAGAGCCTGCTTTTTTTCCTGAACGAACGTAAGCCGCAAAGTTCCTCTTTCAGCACCTGTTAGGTATCAGATCTGACCTAAAAGGAGAGCAGGGTGAGGGGGAGAGGAGGAGACCTCGTCGGAGGAGAAGTGGAAGTGTTCATGTCTGGTGAATGGCCCTTTAATTCCCCCTCCTGACAGAAGGCAATGGCAGCCTGGAGGAGGGTCAGGACACCAGTTGGCATGAATAGACACATTTTTGTCTCGTCTCCAACTTTCTCTGCTCCGTGCCTCCACTGACTGTAACATCTCATTTTTTCCCCCAAGCTGGAAGTCTCAACAGCCTTTCTCTTGTCACTGGAAGGCGGGCGGGCAGCTCTCTGTCTCTTCACTCACAGATGAATAGAAAACATTGTGCCAAAAGCCTCAGAATCGCCAAGCTGTTTTCGATTGCATATAAAACAGAGAATTTGAGAACATGTTTGAGAATGACAGGCTGATTGGCTGTGGTCATTTCAGGCTGTGTGGGCCTCATTTTTCCCTGTGTTTCATCAGTGGGTGCATTCATCCATTCAGGATAGATTGAAGCAGTAGCCTTTAATAAAGTCACCAGGCTTGAAAATATATGAATAAAATGACATCCACTGCCTTGGATGGATCAAATTGACTTATCCTGGTAATAGCCCAAGGATAATGTGTGCCTGTGCGGGAGAGAGAGTGTGTGTCTGTGTCTGTGTGTGTGTGTGTGTGTGTGCAGAAAGAGCCAGAAAACAAGAGAAAGAGCAGAAACAGAGATGGATATAGTGGTAAGACAGAGGCAGGAAAGACAAGAATATCAGGGAAATAAAACAAACGTGACCTGAGGGGACAGAATTCGATGAAAACCTGGCGCTGGACACATGACTTTGAATCTTATTTGTATTGGTGAAAGTGACCCATCTCAGGCGCGGGCGTTATTAGGGATGCTGGGAAGGAGAAAAACAAAGCCATTAAAGGAGAGAGCGGAGGAAGAAGAGTGACAAACTTGATCCTAACTAAGTTAAAGGGTTATTCAACACAAAACATCAAAATTATGAGTCCAATTTCTCCAATTTTACAGCAATTTGATGGCGCCGAGCCCCCGAGGACTCCCAAATCCAATGACACACCAGAGGAGGCATAAAGAGTTGAACAAAAGGAGCAATAATGACAAAGAAACTTTTATATTTCAGTCAATTACAAGAAAAAAAAATCATATCTTTACCCTTCACGCTGCTCTCCTTCCATTTTCCCTGTTTTTCCTCACTTGTCTGGCAGATGAGCGTTGAGCTGGGACGTTGATGGAGTGGTTGTGAACCACAGTAATGACAGTCAGAAGCGATGGCCGTACAAGGAGACACATGTCTGTTCTCTGCTCTTCAAACGTCCGGCTTAAACTCCTGCTATGTGTGAATAAAGAGGACAGGAAGTGGCAGTTTGGCAGCTCCAACCAGGAGTGTCACTCTCAATTGCGTCCCCTGCCAGCTCCAGACACATCGCGCGGCCGAAGAGGTCACGGGTCTGACTCCTCTTTTTCTCTCGCTCCCTCTCTTTCCTCCTCGCCCCTCTTTGGTCTGTTTTTCAGGACCTTCCATTTCAATGCCACCTACGCCACGCATAACAGTCAAGGAGAAGACAGAATGATGTACGGAAGACACGAGCCGGAGCGACGGCGGCACATTTTTTGAACGCTCTGATAAAACATGAGGCTTGTCTTGTCAGATTACTCTGACACCCTGTGTCAGAATCCCTGCCACGTCTCTGTGAAGCAGAGAAGCAGATGTCCTGAGTTCGCCTTCCTCCTCTGGACAGAGCTGTCAAGATCCACTCGTGAAGGACACCGAAGACAGCGGACGGAAAGAATGAGTTGTCCGAGGTTTAGCTTGTTTCCCTGTCAGGAGTGAGTCTAAAGCTCTGTGTTGGATTTTCTGTTACAGGATTTATTCTGTTTAACAAATCCCACAGCTTTAACGCACTCTTAAAAACAGGCCTGTTCATTTTGGTTGAACAGGCTGCAGAATCAGCTTCGTGCATTTGACCCTAATTTACCTGTCTATCACCTGCTCAGTGACATTTATTTGTAAAAAAGTAAATTCTGAAGAATAAGCAGTTACATACAAATTAATATATTTTAGATACTTAAATATGACTCTCAGCTGTGGAATGTAATTAATCACCTAATTAGGAGGAGGACTTAAGTATCATTTTAGCTTCACTATACTCACTTTACTTTAAGTTTAGTTTCTCGTGGTGTTTCCATTTTAACTTAATACTTCACAGGAAAATATCAAACCATTTATTCCACAGATCAGCTCATGAAATATGTTGCATTGTTACAGATTCATAAAGCACTGTCATTGTAATTTAGCTCTTCCTGACGATATCAGTAATAATATTTTAATGATACAGGTCTGGAAAAACCACCACTCCAAACGTTCCTTAATCAGCATCTCTCTCTTCATGTCATGGCCGCCCAATCCAGATGTGACCCCCATTAAAACCTCCTGAATGTGATCAAGAGGAAGACGGACGGTCACAAGCCATCGAACAAAGACGAGCTGCTCCAGGAGCGGCCGAACGTCACCCAGCAGCACTGAGACAGACTGGAGGAGAGCATGTGATTATAAACCAGGTTTTTCCCCAAACACTGACCTCTGAACTCTTCCTGAGTTAAAACATTCTGTTGTTTAACATGAACTTGTTTTCTTTGCATTATTCAGCTCTGAAAAACATCTTTTGGTTTCTTTTCAATTTCTGCAAATAAAAGACTCAATGTGAATATTTGATTTGGAAGAAGGAGAAATGTTTACAATAAAACTTAAGTTCATTTTACACAAACACAGAGCAATGAATAATAGAACCAGAGTGGTCTTCTCAGCGGCCTCTTAATTTTTTCCGGAGCTGTATGTTGTAAATTAAAGAGGGAGTATTCTGCTATTTCACATTTTAGGTCATATATATATATGATGTTACAATGATGGATGTCCAGACTAAAAGTGGGTGCAGTTTCTAATCTGTAGATAAAAGTATGTTGGAGTAATCCCCAGGCTGCTCAGCTCAGCCTGCAGGCTGCTGTTCACAGAGCATTATGCTAAGCTACTCCACAGGTATCACAGAGTGAAATATTAAGCTTGAAATGAGCATAAAACCACCTTTAAAATAAAATAAAACATGTAAACACAAACCCTGGCACTGTCCAGAGGTACAAAAATCTGCCAACCAGCTAAAGATCATCTGCAGAACAGATGACATCGTGTTTCTTATCATCCTAACAAAAGGGGGCAAAATGTGTTTTTGCAGGATTATGTGCGGGACAATTTTACAATTTTATACTAATATTTTAAAATATTAGTATTTTTGCTGATGTAACCAGATGTGTTAACTGTTGGCAGCAACAAACTCAATAAATACACCTGTAAAAACACCTTGAGCAGCTTTATCAGAGTAACAACAAAACACTCACGTAGGTTTCTGTGAAACTCACGTACAGGTGAAGAACATTTTAATCCAGTGCACTAAGGTTGTTCGCCACAACTAAACTACACTGAAGCACTAATACTGTAAAATGTTGATCATGACTATTTTCACAAGTATAGTTTGATTTCAAATAAAGATTCATGCTGTAAATCTAGTTGAAATGTAGTATTTTGACAGTGTTCTCCTGGTACACTGACTAAAGATTTCTTACTATGTCTTAAAGGACGATGAACTTTGAACTTGTTCTCTGCTGTAAATGTTCGCGTCCTACAGCTGCTGACACAACAGAGCCCCGCAGTCACAGCATTATAACTGCAGTGACACATTAAAATGCTCCATAAATGTCGTTTGTTTGTGATAAGGGATGGTTCCTGACGATAATAAGCCTCTGCCAAACAGAAGGGAAGTCAAATGGATTTTGATTTCTCTCCAAATCATTCAGTAGCTCCGCACTAATGTAACTTGATCAGAGCACTCTCAGACCGGAGCTCTATGAAACGACAGCTCAGATTAATTTTGTCAGCCTTGTAATCGCGCCTTATTGATGTGTTTCCTGTGAAATGGCACATTGGAAAGAGCAGCTCCAGCCACGGGGCAACTGTGTTTCCTCGAGTAGTCATGGATGGACGTTTGATGTTGACCTCCTGATCGCACACCTCCATACTGTTGGGCAGGCACGCACACACACTCACAGGTAATGCTCTATTATGCTGATTTATTGAAGGTTAATTTAATCACTCTTGTAATACCTGACCAGAGGGTGTTCTTACCCGTGAAAAACCCAAGTAGCAGGAAAAAAAGGAGAAAAACATGACAACAAATCAAAAAGTGATTTCATGAAGGTGGCACCAGAGACAGGCCCATCCATCAGAGCGGCTGCAGAGTGTGGACGTGTCGCCACGCGTGGTGCCAGGCGAGGTGCCAGGCGGTCCAAGGCACATCCTCCATGCCAGCGCCCCGAGGCTGTGTGTCCTCGTCACAAGGACAGAGAGGTCGTTAGGACCAACTGCACTAAATCACACACCTCCTCCCACCCACTGTCATGGCCGACAAAGCAGGTTGATGCAGAAACACTGGGAGAGGCAGAGCGGCTACTGGTCGAATGTACTGGTTTGTTCCGAGTAATAGTCATCACATCCTCTTATTCCAATTGATACAGTGATGTATGATGTTGTTATGACACTTCCCCTGCTTTTGAGAGCACCATAATGTCAGCAAGGCTTTACACGCAGTGAGTGATTCCTCCTAAATGCATTTTGGAGTTTTGCACAAATACATTTTCAGAGCTAAGTAAACAATGCAGCCCATTATCGAGATGTATTGTTTATGCATTTTTTCCCTCCGTGGCCGGGATGAGCAAGGGAGCGAGAGAGCAGGAAAAGAGAGAGAGAGAGAGAGAGAGAGAGAGAGAGAGAGAGAGAGACAGCCTCCTTCTCAAAAAGACGTCGGCTCCGTGAGCAGCTCGGGCTCATTTTCCATTTCGTCAGCATTTTCCTTTACGTGCCGAACAGATCGCTAAAGGTACCACTTAATGTGATGGGAGACAGGATCTAATGGATTGATACACAGGTTTTGACATGCTATTTGAGCATGTAGCTCGCTATAATTGGTCATGTCATTGTGCATTAAACTAACGATATATAGAGGAGTGCCCTGAGACGAGTGTCTTTAGCAAATCTGTCAGATATCACACCAAAATGCCTCTGACAGCTATCTCAGGCAGCGGCAGCACCGCAACACAGCAGCAGCAAAACCTGCATCTTAAACTGGCTGTCTCTTCCTCTCCGTGTCTCAGGCTTCATCTCTCTTTACCACTAAACATTTGCACGTTAGTGTTCGCCTAAATCTTTTGTGTCTTCTACAAAAATAATATCTGATCTCGTTAATGTTGTAGAAACAAAAGGCAAATGGAAACAGGCTAATGACCTTTATAGTCACGGTCGTAGATGTGTGTGACTCCTCCCATACATTAGAGACCGGGGTCAAAGGTCCAAGGTGAAGCTATCTTGGCTCTACCCATGACTCCCTCGCTAATGTCAGAAGATATTATGTCACTTTGCTGCAGGGGTTGTGTGAATGAACATTGTCTTCCTCCTTGGCATGCAAGGATTCAGGGAGCTTATTTGTTGGCAGCGACGTGGTTGTTTATCAAATGATGATGTCAAGCCAGAAGAGGAACATGTGATTTATGTTTAAGCGATTTTATCCTCTTAACCTGTTGATTTTTTAAGACTTTCTCTGATTAACACGAGTCATTAAAAAGGCACACGAGAGCCGGCTTCTATAAATCCAACTGAAATCCCGATTTATTTATCTGCAGATCACCGTAGTTGTGTGTGACACGGCTGCCTGTATCCCTTTACACGGCTGCACAGGCACACAAAGACAGAACCGATATATATCAACGTGCTCTAAAGACATCCACCACTATTTTGGCAGCCATTTTGTTTCCTAAATACATAGCCTCTCCTCCTCAGCTGTCTGACTGTCGGTGCTGTCAGCCTCTCTCGTGTGATTGGTCTGATGGGTTTGATGCTCATCACTCTGTCAGCCTGGGCTCGCCTTTCATTAGTCTGGGCCCCTCCATCCGCCACACTCACACAAATCACATTGACATCCAAACTCCTCAGATCCACAGAGCAATTTAACTGATATTCATTAGAGGGATGACAAGAGCTGATGGGAGATCTGTGCAGTGGAGGAGTGGGGGGACTCATTCTCCTCCTCTCCTATCCCTGTCCTGTCCGCCTCCTTTCTTCCCCCCTCACTGCTGACTTTGTTTTAGGAGCATTGAGGCGCATCGGCGTCTATAACTACCCAGCCCTCAAGGATATTCAAGACAAAAGAACAATGGATAACACATCTAATCTCCTCTTTATTATCGCAGAAAAATACAACTGAGAGGAGTTTTGTGTCTTTCATGCTAAATAATTGGCTTCAGCAGATCCTCGGCTTCCACATTGCTCTCCTCCAGCAGCGACTATAAAGCTCATCCAAGCAGAAGTCCAATCATTTAGCCCTCTCCCTCCAGCCCCTCATTAACCCCCAAAGTGTCAACTATCTCATTAACGCCCCCAACCATCCTCACCCCGAGTCCATCACTAAGCATAAAGCATTCATCAACACATACAGTGTTAAAAAAAGATGTCTGAGGGATAATTTCATATCTGCAGGACTCCTCAGCGAGCTCTGAAAACTCACCAGATATTCAATAAGGCAGCTCAGCCTCTTTCATTTGCATTATCAATGGCTACCGGTCTGAATCCCATCTTTCAATTATCATCCTTTGTTAAAGGCTTTATTCTGCTTGTCAGATGTGAGTCATCACTGGGTTCTCCCACAACGTTAGACCAATGTATCCTAAACGTCGGAGGGCCGGGAGCAAGTCTGAGGCGGTAATGAGTTTGTGTGAGAAGACGGGGTCAGGACACAGTGTGTGTGTGTTAATTAATCTGTTCCCGGGTGGGAGGAACTGAAGCGAGATGATGAGATTTAAGAGAGTAAATGGGTGTGCTGCACTCGAGCTGTCCTCTGTTGAGTGAGCGAGCAGGGTTAGAGGCTGGGCAAATGGCCGTCACCATGGTAACCAGATAACTTCCCCGGCCCCGAGTCACTCAGTCAGTCAGTCATGACAAGCCGAGCCTGGGAACATCAAACAGAGAGAACATGGTGTCCCCGGGCATCTTCAATAAGACAAAGGTAGATCTGTGTGTGTGTGTGTGTGTGTGTGTGTGCGTGTGTGTGTGTGTGTGTGTGTGTGCGTGTGTGTGTGTGTACGTGTGTGTGCCTTTGTTACGCAAACTCAAAACATAAAAAACTTTCTCATGACATGGCACTGTGCCTGAATTGTGACGACTCTGATAGCATCAACACCTGCCAGTAATATTGTTAGATCCAAAAGCCTGCTTTGAGGGAATAGCACCTGTCTGTGCATTCTGCACCACTGTCAGCTCGTCTCAGCGCGCGTATATAGGATCCGCTTTATTTTTTCCAAGGGACAGTCTTGGAGTCCAGGTGTGTGCCAGATCTGCTGTCTGTGCCCAGGGCTCCTGATGGCATCCAAGCCCCCGTGGTAATCAGCCCACTCTGCCTGCTGTTGCAGCCCGCCTGCCTCCTCCTCCTCCAGTGGCTCGTTTCAGAAACATCTGGTGGTTTACATGCAGCACACACCACCTGCCAGACGCCTCGCAGGCAGTGGCACCGCTCGCACCTCTCCAGCTCGCCCCACAACAACAAGACGACACAGAAATCACCGGGAATATCGAGACAAATTGCGGCTGAGAAGACAACTGCGGAAGAAAACGCTGAGGCTTTTCTAACTTCTGCTCAGGGTTTCTGCAGATGTAGCCTTACGAGCAAGCTGTCAGCTGATTTGTAAAAGCTTAGTCATTAAAATGTGGGACAAATATTGGGAGGGGGTGGTTTGTTTTTTTGAAGATGCATGATTTTGTAATGTCATTTTACCAAATATAATTTGGGCACTACTAGGATGTGTCAGCCTTCTCTGTTTATTGACAAAGTGCTTTGATTTGTCACTTGTTGAATTGATGCTTTTCACACACTGATTCCTAACACAGCCCTATCTACGGAAAGAAAACAAAGGTTTTATGCAGCAGTTAATTCAATTTAATCATAGAAGCACAAGGCATTAACATATTTGTATTGATTTTTTTTTATCAAATAACATTTATAAAACTATTGTGCAAAACAATGTCCTTTTAATCTTCTTCAAAGGCTCTGCACCAGTGGATAGTCATAGTCCTCTTAAATTAGGAAATATAACAAGTATGCATAATTTAAACAGCAAGTTGTAAGCTTATACACTATATATACATTTTTACACAGACCTGGATTTTAAGTGCCCCTTACTCAATGATCAAGAACAAGGCAGCTTTTACAATCAGCAAGAAAATCACGAGGCTGTACAGAGAAAACTAGAAAAACAAGCGATGGACTGTTGCTGTTTGGCAGATTCTTTACGGAGCTCTCCCAGGCGTTTGGCTGTGTTAGGGTGTTTGGAAATGACCAGTTAGAAAGGGCAACTTAAAATCTGGACAGGACAGGACTGAACTGTACAAATGTAACTTGTTGAACATGCAGTCTACCAGCAAATCAAACCGAACTCACAAAAATACAAAATAAATACAATAAAGTTAATACATTTCAAGTTATAAGCTGACCTTCTTGTCAAGAGATTCGTGATATAATCCGTCCTCTGTTGTCTCACATCACCACAGGTTTATAAAGTGAAGGAGACAACAAAGCCGACAACAAACGGGGCTGAATATCTTTGACCTTCAGAATGTTTCTGATGTGAAATATGTGTCACTTGAAATACAGAGAAATCAGAAATGCTTATAGGCCGAATAGATGTAAACACCTTGTGCTGACACTTTGATAGTAGTTCATGGCATCTTTGTGCATCACAACACTTTCAAATATTCTCTGTTTTTTTGTCGACAGTCATTCTACGTGTGTTTTCCAGTACGTCGGATGCTGAGAGCGATTTAATGTTTCTCTAGTTCGCACACATACAGCAGATGGTCCTCTGGAGACTTCCCATGGCTCTTGCTGAGGTGAAGCTTGATGGCGTGCTTAGTGGCAAATTTACGGACACAGAGCTGGCAGCGGTACACTGCCCCGTTACTACTGCAGTCGTCCTGTGATTGTGCAGAAAGGAAGGACTCCTGGGGCACGAGTTTCTCAGTGAGAGTGTGGGAGTCCCTGACAGTCTGTTTAGGGGACAGCTTGGCCAGGTCCCTGATTCTGAACCCGAGGTGGGCCTCCAGGTGGCATACATATGCTGCTGGGGTTCGGATCTGTGAGGCACAGTCACTACAGAAGAAGATAGGCTGACCAGAGTCCAGGTTTTTGAGGAACTTGGTTCTACCAGTTCTCCTTAGCTGGTACTTGACGTTAGCTAGCCAGTGGCTGATGGTGGTCATAGAGAGGCCTGTGAAACGGGATACATGCATTCTTTCCTGTGGGCTGAGGTCGTTGATGATGTACTTCCCCTCTGATGTCTGCCTCAGGCTGGAGGCAAACTGGGCCTGCAGGAGGAGGAGGTGCTGGGGGTTCCAGTTAGAGTGACGGCCCTTGCGTTTGTGGCCATGCAGGGAGGCATCATCATCGTCATGAGTAGGTCCCACAATCTCCACTTTCTCCGTGACCCGGGACCTCGAGGGAGGCTTTGGGACGTGGTGGGACTGTGTCAGGTTCCTCAGCATGTCTGAGATATCCGACAAAGCGTTCTCATGTAGAGGGCTGCTGGAGGTGTAGGGAGAGACCACTGTTAGCTTAGCAGGAGTAATAAGGGAGGAGGGGGAGATGGAGGAGGCTGTGGATGATGGGGTAAGTGGAGCTGAGCCAACAGAGCCGACTCTATCACTTTTCCCTTTTGTGAGGTCCATAGGCTGGTCATCACTGGGCTGGCAAAAACTATTATCAACTACACTCTCTGGCTTTTTGGTCTGTGAGGGAGGGGCGGCCACAGCAGCCCTCTCAGCCATGCTCTGGCTGAGCCTGGAGAGCAGGCTCAGGGGATCTTGGTTTGGCAAGGAGGGCTTGGCTGCTTTCCCCAAATGAATGTTCATTACTGACTGAAGAGCACTTAGAGGGTTGACAAAGGGCTGCTCTGGAGGAGTATGGCCAGTAATAATGGCAGTACTGCATCTCAGTGTAGAGGCGAGAGGGGACTTGACTGCTGCCTCTCTCTTGGGTTCTGTTGCTGGGGATGCTCTGTCGCTATGGCTTCCCTTGTCGCTATTGGCTGGGGTGACTGCCCTCCATTCCCGAGGTGAGTCAGCCTCTCCTCCCTTATGTGACTCTCCAGTCTCACTACTACACGGTGAGAGATGGTTCTCCATCTTAGGAGACATCTGCTTCACCCTTTGCTCCACTTTTGCTACTTTCTCAGTCACTTTTTTCACCAAATCCTCCATTGCCTGGAAGTTGTTGCTAGGGAAGGGGGAAGACTGACTAAGGGGTGGGGAAATGAGGGGCTGGTTCTTCGCAAGGGACGACAGTCCTCCATCCCCTCCATTGAACAAGAACTTCATTGGGGAATTCTTTTCCATGCTGCCCTGTTGAAGCTTAAGGGCACTGGGGAACTGGTAGGCTGCATGGATGCTAGGGTAGCCCCCCCAACTTGGATTCCCACTCTGAGCTTTGTTGATGGCTGATGTCACAGTGTTTTCCAGTGATTTGAGGATATCAAAGCCCCCTTTAGGGCTCTCCTTCAGGTCCTCTTCAGTCAGATAGTTATACATTGAGATGTCATATTTTTCCTCCCTCTCAGCATCCTCCTCCTTCCCAACTGAAGCCTCAACTTGCCTCTCATTTCCAACAGCCTGTTTCACAGTGCACTCCTCCTCAACCTCCTCCTTTTTGATCTCTTTGAGGGGAGGGGAGGCAGCTGGGGGAGTCGGGGTAGTTTGAAGAGGTGGAGGAGAGAAGGTGGAGGGTGCGAGTGGGACTGACTGGACCCTCTGTTCAGTAGGTGTGGCGACCCGGCCGGGGTTGGGGGATGTGGCCTCAGGAAGTGTTTTGATTCTCTTTCCCACAGAGCTGGTCACCCTCAGGAAATGTCCTGTCACCATCATGTGGGTTCTCAGCTCTTGCAGTGTATTATGGGAACTGCCACACTCCATGCACTTGAGAATCTGGAATTTGTTGGACTCAAACTGCCAAGCATAGCTAGCACCGTTCTGGTGTCCGTAGCGGTGATTGGGGGTGGTGTAGGGGCTGGAGGAAGGTTTATGTGAGGGTTCACTCAGGTCTGCCTGATGCTTAGCTTTGGGGGTTCCTTCCCTTGAGCGTGGCGAGGCAGTGAGGTCCAACCCAACAAGTCCCCTTTTCTTCGAAGACATAATTTTGGCTGCCATGGGGGCCATTGGCTCCTTCAGAGGCACTTTCTGGTAATGTTTGGTCTTGATCATGTGGACACTGAGGTCCTGGAGAGATTCAAAGGAGTGGCCACAGTACATACACTTCAAAACTTTCTGGGCATCCTCCTTCCCCTCCATCTCTAACAGGGACCTCTTTCGCGGTTTGGACCAGCGCTTGCCGCCACTGCCTGCCCTGTCCTGGTTGTCATCGCGGTAGTGGCCTGTGTCATTCATGTGAACTGTCAGCTCCACTAGGGTGTCATAAGCTGCACTGCAGCCCTTACAGCGAAATTTACTGGCCCCAGTGAAGATTGAGCCAAATAGCTTTGGGTTTTGCCGGTGGAGCTGGACTGTACTAAAGAGGCTGGGCTCAGACTGAGCGGGGTGACGGCTCTGGGGAGGATGCTGTTGTAGTGTCTTTGCCACTGCAGACTGGTGCCAGTCATAGCTACCACTGCTACAGCTGCTACTGCTACTAGTGCTGTTGCTGCGAGTTGGCTTCTCTGTAGAAGCTGACAATGGTGCCTGTGGGGGTGTGGAATTAAAGTTTAGCGGTGACCACAACGGGCCGCTCAGGAAGCTGGAGTAGATAGCCTTCATTTGTTCTAAGGTGTCCGTGCCTATGGGAGGTGTTTTGGTGCCACCATTCAGTGGAGCTGTGACCACGCTGCCCTCGGCTTTACTGGAGGGGCTCTCAAAGTCTGAGAGACGGTCGCTGGTCTCACTCACATGTGACTCACTGTCCATGTCTTGTCCTGAGAGCTCTGCGGGTTCAGCTGATTCCTGGTCGCATGCCTGCTCCGTGGAAGCCCCCGCGCTTTGCTCCACAAACTCATCATTCATGGGAAGGTCATCCTGGGGGGCTGAGGGCAGGTCATCTGCTTCTGCCTCCTCTTCCTCCGCAGTGGGCTCTGTCAGGTCCTCAGGAGAATAGGCTGCAAGGAGAATGGAGACAAAGAGGGAGAGAAAGAGATGAGTTAAATTGCAGGGAGTGAACACGCTATGTTAGAATAACTGGAGAAAAAGTTTCCCTGCTATGTGTGCCCGAGGACTCCCAGGGATAAATGAGCCATCTGTGTGGGAGCCTTTAAAGCTGAGCTGAGAAATTACAGTCATCCCATTTCACCTCATCAACCGTTGAGGTGTTATTTTCCTCTAGGCGAGCCTGTATTTATATACTACCCCAGCCACACGGAACTTATGCCTCCCCTCTTTTCACTCCTTCTATTGGAGGAAAACAAAAAAGAAATATCTTGGCAAAAACATAATGCGCCATTTTATTTATCTCAGGGCGCAACAGCTTGAAATGAAAACTAAATCTGAAATTAATGAAGCCCAATCTCACTGTGGCATTCTCCTCTGGGGTAATAAATGAGTTGGATCAACCTCCATCTGTCAGTTAATATGTCTGACGCCTCTTCATCTGCCTCTTCTCTGATTACACACACACACACACACACACATGCGAGCACACACACACATGCGAGCACAGACAAAGAGCATATCTTGAAGAATTTAAAGAAAGGGATGTCAGAACTTAGTTGAAGACATTTTGACATGTTGAGCAGACATCCTACAGTGTCATCTGGACTGGAGTAAGTTCATTAGTTTATTAATATGTAGAAGAGAGTCAACACTCTGAGCTCAAGCTGCACTCCTTAAAGCAATCCTCAACAGTCTAAACAGGTGGCAAACATTATAAGAAGACAATTCAGTCATTAAACGGGAAGGAAATGAAAATATAAAGAGAGGAGGAAAATGAGACTGCAGGAGGAGTGGGTTAAAGAGGGAAGAGAATCAATGCATAAACATTCAGTCACTTTATATGTCGCTGCCCACTGCTGCAAAGGGACCGATGATAAGTGTGTGTTTGCATGTTATTTGAACAACCCCACTCATACAAATACACACAAACCTGCGTCTCCTGCGGTGGTGAGCCTACACGCCCAACGTCTACTCACCCACCACTCACCCCCTTCTTCTGCAGTGTCACCAGGTCCCCCTCCCTCATTTCCTGTCCACCTCACTCACCGAACCGCTCAACTAAAGGAAAAACAAATAATCCCTGAGAGACGTGGATGCATGGAGACAGGTCTGAGACCGTTTGAGACGAATGCCAAAGAAGTAATCTTATGTGTAGCTATAGTTTGGGCACTTACAGTTATGATGCTGCATGTAGACACAAACAAGCACGCACACTCATACACACACTGTGACTAAATCCTTCATTCCCCCCACCGCCCCACGCACACACGTCCAGTCTAAACAAAAATGTCATAGCTGAAATAACTCTCATTTCCAGTGCTAACAGCCAATCTCTAGGCAGCCATGCGGCTGGCGCTGGTCTGATTTGGGCCCTGGGGGCACAGTCAGCAGGCAGCCCTACTGAGAGGCCAGCCTAATGGAGACCTGGCAGGTGCGGCCCACTCTCCGTCCTCCCGGAGATTTGGTTTGTCACTGGGTATCCATTACCTGCCATTCTCCGCTGATAGGCCCCGACAGCCCTGATCAAAAGATGTCGTCGGGCCCCAGTCCGCTTGGCAGTCAGTGGCATGTCGTTTGTAAAAAGGGCCAAGCAGGGTGTAAATAAAATGACATGATCACTTCCCCGGCCCCTCATGTTCTGGACACAATTATGATAATGTGGACGTGGAGGGGAGGGAGGGAAGGAGGGGTGGGGGAGGAAGGAGAAGGGGGCGAGGAGGTAAATCGCTTACGCTCGGGCAAACAGGCTAGGCAGATATCTGACTGCTACCACCACAGCTCATACGACTGCACACACCATCTTTCCTTTGCTTTACCTTCTTCTCCGCGTCTCCTCTGGAAGGTATTTACGTCAGAGTCTTATTCAAACAAGGAACCGAGCCAGGACGAGGTAGTTAATGTGTCTGTATCCTGACTAGCTGGTCACAGATGTCAGCTTACATCAGACGAGCCCGGCACACCGCTTGACCAAGTTGTCAGGTCATCTTTCTCTTCCTCATCAGGAAAACATTTCACATATTTCTCCACATTTTAAAGCTATTTTATCAATCATACAATTTCACATTCACACGCCTTCTGAGGCCTCTCTCTGCGCACTAACCTGGTGGTAAACGTTTCACATTTCATACTAATAGAGCTGCAGCCCTGTAGGTTATTGTTGATTTGTCATTAAGCATAGAGAGAGGGGGAGAGGAGTCCAAAAGGGCCTGCTATAAAACCTACACAGTCTAGCCGTGCTCCCAGGCAATTTAAAATGCAAAACAAAAACCATTATGTCTGAGCACTATCTGTTAATTTAATCCCCAATGACTGATAATCCATCACACAGGGCGACAACCACATCCAATTATTCTCCCTGGCTTGACTGACAACAGAGGTGATTTATCAAGCTAATAAAAGGTGATGGGAGTATAGAGGCTCCCTTAGAATGAAAAAAGAACAGGCTTATGAATACAACAATACTCTGGGATGCAGTCTTAACTAATATCTGAGCATATGGTGCAGGGCCAATGTATTAGTTTTCCTAATGTGTGTGAGAGAAAGAGTGTGTGTTCTTGTAATGATGAAGTGAGCTGATGCCATGTGGAGGAAAGACAAGAATCATTAGGTTCAATGAAGGATTCCTTTTCCCGCTGGATGGCAGGAGGTGCACTTTCACACAATCGACGTCTCAGACACGGCTCACGCAAAAATAGCAAAAGTCTCACATGCAAAACACACCTTAAGATACCACCTCAAACACACCCACATGTAATTATAAATAAAGGTAGTCAGTCAGTTGTGACACCAGATCACACCCCCCCCCCCCCCCCCTTATACACACACATACTCGTACACACACGCAGATGCAAGCGATGAGGAAAGACAGTGACATCTTGGCATGCAGGAGGCATTCCTGTGGAGTGTCATTTTCATAAACATAAGGGCTGCAGACGAGGAGGGAGAGATCATCTGATAGAAATACTGCAGTGCTGCTCTGACGATCAGGAACAACAGACAGGGCAGGGACAGGGGGTGATTAAGCAGGAAGGTGCTGTGGCTGCCTCTAAAGCAGATCCTGTCTCCTTCTCTCCGTCCCAGGGGTTATTCCTCCTCAAGTGCTGCTGAAAGCACTGTCTGTTTTTGATGCTGCATTTAAATAAGCCTGGTATGCAAGAGTGATAATACAAAGAGCTTAAAAAATAATAGTATATTTCCAAAGTAGAAGTCAAGATTTTCACTTATATTTAAATGTCCTGTCCCTGTTCATAAATCTGTCCCCTGATGACCACGGAGCATATTCCTGGTCTGGCCTCCACAGCTGGGAAAACAGTCTGCACTCGGGCTCACACCCACCAGCAGCGAGTAAACAGGATGTGTCATTAAAATCTCTACCTGTGTCTGACCCTCGTACTCATACGACTGCTGAAAAAAAAAGACAACCTTGCCAAAGGCGTAGCGATCTATAAAAGAGGTGAGTCCTGTGTGCGGTCATCCTGAGCACAATATTTCATCTGCGGTGTTTTTTCAACGCTAAAAAAGGCAGACGTGTGTATATTCTGGTAATAAAAGTGCAAAACATCTTTATCTAAAATGATGGGGCAATGATGCGGTCATGAGAACATGCTGAGATTCATACAGAGCTTCTACTATGTCAAATCATCTCTAAAAAACGTGCTTACCATCTTCATAAAGCTTTGGAATGTCGATTTGTTTGTACAGATAAAAGATGTAAAATGCAGGATTTCAGATGCTAAAAGGATTTTAAGAAAATAAACTAATGTTTTTCCAGTGGTTATATTTATATAGGCGTCATTGCTTGATAACTACATTATCTAAATTACCACTGCATGCATACAGAAGTCTACTGCACAAAAGAGACGACGCAGGAATCCAGGGAGGGCAGAGGAGTCTGCCTCCGTGGGTGGTCCTTTATAGCTCACTGTAAAGATAACTCAAAGGTTTTATTGCTTTTAAAGACAACAAAAATCAGCAACAGGAAACTACAGTTCAGAGAGTGCAGTTTGATGTGGTGGAAGAAATTCCACAGCTCTGCATTATAATAGGTTTTTTTACCTGCCTCAATATAGAAACATAAATAAAGTGTATTATTATAATACCCAGTTAAAAGAGGAAAAGGAAGTGAGGAAGACGCGACCTTTGATCACATGTCAGCAAAGAAAACTAGGAGTCAGTCGGTGATCGGATCGGATGCCTCAGAGAGGAGAGAGTTAAACCGGGTCGCAACATGACGAGTGCTTCTTGACATGTGTACAGTATTTGAACTGGACCTTGACGCCCTTAAACCAACACAGCCCCTCAGCGGGGGGCTTTTACTGACAGGAAACAGCCTCAGAACACTACAGGACAGGAAGTCACCTCAGTCTCAATAAAAAAAAAAAAGCACATACACAAACCACGACTTCCACTCGCTCTCTCAAGTTTCCCAGCAGCCCAAAACTCTTTAAATAGATTAGAATAATTCAGTCCAAAACAGCCCCATTCTGTCAAAATAGCAGCAGATCAGTAACATACCTAAAATGCCTTTCTGTTGTACACATTTGTCAAAGCAGCACACTCAATCAAACTTAGTTCTCTCCCTGTTTGCCTTTGATCCTCGCAGGCTGGCTCAGAGTCTCACGAGAAAACACGGAACAGGTGATCTGTGGTCATTTCAAAAGTGAACACGTCCCGACACAAATCGCTTCTTCAGATGTGACCGCAGAAGAATACGTCGAGCCGTTCTTCTTCTGGTTATTTTTATTCACAAGTGTGCTGCAGCATTAATGCTCATGCAGGCGAGCATGTTCAGAGCGATCATGGACGTCTTTGTCAGTTTTTATTTGTGTGTGTTCTCTACCCCCTGATGGGTTTGTGAATACATTGTGTCCGCCGATTGTAGTGCAGGATGTGTGATATGGGAGATGGGAAAAACAGAGAGATCATTCTGGCCTCAGGCAAAGCTTAGGACTGAACCTTGTCAATGCACATAGTAAGAGGAGGGAGGGAGAGAGAGAGAGAGGGAATAGGCTGTGTTATAAGAGGCTGCACATACAGACCTCAAAGTTCATTTCATTTATCCGACATGAGACGAGCTACAAACACCTAAAGCCCCCTTGTTGTTCACTCGAAAATAGGAGAGAACACTGTGACCAGACTCATAGCTCCGGTCTCCTCGCGCAGCCACAATACGAGATAATCAAACTGGAAACAAACAATGAAGCAACACAAACAGCTTCCACAGGTGCAGAACCAAGGGCGGCCTGCTTCCTCTAATGACACGTCGTCAGTCCGTTAGACTGTCGCACATCTCTGCCTCCATCTTTCTATCACTTAGCCGGATTCAAGGACCTCCCGCAAACCAAAGGACTGCTGTTTATATCACCGTTCCTTCAACTGTTCAGGCATCATGCAAAAATACTGCTAAGAGGTCACCTGGTTAAGTTACCCAAGGCTCAGAACTGCTGCTGAAACTAAGCCAAGGAAAAGCTAAAGCTACTATCAACACTTTGTTTTCTGCAGGTCGGTCTTTTAACTTTTATTTCTGTTTTTTTCAAGTATGCAAAGATAATTCAAAACACATCTTTACACACAATAAACACCTCACATTGTCTAAACTATTCAAACCTTTCAATAGTTCACTCTGTTCTAGTTGTCTTGTTGGATTGCAAAACAGCCTGTGCTCAAACTCCGTGGGTAATTACAGTGGGTCTCAGTCACACAATAGTTTACAATCATCAGTTTAATTGAAGGTTCACGTTTCTTTCACCTCCAGCTGAGTGTTTGCATAACCTGGATTAAACTGAGTCTGTTTAAATGATCTGTTGTGCTCATGCTGTCTTTGTCCCATGAACTTTAATATACAAAAAAGTCTCGGCTGACAGGATGCCGGTGTCCGCTGTCTTACTGGTGATGTTTTTTTGTCGTTGCCTCTAAAAATTGGAAGTAAAATGTGATCATGAATGGGACAGATGGCTGAATGTGTGAAGATAGCTGCTAAAAATATACATTTCTTCCAAGTGTCTGAAATGAAGGCTGATGTTTAAGGGTGTCTCTTGTTGTGCAGGTCTAAAATCAGGCCTATTAAAAGGGTAAAAAAAACACGATGTCAGGGCCTCAAACTGGGAGAGTCCTGCTCTGAAACTGGGATTAAGGTTGTGTTTTGTCCCCGGGACTAAAACTTGGAAGGTGTTTAAAGTTGAATTTCAGGGCGCTGAAGGGGGGAGAAGGGAATAAAGTTGGGTCTTTGGGAGTGGGACGACCAGACCCCGCTCACAACGCACAGCTGCTGCCATGATCGCCTAGCAACGAGGAGGTGATGGACGCAGCCTGAAGATGGATGGCCACCATAAATCACAGTGTGTGTAGGAGGAGGAGGAGGAGGAGGAGGAGACGGAGAGAGGGAGCAAGGAGAGGACAAAAAGCAAAACAACTGTTTTCTTTCACTTTTGTAGCAGCAGCACGCTGGCCTCGCCTTGACCCCTCACTGTACTCTGTTCATGTCGGGACTCTTGTGGAAGAGAGCGAAATGGAAACTTGGAGGTGATCATTACAGTCAGTCAGATTGGATCCAATACATCATCTTATAATGTATAATTGCATGCCCTTCAGTGTCTACAGCTTTCTCATCATTCCACTAACTTTTTAAAGATAATAATGACAGACTATACCTTTCATAAAGCAACCCTCCAGGCAAGGCAATCTGGGTAGTGTAGTTGCGGGATAAACATCCCTGGGCTATCTGATTATGGCCTGCTGCTGCGGCACTGGTGTCTAGTAACACTCAGAGAGCGCTCAGCCATCCATCACACAGTGAGTGTCTGTCTCAGGCTTTCCACCCTGCTTCTCCTCGTCCTGGCTCTCCAGTTACAGCCATACACGGCCGGCCTAAATAATATTCTTCATGATAAATGGCACTATAAGCCTGGTATCCATCATTAATCTGATTTTTAAAGAAGCATCCATCTTGGAGAGAGCCTGTTAGGGCCACGGGAGAGCAGAGCAGCTCGGGTTCATTTAAAGGCCAGGCTGCTGCGTGAGTGATACCTGTCAGCCCCGCTCATCAGGGAGCAGCACACACACACACTCATACACCATTAAACATTGACGCCATATGGCCACACATGCGCGCACACACACACACACACCTCTACAGTGCTCCTGCGTGTGTGTGTGTTGTGCATATATTACGTGTACGTAGCGGCAGCACACATGTCGGACTTGTAAACTCACAAAGTGTATTTCTTGCCTTCATTCAGACGTCTGAAACGTGTCATGGAAGAACATTCTGTCACTCATCAAAACACAACTCAGTGTAACTCAATCCTCCCTGTCATCTCCAAAAAATCTCCCCTCCCAAACGCTCCCTTTCAGGAAAACTCTCTCCTGGAAAAACTCTCACACACAAACGACGTCTCTTCCCCGCTCTCCTGACTCGGCACCTCATCCTCCTCTCCTTCTCTTTGTTTCTCTCCGTCCACTCTCTGTGTTGTTTTCCCCTCTTCCACTCTCTCTTTCGCTTCCTCTGCGCCCCCCTATCCACCCTCCCCTCTCTGTGTGTCTGGTAAAGCCTGTTTGATAAATGACACACGTCACCGTGTCAGAAGCGAAGGGTGGGTCAGTGATAAATGACTCTGTTGAAAAGGAAATCGGCTCTCTGGCATGGCCGGGCTATTCTCCTCCTGGATTGGGTTTCAGGACCCCTGAAGACCGGAGCAGCTCAGTTTCCCCGAAAAGAGAACACATCCAACCAGACTCTGACGCTCGCTACCTCTGGGAGGGGTGGGACACAGAGAGAGAGGGTGGGTGGGTGGGTGGGTGGTGGTTAGTTGGAGGGATCCAGCCTGTCCCAATTGTCGCCACAGTGCAGCTGCATCTATCACAACAGCGGTGGGACTATTTTTACAAAGCCTGCGCCTCAGACAGCGGCCCCGGCTGAAAACCTGAAAGCACACAGAGAGCTGAAAGGGAAACACTTTTCTATTTGTGACACTACTACAGCACTTACAGTCCTCTCTCTCTGCCCGAGCCCAGCCCCATGGCCTGACATCTGCCAAGTGTGTGTTAAAGAGAAGAGAAGGCCCATTTCACCGCCCCCACTCTCTTATTCTCTTCATCATCCCCTCCTCCTCTTCCTCCCCCCTCTCTCTCTCACACACTCTCTTTCACTCTCTCGCTGGCAGGGTGGCACTGTTATCATTACACAGGCAGGATTTATGGAGTCAGGGCCTATGGCAAAAACAAAAAGGCATCTGTCAATACCTGTGGGAAACACTCTGTCAGCCCTCCTCCTCCCTCCACTGGTGCTCACAGCCTCATTAGGTATGCACTTATCAGACACATAGATCACAGACGTGACTCAACCTCACCGGAATCCAGCAACAGGACTTTCATTAGCAACGGGGCCTGCAAGGCCAAAACATTTGCCGCGCTCACACCTGCAAACAACGCCAGCGGAGGCGTTTTGTTGTTAAAGCTCGCTTGCGCTGTCAGTCCGTCTGTCGGTTCAACAATTAAGTCCCAAATCGCGCTCCCTGCTGCTTCCATAAGGACATGCTCTCACACACAAACAACAGGAAGCAGACAGATTTAAAAAAAAACAGCTCACTTCATTTCACTCGCTGCGTGCATCTGCAACGTGTGCCGTAAAGGCCCCGACCTAACAGGCGTGAACACAGCATGTTTGTGTTCTTCTTTCTTGTGTTGCTAAGTCAGAATGTGTTGTGTAGGTGACGTTCAGGAGGAGAGGAAGAGACTGAGCCACGAAGACGGCCTAAAGAGTCCAGAGAGTTACGGCCTGACCCGGCAGGTGGTCTACGGTTACAATTCCTGTCATCGCCATCACACACACAGACACTCAAACCCAGCAAATCAGAGAGTGCATGCTCAATGATTTAAGCACACACACGCACACACACACGCACACTTAGTGATAGACGTGAGTGATGGGTGCCAGTCTGGCAGATAGAATCCTGACCCTGCAGAAACAAGAGACTGTTGCTGTGGAGTCCGGTTCAAATCAGACTACAACCCCTCCACCCCCCTTCCCATCGAGTCCACCTCTACTCCTTTACACACACACACACACACACACACACACACACACACACACACACACACACACGACACAGGTTATGACAGAGAACAGGGGACGGGGGGTGGCCTGGCACATGCAACATTCTGGACAACGTAAACACGCCGGCATATTTCTGCAGCTGGCCTCTTCACGTTAGACATTCCCGTGAAACATCGTTGCTCACAAGTTGCTAAGCCGACGCTGACTTCCTGTTAGGAGTTCTTAGACCCTCTCAGGCGCTTTAGCTTCAGGCCCCGAGCTCGTGGCAAAGGTAATCAGCAGCCACAGAGGAAGGAGGTCTGTGTTTCCACAGCTGGGAGAGTCTCTTTCTCATGTTTGCTGGGCTGTTTACGTGGCCAGCTGCCCTCGGTTGTTAAGAGCACTCAGACCTGACCCAGGTAGGCAGGCCCATTTGTCACCTGCAGCGGAAAATTGAGTTACAGCACAACCAAAGGCGAGCGGCTCTGTGTAATATCAAGTTGATTACATCAAAGTGGTGGCAAACCTCATTGGGCTGGGCACCCCGAGCTTGTCATCTCCAATCACAGGGCCTGTCAGGACTCCATCAGCCTCACGGCTAATTGGAGCAACGCTAATGAAGCAGGCAAAACAAGTTTTCTACTGCGGAGAGAGAAACCCTCTCAGACAGAGGAAGGAAAGAGAGAGAGGGAGAGAGAGTGTGGTGGAGAGACAATGAGAGTGCAAAGCAGGGTGTGTGTGTGTGTGTGTGTGTGTGTGTGTGTGTGTGTGTGTGTGTGTGTGTGTGCGTGCAGGGGGCGGGAGGGGGATTTTTCATGCAAGTCTCAAGGTTGCAGTGGGCTGACTCTCCCCCTAAGTCCCTAATCAAGGCCCATCATCTGTCATCCTTTTCTTTGCTCTCTCTATCACCATGCTCTGTGCTGCAATCAATTCATCATCACCCTTTGTGTGCCACTGAACAGTTGACAACTTTATAACTTGCAGCTGCACGGGCTGACTGACAGGGTGGAAGGGGAGCATGAAAAAATGAAGAAATGAATAGATGAATGAATGAACAAAGGAGCGTGGTTTCAGGGAGAAAAAGTTGTTTTCTAAAAACACTAAACGATCTACATTACAGCCTTTATTCCTGCTCGTCAACAGAGAAACAGCAGAGTAGCAGGGAGGAGAGAGGAGGAGAGAGGAGGAGAGAGGAGGAGAGGAGATGAAAAAAAACATCCTTCTCACTGATCTGAAATCAGAAAGCTTTCAGTCATTCTTTATGTGCTCCCCGCGGCCACTCTGAGCCAGTGAGCATGTACATTAGGCTGGGGCATTTTGATGAAATAAAAGCCCAGGCCAGCTTATGGCTAAACAGAATGGGAGCACTCACTCAGCCTGTCTCTGATTGACCATTAAAGCCATTGATGAATGGGCCTGTCAGGGGAGAGACAATTAAATCAAACATGAAACAAAGCCGTTGTGACGGCCCGGTCTGACAGAGCAAACCCATTCCTCCCCTCCATTACATAGCACACGGCTCCTTTTACAACCTCTAACCCACTCCTCCCGCCTCCTCTGCCCACTCTGTGTGTGTGTGTGTGTGTGTGTGTGTGTTCAGAGTGAACAAGTGAGCATGTGCACATGGGAGTGTGATGTTCTCTGCTGGAAGTGTGTGTGCGTGCGTGTATGTCTCACAGTGAAACCACTTTGTCCCCCCTTCTTTTACTTTTTAGTGAGTCAGTTGACCATCAGAGTGAGAGAGAGAGAGAGAGAGAGAGAGAGAGAGAGAGAGAGGGAGGGAGAGAGAGAGAGGGTAAAAAGTACACAGGGCCTTTCAAAGTGGTTTAAACGTGACGTCAGGGGCCTGCAGCACATGGTGGGAAGTGATTTTCTGATGCAAATCGGGAAGGATCAGATCAAAGCCGCATGACAGCCAATCAATCAACCGTCAAATCAGACATGGCAACTGTCGATTATGGCTCCTTCCAGCCCACGAAACCCCATTGTCTGCTCTCAAATTGTTTATCTTATCCCAAGAAAGGAGAAAAGCTCAGAGGTACGTTTTTTTTACCCGCTTGTGTAAAGAAGTTCTGCGCTCGGATCAAATGCGCACAAAGCCCTTATGTCCCCCTGATGGCACGCCTCGGGCACCCAGCATACAAACACACAGGTTACTTTCAGCGGGTTTACTTAAAATCAAACGCAGGGTCGGGAAACTGTCAGGCACTGGATGTGGGAACAAAAGGAAGCGAAAGTTTACAGCAGTCAACTCATCCGATGGGACTACAGGAGCAGCACGGCGTGCACAGCGAAACCACAGAATCACACATTGTTGTATACAAAGTGTACATCCGTTTCACAAAGAGAACTCTTTCTATGAGCTTTCACTGAGTGGCCAGGAGTGACAAAGCGCATCGCTAGAGAGCAAAGAACACAGAGTGGAAACGGAAATGCAGTGACTGTAAAGTGAGCTTTACAAAACAAAGGTAACATCCGCAGTTTAACGGCAGGAAAGCTGATTTTTACACACGGTAGAGTTGGACATACATACCTGCTGCGCGCTTGGGCGCTTCTTGTTTCCTCCTCGGCATTCTGATTTGTGGGGATTTCCGCGAAAGTCTTCTTTTTTATTTGATATACCCCCTCGCCGTATCCGGGAAGATCCACCTCTACTCAAAAAGATTCACGCCTTCGTGTAGTAGACTGCACAACATCGGGGAGTCCGATGGGAAGAAGAACTAAAAATCATCGTGCCGGAGGAAAAGTCGGCGGAGGGATAAATAAAGGTGTGCGGGATGAGACGTTGTTTTGGTGAGATCGCGTTCAGAGTGTCAGCGGGGAGAGCGGCGTCCAGCTCGGCTGCCTGCTCTGGCAACAGGCAAAGTTGAGGGATAAGAGAGATGATCGCGTCACTCACAGCAGGAGAATGGGCAAACCCACCGCTCCGTTAACTCTTTACGTCTCAGAGAGGGGCGGACACCGCGCGCGACTGTCCTCCTACCTCTGCTTGTGCACGTGAATCACAGCTCACGAGCTATTAGTTGATTATTACACACAGTAGGCGCGTAATTAGCGGCCACAAACATCCGAATGATATTCCAATAATGCCACCAGATGTTTGTCTCATGTGGACTCATCTTCTCCGCTTTATCACACTTTTGTTTATCGCTGTACTTTCTCTCAGAAATATTGTTTTTGTTGTATTTTACCTCATTATTATTATCAGCCTGTAATTGTTGAGTGCTTAAGCGACAATAATTGACATTCTAGTGACAAAACACATTTATTAAAGGCTCTGTCCTCGTTAACAAAACATAATCAGACACTAATCATATTTTATTAAATCCCACAGATTGGCAGAGCTCATGACAAAATACGGTTTTATTCGTGTCATGAAAACAGTATTTTTTTTTAAATTATTTTACAAATGTTGCGTGTTTCTGATAACCAAAAGTATTTATATTTATATTTGTTTAACTGTAACTCCAGACAGCAAACAAGAGCAAATGTGCATATAGATATATCTATTAAAAATGTACAGAATTACCAGTAAACCACTGGGATGGTGCTCGCAGGACGTGATCATGTTGTACACAGAAAGTCAACAAAACGATGAACACAATGTGACATCTGGAAACATTATTTTAGTTATATATTCAAATGTGGAGAGGAATCAATAAATGGAATTAGTGTGATATTATAATTTTCTAACAACGTCAGTTTGAAACTATAAAATGACTTAGCCATAAACAGGAAGTGCTAACACACAAGGCCATGCTGCTAAAACATATTCTTAAATGGGGGGTGACATGCTCACATGGTGTTTATATTTTACAACTGATGCAAAAATGTGTTAATCATCCACCTCACCACCTCCCCAAAATGCAAACACGCCCGAGGCCTTTCTCTCGCTAATTTAACGCGAGCAGTTAAATGTTAGCTTTCATCACAGTAAAAGCATCACTTCTCCCATATATCCACATCAGGCCAAGATCAAAGCCAGTTCAAGGAAGGAGCGTTAAGTCTTAGTGCCAAGGTAATGACTTTTTTTTTTCACCGCTCGTCTCGCTTTTTTCTCGAGCCAGCAGTATCTCTGCAGAGTGGGAGGGTCCCGGGTCTCCCCCTGTGCCGAGCCTCTGATGTGAGCTGACCCCTGCCTGCAAAAAGACTCAAACAAACACAAAAACATGCTGTGTGTGGGTGCTCAGTGCTGCACACATTACACACACACACACACACACACACACACACATACATGCAGCAGAGGGCTCAGAGTCAAGGATCTGCTCTCTCTCTCTCAGATACAAATCTCAAACATCATGCTCACATAACTGGCAGAACACACACACACACACATCCTCCTTCTCTTCCTGTCTCTCTCTCTCTCTCTCTCACACACACACACACACACACACACACACATACAGAGAACAAGAATTAAAGGCCTCCCTGATGAAGACTCGCCCCTGCCTCCCCGTCTCTAAGAGCACAGAGCCGGGGTCCCTGTCAGTTTAACAACGTGAAATTACAACCCAAACGGGATGTCAGGGGTTAGCAGTGTCTCCCAGAGAACTATGTGAATATATTTCCTCCTATGGACTTGCCCCCATCATGACCTCCCCCAGGAACAAGAAGTAACCGGGTGATTGGCGGTTTTACAGCCAAATTAAACCGTCTTGCAGGCTGCTGGAGGCAGGAGGAGAAAGCAGCCGCTCCAAAATTAGTGAGCCATCATCATGACAGAAAGTAGCGGGGACATGGTGTCATCCAGCTACTGTATCGATTAACCCATAAATAGTATATGGCCTCCACACTGTGGCTCGGCCAGGCTCACACTGTAAATGGAAGTTATCTTGGCTGTCTTGCTTTGCTGTGTGTTCAAACCCTGGAACCTGCAGACCTGGTGGGGAGTTAATAACATCATGACAAAGAGGGCGTCGTGCATATGATGAGTGAAATGTAAATTGTATGTAGGATGCTTTTAGTGCTTTAACATTCATGCACAGAGAAGTTTTTAGTTAAAGAAAAAATAAAAGCGTCTTGCAGAGAGGAAATGTAATTTTTACAGGAAGTGTGCATATTTTGAGAATGATTCTGTGTGATTCCTCTTATGACAGGTAGCCTGCTGCATTATTCCCCTCCTCTCGCTCTTGACACCGGGATTATCATAAAAGAGGAACGTCTGTCGAGCTTGCATTGATTTGCACACAAGTTCGCCCGATCAATCTCAAAGTTGTGATTAAAAAGCACGAGCCGCTTCTATTTTCTATTGAAATCTTCTGGCAAAAAAAGAGAGAGGTCTTTCAATTTCATAGCCTCCAGAACACTCAAGTATTCATTGCGCTCTATTTTTCGCTTTCAACCTCTCTGCGGGAGGCAGGACTCGTGACATCTATGTATGCTGCTCCCTTTCACAATGCTGCTCAGCCTTCAGATGTGCGCTGCAAGCCATCCCTCAAAACCATTAGATCACTCTTACTGGCGTGCTCCCAGTTACGGGCCCGTCCAGAGAGGAAGTGCAGTGCGGTGTCAGATCGGAAGCTAACTGACTCGTGTGTTCTCACGAGGAGTTTCAGATTAGTCTTTTAACTAACCACCGTTCTGCTTCTATGTGCTGAACTTTGCTGCTCTTCTAGACAATGCTTCTATAAGGCAGCAAACTCCTCGAACTAGTGGCTCCATTTATTTCCTGCAAACAGATACAAGTGTTTGTCCGTGTGCTGCTTTGTTGGCTTATCTGTGTATTCATGTGGGTATGTTCATGTGTGAGTGTGTGCGCGTGTGTAATGCATGGCCCTGTAGAGAAGAGTGATTGCTTTATTCCTGCCTTGTAGGTGCTGTGGGGGCCGGAGCTGTGTCTTTGGGCAGCTGTATGGATGGCTTGAGGAGGTCTCCATCATTCATAAAGCGCACTCCTACATGTAGAATTGATCTTGCAAAGAAACAGGGTGGCAATAGCAGTTCATCAGTCTTCCACCACCACAAATCACTCGGAGGTGTCCCCCCGGGGGAGAGGTGACACCATTGTCAGTGAGGCGGTCCCCTCGGACAACAGAAGGGGCAGGGTAGGAACCCTCGCTCATGCCGTGGCTCTGCAGTGTCCAGTGAAATGTTACAGGCATTAAGGTAATATGCTGCATCCAGAGTGAAGCTCAAAGATCTGCACCTTAAATAACATCAGCTCCTATGGTGGACACTGGAGCTGAATCACGCCATGCAAATAAAGAAATGTGCAACTCTTTTTTTATCATCCACTCAAACGCACATTTTCTTAACTTCTCGTCCCCGTTTAAAGTCTGTTGAAACGACGTATAAGGACGTATGGTTCGTAAGGAGGACGAGGCTCAGCATTAACGCCCATTTTTCAGGACTCTGATTAATTTTGAAGAGCACCTGCACGCCCGGCGCTGAAGTCAAACAGGTTTTATAAAGGATGCATAATTAAAGCTACCTTTACTCATTGTGTTTAATAAATGCATCTCTGCCTATTAATAACCCCGCTCATTAATTTGTATAAATCTGTTATGTACGGCACCAAGTAATTTCCACTCCTGTAAAGAGAATTGGTGAGATGAAGCTCTTGCCTTTGGCCTTGGGTTGCACATTACACTCATCTTACATTAGGGCACATGCTTCACCTCCTCCTCCTCCTCCTCCTCCTCCTCCTCCTGCTGCTCCTCCTCATACCGTTTGGACTCTGTCATTGATCTTCATTCTAAAATAATCTCTTATCATTTCTCATTGTAAGCCTGCAGAAAAACCTTTTCCAGATCCCAATTCATTAGCTTCACACTGAAAATAGAAAAGCTCAGGGAGAGGTGGACATGTGATGAAGCTCAGAGTAAGCACCTTTAAAATATGTCCACCTTAAACACTCAGGAGCTTTTTTAAGCCGCTGACATGCTGCTTATTTCTCTCTGGGCCCTTGAGCACAAACTGCACTCTTTAAAAAACGGCTCTTCAGTCACTCCCCTCTGTGTTTTCCAGCCGTTCCCTTCTTATCAAGCTGTATAGTTCAGTTTTCAGTGCATGTCTTCATTAAAAAACATTAACATTCACAAACTGAGCGGGTCAGCCGTTGAAAAGGTCTCCTTAACATTTCCCTCTGCTTCTCCGCAGACAGCCAACAAGCGGCTCTTTCTCCGTCACCGTCCAGGCAGCAGAGCAGAGGCTCGTGTGAGACCAAAGACGGTTTTATAATTTTGTGGTAAATTATTATGATGAATCTGAGCAGGTTCATCCTTTAGGGCGGGCAGACGACTCCACACCGCTTCAATTAGCACACTTCTGATTGTAGAGGCAGAACTCAGACGATTGATCAAGCCTCTCTCTCTTCGTCTCTTCCCCTGCCTCATTGCCCAAAAGACCCTTTTAAAATATTCAGGTAGATTATGAATGGTTACACCCCTATCTATTTATATCTCCTTTATTGACAGTCTTACATTTATATGGAGTCAAGGTGAGGGATTTAATTTAAGACTCTCGCAGAACGGCTCAGAATATTCAGCATAAGACTGATGAAGGAACAATGATTTATATGATGAGCACTTTTCTGAGAGGGAAGTTCACACAGGATCATTTCTGGAGGCTTCTGAATAAACGCAGGAATATTTCAATAAGTTTTAGGAGCTATATGGTCTCACTGAGTGACTAATAATTGTGGAGTTACCTTGTTATGGAAATTCAAAGCTACGTCTGGCACATCGCTCCTCTGATGTCACGTCAGTCTGCTTAGTGCTGTCAGCTCGTGTTTGAGAGAGGGCTGATTCCTCTCCTTCCCCTTCCCTCTCAGGCGGGGAACATAAAAGGGAGGATGTTTATGATGGACGGGCAGCTTTTTAAAGAGAAGCATCACAGGGTGTTGGATGGGAGGGATCCGAATCAGGACGGCTGTGATGTGACGAGACAGACAGGAACATCCTTCTCCTCGTGTCGAGATGTCAAGCAGAGGGAGTCTTAGCAGAGTAGACAGTATCATCACTCTCCAGAGTGAAGCGAGAATTCACAGGGGAGGAGAGGAGTGGAGGGACAGTGGTGCAGAGCGGGCGGCGTCTCTGCTCGGCTGGCCTCACTTTGTGTCAGGTTCGCCTTTTCTCTTTGTCGTCCTGCAAGTTTGCTTATTCCTTCTTACCTGTTCCGGACACACGCATGCTAACATTAGTCTTAATTGGTAATACTTGGTACCTGGTTCTCTAAGCATGTCTCTACGTTAAAGACACAGTTTCTACCTGTGAAAACAAAGTAAAATAGATCTTCTCTTGGGAAACAGGTGTATTCACAGTCTCTCTGGGACACCACTCTTGCATCTGTTTGCTAAACGTGAAGCAGCCAGTTAGCTTAGCTCAATGTGTTTGGCTTCAACAGATAGCCTAGCTCAACCAAAAGTAACAAAATCCACTTTGAAGCTCATAACAAACATGATAGGTTTAATTTTCACCCATATGAAAACTGAAGTGAGACAAGATGATGTTTCATGTTTCGAGCCCATGTTCCAGGTGTTTCATGTCCGTGACTTCCTGAAGTCTGATCATTAAATTCATCAGTTTTATTTAAATAGAAAAGGTCTAGACTGTACTCTTTGTTATATTATTTACAGAGGCCCAACATGAATCCACCATGAGACAGACGTCCTTTAACAGGCAGAAACCTGGAGCAGAATCAGACTCATGGAAAACACATCTAAAGAGACCGGAGAGAGAGAGAGATGGATAGAGACAGGATAATCTCTATTTACAGATTCTACATAGAGATAGAATCTGTAGGCAGGGATGTAGATTTTTAGTACAGGAAGTGTTCTGCTTTCTGTTTGTAGTCCGAGTAATATTATCCAATCACGTATCAGCAGGCTGCAGTGTATACAGGAAAAACAGTCCGTGTAGAGAGCAAAAGCAGGCGGAGCGTAACACGCCGCAACGACATCCCGGCTCCCATCAGCGTCATCTCACAACGATTTAGCTTCTTATTAATCTCTATAAACAAACATCTGCAGCAAGTTCAGCAACAATCTGTTCTAGGTGACGGTGTGTCGCAAAAGCTGATCAGCATTTAGATTTCCTGACTTCCTTGAATGCATCATAAATGATGGCTCCGCCCTCCGTCTCATGTTAAAGTAGTTTTCTTCTCCTCCTGAGGACCTGACAAAGCTTCATGTTGACTTGTTCCTAATCTGCATCATGATGTTGTTCTTTCAGCAAACTGAAGAGCCGTCAATTAAAGTCGATCACAAGAAAATCTGTTTCTGTTTGGGCTTCATCCCGCTGAAGTGAGCCAGAGTGCAGCCTCTGTGTAACTTACTGTTTACAGCGAAACTGAGACTCAGCACAGACAGATGAACGGGCGCTCCTCCGGGGGATGGGACGAACCGAGAGATGACAGCGTTTATTTAGCAGACACATCTGGAGGTAGAATTTCACTTCACTTTGATCTGAACACACGGTCGCTTCTCGAGTTGCTGACTGGACTGTAAACAATGCAGCGCACGGAGAAGGACGTCTGGGCTGGAAGTTTATCGCTAACCGCTGGTTAAACCGGAACACTTGACTTGTTCACTGTTACTCTCAGAGGATATATCGTCGTCAGACTATGGCCAATGGGTTCTGAAATTGGAGACAGAGAGACAGTTAGGATGACGACACACGGCTACAGAAATATGATGACTGTGAGAAGATTAGGCAGCCAGTACAAGCTCCAGGAAGTCAGAGAAAAAGACTTTAGTCTTGATGTTGAGCTAAGCTAACTGCTAGCCTTATTGTGGTATCAATGTTGTCATTAACTCCTTGGCAAAAAAAGTGATGCATATATTAACCACAGGTAAAGCTATTTCTTTAAGAAGACGTTTGGTGATCAAGTGATCATCAGGTGATGTGGTTTTGAATTCGTCTTCGTGTTCTTCATCTCTTACACGAGACAAACCAGAGGGAGCCTCCAGATCAGACCGACTGTTAAACTTCACATGCCTCCTGTCTCTGGACGCGTCCTGTGCCTCTTCCTCTTGAATTACGGGTGAAAGACGTTCCAGTCATAGAAATAATCTGCATAAATTTACACCTTTTAAAAATGTGAAAGTGCTGCCTTCTTCCTGCTCTGCCTCTTATCCTGTTTGGTAATTAACCTTTGACCCCGCAGGGCTCACGCAGGCATGAAGATTGAAGGACAGAGATAGTTTAAGCAAAGGATTTGTCATAGAAATTTCTCATCAGTCTAAAATCTTGAGGGCAGAGCTCCCAATTTATCACATTATAGAGTAAATCTCGTGGCACACTCACTTAGGAGGGAAGTGTCGAGCAGAATCTGGCTCTGACTGCCGTGCCAGCTCCGTGTACCTGGATGCTGCAGCGTGCCCCTTGACTTTGCCATGTGTGCAGAATCACTAGACGCTGGTGATGGGCAGTAATTCCCCTGCCTATAAGAGTGAGTGATCAGAATTCATATTAGCATCTTTACACGCTGATGGCAGTCTGTCACTCCAGGTGCCAAGTGGTCTCCCTGGACTGCAGTCAGTCGCTCACAGGGAGGAAGCTGCGCCCAGTTTGATCCTGTTGCAGAGAAGAGCTGGTTTGTTCCATTAGTTCCAGAGAAAACTGAGTTATACCAGATTTTAGCACACAAATAAACCTGTTTGCGTCGATATACACAATACTATTGTACAGTGATGTGTCTCATGTGATGCACACATCGGCAGGTAACCATCCTGTCGTTTGCATGTTCAAAGCGCTCCAGTGCAGCTCACAGAGGTCTCTCTCTGAGCGTTTTCAGTTAGCAGCCTCTGATTCTGTTGTATTGGTTTCTCTGTCTGTAATTTCACGAGATTAATGACACTGTCACACACTCGTGAAGCGTCCTTAACTAAGATTCAGCGGCATAATGTCCACTCCATCTTTGTTTCATTTTTCCCATTCAAAAGGCATTCCAATCAGCATTAGGCCATCTTGAATCCCTCCTCGTTCTGGCTCCTGCGCAGCGCTGGTGCCAGTGTTAGAGGGGGAATGTTTTTGCCAAACAGATGGAAAAGCATCACTGTGTTGCACACACACAGACACACATACTTCCCTCTTGGTGATTTCACGGCCTGCGTTGACATTCAGTCATTCATTACAAAGTGAATTAATGTGCCAGAGTTGCAGTTTCCCCTTAAAAACAGATGTCGCCGGAACATCTAATTAAGCAACACACCAAATCATTGCCTCATGGTCATCTGCAGCCATTTTACTTCTGTATGAGGAGCGGCTCGGCATACAGTGAGGCTGCACCTCGCCTGGATCAGACTGGGTGGATGTTGTGGCTGTGACCTCGGTGCCCAATAACCTAAATCACCATTTAAATTATTCACACAATAACGACACCGGAGCACTCCATTATGAACATTATTGCTGAGAAATGGGCTCGGCTGAGGTGAAGGATGAGTCTTATCTTTCGCTGTCAGTCGGGGCATTAGTCATGCTAACGGGTCCCTCAGAACTGTGTTCGGGGTTTTCATTGAGCTCCACGTAGCAGATTTATCACAGATGACTAGCTGATGTCGACGTCCTCACAATGAGATGAGATGACCGTCTGAAGCTGTTTAGCTTCACTGTTGTAATTCAAGGTCTGGGTGATGCAGTGTGTGGATATAGGCGTGTGGTCTGGGTAATAATGTGTCCTATACGGTGTAAAAACTGCATGTTTAACAGATGGCGAGGATCGTGAATTCATCGCGGCACTCCTCTGACGTTAACATCTACATTTACTGCAGCTCAGGAGTAAATGAAACTTCACAGACAGAAAAACTTTCCATTTGAAGCAAACAAGACAGAAGAGCGGAAAGTGTTTTCTCTGTCATTGCTCTTTTTCCTCCCGTCAAGAAGCCAAACTCAATTTATGTCAAACAAGCTTTAAAGGACCTTGGGATTAAAGCCATAAACTGGCTGCTGTCAGACCTGAAGCCCTGCTAACAATTTAGTGCCAAACCGGCGTTGTTCAATATCATTTCATATTATATCACGTCACGACACAGTGACAGCTACACATCAGCCCAGTCACAGCTGGTTTGCCCTGAAGAACTCCAGCGATGTCGGCTCCAATCGAAGCTGACTCCACTTTGCTCTGATCTAAAATGGGAAATCTATCTGAAGTACTCTGCGGGGAGCGGCGGCAGCTTTTGGTAACGAACGCTAACAGGTCGATCAGGTAATGAGAAGAGATATTTGGGTGGGTGGGTGTGGATTGGGGGGGACTGGTGCTGTAATGGGCCTGCCAAAAGCCTTCACTGGCTGCATTATAAAGGCCAGAGACAGCACTAATGGAGTACTCACCTACAGATACACAACAGCTACAGTGAGATCAACAGCAACGACTGGAGTGTTTCTACATCCTGCTGCAAATGTGTTTGTGATGCCAATTAAGGTTCATCCTATTCAAAGGTATCAAAGGCCAAGCTGTAATACTCACACTGAAAACTGTTCATGTGTCACAAGTTCTCTGTGCACATCGGCATGTTTCAATCACAGAGCATGGTCTCTGAGCACACACCGGCAGCTTCCCACCTTTTTAAAGTGTCGTGTAACAAGTATTAAGGAAGAGTGTCCTGTGTCCGACAGCTCAGTTTTATTGTCAACAACATTTCTCCTTCTTCCAAATCAAATCTTCTCATTGAGTCTTTTATTTGCAGAAACTGGTTAAGAAACCAAAAGATGTTTTTCAGAGTTGAATAATGCAAAGAAGACAACAGAACGTTTTAACTCAGGAAGAGTTCAGAGGTCAATGTTTGGTGAATAACCTGGTTTATAATCACAGCTCTCATGCATCTCTGCATGCTCTCCTCCAGTCTGTCACAGTGCTGCTGGGTGACGTTAGGCCGCTCCTGGATCAGCTCGTCTTTGTTCGATGGCTTGTGACCGTCCGTCTTCCTCTTGATCACATTCAGGAGGTTTTAATGGGAGTCACATCTGGATTGGGCGGCCATGACATGGAGAGAGAGATGCTGATTTAAGGACCATTTGGGGGGTCTGTTAATTTTTTCTGCAGCTGTATGTGTTCACATCCTGCATGTATTAAATGTATACTTTATATGCCAACATGCAGGTTAACATACAGTGGTTGTAGAAAGGCTCTGTACCGTGTTACTGACCTAAAAGTATTTTAGTGGTAAAAGTTCTTAAATTATAAAAATATTACTCATTCTGCAGCAGATAATAATAACAACAATATTCAGTATGTTACAAACAAGCTGAAGCTCTTACTTTCATCTTGTGAAACAGAAACTGGTGGAGTCTACCTTTGTATCTGTCATTGATTAGGTGATGTATTGTACATGAATGCCTCTGCTCACTGTCTTCACATGCTGGATGGTGTGTATCATTGAGCACGGAGGTTCATCTCTTACTCACCACTGCCTTTTGTACGCTAAAGTGAACTGGCCTGCTTTATGTACGCGCCGCCTAAATCACTGGTATGTTTTTATTTACAGAGCTCTTCTTGGTAAAGTCCCTTCTCTGTGAATTCCTAATGATGGTAATTACTATCTCCGCTCTCACAACGTTTTACATGTTGTTGTTTCCGAAGTCAGAACCCAAGTGGGAAAGAGAGCCTTCAGATCCTCTGCTCCGACTGGAACAATCTACAAACTGAAACTGCAAAACATCGTCCCACTACATGAGTTTAAAACAATGGTAAAATGAGTGCAGGCTGTCTGTGTGTACTCATTTATAATGTCAGTCATCTTCAGCTTTTATGTTTTAATTGTTGAAACCTTGTTGCTGCTGTTCTCGGCCAGGTCTCCTTGTAAAAGAGATCTTTGATCTCAATGGGACAAATCTTTTTAAATAAAGGCTAAATAAATAAATAAACAACATTATTATTATTAATACTTTTATTATAACAGATGCATTAATGCTTACATAACAAGATACTATCAACAACTCTCTATATGTAACATGCATCATATTATATAAACTCACCAGATGTTTTGGGCATAAAATTCCATTTTGATCCACACAGACTCACACACACACACACACACACACACACACACACACACACACACACATATATATCTGACAAATATAAATGCAATATTTTCCCCTGAAATGTAGAAATATCAAATAACTTAATGAATAAAACTCTCAGAAATAAAATAAAACAGAACTTAATATCCATTGTTACGTTCCATCACTGCAGCCGAGAATCCAGTGAAACTACAAAGCAACGTTTAAACCTTT
Organism: Semicossyphus pulcher; assembly: GCF_022749685.1. Taxonomy (NCBI): domain Eukaryota; kingdom Metazoa; phylum Chordata; class Actinopteri; order Labriformes; family Labridae; genus Semicossyphus; species Semicossyphus pulcher. The sequence goes on along the minus strand of NW_027211759.1, from coordinate 27,558,428 downwards.
CTTTTATTCGAACCTCCTTTGAGATGTTTGAATTTCAGCAACAATAAACTGTGAATATAACTGCATTGAATTGTTTAATTTGCTGATATTTCATCATCTTTATTTGTTACGCATCACATACAATCTTACTCTAATACACTTGCATACAAGAAGTAACGTCCCTGACAGTTTGGGATCAAACTAATCGCTACTCCGAATCATTCGTCTCCTCTGTCACATTCATTAAATGCTCATTAGGTTTTTACATTTCTGACAGAGTTTTTGTCCTTTCATCAAGACTCATCCTTTTTATTGTTGTACCCATTTTGTCTGCTCAATATCGGTGTTTATTTTAGCTCTTATTTCACATTTTAGATGTTATGTATAATGTGTTGTTGTCTGTAGGTCGCTGTGTTCTCCTCAGGTCTTTTATGTATAAGCTGCTCCAAACCAATTCCCCTTTAAGGGAATTTTAATTTGTTTGAATTGAATTGAAATGCATTAACTGTAACTCTGTAATGCTGAAACGTTAATGCTGCTACCTGTGGATATAAACACTGAGGTGTCGGCCAAAAACATCTCATTCATCGTTTAACTTATATCAGCATATATGATCTTATATTCAGCACATGCACATACCACTATATATATACATACATAGGATGCTATTCTGCAGTGATGTTGACACAGTGCCTCAGGGGTTAGCAGAGCCCCTCCTCCCTTAAATGTGTTCACCTGCGTTTCCTCCTGCAGTCCAAAGACAGGTGAACTTGACTGTCAGACGATTGTGTTTATCCGTCATATATTCCATACAGCGTTATTCATGTTCAAATAGTTAAAAATACTCATTTCCTGTCACATCCTCAGGTTTCCCTCTTCCACAGAGCTCTCAGTGCAGCCGTTTTAGCTGTACATGTGTCAATAAAGGCTCTGCAGCACTCATCTCAGGCTCATCTTAACACTGTAGGTCACTGTTTCTGAGTATCCTCTCGAGCAGAGCGATAGAGAGATGTGAGGCTGCAGGAGCAGAAGGACGAGGGGACAATTTGTACAATCGCAGGGGGAAGGCAGAGAAGGAGAGTGACAGAGGGAGGGTGAAACCTCCACGTGTTTGATGGTGATTGGAGACATCACTTACACAAACAATGAGGCGGAGGATGACAACATCTTCTGCATGACGAGTGTGTTTGTGAAGGCTGTCCTCACACAACCAAATGGCACTTTGAATCATCCTCACGCCCTGAGACGTGTACGCACACTGACACGCACGAACACATCTAAACACACACGCACACACAGAGACATTTCACTTCACATTCTCCAGCCTGATGTTGTTTAAAAGTATGCAACTACAAGAGGTGGGGAGGAGGCAGGGGGTCACTTTGGCGTGTTTGTCAATCAATAATCGAGCATTCAGAGGAGCCGCATGGAGGCAGGTGTTTGAGGACGTCGTTCTTACAGAGAAAAACATCATTGTTTGAATTGTGCTCGTCTCCCTGCTCTCTCCATCTTCTTACCCTTTCTGTCTTTCTCGCCCAAACCTAAATAGCTTTGACAACTCACTGGTCTGCGGCCATTCCACAGCACTCTCCTTTCATTTGCCTTCCCCTTCAGGGTGATGTGATTTTATGCAGAGGAAGTGGAGGCTCTCGCGCATCCAGGACTGCAGGAGGATCACTGGGCTGAGCAGAAAGGTAGCGTGCAACAACAACATCGGGTCTTATCAGTGCTCCTGAGGTGAAGGGGTGTTCTCCCTGAGGTCCTCAGACAGATTTCACTGAGTCATTATTTAGTTCAATTTATCCTGAAATGTGTTCAAATGTTTGTTACCAAATCTCACCTGTTGTAATTTAAAATGTCCAAACCAGAGGAGACCGAAAACTCATTTTGCAGGTAATAAAAAAAAATGTATTTAGAATGAATAAAAATCCTTTAAAAGACAAAAAAGATCTCTCTTTCCAATTTTAGGTCAATGTGAGACTTTAAGGTTGAATGTGAATTTGAATTAATTTTACTTAAACAGGGGCGATGCAGTTTAACATAGTTCCAGTACATAGCATGGAACTGATGTGTTGCACAGAGTTTATAGCTTTTGCTAATATTCAACTCTTGTCCCTAGTCGGGCCTTTACACACACAATGTACACACACACATGAAACTACAGATTTGAAAGTACAGTTAAAAATATGTCATAATATAAAAACACACAATCACTATACAATGACACAAATAAATAAAAGTACAATAAGCTAAAAATGACGACAGCTCTGGGTTGCTTTGAGCAACTTATATTAATATAATTTTCCATTGTCACATTGGGGGGAGGGTCATGTTTTATTTAAAGGGATATTTAGGTTGTCAACAAACAACCAAAAAGTACCTGAGACTCAAACCTGCTTTGATTATTATACTTTTCTGGAGGTTTAAATTGTTGGGGTCAAATAGACGCCATGGATAAACAATGTTAGCAAAGGAGGGTTAACAGGAGGGTTAAGGAAACGTCATGATTTATTTATTTATATTAACAACGTGAGATTAATGTGAGAAATAGCAGCTGGGTTAGCTACAGAGCTAACAGTTGAAGCAGCTCTCACTGTGAGCGTAACAGACTATTTTTGAACAGAAATATGATCATTTCTAAATTAATAAAATAAAATATAAATAAAAAGCTTGTTTCACCTTATTTATGCTTCTTTTTAATGACTTTGATTTAATTTTACTTTAGTTGTCATTATTTGTGATTATCTCTCTCCACATCTTCCACTCATGACAAAGAGCGCTCTTATTTGTGTGACCACTGGAGAGAGAGCCTGCTGCTCTTTCTCGCCCTTTCCACACAGAGGTCAAAGGTCAGAGTCTCCCACACAATAGCAGCACTGGAGGTGATCATTTTTCAGCGCTCAGTGGAGCAGATGATGCAAACATGGGGCTTGAACGCACCCTGCCTGCATGTAAGGATTATGTTGTAGATCTGAAACTGTGTGTTGTTTTACTCTAACAAACGTCACATGCAGTGCAGCTATTACAGCAGATTGCACACTCTGAGCGGTGCTAGCACACAAGCATGGCCCCTCCTCAGGTGTGGTCCTCCCAGATACACACCATCAGCTGTGCAATCCACCATGTTCTGCTGCCAGGCTAATAAATGGCTTGTGTCAGAGGCAGTGTCAGTCTATTGGTTGCTCATTTTGAGTTTGTCTCGGGTTCAGAGAGGAGCTTTGCATTCTCCGCCGCTCTGCTCAGTGACTGGCAAAGTCCTGACTTTATTGATTTCTTTCTTCACTGCTCTTTGTCAAAACATCCAACTGCAGACCTTAAAGACCTCCGCCATCGCTCGACATCTGCAGCCACACACGCTCCTCTTATAATGGTCGACTCCTGCACTTTGTTTTTTGAAGGGGGAGTGGGGATGATAGGCTGGAGAGTGGAAGATGATTGGAGAACACAATCTAAAGCCACAGCGGCTCTCCCTCCCTCCCTCTCTCTCTCTCTCTCTCTCTCCCTCTCTTTCCATTCTGACACAGAGAAAATATTGTACACTGACTGGCTCCCATTGAATCCACGTTGTGATTCATCGTCCAATTTCAAACTGCCAAGCAGCTAAATTGCACCAGGTCTGCCAAAATTCATCCCAGGAACACGCAGGAGATGTGAAAAATTAAATGTCATCGTGGCACAGTGGAAAACTTTCACCTCTCATCGAGCAGAATATGCTCGCTTCATTCTGTACTGATGGATGATGGCCCGGGGCTATACTTAACCTACTTAGTAATGTCATGTACCGCAGAATGTGTTTACTTTTGAAAAATAGTGAGAAAACATAAACTCTATCAGAGCCTGACATCTACGCATTCTTCCTCCAAATAAAGTGGCTTTTTATGTTGATGCAGGAATGAATTTTCCCCCTCATCAGACTTGTTTGCTGTATATCATGTACTAACGCTGGGGGTGTAGAAGAATGTCGGCGAGATGAAAAGACTGACACAGCTTCTAAATATGAAGCGATGTCTGTTACGCTTCTGTCTTTAACACCTAAATAAACTGGGAGTTATATTATTTATTGGCTTCTCTTTAAATTGAGGTTTTATTAAGGAGTTTTGCCGTCCAGACATTTTGAAGGGATAAAGGTGCATTATTGAGCGCGGACGAGACAATGGGCTGAAAAGCAGAGAAAGGATGAGGTTGGGAGGCAGGAGAGGGTAGGAGGGCTGAGCGATGACTGGCTACTTTAGCAATTAAAATGTGGGGCAAAGACACAGAGGCTTGGTTTGACCGAGAGACTGCACCATTCATCATCCCAGCTGCCATAAAGCAGCAGTAGATGGAATCTTTGATTTGAGCTTCACAGGAACATAAATCAAAATCCAAACCATGGCCTGTCAGGGCCATCGCCAGAATAACCCATTTGAGAGAGGGAGAAGAGGAAGAGAGGGGAGGTGAGGTTGGAGAGAGTAAAGGTAGTTACTTTTCTGGCTTTGCACTCCATCCCAAATGCACACACACACACACGCACGCACACACAGTTTACAGACACACACCTCCGTCCCTCCATATGTATTTGAAGTTCAGACGCAGCTGCCTCACACACGGCACAATATCGAAAGCAGGGATCATTGATCAAGTGGCTGGGTCCTGTCAGTGGCCAGTGGTGTGCCTGACCCGCCCCGCCCTGCCAACATCTCCCCGTCCACCCCCCTCCTCTCTTCATACCCTCGAATACAAGGCAGAGAACAAGGAAGTGAGGTCATGCCGCGTGTACACCCATCCATCTAAATAGCATGACAACGACAGCTAATAAATCATTCATTCATTGTTTAATCTATTGTCTGCCCGGGCAAAAGTCATGCAGCTGATATGAAGACAGATTTACCCCATGCAGGTGGGGCCCGATGGAGAGGGGCTTTACTGTTACTGGTTTCCTTATCAATTAGTAATGTGTTCATTATAGTACCTTGGAGCAATTAAAAGCACTAATGATTGAAATAACACGGAGGCTCTTTTATCAAGTCTCTGTCAAAGTAATTTAAGCCAATTCAGTCGTACGTTTTATTTTGGCTGCAGGCTGCAGGCTCTCAAACATCGTGATTTACTGGTGCGTTTGGGACGTTGACTGAAAGACGAATGGTCGCTCATCTGCAAGTTATTTCAACATCACCTCCACCTGCACAAATGAAGGAGCGACTCTAATAATGTATTCATTTGGGAGGGTGGGGGGTTGCGGGTGAGGCTCTCTGCTCACCAGCAAGGTCAGAGAAGGTTCGCTTTAAATGCAACACACAATCCCAGAAGGATGAATATTTAGGTTCATCTTCTCCACCGTGAGCCATGTTTAATTTATTATAATTACAGAGAGTCGGCATGTTATGAGCAGAGGTAACAACCCTAACATAACCCTATTACAGAGGGGTTACGTTCCCCAGTGCAGAATCAATGTAAGACACGTGACCTGAAACAGCTCAGGACAGGTTAATGAGGCTACATTTGGGATATGCATCTCATTACGGCAGCCAGAGGGAAGGTCACTAAACACTACTGTTTACCTTAGCCCGCCGCTCAACACACCAACCCTCGAAAATCAGGGTGAAGCAAAACACCAGCACATCATCACGTACGACTCAGATACAAAAAACACCAACGCTCACATTCCATTTGGGAAAGGTCGTGTGCGTTTGTCCCGCGGCGAACACGACCGCCATGTTTGACCTGTTGTTAAAGCGACGATAGCTATTGTTTTACGCCAGATGAGCCTGATACGCAATATGATTTAGAAGCCATAAAAAGCGATGAGGTAGTGTTGATCTCTCCGACAGCTATCGCAGCTGATGAATGATTGAGCACGGAACGGGCTTGAAGTGGGCGATGGGAGGCCAAGAGAAGGTGCGTGTTCATTTATGCGGCGGCGAACAGCAGCCAAAAGCGGTGTGTGGCACCGCGCTCTGTGCCCGCATGCGGAGCGTGGCATTAGTCAGAGTGTGTAAAGCCCTACCAGTCAGACGGGAGATGGGTTGAGGGAGATGAATGGGAGGCAGGTTCACTTTATTACTGTCACTCTGCTCCCTCCCAGTCTGCCTCAACCTCCCCACTACCACCCATCCATTAATCACATGTTACTGCCTCCTCCCTCCTCCCTCTCTCACTGTCTATTTCTCCTCCCTCCACCTTTCTACTCCTCCTCCGTAGCTCCAGACAGCCATCTATCCTTCTATCAGCCACAATTGCATCACTTTTTCCTAAACCCTCACTTACTTTCTCTTCCTCACCGCCCTTTCTATCATCCTATTAAGTCCTGTCCGTCTCCAGTTTGCCACTCCCGACATTTAAAATCAAGTTGTGGCTTTATGTAAGAAAAGTTAACCTCTAAGATTACACTCTGTATCAGCATAAAGAAGAGAACCCTCTTCTGCTGCAGTAAATCTACTTTGTTTCTCAAGTCTTTCCTAACTTTAGTGACCAGTTAACCTTACTGTCAAACTATCAACAAAATCAGGTTTCAGCAGTTAATTATACTTTACAAATCTGTAAGACTATTGCTTCAAACCTTATGTACCATCATCACAATCCGGTTGTTAAGTGGTGATGTCACACATCCGTGTTAAACTGTTTCCATGTTAAAGCAGCTAAAACGTCTCCTACAAGAAGCCACAGTGCGGTTCCCGAGTCTACAAAACACCCTCAGTTGTCTTTTTATTGATCTCCATGTGTTTGTAATGCATCTGTTATCGTGTTTGTTATCACAAATGGTGTAGATAGATTTAGATATATTACGACGTAAAACAACGTTTGGCTTTTAGCGGTGGATGCTACCGTTAGCTAACCTTATAGAAACGTTCAGCATTATACAGGAGTGGGTTATGAAACGGACCAGAGTGGCTACAGGTTGTTTTTCTAATACAGCAGGAGCACATCGGTTAATCCACCGTGTCAGACTGAGGTCAGCTGATTACACGAGTCAGATTTACTCCTACATTTTAAGATAGGTGAAAAACAAAGCCAAACAGGAAGTCAACATCCAGACAACTTGTGTTTAACTTTGTTAGCCGAGCTAGCATCTTGTGCTAGTGTAAACCTTTACGGTGTTGGATGCTTAACATTGTGCATTGGCTTTTTATTTACAAGTGCTCTGGAACAGAGAGCAGGGAGAGGCTACACAGTGATAAAGATTTACACCTGAACTCCATAATGAACCGATAACAGACCTGCTTTCATCTGAGCTACTACGGTCTCTAGTAATTTAGCGACCCGGTACCCTTATAACTCACCCTCTAAAACCTTTTCATGGACGTACAGATTTATAGCAGTCCTGCACGTTTTTATTATAAATACCTTAACCAGATAATCTTCAGTAGTCATCTAGCTTGCTTGCTAACAACTACTTTTTCATGAAAGCCACCCAGGGAGAACAGCTACACTCACAACTCTGTTAGAATAAAATGTGTTTAGTTCCTGTTTGACTCTAAAAGAGTAAATAGTAAAAAAAAAAAAAAATGGTTGTGAAGAGATTCACAGGTTCTGCTCGTGTTTACTTGTTGTTTGTTTAATAGTGACTGAAGGAGCGTTTGGACCCGGGAATGGATTCACTTCACAAGTGATATCAGACAGGAAGTCACCATTTACAAAGCTGTAACCCTACTGCTAAAAGTTAGCTTTATGAGGCTAATAAATAAAGGCTACTAAACTTTACTTTCTTTCTGTATGAGGGAATTGTTGTTGTTTTTTTGTTTATATTTGTATGCATAAAGAAATATGTGTTAGAGTTGGGTTTGTTTTTTTTGCATTAGAGCAGTAGAGTGAGTCGAAAATGTTAGCTAGGCTTATGCTAATATTACCTAGCCTATGTTATTAGCATGAGATGTAGGCCTGTGTATGTTTACTGTCTTAGCTAACATTTTAAAATGTAACCATTTGTCCCCATTTGACTCTTCATCCTTAATAAAGCATCTTGTAACAATAATATCAAATGTTCTATATTACCTATTTTATTCAAGGCTCATGCAAATAGTAAAGTTTAATGACGTGAAAATTGTCACCAACCAACAGGAGAAAAAGGAGGAGACTCCATTGAGGCCACTACACGCCCAAAGGCTGCTGTCAGGAACACCACCAAACTTTAAAGTAGGGAGGAAGAAGATGTCCCCCATTGACCCTCTAGCTCGTAATGCTAACTAAGCTAACGTTCTCAATCTCTACGCTTATAAACCACTGTAAAAACAAAGGTAGGCTTAACAGGAGAAGTTGTACTCTTGTAAATATAAGATACAGTCATTGTAAACTCTTAAAGGGTGTGACCTAAATGTCTTCGACTTTAGTCTTTTCAAAGTCTAGTGTAAAGTCAGCATTAGTTTGTGTGGTGAAACCCCTTTTTCATTTACAGGTAGGTAAATGTCTCCTCTCAGTAAACACTTTGGTGTTATAATTAACCTTAGTTTGAACTGACTAAGAGCTGGTTAGCTGTCCTCTGGTCCATAAACATGCAGACTGTTCGAGTTGTTCTCTACAGATGAGAGTGGAGCAGCAGATTTACCCCTGCAGTGATGCCACCAGCTCTCCCTCTGTCCCAGCAGCTATCAGCCTCTCTGCAGCTCCCATGGGCCACACGTCAGACAGGACTGCTGTGTTGATGCTTTTGCAACATACTGTATATATATAGCCAGCTAGCTCTGCCTCTCTGGGGTACCTGGATGAGCTGTGAGCTACGTGGATACCCGGGCTGAGGGGGAGGAGGAGGGGAGGGAAGAGAGGCCCCCATAGGCCGGCCTTGCCGCCGCTCCCCCGGATCCTATCGGCTAATGGGTCGGCAGGGATTTGGGGAGGGGGGTGGAGGTGGACAGAGACGGATGGCTCCTGACAAACTCACACTGACAGCCAGTGAATACAGGGCAGCCTAGCAGAAAGGTCAGAGCAGGGATGGATAAAGGACCGCTTGACTTTCAAAGTTTCACCCTGCTTGGTGCCACCGCTCTGTCAGCGCGGAGAGAAGAGTGTTTACGGCTCGTCAGTTGGTTTTTCTGTCAAGTTAGCCGGGCGGCTTCGCTAACAGCCTCTTCTTAAGTTTCCAGATTTTCTCCAAAGATTTACATCCTGCAGCGATTATACAGATCTGTTACAGGCAGGGTATGATGACAAATTTTCACAATGTCTATTCCTATAAATAGTCCAGTTCCAGGTGCAGAACATGTATGCAACAGACCTGACACTCTCATTAAGTCCTCGGTAAGCTGTGTACCTTCAAGGAGAGAGAATGAAACCCTCTCTAAATGAACTAATCTGGCGTTCACCCCAGAGGCTCAGTTACTGTGTGTATGTGTTTGTGCGTAGGTGATGTGTTTATTGACTCCAGTAGAGGAGTGGATAAGAGGAGAGCCTCTGACTGAAGAACACTGATCCAGTCAGATGTCACAGGCCCTCAGAACTGCCTCTAATGGGGCCCCGGGGACTCTCTATCTCTCTCTCACACTCGTCCTCTTTCTCTCTCCACCTCTAAAGCCAACCTCTCTGTGTCTTTCTGCCCCTGGCATTCTGCTCCCATTACACTTTGTGCATCTACTCTCACATGTATAAATCCCAAACTGATAAGTCTACTGTGCAACAGAAAGTCCACTTTTAAAAGTGCCAACAAGCTAACACTGTTTATACCACATGAAGAGAAAAAGACAGATTCATCCAGGAAACAGGCAGAGAAACATTTCATTGTTCTACATCAGAGCACAGAGGACGATCATTTAAGGGATGAGTTTGACATTTTGGAAACTCGCCTTTTTTAGTTTCTTGCTGAGTGCTATATGAGAAATTTGACACCACTCTTGTGTCTGTTAGCTTAGCTTAGCATCAGGGGAAAGCAGCTAGCCTGGCTCTGCAGGAAGGTAACGAAATTGACCGTTACACTGCAACAGATTTTTTCACACACATATAATGTCTTAACTAGTGACTTTGAGAGACGCTGGTTTACTAGAATAATGTGAATATCCTCCTAACTTCTGCCGGAGAGGACAGCCCTCATGCCGCTCTGATTACATGTGAAACTGTCCACACTTAACCACATCTGATTTGCCTACTTAGCGTGAGCCTCATCATGTGAAATCAGCGAGGACACCACTCGTCAGCGGGCCGGAGGAACCGGAAGGGACAGATCCCGGCAGGACGTCCACTCCTCCCACCGCTCCCAGAAGGCCATGCTTCAGCCATGTGTCCATCATCACCGTTGGGAGGCGTCCATTTCTGAGTCCTGGCGTCCTCCATCTGAGGCACCCCTGTCTCTTTGACGAGTCGTGTGACCTTTTCCCCACGTCAGGTGTCGTGCTCGGTTACGTCAGTGCGGCGGCTGAGTGTCAAAATGAGGTCCTGCTTGTGTCTGTTGACTCTGTTAATGGTTTTACCCAAAGAGCACTGCTTTGGAGTGAAACAGGACCTGATGTGAGGTGACAGGGGTGACAGGGACGGGGCCGGCCTGGCTCTGCTCGGCGAGGTCGCCTTGGCTTGCTGGGAAGCGTTGTATCAAGACAGCCCTCAAACTGTTCATTATCAACGTGGTGGAGTGTATTTTCCAGGATGATTGCCAAAGAAATAGTTCATTTGTAGGTCTAAGTATGTGTTTCTGACACTCTACAGTCAGTTTGACACAGATGCATCAGATCACACACAAAGTGGACCGGCTAAAGTTCAGTCAGAGTCACAGATTGTTGTGAGAGTTAGCGTGCATGTGCGCTTCTTGGCAAGCTCTCTCTTGAAAAACAGATTTCAATCTCACAGAGGATTTAATCTGCTTTAATGCCGGCTAATATAACAGTAACAACGTGGTTATGGGAGTGTTTCTAAAGGCACAGTAGAGTCATTGCTGACCTTACACCCCCCAAGAGGCTCCATCTAATGCAGGACAGACAGTGTGCGTCCCTCCACTGTGCCATAACCCCTTTTCTTCTCCCTCATTACATTTCTTAGGGTGGACAAAACACAGTGTGCTTACACTCCATTGCCTGATCATGTTAGAGTCGACTGGGACACCAAAGCTGCCCCCCCCGAGGCATCGTCCTGACCCCCTACTGCTACTGTACCATCACTGAGACAAGAGTCAACCTACCACCTCTGATGCAGCCACAACCTGCACGTTTTCCTGTGCATTAGCATCTTTTTGAGTGCTATGGATCATTATCAATATGCCTTGGTTTGCAGGGAAGGCCATTAAAAGCGGCTTAACACATCAGCGTTTGTTTCAGCCGCTCCTCTGGTGCTTTATTTGGACACACATTTGCTCCAGTAAAACACTTTGTAACTGATGGTTTTGTTCCAGCGTTTAAACCTGTTTGAGAGACCTGTTGGGAGCCGGGAACATTTGGTGTTAATAGGGCAGAACGGCGGGGTGTATTTGATAACCACGGCAGCTACAGTATGACATCCACAGCCAAACGATGGCTACCAGCTCTGCAAACAACCACCACACCCTCGATCCATTTTTATTGTATTTGAGCAGCAGTGTTATATTTCCTGGCCTCCCCTTAGCACCACACACACAGGGCACTCCAAACAAAAAATCCATACTATCGACCCGCCAATGTCACCACAATTACTCTTCCCAAACAGCCATTGAGGACAAATTACATCTGCACTGCCTTTTCACCCGGTCACTATGGCTGAGCAGTAGCCCCCTCACACCGCCTCCTCCTCCTCCTCCCCTTCTCAGCCTCCCGTCTCCGTCCCTCCATTTGCCCCCTAACTGAAGTCTGGATGGAGATATGGAGAGAGGGGTCACGACAGGGGACGGGACGATAAAAGAGCAAAGAGCCGGCAGCTTACACTCAGCATAACACAGACATTTCATGAAATATTTCTCCAGCTTATCACCGATCACACAATTTCAAGCCTCCGAGGCAGCTGCCACTAAATGTGCAACAGTTATTCTGCTTGAACAGTCGCTTATCAAAGCAGAGGGTTTTCATTGACATGTAGTGTGGGCAACCAGAAGAAATGCCTGATATTTGCATACACCTCATTTGAATAGGTGATATTCAAATATCACCTTCCTGCCGGTGGCAGACTTCAGCTTAGAGCTGCATCTTCCTCTGCACCCGGGCAGGCCTCCAGTGGTGAGAGGTAATCTCGCTGTGAGGTGTGAAGAAAACCACTTCCCATGTTTACATGAATACAGAAGCCCAACGCCACAGAAAACCCTCTGGTATTGATTTCCCTGTCTGAATACACTGCCAAAATCATTTATTCACTATTGGCAGCGGTGCTAGCAACAACCAGCATTTAATGCTCTTAGCTATTAAGTTTCTTTGCAAGTAATCTCGGAGAGCGTTGTCCCCCTCCAACAGCAGACAGGGTGATTGAATTTTCCTGATGCTACGATGGCCCAGGAGGACATTTAAATGACTTCTGGTGCAGGTGGTGTATACCTGCGTGTCGGGAGTTTGATTCTGTTTCAGACGCTGTGTAGGTCCCCTCTCTGAATCAGGATCATCAGTCACCGCCCACACACACACGCACACACACACACTGCCTTTCACCTTCATCTTAAACAATGAAAGGGGCTACACTCTTTAAACTGTAATAGCTCCAATGCCATCTACTCAGTATTTCTTCTCACAGGAGCGCTCGTGTAGAACTATTTCTCTCTGAGGCACTTCAGTGGCTTCACGGATATTTTCTTCAGCTGTGAGGCTGGAGCCAGAGCAGCTTTTCTTTCTGTTCACATATAAAGATCAACATGCAGCACGTTAAGATGTTTCAAATGAAGGGGGAACATTTGAAAACAAAGAAAATAAAAAAGGAGTTTACCTTGAATTATTGGAATGAATTTCTAAAAACTCTTAGATCAGATTTTCTTCCTTCCACCAGCCATTTTTTTTACCCAGAAAATAAAATATGAAATAAAAGTTAAAGAAAGAGAAAAAATAAGGGAAATTAATCCGGTTTTAGTCATGCATCAATAGTTTATGTTCTAGAAATGAAGCAGTTTGAGTGACGATTTTGTGCATATAAAAATGATACGTGTCAGGATGAGACTTCAGTAAGAAAAGGACGGAACTTAAAGTTTCTGCAGCGTTGTTCACTTGAGACGACAGAAGCGGAGCAGACAGTTTAAACCGTTTAAAAACATAAAATAGCAACAAAGATTTATCCAAATAAATCAAACCGCCTCCAACTCACATGGCAACCTATTACACTCGCTCTCTGGATCCTGCATTAATGCACAAATCTGCATTAAAACACTAAAGCTCCACCTATCAAGGGCTCCTGTGTGTGTGTGTGTGTGTGTGTGTGTGTGTGTGTGTGTGTGTGTGTGTGTGTGTGTGAGAAGGAATCATTCATGCATCTGTAAGTGTGTATGTGTATGATATATGGTGATCAGTCACAGGAGGGGTTTTTACTGCGTGATTATTTCTGCTGTGACACTAACGAGCTTCGGCTGCAGATCCACTGCAGACCAATTACAGTGAGAAGAGGCTGCGTGCTTATTACACTCAGATAATCAGCGGGTTTTACCCTCCATGTTACAGCTCCTGCTACACACATGAACATCTGATTTCTGCAGGGCGTGCATGGCTGGCTGCTGCATATATGTGTATATATATGTGTGTGTGTGTGTGTGTGTGTGTGTGTGTGTATTACTGCCCTGCTATTCAGACGGACAGCAGGCTATTGTCTGTGATGCGGTGCTGTCTATATTGGGGAGCTCCAGCTTGTTGATTTATCACTCCTGCATTGTGTTGCCAGGCTCTCCACTCGATTGTATCTTTGGTGCACCAATATGCCACCTCTGCATGTGTCAGATTGTGTCCGGCTCGGCATGAGGGATTTGTGACTGCAGGGGGACCTCGCAAACAGGAGACCTGCGAGGAAGGGGAAGATGAGGGGAGAAAGAGGATCAAAATCTCTCTGTATTCACTGATTGGGTTATTCTAGACGGCACTGTCAGCACTTTCCACAAAGAGTTGCAGAAAAGCAGGGAGGGCGGTCGGAGAGATCTTTTGATGTATACTGTACCAGTGTTTGAGTGTGTGTGAACGTGTGTGTGCGAGCGTGCACGTGACACACTCTAATCACCTTAATTATTTCCTCTAATTACCTGCAAACAGCTAATGAATTCCTCAGGAATCCTATCATGTTGTGTATGTGCTCACATCATCATCCGTTTTGCACGGCTGCCATTAATTTGCTCATAAACAAATACAATTAGCATAAAATGTTTCATTACAGGCTCATATATCTGCTTTAGTCTCTGCTGAGGGTATAAAAAAAGCTCAACTGCACACACAAAAAGCATCATTTTGTTGCATTTCTCCGCCTGTTTTATCCACAGAGTGATGAAATGAACGCGGTTTAGAGAAATGTTTCAGTGTGTGTGTTTGCTGTCCTTGGGGATGTTAATGTGTGCACTAGCATGTGTGTTTGCGTGCGTCCGTGTTTGTATTTGTGTGTGTTTGTTATTTTTTCGCTTTATAAATTTTCCATCCAAGGTCGTCCGCAGAAGAGGGACAATGCGCTGGGTCCTGGGTGGACTGATGATGAATGTGTACATTTCATGACAACAAAAGCATAATGACCTTATTCTATAATGAATGGATTCATCATTAAAAATCTGTGGCCTGCGGCAAAGTCTTTTTTGCATATTCTGATGTCACCTCCTCTCTGAACATCACATGCATTTGTAGTCTACGCCTCTGGTGTACTGTGTGTGTACGTGTGTGTATGTGTGTGTGTTTGCATTCTTGTGTGTGTGTGCGTGTATCCTGTGTGCCTCTGCGGTGCACCAACAGTCCAGACAGAGCTAACTACACCACCCATTAACACAGTCAGACATGCTACCTCCAACAGACTGTTCAATCACTCTTGTCTCAGACATGTTTATGGAAATACTCGTGTTTATGTCACTATTGTCTTCATGATTGCAGAGTGTATACGCTGCATCTTTCCTCAGATAATTGGTGATGAAACCCTTTCTGTTTCCGTTTCTGTCCTACACAGTGTCACCATCCCAACAGTGAGACGCCATGTTTATCAAGTCATGAAACACTGTTTTAAATGGACTGTGAATTTCTCACCGTAAGTTAGGGATGATCTGAAGTGTTTCTACAGCACCACATGTGTCAAATAGTGTACTTTTTACACCACGTTTATCTGACAGCTGTATTTAAAATTTCACAGGTTAAGAGACTTTCTAAACAAAACATCTGATCAGCTTTAAGATATGATACATCATGATAAGTAAAACTACCCCACTGAGGATGGAATTGTTGAAATTACCTCTGTGTTTTCCAACTATTAAAAGCTGCTCACAAATTCATACATCATTAATAATGATAGTCCAATAATATCATATATAAAAGTTTAAATAAGTACTACTGATATTTGATATTTACAGTGTAGAAATACTCTGATTCAACTTAAGCATTGAAACTTGTACTTGAGTATTTCTGTAACATAAAGATATATTTAAAGTACCAAAAGTAATTGCAATTACTTTGCAGTCCTCATGGATGAAAATATTTATAATGTACTTTACTGTTGCAGCTGATAAAGGTTGAACTAATTATTACTGCTCTATACTATGAGGACTTTTATCTGTAAAGAAACACCATAATTCATTTCTTGATTATATTTTGTAACTGAAAATTCACTTAAAAATAAACGTAGATGAGTAGAAATATAAACTTCAGTAGCATAAAATGGAATACATCAATTACATTAATTATGTTAAAATTATCTGTACTTTTGTTGTGATGGAGTATTATATTAGCACAGTATTGCTACATTGACCTAAGTAAAGGATCTGAATCCGTCTTCCACCAATGCAGAATCTTTCCTCTGAAATGGTGAGA
The DNA here is from genome assembly GCF_022749685.1 of Semicossyphus pulcher. Lineage (NCBI taxonomy): Eukaryota > Metazoa > Chordata > Actinopteri > Labriformes > Labridae > Semicossyphus > Semicossyphus pulcher. The sequence continues at coordinate 27,542,634 of NW_027211759.1, read as the reverse complement.
GAAATTCTTCGCGTTTATTTTAAAGGATTCTCTACCTGCACAGTACTTCCTGCTCCCACAAAGAGACATTTAATGGCTGCACAAACACACAGCTGATTGATTGACAACAGCCAATTATCAGTGGCTCTCTGTGCCGTATTGATCCTCGGGTAAGATTAGTATCTTTTCTTTAGCTGGCTGTCCTGCAGGTCATGTAACATGCTCTGACCCTGCCATGGATACAAATGGCACATACATCTCCTGGACCGCTCCAAATGTCACCTGTCAGACAGGGACTCAGGGAGGATGGGGGGCAGAGAGCGGTTTGGGGTAAACACACACTCGAGCAAATACTCCCATCAGGGTAAAGGATCTCAGGCTGTAGAGGTGTCTCGTGTTATAAAATGGCAATTATGTCATTTGACAGGTCTGCATCTCCTCCTCTGGTAGGACTTGTCTGCTTCACTGCAGGTCTTCATTTTGATGAGGTGAAGCAGGTAAAAACACTTGAAAACACCTCCCATCCCCTGCACATTGTACTGGAGTTCTATCAGAGCACATTTGGCGGTAGATTGAGACCACTGAGGAGCAGCACAGACCGCCACAGGAGGTCTTTTCTACCTGTGACCACCAAACTGTATAACTCCTCCCCGCTCTGTAGGAGGAAAAATGGAGCATGACTTTTCATCATCAGGTGCAATTGTGCTGTTTAATTATGTTTAATATATAATCTTTTATATCTTAGAATTTATATGCACTACATTGTGTGCATTGTCATGTCAGTATTACTGATTACTGATGAATGCACAATTATGTGTGCATTATCATGTGCAAAATTACTTTTCAATATGGCACTTCATTGTGTGCAGTATCATGTGCCATTTTACTTTTCAATATCGGGGCTGCATTGTGTGCATTATCATGCAATATAACCGATCCATTACGTTATTATGCCATGAGCAATATTAATTTTCAATATCATGCTAAATTGTGTGTATTAGAATGTGCAATATAACTGATTCATTATTATCATCTACAACTATGTTTAATATCATTTGATGTCTTTATAATTTACATCACCATGTGCAATTTAAGTTTATTCTTACTTTTGCGCTATTTTGTGTAAATTATCATGTGCTATATTACTTTCGAATATTGCGCTGTTTTGTGTGCATTATCATGTGCAATATTGTTTTTAATTTGACACTAAATTGTGTGCATGATCATGAGCAGTATTAGTTTTGAATATTACGCTATTTTGTGTACATGATCATGAGCAGTATTACTTTAGAATATTTCACTATTTTGTATGTATTATCATGTGCAATATTATTGATCCATTATGTTATAATACAATTGCAATATAACTTTTTGTTTCACTATCATGTGCAATCTTACTTTTCAAGATTTTTATATTATGTGCATTATCATGTGCCATATTATTTTTCAATATTGTACTTTTTTGTATGCATTATTGTATGCATATTGTCTAATATTACATTTTAATATAGCACTACATTGTTTGCAATATTCGTGCAATATAATTTTTTAATGTCATGATACATTGTGTGCATTATCATGTGCTGTATTACAGATTTATTATGTTGTAAGTGTCATGTGCAATATTACTCTTTCATTATTATCATTTACGTTTCATATCATGTGATATCTTTACAATTTGCATCATCTGGTGCAATATAAGTTTATTCTTACATTAAAACATCATACTTCGTAAATATCGTTTATTGTGTGCATTATCATGTGCAATATTACTTGTCCATTATGTTACCATGTGCATTACTTATACTTTTACTATCAGGCATTTTATCATTATCATGTACAATAACGTTTGCGTCATGCACTCTTTGCATTCATTATCTGTAAATATACTTTTTTATTAAATTTTATTATTACTGCCAATCCTAGTCAGTGTATCGCCATTTTCTTCTTAGCTTACTTTTGAACTTAACTCATGTACTTTACTTCTATTATTGTTCTATTAGGCACTGTTTCTTTGCATTTAACCCTTAAACACTTCATATTTTACATTTCACAAAGACTTGATGCTTTGTTGTGTAACTCTTATTTTGGTACTGTAATTTAGGAGCAATCTCTCAGCATTTCCTTCCTGATAAATAAAGTTGTCTTATCTGATCTCAACTGAATCTCTCTCCCTAAACCCTCAATATGAATATCTAACACAGAGAGACAGTATTACAGAGCCACCACACCTTTGCATTTCACAGATAAAGGAGCCACAGTGGGTGTACAGTACAGCAGCAGGGGAAGGATGGAGTCTGGGTGCCATGTTGAGAATTCAGAGCCTCCCCTCTGTCTGCGGGGATGACAGGGGGCGAGTGCTGGTTGGTGGCTCTCCGGTGGCTCTGACAGCCTGTCACAGGGAGATCACTGCCACATGCCTGTCTGTCCACAACGCTGACGGCTGACCCGTCCAACACGGCCCGGCCCGCTGGTCATGCCATCCCTGTCTGCTGTCGGACGTCTCTGACAGCTGACAAGACACCTGGGACTCTGCAGGCAGGGGCCAGAGCACTGCTACCTGTATAGACATCAGGATTTACTGCTGCCAAGGAGAGAAGAAGACAGAAGTGAGGAGGAGGAAGAGAGAGGGTACACACATTTTCAAAAGGATCACATACTGTAGCTGCAGAAATCTATTATTATAAACAATAGGGATTTGCCTCCAATTAGTGAGTCTTTGTCATCAGTTCTTGTCTAAACATAGATACACAGTACAGTTAATACAGCATATCCGGGCTTTTGACAAACACATGTACTCTGTGTGTGTCTCTAAGTGTGCTTGTTTGCGTGTGTGTGTGCGCATTACATTTTTCACAGCATAACTCCCTTTAGATGTGGAGACAAAGGAGGCTGGCGGCTGGAGTCTGGGCTGCTGAAACATATGGGCCATGTCATTTATCACGTCTGCTGCTGAAGGAATGAGAGCCCATCAGTGGCCTGGCATTGATCCCTGTATGGGCCGGCCATTGTTTCCAGCAGCACCTGGTGGAGTTTATGTCTGCAGTAATGGGGAGGAGGAGACACACAGGGAGGAGGGAGGATTAGTTTGGAGAGGGGGGTGGTAACTCTTTTTGTAAGTTTAAAACAAAACTGAACTTTGAAGAATTTTGATAGTAGTTTGTTTTTTATTTCTTCTGTTAGAGTCATAATTGTTCAGACTTCAGTCCTGGTTCATTTAACCAACACATTTTTTTTTTATTTGTATTTTTCAAACCTTTATTTTTTACCAAGAATAACATCATTAATAACTTTTACTAAAGATGGAGTGAGTTCTGATGATAGTGATGGATAAGTGCAAGTGTGCTTTAACACTACAGTCGTTTTAAGGGCAGCAAACACACCTTCAGAAACTGCTTTGTTATACGGCATCAGAGCAACAGTACAAACAAACTAACTGACATTGGAGGTCTGCATAGAGGAATAATACTGTATAGAAATTTTAAAATAATAGATAGATATTTCTGGAAGAAAGCCTACCACCCATAGACTGTAAAAAGATGGCCGACATGACAGCTCCCTAAAAGTGAAGCCAAACCCTCTCTGTCGCCCCCTGCTGACTGGCTGCAGTATAGGTCATAAGCCCCGCCTCCTTCATGTTAACAGATGGGACATGAGCCAAACTATAAAATCAAAATACACGTCAAAGTTTGTTTTGGTTAGCGGAAGTGGCTACCGCGGCGCTTCAGTTTCGCTCAGTCATTGCTACCACCACACATTCAAACACAGGGTTAGACTTTGATTAAGATTTTGTTGGGGTAGCTATGCTGGGTATTAATTCTGGGTTGTTTTGTGTACTTTAACAAACTCTTGGGTTGTCTGTCATAGGGGATGTTAGGGGTTCATTCCCACCAAAAGAGCTGGTTTGGTTACTTTTTTCACTTTTCCGCTCTTCAGCCGGATCGATCTGGATCCTTCTCTCACAGAGGTTCAGACAACACAGGTTGGGCAGGATGAAATGGTAGGTTAATATTGATATTTTACCTTTAGAACTTTTGGTGACCTCATGTTCTTGTAAGCTAACTTTAACAGTTGCTTTAATGTTAGATGATAATCACGATATATCTGCAGCCATTTTAAACCTGTCAATTCAGTGTGTGTAAGTCTACTGGCTTTATTGTTCATCTGTTGCTTTTTCATTGATCATTGTTATCTTAAAGTCTTATTATTATTATTATTATTAAGAATTATAGCTATTGTTAGCATGCTAGTTAGCGGGTTAGTTAGCTAATTTTCCCTCCATTGTCCTAGCTGCTATAGGCTATGTCTCCTCTGGTTCCCTCTGTCTCTCTGCTCTGTCTACCTCCATCTCTGTTACAGTTCCAAGTTAATGTCCATCAGGGCAGTAAAGTGAAAAATACTGCCTCAGAAATATTAGTTATTATATGTTGCACATTATTTGACTGTTAATACAATGTTCTGTTGTATTTTCTAATCAAAGGTAAAACCAGCTGTGCTTCTCTGATCATCTACAAGCGAGGAGGAGAAGCCTTCAGACGGACACTGAGTGATATTTATTGTTTTTGCCAAATTTGCAAAACTTTGAATTATATGATTTTGGGCTGTGACAAACTGTTTAACAGAGTATTCTTTATTTTGTTGTATCTCCTTTTGCCTTTTGTATAAAATGTCAATAAATGCACATGAACAGAGGCCTTTTGTTTTGTGTTTGTTTTGTGTGTTGGAATGATCCGGGGATAGTTTTATAGAAATGACACAATAATAATGATAACAATAAAATAATTTATAATGACACACCTGTAGGTTATGCCTACATGAAAAAAGATTTATACAATAAAATTAAATTAAATTAAACCTGTAGATCATTTTTTAAAGTCCAGATGTAAAGGTGTTGTTGGTCACATGGTCAAACAACAGGAGGAGCTGTGCTAAAGCAGGGAAGTGTGAGGGAGCATAATTATTACAGTAACAAAGACAAAGAAATATTGCAGACAAAAAAAGATGTTACACTTGAGTAAAGATGATTTCTGTGTGTGAATCTGAAATATTTCCACCTGGCTTTGTTAAAAACACGTTTGCTTACTCAGCAGTGTTTGTCTGCAGTAATTCATCACACAGGCTTTGAGCTATTGATGGAAGCAGCATCGGTTAGCAGGCCCCTGTCAATGATTCACTCAGTAAGCCCATCTGTCAGGCGCCCTCTGCTTCTCCCCTCTTCCTCTCCACGCTGCTGCTCAGCTCAGCCCTCCTCTTCCTCAATGATGGATGCAGAAAGTCCCTGACAGGCTCAAACGGCCACATTCAACACAAGAACACCTCACAGGTTCAGTTTTAGTTACACAATCCCTCACAAATATCCAATCCATTACTGCCTCAAAGTCACCTGTGGCGCAGAACCGAAACCATTTACAACTTTAAAGAAAGGCTGAGTGTGAAGGTGATTTCAGGAAGTGATTGGTAACTATTTGAGTATTCACAGCTCAGCCGTGGACACTGATCAATAAATCAACTGCTCACAGAATCCATCACCATTGTGCCATTAAATGCTCCCAATATAGTCAATGATAAAGTGAGCCCGTGCATTTCTGGGAGGTGCAGCGGTGCATCCGTGCAGAGCTGGGAGGAAGTATCTGACTGAGTTTGAGAAGGAACCTGAGGATCCTGATGTGAGCACAGATCAGCGGTGTGAGTCACAGCACAGCTGTGGCAGAGAGTGCCATCTGTGGGCCGAGGACAGGAACTGCATGTTGGGATTGTTTGGATGTCTATCACTGAGGTTCAAACTTCTTGACCTTGCAGGCTGCAGTTTGAGATCCAATTAGTAACTTTTCAGGAGCTGTCCATCATATCATGTGAGCTTCATCAATTGGATCTCTCCCAGTTGTCTTGCTTGGTCCAGATGTTGGGGTTAGAGGAGTTCAAGAAACTGCAGCACAGGAACTATCTTACTTAAGTCCACTGAGTAGTTAATGTAGCTGATTTAAAGACTGCACACTGAGTGGGATAAACTCTTCTCCTTTTCGTTTTAAAGGATGGTCATCATTAATTTTACTTTGAAGAAAACTGGGACCCCCCCCCCAATTTAAAAAATATAATTGTTGGTAAAACTTGTTCCAACACTAAAGAATTAAGAGCTTATAAGATGGTGTCATCTAAATCTAATGTAAGCCTAATATAATGATCATTTGCTGTAGGTGCCAGGTGTGGGGTTGTGGGTGGGCCTAACAGGCCAGGGCACTCCCACTTGTACAACCGGCCCACCCCTAAATGATTAATTTTAAATATTTGAATACACAATCATGAAAGTAAAATACCATTTAAGACATGTTTAATTATGCTGAAACAATGTGCAAAGTCTGGACCAATCAGAACAGGACATCCAACATTGAAATACAGGTGCACAACTGATAGCGACGGACAAACAGGAAATGCAAATAGCAAATTCTAACAAACATAACAACTGGCTGAACTTTAAAGTCGAGGTGAAATGAAAAATGTCATTTTAATCCTTTGTATATCACATCATGACAATATATATATATATATATCAAAATCTGATCATTTTTTCTTCCAGTAAAACTAAATTTCACGTGTGCTTACATAAGTTAGCACCAAACAATTTCAACCAATCAATCTGCAACATTTAGCCGCAGAGCACCAAGAACGCTCGGTCAGTTAGCTAGCTACTGCGCTGTGGAGAACGTCTGTCTACGCCCACTTCTCAACGATCAAATCAAATCCCTCTAATGATACGTCCCGCCTGCACGTCCTGTTTCACTCGGAAATACGTCACGATACGGAAGCTGGATACTCTCGAAATGCTGTTTCAGCTCGACTTGAATTATAATAAAGGACACAGTTAGATGACACCTTTAGAAGCCTCCTCTGAAAACATGATGCAGTATAACATGTGATGAGAAAAAATCCTGCATCACCTTTGTGAGTTTTATGCACAGTAGAAGCATCAGTTGTGACTCTTTGATTCATGTGTTTCTTTATCCTGCAGGGAAAGCTGAAATTCAGTTTTTTGGGTGGTGGTAGAAAATATAAAGAATCTTCAACACATCAAAAAAGGGGAGTTTGCATTTAGGTTTTTGATTATATGAGATCTCAGTTGTACAGAAGCCCTAAGCGGACATGCAGCCATACATTAGATTTACGAGTAATTTCCAGTTGTTTTCTGGAGATCCTGAGTTATTTATCTCGTTATCTTGAGATATCAAAGCTGGTTTTCTCGTGATAATGGGAAAATCTAAAAAACAGACCAACAGGCTGCTCACTGTGATGTTACAGAGCAGGACATGCCACGCTGCCATCGCCCACACTGATGAGGTCAGTTCAGCCTGGTTCTGTGTTTGTTTGGTGCTCTTGCTGCTCTGAGGATACAAGTTATGATCACCTGACGTCACAGTGCTGCAGCTCTGTTATGTTTTGAGAGCTCGAGATAAATAGGTTGAGAGCTCGAGAAAACAACTGAAATGAACTTATCACAGGAAAATGGAGTAAATAATATGTATGGATGCATGTCCGCATAGGGCTTCCGTATCCTTAAGTGTTTTATTTTTAAAGTTAATTATGTCTTTTATATTTTGGTTCAAGGCTGCACGGTGGTGCAGTGGTTAGCGCTGTTGCCTAGAAGGTCACTGGTTCAAACCCCAGTTTGGGCAAAGTTGACCTTTCTGTGCAGAGTTTGCATGTTCTCTATGTGCACGTGTGGCTTGTCTTCGGCTTCCTCCCACAATCCAAAGACATGCTTGGTGACTCTAAATTGCCCATAGGTGTGGGTGTAGGTGTGGGTGTGAGTGCGAAAGGTTGTCTGTCTCTGTGTGTCAGCCCTGGGATTGACTGGCAACAGGTCCAGGGTGTACCCCGCCTTTCGCCCAGTGACAGCTGGGATAGGCTCCAGTGGTATATGGGTGGATGGATGGATGGATATTATTGGTTCATTTCTTTTTTCAAGAGGATCAGTTATGTCCAACTTCAGTCAGTGGTAGCTTTTATGGTGCGTTCCATTTGTACTCAAAATTTCCGAGTTCCCAGTTGGAAATTTCAACTGGAACGCCCCCTGAGATCGGATTTCTGACATGGAAAGTCAGAGGAACCTCACCAACCCCAACCTCATCTCTCCGTGCACCACCAGTAAATGAAAGCTGTAGTACGAAACTGTTTATTATCACTTCTCTTATTTGTGTCTCAGTGACTCAGTCGTACTCACAGTACCGTCCAACATCTGTGGACATGTTGTGGTCCTCATGTTTGTTCTGTCGTTGTCTGTGCTCCAAGAGCGCAAGCACAGTAACGGTTTTACTAGAGGCATTCTACTTGGTTTTCCGACTTGTTGAACTGGAACGTGGTCAACTCGGGTATGGCGTGATTCCCAGTTAATGGGGGGGTTAATGGCAAGCACTGTCAGTACCCCATCCGTCCCGGCTGCCCGGCTCATTCTGTGCATGTGCAAAAGTCAGCGCATTGAACCTGTTTTAAAACACTGCCAGATCTGTTCCATGCATGTGTCGCTCGACTCGAGAAATTGCCGTGTTACATTAGATTAGAGAGTTGTGTCATTGTGTTGGCTGTCAAATTAGCTAGTTTTACCAAATGAGCTAATTAGTATGTATGGGTGACAGGGCTCTGTGACAGAGTGATAATTGGGCCTGAGAACAGTGAAGTGCATATGAGTGGGGAGAACCAGGAAGGAGGCCCCTGGAGAATGGGATTCCAGAAGATGCTCGCGGTAAGACTGGGAGAGGCCAAACTCCACTGTCCATGTTACATTCACCCCAGGTAGAGGCACGAGGGAGCGTGAACAGCAGTGTGTGACAAACCAAAAAAACTATCCTTGCTACCGTCAGACGTTCACACGTGTGGCACAGGCAGGAATAAGTATGCGCATGCACAGAACAGATCGGGCAGCCGGGACGGATGTGGGACTGACAGGCACTTTTAATCCAAATGTTGCTGCTTCCTGTTTTAAAGACGGTGTCCTGAGGAGGACAAACACGTTACAATAAATTTTCAATTTGACATTTTCCCTCCATTTTCCATCTGCGCTTGTGAAAACAAAGTTTGACTTCTCATTGCTCATTGATCTTTGAAGCAATTCAGAAGATTCATCTTAATGTAAAAGCTAAACATTTAAACACAGCCCTTTTTCATTCTTTTTATTATCTTTGAATTTCTACCTATCGAATGTATTCAGATTCTCTGTGAAGCAGCTTTCACCCCCGGGCCCTCTTTCTGTGATCTTTATGCACAACGGATTCACAGTAAAGGGTGCAGCAGCGTTAGCGTTCGCAGTTTAATGTCTGCCAGCCTCACAGCTTTCCGCTCACTCTGCTGCAGCTGCATCAGAGCCATACTAAATTAAAGCAGACTGAGCATTTTCCTGCAGTTACTTCACATTAAAAGTGCTCAACTGGCAAAACACAGGGGTGCTTTTATTGTGAAGCAGCCACAGGAAATGCTGTGTTTTTTTCACAGAGATTTACTGATTTTAAAGATTTATCAAAGAGTGACTAATAATACAAGATATTGTTTAACAGCAGATGTTCTTTAACTTTTAAGAAGCGCTAACCACTATGGTTTGCCCCCTTCTGAGAGTATATTTGCTTCTTAATGTTTTATGTGAAAAAGTGTAGGAAACACAGCGGCCAAATTCTCCATCCAACAGGACTGAGATGTTCAGATCATAAGTTCAGTTACAGTACGGAGGCAGGAGCAGACTGGCAGTCTTCTCAGAGATTGTCTTATTTGTGTCCCAGGGTGGCTTTGGTAAAGATTTATTGGTGTTCACTGTTGTGTTAACATCCTCCTCGTGGCACACTGGAGACCCACGTCAGCCCGTCCAGCACAAACGCAGGTTTCTCCTACATCCACTTAGGAACAAAAGGCTGTACGTGAGGTGTAGCATAGTCGCTGTGTCTCCAGCTGTGCAGAGATCACTGCAGCTTTCACTCAGCCCGGGCCCTCAGCGGTGACCCCCTCACATCAGACTCGACTGCTCGTGTCCTGTCTGCATGCCGGCTTGTCGTGTAGGCTGTGTCGCTCTGTCACAAGACATGTCCCACATTTGCAGCCGCCATCGCTGGCCAGCAGGACGAGAGCGTCTGTCAGGAGAGCTGACACGCATGCCACTTTACTGGGCGACTGACAGAGGGCCACGCCACACTGTCACTTCTCCCAGATCCATTGCCTGAGGATAAACACGGACACACACACACGGACACACACACACACACCCAGATACGCACACTCACACTTGTTAATAACACACGAGTAAACAGAGCTGGAGTCTCAGAGTGACTGAGTGACAGTCTGACCGGCCGGGGCTGAGGATGCTGCAGCTCTGTGTCACCCCTCATTCTTACAATCTCCAGCTGTCACATCAAACACTCTGCTCCTGTGTCGCTCCGCCTCCAGACTCAGACCCCCGCCACCCCCACCCCCTGTACTGAGATCTCATCAGAGATGTATCCTGCACACACACACACACACACACACACACACACACACACACACACACACAGACGCAGTGTATCCTCCACCCTGATAGTCCCTGGGTAAATATTGCCTCATACTGTTGTCAGTCTGTTGAATCTATTGGCTTCATAATGTTTATCTAATGATCACAGACTTCATGTAAAGACTTCACTCATGTCAGAAGTTTGTTGGAAAGGGCGGAAGACAAAAACAACATATTGTCTTTGGAGTCGGTGCTCCATGGCATGCATCATCCTAGAGTCTGAATTCTCAGAGTGAGGATAACCAACCTGCGCCTCCATGTGTTGTTTTCCAACCAAACTCTGCACAGAAACATTTGCAAAAGTTTAGATAAAAAGTCCAAAAAGTTTTACAACTTTCTGCAGCAGAACTGTTTGTTTTTCTATTTTCTCTCCAATTTATTATTTCAGGGCTGCACAGATTAATCTTGTGACCCATTATAGGGCCCTGAGCCATACTTTGGAAGCTCCCCAACTGAATATAAAGTGATTAAACTATCCTCTGTACTCAAGCAGCTACAGCAGGAAAGAGCTACTAGAGTATTAACAGTCTAATAATGTCATAGAGCTGCAGGAGCGTCATTTATGGACCACTTTGTGTATTCTGTAAATACTTGAATACCTTCGCACTTCCTCTGGTGTTCAAAGATGCTTCTTCCATCATCTGTTCGGATGCAGGTGTGGTGGTCCTGGTCGGCTGCCTGTCCTGTTGGTCTCTGCTGAATGTTTAAATCAGAGGCCCTTTGATCAATCATGAAAAATATAAATATGACAAAACTATTAATATATTCACTGTCTCACCCTGATGATGCAGCCCACAGAGCTCTGGTCACTTCATTTGATGATTGGACGATTATCCGTTTGTTAATAGATCATTGAGCCCATTTCTTAGTCATTTTGTTAAACACAAAAAAAATACACATTTGAATAAATAATTTCTCGGGCTGATAAAGCAGAGATTTAGTGTTAATGAATTAAATTTAAACATTGCATTCATTGAAATAGAAATGTGCTGGTCTTTAAGAAATATGCATTTAAATTCATATATTAAAATGTAAATGTGTTAATTTGAAGCCGTCCTAAAAATAAATCATAAAGAGCTCTTTCAGATGTTTCTTCATTCAGTTTTTTTAATAAGTAATATCCCCTCTGGTTCTGTGGGTTCCTCATGATGCTGCATATGGACTGACAGCGCCCTCTAATGGCTGAAATGTAAATTACACCAATAAACATAAATAAATAAAAGCAGCATGTTTCTAATGTCATCCTTTATTTACTCCTGTTATTTCTCTGAGAACTTCTTTCTCTTCTTATTGATCATCCTGCTCACAGTCACACCTGAACGTCTGACCCGGAGTCTGCAGGTGAGGGGTCAGGGTGCTGATCAGGGTTTGAATGCTGAAATAACAAACTGCTTCCTCTCGACATCAATGAAGCCAAACAGCTCTGCATGCAGCACCAGAGCCCAATTTACAATTTAATGTTGTTTTTAATTCAAATTCAGACTCCATTATGTAACTGTTTACTCTGTAAATACGTATGAATCATGCAGTAATTGAAATTAGCATTTTAGATTTTCTCTCATCATGCATACAGCTCTTGGACAACTTTTAATAAGTGTAATTATGTAAGAGCTAAATAATAATTCATGATGCCAGAAACAGCCGTGAACTCATTCAAGGATCCTCAGATCCACCGTGGGAAATCCCGCAGATGTAAATCTGAGGTAATGAGCTGCCGTGGGTTTCACATGCAGTGCCACAGACGCGCCAGTAGGTGGCAGTGTGCATCCGTGCAACACGTCTGCATCCCAGAGCTCGCTCTTTAGCAGGACTGAATCAAACACAGATCATTAGTGATAATTATTAATAAACATATATAGGAGCAGAGTCACTGTAGCATGAACGCAGTGATGATGTTTGAGCTCACACAGAGATCTGATTATCTGTTTACTACAGCAACACTCATGAATACAAAGTGGACCAATGTGAAGCTCCTTAGACACAACAGGGGGGGTAACCCGTCCTCTCTGCCTCTCATGTTAGTGTGATGCTTTATTCGTTCAGACGTATGTGATACAGACATTTGCTGTGCGTGCTCTCTCAGCGGCTCCTCCAGTGTCACAGATGTTTGACTCCAGTTATGCTGGCTAATTAAGTGTGGTGTGGGGCGACCTGCAGGGACCCCCACGCTTTGAGTTCATCCTGGAGACTCCCAGAAGCTCAGGTCAGAAGGCTTCGGGCTGCGGACATGAATGATTAATCCTGAAATTGACTTTTCTCTTCTCATCAGAGAGCGCTGCTGTAAAAGCCGGCTGAGTAAGACAAGAACAGCTGTTCCAGGTTAGTTTTTAGTCATGCATGTTGTCATCCTAATAAAGGCCGACAGATCAACGTAGAAAGATTATTCATGTGAAGGTAATAAGGAAGACATCTTATTGGACTCTGTGTCTGCTGAACATTTTGCCTGACCAACATCTGATGATGAAAGACGGCTTGAACTTCAAAAAACGGAGATTTAACGATCACAAATGTGAACTGGTGTTTGAACAAGATCAAGCTCGTAATATTATCAAAGATAATGATTTATTTAAAAAGAAATGGATAATACAAATGAAACAAAATCATTTTGTCACATAAACGGTTTCATGAGTCATTGACAGCAGAAAGAATCCAGCGTCTCTGGCTGAAACTCGTCTGCCGAGACGTTACTCTTACAAGCGTGATGACATGAAGAGTTTGGACACAGGGCGCTTCCAAAAGTGCTGCCTGTGGAGTAAATACTGTACAGTGCAATGCCAAGTAAACAATACATCACATCTGGTCATTCATTGGTAAACATCTTTTATATCAAAGAACCGAAATGTTCAAAGTTTCATCAATACAGTACATTTATAGCAGACTTCACACAGACCCTGGGCATCCTCCCAGTCTCAGAGTATTTCACATTTAATTATCTCCCTTTGGAATTCCACCGACCGCTTCTGATTAGAGTTGCTTTTCTGCAACCTTCAGTTCTGTTTCTACGAGCCTCAGCCGCTCTTCTCGCAGTTCAGCTGCCCTCTGCTCTCCTTCACTTTGTCTCTCTGGGCCTCCGCAGTCTTGGAGTCTCCTCTCAAATCGCTCACCACGGCTCGCAGGGTTTTGAACCTGTCCAGCCGGCTGCTCTGGGCGGATTGAAGTCTGACCTCTGACCCCTGAGATGCACTGAGGGAGCTGAGGGAGCGCACCGCTGCCAGGCCGCGCTCCTTCCCGTTGGGACGGCGCGGCGTGGTCATGGTGCCCAGCTCCCCCGGGTGGTCCATGTCCCTGATGACCTCACACAGGTAGCGGGCCAAGTCCTGGCTGGAGAAGGAGAGGGTTTTCTGGGAGCGGCGGAAGGTCAGAGGGGACGGCAGTGATTCTGTCTCTGAGGGGGGGATGGCCAGGCGCAGGGCGATGGCTGCACTGCCATTCCCATTAGATACTCCCTTCTTGTTGTTGTCCTGGGGGAGCTTAGTCTGCGGGTAGGAGATGATGCTCTGTGGATAGCTGTAGCGCAGAGACTGTGCCGGGCTGGGCTGGAGGGAGCGCTGCAGCTCCACCATGTTGAAGGCATTCTGAGAGAACAGACAGAAACACGGAGAACGAGAGAAGGACAGAGGAGGAGAAAATAAATGTTTTTTTCTCCTGGGTAATCTTTTTGGGGAATTTAAGAGATAATGAAAAACAACATTGCCACATGACACCAATCTGCGCTCAGAGCAGCGTAGCTCAGCTAATGCCGCTGCTACCAAATGAACCTCTGCCTCAGTCTGAGACTTAGATCCAGCATGAAGGGAGAGACGATGGCTACAACAGCCCCATTGATTAGCCCAGTAATTAATTATCTGATTGCAGAGGAGAGAAAACTGCTATTACCACCACTATTAAAACAGAGGCATTAACAGCTATTGCTGTCTACTTGCTTAATTTCAGCTAATTGGCTCACATTCCTGGATCTCCAGGGAACTGGTATTTGGTTTCCATTTGCAGGCACCAACAAACAGCACTCTCTACAAAGTGTTAGCTGGTTTAGCTCCTGTTCTCCCGTACTTGTTTTATTCTTTAAAGGTCTGAAAATACACGATGATGACATTTAGAGTACATAAAAACAGACCTGAGAAGTCGAACAAGTGCCATATTTGTGTTCAGCAGAGCATCGTCTAAATAGCAGCATGTGTATGTGTTTACCTGGTCCTGCTCCCCTCCGCCTTCCTCGTCGTAGTTGAGCACATTTTCCCGGATGTCCTCCCACTCGCCGTGGTGCGCAGACACATGGTACACGCCCTCCTTCAGGCCTTTGTGCCTCCTCCAGCAGGAGTAGAGAAACAGGCCCAGCATCAACACTGAGGGGTGCCAGAGAGCAGGTTACCACAGCGGGGCGCTGACACATACTTACACTGAGATTGTCAGCAGAGAAACACATCTTTGGGTGTAAATGAAATTGACAACGTGAGCGGAAAGTGATGATTTAAAAAGTGAAGAACTAGTAAACATGACAGCGGCTGGACTGTGTGAATTTATGTATTTTCCATCAAATAGAAAATAACACCAAATGTAATAAATATGCAACACAGACTGACAGTATTTGCCTGCTAATAGATTTTCCATCACACTGATTTGTCCTGTGAGAGCACAGTTAAGACACACTAATGGACCACACATGGAAACACCTGTCCACCTCTTCCTCTCTCGTCTGCTTCCTGTCCTTACAGGGAGCGCAGGTCCTCGGAAACCTATTAACTGAATTCGAGCTCCTCCCAGCTCAAACTCAGAGCCTCAGTGGCTCGGCTGGACGTGCGGAGGAATCCTGGCAGAGTGGAGCAGGAAAAGGTCCTAAAGCATACACATCAATCACAGCTATTGTGTGCTGAATTATACAACATGCTGGACTGACCTTTAAAGTCCATTAATCTCAACCAATATTTTTCTCCCATCTGCCATCCCTCCTTCTGCTCCCCCTTTCTTGGTGTCTGTTTTTACAAGTTCACTCCTTCTTTTTCATCTTCCCTTTCTTGTCTCTCTGTGTTGGAGCTTCCCTCCTCTCATTAAGTCTTTCACTGTTGCTATTTTTCGGTTCCTCTCTGGCCTCCGTCTGGCCTCGGCTTTTATCTCTCGCACTAGATGGGATCCATTTCAACTAGAATAGTTTATATGGCGCGTGCTAAGTATCAGTTTAATTGGAAATCTTCTGAGAAATGCAAGGTAATCACATTAGTCTGAGTTTTTAAAGTAATTGCTTCGGAGGAGAATAATGCAGCGACGGCTCTTCGGGGTCACACTAACAGGCAGGTATTCATAAACAAAGATGGAAAAACAACTCCCGGAGAGCCAATCCCTCCCAAAAATGGTATCTCAATTAAAAATCATCATCTTTATGTCTTCACTGCTTCAACACCTGAGCTGCTATATTTCTATGCAGCCCTCACATCACAGAGAGAAAGATAGTAAGCTTCCCCCTCGCTCCTCAGCCGGCCGTCCTCGGTATGGGGTGGATTGAGAGCGGTATCGATCAGCTGACCCGGCCCCTTCACCGCTGCGCCACAGCGCCCTCGCAGAAAACACCAGAATCTCGATGAGGCCCGCCGTCTGGTTCTCCCCCTCACCTCTAGAATTACCTGCTCGGAGCTGCTGCCTGCAGGCCTCAGCATCACCTGAGCTCCTCCACACATCTCTATAGGCAAGGAGCTCGATACGCAGCACAGAGGGGCTGAAGCACACACACAATTAGACCCAGGTAAACACACACTAGTTGCCCCTACGCCTGGAGCCACTACTGCCCGGATTTATGTGTGTGTGTGTGTGTGTGTGTGTGTGTGTGTGTGCAGCTACATCCCAGAGAGATCAATATCAATCAGGCTGTAGAGCAAACATCGCAGTCATTCATCAATCCATAATGCTGCAGCCTCTCTGCCCTCTAACCGCTACGACGAACAGGGTATTATGATGTTAGCCCGGACTGGACTGTGCATTATGAACGAGTAAACAACTACAGCATCGGCACGATCACAAACATTTAACCCTTTCACTGCAGCTCCAGTCGGAGGATAATGAGGAAGAATGAGCAGCGAGACAAACGAAACATCGATGGAAGGCTGAAGCGGGAGAAAACTGACGAACAGGCGGAAGGAAATGAGACAGGTGAGAGATGAGGAGGAATCATTTATTTATAAATGTGTCAGAAATAAAAAGAACGGGCACTTTACATGAACACTTGGCATCCTGACTCCATATGGGACGCTAATTTCCTCCATTGCTCTAAAACCAAATGTGGGATTTGATGGTGGAGTAACGAGGCTCGGTCAGACGTCAGCTCATCCGCTCCGTCAATAACACGCTCTGAACTCTGCTCGCTCTGTGATGGCTTATGTAAAACTTAATAATGGATGATCAGTTTAACTTTTAATGCACGTTGAGACAGAGAAGGAGTCCCCCTTTAATTTAGCACCAAGTTAGCAGTCTGGCTCGGTGCGGCGTGTGTGAGCGTGTATTTATGGCAGTGGTTCCTGTGGTGATGAGGGTCGTCATTAAACAACTACACACTGTATAAAGCAGCTGTTCATTAAACCCCACCACTGGATTCATTCTGTTTCCACATTCAGGAGGTGAAGCTGCTTCTTCTTCCTGCTCTCACTGTGAAAAGTCGAATTGTTCAGTTTGTTTTGTTCGTTTTTTCAGGGTGTGAAAATGTAATAACAGGTGAGCAAAGACAGCTCTTTCCAATCTGAATTATACAGAGGAGCAGTCGCTGATTCTCGCTCAGGCGAAAAGTCTGAGTCTTGAATATAAATGACTCTCCGGCGACAGCGGCCAAGCTGCTTCAAATGGTCTGCACCTTCTTTTACTTAGCATGCAAGCAACACATGAATTTTCATGAAGGATGCCAAGGCCACGCTTTATCATCTTTGAATTCATTATCAAATATTGAAGACTGCTTTATACGTTTCACTCTCAAGTGTCAGAATAACTGATGTCCCAATCCTCGCCTCATGCCCTGCAGGGACTGTTGAGTCAGTTATAAAGGCAGGGACAGCGTATTGAATTGCCCCGCCGCTTTATAAGCTCGTCTCTGACAGAAAGACTCATAAACAGTGATGTGGCCCTACAGAGGGGAGTGAGTGCAACAACATGCAACTGCTCTCACACACCAGCACGTCTGCCTTTTCTCTGTGAGGACCAGGAAACGATCACAGCTCCTTAGCTGCAGAGCCTAAATCTAACATAATTAAGTCACCGCTCTGCTCAGCCCTACGAAGGGATAAAAGCAATAGATCATCTTTTTGTCACCGTGTGGTGCCGTGTGTTGAAATATCAATGCATATACATTTAAAAAGCCCCGCCGGCAGCAGACGTGGGAAGATATTGAATCTAGATCCTATTAGATTTTTACAATCCTTATGACACCGTAAACCAAGCGGTGTTTTTTCTGCACACAGGCCGGTGTCATCCGACTGTAACCGGCTCCAGAGCTGAAACAGCAGCTGATTAAATACCAGTAAATTAATAAGCAACTATTTTCATAACAAGTTAATAATTTGGGCAATTTTTTAAGCAAAACATCAGTTTTTGGTAAATATCACATTTCCTCAGTTTATTTCCAATACTGTAACTTGAATGTTTGGGACCGCTGATCTGCAGCCACATTTTGTCACATTTTACTGGGCATGTTCTCTAATTTAAAGAATAACAGATTATTTAAGATGTATTTATTATAAAAAGGTATTTTACAGCCTTTCTCTCAGTTAAAACTGATAATTGCGTCTCCTTGGCTGAAATATTAACTTCTGGTGTTCCTCAGGGCTCAATGTTCGGCTCTCTGTTTATATTTCTTTCCTTTTTTAAACAGTCTTTTCTCTGCCTACGATGCCAGATGACCCAGCTGGCTTTACTTCTTTAAGCCTCCGTCTCACTGACTTTAAATTCTCTAAGTCATAAAACTTTTTTGCAAATAAAACAGAACCAAAGCAGATGTTCTACTTTTTAATTCCCTGAACTGAGTGAAATTTTGATGCAGCGCAGAAATAAACTGGTTTAAAAATGCCTTCTTATACTAAAATAATGTACGCACACATTGTTTTGTAAGGTCACACATGTATTCATGCCTTCTTGCCTAAAACACTACGTATTCTTTTACAAAACTCAAGACTTAAAAATGCAGCAGCTCAGCTCCGTGCAGGCACTACAAAGAGACAACAGAACCCTCGTCTTATACGCACTGATCTTAACATTCTGCTCCTCACCTGCAGCACAAAGCAGTCAATGGTCGGGGGCTGGTATACATCTTTGAACTTATGACCCCGAACATGTCAGAGAGCAGCGTTAGATCATCCAATAAGTTGAAGTCTTCAAAGGGAAACTTTTTTAGTGAGGGCCCTCAAACTCCCACAGCGGGTGCTCGCCACGTCTGATTTAACTTTCACATATTTAACAATAACTTCCTCTTAAAGAAGCTCTCACTTCGTTCTCTGCCTCACCAGCATATCATTCTTGTGATGTGAACTTTAAACGCATATTGCTGACTTTTGTTCTGCCCACACACTCTTTTAACTACATGTTAATAATTTCCTTTGCTCTTATTTTCGCCGTTAATTTATGAAAAATATGATTGTTGATGTGTTAAACATCTCTGCCACACTAAAGATGTATTATTTACACTGGTGGGAGCGTTTATTATTAATGGAGCGACGCCTGCGAGCTGGTTCAGACAGATTTCACACCTGACATGCATCACTCTCCACAGTCACCTAACAAACACTTCCTCCCAATGTGGCGTCTATTTAAGCTGCAGGATTCCCGCTCTCTCCCTCTGCTCTGTCATTGCCGCCGCTGCCCTGCACCAGTACTGCACCCCAGCATCCACCTGCAGGCTTCGGCTAGGAGGGTTTAAGATATTATCTCCTCACTCCTCAGACTTCTGCATGTAAAATAAATCTGTGAGGAGGGATTAGGTCGGAGCCGAGCTGCCAAACACAAGTTGTGTTCTGATGCTGCATCAAACACTTCACACTATCACAAACATGAGATGTCTGACTGAACTGTCGACCTGACCCGAGCTACAAACCAGTCTCACACAGACGTGATGTTATTGGTCAATCATTTAAGAGCAAATTAAATCATAAACTAGAAAACTATGAAACTTATGAGAAACTTTTAACCTGACTGGATTTATATTGAAGTTATTTTTCCATAAATCACAATGATTTAACTTGTAGTTTCTCGAGCAGTAAATAAGCACAGAAGAACTTTTAAGGAAGGTTTAATTAGATTAATTTTAAGGATTACATGCTGAATTATGGTTCCTGCCTAGGCTCATTAAAGCCGCTGGATTATCTCAGAATGCTTTGTTATCAAGATTAAAACTCTTTAAAGTTGATGTACAGATACTTTAAGGTGCATTACATGTGCTAAAACACAGCAAAATAAAGCTGTGCAGTGTTATTCTGCAGCCTGCTCTCACATTTTAAAACAACCCAATGGGAAAAATAGTTAGGCCACATCCAATGTTTTTCAGAGTAATTGGCACAAAGATGTTGTTGTGAATGATTAATAGCTTCTTGCATTTTGCTGATTACCCTGCTGGCTACTCTTCTTGTTAAATTAGAGCTAAAACTGCTGCCACATGTTTTACCCAAACTATCCCTTTCACCTACAATCCCTCCATTGTAACAAGTTTAACCCCCGATTGTGATAGACAAACTTTATGTCAGACTTTAACCTAACCTAACTACGGTGGCCAACAAGGGCAGTCGCGCTGCAGCGCCCCCTACAGGTCTGGAGCAGTTCCGTTGTGTTGACTGGATCTGCCGTGTTTTTCTTTTGCATGTGTTTTCTGTGTTTCTGACTTTGCATCGTTTCTGTATTTGCAGCGTGCTCGATGCTGATGCATTTGTTTCGGTCTTTTGCAGCACGTTTCTGAATTTGCAGCCTGTTTTTTCTAATGGAAACCGTTTGTGCCGTTGCATTGCGATTGCCCTTGTCAGCCACCGTAGCTAACCCTGGAAGAATCTGGTGAAAGTGAGGGACAATAAGAATCTGACTTTACTTCTGAGGTTCTTTTTGTTGTAGGTGAACCCTGATTACAGATCCAAGCAGTGTACATCAGACCAAAGTGCACAACATAGACACATTCATAGTGACTTGGGAAAAACAGAAATGAACACAGAAATGTGAAAGCAAAGACAAAAAAAAGACATCAAGCGAGTACAATGAGAGGACAGTGGGATATAAAATAAGTTGGAGAGATAAAAAGTAAGGCTGAGCGTGAAATTGACTTCAGAGGGTAACATTGAGAGAGACGGGGGACACAGAGGTGATGAGAAATAAAGAAACGCTCATAAAGAAACTCTGAAACAGATTCTCACGGGGCTTTAGCTTCTCTGTGAATCACAAATTAAGACATTCAGTGTTTCCCTTCCTGCGTCTCTGATATCACCAACCTCCAATGGAGAAATCACTTCCTGCTACAACTCAAGAGATCAATACGGCTACTAGATATGTGCATGTAGATTTCACAGAACCAGGCAGAGGTGGAAAACAAATGAAACAGTGGATGTTACAGAGAAATGCAGGAATTACTGCATGACGATGAGAACAAAGAAAATACAACAGGGTGAAAATCAAAGAGCAAAGATGAGAAGGAAAGACAAAAACAAACAAACACATACATATGAAAACATGACAGAGATGATGACAGCGTCTGTTACCACAGGTAGAAGAGGACATATTCCACATAGCTACCTAGAAAGGCCATGACACAGATGCTGATGGCGAACATGGAGCTGAGGCTCAGGGTGTTGCCGTCCTCGTTGTGGAACATGGCGAGCGTCACCTCGCAGTGGCGTCCCCGGTAGCCCTCGCTGCAGTGGCACGTGTAGCGGGACGGAGAGTGAGCCACACAGGCGCCGTGGCGGCACGGCCGGCTGGCACACAGCGTGTAGACACACACCTTGCCCAAGGAGCTCTCTTTGGTGAGGTGGCCTGCGGGGCACCTGTGCACAGACGAGACAGCATAGTGTAAAGCAAAGCCAAGAGACACTTGGGAAGCTGTCAGATAAAAGCAGCACTGAATTCTACAGACTTATGAAACCTAAGCTGACAGTGTAAAACTAAATCCCCCGGGAGTTACACCTCGTATTTCAGATTCAAAGATATGCTCTTTGATGGTTACACAGAGGCGACTGTACTCTAACAGAAAGAAAGAGAAGAAGAAAGCAACAAAGTGAGATTGGCTCTGCAGTGGTACTCCCACAGTATATTTGTACAAAATATCCCCTGAATATCACTCAGCCCTGCCCCCTGCTTCTCGCGGTGCTTTGTAACCTGAGGCTGTGCTGCAATCACAGAATGTGGATATCCAACCGCAGTGAAAAGTCTCACACTGGTTCAGCGTCTTGAAATCACAGCCAGGAGAGGTCCCGCAGAGTTTAAAGGGACAGCCGACACTCTGACACTTCCTGCTGTTAGACACTATTTTCTCAGGTTGACACACTATTACGCACTCGGAGTAACAGGCCGAACAGACCAGCTGCCACCTGCTGGACAGTCTGATGTTGAGTTGACCTCAACAACCCACAGGGCTTTATAATCACTGTAAGACGCACAAACATTTATATTGACTTATAAGTGGACGTTTGATCCTTGGCTGTTCGTGCATGTGGAATCATGAATGTTGCATACAGATGTGTCTGTATTCAGGTCAGGATGATGTGCAGGGTCGACGTCAGAGCTCCCTCATCATGGAGGAGGATAAAGTACCAGCTCTGAAGGATCCGTCGCAACCCGACAACCCAAACATTGTTCTTTTACTGTCTCATAACTGAGCGAAGAATTACAGCTTATTAAACATTCATTATGAAGTTATGAGTCACTTTTTTTAAACCTTTCTCAAGGTCAACTTATGAGATTAGATCAGATTTCTTTCTTTCTTTCTTTGCTCCTTCGTTATTTGAACACTTGAACACATATACATTCTGATTGCCAGAAATTGTTCAGGTATTTAAATGATGATAAACAGGACTTAAATTAATGAGACCCTGAGCTGCAGCGTTTTTTTCCGACTGTGGATAATTACATTCAGTGTTCTGAAAGGTTATATTCTTTTATCCTCCTGCTGCAGGAAATCCATATTGTGTGAGTGTGCTGGTCTTCACACTGTGTCTAAATGCAATTAGCAGGTTGAGTGCAGGTGTTGCTGATATTTTTAGTCCTCGTCTCTGGATGTATGTGTGCAGAACATGCCCGGTTATCTACTTTGTATATTTACGGCACCTGCACTCATGATGTCTCCAGAGGTCCACGCAGACTAAAGGAGGCGAGCAGTGATGTTTCCTGCAGGCGTCTGAAGAGCAGCCGACAGAGACGCCCTGTGAGGTGACCACCTGAAGCCCCTCTGAAGACTGCTCCCGATCCAGGGGGACGGAGCGGCCGTTAAACCTCAGATCTCGCAGACAGCCTGATGGAGAGGAAAAAAGACGAAGAGAGGGAGTTTATAACGTCAAAAAGACGCACTAAGACACCAGGCTAAATCTTTCATGGACACACATTTACACCCAGGCAGAGGTGTAAGCTCTAATACACACACACACGCACGCATTGATAAATAGACCCGCTGACACACCTGCAGAGCAACACACACACACACACACACACACACACACACACACTCTCGTGCATGCAAACAGCCAAACAGCCGGAGGCTAAGCTGTCAGCATGGACTTCTTTTTTTTGCAGGATATTTTCTCTGCTGGTTAGTTTGCTCTCTCTGTGGGAAGCATGCGAGTGAACACATCATTTAAACACAGATCAGTGCCACTGACTCGCTCTCTCTCATCTGCTTAACTAAGGGATCCAAACACCTTTGGGCAGGTTGTGAAATGTAGAAGCATCAGCAGGCGGTGATGAAAAATACTAAATCATTCATACGTCCATCACTTTTAACAGGTATTCAAGCAAGGTAAAGAACCACACCTGTTAGTATGTGTTAACACTCTATTTACACTAGGCCTGTTCATTTATTTACTTCATTGACAATTAATCAATTTCACTCGTTTATCCTCATATCCACCGATAACCTGTGAGCAGCCACCCACCGAGGAAGCTCCGGTTGTGTCCTGAGGGGAAAGAGTTTCCGAGCATCACGGCGGAGGGGTCGATGATGATCTCCTGACTCTGCCCGGGGGAGGCCGTGACCTCCCGTCGCCCCCCGCCTCCGTCCAGTCGCAGGGTGAACTCTCTGCCAAAGCGGTCCAGCTCCACCTCGTGCCACTCTCCATCGGAGAGGCGGTGGTGGGGCAGCGTCAGGTTGTAGTCTCCGTCTCCGAGGTTGTAGAACACAGCCGGCAGACCCTGAATAACCTGGGATACAGAGCAGAGCTTTGCTGATTTGATGGCATTCAAACAGACAAGAGAACATAATGACTAAGAAATAATAAAGATGCTTTAATTTAATGGCTGGGCTCCAAATTAGAGCAACAAAATCCTGCTGTCTGACTGCATATTGCAGACTCCTGCATGGCTGAATAAGCCGCTCTGTAGTGAGGCTTTTCATATTAGTGTGGATTTCAGGGCTTATAATGGTTGTGTGAACACAACTGTAAAATGGGGTGACACAAATTCTAAACCAGCAGACCTGGACTCCTGCCATATTGTGCCGCGTTGATGGGCAAAAACAGATCTTGTGAATAACAACATCATAAGAAGTAGGCCAGCTCCCGCGGTGGAGCGAAGGCAGCTAAAGGTTGGGCAAAACAAGAACTGTGATATTTAACTACACAGACAAAGGTTCTCTGTTGTGAACCTGAAAGAAGAAATGAAAATTTCAGTGGTAACAATTAAATTAACAATTTTGCTGCGATGATGCTTTGCAGAGCGTCCGTACACATCAGTGCTCGGCAGAGGCCGGAGTCATCCCGAAGGGAAGGTATACAAGAAACAACAATTATCTTCAGCAGTTAAGGATGAGCAAACACAATGGACTCAACCAATGAGGGGCTCCCATAACTGCAGCTCGTACATGTCCAAGGCTTAATTGGAAACAGTGGGGCAAGATAATTCACATTCAGCCCGGCCTGCATTAACTATTGCTCCCTCAGCATGGGCATCTCCAATGAGTCTCCCCCACTGGACACTCACACACAGTAAAGCTGACTGTGCTCTCCCCAGCGCCACATCCTGCCCTCAAGTCCACAACAAAAATGAGCAAAGGACAAAGGACTCAATCAATAGTCAGGGAGAAATCTGATTACAGACACTTTGTGCAGAGCCCGCAGAGATGTGTGCAGCCACCATTAAGCACAAAATGTTCAAGCGAGCGTCCGAGTTTCCACAGAAGTTTTCACATTTAATGCACAGTCTCTGTGATCGTAGAGTTCTGCTCTTTTTAAGTCTCACTGGTCTTTGAAAAGTAACTAAGCACCAGTCACTCCAAAAACGGCTTCATAGACGGCATTAGAAAAATGTTTTCTTTACAGAGACACTAGATTCCTTGGAGAGCTGCGTGCTGTTCATACCCAGCTCGCCCCTGATAACCTTTGTGTGAAAGCGTGCTTATTTATTCAGTGTGCACTCTATCCCATATCTACCCTTAAGAAAGAGAGGGGAGAGAGGCAGCCCTTTAAATTAGGGCTTGTTGTCGGCAAACACTACAGACTTCTGCTCGAGTGTTTCTAAGAGCTTTGAGACAACCGGGCTGAAAATGCTTCAGCGTGCAGCCGCGGACAGACATCACTTGTTTCATACAGCTCACCAATTCAGCTCCAGAGAGGATTCACAGCAAACACACAGCAAAGGCTACAGACTTTTCCTTTTCCTGTCACTGTGGGACTGCAACCAGGGGACGGGACAGCATTGTTTTTCTTCATGTAGTGTAAGGACCCGCAGAAAAACAAGGGATGATTCTTTAAACAATGCTGTCTAACAAATAACAAGCACAAAGACAAGGTGTGTTCAAAGACGGACCAGCGGTGTGGAATCACCAGAACAGAGACAGGTTCACCGCACACACCTGACCTGTGGGTTAGCCAAAAGTGACAGACCTAACAGAGCTATTTATTCCAGGTGCTTCACACTCTGCCTGTCAGTCAATGAGACGAAGGGCTTCGACAGGCAACAATGGCTTCATCTCCACTCAGCAACGTGTCAGGCAGCAGAGAAATGCTATTATGGTGCTTTGGCAAAGCGAAGCCGACTTTTCTCCTGAAGAAACGCTCTGTGTGAGCACCACTCCACCCCAGGTGTGGCAAAGCGAGCAGCATGACTTTGAGCTCAGCACTTGAAGCAAGCTGTGTCAGAACCCTCGAGTGCAGAGCAGGGGATCTGACCTTCACTCGGCCCTCCAATCATCGCGCACAGCCTCGCTTTCTTACTCGATTGTGTTTGAAACATTAACCACAGACAGAAATAACCTTGAATAACCAAGGCCTAATTTTTTTAATAGCAGCCTCTCAATAGCAGCCTTCTGCAGACTTATTCAAAGACATTGTGGAAAACATACATATGTCAATCATCAGCCCCTTTAGTATCCGCCCACATGTCCTCCACCCTGATATTACTCACTCTCAGCCTGACAGGAGATTGCATCAATAATCGTTCGGGCTCTTATTATCATTTAAAGGCCCACAAACGAGACAATCAGAGCTATCGAGGTGCAGGGGTGTGCCCGGCTGTGACTCACCTCTAAACGCAGGTACTCATTCTGCTCCTGGGAAAGCAGACTGAAGAGGACTCCAGAGGCGGCACGTGTCCGAACGCCAACCTGCACCCTCGTCTGTCGCGCCGGCAGCGACCACAGGAGCTGGAACTGAATGTGGCTTCGGCCGTCGAAGGAGAACTCTGGAGCCGCTTGTCAATCAAAAAGCACACAAGGCTCGTTTAATTAATTCAGCTGTCATGTGGGAAATAGTGGAGGATATCACAGCGAGGACGTGCTGTTCTGCTGAAGCACTTTATGTGAGGCGAGGTTATCTTCCTGCAGCAGCAAAGTGACATTTTAGAACGCAGAATTTCTCACATTTCCCAGTTGGATTGTGCGCTTTGTGAGGCTTAAAGCGCGTGACTCCACAGAGGTCTCACTCGACTTTCCCTGAAAACCTCCTGGTCAGTTTTAAGCTCTTCAAAATACTCACCTTGTTCACACTGAGGGCCTGTGAACCCCGGGTCACACAGGCAGCTGACGGAGCCCCACTCGCCCTGACAGCGACCCCTCTTTCCACAGGAGGGGAGATGCTCCGTGTTGGTGCAGTGGTCATCAATAAGAGAGCAGCCCGGCACAGTGTTGGCAGATTCAGCAGGAGAACCAAGGTCATAGAGCTGAATGAAAGAAGATGAAGAAAAATATAAAGAGGAATCTTAGCAGAGGGAGGGAAATGTACCTCTCTCCCTGCAGGAACCGTGGATGAGTGAAAGAAAATGTGATTGCAGAAAATTGTATCTTATAATTACATGTAAGATACTTCCGAATAAAATCTATAATACATGAAAATGAAAGAAAATGTGATTGCAGAAAATTGTATCTTATAATTACATGTAAGATACTTCCGAATAAAATCTGCTTATTGCTTGTTTAATGATATATTGCATCTCGATTCATCTTTTCTCAAAGGTGGTTTTTATTATAAATTATCTGCATTCGTATAAAGACCGGATATTAAAGTGTCACAGCAGCAACAACAAAAAAAGGAATGTAACAAGAAGACCTTACACTTCCTGAACTCCGACTATAAAAAATAAAAACTGACATGCTTTAAACAAAACCTAAAGAGTATGAATGTCTATTGTTTAAACAATTAAGATGTAAAATACGATTGAGTTGCAATAAAGCAATAAACAACTGCAGGCAGAGTCAGGTGTTTGTCTGCAGCCGACTGTTTTAGCTGCATGAAAATCAGGTTACTGCAGCAGAACAATCTCGTGGATGCCTCTCAGTGCAAAGATAATACTGCTGAGTTGTTAGCTGTGTTGATGTTTAATGCATTGGTAATATACCTCTTCTTTCACAGAGGCAGGAGTGCTTGGATTAAGTACTGCACCTTGGTACAATTTGGGGTGCTGCTGTACAGTTTTATAATTCCACTCAGCTTCATCTTACAGGCAAATATTGTACCTTTTAGTGCATTACATTATCTATGTAACAGCTACAAATGTAAATACCCAGCAGTATATAGAGTTCACACATTTAGCTTCATGTAACAATCTGCAGTTTAACATCTAAATCCTGCATATACAGTCCTGCATCAGTCAATTAACCAGTGACTTTGTTTTGCTTTATAAAACTTAAGATTAGTACGGAAGCCCTGAGTGGACATGCATCCATATATTTTATTAACTACTAATAATGAGTAATTACAGGTTGTTTTCTCAAGAGCTGCAAAAGCACAAAACAAACATATAAATAGGCTTAACTTAGTGTGTTTTTCCGAATATAAGATGACCCTGATCTAAAGACACCCACCCCCCCTTTTTTTCCAAGATTTTTTTTTTCCCCAAAAACACTCTTTTAAGACCAAATTTGTTTTTATAAAGACACAATTTTGTTTGACCTTTTAAATAAAATCCCCTGTTAGATAAATCGTTGACCATGAAGTGAGGACTGTTAATAGGGCAGTGTGAAACAGCTGGATGACAGCTCTGCTAACGGGCAGACCTTCGCTCTGTTCAGTAACACTCACACACTCTGTGGTCAGTCTCTTAAGTGGCTGCTTTGAGGACCACGGTACGATTTTCTCTGTTAGCATCGGTTAGCTAACACAGTTTTAAGACGTAGCGGTATGGTGGCCTGTTGCGGTGTTTTTCCAGGCTGAGGAGGGCTAAGCCCGCTGAGAGCGCAGGAGGATGGGGCACTGAGCTCCTCTGCTAGAAACGGGTATACGGCTTGTATGGTGGCCCGTGATCTTTTTGGGCTCTCCATTTTCAGACATTACACTCTGTGAACAATTCTCGTAGCCTCCTGATACCCGAGCTTTTGTTTGGCATGCATTTTTAATTTCTCCTACCTTTTGGGGATTAATAGGACCTAATAAGTATGAAAGCTAAGAATTGTCTTTGTGTTACATTGAAAAAGTCCCAATGTCCTCATGTGAGTACCTTGTGTGTAACGGTGTTGTAGCTTGTTGCTATTGATAAAATTAGTCCAATTTGTCTGCCGTATCAAGCTACAACTGTTAATACGCATTTAATAAACAAGTTTCAATCATAAAATCTGAAGAGGTTTTGTACCTGGTTGGGTTTTCTGTAGAGACCGACTGTAACACATTTTGGTCGGGATCACGGCCATCTTGAATGTATACTGATCAGCGTAATTTGCTTTTGTGACCACAGGGTGGAGGACAAAGTGTCCATGAATGAGACCAATGGGTCTAAGTTTCGTAGAATTAAACATTATGGTGCTGTGAAGCCAAAATGTATTGTCCCCGTATGAGGACGCAGGGTCTCAGGAGGTTAAATTGACATCCTAGCTCCACCTCAGTTGTTGTTTAACCTGTTCCGGACGATCCCTGTGTCTCTCCATGTCATGAGGGGTACACTCGCTTAACAGATATGATCCCACTTTTTCAGATGTATGTCTTATATTCGGACCAAAACGGCCCTCATCAGTGTGGGCGATGGCAGCATGGCATGTCCTGGTCTGTGATATCACAGAGAGCAGCCTGTTGTTCTGTTTTATAGATCACCCGGAGATTATCCTGTTATCGCGAGAAAACAACTGAAATGAACTTGTTATCACAGGAAAGTAAATAATATACATTGATGCATGTCCTCTTAGGGCTTCTGTACATGAGTACAGAGTGCAGGATAAAGCTCAAATGACTCATTCCTTCCAATAGTTTCACCTCCATCCTCTGATTCACGGGGCAGAGAGGCGCCATAAACAAAATGCAGAGAGGAATGCAAGCAATAAACACTGGTGTACACATGCAGGTTCACATTGTTAAAAAAATAAGTTTATAGATATTTAATGAGGAAAGAAACGCCTTGACAGGTTAGTGTTTGGTGACATGAAAACAAGCGTTTACAATGTTTGATGTGGGACGAACATTTAAGATCAGATAAGAACACTACTTGTTGCGTACTGTATGTGTATTGCATGTAGTGCACAAAATAGTTAACATGTTAATGCACATTGAAGGTGCTTTTATTTTTTGCACATATGTGATTGAAGTTATTTTCGGTTCAGGTGTGTGTTGATGTTTTCCACTGGGAGCAGGCTGATGAACAGTCTGACTGCACGTGAAGGAAGGATTCGCTGTTTTTTCACATTATAAATAATCTTAATGCTTCTCTGCTGTTTATTAACAACTGTGTCGAAGCGTATATTATAAATCTGCAACCGAAGGTTCAGAAACAAAGGAGAGAGAATAATTACAGCGAGCAAACTTTCATGTTTAGCCTTGAGGCCAGTTTTACTCCCTATTGAAGAAGAGTCTTCCGGCACCGTCATCCAAACAGGGGAATACAAAGAGATACAATACACTGGAGTGATCTATTCATCAGAACAAGCTTCATAAACAGACTCATTGTATTTAGTGTATAAAGTGAACTATGCTTCCTCGTATGTTACCTTGCTGTCTGCACGCAGGTTTCTTATACATCCAGTGTAATGTTTGTGCTGCAGCTGTGGGTATTCGTACGATATGTTCTCATTGACGCCTCCGAGCTGAATTACATGACTTCCATTCAGATACCTGGAAACAAAAGACAAGTCACCCGATGAGAGGAATGTGAGCAGAGAAAAAAAAGAGTTCTAAAGCTTAAAATTCACAACACAGCTCGATAAAAGGAAACATAAATATGAGGAGAAGAAAAGGAACACACGCGCTGTATAACCTGTCAAGGTTTAAATTCATGTTTTCATTCTTCTCCTGCTGAGGCTGTCTTCACTTTACTGCCTTATGACAAGAAATATGACATCTGATTCGTGTGATTCTTCCTTTATTGTGAGAATAAATGCATGGAGGGTAAATTACTTTTCCCTGAAACGATCAAAACAGAAACTCATTCAGCACAGAAACTCTTTTCCAAACTGCACCAAGAGAGAAAAAAAGGTTGTTTTTCAATGCTTGATTAATTTGTTAACTCAGCACATTCCCTCGCTGACGCCATAAAGTACGTTTATTCAAGCTAATAAGTTTCAGCTCAAACACAGCGATCACAGTAGGTTCTTAAAGGTCCTTTATATTTAGAGGTTATTAAAATTAATAGCAGCAGTAAAGCCCTTATGTACTCTGTTAAACTCTTTATATAATTACACAAAAAACAAGGAGCCCAGCGGCAGGCCGAGCCCTCGACGGGGGGAACAATCTCTGCTGGGGCAAAGCAGAACGAGCTGTGTGCAGGAACACAGTCAGGAAGATTAGTTGGCATTTTAAGGATAATATCTGAGGATTTTATCAATATTGTTTTTCCTCCAGAGAGGACGGGAGGGAACTCGGAGAAATTGAACTGAGCCTAAAACAGTCGGAGTCTCTAGCTGATTTGATTCCAATAAATGCGTCTGTGCGGCTCGTAAATAAGCACCACATCAGCTGTGGGACTGTGCAGACAGCTCTCTTTGTTAAGCTGCAGCTCTGGGTAAATTCTGTGTCACATGACAGATTCTGGATGCCCGCACATAATGAACAGCATTAATTATCTATCATTAAACGCTCCTGGTTACAACATCTGTAAACATGCAAAAACTGACTTTGTTCCTTTTGTTTTACTTTTACTGCCGCCTCTGTGACTGCTAATGCTGCACTCTATATGGGGCTGTTTACCCCTGAAGGGACGTGGGGCATTTAGACACGGTCCCTATGGGCAATCCATCCATTGACATTTAAAAACAGTAAAGAAAACATAACCTCAAGTCGTTTGCAAAACTAGAAGGATCTCTGGAGAATCTAAACCCTAACTGTTGACTCACTCAACAATAAATAAAAACCCTGCAGCATGATTTATTTTATTCATTTACATGTCTGTTAAATCCTCCCTGGTAAAATATAAAACAGCCATGATTTAGTCTGACTGAAGAGCTTCTTGTTTCCCCTTCGGGGTTCACAGGAGCTGCTTGATTTCTTTATATCGTGCACTCACTCCCTGCCTCCAACAACTGCAAACTTTTTCCACTTAATTATTGATCTCACTTGTCCCTGTTGGGTGTGACCCCTCGGATTTCACAGGATGAGCGGTCCTCTGTCATTGCCCAGGAGTCCACGCCTTCCGTCTCCATGATAATCGCACTGGAACATCGATCCAGAGTGAAGCGCACTTCCTTTAAATTGGGAGAGAGTGGAGAGAGGTCATTGCTTCTGGATTAATGGATGTGAGTACACTGTGGTCTGGCCTTCTATACAAATTACAGCGTACGCTTTAATGTTTTTCATAAACAGGGAGACACTGCATGAGCGAACTTCTCTTACCTTACTGTTGCTCCTCACGTCCAGGCGATGCCAGCGTCTGTCAGCCACTCCGGCATTATTTGTCAACTGGAGGACCAGCGTCCCCGAGCCGTGGTTGATTTTCAGACTGGGCGTCCCACCGATCAGCTCTGAGGAAAAGAGAACCAACATGAGCTTCTATAAAGGAAAGACAAGATCGTAATTAAACTTAAGTGAAAAGGTTTCAATCCAAAAGAACAACTCTTTAAGAATCACAGCAGAAAAACAGCTTAACTCAGAAAACAGAAAAATAGTACAAGGTCGCGAAGAAACTGATGATATTATGAACAAAGAGAAACAAGATGCAAAGAAGAGACGTATAAAAACCTTTCGACTCAAAACAAACCGACGCGTGTGACATCACGGCAGGAAGGCTGAATGGCACCAGAAACCAGGTGATGGAAAAACGTCACACGTGGTTTTGAAACAGGAAATAAAAATCAATTAAAGGGTCGGTTCTCCCAAATTACTATTCGCAGCATGCCGTGAATTAACCAGTAATGATGACACTTCCTGGAATTAAATGTTGCTGCAGAATTTTTTCAGCTTCTCATTAATAAATGATGTGAGCCCCTACAAATGAAATTGAATTCGCCTCCATTATACTGAGGAGGATGGAGACAGATACCTCAAAACCTCAGCACAAAAACCAAACTACCTGCACAGCTGCGTACCTGCAGCTTTAAAGGTAAAGATGAACAAAGATCGTAAAAAGACTTTTGTCTTATTTATGTATGGATGTATAAATACTAACTAACCCACGTCTTGTAAATTAACCACTTTGCACTATTATCTCACAAGTGTTGTTTTTCTACTTTATTACTAATTAAGGCATATTTATATCTGTAGGCCTTCACATAATAGTTGATGATTATGTACAAGGTAATTAAATGTTTAATTATCTTGTCAAACTTGTCCTTGTTTTATGACTATGTCTATTTGTTTGCTGTTTCTTATGAACACTTATCTCTATCATTTAAATGATTGTTAATAACTGTGATCCTGAAACAATAAGCAGAAGTGTTTTACAGCCAGAGCCGTTGCCGGGGGGATGCAAGGCCCTGTGTGTGGACAAATTCATCCAGCGATCTTCGCAGTGACTTATTAAATTCTTCCTTTTGTTAAATTAATTTCCTTTTCTCAGCACGCGACTCGTGTTCACGAAGTCTGTCGCGCTCTCGTGCAGCCGACATTGTTTCCCCTTCTCCTTCGTCCTTGCAGTGAGCAGATAGACGGAGCACGCACAACGTAACGACGTAACATCGGAAGTGAAAAAAACTGAATAATTTGTCAGGTTAGATTTCTGAGTCTGCACA
Source organism: Semicossyphus pulcher (assembly GCF_022749685.1). Taxonomy (NCBI): domain Eukaryota; kingdom Metazoa; phylum Chordata; class Actinopteri; order Labriformes; family Labridae; genus Semicossyphus; species Semicossyphus pulcher. Next base: position 27,509,413 of record NW_027211759.1, on the reverse strand, counting down.
ATAGAACTGACAAACATTTCAGAATCATAGTGGGTTAACAACAGTCTGGAAAATATGTTATACAACAGTTAGTTCTGACCAAGTAATCTGATTCGACAAGAGGCATTCCATGAGTGGCGATATAGAGAACAACATCACTGGGACTTTTCACCCTGTGTATCACTCCGCCTCAGCCAGCCAATAACATTACAGCAGACTGTGTGTGTCTACATTGATCAAGCTGGTACCTCTGAATCACACAGCAGACTCTTATCTCACTGGTTGATGATAAATTCAACATACAGATAAATGTATGTGATTAAAAAAAAGGCTGATCTGTGGTAACATGTACAGGTGTGCAGGAGAATGTTTAGGTTGCTTGGCAACAACAGTTCAGTTTCAGTTCAGTTGTGGAACGAGTTGAGTTGGTGGAACAAAAAATAATCTGTTGTTGATTGTGACTTTTTACTACCATTTGCCGCTTCTATAACTGTTGTATACAGCCGTGATCATATGCAGTACAACATCACTCCCTCTCATGTGATATTGCTTAAATATATAGTAATAAAAAACGCTGGAATGTGAAGCGAGGGCTGACAGGCGCTTTTCCCATGTAATTGACCCTTCGTTAAGTCCTGCCCCCCTTGGTTACTGTTGCTACGCCTTTCAAGCTCTTGCATTGGCATGTAAATATTATGGCGTTTTCAACTATAACAGTGACAGCTGTTCCAAGGGAAATATCTGCACATTTCTAGAAAAATGTTTCCAAATATCAGAGAGACGTCGACAGAAAGGACGACAATATGCATTTGAAAGTTACATCCAGAACATAATCTGTCAGCGGAGTGTTGTTGGACATGAGGCTCGCCGGTCCCAATGCCAGCGTCAGGTGCCCCACGTGTTGACAATTCATCTTTAGGATCACATACAGGAACAACGCTGTTCTTGCACAGCAGGGTAAGTCCATTTATTGTTTTATTTTAAGCTAATGTTCAGTTATGACTCTGTATAACTTTCATTATCTAACATGTTTCAGCCCACTGCTAGCAAAACTAAATGATCACACTTTTTTATTTTGCTTAAAGCGCGTCAGGGAATTACTCGTACATCATGGGCTTGATCCAAACACTGGATCTGGATTAACTTATAATTCATATTTAACCGTCTTTGTTTGCTAACATGCTAACCTAGCCAAGTTAGTCAGCGTCTTAACTTGGAGCAAACAAAGGAGTTTTTGTTGATATTCGATGGATTAAGCTGCGAGTGCGGTCTTCGACAATTTATAATCCATCTCCGACATCTCTCAGGAAAAGCTAAAAATGTGACCCCCCCTCTAAACTTTGAGGAAATCTGCTGTCGGACTTGCAGATTTCTTATGCACACCGTTACGGCATCTGAAAGCTTGACTTGCTTAGTTACGGTTGCTAACGTAGGATTGGGCATTGGCCGTTGAAGGGAGGGGCTTAGCGAAAGGTCAATTGTGCTACTTTGAAGTGTTGCCGTGGACCCTGTGCGAGGCCCTTCAGAGGCGCGACGCCCTGTACGGTTGCACACTTTTCACAGCCCATGCGACGGTTCTGTTTACAGCACTATGTTTTACTTTTACTATTTACATCTACTTCACTGAGGAATTATTGTTCATTTGTGTCTGCTTCCTGTGTCGGTGTTCTTTGGTCTGCACTGAAATATGAGCCTTATTCAGTGTAAATAGATATATTGTAAGCATGAAGGCATCACTAAACCAGGACACCTATTCAGTTTGATCAAATATTTACGGCTGTCCTTCACCTGAAGGGTTTAGGTGTGCGCCTCTGTGAAGAATAATCCCTGCTGATGTGTCCTTGAGTGAGACACTCGCAGCGATAGAGAGTGTGAAGCTCTGACACTGAACGGGGGGTAAACACAGACACACTTCCGATAAGTTATAACATACACATTAACGAGTGAAACCAGGCTGCCTATTTTACACCACATTAAGTATCTGCTCATATCCCTCAGCAGTACACTAACGAACAGAATGTGCCTCATGTATCTGATTAGCCAGCACCCAGTAATTAAACACAGAATTAAGCTGAAGTTTTAGTGCAGTGGTGTCCCGCAGGCCCCTCTGCACGCCTCTAATTACCCAGCCTCCTTCTTTACCTATGGCCATGTAGTCCTCAGCCTCTCCCGGCAGCAGCGTGGCCAGCGGGCCGGCATACAGCAGCAGCCCGTCGTCCTCCTCCGTCATAAACTCCAGTGAAAGATGGCTATCAAAGCACGGCCTTATGGGGGGAAACCAGGCATAACCGTTGCCAAGGAAACTAAGCCTCGTCTGCTGACAGTCTGGCCCCTGGAGCTGCGGGGGGCAGAGGCACCTGTAGCACCGAGAAGAAAGACAAAAGTGAAGAAAATCAGGGCAAAACAGAGGGAGAGAAACAATCAGTTTGATTCTTGTTTTGTGTTTTCTGTGAAATCTTCACGCTGCTCGATCTCTGGAGCGGAGCGCGGCGACTTCTCTCTGCAGACGTGACAGTCGTGTTGATTCCCACAGGCTGAGGCTGTGACTCTGCTCAAACACGCAGACAGCTGAGAGAGGGCTTTTTACCAAATCAAATGTTTGCATTAGCCCTGAATGTTTAATTCCACATTAAATCAATTAGCTATGAGCACAACAGTGCTGGGGTCTTTTCTTCATCTCTCACAGCTGAGCCCTCCGAGGGCCGCTGCTGCTCTGCACATCACATGTCCTTTGTTAACAGATAATTAATTCTACTTATTTCACTTTTCTAAGTGCCGTACCACCACTGATGATTTCCTGAACCATTCCTCACAAATCCCAACCTGCCGCATTCTTTAAGTATTATTCACTGATGTTGATATCGGAGCATTTTCCTCTTCTTGTTCCTATCTGCTTTGATTAGAGCTGGAGTGTTCAGGATCACTGCTCTTGCAGAGAGTGGAGATGGAATGTTTCGCTCCAACGTGTTTGTGTATGAAAGGTTAATATTAATAATCATACAAAAACACCATAAAGGAATGCAGTGATGAAAAACAGCCCATTCTGTCAGTGTTATGGCGAGGATTGAAAGGACCAGTTGATCTCATCCGGTCCCCTCCACTGCAGGCATGTGCGACAAGCTGGCTGTGCTGATAATGTCAAAGCCATCTATTTTCATGCAGTGTCTGAGGGAAGCTGTGTGTGCTGAGGCTGTTAGGGGCTGTTTCTCCCCATCGCTGTTTATTCTGCAGAGGGGCAACACATGTCAGGAATACTGATCCATACGCAGCAAAAGGGACGGCTTAGGCAGAGCGTAGCCTTATGCATACATATCCACACGGCGAGCGGCACACCTCACTCTTCCTCTGCTCTTTCATGTGGCTCATGAGAGCAATGCCAATCCAAATCAAGAATCGCAGGGCATGTTTTTCTCTCTGCTGACTGACAATATCTGATCAGCCGCTGACTGAGGTTGCCTGTTAAGCTCCCCTGACAGAGAGAACCAAAAATTGGATTCTTTATGGCTGTAGTGTATTCACATGAGGTCACATATAGCACATAGGGGGAGATATTCCTCTCACAGTACAGAGGCTTCTCTCAGCAGTGTGCCGATCGACTGCAGCGAGACAATTTAAACGATAAAAGTGAAAGAAAAGCATTTCTGTACATCCTCCCTCTGCAGACTGTGCTCTGACAAACTTACATGTTCATGTAAATGGCATTAAATGAGATTTTGGTGAAGTTGTGAGCAGAGTGGGGGGCCGCAGTTCTACTAATCCCTTTGCCCTATATTTATTTAATCTGCGCATTAATGTGTGTGCATGAAACGAAGTCCTTCTGCTGCCACACAAACCTATACACTGAGGCTGAAGGCCTTTCTATTGACTGCAGACGTTCATCACGGTTAAGGGTTAATATTTAAAGCCCTGACCTTGATCCAGAGGCCATGTTCATTAATTACTGTTAACTTCTGCAAAACACAGCACACCAGAACTTCAACAAAATCAATGCCAGGTTAAAATCCAGAGACCTAATTTAATAATCTTGGCGAGATACACTCAGATATGCACAAACTTTGCTTTGCTTCCATGGCAAAAAAAGTCCAAAGCCTGCTGCTCTATATTCAGCTGACAACACAGCCGAGCAGCTCATGAAAGTTGGGTCAAGCTGCAGGTGAAGGAGATTTTTCTCAGGAGGGGAGCAGTTAGTAATTTTGGGTTCATTTTATAAGATGTCACTCTTACAGTAAGTCGAACGGGGAGAGCCAGAAGACTGCAGCACACCAGGGAGCTCCCATTCCAGTTTCTATCTTTTAAAAGCTTCTTTAAACTCCCCTGCTGCAGAAACTGTCGCCGAGCCGCTCACCTGTATCCGTTCTGGGTGTCGACGCAGGTCCCCCCGTTAAGGCAGGGGTTGCTGGGGTAGGAGGAGCAGGGCTGGTGGGTCATTTCCCGGGCAGCGCAGCCGCACACAGCCGAGGATGTCACCTTTACTGAAACCAAGGATAAAGCTCCGGAGTCTACCAGGGTGGGCGAGTCGCTGATGCTTAACTGTGTGGAGCAGCCGCCGGATGTCTTGCAGTCTGCGCGCACACACTCGTCCACCTGCACCTGGCTCACGCTGACACGCAGCAGTGACTGAAGCTGCGAGGAGTCAGAGGAGGCAGGAAGGGAGGAGATGAGGGAGGGAAAATGGGAATTACAGTAATTGTCAGTGAAGATACAAGGATTTGTATCTCCAATGTTGGTGGTGAGGGGTGCACAGTGATACATCTGGAGGCATGAAGCAAAAGAGGAAGGCCTGATCTACAAAAAGCTCTTAAGGTTCAACAACTGGTTGTTTTTAAAAGAGCAAGACACGGTGAGGGATGACAGAGGAGTCACAATGATGCACAATCAAAACACTGGGGAAAGAAAGCGATTAAAGAAAGAAAAGGCCAAACAGAGAGGGGATGAATGGGAGTGACAAAGAGACATGACAGGGCCAGGCGGTAAACAGACGGAAAGTTGGTGTGAAAATAAAAGGGCAGATAAAAAGCCCCGTTATCTCCTCCCCTCAAGCTCCCAAGTGTATCACTTGATATATGAGCATTGATCTCTATCTATCAGACTCCATGGTATATATGTACCTTCTTTTTATGTGCGGTGATGGCGGCGTGCAGCTTCTCTGGGCGCAGGTAGCCATTATCTGTGAGCACATAGAAATGGATGTCCACTGTTCTCTCCTCTCTGTCCGCCACGCTGAAAATGTTGATGCTCCCCGGTCTGACGGACAGCGTTTCAGACAGGAAGTCCCAGAACGTCTCCAGTCGACTCTTCCCCTCGACGTGCGAGTCGATAAAATCTCTCGCTGTAATGCCTTCGGGAGCCAAAGAGAGAGGGGGTTCATGAAAATAAGAAGTACTGACTCGTCAATGACAACTACACAGTTGATCAAAGTCTTCTGAGTTCCTGATTCCATTAGAACAAGAGGTAGCCTTACATCTCCCTCTATCGATCCCTTCACTCACTGAGTCATCCATAAGGTGAGCCAGTCCTGGTGCTGTCAGGTGAAATCATTTCTCCACTGAAACAAAGTTCACGTCTTCAAGGACTGTCTTGTACAAAATATTGTAATACCCAGAAAATCAATCATCTTTAAGGTGCCACCCTCCAATAATACCTGGAGGATGTGGGCAGTCGTTCTTAATCTCCAAAAATGATAATGACTCGGAGTCAGAGGCATCCATAAAAGCCTTTGCTGAATGGCTTTTTAAATGTCAAGGACTTTACCTGACACTTCCAAATTGACCTTTCTAACTCCGATTTGTTCAGAGAGACTGACAGAAAAATGAGCGCCGCAACACAAACTTCACAGTGTCGAAGAAAAAGGCTCAGAAGGAAACTAAAACCAACAAGCCGCCTGAATGGCTGCTTTGCTTAGAAATGTTAAATAATGCAAGAATAAAAATTTCTCCTGACAGCCTATTATTATCAGCGTTAACTGGATTGACAACCTGATAATCATTCAATGAAAAGAACCACTCTGTTCATGCCTGTGGCAGAGGCTGCTGCTTTCAGCATCTGCTGCACAAAAGAATTAAACACCAGCAGCAACAAAGAGGAAGCATTCTTTTTCTGCCACGACGGACTGAGACAGGGAATCCAAATGAAAAACCATTTGACTCAATATTGTCTTGATTTATTGTTTTTCAGGGTCATGCAGAGATGTAACAGGTAGGATCATAGCTGAATCAGAGCACCTGCAGAGCTGCAGGCGCCCCAGGACTTAAAATAACAGAGTGTGAGCCAACAGGTGAGTCAGCGTTTCTGCTAACATTACCGGTCAGACGCAGCGAGGCGGACGACAGGACGGCCTTTTCCTCCAGCTCCCTGACATGAACTCTGATCCCGGAGATCACATCAGGCCAAACGCCATCAGACACCCCGACCCTCAGCCAGTAGCTGCCTGCTGGAGTGTTCTGCCGGACGGTCAGCACGCCCGAGCTCTGGTTCAGAGTGAAGTACCTGAGAAAAAGCAGAGGAGCTGTTGAGTACGAGAGGCCGGCTTCAGTGGAAGATGAGAGAAAGAAAATAACAGAAGGCAAGTGGCTGCTTTTTATTCCAGGCTCTTGTTCAGGGGGAAAAAACACCTGACAGATGGCGGACAGACAAGAAGAGAATTGGTCAGCGGTACCTGGGTTTACTCCAGCAGGAAGTGAATTCAGTAAAAATACAACAACAAAGAAAATAGGAGAAGAAAAGCACCCAAGAAGAAGAAAGAAATCTCTGGCTCCAAAAGAGCTTGATAGTTGTCATGGTAACTGTCAGAAATTGTTATGTGAATAAAACAAATATGCAATTGGTATTTCTAATCTGATGTCGAGGGTGTGAATACTGAATAGCTGCACAAGGTCCCTGATGGAGTCGGGCTGTTTCATCACGTCATACAGGTGGACTCAGACTGCTCAGTTGGTTTCAATCTGATTGCATTTTCCAGAGTGGCAGTCACTGTTGACGGCTGCGATTAAAAGTCCCTTTGGAAAGTGCAGCTTATATTAGAGGCCGGGGATTGGAAGAGTACCTGTAAGGCACGTTTCAGGCCGAGCGATATCATTGAAAGAGGACATGTTAGAGGAACACAGCCTCAGTCCACATCCTCTTTATCTTTCATATCCACACTGTAGGCACTTCCTCTGGTTGTGTGCGGCTTCAGCTCTGCTCCTTGTGCTGCACATTCAGAGCTCAGCATGTTCCCACAAAAAAACATTATGTGCATTTAACAGAGAGCTCTTACTTGGCTGCACTTGTCTCCAGAGTGTAGGTCTTGTTGTCCCAGTCATCAGGATCTGGGGCATACACTCTCCCCAGTGCCGCATTTACCATCCTTCCTGTTCAAGGTAAACACGCACACGCACACACACACACACACACACACACACACACACACACACACATTGATTCAGTCTGGACAGAATCTGCTGATGCCAACACTTATCTTTTGGTCCCTCTCTTCTCCTTATCTTGCATTCTTGTGTTCTGTTCTACTTATTATGCTCATAACTGTGGAGCCCCACTGCTGGAATGAATAGGCTCTCAGTGCTCCACTTCAGAGAGCGTGGAGCTTAAGGAAGCAGGGCTATCTCAGTATGGATTATGTTATTATCGACCTGCAGTGCCAGAGTACTGCAGCTGGGTAAACAATGGCAGCCCGGATGAGTCACAGCGCTCCTGTTTTCCACAATTACCAAAACTGCCATGTAGCTGAGAGTGTGATCAAATACTAACAAACAGACATACCTAAGGAAGTTGCTTGAGGGTAAAAAAAAGGTACAGAAAAGGAAGTCATGATTCTTATCATAATGTGATGTTCAGACGAGCTTTAGGCGGAGGGCTGGCAGGGGAGGAATGTGCGGAGTGCTTGGAAGGGGATTTGACAACGATATTACCATAACAAAACACAGTTGGAATGTAAAAAGAAGAGTACGATTATATATTCCAGACTACACGGCGCAGGTATGAGAGCGAAAACTTTCCCGTCAGCTGCAGCCTCAGTTTCCCCTCTTCACTCTCGCTCCGCCTGCAGAGAGGAGCTCTGAAGCCAAAGCAGGGGGCAAAGAGAATGAAATGAGGGGAAGCGAGCGACTCACCCTTGCGGCAATGCACATAGACATCTTTCTCTCCTGCCTGGTGGGCGTTGTCATTCTGGTCACCAATCGTGATGGTGAGTGTGTGTGTGGCTGTCATTGGCGGATGGCCGCTGTCAATCATAATCACCGGCAAGCGGAACTCGCTCTGCCTCTCCCTGTCAAACCTCCGCAGGGCGGTGAGTGTGGCAGAGCCGTTTCCGTGATCCTGGAGGTGGAAGTCCGCAGAGTAAAGAGAGGGGAGGGAGAGGAGGAAGGGGGGGCCGTGCTCGGGGGAGTCTCTGTCCACAACATGAAGCAGAGTCGAGCTCCTGTTCAGCCAGACCACCTGAGGAGGTGGACTGTTTTCCCACAGCACCGGAGCGTACGCTGTCTCCAGCGCCGGCCCATTGTCATTCACGTCTAGCAGCGGCAGGTGGACCGTGACACTGCCAGTCAGAGCTGGGGTACCCCGGTCAGTCGCCATGACAACCAGCTCATAACCTGCCACTGTCTCCCTGTCCAGCCGACCTGCCACCGTGACCACACCTGCTCGGCTCACTGAGAAACGTCCAAAGGGGTCAGAGTCGGGGAGGATGCTGTACAGAATGTCCCCGTTCAGGCCCGAGTCAGAGTCAGAGGCCACCACCTGAATGATGCTGGTTCCTACTGTAACATCCTCAGGTAGAGGGGAGAGCAGGTGGGAGCTGGGGGCAAACACAGGAGCATTGTCGTTCTCATCCTCCACCTGAACCAGGCAGTGGATGAGGCTGGAGAAGTCAGAGTCCTCCACCTTGATGGTGAGATTGAAGCGCTGCTCCCCTGGCTTCTCAAAGTCCAGCTTCTTCTTCAGCCTCAGAGTCCCCGTCTGCTCCTGTCTGTGGCTCACCATGTAGAATCGCTGCTCCGGGTCTCCTGCCACCACGCTGAAGCCCAGCTGTCCATACGTGCCGGCATCAGGGTCCACAGCGCTCAGCTCCAGAACAGGAGCATCTTCACTGGCGCTCTCAGGCACACGAGTGCCGCACCAGTCCTCTCTGAACTTAGGCACATGGTCGTTGATGTCTGTGACCACTACAGTAGCGGTCGCTGTGCCCGTCATACCCCCTCCGTCCCGGGCCTCTACTACGATCCGGTGACTGTCTGCAAGCTCGCGGTCCAGACCTTCTGCTGCCACAGATACAGTGCCGGTGCTGGAGTCAATAGTGAACAGGTCTGCGTTGTCTGCGTTGGCTGCATTCTCTGTAATCCGGTATGTGAGGATTGCGTTCTGACCTACAGCTGCGTCATCCAGGTCCACAGCCGTCATCTCCACAACAAACGTTCCAGGAGGGGAGTTCTCCGCCACGCTGCTGTGGCAGTTATCAGGCGAACACGTGAAGGTGGGGGCGTTGTCGTTGATGTCCCACACGTTGATTATAACATCTGTAAAGCCAGTAAGTCCCTCGCCCTCCTCATCCGTCGCCATGATGACAAAGCGCCAGACGGCGCGCTCTTCTCGGTCCATGGTGCGCTGGGCGTACATCTCCCCTGTGATGTCGTTGATCATGAAGTGTGACTCCGCCCCCTGGCCATGGATGGAGTACCGTATGGCGCCCTGGTCTGCGTCTTTGTCTGGGTCAGTCGCCGTCACCTGCAGAGATAAAGACGACTTCTTTAGGAAATGGATATTCATTCATCCAGTCAAACCAAAATGACTGCTTCCTCTTATCTCTTTTTAAGCGTCACCCAGGTTGTCTTTGCTTTTGGATTTTTTAGACAGCCCGTTTAAGTGTTTGCACTTTTTCCTGACAGCCCGAATTAAAGTAATGAGCTCTGATCAGCCATGTTTCTAAAATCTGGCCTCAAAGCAGGTCTACCAGCATCGCTGCTGAACCTCTCTGCACATGATCAATCACTACCGCTTCACTCTTTAACACATCTGAATAATCATCCGACAAAGCGTCAGGCTGCTGCAGTTGATGAACAATACAAATATGAGTAAAATGTGATGTTACAGCTCTCCTTGCTCCAAACTGAAGCTGCTGATTTAAACTTAGAGAGCTCTGAAGATAATTACAGAAAACAACTGCAGTGTGAAACCTCTTAGCAGTAATGATCTCAGCCTCTCACCTGCAGAACAAACACAGGTGACCCATCCAGCTCCTCTGTGACTGATCCGTAGTACTCGTTCATTGAGAACACGGGCGCCTCATCGTTCTTATTGACCACAGTAACAACTACAGCGGCGTAGTCCTCCCACTTCCCGTCCGAGGCGAGGACCAGCAGCTTGTATCTCTTCTGCTGCTCGTAGTCCAGCGGCTGTGCGATGAAGATCGTCCCCACCTCTGGCTCGATGTCAAAAACACCTCCTTTGTTTCCAGATGTGATCTGGTAACGCAGCTTGGCATTTGCTCCTGTGGCAGGCATTAAAAAAGCATGACTGTTCTGATTCTGCAGTGAAACAGTTTTATAACAAAGGTAGTGCAATCTAAAGGTAAATCATAAATGTAGCAACGTTTTAAAAAGGCAGTACACTTTACAGCAGGCTGTAGCTGGTATCATTTTCTCTCATCTCTGCATGCACACTTCAGTACTGTCGCTTTTCTTACTGTGTGCAGAAGCACTATCATTCCAGCAACAACAGCATGCCGTAGCCACCAGAGTATTACACCTCATTTCCTCCGAGACCTGAGCATTAGTAGGTTTTCATGTATCCCTTTCTTGTTTTGATTACTTAATTAAATGGAAACGTTGTAGCTCGTCTCCTCGGCTTTAATCAGATACTAATTAAAAAAAGAGAGCCGAAAAAGTAAAGGGGAGCAGGAGAGTAAAACCACATACTGTAATGCACTCTGATAGCACCCTTTGGGGGATGATTCTGAGCCCTGAGAGGGGCGAGGGGGGGTGCAGTTTAGTAAAGAGGAACTCAGTATCTGAACTTATCTCCTGTGTCTCCATGGAGGGCATGCAGCCAAACGATTTAACACTGGAATAGATAAAATAATCTCCTGGAATGAACAGTCTTTGCTTTCAATCATGCTGTTGGGTTAAAGTAGCTACAATCCCATGTAAATACACTAATCTGCACTATTAACACAACCCTGGCTGACAAAGTGCTGCCTGCCTCCACAGGGATCTGGAGGCTTACAGCAGTCAAGCCCAGGGTGGAGTTTTTAAACAAGACAGATTGAGCGTAGCCTGTTAGACACGAGTGCAACAGCATTGCAACTTTAATGTTGGGGGTTGGTGTTATTCCTCAGCTATTCATCATTAGTGCTGCAGCCCGGCCTAAGCTGCACCCCCTCTCGCCATAAATACTTGATTAACGGACCCAAACATGCCTGATAAAGGGGTCTTAGGGCTACCGCTGTACGCAGGATGAGCAACTGCTTTATTGGTTAAATCCCGCCCACCTACTGTGTGGGAGCGTGTCACTCTTTTTGGAACATATGTGCCACAGTACATTACCGAGCACTCAAATGACTCCTGCTAAATCTAGCACACTGCATAATTTCAGCAGCCAGATTGGGAGGCTGCCCACAGGGTCACTTTATGCAAACTGCTGCAAATGCAGGCCATCTTCCAAAAAGGTGCCGACTTGGCAAATAACGCGCTGCTGGAGAAACTGACTGATAGACTGCCAAAATGTTTCTGTAGTTTCAAGAAAGAGAGTCGAGTGAAAAATAAAGTGCAATCCGGAAACTGCTGCGAAGTTTTTAAGTGCCTCCAAACTTTTATATTCGTTCTAGCTGGCTAGTTCCTCTAACCTTTATTTCAAGGAAGTGGCTTCAGTAAAATCTCCTTGGGACCTGCTGCCTCATCAAGCATACCTTCATCCTCGTCATTAGCGCTAACAGTGACAACAGCCAGGCCCACATCTGCATTCTCGTCGACTCCGACTTCATACAGCCGCTGAGCAAAGACGGGTTTGTTGTCGTTGACGTCGCTGATGAAAACCCTCACATACGCTGTGTCTGCAAGAATGACAGAGTCAGAAGATTAAAAGACGGAGCACACACACACACACACACACGCACACACACGCACACACACTGTATTCTGTATTCTCCCTCCATCTGTTTATTGATTCGACAATTCATTGTCACTCTTTAGTGTGGAAGTGGCACTTAACCCGACACCATGCGCCTCATTGACATGGGAATCAGAAAAAGCATTATTCACTAAGATGTGCAGTAAATTACAGAAATTATTCATTTTGTCAAGAGTTTATTGTTTTAACGGGGCTAACGGTTTCCAGCAGAAAGAATAACGCTAATGGGGCTAACCCTCTTCAACGAGCTGCTCCGTTCAGAGAGTAGATAAAGAACCGTTCTACTGGGAAGGTTAAATATTTATAAGATGACAAGTGTTTGTGTCTTGTCGGTGCCCCCTCATTACGCTGTTTATTTCTTTAGTTAGAAAGAGTAAATTATCTGCTCACACATCACATGGGGGACACGTTCATGCAGAGCTGCTGCACTAAAGAGCTGGTGATGGTGGTGAAAGGTGGCTTTTATTCTCGGCTTGTTTCTACGTCTCCCTCCTCCCCTTGTGTCCCAGTGGTGACGCAGAGAAACAGGTAATGTTTGCAGAGGAGATGAGCCCTTCTGGATGTGGGAGATTTGTAGCACAAGACGCAGCTCAGGCTCATTGCAAATGCTAAGCAGCCTTGGCAACTCTGGAGAGAAGGCTTTACTGCTCCAAAACATCACCCTTTACCCCTAATACCTCCTTCACAAACATTTGCCAAAGACCCGCTCCTGAATCCAAACGTCATATTACGTAACTGTGCATACAGACCGAGGTTTTACGAATGCCAAAATGTCACCAAGAGAAAATGGTAAACAAACACAGGCCAAAGTAGTTAAATATTGAACAACGCAAATTAAAAAAGGGGGCAGGAAAAAAGGGTCTGTAGCAGAAAGAGAGTGCCAGGAAGTCTCTGAGCTATTTCACAGTGAGGCTGTGTGGTCACGGCGTTGGAATAAATCAAATTTAGACTATTTTTCAAAGTCAATCCAAAGGTGTAAATGAATGTAATGCCATGCAGTCTGTTTAAAACACAGCGCACATAGGAAGAACTCCTCATAGATGAGTTCTCAGTATCACCCTGTGGGCTTGTGGGAAAATAACAATGCTGCTTTTTATGCACAGGGCAGAGGTCGCTTCAAAGTTAACTCTGCAAAATCAACAATCAACAGTGAAAAACAATCTGTATGACTAAAAGGAAGATGACGTGAATAGTAATAACTAAACTGTGCTTAGCATCCGTCTGCAGGAACAGTTTGATGGGTAATTTTTTGAGAAATAAGCTTGTTCACTTTCCTGCCGAGAGTTAGATCAGAAAATTGGTTCCAGTCTGACATCTGTTTGGTTAATAAGAAGCTACAGCTAGCAGGCTGTAATCTTAGCTTAGCATTAGCAGTATCAGTTGCATTAAAGAGAGGGTATTATGCTGTTTCACATTTTAAGTCACATATTTAATGTTACAATGTTGGATGTCCAGACTAAACGTGGGTGAAGTGTCAGATCTGCAGGTGCTTGAAATAAGCATAAAACCTTTAAAATAAAAATAAAAACATGTAAACACAAACCCTGGCTCTGTCCAAAGCTACAAAAGCCAACCAGCTAAAGTTCATCTGCAGAACATAATATATCGTGTTTCTTATCATCCTAACAAAAGGGGGCAAAAGGTGTTTTTGCAGGATTATGTGCGGGACAATTTTCTGGCTTTGCAGGTTTTTGCACAGATTGAACAAATATTGGAAAGCTAATTCTCGGCCCATGTTTCCTGCTAAGCTCAGGCTACGCTTAGGTGACCTGCTTCCATTATAGCTTTATATTTACATTGCAGATATAAAAAAGATGTACATTTTCTCATCTAACACAAATCAGCGTATTTCACAAAATGTAGAACTATTCCTTGACGACACGAAGCACATTATACATTCACGAGGAGTTTTTTCTTCTGTCCTGGTTAAATCTAACCTGAGTTGGGCTGCTTGTTCTTGCCAGGTCGCGCTGACTCCTGTCCATCTTCTGACTGAACTTCCAGCAAATAGGAGCTCCGTGCCTCTCGATCAAACACGGCTTCTGTGCAGATGATTCCCAGTTTTGGGTCTATGCGGAACAGATGGTGGTCGCCGCTGCTGTCACTCAGCAGAGAGTAAGTGATCTGTGGAGCAGAGGGAATTAGGAAATGAAGCTTCAGTATTTAAAAGCAATAAATTGTTGGAATAGCAGAAATCAAAGGCTTTGTAGTTGAAAGTGTCAGGTGCTCATCTTCCCTGAGTCAGTCTTTTCATTACTCATTACAAACTCAGGTCGATACTCTATCCCGCCGATATTGTCTCAGTCAGTCACACGGCGGCCATGACACCGCCTCAGTAACACCTCAGCTACTCTGCTACAAAAGCTCCAGCACGAGAGGGACTGTGATGTTACAGAATGAACCTTCAAGTGTAACATGGACGATTCAGCAAATATCTTCATTTCTCGTACCTGCACATCATCAACAAATAAATAAAAGCACCCACCTCTCCATTAAGACCCAGGTCTTTGTCGTGTGCAGACACCTGCAGGGCTGAAGTCCCGATCTGGGCTCCTTCTGTTACCGAGGCCTCGTAGATCGAGGAGGTGAAAAATGGCACGTTGTCATTGACATCTTGGGAGAGAAAGAGATTTAGTAGCAAATTGATAATGTGTTAATTTCCAGATTGTAATTAGATAATAAATTCTCAGCATCCCCGGCTGCAGTCTCTGTGACTGTGTGCATTAAAGATTTAGGGTTTTGATTTCCTGAGGAAAAAACATGAGCGCACAGTATTTTCTGCAGCTGCTGACTTGAGCACACTGGATTTAAGACTTTACCTGCACATGAACTCAACATTATTCTTAAAAGCTTAAAGACGATCAGCTTATCCTTCTGTCGGGCAATGCTTCAGTTAAACCTCAGACAAATACATTTGCTTTGAGTTTGATATGCATTAAAAAGACAAAGAGACAGCAATAAATAAAGCCTTAAGACAAAAAACTAAATCAAATCTATACACCTGCTAATGCAAAATTACAAATCCAACCTGTAATATTGACATAGACTGTAGTGAAAGCTGCAAGAGGAACGGCGGCCACGTTCTGCGCTCGAACCCGGAGAGAGAAAAACGGCGTGGTCTCGTAGTCGAGCGGCTCGGACACCAGGATGGACGCAGAGCCATCCTCGCGGTTGGGGGAGAGGTAGAAACGAACTGGCATGTTGGTTTCAGGGACCATCCCATCCTCCAGGTTGTAGGTGACCCTCGGGTCACCCAAGTGAGAGGTGGCCTTGATTGTCTAAAGAGGATGAGAAGTTAGATCGTTATTCTGCTTGGCTGAAAGCCTGGATGTCAAGTTATGTTAAAGTTATGAGGACAATGTAACGAAACAAATGCTCTCGGTCCCAAAAACAGGGAAATGGATGTAATCAGTATGACGTCATAGATGGACACACACATCCAATTCAATTCTCTTGCTTTAAAGGATTATTGTAACATTGTGGGAAATAAGCTGATTCATTTTCTTGCTGTGAGTTTGATGAGAAAATCGATATCCTCCAGGAGAGGCCTGGAGACGGCTGACTTAGCTTTGCATGAACACTTGGAGCTGGGAGATAAATCTGTTGAGACTCAGGACAAGACTCCAGCAGGTCAGCGCTTACAGCCAAAGTATGCTAAGTTACATTAGACCTACAGTAACAAGGCTTTACAGGTGCTAGTCAGCATATGTCTTTGATGTAGGACAGAGTCAGGCTAACCTCTGCTTCCAGGCTTTATGCCAGCAATGCTAATCACCTCTTGAACCTAGCCTCATGCTTAATACTCACGTACTGATGCAACACACCAAAAACAAGGTTTTATTTCGGGTTTAAAGGAACATTTTTACATCTTAAGAATTATGCTTCATAGCCTTTTTGTTGACTAAAGCCCGATTTATACTTCTGCAACGATTTATACTTTTGAATGTAACGACATGTTGCAGTAACTTAAACCACTGTTAACTACTGCTCTGCTCAGTAGCATTGAACAAATGATTTGGCTAGCTGCTACAGGCTAAAAATAAAAGTAACTTTTGTTCACGTCTGTTAGCTTCAACTACAACATGGTCCGCTCACTTTCAACTGTTATTGTTTGTCGTCAAAGAAGCAGAAAAACAGTGGCGCTCAACACAACGGCTTGGAGAAAGCGATGTGCATTTTGGTGGTTTCATTTCAGAGCGTAGACTGTATAAAATGATGGCGGACATGACAGCGCCTAAAAAGTGAAGCCAAACCCGCTTATCACATATTGAAATGTGCACACATGCTTTGGAGTGTTAACATGAAGTAAGCCTTTCCTTTCATGATTTCACTGTACACATGTGAGCCTGACACGTTGCCTTTCTTTATAGATACATTCAGGTGCTACTTGAGAGGTTTGTTTCCTGAACTACATGATTGATGATGATGCTTCTTAAATAAAATACTACAGCAAACTATCAAATTAAATAAAAGCTAGTGTTCTAATAAAGTCTCTAATAATATATTTTGGTCCAATACAAAAATATCAGAAAAAAAATAGGGTACGATACAATTAACAGTTTATAATTGTATTTCTTTCTTTTTTTTTTTATTCACAATTGTAGACACAACATCGAGACACCACAAACAGTCCTGCTAATTGTAAAATCAATCAATCAATCAATCGATCAATCAAATTTTATTTGTATAGCGCCAAATCATAAGCAAAGTTATCTCAAGACACTTCACAAAAAGAGCAGGTCTAGACTGTACTCTTTGTTATGTTATTTAAAGAGAGGCCCAACATGAATCAACATGACTAGCACTTTTAACAGGCAGAAAAACAAAACTCCAAAACAAAATGGCCGAACAGAGTTTCTCTTCAGGGTGGTGACAATGCCACACACACACACACACACATTCTAGAATGTTAGAAGCATCAAAGCCAAAGCCACCATCAAAGGAACACGATGATGTCACTGATGATGAAATCTAAAGTTTTATATGTAGGACTGCATGCAGAGAATCTTTCAGTGCACATCAGACCTTTTACTTGACTACAAGCAAACTACCTGCAACAATCGATCGTCTTTCACAACATGCAGGGATCAGAAGACCTAGAGATATCCATCGGGAGCACACTTGGATACTTTCAGGTGGAGGCTTTCCTCGGGGAGGGCGGCTTTGGTGTGGTGACAAAATGCCGCCACGTCCAAACCAACCAGTGTGTGGCCATTAAGGTCAACAAAAACGACCCAGAAATTTTTCACCAAGCCAGACAGGAGATTGCCATCCTGAAGAAGCTGCGGTCTTTGGATCAAGAGACCTGCAACCTTGTGAAGTGGAATGGCTACTTCTTCAATAAGGCTAACATCTGCCTGAACTTCGAGCTGCTGGACCAGAGCCTGTACAGCTACACCAAGGAACAACCGGACCAGTGTCTCCCCATGACAGAGCTGAGGTCTGTGTTGTATCAGATGACCACAGCCCTTTCCCACCTAGGCTCCATGGGAATTGTGCATGCAGACTTCAAAACTGACAACGTAATGGTTGTTGACCGCCACAAGAAGCCACTTAGAGTCAAGTTGATTGACTTTGGCTTGGCGCATCCAACCTACGCTTGTCAGCCTGGTGCTTGTGTACAGACCACCTGGTACAGAGCACCAGAAGTGTCGCTGCACTTTCCCTTTAACGAGGCCATTGATATGTGGTCTCTGGGCCTGGCGGCTGCAGAGCTGGCTACAGGATACGTTCTGTACCCCGGCAACATGGACTATGATGTGCTGAGCTTTATCATAGCCACTCAGGGCCAGCCACCAGACCATGTGCTGGACCAGGGGATGGGGACAGAGTATTTTTTCTATCCAGAAATTGATGGCTGGAGATTCAAGACACCAGAGGAGTTTGAGTGTGACTCAGGGTTCCAACCTGCAGACACAAGATACCTCTGGCTCAGCAGTCTAGATGATCTTGAGGAGCTGATGGAGGTGACAGGACAGAACAGCGATCACCGTCTGTTGGTGGACCTGATCAAAAGGATGCTGCATTTGGACCCAGAGCGGCGCATCAAACCCCAGGAGGTTCTGCAGCATCCTTTTCTGTCTGAAAGCCTCCCTCAGAGCTCCTGTGCTGACGTGGTAATCGATGTGACTGACACTGAGGAGACAGCACCTAAAGACGATCAGCAGTCCTCCTGGTGTCAGATAACAGGACCAGAACACGAGGACCAGAACATGACCTCCTCCCTGACTGACGAACCTCAAGACAAGGCCACTGAAGAGAAGGCACCTGAGGACAGTCAGCAGCCCTCCTGGTCTCAGACAAAAGGACCAGACAACATCCTTCACCTGGCCCAGAACACGACCTCCTCCCTGACTGATGAACCTGAGGACAAGACCACCGAGGAAGTGGAGATCCAGCCTGAGACCAAAGTAAAGAAGGTCGGCTGGTTCAGGCGCACCCTCAAAAGGATCAGGAAGACCTTCAGGTCCATCTTCAAGA
Source organism: Semicossyphus pulcher (assembly GCF_022749685.1). Classification (NCBI taxonomy): domain Eukaryota; kingdom Metazoa; phylum Chordata; class Actinopteri; order Labriformes; family Labridae; genus Semicossyphus; species Semicossyphus pulcher. The sequence continues at coordinate 27,490,837 of NW_027211759.1, read as the reverse complement.
AGAAGGAGCAACCATCAACATCTAATGTTTGATGGGCTGCACGGTGGTGTAGTGGTTAGCGCTGGCCCCTCACAACTAGAAGGTTCCTAGTTTGAATCCCGTTTCGGACGGAGCGGGCCTTTCTGTGTGGAGTTTGCATGTTCTCCCCGTGCGTTTGCGTGGGTTTCCCCTGGGTGCTCCGGTTTCTTCCCACAGTCCAAAGACATGCTCATTAGGTTAATTGGTGACTCTAAATTGCCCTCTAAATTGGTTTTAAAATAAAAAAAAAACAAAACTTAAACCTTGGAGAAAGCGATGTGCATTTTGTTGGTTTCATTTCAGAGCGTAGACTGTATAAAATGATGGCGGACATGACAGCGCCTAAAAAGTGAAGCCAAACCCGCTTATCACATATTGAAATGTGCACACATGCTTTGGAGTGTTTACATGAAGTAAGCCTTTCCTTTCATGATTTCACTGTACACATGTGAGCCTGACACGTTGCCTTTCTTTATAGATACATTCAGGTGCTACTTGAGAGGTTTGTTTCCTGAACTACATGATTGATGATGATGCTTCTTAAATAAAATACTACAGCAAACTATCAAATTAAATAAAAGCTAGTGTTCTAATAAAGTCTCTTATAATATATTTTGGTCCAATACAAAAATATCAGAAAAAAAATAGGGTATGATACAATTAACCCAGCATTAACAGTTTATAATTGTATTTCTTTCTTTTTTTTTTTATTCACAATTGTAGACACAACATCGAGACACCACAAACAGTCCTGCCTATTGTAAAATCAATCAATCAATCAATCAATCAAATTTTATTTGTATAGCGCCAAATCATAAGCAAAGTTATCTCAAGACACTTCACAAAAAGAGCAGGTCTAGACTGTACTCTTTGTTATGTTATTTAAAGAGAGGCCCAACATGAATCAACATGAGTAGCACTTGGCAACCTTTTAACAGGCAGAAAAACAAAACTCCAAAACAAAATGGCCGAACAGAGTTTCTCTTCAGGGTGGTGACAATGCCACACACACACACACACACACACACACACACACACACACATTCTAGAATGTTAGAAGCATCAAAGCCAAAGCCACCATCAAAGGAACCCGATGATGTCACTGATGATGAAATCTAAAGTTTTATATGTAGGACTGCATGCAGAGAATCTTTCAGTGCACGTCAGACCTTTTACTTGACTACAAGCAAACTACCTGCAACAATCGATCGTATTTCACAACATGCAGGGATCAGAAGACCTAGAGATATCCATCGGGAGCACACTTGGATACTTTCAGGTGGAGGCTTTCCTCGGGGAGGGCGGCTTTGGTGTGGTGACAAAATGCCGCCACGTCCAAACCAACCAGTGTGTGGCCATTAAGGTCAACAAAAACGACCCAGAAATTTTTCACCAGGCCAGACAGGAGATTGCCATCCTGAAGAAGCTGCGGTCTTTGGATCAAGAGACCTGCAACCTTGTGAAGTGGAATGGCTACTTCTTCAATAAGGCTAACATCTGCCTGAACTTCGAGCTGCTGGACCAGAGCCTGTACAGCTACACCAAGGAACAACCAGACCAGTGTCTCCCCATGACAGAGCTGAGGTCTGTGTTGTATCAGATGACCACAGCCCTTTCCCACCTAGGCTCCATGGGAATTGTGCATGCAGACTTCAAAACTGACAACGTAATGGTTGTTGACCGCCACAAGAAGCCACTTAGAGTCAAGTTGATTGACTTTGGCTTGGCGCATCCAACCTACGCATGTCAGCCTGGTGCTTGTGTACAGACCACCTGGTACAGAGCACCAGAAGTGTCGCTGCACTTTCCCTTTAACGAGGCCATTGATATGTGGTCTCTGGGCCTGGCGGCTGCAGAGCTGGCTACAGGATACGTTCTGTACCCCGGCAACATGGACTATGATGTGCTGAGCTTTATCATAGCCACTCAGGGCCAGCCACCAGACCATGTGCTGGACCAGGGGATGGGGACAGAGTATTTTTTCTATCCAGAAATTGATGGCTGGAGATTCAAGACACCAGAGGAGTTTGAGTGTGACTCAGGGTTCCAACCTGCAGACACAAGATACCTCTGGCTCAACAGTCTTGATGATCTTGAGGAGCTGATGGAGGTGACAGGACAGAACAGCGATCACCGTCTGTTGGTGGACCTGATCAAAAGGATGCTGCATTTGGACCCAGAGCGGCGCATCAAACCCCAGGAGGTTCTGCAGCATCCTTTTCTGTCTGACAGCCTCCCTCAGAGCTCCTGTGCTGACGTGGTAATCGATGTGACTGACACTGAGGAGACAGCACCTAAAGACGATCAGCAGTCCTCCTGGTGTCAGATAACAGGACCAGAACACGAGGACCAGAACATGACCTCCTCCCTGACTGACGAACCTCAAGACAAGGCCACTGAAGAGAAGGCACCTGAGGACAGTCAGCAGCCCTCCTGGTCTCAGACAAAAGGACCAGACAACATCCTTCACCTGGCCCAGAACACGACCTCCTCCCTGACTGATGAACCTGAGGACAAGACCACTGAGGAAGTGGAGATCCAGCCTGAGACCAAAGTAAAGAAGGTCGGCTGGTTCAGGCGCACCCTCAAAAGGATCAGGAAGACCTTCAGGTCCATCTTCAAGAAGAAGGAGCAACCATCAACATCTAATGTTTGATGGGCTGCACGGTGGTGTAGTGGTTAGCGCTGGCCCCTCACAGCTAGAAGGTTCCTAGTTTGAATCCCGTTTCGGACGGAGTGGGCCTTTCTGTGTGGAGTTTGCATGTTCTCCCCGTGCGTTTGCGTGGGTTTCCCCCGGGTGCTCCGGTTTCTTCCCACAGTCCAAAGACATGCTCATTAGGTTAATTGGTGACTCTAAATTGCCCTCTAAATTGGTTTTAAAATAATAATAAAAAAAAACTTAAACCTTGGAGAAAGCGATGTGCATTTTGTTGGTTTCATTTCAGAGCGTAGACTGTATAAAATGATGGTGGACATGACCGCGCCTAAAAAGTGAAGCCAAACCCGCAACTACATGATTGATGATGATGCTTCTTAAATAAAATACTACAGCAAACTATCAAATTAAATAAAAGCTAGTGTTCTAATAAAGTCTCTTATAATATATTTTGGTCCAATACAAAAATATCAGAAAAAAAATAGGGTATGATACAATTAACCCAGCATTAACAGTTTATAATTGTATTTCTTTCTTTTTTTTTTTTATTCACAATTGTAGACACAACATCGAGACACCACAAACAGTCCTGCCTATTGTAAAATCAATCAATCAATCAATCAATCAAATTTTATTTGTATAGCGCCAAATCATAAGCAAAGTTATCTCAAGACACTTCACAAAAAGAGCAGGTCTAGACTGTACTCTTTGTTATGTTATTTAAAGAGAGGCCCAACATGAATCAACATGACTAGCACTTTTAACAGGCAGAAAAACAAAACTCCAAAACAATATGGCCAAACAGAGTTTCTCTTCAGGGTGGTGACAATGCCACACACACACACACACACACACACACACACACACACACACACACACACATTCTAGAATGTTAGAAGCAAACTAAAAAAAACTTAAACCATGCCATGTATTTGTCGAATGAATATACAAGCCTATATTGTGACCTAAATGTGTAAAGTCATTTTTAGTGAAAATAAAGGAAATAAATAAAATCTGTGACATCCAACACATATTTATTGCGTAATTTCATCAATTAAATTATATTATTTCCTACTAACTGTTTGATAATAAAGGTGTTATTTCTGCTGTTAAACGGATGTATTTTCATGTCCTATGTACCTGCGGTTTCCTGTTTTCTCAAAGTCTAAGAGCCGGGCTCTAACACTTCTTTATCACTGGAGATCAGTGCTTGTGATACTAAATAAATGCCAGGACTCCCCTTATTCACCTGTTGGCATGTTTATTTATTGGCTTATAGTTGTAATAGATCGGAGATAACCAACTGAAACACAACAGAAGCAAAACTGTACAAACAACAACAGATCAAGGAAAAAGGATGCTCTGAAAGGAGAAATTACTGGTTATGTCGAAGGAGTCTGGTGTCATTGAAGAGAGCGATGAAAAAAGTCAGTGTAATAAAAAGTCTGTCGGGATCCTTTCTGTCGAGTTAGCAGACACTGTCAGTGTATTTACCCCAAAAATAATGTTGCAGCCATTACAGCCTGTTTAGCAACTGACAACTAAAGCAATCTACTAGAGCAATCCAAAAACATTTTCTCCATAAGAGCCATTTAAAACAAAAAATATGGTAAAAATACCAGACTTCCTTCATTAAGTTTATTTGTGACACTTGAAGGGATCTAAAACACCTTGGCTAAAAATATGTAAGCCTTCTTAAATATCCTAACATCACTGAAAATAACTGAAAAGAATAAATGTTTAATACAGCAGAATAAGCTGTGTTTGTTCCCACTCACACTCCATCAAATACAAAGCTTGGTCAGTGGTCAAGATCTAGGTTACCCTCTAGTGTCAGACTTCAAGTTAGCAATGATGAATATGCCATTTATTTAACTCTGGTAAACAGCTCAGTGGAATTTTAGATTTAAAGTAACAAGTATGGCGGACGGCCATGTCCGATCCACATAGACTCAAGGAATCATATTCTCACTCGCAATACTTCAGGTGCAGAACCTTGCTCAGTGGCCCTACACTAATAATTTTAATAATCTAGCTAACCCTGTAGCATCAGTTTTACAATTGCAGGACTTAAACTTTAAGTTAGCAATGATAAATATGCTGTTTTTACTCTCTGAACTTGCCCCCTGTCGCCCCCTGCTGACTGGCTGCAGTATAGCTCATAAAGCCCGCCTCCTCCACGTTAACAGATGGGACATGAGTCAAACTATAAAATCAAAATACACGTCAAATACATTTTTCTCGAACATGGATTCTGTCATTATAGTTAGTTCTTATCATGCTGATTTATGTTAATTAGTTATTTGATGCTATAAAAAGGGGGTGTGGCCTCATGATTGACAGCTCTGTTGACAAATGGGGCTCCTGCAGCGTTCTGTTCCTGAGTAGCAGAGTAGAGGAGGAACTTTCCACAAGAAGCTGTTCTGATGTTAAACACGCCGACATGCCGGATCTTTGTGTTTTTTTGGTAAGATAAATGCATGTTTTTGTTCAGAGGAAGGGGCGGGACATCGTTACTGCGGCTCCACCTGCCGATCTCTACTGCAGATGTCAGCAGCGCGAGATGGTAGCGTCTGCCTCGGGGGGTATCTTAGCTTAAAATAAGTACAATGTGAGGTGGCAGAGACGTGTCATCCATCTTTTAGTCTATGTTTCAGAGCAACACAGACACACCAGCACACAAATATAAATGGTCACAACGGTGTAGTCCACATACATGGGCTATAGCATAGGCTCATAGATTCAACGTACAAGTATAAATATTAACTTGCAGCTCATCTGGCCAAAACAAGCAACATACAATATGGTAATGCTGTGAGCTCTGGAGCTGCTGGTCGGCAAATCATTATACTTCAAACAGAGCCAAGCTAGCTGTCTCTCCCTGCTTCCAACCTTTATGCTGAGCTAAGCTAACCGGCTACAGATCTGTGATTGAAGTCTAGACATGAGAGAGTGATCAATCTTCTCATTGCACTTGGAAAGATAGAAAATAAGTGTATTTCCTGCAATAATGAACGCTTGTTCACATGTGGCAGGCTCCGTTAGAACTAGGTCAGATTGTGTTTGTATTTTGAAAGAAGCACAGATGATGTCACATTTTGATGACAATAAGCGCGATAATTGATTATCTGAGAAAGAAACAGAGATGCCAGTCATATCTTTTCTCTGAGTCCTGAAATAACCTCTTATCTCAAACTGAATCCTCCTTGAAAAAAGATTTTTATGCTCAACAGATTGACAGCGGTATATTTTCACATCAAAAGAGACTTTTTGATTGGATTTAATCAGCCTGCAGTCGTGAAACTTGCTTAACACATGCGATATGATGTCAGCTTTCTCATACGGCATCAAACTCAAACACGTTCACAGATTTCTCCGCGCTCTGACGAGCTTTCAAAGGCGTATTTGGGGCACAAAGAGAGCACAGTGTCTGAATAAGACTTTGCTCTAATCCAGAGGAGCAAACAAATAATTACAGCGACTCAAAATGGCACGAGAGAGAAAACAGCTTAACAACACATCTCGTATTAGAAAGTCAGAGTTGCATGCACACGTACCACTATGGGCGTGTCCCTGGCGGTGTTTTCAGGGATGACCACGCCGTAGCTCTCCTTCTCCCACTGAGGAGGCTGGTTCTTCACGTTGGTGATGGTGACTGACAGCTCCACAGAAGTGCTCCGGTTTCCTCCATCAGTCGCTATGATTTCCCGTGTGATGTAGGTTCTCTGTAGGAGACAGTTGACAGAAACTAATGAGCAGATATTTGACTGGAATTGTTTGAATAATTTTGACATCCTCCGGATCCTTCTCAATCAAACTCTTTAATTTAAGTACAGTTCTGACAACTGACTGACCCTTCCAAACCACAAAGTCACCTCCGTCGACGGCCTACGAGACAGGTAAACACTTTATCTGATGTATTGGATTTGACATGAGAACAGTGTCTTTCCTCGGGGTGTCACTCTGATGAACAGTTAGTATAGTCACAGTGTCCGGAACAAACTACTATATTTTAATCATTTAAAAATCATCACCGCATCAAATGTTGATTTAATACTGTCCCATCCATTTACCTCGGGTATAAAGACACCTGTTTTAATATGTATTCACATCTGCAGGCCTGTGCGTAGTAGTTTACTGTACTTTTGTCCAGCTTGTTCTTGTTTTAAGCTTACGTCTATTTCTGTGTATGAACTCTGAGAGCAGCTTAAAACTGTAGTCAAATTGCTGTTGCCTGTTCACATACCTGGCCGATAAAGCTGATTCTGAGTAGCTCTTAAACTAACTCAGTATCATGGCTGCAAACTAAAACAACTAAAGGCTTGGAGCTGTATGTATAAAGATAGGGTATGCAATTCATTTAAAGGGGGGGATTATGCTAATTTCAAGCTCCATATTTCACTCTGTGATACCTGTGGAGTAGCTTAGCATAATTTACTAGGGCTGGTTTTTTTCCGATTCGAATCGATTCTCATTTGAATGACCCAATATCGATTAATAAATCTCGAGATCAAACCGAGGTCGAACCTAGTATGTGGCTGACCACATCGGGTCAATGTGCTCTTTTGTGAGCAACACTGAGAGCGTGGCGTGTGCGTGACGGCTGCAGGACGACTTCATTTTCATTTGAAATGCATGAAAACAGATGAGTCTTCACACTGCTGCCGTGACACGTGCGTATCTCGCTCAAGTCACATGCCGAAAATGTAGAGAATAGGAGGCTTGCCTATTTTTACTGCGAGCTGTGCACCGTTCTAAATACATGGTGAATGTGAATGAATTGTGATGAGTCCTATTGATCTCTGACGGCAATATTAACATCTCTTCCTGTAGCAAAAGTCACAGGCATGGAGAGTAAAGTAGCAACACTTCCGGTATGCTTTTTCAAATTAAAAGCCCGATCTGGAAGTCTGACTCCCCTCGTTCGTACACAATGCTTTCTGTATGCACACATTGTTGTAATTTTTTTTACTTTATTTGGCTCTCAAAGTACCGTTACGCACTCAGTCACTCACTCAGTCAGTCAAATACAGACCCATGTGTAGGGCTGACCCCGGTGGTCTGCCAAAAATATGTGTACAACGTGTCTGATCACTCACGTTTCAGAGCGCTCCTGAACGCATCATGACTCAGCTCAACCCCCCCAGAAACACGGCAGTGAGACATGCCCAGACTTGTTTCCTGCACCTACTACGGAGACATCAGTGATCGTAACGGACTGTTTTTTATTGTGTGTGCGTCCATGAATATGTAAGTTAGTTTTGCACTGATGTTTATGTTACTCTCTGTTAGCGTCGGCTTTGGCCGCGAGTGTATTTTCGGCATGTTAAACATACAGTTGTTAATATTGTGTTGACTGCTGTGTGTTTGTCATGTTGAATAAAAAGTACATGTTACTTCTTTGGGGTCAGTTGTTATTGTACTGCAACATACTGTAAGCTACGGATCTGAAACCTCACCCACATTTAGTCTGGACGTCCAACATTGTAACATTATATATATATATGTCTTAAAATGTGAAACAGCAGAAAACCCCTCTTAAAAGCATTTTTGTTACATTTGTTGAAACAATTTTTACATCCAGAGCTGCAGTGGTTAGCGCTGTCGCCTCGCAGCCAGAAGGTTGTTGGTTTTATTCCTGGTTCAGACGTAGGGGGCCTTACTCTGTGGAGTACATGTTCTCCCCAGTGCATGCGTGGGTTCCCTCCCCGGCCCCCAGCAACCACGGATGGATCTTTACATCCATACAGCTACAAAATATATAATGCTTTGACAAAAAAAATGGTATTCTTAACTGTCGTAGGCCCGTTAAATCCGTCCAATCCTTCAACCGAACAGAATCCACCTGTCTACCTGCATGTAATCTACCCATGCCTCAGTTGTGCATGAGGAGTCTTTCACAAGCCTCACCTAGAGACATGGCAGAGAAAGGTAAACAGTGCTCCTGCAGCGTAAATGAGTCAGTGCAGGTTTATGTGTTTGGAAGGTGTCATGTCTTGTGTTGAAAACTGCCACAAATCCAGCTCACTCTTCCTGGTGTTATCCAAAGTTGCCCACCTTTGCTTTAAGTAGAAAGAGGCAGCAGTGTGAGCCTTAGAAAACGATTAACTACGACTCCAAGGCTGCAAAAAAAGCTCCTCTTCTTTGGTTACTGTGCTATAATTAAACTGCCAGGAAATAAGGAGGTACATTTGAGTGACACACTGTATTGTATTAAAGTGGAAACTGCAAGGAAGGCTGAAAGAATCCTCTGAGGTTGTTAAAGTGTTTGATTTTGTTTGTCTAAATTAGATAATGTGTACCATCAATATTAAACTCACAGGATAGTGAGCCTTTAAAGGGCCTTCTGCTCAGACGAGGTAATTTGATTTCATTCTAACCACTCACAGTTCAAGATAATGAAAGACATAGTTAAACCACTTTGTTAATGAAAAATTGGTCAAATAAGGAGCCAATTGTTACGATGTAATGACTCAACCATCAGCTGCATTATTCTATTAATGCAAATCCTGGCCTGGTGACTCTATTATTGTGCTGCTGCAGCCTGATAAAAAGAAATCTCACTTAACTTGAGAATTACATTTTCTGTTCCCCGGACGATCCAATTAGTATTTGTGAACAGGTCTTTTCCAAAGCTTGAAACTACGCAGAGAACAAAGATTGTAATCTGGGAGGTCCAATGTGCACCAAGCAGCTGCTGCTTTCACAATGAATGAAGGGCTGAGTGACTCTGCGGTAACATCTTACTGAGTCGAGAATTAAATTTGTGTTAATAACATCAGATCGGAACAAGAAGTTATCCATCACATGTTTTGGATGCAGTCACAGAAACCTGTTCCACATCATCCCTTTAATCCTCTGCAGAGTTGTACTGTACAGCGTGTTGGCGCTGCATGAATCCAGCTGGCTCTACTGTATTTGGGCACATGAATAATCGCAGTTGTTCACTGGTCTATCTTATTCATATTCCTTTCAAAGACTGTGAGCCGAATGGGAGCTGTGCTGCACATTCCTGTGAAGCGTAAGTTGTGAAAATTCTGCAAGATTTTGCCTTAATACTTGTTCCCTGTAATCAGAAAGTGATGAGAAAATCAAAATAGAACAATGTCCCAGACCAGCAGAGACATTTAACATTTCATGAAGTGCTTTTACAATCTTAGTTACAGCACAAAAGATTGTTGGTTGATTCAAATAGACTCTGAAACCACTCTTAAATATGCAGCAGCTTTGTTCAGCGAGGTTTGGGGCTGAACACGTTCAATTTTGCATGAAGTCAGCAGCAAAATTGCCGGGGACTTCCAGCGCTAAAAAAATATGCTAAATAATACACAGCTTTATAGTGCTGTAGCAAGTTTCCAGCTGCAGAACAAGTCTACCTTTGAATAAGTGAAAGAGGACAACAGGAAGAAGAGTGCTGATAGGCTGCAGAAAACATGAACACACCTATCAAAAATGTACAAATGTTGTTGCATCACTCTGACACAGCAATTCACTTAAAGTACATCAATTACTGAACAAACATCGACTTCTTAAGGACAACGTGCTAATCTTTATATCTGCTTTATACGTTAAACAAAATCATTTATAGAACTCGAGTAATCCTCTGTTAAAAAAGAGCGCTTTCATTTATCTTCGGGGAAATCTTCTTTGTAGCAATCACATCTCTAAGCTGCAGTTTTTCACAAGGTGTGAGCATCAAGGTAATCGTGCTTTGCAAGTGAAATTACAGGTATGGCCTTCAGATTGTTTCAGTTAATAGCGTCAAAGTACACGACTCGCCCAAAGCTGCTGCACACTGTCAGTCTCCTTATCAAAGTCTAAGACGATAAATTAAAATTAAAGTCTTGAACCGGTTCCGCCAAGGCCAAACAAAGAGTCCTGCTCTGTGATAATTAGCTTCTTAGAGAACCTGCGCAGTCCTTTTAAGAACAGCGTGTCTTCTTCTGACAGCTTCACTGCTTTAGAGACTTTACACATCTTAGAAGGATAATCTTTAGTAACAGTGCAATAAACAGAAGTGTAGTCATCAAATATAACCACAGGAAGCCCAAGCTGTTCATATCTATTTTTAATAATTTGTTTAGCCTGAATGACTCTCCTCCATCTTCTGCCTCTGCGGTGTTTCCACATGCAGCACCTCTGGGAGTACACACACCCCAGATCGGAGACAGAAGCACTTTAAGGTGGCTCATTCATTAACTTTGTTGACACAGACCCACAGGCCGCCATGTGACACACACTGTGAGTGTGTGTGTGTGTGTGTGTGTGACAGAGCAGCTGGTAACAAGTGCTGACTGACCTGTGATATGGGCTGATTAACGTAGACCCATCCAGTGACAGGGTTGACCCGCAGGTACTCCGGCTGCTCCAGGGACATGGAGTAAGTGATCGCCGCATTACTGCCAAAGTCGTCATCGTGAGCGGCCACGCGCAGGAAACTGGTACCCACCAACGTGTCCTCTCGCAGGAAGTCTACAGGGGACGGGAATAATATATGTGCACAGAACAGGATGAGGCTAAGTGCAGAGCATGGTAAAGGTCAAAGTGACGGATGTTGTGGGGATTTGTTATTATGCAAAGTTCAGATGTTCAGAGTTCAGAGATGTAGTCCATTAAGCAAAGGATGAATGCCGTTTTAATTTAACCCAAAATAAATCTTTTTTCTGCATCCATCAGTTCGGTGAAATAACTAAATTAATGTTTAAAAAACAGAATAAAAGCCCCCTCCTCGTTCTGCTCATCCTTTAATTATACCCGATCTGTAAAACACCAGCATGTCGATCACTTACACTCGTAGCGCAGGTTCTCAAACTTGGGGCTATTGTCATTCTGGTCCAGTATTTGGATGGTGAGCTGACAGATGCCGATGAGCGGCTCCTCCGCCCAGTCAGTGGCCGTTACTGTAATTGAATACTCTCTCTGTCGCTCCCTGTCGAACCTCCTGGCTGTCACAATCACTCCTGCAGAGACACAACCAAACAAACACGCATGAATACATTTATATGCATCCATCCATTCACCCCATCGATGCATGCATTCATCCATCGAACCATCCATCCGTCTATCTTTCCACCCATAAATCAAGAAAACAAATAAGAATTATAAATGTTCTCTGAGTAAGTCGAGCATTAATTTGGAGTGCAGCGACTTTGTTATTAAATCTTGAGATGACAAAACGAGAACAGAAAGCTTAAAGAAAATGACATGTTGACTCAACGTGCCGGGACTTTGAAACAGGGTCTGTATTTGCTTTGCCTTGATAATGTAGATTAATTGTCATAGACTCACTCTGAGCCTGCACAGATTAAATGAGATTATGATTGATGGACAGGTTTTGGCAGTTGACTCACATGTGAACACTTCCTCTCAGCTCAGATCACAGTTTACCTTGAATGACTAATAAAGACGGCGATTACAAGCAGCGTTTCTTTCTGCTCTGGATTCTTTGCTCTGTGTTTAATTGAGAGCTATTTCAGCCCAGACCATCCGTGTTCGCTCTACCTGTGTCTGGATGAATTCTGAAGGCGGGCATGGCGCTGTCTCTGTGCATTAAGCCATATTTGACTTTTCCATTTGCTCCCTCATCTGCATCCACCGCATGCACTTGCAACACAAAAGTCCCCGTTGGCTGGTTTTCCAGCACTGAAGCCTGCTCACGATATTGCTGGCACTGAGATACAGAGAGGGAGGAGGAGAGAAAGAGGGAGAGACAAACAAAAACAAGAAACATTTCTAATATGCATGAGAATATAATGTTGGAATATGTTACAGCAAAGAGAGAACAGGGATCGAAGAAATAGGTCACAATGCACACACAGGAGGTATAGATACAGCAGCCCACATGTATGAAGAGGAAAACACTTGAGCTCATTTCTTTTGAAGAGCCAGCAGTGAACAGCTTTGTCTTAGCAGGGAATTCAATCCATTCCCCCTAATGAACATATGCCCCAGATAAAGAGCCGCTCTCTGGAGCCTTTCTTTTTGAAATCAGACATAAATGCTTGCTTCTCTTTCAGCAGAATGACCATGAAAAAGAAAAACAAAAGGCAAGGAGAGCCAACCCGAGACGGATCAAAGGATGTAAGGGAGTGATAGAAAGAGGAATAAAGCAGGGGTTAATGGGACGTGATGGCACAGAAAGTCTGGCCTGCAGGTAGCTTTTCATGAAAATCACATAATATTAAACATAAGGTCATGCTGGCCAAGATGGCTCTGAGGCGTCACTTGATATTTTAACACATCATGTTGCCAAGACTGAAAGACCTCTGGAGCTCAACACGAGTACGTCTCCTGCTGAAGTTGAAGTCATTCCTAATTAAGGAGCGAGTTAATTAAACAGGTATAGTATATTGTGATGATATTGCACTTTTTTCACAAATTAATTGAAATCCCAAAAGAGCGCCTAAAGATAGAGCGAGTGTGCAGGCTAATCAGAACTCATGGGAAAACAGAGCGAGGAGCGACGCAGGCCAGGGAAATGAGAACGCCAGGGCAGAAAATGAGAGCTGGCAGGTGGATGAGGAGCAGCAGGAAGGAGTGATAGACAGAGGAATAACTGAAGTGCACTGACAGGAAGAGGCAGACAGGCAGAGAAAACTTTGTAGGCCATATTGTGCGAGCACAATCTTTGATTCGAGGCAAAACAACCGACTGTCAGCAATTTAGACGGGTTCAGGATGACAGCAGCAAAACAAGGAAATGTTTAAAGGAATTGTTCGACATTTTGGAAAAAAGTTGCTTAAAGTTAGATGGAAACATTTATACCAACCTCATCTCTGTAGGGTAAATATGAAACTACAGCTAGCAGCTAGTTAGCTTAGCTTAGCATAAAGACTGGAAACAGGGGGGAACAGCTAGCCTGACTCTGTCCAAAGGTAACAATCAGTCACTTCTTGGAGTTTCAATTAATTTCCTGTTTTGTTCAGATGTGTAAAATGTTAATAACTGAGCTCAACAGGTGCGCATATTTATGGAAGTATACTACTCAAAAAAATGAAAGGAACACATTTTTACAGTGGCAAACCTGCACATTATCTCCATCCATCCATTATCTTTACCTCTTATCCTGTTCAGGGCCGCGGGGAGATGGAGCCTATCCTAGCTGTCACTGGGCGAGAGGCGGGGTTACACCTGGACAGGTCACTAGTCAATCACGGGGCTGACACTCAGAGACAGACGACCTTTCACGCTCACAGTCACACCTTTAATTTAGAGTCTGAACTGTGGGAGGAAGCCTGAGTACCCAGAATGGTGAGAACATGCAGACTCCACACAGAAAGGCCCACTACGTCTGAACCGGGAATCAAACCAGGAACCGTCGCTAACCACTGTACCACCGTACAGCTTTTACTGATATGTAAATATTAATAACTGAGCTTAAGAGGTGCTGGTAGACAGAGTTTGTTGGCCAGGCTAACTGTTTCCACCTGTTTCCAGTCTTTATGCTAAGCTAAGCTAACTGGAAAATAGTGGTAGCTGCATATTTATGGAAGTCTACATGTCAAAAATTCAATCATGCTATATGTCAATTGATTGTGCTTTAGGTGCAAATAGGCAAACTTCCTAACATGTCGAATAATTCCTTTGAAACCAAGTCAAAGTTTGTTGTAATTTATTAATTTGTACATATTTTTGAAAGGACATCCTGGTCTTTCTCATCCTGAGTTCTGCTCCCATGACATTAGAGACGCTGACTAATGGCTCATGCTAACTCTGTTCTCACCACGTGAGCTGTGACTCAGAAGAGCTAGAAATACCTGAAAAGTTTCCCTATAAAAAAAGACCCTGACCTCCTCAAACACAGGCTTGTTGTTGTTGACATCATCCACTCCCACGATGACACGCGCGGTGGAGGAGAGAGCGTGCGGTCCGCCTGATGCATTGTCGTCTGTGGCCGTTACATTCAGGACGTACTCCAGGCCTTGGAGCTTGGGCAGGGGAGTGGAGCGGAGACGAATCAACCCTTCAAAGACAACAGACCCATTAAATCACACGTTATAAAACATGGTCCCTCCGAACCGATAAGTACACAGATTCCATTAGTCTTTAAGCAGGATGTTACTGCCGCCATGGCCTCGCATGTTGAAGGCTGCTATCAATAAAAACAAAGCAGAGGATGTAAACTGGATGTTGTTGTTCCTCAAAGTGAGATAACAAGTGGGAGAAATTCACCTCAATGTTCCACAGAAAGGTAAAAACATCAGATATTCAGACTAAATCCAAAATCCAATTTCACAGTGGTGATTTCATCACTTTTTTAATCTAATAATTGCACGCTCTCCTCTAAAGATGCCCGTCCGACTCAGGCACTTGAGCGAAATCATAAAGTAGTAAGTGACTTGGGTTAGAAGTTAACCAGGCTCAGCAGATGCCTATTAGCTGTTCCCCCCTCCCCTCTTTGTCTGCTTTCATGTAACAGTGAAGATCAAAGGTGGGATAAAAGGATGCAGCATCTGAGTCAACATCTTTCTCGTCAAGAGCGAAACAAAAACATCAGAGGTTGCAGGACGAACAAGCCGCCTGTGATGTGGGGGAACTCATTGAAGTGAGAGCATCGGGAGGTTTCGTATTTTCTTGTTGTGTTTCGATTCATCTCTTTTAATGCTTTTGATTAAAGACAGCGCGGCATGCTGACACACGAGGAAGCGAGTGCCTGTCTTCCCTCTCTCCCAATTTGCTTGTGTTCCTGCTGCCCAGAGTGCAGAGAGGCATCCTGGCTCCTAATGACAGTGCGTGACGTTGACAGCACTGTACCACTACATTAAAATAAGTGAACTGTGGGATGTACACGGTAATTCTCCGGGCTTAAATGTCAACCTTGTTTACAAATGCGACATGAGCTCAAGCAGCGATTCAATGAGCCAGCACTCTCCGTATATACAGTACTGCAAGTGGGAAGCCATATAGTGGCTTTCCTGCACCCAAAGGATATCAGCCTTAGCATTTTCCTGCTCTGAGAATTCACAGAAAAGGTGGAAAGGCATAAAAAAAGACGACACAAAAGAAAGAGGAGCCGGCAGAGCGCAGCCCCCAGATTGTGAGCCATGATAGAGCAGTTGTTGTGAAATTGAATTGAAAGGGTTGGGTGACAAATGTCACAGTGATTGCCACTGGTTTCGGATCAGAGCGTAAATAAAAAAAGATAAACTGTGCAGTCTCCAGTGCTCGAAAGACGGAGAACATTCCTCTCTGAAACCACGAAAGAAGGAAACCAAGTGTGGAAATTTCCTAAATAATGTCACCGTTTACATTTATGAGCTCAATAATAAAAAGAGCAGCACTCATGCTGGAGTTACAGCTTCTAATATAAACTTTCAATATCTTTGCACATTGACTTTGAGAGTAGAGGGCGTTCATCACACTCCATTATCAGAGGAATGTAATGGAGAAAATTGAATGTGCGATTTGACGAAAAGCCTGTCAATTAGAGCGAGAGCCGAACGTGTGACGCGCGAAAAGGAAATTAAGAAGTATCACCTTTCTGGCTGTCGATGACGAAGTTTCCCTCCTCATTGCCAGCAGTTATCGAATAGATTATACCATCGCCGTCGGGGTCTTTGGCCAGAACTGTCGCAACCAGGGTGTTTGGGCCCGCGTCCTCGGACACAAACGTTCTATACCTGCAAAGAGGAAGTCGAGTTCAGCACAAGTGAAAAAGTGAGAGGAACCAAATGGAAGTCAATGTTAGAAACAAACAGAGAGGAGATACAAATCATCTCCACAGGCCAAAGCATGAGCAGGCTGATTGGACTTATGGTTGTGGCTTTTACTTGTCACTTTGATTTAACCTTTCCTCTTAGCTGGCCAGACCAGAGACAAATGATAATGTCTACTGGGATGTTAAAGTCATTGAACAAATGGTGCTTCCACATACCCAGCCCACTGTGGGCCATTTGATCCACTGCCTTTTAAAATGTCAACAGTGATTTGCTTTCTGTGTGGTGCTGGGCAGCGAGATGCCCAGCGAGACACAGGAGACTGATATACTGCTGTGGCACAAAGCTCGATGGGGAGGAGATGAGCTGCGTGACTTGGAGGACGCGGAGATGAAGAGAAATGGAAAACAGGGCAAAGGCGAGAGAGGAGCAGGTGACAAAAAAGAAGGCTGGCACTGAAGTGACAGGTAAAGTGATATGTGGCAGCAAGAGAGGAGCGCGTGAGGAGAGGAGATAGACAGAGAGGATGAAGAGGGGGGCGGCGTTCTCTACAAGTTTGAGTTGATTCGTCAGCAGAACTCATCCCCTGTGAGATCCTGTGCTGCATCCTCCTCTAATGTGTGTATGTGTGAGACTGTGTGTGTGTGTGTGCAGGGAGGGGGAGAAAGGAGGTGTCTGAAGTGAGAAGTCAGGGGTGATTGATGGTTTACAGAAGAACGCTGATGGGTGATTCATCTCCGCCAGCCGCGGCAGTCTCCGTGGCAACATGAGTGACCTGTAATCTGTCACCCGGCTCAGAGGCCACCTCTCCGCCGCTCTGTGGGATGAGACGCATACACTCCCCCAGCTTTTCTTCTCAGAGCACCTCCCTGCGTCTCGCTGAACTGTGAAGTTGTTCTCAGACGGTGCCCGTCCGTCTGCTGGACGACATGTCTGATATTTGCATTTCCACGGGCGCTCCGCTGCGTCTGCGCTGCACTTCAATCACTCTTAGCCTCTCCGTGAACTGAGCGGACATGGCAGCAGACATCAGCCTGTCCACTCAGCGAGGATCTCAATTAGTCTGAGCTGAAGATTAATTTCATGAACATCATAGTATCCATCAGTGTGCCTCCACATGCTCGTCTTTGTGCTGTTTTTGGCCACATTGTCCTCCTCTTCTCTCGCAGCACTTATCTGCGTCTCAGTGAGCCACAGTATGACGAAGCGCCCAACACACCCTCGCTGGCAAAGTGCCTGCATCTCTAACTATCTCTCTGCTGGTCTGGCAAGAGTATTTGTCTGAGTGCCGACAGGCTTCCCTGTTTATCTGCATATCTGACTGGCTGTCTCCCGTCTGCTCGGCGTGTTTGTTTTGGTATTCTCTTCTTGTTTGCCCTGAAACCATGTTTAAGTGTTTTTTTCTCCTCAGTTTTATGTTTGTCTGCCTACATCTCCACCTCTCTGCCCTTGTGTTTGTACGGCTCAGTGTCTAGCCACCCACCGAGACTGACACCTGACAACGCAACAAGAGCGAGAAACACAGGAACGCAGCAGACTTCTGTGAAGGTCATTGAAACATGACTGACGGGACGACCGGCTTACTCGTTTGGGGGAATAAATGCAGCAGAGCCACAGTGACAGTTGCTGCCCACCCACTCACACAGGTGTGCCAAAAAAGCAGTCGAGGACAACCTGGATTGCATCCACATGTCAGTCTGCTTTACACCTTTGCACAAGGCCAAAAATAAACCCCAGAAAATGTGAGCTGGGTTTTACCAGCTGGGTTGGACGAGAGACATTTTCAGCAGAGCTCCACAACGGGCTAGGAACGTAGCACAGTCACACGGCGAGCGCGGCTAACGTGTGAGGAGTGAGTAACAGACAGATTTCTGTGGTTAACACACCAAATAGATAGATTGAGTCGCTGTTAGTGTTTTAACAACAGCAGCATTAAGTTGCCAGCTCTTCGTGGCAGGACTCCCAGTATCAGAAATGATTGCGACGAATGGCCTGAAGGGAGGCAGGTCTGTGATGTGTGATGTAACGACTCATATATCTGTGATGCAACCATCGGCCTGCTCAGGGAGACACGCTCTGATTTATAATATAAGGATTTTGGGGTAACTATGGAACAAGTGCACCTTGAGCTGTTGGTATTTAGTGTTTGAAAGCTGCCTGTCAAATAAATCTATTATGTTAGCTGAAGCAACATTTACATGCGCAAACACCCACACTTACTCTGGACACTTTTAATAGCTTATTGATCTCGTCTTCAAACTTTGTGTCTTTGGCTTGTACTTTTCTTTCTAATATATAAAGTCTGCTTCATTGTGAGTCCTCAATAGGTAAGACTTATCATCAATAACTACATCAATATCACCTTATTGTTAAAGTTCAACTCTTGGCCGTGATGTTGTTTAGTGTGAGATAAAGACTGTAAGGGACTCAGCTAAATAGATGTGAACAGAGTGAACTGGCTGTTTGTCGGTGTAAAGCTGCTCACACAGGCTGGGAGAACTCCGGGGCCTCGTCGTTAATGTTGGCCATCCTCACACGGACCGTGGCGGTGCCGGAGTGAGGCTCGTCCCCGCCGTCTGTCGCCATCACCACAAACTCATACAGATGGTTAGGCCTCTCATAGTCCAGCCGGCCCGCGGGGAAAACGGTCCCATGGGGGGAGATGCTGAAGTCGGGGCTCAGGGTGTAATAGGTGAGCTCGGCGTTTAACCCCGAGTCACAGTCTGTGGCCAACACTGCAGGAGGGAAATCACACAGAGACCATCAATTCAAAGTTTAATGAGCGGATGAGATGGCCTCAGCTGATGAATATGTTGACAACTGTGTAGATCATTATCTTTTTATGGCCTTGCTAAACATGTAATAGATCATAAGCTGTGACAGCTACAATTACTAGCACACAAACTGCACAGAGCCCCTGCGGAATAACAACCATCGACACAGATATAAGCGTGAAGACGGAAAAAAGACCAAATGAAATGAACAAACAGTGTTTTCTGCAGAGGCTGTTTGGAAATGATTTTTTATTCTCAGGTAATTACACAGACAAAACTATGGATTTGTTTCTAATGTGTGATGAGATTTCTCTCCAAGGCTACAGCTGCAAATATTGACACCCTTGGTTGCACAGCTAATTTAAGTGTGCGTCTGCAGGATTTCACTTTAGCTCACACGGTCCCTGCAGCTCATAACACACATGACGCCTGCAGGATGCATATTCTGATGTGTTTATTTCCTCCGTGTCAAACTTCTGCACTAAGAGTCTGTGCATCTCTGAGCTTGGTTCTCCCTACACCTCAGTGTCTTGTCATATAGAAATAGACTAGCAGTTTGTTTAGTGTGACAGAAGACTGTGATATCTTTTTAACCAACGTCCTCGGTGGGTAAAGTTGGAGCCTTATTGTAAGGTGCAAAGGAGACTTAACTCCCTTAAAGCCTCAGTACTTTAACTATTCATTTTTAAACTAACATTCAGAAATGAACTACTTTCTCTCTTTTTTCATGATTTTTGCCTCTTTGATCTGAGTCGTTGGAGCATGCTGGGCTTCTCATTGCAGCTACAGTTTATTCATAGCGTAAAGATCTAACTCTCCCTTTGCTGGCTCTTTCAGAAGATCTCCACTTTCTCTACCTTGGATCTCTCCACCGCTGAGTTCTTTCTTCCGTTCTGCCTGTTTTATTTTTTCCTGTTGATGCGCTGGTTTATATTGGGTGCTGTTTTCTCCTACTGCCGGTTCTGCTGTGCCAACAATTTCTACCGCTCCAGGCTGTGTGTTCGAATGTTTTCAGATTAAATTTGTTCCATTTTTCTCACCCAGGATCCACTAGAAACTCTCCCCCAGCTTGAGATTCCCACGAATCATCTCTGCGCGGCCACGGGGGACAGACGTCCCACAAGTAAGAAAGATTTCACAAGAACTAAACGGTGAAGAGGTGAAAGGTGAGGATTTGATTTTTGCTGTTAAATTGTGAGTAAAAAATGACAGACTGTGGAGATTCCTCAAATCCTGTAGAGCTGCTTTTCTATCTGACGCTGAATATTGCAAACGGATCTGAATGAGTCTAAAAATGCGATTCTGATGATTGCAATCAAAAGTTCATTTTTTCAACAGGCAAAGAATAAAAGGCGCCAGCAAGAGGTGCAAAACATTAACACAGGATGAAGACCAGTATGAAACAAAGAGTTTGACTCTCAGCACAATGTTTCTTTACTTGTGCTTATTTTTGCAGACATGTCGGCTGTAGAAACACAGACGCCTCCAGCCTCATAATTGATAATTATAATGTCGCCTCATGCAGTAACAGATAAATTGTCATGCCATTATTCATGCAGTTCATAATAAATCAAAACTAATGTATGGCGTCTTTGTAGCTGTAGTGTAACTGGAGTATGATCACAGATCTGAGGGGTCTATTAGTCTCCTTCAGGATGCAGACATGGAAGCACGTTGCTGCGGCTCAAAGTCTGAACTGCACCTTTGCCTCCTGCGAAAATACATCTGTTGTTCTGTGCACAAAAAGTGACTTTTGAAGAGTTCCTCTCTGCACTTGAAAAGGAAACAGATGGATGTGAAATAAAGGGTGAGAGGAGTCTCACCCTGCAGCAGCGATGTTGCTGTGGTTACGGTCTCTGGGACTCCATCCACACTGTAGATGGATTGGAGAAACTCGGGGACACAATCATTCTCGTCCGTTATCAACACCTGAACCTTATTAGGGCCAGAGCGATGGGACGAGAGGAGAGGAGAGAGGAGAGAGGAGAGGAAAAGGGAGGACAGGAGAAGAGAGAAAACAGATAAAATCACAGCAAAAGATGCTAAATTAGCTTCTCTTTAATAACCCTCAAATCCAGGAGACAGCCATATGAATTTCTCCGTCCAGGACGCTGACCCAAAAATTTAATCTAAATTGCATTTTATAGTTTCTCGGGTTGCCAGTTCAACACATTCTTTATCTTCCACTTCATGATTTTCCCGAGTCAAAAATAGAAATGTTCTGAGCATGTGTGTGTTTTCGACAAAGGCCCTTAGCCGCCCTCCGCCCTACGAGCTCCCTGTCACCACTGTGTGTAAAGTGTGAAGTGACAGCTGAGTAATAGTCCTGAAATAGCTGGGATAGGTTTTCCCAGGCTCCGTCTCCAGCTCCACAACATGCAGCCGAGCAGAGGGAGATTTTGCCTGCTAAATCTGCGGTGCCAACTGAGTGCCTGACATGATAATTGGAAAACAAAATCTTTGAATTAATAATTTAAAGATGCTGAATTCATGAATACTTTATCCCGAAATATTCGTTTGTGAATGAAGTTTTTGGATTTTGAGTTTGTTCTCTGTTTTTTGCACAGCTCCTCTGCGGATCTCACTCTCAGCAAAAAACTCTGACTGAGACGCAGAAACAAAAGTGGAACAAGCAGGAGACAAACTGGGCCCCAGGTCCACTTGTTAACATCTCCAAACCACCCAGCCCTGGCACAAAGTCTGCTGCTTCTTCTCTGTGGTTAGGGCCGCGTTGTGTGATGTCAGCAGGTCAGCTCTGAGATCAGATCGCTGATGGTAAAGCAGCCTTCTGTCACTGGATATGAGCCACAACATAGAGGTGAAAACTGGCCTGCTTTAGAGCTTTGTGAGGGTCCAGAGGGAGAGCAAAATGCTGCAAATCTCAGCAACAAAGCAGATTTTCTTATTTAGGTCGAATTCAGCAGTAAGAGTAACGGCTTGTGTGACAGATGCAATAATAAAACATCGCAGAGGAGCTCAGCTTTGGGCTCAGCTCACCTGACCTCTTCTGTGACTCATGTTACAGCCTGTATCTCTCTCTCTCTCTCTCTCTTTAAACGCACCTCTGTGGCCGTGCTCAGGCTGCCGGCCTCCTCGCTGGCGCGCACCATCAGCAGGTAGCGTCGCTGGTCACTCTCGTAATCTAACGTCCGGGTCAGGCTGATCTCCCCCGTCTCCTGCCGGATGCTGAAGAGGCTGCTGGGATTGATCAGCAGGCTGTAGCTGATTGGCTGCTTTTGGAAGGAAATGGCAAACACAACCAGGAAGCTGCAGAACAAAGAGAAAGCGATTAAAAGAACAAAAGTCTTTATTATTTGATTTGAGCTGCAGACATGTTGGATTAATATGGAAATCCTCTTTTCCTGCATCAGCACTGCGCTGTAATGAAATCAATGACTGTACGGCCCATTGACTATGTGCTATAACACAGTCAATCAGTACTTGTCGGTATTGTGTAATAATGTCACACTATTATGCAGATATCAATGTTTGTTTTTATGGTTTAGAGAGTTTGCCTCCCTCTAATGATGTGTGATGATAATATCTCAGTTCATGCTTCAGTGCTTCACTGGTGTGACCACATGAATATTCATCAGCGTGAGTCGTAACAGGTAGCGCTGACACCTCAGACAGGTGTGTGTCTCTATGCATGTTAGTTATTA
This sequence comes from Semicossyphus pulcher, assembly GCF_022749685.1. NCBI lineage: Eukaryota > Metazoa > Chordata > Actinopteri > Labriformes > Labridae > Semicossyphus > Semicossyphus pulcher. Next base: position 27,468,072 of record NW_027211759.1, on the reverse strand, counting down.
AAAGCCTTGCCTCTGCAGAGACACATGCATGACTTTTGTAAGTGTTATTATGAATGTGGTGTTTGGCCAGTTACAGATATGAGGTGTACTGACAATTTAATTTATATGATGTTCTTCCTTGTGTTGTTTTCTGCACTATCAGACTGTTAGACCTTTAGCAGCCACATGAGAATAAAAGCCTGAACAGTTTTAAAGCAAGAAAAGGCTTCAGCAAGAGTTCACATATCTGTAATTTCAGCTGAAAAGGCCAAAGACTATCACACAATGTTGGAAGTAAATATGAATAAAGGCATTATGATGTATCACACAGCCCTGAGTCCTCCTGCTCATGTGTGTGAGAGTGCACACGTGCGGTACTCACGGCTGTCCTTCCGGCGTGTTCTCAGGGATGGAGATGGCGTAGCTGCTGTTGGTGAACTGCGGCGCTCTGGCTCCGGCCACCACAGAGAGCATGGCGGGGGCACTGCGGCTGCCTACGCCATCCAGAGCCACCACGCTTAACAAGTACTCTCTGTCCCTCTGCAGCAGCAGCCCCGTGGTCACCACCTGGCCTGTCTTCTTGTCCACTGCAAAACAGCCGTCACCGCCTACAGGGAAATACAATTATGTGATTTTTTTTTAGAACAGGATCCAAACCAATCCGAACCACAGACGGCTGCTGAATACTAATGTGAGCCAAAGTACAACGAGAGGACTGGTGATTCTGTCCTGCTGGGTGCACTTAGTGCAGACATATTTATGTTTCTTATAATATGATGTGTGAATAATGTGAATAAAGAGATCCACATTTCATTACACTTGGACAACACCCAAACATCTCACGTGTAATAAAGCCATCCGTGTTGCACGTCCTCTTATCATGATTCATGGATTAAGATACACAAAGCAGCTTTATTAAAATGACTCTTTAATTGCTGTTTTGTATTCAGGCAGTATGGCAGACTTTCAACAGTGACTTTAAGCTGAATTTGCATTTCCATTTACATGTATTCATTTGGCAGACGCTTTTGTTCGGGGCAATGTACAAATTAGGTACAATCCAGCAACAATGGGAGAAGCCGGTGAGAATAAATGTCCCAACACTCGACTCCATGTTCCTGGAGATCGCTTCTCCTCGCTGTTATTATCACTGACAGCAGACAGATCTTAATGGAAATGTCAGCCTCGGTCCTCAGAAGTTTGCTTGTTCCAGAGACACACAGGGGCTCACAAGTCACACTTTGAACATCAGGTCCACCTGTTGGAAGTCGATCAGAATCTCTTCATTCTCAAGAGCCTGAACATCATCAACACTTTGCCTGATGTTACAACTCATCCTGTTCTTTCTGTAAAGAACATTTTATTTCATACAAATCATATGTAACAGGATTATTCATTAATTCTCATAAAGAGAGAGAGGCTCGTGTCGTCCCTGCTGTGAGTCTTCTCGGAACAAGAGAACAGCTGCGGATCACTGCCATCGATTGCACGTGTTACACATTAAAACATGGATGATGCATTGATTTAATAATGTAATCTATTATCAATCTACTGCCAGGTTACTGTGCCAGAGTCAGAAACTACATTTTCCCAGTAACAGGCACATGTTGTTAGTTCTGCGGCTGGCTGTAGGTCTCCCTGTCTGTCCCCCCTGCCTGCTGTCTGTCTCTCTATCCCACTTTTTTACACCCAGCTGTTGGCGACAGACGGCTGTTCACCATGACTCAGGCTCTGCTCGAGGTTTCTTTCCTGTTAAAGGACGTTTGTTTTTTTTGCTCGTGGTGGATTCATGGTTCGAATCCCGGCTCAGACGCGTGGCGTGTGCATGTTCTCCCCGTGCAATCCCACCGGCTTCCTCCTACAGTCCAAAGACTCGTTAGGTTCAATGGTGACTCTGGATCGCCCGTAGGTGTGACTGTGAGCGTGAAAGGATGTCTGTCTCTGTGTCAGCCCTGTGATTGACAGGTGACCTGTCCAGGTGTGGCCCGCCTCTTGCCCAACGACAGCTGGGATAGCCTGCAGCCACCCTGCGACCCTGAACAGGATAAGGTTTAGACAATGGATGGATGGATTCATGCTGGGTCTCTGTAAATAATATCACAAAGAGTCGCTCTGGACTCGGGCTGCACAATAAATCAGCGTTATCGCAATCTGAGCATTTACAATAAACACATCATGTCTGAATTTATGGCAACGCATAAGAGAAATGACTGTCTGTAAACGAGCCGTGCTTTCTCACTCAGCATGCGCACATTTGACCTATTGGATAGAACCCTAGATATAATGGTGATGCTTTCATTTTGATGCAATCAGATGACAACCAGCAGCGATCAGCTCCCCTCAGACTAACTGGTGTCAGCTCAGAGGTAAAATAAAAAACAGGTTTTTGGAATGACGTTGGAGTCAGGAGGGACATGTTCCAACACAGGTGTTGTGTAGAACATGCACAACAGCAGAGTTAGAGCTACAAAGCACTCTGCAATATTTGTTTATCACACTTCATATTGAACAAAGAGTTTTCTCTGAGCTGCTCTACAGTGTGCTGACATAACTTTTGTTATGATTTGCCGCTGGATAAATGAAAAATGATTGATTGATTGATTGAAATATTCATGTATGAATGAAGAGGGTTAATAAAAGACTGTAAACACAAAGACAGGAACATTCTTTCCTTGAGTCAGAGGACAGTCTGTGCTGTAAACAGCAGGGCTCAAAATAAACTTCATCCACTGTCTCGATGGCTGGAGCTTTCTTACTGCATGTTTTCATTCAGTGTTTCTCATCACAGTGTAATGCTGGTGTCTCTGAGGCCTGGCAGACATGTTGAATGGACTTCCTTCCTCATGAAGCATTTTAAAAAGAAAAAGAACATTTAAAAAACTTTGAAATATTGTGAAAAACATTCTTCTCTTTAGAAAAGAGCCGCGATTCATGTCCTATTCAGAACCTCTGACACAGTCCATCGAGTTCACTAAGGTCATGTTTTTGTTTTCCTTTTATTTTGATTGTCATGTCCAGTTTTATTTTGAAATACTTAACCTTGTCTCTGTCTTTCAGATCCCTGCTCCCTGTAGCTGTGTCTCAATTCGGGGGCTGCATCCTTCGAAGGACGCGGTCTACAAAGGATGAGTCATTCGCAGCCTGTGTAGACGTTAAAGCCGAACTGAAATGAGACGGTCTGGTCTACGGGGGACTTCCTGTTTGCGTCACCAGCTGTTCTCGCCCTTACCCTTGTGTCACCAAACGCGTCTCCTGTCGCCTGGCAACAGGTAGCTAGCTAGTTAACTAGCTAACATAAAAAAAGTATCTTGCCCTATTTTTTAGAGATAAATTGTTTCTCTTTCGTTATTTGTAACATTTGTATCGCAGCTATCATCGGCCGTTTGAGAGTCCACCATCTCGTTTGAATTAGCGCACAATGAATCTCGGGATACATTGGGCCGCGAAGGATGCACCTGATGGATCCTTCGTGGCCCGGGAAAAGAAGGACGCATGTGTCGGACGCATCTGAAGGAGCCTTTGACTCGCCGCTGTGACGCAATCAGCCTTCAAATATGTAAAAAATGTAGTGTTTCTCACCTCATGTGTAAACCCCGTCCTAATCGTACTCCTGTGTCTTGTTTCCCCTTGACTGTCTGTATATATACCCTGTGTGTCTTTCCTCTCGAGTTCGTTGTGTGTCCCTTCGTGTTGCCTCGCTCCAGCATTTTCCTAGTGAGTGATTTTTGACGTTGCCTTGTTGCCTGCCCCTTTTGGATTGTTGCCTGTGATTACCTGTGTATCGAACCTGGACTGGACATTCAACTCTTCCTTTAACTTTGACCTGCCTTGTGTGAGTCCTGTTAGTTCATGGGTTGTGTCAACTTATAAACCTCAAGAGAAACAAGCAAGACAAAAAAATCATTCTGCAATCGAACCATCATGTCTGGAAATATCCTGGAGTCACATGCTGCTAATTTCACCGTAGAATAACCTGATGCAGGTTACCTCTGGGCCCTGCAGGACATAAATATCTTTCTTACAATGATAATGTGGAAACATGGCTGGTCATCACTAGAAACAAGAAGAGAACTACAAGCTATTATTTTTATAATGAATGTCTCCGAATAAAGCAGCTTCAGAACATCACATCTCTTCACTAATTTAAACCCAGAGTTCATCGTACGAGAACTCAGGACAGAATAACTCTTCCTATCCCCCGAGCACACGCTCAACTGCCTGTGCTGAACTGGCCTGAACTTTAGAGCCATTCAAAGTGACTCGAACTATCTGATTAATTTACTCTGTAAGTTTGAACAATTATTGAGTCGTGATTGTTTTCCATACAGGGGACAAACACAGAGAAATGTTTGCATGCTCTTCCTCTTTCATCATCACTATGAAGTAGTTTTTCACTGGTGGAATAGTTTGCGGTTATCTTCGTGTGTGTGTGTGTGTGTGTGTGTGTGTGTGTGTGTGTGTGTGTGTTTGTTGCATCCCTTGCACGCTTGTGCACGAGCATGAGGCTGCACAGGCAGCACGTGCATGTGATTAAAAAACAATGTGGGAAGCTTGTTAAATTATAAAGCACTACCCGTGTTTCCAATCCAACAGGGACGCTCCAGAGAACAGATATGATTTGATATTTCAAACGAGCCCAATAAAAACATTTTACAGTTCATGCTTTAATATTATTTGACTTTCTAACGCTGTCTGAGCTTCTCTGATGTAAATCTTTAAAAATAACTACTTAATCTTTTAAAAAGCTGCAGCAGGGCACCGAACAAGAGCAGATTTATCTTTATAAATTATTATCAGTTAAACAACAGACAGATGCCTTTTGTTTCAAAACCAGGTGATTTATGTTCAAATGAGGAACAACAAAGGAAGTTGCACAAACCAAACCGTTAAAGTGGAGATGAAAGTAACACACAGGTGAGTCAAAAGTGACACAAACCTGAAGGAGTGCAACTGAAATGAAACAATATAAATGTGTTTAGATTACCATTCGCTGCAGGTGTAGACGTATTTTCAGACAGAAAAATAGTTGTCTTTAATTCTTCTCTTCTTATTTAAATCTTTATGTATTCATATGTATTTATTATTGCTTTTAATTTTGAATGTAGGATTAGTCTGAGTGTAGTCTAGCCTTTTGGCCTACATGTTGGTTTTATTACTACACTCACCACTTCGGGACTCGGGCCAAAGTACATCTCAGCCGCCCTCTTAATGTTTGCCTGCAGCCTGCTGTCCTGGTCCACCTTCAAGACCTTATTTTATTTATATATATTTATATATATATATATATATATATATATACACACATATATATATGCACTGATCAGTCATACCATTAAGACCACAGACAGGTGAAGTGAATTGATCGATTATCTCGTTACAATGGCCCCTGTCTGTGGGATATGTTAGGCAGAATATTTTGTCCTTGATGTTGATGTGTTGAAGCAGGAAAAATGGGCAAGGGAAAGGATGTGAGCGACTTTGACAAGGACCAAGCTGTGACGGCTAGACGACTGGGTCAGAGCATCTCCAAACCTGCAGCTCTTGTTGGGTGTTCCCGGTCTGCAGCGGTCAGGGCCTACCAAAGAGGTCAGAGGAAGGGAAACTGTGCGTGGGGAGCGAAGGCTGGCCTGTGTGGTCCGATCTAACAGAAGAGCTACTGAAGCTCAAACTGCAGAAAGAGTTAATGCTGGTTCTGATAGAAAGGAGTCAGAACACTCAGAGCATCACAGTTTGTTGTGTATGAGGCTGTGTACCTGCAGACCGGTCAGGGTGCCCATGCTGACCCCTGTCCACCACTGAAAGCTCCTACAGTGGACACATGAGCATCAGAACTGGACCACAGAGCGATGGAAGAAGGCGGCCTGGTCTGATGAATCACGGTTTCTTTTACATCATGTGGATGGCCGGGTGCGTAGCTGGGGAAGACATGGCACCAGGATGTAGGCAGTGAGGCTTTGGGCAATGTTCTGCAGGGAAACCTTGGGTCCTGCCATTCATGTGGATGTTACTTTGACACGTACCACCTACCTACACATTGCTGCAGACCAAGTCCACCCCTTCATGGGAACAGTATTCCTTGGCCTCCAAATTCCCCAGATCTCAATCCAATGGAGCGTCTGTGGGATGTGCTGGACAAACTGATCCATGGAGGCCCCACCTCACAACTTACAGGACTTAAAGGTTCTGCTGCTCACATCTTGGTGCCAGATACCTCAGCACACCTTCAGAGGTCTAGAGGAGTCCATGCCTCGACGGCTCAGGGCTGTTATGGCAGCAACAGGGGAGCTATGGACCTGTACGCTTGTGGTCCAGCCCGCAGCCTGCTGGCACACTTTGCTACGCCACTGTCTGAAAACTCTACAACCATGTGACGTATTCACACAACTTTCTGCGGCTCTGGAAAGTGATGTGTGCCGTACATGCTGACATAGTTAGAGACGGCCTGGGAGGAAACTGCTGTGTAACTATCGCTCTTTGTTATTTTGTAGCAGTCCTCCACTGAATGGAGCGTTTCATGGGGAGGATTCTCTGCTGCGAGTGTAGCTATCATTGTGGGAAAACTGTACATGCTGATGGTACAGAGGAGTAAACTGTGTCACTTCTGTGTTCTGCTGTTTGATTGGATTTGTTGTCAATATAAAAACACATAATATATGTATATATAATATCTTTATCCTTGAGTGTTTCACTTTTTAATGTTGCTTGATGTTCCTTTTGATACATTTTCACTGGGCATCAGTAGCATCAGTAGTGCTGCTGAGCATTTCCCTCATTTGTTTTTGTCTAAACGAGAATCTGCCATAAGTTTCACACTTTTGTGCAGGTTGAACGTTCGAGGCGGTAATGCACCAAAAAATGTCTAAAGGTGTAAAAGGAAGTGAAGAAGACTGCAAGCAGGTAAACAAGGGTGTAAGCAAGGTACTTTTTGAATTATTAAAAAAATGGCCTTACAAATGTTTTATGAGGAAGGAAATGTATTCAACAAATGTCTCAGAGCTCAAAGCAACACACACAGACTGTGTAAACTCCTCGGGGCACCTTTTAAATAAAAGATCAACTTTTCCACAACTGTTAAACACTGAAAACGGGGTCAGACAGGCTGACCTGGCACATCAAAGGGCCGGCTACAATCATCCTCTGGAGGACTTAAAGTTAAGCGCGGGATAAGAGGGTTAAATAAATACATGTGAGATCTTGAAATTGGGTCTAGATTACTTTGAGGGGAAACTGTTTCCTGTTTAACAGAAGCTTTTAGAGGTAAACCTCAGCGCTTACAACAGTTCTTATCATGCTCATACAGACCATGGGTGCATTGTGGTAAATGTGGTTTACCTCACATCAGGCAGCTGTGCAACAGACTAATGTGAGTCAAAGGAAAGTCTGTAGTGTTTTGTAAAGCCCCTTTGGCAAGATTAGCACATCCCCCATCTTTGACATGCCAACAAACCTCTATCCCCACAACCACCAGGGGGTCCACCACTCTGGCAGGCTTCCAACAGCCCACTGTGTGTGTATGTGTGTGTGTGTGTGTGTGTGTGTGTGTGTGTGTGTGTGTGTGTGTGTGTGTGTGTGTGTGTGCGTGGATGCTTGCATGATTTTGTGTGTGTATGAAACAGAGAGAAGCAGACAGATAGACAAGAGTGCATGATAAGTGCATAAACAAATGTGTGAAGGCCTCTGGCTGTGTGTGTGATTGTGTGTTCAGGAGAGAGAGAGAGAGAGAGAGAGAGAGAGAGAGAGAGAGCGACGGTGATACAGAGGCAGAGAGAGACAGGGTGACAGAGAGACGGAAACTAATGGACACCTAAAGAGTGCATGAATGCATGAATGAATGTGTGAACGCCTGTGGCTGTCTGTGTGAGCGACTGTGCTGGTGTCTGACTAGTTGTATTTATTTCCAAGGCGCAATAGCCTGTCAACCTATTTTAACAACAACACAGCCTATTCCGATACCACTTCCCTCCTATACATCATGTGTGTTTGTGCGTACGAAGAGCAGAGAGCTTACCATCAGACAGAAAGTACTCCACCTCCCCGCTCTTGCCCTCGTCTCCGTCGTGGGCCTGGAGCTGGTAGACAAACGTCCCCGCGGGGGCCTCAGGGGACACTACAGCCAGGTACGGGTACGGCTTCATATTCCACTCAGGAACGTTGTCGTTGACATCAGTGATCTTCAGCTTCACCTTGTTCAGGTACCAGTCTGGGCCTGGGGGGGGGAGAGCAGAGATAGCGGAGGAGCTGTGGTTACTGAAAGTGACAGCTGTCATGTAACTGTGAGTGTAGAACGGAGACAAGCAGCCAGGGGAATCCAGCGTACCGACAGGCAGCGAGTCAGCTGAGGGTAAAGGTATGTGAGATAGAAATGCAGGATTAGAATAAATCTCAGTGATTCTTGTATCAGCTGTGTGAAACCCAAACCATTACAATCTTGATTCAGCCCAGAGTTTTGGTCAAAGTCAATTACTGCACTATCTTTAACACGGCAAGTTAGCCACTATCTCTCCCTCTGCTTCTCCATAGCTGCCAGGTTTGGGAGATTGGTTTAAGTGGATGTCAGGAGGGCTGTTTGGGCCCAGGGTGGAGGTTGGTGGATGTGATGTCATCAAACCTCCTCCATCAGGGCTCCATCCAGACCTCCAGACACCCAGACTCTCATGAGAGCGAGACTCAGCCTCAGTCTCATCTACCACGTCTGTGTAAGGCTACCTTGATCTTCCCTCAGGGGCCCCGGGATGATGCCTCATGGCTGCAGGCATTTTGTCGCCTGCACACTGCATCACTGGAGTGAATAAGAAGATTCCAGAAATCCAATTACCAACTCACTCACCCTGAGCCGGGGCAGACAGCAAGAGTGCACAGCAGCGCCCAAGGAGAAGCGGTGTACAACTGCGTTGCAGTCTCTCTGACAGCAGCGTAGTGTGCCTTTAGCTGGAACTGATCGCAGGGGTTCGTTATCCACATTAAATGCAATGACAAAATCTGGAAACAATGTGCACAAAAAACTCCTGACACTGCCACAGGCTCCATCTAGGGCACAGTCTGTGTACACTCTATTCCTGCAAAGTGGAGCAAGTCACCCAATTGTGAGCTAAGACACTATTTCAGCAAATATTGGCTGTGATCTTGTGTCAACGTGGCATGAAGGAATGTCAGAAGAGCTGCCAACCAGCTCAGTAGGCTGCGATCCACAGAGGCCATCTGCCTCACCCCGGAGAGGAGAGGCCGTCCAGGACAAACACACACACACACACACACACACACACACACACACAGACATGAACACAAGACACGATCTGACATACAAGCCAGTCATCTCATCTCACAGACACATGAATGCACACATGAGTTATAGCTGTCATTAGCATGTCTCCTCCTGTCTTTCTGTCGGCCTCACTCTCCCTCTCACACAAACACACATCACCTAAGTAACCTCAGGGCTAAAAGTAACTATGGATTTCAAATCCCATTATGTGAAAGCTCCCCCGTGTGTGACCACAGGCTATATATGTACTCTTTAATCCCAGACAAAAGCAGCAGGAGTTAGCATTGCATCCTTTCACTGACTCAACAGATGTGCTGTCGCTGTTAGAAACGTTCTAATTTGCTGGTTTTCTTAATATTCTGTGACATAATGTCTCTCCACAGTCAATTATAGGCAGTAATATAAAACTATACTGTGGTAATGAGAAGTACATGCAAACAGAAAATGCTATAAACTCTTCAAACTGTACGAATTGCAGTAATAAATCTTTAACAGCACATAGTGCTCGCTCAAATGAGTCGGAAAGCAGAAAGCAGACGCTGAGATCACAACTCCTATTTCTTTTTTAACTGGCTTACAGTTAAGATGCATTTTGATGGGAAATACAATGTGTTGCGCTCCAGACTAGCTGTGGAGTGTTCACAACTGTAACACAATAGCTATAAAGTGTGTGACAGCTCCTAAAAGGATTGTTAGAGGGATAATAACAGAGGGAGGAAGAAGCTAGAGGAGAGAATTAATCTCGCTTTCTGCTCAGGCTTTAAAGTTGCTCTGCGGAGAGAAAAGTTCTGACTCGGATCTGACGATAGCTCGTTTTGGATAAATAGCCACTGTATCGTGGGGGCAGAGAAACTAATCAATGTTCAGATGCTATCTCCTAAAATGTCGACAGCGGCAGTTTATGCAGTTTAAGCCAGATCATCCTGCCCTGTAAGACGGAACAATCCCTGCGTGATGAATAATGAGAAAGGATAAAGATTCCTTTGCAGAGTGGAAGGGGTTTAAAAGGCACTTAATCAAAAAGAAATCAGAGCTGCAGCACTTAACATTTAGTTGACTATCAAATCTTGGCGGGGAGCAGAGCAAGACACATTCGTTGCCTTCTGCTTGTTGGTGTCTTTCCCATCCATGTCTCTGTGGTAATGCTGGTGATGATTTTACAAGGCTCCATCTAATTAGCTTGTTACTGAGAGACTAATCAGAGGCGAGGCAGATAATTAGAGCCTATCAGCTCTGGAATGATAATGAAGAATGTACCAGTGTGTGAGCAGTGTGTGAGCAGTGTGTGTGTGTGTGTGTGTGTGTGTGTGTGAGGTGAGAGATCATTTCTGTGCACGTACATGCGAGTGTGTTGTGCGTGTTCTGAGGCTGTGTGCGTTTTCTCTCTGATCCGGCGAGTTAAGAACAGGACGGCTGTGAGCGATGCCCCACGAGCACCGAACCGTCACGAACCGCCTCACCTGACCGAGACAAAAGATCAAATAACACACACACTCACAGCCTCCGCTGGATTTTTCAAAGTCAAATATGCTTTGTGCTCGCTCAAAGTGATGAAAAGCTGGGCTATACTTTACACCACAATCCCATAAGGATGAGAGCATCCGCTGGATGACTAATATAATAATGTATCGCAAAAGGTGGATGGCAGGGTGCTGTGTGTGGCTGGCTAAGCTCAGTGAGTAGTACAATGACTGTGGAGTGTTCGCATGTGTGTGTGTGCGGGCTGTGCGTGAGTGTGTTCCATATCACTGCGAGCCATTCTGTTGATGTTTCCTGCTGTTAATCCTCTCCTTGGGTAGTTGCTATATAAAGCTGCTAAGTGGCTTGCCGGTATGAAAAAAAGTTGTCTCAAGTGCTGTGTGCACATGTACGCTGCCCACAGTACAAGGACACTGAGTGTGTGTGGGAAGGGGAGGAGGGAAACACAGTGAAGAGAGACAAAGATACACAGGCACAAATATCTACAGAGGGAGAGGAAGACACAGGGAGGAGGAAGGAGCCGGCAGCGTGGAGGAAGGAGTGTCGTGTGATGCTGAGCAGAGAACATAAAGTAACATAACAGAGACAAGAGCACAAGGGAAGCACTACAAACAGGGACGCACAGATAGCTGGGAGCATCCATGTTAGGAAAGAAAACATACAGCAGCAGAGCGCAGACCACAAGAGGAGAGAGTTAACACAGAACATACAGTATAATTAATATCAGAGGGTTCTCTGATGGGTCCCTTGTTCCTCCTACGTCCAGTGAGGAGGGGAAATTAAGAAACAAATATTTCTTTGTGGGATTAAACAAATGCGTCTGCAAGCATAAATATCAATGGCCCGTGCGAGACGTGGAATTTCAGAGGTGCTTTTTTAGCAGCATGTGAATGGAAAGTGAAATTCAGCTCAATGGGGGAGTAATAAGGTACATTAACCAAATGTTTGCAGTGTTAAGGAGGCTCTATTCTAAGCCGCCCACCTTCCACCCCCCAATCTCTGTGCTTAAAGCAGAGTGTGAAGTCGTCAGCAGGAGATCAACACACTAAAAGCACCAGGGACGGAAATCTATTAACTCAGGGATCCCAGCACCGCACAGCCTGTGGGCTCTGCAGCTCAGAAAGGCTGACACACTAACCGCGTACACATGCAAGCAGGCATTTTCATCCCCGAACAATTACAAACGCTACACCTCTTCAAGTTCTGCGCTTTTTTTTTTTTTTTTTTTGCACCAAATCTGCATTTCTGCAGAAAATGCACAAAAAGAGATCGATACAAAGGCCTGTGTGTGTCTTATTGCAACTTTATCTGAAAACAATGCAGCGTTATTGACACGATTGTGGCTCAGCTTACATTAGCAAGTAATGAAAATAAATTAGTTACATGTGCAACACAGACATGTGCGAAAATATGGACGTAGCATCTGTAGCATCAGCATCTGTTCACAAGGGGGATATTCCTGGAATAGCAATAGCAGTTTTATTTACAACATTTTATTAAAGGTAAGCTCAGTGTGCTTTACACTGGAAGTAGAAACAACACAAAAGATATAAAGATCAAATCAGTAAAGCATGCATCCAACGTACAGACACACCACACACCAAAACAGCAGAGGGAGGACAAAGTGAGAACATTGATATACGAAGCTGCACGTACAACCATTGGCACAAGTTATCACACACATACACACACACACACACACACACACACACAGTTACTATTGGTACGCTCAGAGAATAGGTTTTAAGTTCAGTTTAAAAGTGGAGACAGTTGTGATGGACCTCAGGTCAACAGGCAGCTTGTTCCAGAGAGAAGGACCACGGTGACTAACAGCCCCCTCAGCAGACTGTGATCTAACTCTGGGTACGGCTAAAAGACCTCCACCTGATGACCTGAGGGCCGGATCGGGCTGTGGTCTGTGAGCACGTCAGAAATATACTCAGGAGGTGAACCATTGAGTGCTTTATGGACTAATAATAGGATTCTGAAAGTGATTCTGAATCGCACAGGAAGCCAATGAAGTGTTTCGAGGAGCAGAGTGATGTGTTCAAATGTTCTTGTACTTGTGAGGACTCAGGCTGCTGTATGTTGGATGAGCTGGAGGCGTCCTACTGATTGTTTGGACAACCCTGAATGTAGAGCGTTGCAGTAATCTAAACTACATGAGATGAATGTTTGGACAAATTTCTCAGCGTCAGTTTGGGATACGAATGATCTGAGTTTTGACCATAGACTGTATAAATAATGGACGTAGTCTCAGTGACGTCACCCATTGGTTTCTGAAGAAGCGTTTGGAAGCCCGAATTGCGTCGCCGCTGGGGGTCGCCATATTGGAAATGCCAGAGACGGCTAATCTAGAGACGGGCAAAGAGGCGGAGCGCGACCGAGCTACAGCCTATGGCTGAGCTCTATGGGCGGGCCGCATGAATCAGCCAGCTACGGCTATGAAGCTAGGCTATATGCTCCTCAGCGTAGCTAACGGTTATTATCCATAGACTGTATAAATCATGAATGAGCTGGTTTGACTTTCCCAGGAGGAGGTTCTGTCGGTGACTGACTGCAGGTGTTTAGTTATCAGACTAAAGAAGTAGCGGACTCGCTGCTCGCTCGCCCGGTGAGAGAGCGGCGAGCCGACACGTAACGGGGAAACGTAAAAGAACCGGTCTCTTCATCACTACGGTCCGCTGTAATCTCTCCGGGGAAACGCCAACAACTCCTGACTCCTATTTACTGACCGACGATTAAATAAATAAACACTGCACAGGCTAACAAGCAGCTAAAGGGAGCACAGTATACCTGCTACTTAGTGCTAAACATATTTCAATACAATAACACGAGCATTTAACTCACCGAAAAACTGGAGCTCAGACTTCTTGCACAGCCATAAAGTTCCATAAATCCCACAGAGAGAGATTATTTGTCCAAACTTTGAATGAAAAAATCCCCAAAAGTCTCCAACAACACAAACAGGTGAAGTTAAGCTCAGTGTCTGTGTGTCTGTGTTGACGTCTAGCAGACAGCCAGCAGGATCCACCTGTCAATCAAGTGATCCGACCCCTATAATTTAAGGCTTAATATAATTAAAACGGGTGTGTTCACCCCCCGTACAGTTATCTTGAACAATAAAATTAGCTATTTATAACAAAACCGTTTTTTGTAGCAGGCTGTAAACATGTTTATTTCTGCTGTAAAAATGGGCATTTTCCCACCTGCTGTAATGTTATTTCTTGTTTTCTGGAGACAGCCTCAAGTGGCCACTCGAGGAACTGCAATTTTTTGCACTTCCGCATTGGCTTCATTTTTCAACACCGGAGGTTGCCGCTTGGTTTTGACGTCTTTTAAGTGGTAAAACGCTGTTCTGGTAATATCGGTGATGTGATTTATAAAATAATACCAACATTCCTGACGTGCTCACTGTATGTCAGAGGCATCAACTTCTGGTGTGATTTGTTCTCTCAGTCTTGCCTGTGTTCATCTTTAAAAAGTTTCTGGACATCCAGCAGTTAATATCATTTCAGGCCTGTGTCCATTCATGCCGTTTTTTGGGCTGGCAGCGTCCATGACCTGTTGCTAGGTTACAAAAGTTGTCTGACGGCACTTCCACCTCACGTGGTATCGTTGCTTTTATAAAAGGAAATGTTACAATGAACACATAAAAACAATGGAAAGGAATCCTGTCCTGGCATTAGCAGCTCTACACCTGGAAATTGAACCTTAAAAAAAAAAAGGATTAGCTTCTCCTCCGCCATTGTTGTTGACATATTTGATATCTGAAGTGCCGCCACTTCTTGATGTTGATTGGTCGGTGAGGTAGAGCTTTTCAACTGAGAGCGCTGTGAGCTCTGTGACGAAAAACAGCTGACGGCTGAGGACGCTGAGCGACATTGGTTCTGTATAGAGAAAAGGCGTGTCATCAGCATTTGAATGGTAGGATATATTATGTTTCTTTATGACTGAACCAAGAAGGAGCATGTACAAATGAAAAAGCAGTGACCCAAAGACTGACTCTTGAGGAACCCCAGAAAGAACCTTTGTTTCTGCTGATTTAAAATTTCCAATTGAAATATAAAACGTGCAGTCTTATAAGAGGGATGAGAGCCAGTCAAGAACAGCACCTGTCAAGCCGAGCGAATCATGAAGCCTTTGAATCAATATTTTATGGTCAACAGAGTCAAAGGCGGCTGTAAGATCAAGCAACAAAAAAATCATAGTTTTCTGACAGTCACTGTTGATCCTTAGCTCACTGATTATTTTAAGTGCTGTTTCGGTACCAGACAGGTGTGTCTCATATATATCCTGTGAGTCTAAAGATATTTGTCCAGTTGACTGTAAACACCTCGTCTTACTAATAAAAGGGAGCTGAAACGAACTATTTCTTAAAGCTTTATATAGTTTAAAAGGAAAATAACACAAGAAGGAAACATTCTCCCTAAACTTTGTTCTTTACTTGTTTTTAAAGAATTAGCACTGAACATGTTTCGTGTCTCCCAAATTACTGACTGGTGCCTGGGTTGATCAAGCATCGACAGGGTGAGTGGTTTGGAAAATGGATGGATGGATGGATATAAATAAACTGGTTGATTTAGTGCTGGGCGGTATGACTAAAAATCTGTATCACCATATTCTTTAATATTCTGGCAGTTTCACGGTATATCACGGTATTTTTTTTTTCATGTCTGGAACCTAAAATGTATGTCTATTAATATTTATTTTCCTTTTAGCGGTATCAGTTATTGTATTGCAGTTTTACAAAATGAAAGGGTGCTCTACTTAAAACATGACTCTAGCTCTTTTTGCTCTGTTGTCAATGTAAGAAACACATCAAAGTGTTTTCATGTACATATAAACAATAAACAATTATACTTAATATTATTTGGGACTTTAAAGTCTATTTTCTATTTTACAAAACAAACCCTCTCCTACTTTTACCACACTTTGTTCAGCGACTGCAAACAGACCTGTGGGCTGCAGCTGGGTTACTCGTTATCTACTGTTTCTAATGTGTTCAAATGTTTGTTTAATCAGCGCGAGCAGCCCCGTGATGGGAACTTATGGAAACCAAACTCAAGCATCCTACTTCCTGTCGCCAAACACACAACCTCATGTCGTGTGCGCGCAGCAGGTGAAGCCGCTAAAAGTAAAATACTCTGCTGCACCTCTGCTCCATCAACGGTCCATTCATGTGGCCACAGCACCGGGACGAGGTTCCGCTAATAACAAGGACACATTCACTGACAAGCCGACTCGCGTAACTGCACATCTGACTCAATCATCCCGCCGACATCATATATGACGGCTGCAGCGCCGCGCGCATGTTAACAGGCAGGTGACACACACACACTCTGCATGCAGAGCGTCAGGTCTCTGTGTGCTCTGCAGAAGAGATGCACTCTGTGATATCAGACGGACTTTTCCTGTAGATAAGTTACAGAGAACGTGCAGGAAAACCAAAACTGTGTTTATCCCTGTATTGACGGTATTGCTAAATCCATGTCGTGGCAGAATGTGACACCAGTGACGGTGTGAAACCGCTACACCGCCCACCCCTCGGTTGATTGATACATGGTTGTTAAAAAAAGGATGGTTGATTGATTGGTTAATGAATGCATGGATGGATGTTTGGATGAATGCAAGGATGGATCAATAAATTGATTGATTGATTGATTGATTGATTGATACATGGTTAGTCAAAATGGATGGATTGATTGATTGAGTAGTTAATGGATAGATTGATGGTTTAACAGGTAGATGGATGGATGGATAAATGGAGGGATAGATGGATGATGGATGGATGGAGGGATGGATGGATGGAGGGATGAATGGATGGATGATGGATGGAGGGATGGATGATGGATGGAGGGATAGAGGGATGGATGGACGGATGGAGGGAGGGATGGATGATGGAGGGATGGATGGATGGATGATGGAGGGATGGATGATGGAGGGAGGGATGGATGGATGGATGGATGGATGGATGGATGGATAGAGGCATGGATGGATGGATGGATGATGGAGGGATGGATGATGGATGGATGGAGGGATGGCTGTCTCCCATCAGACTCAGACAGCTATGGTTTGTTTTCTGATGGGATTATATTTTTTCTTGTATTTCATCCAAGAGAATTACCGAACTCATTCACTCCCTTTAGTTTAATTGCTTCAGGCGGAGGAAGATGTCCCAAATTCACGTCCATTTAGTTGCATAAAAGAGGAGGAATTAGAGAGGAGCAAGTATTGGATGGAGATATACTGCTACTGTAAAGCCTCAGGGACAGGAAATATAATTTGACTGAAATATTTTAAAGCCTGTTTAAAAAAACCCGATGATTTCTTGTGTGTGGACTTTGTGTTTGGCCTAACAAGTGCGAATGTTCAGATGTGCTTGACGATAAACTGCGACCCACTTTAGAATCTGCATTTACATTTTCTACATTTTCCATCCATTTTTTTAACCCAAAGGAGAACACGTTAAATAATTGATGCACTGACTGTTCTCTGAGTTGAATCATTAGCCATAACCCCAGTAATAAATAAGTAAAAACAGCTACATGTTCATTAATTTTTTCTTTAAAGTTGATTAAAGATTGATGGTGATTGAGTCCCATGATGTTTCTGAACATGAGAAAAAGATATCTGTCCACATTTCACCCCCACCCCCGCCTAACCTACATTTCCCGCTGCTCTGCAGAGCCACAGACACACAGGGCCAGATAAGAGCTGCACATTACAGAGGGGCTCGTATGCATCACACTCTGCTTTCTCTGGGATCCTCCATCCAAGGCTTAAACCCAAGTTAGTAAGACTGCAGGCACTGCCCACACACACACATGCACACATACATTTTCCTTCATACAAGCAAGAGCTCTCAAGCGAAAGCAGTCAGTGTAAAAAAGAAAACTTTTTGGTGTAAAGCCAAAACTGTGTATTCACAACGTCCCCAGTTCTATTTTTAATGCCAAAAACGAACCTTAAAAAAAGAAGCTACTTGATACAAAATATGTTGCATGTCTCCCAAACAGTCTCCCCACATACACTAGAGAAGATGGTTTCAAATGTTTGTACCATGCTGCATCATTAAAGCTGGGGTAGACAAATTGGGGGGAAAAAGTCAGCTAGATTTGGGAGCATGAGACAGAAACATGAAAGCAACTCCGCCAAACACATGAACATGCTCTGTCTGACTGAAGCCTCTATCACACATGCACCAAACTCCTGAAAATGTCGGAAACCACTGACATAGACTTTTCAATACTTCATAGTCTTCTGCTCGCCTCAGGTGCCTTCTGTGTTTCTATTGTGGAAACGTCCTCTTACATGTTGTACTGATATTAATCCAGAAACAGTCACCATTAGCGAAGACTCGTCCTCCTCCTGTATGCTGCACACATAAAATACTCATCACCACTGTCCGTCGGAGTCTCTCGGGAAAAGCCGACCACAGTCCTGATTTCTCTGCGCTGGCTGACGAACAAATAAATGTACGATAAACACTGAACCCAAAAGCTTAAACACAGACTTCTTGGACGGCCAGATAGTGTCACAAAGGAATCCACATTATTTGTCCAATTTTGCATTAAAAAAAAAATCTCCAAAAGCACAAACACGGCCCAGAGGTTACGTTCAGTGACTGAATTAGCTGAGGTGACAGCTATTAGACAGCTAGCAGCTCCCACCTGTCATTCAAAGAGGCCACGCCCCTAATGCTGCATCACTTTAAGCCTCAATATAATGTAAACAGTTGAGTTGTATAAAGATTCTCCCCGTACAGTTGTCATGAAGAGAGAAATGAGCTATAGAGACCCAAACTGTTTTTTGTACCAGGCTGTAAACA
This sequence comes from Semicossyphus pulcher, assembly GCF_022749685.1. Classification (NCBI taxonomy): domain Eukaryota; kingdom Metazoa; phylum Chordata; class Actinopteri; order Labriformes; family Labridae; genus Semicossyphus; species Semicossyphus pulcher. The sequence continues at coordinate 27,449,521 of NW_027211759.1, read as the reverse complement.
TGTTTATTTCTGCTGTAAAGTTTAACATGGGGCTCTATGGGGACTGACTCACTGCTGGAGACAGCCTCAAGTGGACACCAGAGGAACTGCAGCTTTTTTCCCTGCCACATTGGCTTCACTGTCCAACACCTGAGGGTTCTGCTTGGTTTGGACCTGACCACCTAGAAATTGTCCAGAGATAGTGGAGCGCAGAATGTCGTGATCAATGATAAACGAATAAAAGAATCTTACTCTGCCATTTTTGTGCAACTAGCTTGCTAGCTTTTGCTTGTGGAGCTACGCTCATGCACATCGGGTGCACAGGCAGAAGGGGATTAGGTTGGCAGGCAGGTAGGTTGGCCACTAAATCATTGTACCCACTCCAAAAGCAAAGATTACAATCCTGCAACAGAAGCTGGATCTTTTTCCTTTGTAAGCATTTTATTTATCGACTGCTTCAACAAATAACAGAAAATATGCGTCCAAAATAAATTGCATATTCCTTTAGTATTATTCATTACACCTGTGCTTCACTGCTTTGACAAGTCAAAATATGTGCCTTGAGAAATAAAGTTACAAATGTCTGTTGTGTTGAATTTAAGATTAAATTATGGATTCTGCAGCGTTTACATTCGAAGAAACACAATGAGGGCAAGCGTCGCTTAATTTTCCTCTGACACAATATTGTGCCACATTAAGCCTGCACACGCTGAAGCAACAATCTGACCAGACAATCATTCGAACTTGAACCGACAGAAGAGAGGAGAAGCAAAAATACATCAATGACATGAACGTTAGTCACTATGCTAATGACTCATCAAAGCCCTGCTGGCTACAAAGATGAGGTTACAAATCTGTCATGTCTGTGTAGTGAAAACAGTCGCTCTCCCTCAGTGTGAAAACATTTCAGATTCCAGCCCCGTGACTTCAGACTCATCACACAAACAGGCTTTTGTTCTGATATGCATGAAATATAAAGACAGACCTCACGTTCAAACCCCCGCCCCTCGAGGTGTTAGCGATAATGATGCATCAGCACGAACGGCCACTTGTACTGGAATGATAAAATGTTGATGAATAGCAGTTATTACATATGCCACATTGCACTGAAGTGACGCCTTTCTGCCTGCAATCATTCCGTTTTTCTCACGCTCTTCCATAATTAGTCTCAAATTTAAGATGTTAATTGATGTAAAGTCTGTCTGACTTTACTTCCTGCTGAGTGAAAAGTTACTTTTAAATATGTGTGCTTGGAAGTATCACACTGATCAAATTGATTAAATGGAACAGAGTCAAATCAAAAATTGGGCAGAACTTCAGATTTTTTTTTAAAGCTTTGATGCTCAAAGCTCCGGAGATTAGATCATTATTACATTTCCACTGGCACACACACACACACACACACACACACACACACCCTTTGATAAGTTCTGCATATCACATTTATATAAGATTGTGTGCTTGTTGCTCTCTAAGAAGTCAAATCCAGAGAAAACTTGTTAAATCACCACATTTTTTAAAAATACAATAAAATATAACTACAGTGTGTTTGTGTTTTTGCAGCAGCGTCAGTCATGGACTCCTTAATCCAGAGTCTTGGAGGCCGTCAGCAGCGGTGTTGATGAAGAGTGTGAGATGCATTTCTGGAAGACATAACTGAGTCATCTCGGTTGTTGAGGATCCCCAGCAGCCCCCTTCAGGTAGGGTGAAGGGCGTCTGTGCTGTGAGATAAACCTTCAAATTAAATTTCACAGCATCTCCTCAGAATTGTGTTTTGTGACGTACAACGCTCACATTCTATATGTAAACACGGGTATGATCACTTTCAAGTCAGAGGCTGTCAATGGAGTCGGTTCCACTTTCCATCCCGCTGAATGTTTGGCCTGCCTTTAAAAGGAATGTGCGTCATGCGGTCGTGGATGTTTTTAGTCGTGTTGTTCTATCCGTCAGGCGAAAAAGTACAAAACACAAAGAAGTGTGTGTCAGGAGAAGATCCATGTGATACAGAGTGTTACCTCTGCATTCTTACTCTGTTACATATGAACCTGCCTCACTCCCATCCTCCTCCTGTCCTCCAGAGGCAAAGGACACTTAATTGATCCTTGCCTTTGACTCTGGCTAATCAATATGAGGGTCAAAAAGGGCTCTGATTGTGTCTGAAAGCACACAATGACAATAAGAGTTTTTCACAAACACTTCTGCACCAAACTGCCTCCATAGAAAACACACTTCAAACATGCACATTAGCTGCATCACAAAGGATCTGCTGATCAAACGCCCGGGCTAGCACTCTCTCTAAACACAGCTACTGTAACTTGAAGGTACAAACAATAAGCTTTATTTATACTTTGTCAGTGAACACTCATTCCTCTTTACTGTTTGTTGCAGCTCGTCCCACGTTTAGCTCTGCCACAGCGTGTTGCAATAAAGAGAAATGATTAATCACAGAGTTAACAGGCGCTTCCATACCACAGGCCCCAATCTGTCATTTTTACTAATGGACGACCGACTGAAAGGAAAGGTTTCAAATAAAATCTAATTTCATCACTGATTCATATTATTGAATATTTCCTTGTGAGCGCTCCTCGACATCGCCCGCCCGCCACAGAACAAAACTCCTCCGCCCTCCTACCAAGCCACGCTTTGTTAAAAAACACAAAGGAGTAATTTCTGTCAATGGAGAAATGTCAAGAGTGTTGATCGAGCGAGCGTTCTGAGTTTAACATCTGACACCAATAACAATATGTGGATGAATACAGAGCGATTTCATGCTCCTGCTAAACACAGGAGTGAGAGTTGAAGGTTAAAGTTTTTGTGACTTTTCTGTCCCAACACAGGCAGCAAGCTAATGAAAGGGTCAGAGCCATTTAAATCACAGGAAGTGTGTCGACATACTTCTTAAAAGAAGTCTATCTGTGTAGGATCTTATAGCACATTATGTATTTTAGGTTGGGTTTTTTTGTGCATTTCCAGTCTGACCTCCATGTTTAACACGTGAACCGCCAACGGGTAAAATTTCCCCGCAGCTGTCTTTTGATATGTAACTTTTTTCCCAGGTAATATTTCAGCCCCCCCAGTCATTGACTTTTCCTAACAGTGTGTTCGGTAGCAACCCCTATTGTTAAAGAATGTCAAAATGAAGTCAGATTTTAAAAATGGCCATTTATACTTATAACCGCCAGCGGGTGAAATTTACCCAGATATAGAACGCCGTCATTTTCACGCTATTCATTTCACAAGTCTAGATTGATACATTGTATGTTGCTATGGCAACGCCTTTTTTTCTAACTCGATGACTACTGTGTGTCATCAAGTTGCTCATCAAGTCATGAACTCCAATTCAGCATGGATAAGAGGAAGAGACGCATGAATGTAAATCAGGCCCTGAGTGACGGTGAGTCGGATGGTGGGACGTCTCTGGACGCTGTTCTTTGGTTTGTTTTCTGTGAAGCACCTTGTTCACAAAGTGCTTTGGAAATAAAGTTTATTGTTAAATATATAAATTTCATTGTCATGTTGTCATTTTGTAAGCTGCATAAAGACACTTCATTATACAGCTTTGTGTTTTAAATGATAAATAAATGAACCCTGTACCTTGAACATCAATACATTTTTATAGCGAGTACATTTTACACGTTGCTGGTTTTAGGTATACTGTGACCCCTGGTGGTTCTAGTGTTAACTCTTAGCACCATATTTACACGGCGCACAGCGTACAGTCGAAAGCACATGCCGCTAAGCGACACTTTGCTGGTTACATGGCGCACAATCTGGGCGCAAGTCGCTTAAGTCCCTGGAATATTCAGAAGTGTGTTTTCTGCATAACATGAATCAAACCAATCAGAGTGTCAGCTCTCACTCCCTTTAAGAGCCCGGTGCGCCTGCAGGCAGGCGTGTTGCGATTTACACGGGGGATTTCAGTCATTCTTCTTTTATAAACCGAGCTCGGGCCGGGATGTTAAACTTCTTTTTGTCCACTGTGCCCCCGCACACGCAGAACACACACAGGTCACTGTACATGCTGTATGTCAAAGCACAGATTGATGTTAAAGCCACTGAAGATCCCGCTGCCCAGCAGAAACCAACATTAGGAGAGACGCTGTGAGCGTTTACACACAAGGCACAGCAGCGTAACTTCATTCATGATTTAAATCTCCAGACACGCCGTCAGGATCGGACAGGATCTCATGTTTATTAAAGTTCTGTGTGCTGACCATCAAAGAAATGTCGGCTTTAAATGTTTAATCACTTTTGTTGCTGCTGGATCACATGGCTGTGTTCTCCAGTGTGTGTGTAATGGACACTGGACAGTGTGTTACCTGGGGGCGATTGTCACGGGTAGTTATGTTTGAGGATTGTAATAAATGTACCTCTCAGCTGCGTGTGTGTGAGTGAGTGTGTTTCTGCGTGTGTTAGAGAGAGCGCGCATCAGAATGACATTTTACTAAAGTAAAATGTAAAATTAAAAGTCCTTCATGTCGGCTTAGAGTCGTAAAGGCGCATGAATGATTTCAGGGCTCCAAATAAATACTGAATCAGACTCTCCAAATGAAAAATAAATTTAGATTGAACTGAGAGATTTAAAGGAATATTTGGTTTTACATAATATATTAAAAAATGTCTCTTTGGCAGAGAAATCACACAAAGGACTCTGAGAAAAGTAAAAGAGGGAATGTTGCATTAGTTTTTAATGTGTTGAAAAGCGCTCACACTTAGACTCTCATACTCATCAAACATGAAACATGCAGGGCCGAGCTCTCAGGTTGTTCGTTAGCTAAGATATGCAGGCCATGACTTCATGTATCCTACAGTAGGCCAACATGTCATTACGTGACAGCACTCTCTCAAAAGAGCACTGACATTTTAGAAAAGATGCTCGTCGTAAAGATGAGATGGCAGTGTGATCCCTGCAGCCACAGGAGCCCTGCGCCTTTTATCCTCTAGAAAAGGGGAAAGTTTTGGTTGGTTTATTAAAGTGAAGAAAAGCAGGCAAATTCAATATAAAGAAAAGACTACTATAAATGTACACCTCCTTATAACGGACCAGCTGTTTTATTTATGTCTGCACTGGATGCACAGGATGATACTCTAATACATATTCGTATCTGCTTCTGCTGCCAGGCAGAACCTAAAGATATGTTTCCCAAAGTGTGACTGAGTTTAAAAAGGTTGTTTCAAGTTGGACAAAACAACAAGCAACACCGTCGCACATACAAACAAGTTTACAGTCCACTCACCATTTTAGTAAACGCTAACAACAACATCAAAACCAACAGGACCCGGAGCTCCCGGCCAATCAATAGAAGTCCTGCAGCGTGATGAGGGCACAAACAGGCTGCTGATGTGAGATGATGAGGTGTTTATGAAATACTGTGGTGCCATTTGCATTTTTTAAGGCAAGTGGCATCAAATGGGGCGCCGGTGGCTCAGAGGTAGAGTGGGTCGCCCTCCAATCAGAAGTTTGGTGGTTTAATCCCACAGAGTCTACATGTCGAAGTGTCCTTGGGCAAGATACTGGAGCCGAGGTCGCTCCCAAAGGAGCTATATAAGTGCAGTCCTTTCACAGTGTGGAGCTCCTGATTGAAGCAGCCCGGCCGTCTCGTTTCAGTCATAACTAAACACCTTTTTTAACTGGAGGTGTTTTAAAGGATTTCTGTAGCTCGGGAGCTTCCTAACAGAAACCACTGACAGCCTTTTTGTTGTGTTATAATAAGAAATAAGAATAAAGCTACAATATGTCCTTTCTGATGCCTGTAGTTGTGTTCTGTCTGAGCTTTAAAAACAATAAATGTCCCAAATGAAGCTTTGTGGGTTTTTTAAACTAGAATGAAAGCGTGAACCGTCGATGTGACAGTGTGTGGGATTCCTTTCTTCTTCTCTAATGAAACTGGGGAGAACAACTGTACAGACAGGTATTAGGGTTACATTTACATAAGCACTACATTAGTAGTCAAGTATTGGATCTTCACGACTATCAGTGATATCATACATAATTAGACCGGGCTGTGAAGTACGCTTTCTGTTCTCAGATCTGTGCCGGGACTCTGTCGCTGCTATCCAAACAGACACTTAGTGTAGAAATAATACACACTCAAGCACACCAACAGTGCAGAGCATAGTGCACTCACCCACCTGCACACCCACCAAATGACATGGACGTGCAGTGGCCCGTCACACAGTTCACAGTCATTCGGAAAGGAGTTAATGTAAACGATGTGGAAGGACGGAATATTCCAGAGCAACCTCTCGCTCAGATCTCAGGTAAGCAGATAGAAATGGTTGTTTGGCCTCTCCCTGCAAAGCGCTCCGGGCCCGTGTGTTCCTGCTTGGAGTCGAGAACATGTCCTCTGTATGTTTTCAGAACTTGTATATGCTGTATGTGTGTGTAGAGTTTTAGTGGATTGTGTCTTGTTTGTGCATTGATGTGTGTTTGTGGGCTTTCATGTGTGTGTAATTCACGTGTGCATGTATGTATGGATGTGATGTCAGTGAGGCAGACTTTGGTGTTTGTGTTGTTTGTGTACTGATGTGTAAAAGTCGCTGTGTGTACACCTGTGTGTGTGTGTGTGTGTGTGTGTGTGTGTGTGTGTGTGTGTGTGTGTGTCTTCCAGTAGAAAGCAGAAGACACACCCCTCAGCTCACTCTTGCCTCAGGTTAACCGGAAAGTGTAAGGAGTTCCAAGAAAGCCTGCAGAGAAAAAACTCTGAACCCTGAAGCAGCGGGCTGGGTTTGATGCTCATGAAGGTTGAGAAGAAAAAGAGCAGAGAAGACAAAACAGGAGAGGAGGAGAAGAGAAGAGGAAATCGCGATTGTTGCTCTCCTCCGTTCCTGCCAGAAAGCTGCACTGCTCATACCAGAGCTTTCATTTGGTCATTAGTCTCTATCAGCACCCGTCTGTTAGTGTTAGTGTGTGTCAGAGAGCTATCTTTCTCCCTCTCCCTGCTCTGATGATGGAGAGGTAATTTCAGCTTTATGACAGTGTGACTCTAATGATGAGAATGGGAGAGCTGAGAGCATGTGAGGGCGGGCACCAGTGAAAAATACTCTGTGTGTTCCTCCTCGTGTACATACAAAAGCACACGTGTGTGTCTTTTTGTGTGCGTGTGTGTGTGTGAGCGTGTGCGTGTGTGGACACAAGTGGGATGGGGTCCAACTCCAACCACTGTCCCCATCACTGAATGGGCTGTTAATGGAGAGTAATGAGGGAGTGCTTTCATGGCAGATGTGCCCTCTCTGCAACTGTTTTACCCCGAGACTGTAAAACGGACCGGAGCGAGACATCAGCAGGCGAGCAGCCGCTCCCTCTCTGATATTAGCCGTGCATGTGTTGCAGAATTTGAATAGTTAGTTGGCTGAGTTTGCCTCATGCTGCTGGGCCCCAGGAAGTACGAGTAAGTATCATTTTGACACAGCACCTAGGGTCACATTAAATGACAAAGCCCTGGCAGTGTCAGCCAGGCCCAAAATCTGTTACAGGGCCATCTTCTTCACTGGAGTGTGAAATTATTTTAGCTCTCTGCTCATTATAGGATTTTAAAATGCATTATAGTTAGGGCTTTTATGGTGTGCTGCAGCATTAATTCAATTTGCCCCATTCACGCTTTCTTATTATCATGCTCAGTTCAAGCTACAGGGGGAGGAAGCTGCTGAGCAGTGCTCCCCAGTCTTATCTCTAAAGGATATAAACTACACTACCCAGCTCAATCAGAGGCAGGCCGAGCCGCTCCATCCATTCATCCACTCTGCTCTGTCTCCCTCTCTGCTCTCCTCCAAATGCTGCTTCCTGTGGTGACCTCCATCCCTCTTCCCATCCTCCATCCTTCTCTCCATTTGCTTCTGAGTTGGTGATTGATGGAGGTTGTCTTTAAGGCCCTTTCGATATCTTTCCATAGAAACACGTATATAGGCAAACAAACATAAACACATACAGCCCAGGCACAGTCTGCGATGCCAACACACACACACACACACACACACACACACACACACACACATACAGCGAGAGCAGGGCCAGGCAGAAGCAACAGAGGGAGCTGCACAGGTTTAATAGGAAAACAAGCCACAGTGTATGGGTGCAGACAGCATTAATCTATCACTGAGACCAGAACCTGGGTCTGTGTTTGTTTAGCTCACCACACAGGGTGGTATTCTGGAAACACCCCATCACTGTCTGGGATTGTGCAAAGCTTTAATAATGTGTGGAACATTCCGGATGAATTCCCGAGGAAGTACAGCAGATTAGTGAGTCGCAGCAGTGAGAGGCCGGATTCAGCTCCTCTAATGTAAACCACACAACATGGTTAGTCCTTTGTCTGCGCTGCACATATGTGCACAAAACATACCACACACCACAGACGTCACATGCATTAAAATGTAACCCAGCATGTGACTGCGGTTTGGCTTATTGGTAATGGGGGAAGAGGAAGAGAGGATGAGGATAAAGTCCTCATTTAGATATCTAATCCAGAGAGCAGTCTGTCCCGTGTGGACCATCATCTCCCGTCATTAACAGCAGGCCGGCAAGATTAAACAAGATCAATGTTTATCACCCACTGTCTGCGAGAGAAACCGAGCGTTAACTCCCCCACCTCATCACGATTTATCTCAACGTCCGTCTCAGAGCCACGCTGACAACAGACATCTATGATTATATGTAGCATATGTAGCAAAGACACATTAATCAACTGTAATTCCCCAAATCTGCGATAATGTTATAACATTATAACATATTCACACATGCGCTCATATTAATATGTTTAAATGCTCCATCAGGGGGATTAATTCAAATATATGGTGAGATTGCACTCAATCCAAATATTAAGACAGGCTGAGTGATTTCACTTGTAACTTGCAGCGTGTGATTATTCATGAGGGATAACTGAACATTTACGGACTGATCCTCAATTTACTGTTTGACAGACGCAGCCATTTCTCAGTCAGAGATATCCATCAAAACCAAGTTCAGCACATTCCAACAATTAATTATTGAAATGACTCGATTAAAAAGGAGCAGCTCTGACAGGGCGGAAAGGGCAGCAGTAATTATGAGTCGATAACTCGTGAAAAATGTCGCGCAAAACAGCAGATATGCAGCTCCTGCAACAAAAGCTTTCTCTCCCCACCTCCTGACTTCTGAACATCTTTCCTCGGCTTCATTTGAGGTGAGCAGGGTTCTGTTGGGCTGACACAGTGCACTCAGTTCCAGATCTCGATCCTTAATGTGTGGCAGTGGTGCGTGTCTTTGTGTTTCCACAAAGGCTGGAACTACTAACGACACAGCAGCATCCCTACCCCATCCTTCTCAGCACATCATAAGACTGTAGAGACCATATGGTCTGATTAGTCCACAGAATTAAGCCCTACACTGTCGAGGCAGAGAGAGAGAGATGGAATAAAAGCCATGCACGTTCACTTGTTCTGCCGAGAACAGACACAAATTGGAAGCTGGAACACAGTAAGAGGAAAATCGCTCACACACATGCTTCACAAGCACAGGCACATAATAACAGAAACGTCCAAAACTGGACGTGAAGAAAGTAACAGCAGACAACAGACAGACCACAAGCCCCATCAGGAAACATCAGGGACAGAAATGGTGTTTTGTAGGTCCTCTTCTGTGGTTTTTAGATATTCTGTTTGCACATCTCCCTCTCTCTCTCTCACACACACACATTGAAAATATAACAACATATCCTTATAACAGCCTGCGTACCTTCTCCTGGATAGTCATCAGCCTGAGAGGCACTACATTTTCTCTGCATCAAAGACACCTGCTACTGTAATCAGCCGCCCTCTGGCTGTGATGGAGATGCAGACTGTCTCCTTGTTTCCTGGAATTGATTAAATAAGTGAACCATGAGATGGACATCATTTTCAAACACATTTCCCAATGTGAGCTGCACTTCCCCTGCCTTCGACGCAGTCTTTTTGATTTGCCAGTCTGACTAAAATACCAGAGGAAAAATCCTCTTCATTCTACCATCTCTTTTTTGCTTGGCAGTCATTTTCATCTTTTCAACAAAAGGCGCACTCGCACTCTGCAAATTGGTGTCGCGCAATTACTACAATTTCTGCAATTTCTGCAATTTGTGCACTTTACTCTAAAGCAAAGTTCATGGCATGTCAAAACATCTCACTAGGCAACTTGGCCAGCCATGTGATCTTTTTCTCCGGCATTAAAAATCTCCTCGTTCACAGTTCACCCAGCAAAGCTTTCAAAGTTGTCTGTGTCCTGTGTGTTTATCAGCGCCTCCTTGGGCCACCGAGAGCGCAGCTGCAACCATTGTTATGCTCAGTTAATTGGACCTTTGGGTACAAAAGGTTGAGAAATTCAAGACCAAATAGATAAATAAGCACAAGCATCGAATTCCCAAGACATAGCCCGGCGCTAGCTCCAATTTTCCCCGACTCATTCAGGCCTACAGGCGGGCTGACGGAAAGGCTGATTCATTAGAGTGCTTCAGGACGGTTCTATCAGCCTCTGGACTCAATCACACACCTACCCCTCCGCGACTTTGTAAACTATCAGCCACAGTCTGTCACAGCCCATTCTGCGACATATAAATTGTTGTTTAAAGTGATGTTTTGTGACTGGGAGCAAAACAGCTCCTGGTTAATCAATAGCACAAAATCAATCGAGCTCTCAGGGGAAATGGCACAGAGAGGCGATCCAGCATGCAAAGGTGGAGCTGAAACAAAAGTTTCAGAGTGACGGGGGGGAGGTGGCAGCAGTGGAGGGGACATTCAGCCACACAAATAAACTGCTTCTCTGTTCATTACAAATCATTACAAATTTAAGCCATCACACCAACGCAGCGGCAGAAAATTCAATTACGTCAACAAAACCCTCAAACTTGAACCCAAAGCTGGAGCAGCGAGAGCTGGATTATATTTAATAAAAGAAAACTTCTCAGTGGGTGATAAGCTCCTTTTACAATGTGCTAGTGAGGCTCATTTATCACACAGGTAGACACCTGGTTGCTCTCAGGCTTTCTGGGAGTCTGTGCAGCCGGAGGTCAGCAAGACATTTACCTGACAGCGCCTGCCTCCGTGCAGAGTCTGGAGTTGACAATGTCTGTGGTAATGGGCATCAATAATGCAGACCCTCGGCCAGATAAAAACTCCCTGTCGCCACGAGTGTCCTCGCAGCACTGCGACATATGCAGCACTCACGCCTCCCACTACTCCTCACACAACAAACCTGTGAAATTTATGTGGCTGCTGTGCTGAAGTTTCTGCTGTAATGAGATCTACATCGCTCCTGTAAACAGAATGACATATGCATACTTGCTGATTCCACGTCTGCAGCTCCATAATTATGTTTTTTCTTTTGCAACTTATGCTGCTCCGACTTCAGTACACACACAAATATATTCCCTTCCTCCCTGTGAGAGTTGTTCTGGCAGTAAGGATCCAACAGTTTGATTGTTTGTCTGGGTTTGAATGCAGTTTCTGTCATTGTCATTATAATGTTGCGATGTCATGACCGGCTCAGCTTTAGTGCCACAGTGATCCCTGGACAAAAGACAAAGAGCAGCATCACTGGTTGTTTTGTTTCCGGAGATTATCTCTCCCTCTATCTCTCTGTTTTCTGCGTTCTCTCTTTGTGCCATTCCAAAGGGCAAGTCATACTTTTCTCCCCATCTTCCCTCCATTTGCCCTCAAACAATCTTCAGACAAATACTGGCCCACGTTGCCCTTTTCACAGCTGTACAGTGCTATATTTTTTCTCGCCCCCCTGCGCCCTGTAGCTATCCACTCTCTACAACAGGCTGGAGTACATGCGCACCTCATTCCCCTCCTGCCACCCCAACAGTTTCTCACTCCTGCCCTCTAAACATCTGACAATTATGTTTCACCAAGCCGACCTCATCGGCAGTATACAACTCCCTGCGTCTGATCTGGCTGCCCTTTCTTATCTCCTGCGAGGCTTACAGCCACACAGGAAAAAACAATCTCACACAGGCATGAATTTACTCACTCCTTCCATCTTTTTCCGCCTCTATCCGTCCCCCTTTCTGCTCATGTTTCTCAACTTTGCCTCACTTAACCTTCCTGACCTTAAAGCCACGCTCTGTGACTGTGCCCCGAGCATTACACCACCTCCTGACCGCTTTGTGCCCCTGATTGTAACTTCCTGCATCCCCTTTAAATGTTTCATCCTCATGCAAAGGACGGCTGTTCTCCTGCCTCTCCCCACTCCTCTTCTCTCGCTCTTTTAAGTCCATCTTTGAAAGAAAAACTGTTCCCTCCCCTCCTACATGGCTTCAGATACATGCTAGGACTGTAGAGAAGAAAGGGCTGCGGGGCTGTTGCTTGTGCACATCCATTTGATATCTGAGAGAGCACAGAGCAGGAATCATGTGCTGCAGGCATGTTGCAGCTTCGCAGCATGTCGTCACAAGAAACAAATCTGAGAATCTATGCTGCAGGGAATCTGGATAGTGAGAGGACAATCACAGCATTTAGCACGTACGCTCTCTGATGCACAAACACATTTACACAACTAGACATGAAAACATTATCTGCACATGCAACCACACACACACACACACACACACTCACGATTAAAACCCACCAAATAAAGCATCATCACCAAGGGCACTTTTTGTTTCTAAATTGAATAGATGCGGACAGCTTTTTGTGAAATTGTTTTCTACTTAAACAAACAGCCCCACAGTCACAAATTACAAACAAAAACCAGATAGGGTCTCTTCTCAATTCATTTCACATCACAAGGGGAATATGCAAATATAATGGGGGGTGGGGGGGGCAAGTATGAAAGGGGAAATTGGATTAAAGACAGCATGAGGCGAGATGCTGACTATGAGACAGAGGCAGGAAGAGGGAGGAGGACGGAGAGAGAGAGAGAGAGAGAGGGTTCCTGACAAACAGGCTGAGGAGAGGTGATTACCACAAGCTGAATGCCACCCTGCCCACAGACACCTAAAGGCGAGGGAGAAACCACTCCAATACCCCCCCACTCCAACTCACAAAGGACTGCACCGCTCGTTCAATACTCCTCCGAACACGTCAAATACCATTAACAGATTCCGACTCAGGTGCAAAAAAAAGGATCCTTCAGGCGGGACAACCAAAAGCCAGAATTCCCCACCAATCCAAATGTAACCTGACGTCCTCTGTGGGCCGGCAGAAATCCTTCACAGGAAGAGCTGGAGAGGTCCCTCACTCCCTCTCCTCCAAACAACACCACATAACCAGTTTGTGTGATTCATGAGTCATGGCCTACTTCCATTGCTTTTACCTTTTTTCTGCTCTGCTGCAGGTTTGATACACGAGGCAATGTCAGAAAAATATCACTTCATTGTTTTCTCCAGGGATTTTTGTTGTACTGAATATAGTTTAGAAGGTAAATATTTCCCCAACATTAGCAGGGGATCTAGTCAAGGAGAAAGGAGGGGTGCTATCACGGGGCCAAAACAGGAGACGATTTTTTAGGCAAACAAGGTGAAAGAGCTGCACACGAAACGCATTCTCCACACATAAACTCTAATGATGACTGCATTTATTCTTATATTAAAGAAAGAAAAGTGTAATTAAAGGAGAATAAATGAAGGGAAAATGTTTGTTTTGTTTCTGCAGAAGAGAAAGTGCTCGCTAACTTTGGAGGTTTAATTACAAAGTAAGTGGTGTAATGAATCACAGCGCTGCGATGGAGATGATAATATGTGATATAGGAACATTACTTCAGAAATGCGCAAAAATAAAGCAGAATCCCAAACAGGTTACTCAAATCAATGTAACAGCGAGCAGTGTGCGGCTGTATGTTTAAATGAAATGATCAATTTCTGCAGAAAATGTCAATCAGCACGATGACTAATCGGATCAGATCAGGACGGCAGCAGCAGCATGAGAACTATGGTGAATTATTTTAATCATATTCACAGCTTTATATGCAGGCCCGTGTGTCCATTTAAAACAAACTGAATATTCAAGCTGAAGTATGTTGTAACTTCTGAGGCACTATTACTCAACATTTATTCAAATCAAAGCTTTTATCGATAAAAAGACGACTTAAAAGTCTGATCCGAGTTCAAACATGCTGATCCGGGGGGCACAGGATGAGTCGTTTGGTAAGCACATTTTCTCTCAGGTAAATGAGTCAATGAGGATGGACCCCCGCTGAGTGAAATCCAGCTCTGCTGTTCTGTCTCCCTGCTTATCTGCAGCGTGCTAGAATAATTAATCTGAGATCTAAGTGTCAAACAGGACTTTTTAATCTCCATCTGAGCAGTACAAATAACAGCTCATCTGACGGCTCTACAGAACACGTTACCCACAGCAAACAAATTAACATAAGAAAGCCTCGCACCAGTGTGATTAGCATTTCATGCCCAAACTAACCACTTAATGAACACAGTCACTGCGCATCTGCATTCACTAGTTGATGACCACATCTTTTCCCCACACACACGGGCTGCAGCCAACATGTGTGCGTTACTAGACCCATCCAGAGGAGCGAACATGGAGCAGGGCTGCCTGTTGACTGAAAATCATCACTGTGGTGCACATTTACATAATACAGGCGACAAGAGGTGGCTCTATGGTAATAATAGTTGTGATAGAAGTGTGGGAAGACTTTTCATCAGTGTAAGAGTCAGAATGAAAGTGACTCAGTGTGCACGAGGTGTGGAGATAATGAAAGGAGGACTCCACAAGTGAGCAGAGTCCCTACAGATATGCTGCAGTAAAAGCTACCTGCAAAGGTACAGGTAGTTCTGGACCTCAGTAACTGTCTCCCACACTGCTGTCCCTGCTCTGGTGCTGTTTCTGAGGCTGTGGTTTGTCATGCCGTGTCGCTGGATTGTGTCAGTGAGCGCTTTATTTTGTCTTCCGCTTGCATGTGAATAAATATTTGTAAGGTAAACACTGGATCTGCTTTGAACTGCAGGTAGACTGCTGCCTGCCTGACAGAGCTTTCTGTTTGACATTCAGCAGGTGACTGTCAGCACCACGGACAGCTCCGTGCTACACAGAGTTCACGGTGGAGAGATAAGTTGAGACGACGAAGCGCATGGGGCCTTATTAAAACTGTTGTTTCTCTACCTGGGGTCAGTTTCAGAACGACCACGCAGTCTCACACTTGCATACAAACAAACACCTACAAAGACACAAAGCAGCTCACTCATCCTTTTCTCCTTGATGCGTCTATGAGCTCACTCCTTTATCTGTGAGACAGACCAGGAATCTATCGCAACACCCAAGCCAACACACACTCAGTGTGCGGAGGCAAATTCACGAGGGAGATTAGGTTAAATCTCTAAAAATAAAAAACAGCTAAAATGGACTCAGACATGTGTGTACGGAGGATTGGGGATGAGACGAGCAGAAGAAAGGCCTGTCCTCCCCGCCGCCCGTCAGGATTCTGTCTGGAAATCTGCAGTCACAGGATAAAGGACACGCCACGTCTTTGATCAGGGAAGGAGAGTTTTGCAGGTGAGAGGTAAAATGGAGGAAGGTATCTGAATATCTGTCAGGGTAGAGACGCTTATTTCTGTTTTGCATCTGTGGGGAAAAAATAGGAACCCGTCAGAATTCAGACTATTTTTGCTCTCCCTGAAAAACCTCCAGACACCCCTTTGCAAGAATGTGTCCCAATCAGGCATGCAATTACAATCTAGAGCATGCTGTGCAATGTACCAGCAGCAGGCAATTCAAATGAAAACAGCGCTCACTGTTTCCTGCACACTGTGCAGCTCAATTACCAAGCAAATCATCTTTATTCCTTGTTTTTGTTTTGTATTGTTTTCCGTTTTTAAGCTTGAAGTCGGAACTTTCGGAGGAGCAAAACAAAACTTGAGCAACTAATACACACAAGTTTCACCTTTCCAACAAGAATTTGAGAGGTTGCCTGATTGTGGCTGCTGCTTCAAATCCCCGGGACTGGAGAGTGAATGAGAGGAGGATTAGAGGGGTAATGCCAGTAGATGAGAGACAGAGAGAGAGGGTCGAAGTGGTTTGCCACTCTGCAAGGATTAGCTCTGAAAACAACTTCACACTCGCAAACTATGTCAATCAAGGACATAATTCAAGCAGTTCAAAAAGGCCCTTAAACAAAAACTGAGACACTCGTCTGCTCCCTGCTGCGAGTGAGCTCGTAATGTTCAATCACAGCTGAAACATCTCAGACACATCAGAATAAATTGGACAAATATTGAAATGCATTTGAAAAAAACCTCCTCGCTGAGGGCTGCATTGTTTCAGGTGCTGGGATGGACGGATGATAATGAGGCACCTGTGGAATGAGCCTGTGCTGCAGCTACTCTGACAGCCCTGTATATGTATGGATGTGTCAGGCCTGTTGAGGGGCTCCACTGATGAGGGCTGAGGTGTCCAGATGGCAGCACAGTTTTACCATGAGCATGTAATGTGGAGCATTCCATTAAAATAGGGCATCACCACTACAATGCATGTAACTCCCGGGGAGATGAGGGAGGGGGTGCATGACCTAACTTAAGTGCGGATCAATGCAGAAATATTCTACACACCTCGTTTATCCTGAACCTTTACAGTGAGCTCCAGGAGAGGCTCTGTCTCCCTGTCCAGCCTCCTGGTGATCGTGATATCTCCACTCTCGCGCCCCACGCTGACCGCAGAGCTCTCTGACTCCGGGGAAATCAGCTCGTAGGCGGCTGACTGGAACCTGGAGGGGCTCAGGCTCGTTATGACCGAGCCGACGCTGGCATCTTCAGACACGTTGAGGGAAACCAGTGTGCCAGGGTCCAGTAGTGCCCGCGGCCACCGTCCTGCCCTCCCTGACCCCGTTAAATCGGCAGGACGCGTCGCCCACCGCTGTGGCGCGACAGTGATCACTACACCTTTACTGGTGAGGGGGGGCCACCCGTGGTCTCTGGCAAAAACATAGAATGTGACTTCAGAAGGGAGCCCCAGGATAGAGTCAACCAGCAAAACTTCGCCCGTTTTCGGGACCACATAGAAGCTGCCGTTTTTAGGGATGGAAATGTATGTCAACTCTGCGTTGTTGCCGCTGTCAGCGTCGACCGCCTCCAGCCTGTAAACCACACTACGGAGAGCCGTGGTGTCATCTAAAGTTATGTGCACGGTGTCTGCACTGCGAAAAGTGGGCTCGTGGTCGTTGGTGTCCAAAACGTCCACTTTTACCGAAGCGACCTCGAAGACGACGGACTCCGGCACGCAGGTCTGACAGAACAGAGCCAGACTCAGCAGGTATTCTGCGCGAGCCTCTCGGTCTAGAACCCTGCAAGTTTTTAGTAATATATTTCCCCGCTTGTGGTGGGCGAAGGCGCGGAAATCTTCGCTCCCGTTTCCGTACAGTTTGAACTGCATTCCGGAGACTGGGCACCATTTTTGCGCGTCGATGCGCCTCACCGGAATGCTCAGTCCGTTTACTTTCGAAGCCGTCGGGGAGTTCTCAAAAACATGCCCGTGAAAGAAAGGCAGTCGGCCCTGGGTTTGATATCCAGCAGCAGGCGTCAGAAGGCAGCAAAACAAAACACCCCAAATCATGTTGGTGGCAAGTTCTGTGCCTCCGCGCCACTCAGGGGGCCTGGGAGAAAATCAATCAAAAAGAAAAGAGAAACACTTGAGAAACGTTTCCGTCATAGTTATCCACGAGCTGATCCTTCCAGGAGACCCCTCTGAACTTAACGCTTCTTCATCCTGAGAGATCCGTCTCCTGGCTCCATGCAGCACGGCCGCGTGCAGGCAGTCCACAGCGCTGCAGGCAGCTGGCTGTGTTCGTACCCAGCGTTCAGCACCACAGCGCCGGACAGCGCCAAGCGCGGGGGCGTGGCGGCGCGCGGGGACGGAGCTCCTCGGTGAACCCCACCCAGTGTGATGGTCAGGAGGGTCCCCGCCTCAAACCTCTCCACGACCGCCTGACTTAGCCTGTGCACGCGCAGCAGGAGGCTTCCTGAATGACACCGTGTGGCACAAATCCGCTCTCAGCGTAAAGAAGGGTTGACGGAGAGAAAATCACTCATCCTTCCTGTCCAGAGACAGAACACACATGCTCCTGTTCCCATCTGTCTGGGATCAAACCACTCCAGCCTCCAGGGAAACAGACGGGGCTGCCTTGCTCATGAACATCTCCCACGTTCCTGCGTGAGGACCTGATTCAACAACCTTCTCTCTGCTCACGAGTCCTCTGTAAACTTTATGTCACAGTTCCAACAACGCGCTGCATCTCTGCAGCCTCATGTCCACATAATCACCCTGCCATATGTAGAAACTCCAAAACACTGGGAAATGGTTCAATATAAATGCAAATGATCGGATCTGTGCTGTTTAACTGTGTAAACATGATGATGTAAGACAGCCTGCTCTGCATACGTCTTTGCTGATATATGCAGAGTTCAAATTAACATTGTCACCCTGATTGCTCCTCCTCCCTCTTCCCTCTCTGCCAGCACGCTGAGCACCCAGAGCGCTCTAAACCTAATCTGTAGGTGGCTCTGCTAATTCCCACAGCCTGCACACTTCCCATTCCCCTCACCTCCCTGTACGTGTCGAGTCAGGAGACTAAATATTACATGGGCGGACGGCTGTGACTTGTCAAAATGATAAGGAAATAATGGACTAGAGAGCACGGCTGCACGCTCCACTGAGTTTGTGTCCCATGTCATGTCGCGCCTTTACTTCACACGTGCACGGATCAATATTCATATTCATAGGGGGGGGTGATGTTATGCAGGACCAGTAATTCAATGCCATGCGATGTTCCTCTGCTCATACATAAGGTACATCTGTAGGCTGCTCAGTTTGAAAATTCATCAAAGCTCCCGCTGAAAGATCCTTATCAATTTGAAACCACAATCCATCACTGCAAGTTTAGCCGAATCCACTCTCTGCAGCAAACTGTTCTTTTTCAGGCAATAACTCTGGTAACTGGCAGTGAGCCCCGAGACAATTTTAAATCACAGCCTGCCTGCAGCTGGAGCACAGAGCTCATATTGGTTGATCGCTGTGGTCTTTTACGTGGCACAAACTGTGGGCGGTGTCACCAGGACACATCAGCAATCCCACACTCACTGGTGTTCCTCCAACGTCTGACCTGAGGAGGGAAAGGCCCTTAAAAAAAGGCAAACATGAGCAGCAAAATAACCTGGAACCAGAACATGACAGAGAGCCTGATGGGAGCCTGACCTCGTGTGACATCACTGCTATTGTCATTTAAGGTGAGATATCTAAAATAGAAGCTGTCAGCGTGGACCCCGCGTGCTCAATCTGCTCCGTAACTTCTCCTCTTTGAACTCCCTAAGTGCTTTATGAATGCAAATCAAATTCTGTCTTTTATCATGTTGTCTCACATGCTGAAATTCGGCGTGACTGCCAGCATGGGAGATAGCAGTAGCAAAGGCTAATTCAATCACAGGGCCAGGCCGGAGAGTGAGGAGAGTTTACTTGAGGGTTGCAGCAGTTATCTCCTGAGATGAAACGCCAACTTACACCACATAAAAACAACAAAGCTGTAATGAATTTTAAAAAAGAATCATGAACCGTCTCATCATCGCTCTCCTCCAACAGATAACTCAGAGCTGCAGGGCATTAAAGAAGAAATCCCACTGAAGAGAGCCGTCGACGAACATTAGAAAGCTTCATGCTTACTTAATGAATAATTGACAGAATCCATTCCCCTTACTCAAACACAGGCCGGCTCAGCTTCTGGAGGCAAAGGTTGCAGCCTTGGAGCTTCTAAAACATGCTACCTCTGCTTCTCTGCCCCTCAGAGATACGGCATGATGGGAGTGTGGGAGTCAGGAGGTCCCATAATGCAACTCATCCTGGAGGTTGCTTGTTGTCTCTTATTTCTCCTGGAAAGGCGGGGTTAAAAGAACCCCAATAGGAAGGTAAAGACGGCACTAACAGGACTCTGTGAAGAGGTTAAAAGGCAGTTCAAGCCTTACTGATATGGGTTTTTTTAAGGGCCAGGTCTGGTACCAATTTATGAGGGGACAAAATTCAGAGCATACTGACATGACGGTCGATATAGTGAACTTTGAAGTGGAATGAAAACAGACATTTTATATGGATTTAGCACCGTTATCGCTCTGATAAGACTCTGGAAAGGTAATCTGAAGTTTTTGAACCATTAACTTTATCAAGCCGCTTTCCCAGTGGTCAATAAACCCGCTAACACCCGGCATTTTTGCTTAGTGGGAAAGCTTACAATCAGCACTCAGACATCGACTCTGATCGCCATTGATGGGAACAGAAAACTCAGGTCGACACACTAATCTCCGCCCCCTTTCCGGCGCGATGCTATGACGGCACAGCTACAAATTCCTCCCGTCTCTGTCAGAGCAGCGCTCGAACACCGTTCCAAATTTGTCGCCGCCCAGTTTGATAAACAGATTGAATGAGTAACAGATACAATAAAGACCTAACCACCGTAACATCTTCACTGGTAACTAACCCTGTCTCCTGCCGCGTTTGTGACATCAGACGGTGACGCAGCAGAAAGAACCGACAGGAGGATACTTCACTGGCAATGGGAAAAGAGACAATCGGCTGTCTGCTCAGCTGTGACAGTCTGCTACACGTGCTGCAGACAGTGTAGAGAGGATTGTAAACGAAGGAGTCAGAGCGCCCTCTGCTGGACAAACGAAATCATTTCTGAACATATGCATTATGTTCTGCATTACATGTTGTGCAAAAAAACCACACAGACAGCTCTGATGTATATCTGAAAGGCCCATATCAGCTACTAATACACATAATATATTCTGTTAATATGCCTGTTCAGCAGAAGGCAATGACTTAATTGGCTGAAACTGAGAGATTTATTAATGAATGAGAGAAAATGAAAATGGATGACGAGGCAGCCAGCTCCGTGTGCATGTTAATAGTGAACATTTATAGAAACGTACGCTACATAAAGAGATGCAAAGAGCCATTTCTGGAAACACTGTGACACGGACAGGAGCAGCCGCTCTGTACTGCCGCTCGGCGTGGTGTTTCTGTTTGTATGGGCCCCTCAGGACATTTTCCCTCATCACAACCTGAAGGCAGAGAGCAGTTAGAGGAGCTGGATAAACATAAAGGCATTTCCCTCATGTATTAGGTACGGCTAATTAGATTTGATCTGTGATCCCCTTAAGGCTCCTACCACCTACTGTAGTATTTAAGCTGTGCTGTAGAAACCACAACTGTTTATTAATAGAGGTATTAATTATGAAGCGACGTGCGCAAGCAGGTTGAGAATTTACGCTCAGAATAATTATGCAGCGGAGGTAACTTCACATCACAATCAGGTCCTGAAAATGTCAGGTGTGCAGCAAAACAGCAGCAAACCCAAACGGTCTCATTACCGAGCGTCTCTTTAGCCTTTTACTCAGAATGCCACATCTCATAAAGGCTGAAGACTCGGGAAGTTAGATACAAAGAGAACAACAGAATCCACTTTGAAGGAAAAGCCAAAAATAATTTAATGAGTAACGCAGGGCCTGTTGTTTTGATAGAAACAAAACGCACATCTTCAGGGCCACAGCTCGTCTTGGGAGCGCTTTTATTACAGCTACATTGTGATTAGTGGAGCCTGGGGTTCCTTCAGTGATTAGCACACTTAGAAATGATCACTGATTTGAACAGTATCTCGTTTTAGCCTCAAACAATCACGACTTTGTATTAGCACATTAAAAGATTTTTCACATCATCAAAAGACACAGGAGACAAGTCATGGAAAAATAAGAGAAAATGAAATTAGCACAGCGCGCTCTGCCTAACTAAGAGGTGTTTGAAAGAGGCAGCGAGGATGTCTCTTACAAACACAGTTTGGAGTGAGAACATTACCTCGCATGCACAATGAAACTCCCCCATTCTGTTCTCAGTTAATTATCCCACCAGCCCCAGCCATTAGGCAGGTTTCCATTACTCGACCAGTTCAAGGCTGTGAACTAATAGAGTAAATTCAATAATGTGCTATTTATGAGGCTGGGAGGATTATGAGCGACCCATTTGGGGAGAAAATGAACACTACTGAAGGCTTCCCGAGCAGAGCACACCAATAATTTCTAATACGAGGTGGTCCTGCTATGATTTACACGTGGGACCAAAATAAAAGACCCCCACTTCTCATTATCCATAGCAGACCACGCATACATGGATAATGAGGAGAGGATTAGACCACCAGACCTTACTGTCTGTTCTTTATTATCTGGTCCTTTTCAGACCTTCTGAGCCTCCATTTTTCTTTGCAGATCAGAGAGAACTGTCAGAGATGAGTCAGTGTCAGGGAGATTAAAATAGATCAGTTTTATTCCTCTCTGTCTCAAAAACACACTCCACCCATCCTCAGTCCTCTAATTCTTCTGATTCCATGAACTGCATTGTTCATCCTTTCCAGGCTACCCTGTTAAGTGGCCTCTTAATAATAAGACCAGCTTCAAATGGACGTTATGCTCGTATATCACGAGCAGTACCCTCCAGTAGAGGTCCCTTATCCAGGCTCAGGCCCCGTGGTTCATCATCTCTGCTGTGGAAAAGCTTTATGCAGCCAGTTTAGAGGCTGTTTCCAGCAGGACCATTCATTTGAAGAATAATGAGAGGGGGGGTTAACAAGCTCCCAGGGACATAAATTTCATGCAGCCTGCTGCAAAATAGGAGAGTTTTTCAAAATAAGGGCCCAAAATACTCACAAAAAGTAATGTTTACACCGCCAGTAAATGCTGCTTGTGTGGTGGAATACATTTAGTTTAAAATAAGATTGTATGATTGCTATATTTGTCTTTTGTGTGTCTTTATTTGCTACTTCATTTGACGTAATGTAAGTAAACAAATACAGCTTCCGCCATTATTCTAGAAAACGCTCCTGTGTTCGTCTCTGCAGGCTGTGAAACGTCCTTACCTTCCTCTCTTTGTCTTCATCCCACTTATCATTCATCTCCAGCCTGTCAAATATCTTTACAGCAGCAGTAATGTCGATGAATGTCCTCCATTACGGCTCGTTTGGCGCCTCCGTGTGAAGGCTCTCCGGCGCCCTCATCCGTCTATTGAGAGGACTGCAGGGATGTGCGAAGAACAACTGAGGGCAAAGCTATAGTGGACTGAACATAAAGGTAGCAGGAAATAAGACACCAAGTAAAAAGCGTAAAATTGGGTTTCAGATAAAATCGCAGCGCCCAGACTGCTGAATAATTAAAACGGCTGTGCTGGACGATTTATAAAACATATGATAGTTTAACTGCAGTATAAAATCCGAAGTACGGAAATAAAGAGAGGAAATAAAACTACACAGCTCCAAATCTAAAGCGGAGAAGCTTATTAAGATATAAAACTTCATAAGGCTGGAAACTGGTTAAATCCTGTTTCAGAGGCTGTAAAGATACTGACTGAATAAAAACTGGAGCAGCATCGACAGCAGCACGTACAGGTGTCGATCATTCTCTTTATCATTAAGGACGTTACATTTCCAAACAAAGACAATGAACACATTTAACAGTAAAAAGCCTGTTTAATTGCAGAATATATTGACAGTACAGTACAGCAATAAAAACACTGCCATATTGCTCCTATTTTACATGACTTACACAGCTGCTGTCCAGCTTATGAAACAAACAGTAATACGGTACTTATACAGTAATGATGAGAAACAACACACACAGGCTCACAGAGCATCTCGCCCATCACTTTGCACTGACAGGCGGCTGTGTTAACTGGGAAACACACAATATTATAATAATGATAAGAGCAAGAACAAAGACACGGAGCGTTCGATCCCTACAGCTGTGACACACCGGGTCTACAGGGACAGACGGGTCACACTGGGAGCGCAGACGCACAGACACAAACTAAACCAAGGAATAAAAACCAACAAAATATGGAATACTTTGTACGTACGCAACACATACATGACATGAAATGACTCGCCATCGTCCGTGTCACTCATTACTCTGTGAACTGGCCTTCATGCCCCTCATGTTACCTCCTCTCAGTTTGCTGTACCTCAGTTCATGTCTCACACGAGTGCTGTTACATTTCACTACAAGCTTCAGTCTGTAAGTAAGAGCACAGCTGCTTCTTCACAGCCTTCCTCCCCCTCAGCTACCGCAGTATCCTGGGACCCGACCTGTCGTCAGTCACTGTCTTGCGGAGCTTCACCCCGCGGCGTATCGACACCAGCATATCCATGTCCTCCTGAGTCATGGAGGACGGCTCCTGCGGTGCACACTGAGCTGTGTCCCCGGGCAGCAAGCTGCTGAAGGGGAAATGACCCTCACCGAGGGCGTGGGCACTGGCCACCAGCTCCCCTATCTTCTCCACCAGGCTGTGGCGGTTAGCAGCGAGCAGCGGGTCCTCCTCAGCGCTGTGGGTGGCCATGCCGGGGGCCTGCTGGGGGTAACCAGTCCTGTCCGCCCCCACTCCTCCACAGCCCCACGCTGTGTCGGGGAGGCTCATCCTCTTTGGAGAAGCCCTCATGTAGTCTCCAGCTGATGGATCGTCACTGTAGAGAAACTCCTCGCTGCCTGCACGGTGCTGAGACGGGCTGGCATACCCCGGAGAATCTGGCACTGTGGGGGTCTTAACTGGCACGATGGGGGGCCGGATTGGAATGGGGCCAGAGGTGGACGGCGTGCGTCTCACTCCAGTTTTGGAGGATGGTGTTCGGCGAATGGTGGCCGTCCCTGAAGTGATGGCTCCAGGGCTGCTCCCCCCTGAGCCGTTCTGAACTCCCTGCAGGGTCTTTCCTGCGGGCAGGCCTGCTGTGCTGGCGGGCCTCTTGGTTTGGATCATGCGGCGGTAGCTCTGAGCGATGTTACTGTGCCGCGGGATGGTGGAGGACTTGTCAAAGTCTGCCTGTCCTTCACTGTCTGCATCCCCGTTGAGAGAGTAGCACTCATAATCAGAACCTGGAGGAGACAGTGGGCTGTGAGTATCTATTAGTTTTTGCATAATTAAAGCTACTGAGCTCTATGTTGCTGGTGAGGTTAAGTGTTACCCTGAGAGGGGATGGTGTCCTCGGAGCAGGAGGGGGTGTTGGTCTGGGTGCTGTAGCCGCTGGAGTACTGCAGAGAGTCTCTGCTGCTCTTCTGCTGCTCCATACTCAGGCCTCTGGTCAGAACCATCGCTAGAGTACTGGCTGCTGGAGAGAGCGGCTCGCCATGCTGAACACACACACACACACACACACAGATACAGGCAGGTAGGTAAAAATACATAAAGATTAGCACTTCACCGCACTCCTATTCCCAAGGCATACACGTGTGTACACTGACATTTACATTCTTACTCTTACCTTTGGCGTAATGGTTCCTGGGCCAATCCTGGCTCGGTGTGGATCATCTGGCTGCATCCCAGAATACCCCAGTGGACTGGGTGGAGCTTCAAGTTCTCTCATCTTTTCCATAGACTCCCTCCTACGCTGCAGAGTGCTCGCCAATGAAGGCTCACAGGAACTGGATTTGGCCCATTCCTGCAGCAGCAGACAGAACAATGAGACCGCCTTCCAAGTGAGCATCTCCAGTGATCGCCATCCAACAGACGTGCAGTCGGCTAAACATGGAAGCTGCTGCTTTGGCTCATGAACTGGTTAGATGCCGATGTAGATATGGGCAGACTTCATTAGGCTATGTAAGTGTTAATAAATGATAAAGCTGTCTCAGTTTAGCCCGTCTCTGTGAGCAAACTGAGCCTGATGAGCAACAGAAAGCTGTGACTGTGAGATCTTTATGTAAGCAGTTAAACACAAGAAGCAAAGAAGCAACAAAGTTTTCAAAGGAGAAAAAGCAAAAAGTAAAATTGCAAATGAAAAACAAACCTTCCAGCTAGGAACCTTTGATGTGGGTGAGGGGGTGTTGGATCCGGGGGAGTGGTTAAATGTGGGGGACGCAGGAAGTATGACAGAGAGAGGCCTGATGGTGCCAGTGTGAGAGAAAGCAGGGCGAAAGGTACCGAAGGATGAGCATGAGCCAAACTGCGGAACGGACAGACAAGTGTGAGTCAGAGTGCTCAACATCCATGAATATCCACGTCACAGCGCAGCACGGCTGTCGAGTGGAGCCCACAGGCCTCTTTAGGCTAAAGATAACAATGAGGAGAACGCACAGTGCATAGTGTGTCTGTAGGTGTGTGTGTGTCTGTAGGTGTGTCTGTAAGTGTGTGTGCGTGCGTGTGTGTGTGTGTCCAATACAGCAGGTATATGGTTGAGATGCATGCAGTACTAACCGCTGTAGGAGAGCTGCACTCGCTGACAGACTGGCAGGTTTCTGAAGCCTCAGAGGAGGCAGAGCTTGTTGATTTCTGGGGAAGGGAAGATGGAGTAAAAAACAGAGGTTTGGGTTGTGGAAATGGAGAGAGAGAGAGGCGTGTGTGTGTGTGTGTGTGTGTGTGTGAGAGAGAGAGAGAGAGAGATGCGAGATGCAGAGGTGATAGAGATGCAGAGGGTGAGAGTAGGAGAGGAGTGTTGATGAGCCTGAGGAGGAGGGGGGCATTTTCTACTCTGAGGGGATCTATAGACCCCGGCCTGGATCGAAAATAAAGTAGCCACTAAGATCTTTTATTCAGAGAAGAACGTTGCATCAGTGTGTGTGCTGGGGTGTTGCAGGGTTTGTTCTGTACACTGAAATATGTTCAGACCGTGAGAGTGTGAATAACTTTATCAGTCCGGTGGGAGAAAAAAAAATCCACATTTGCAACTGATAAAGCTCTATTGCAGTAAAACACAGAGCTCTGTCTGAGCTGGAGCTCCTATAGTGAATATGGTAACAGGTGGCAGATGGAGATGAATTGTTATTAATAATATAAGTTAGTTATTGTATTTAAGTTCCTGTATTTCCTCCTGATGAATGAATAATCTCAGCGTTATCATGTCGGCTACCTGGCTGGTGATGTCAGAGGGCATGGGCGACGGAGGCTTCGAGTGGGTGTTGGCATCCTGGGAGACAAAGCCTGAGTCGTGGGAGGAGACGCTGCTGAGCCGATGTGCTCCTGCAGAGGGCATCTGGAGGAGACTGTGACAGGAGAATAACAATAACAAGATTTACAGTGAAAAACTGACAAACTAGGAAATCAACTGAAACCCGAGGCTCGTCGTCGGGGTGTTTACTCAAACTAGGAAAAGGACGATTATTTTGTTTTTTAAATATTTCTTATTCAGTGCACAAGACGTTTCAGTGCTACATTAAAATCATATTTTCTTTCGTGTTGTCTATCAGAGAGAGGACTGCCACTGCCACATGCAAAACACTGTCATTACAGAGAGATGCATCACCTGTCGGGCAGCCTGACACTACTGTCAACTGCACGTTTAGTTACGTTTCTGATCGGCTGTCGGCTGTTTGCTGAATTTTCAATCACAAACGTAACTACATGTGTAGTTATTAGTGGCTTCCTTGCAGCCGGCTGCCCACAGAAAACTGTTATTGTGAAAGGCTGTCTGTCATGGCTGCCGGTACTTCTTGATGACAGCGGTAATATCCCTCCATGTTCATTCCCCCGAGCTGTGTTTGTTTGCACGTCTGCATGTCATTAAGGCATGGATATTGCATCTCCTGTCGTTGACATGAAAACTAATAACAGAGTTATCCCTGTTTTTATTTTGCATTGTTCTCATTTAGGCATGGTGAATATTCCATAAAAATACACAGCGTGCATGTAAAACAGGATTGTGATCAAGATTTGTCTCCCCGTTTCTTGTTCTGAAACTTGTTTGGGGGGATTTGAGAGTAGGCCACGCTGAAAACAGAGCAGCTAAATGAAAAATTGATCACAAAAGCTGAACATGAAGGCACTGTGTGTGAAGATTGTAAATGATTCCTTTCTTCTAAATTTGGTGCATCAAAGAGCATTAACAAGTTATCCCTCCTTTGATTATTCTTTCCCTCTGAACAGCTGTCTTTGGGCTTTTTGTCTCCTGCTTTGTCACTCTCGCTCAGCGTCGCTTCTCTTTGTCACCCACGCAGAGAAAATGTGCTTCTCAGCCCCCCCGTCCTCTGTCCTCTCTCCCTCTGGAATATATCTGAAGTTATCACTCCTCCTTAATCTCCGTCCTCGAGGGTGAGGCTTTAGGAGGATTGCCAAATTAAATATGACAAATTAAATAACCTCAAATCATTCAGCAGCAGACACTGCTCTTCTGTCCTCGGCGTCTCTGTGCCTTTAAGAAATACTCAGAAAAACACTCAGTGACCTTGTTTTTCCTCCGTCCTGCTGCCAGAGTCTTTGTCTCTTGATCACTATTTGATATTATTTTGGTGCATCACTGTTGTACAGAGAAAATCCTGTAATCTTTGGATTTTCATTTTTTTACCCACAACTGACTCACTGCATGTTTCTCTGCAAGCAAAAACTTCAGCGTATTAAAAAACTTTTTCAGACTTGGTGGATGAACTGAAAAGTGCACAGCGGCCCGACTGAGACCAAGGACGGTAGGGAGATGTGAGCTTTTCTTTACTTGAAATGTTCCCTTAAAAAACATCCCGCGCCGTGATTTACAACTGTAACGAGCTTTAACACGAGACGCTGGGACATGAAGTCTGAGTCTGCGTCCTGAACGATATAAACCACAAAAAATAGACTCAAGTGTTGTTATAAAATGAGCCGCGTTCTGTTTTCACACTAAAGGAAGGTGATGACTTGTTATAACAAGGTTTGATGTTCCCTGAACACAACACGTAAAGAGTTTATTTGTTAATAAAGCTTGTTTCTTGTCCTTGAATGCACCTTTGATATGCCACTATGAATAAATTAATGAACCATCATTATTAGACGTCTGATAAGTGGATGCTGGTTGCTGTGCAGGCTCATGGCTGGCAGCCTGTGATGTTTCACAGCTTTGGACCTAATCTGGCTATAAGAGGCTTGAGAATGCAAATCTGCAGGAGACACAGCTGAGGAGCCGCAAGACACACGACTCACTGCACAACGATCGTCACTGATAGTGCTGATGGTGTGTGTGTGTGTGTGTGTGTGCGGAGGGACAGGGGTCACCTGCCTGTGTACTCATGACAACCTTTAATATCTAGGTCCTTTGACATCATGGGCAAAAGTGAGCTCAAGTCAACAGTATGCATGAATAAAAACACATCCAGCACAGCACACAATACGTATTACATCACACTGTACCAACAACACATTGCACAGCATTGCATGGAACTCAGCAAAGAGCAAGAGCTACAGAGTGCGTGTATATGCGTGTGTGTGTGTTTGTTTGTGTGTGTGTGTTTGTGTACCTGCACATGCTGCTCTTCCTGGAGCCGGTGCTGCTGGGGGAGGAAGGGGGGGTCTGGTAGGACCAGCTGAAGTCAGAGCCTTTCAGGTCCCGGATCACCTGCAGACACACAGAAACAACACTGATGATTCAGAAGAACAGACACAGGAGACATTTACACACGCTACAAGATTCTCATGGATTTTAATGAATTACTGTTAATTAAATCCTGTTTTGTCATTCTGTGAATAATCAATCAATCAATCAACCTTTATTTATACTCAAGAGATCATTGCGGGGCAAACCTCATTTACCTCATTTATTTATTTATGATCTGTACTACATTACAGAAGCAATTAAAAAACAGACAACAAAGCGTTAAAAGGACCAGAGGAGAGAGAAGGTTAAAGGCCGTTTAAATTACTAAACGGGGGATTTTGACACAAAGATAAGACAATGAAAAGGAGGACTACAATACAGGTGTGTAAGAAAAACCTTACAATACACTAAAATAATGAAGTAAGTTGATAATCTCTATTTACAGATTCTACATAGAAATGTAGGCTGCAAAAGCAGGCGGAACATAATCCGCCGTAATGACAACCCGGCTCCCATCAGCGTGATCTGATGATGACTTAGCTTCTTATTAATCTCTATAATCAGACGTCTGCATGCTAACAGCTAACAGCTAACAATCTGTTCTAGATCTAAAATTTAACTTGAGATAAATTCCCTTGACGCTGTGTCTCGAAAGCCGTTCAGCGTTCAGATTTCCCGACTTCCTCAAATGCATCAGATCAGTCCGACCTCTGTTCAACAAACGAGCATTTTAAAAGTGTTCTTCTCCTCTTGAGGACAGACCTGACAAAGCTTCAATTTTTACTTCTTACAAATCTGCATCGTGATGTTGAAATTTGGCCAAAGTAAGAGCCGTTAATAACAAGAGAACGGCTTCTCTTTCTGTAACGATGCAGCACGCGGGACAGGAAGTCTACACGGGAAGTCGATTATCACTTAC
The DNA here is from genome assembly GCF_022749685.1 of Semicossyphus pulcher. Classification (NCBI taxonomy): domain Eukaryota; kingdom Metazoa; phylum Chordata; class Actinopteri; order Labriformes; family Labridae; genus Semicossyphus; species Semicossyphus pulcher. The sequence goes on along the minus strand of NW_027211759.1, from coordinate 27,419,378 downwards.
TGCCCGGCACGTTCACCGGTGATCCCAGAGGAAATATCGTCTCAGACTGTAGCCAATGGGATTGGTAAATTGATAATTCAAATTGGAAAATACACTTATTGTATGTTAAACAATTACAACTAGAGGTTGGGAGGTTTAAAATCAGATTTCTAAAATGTCCAAACTTCAAGGAGATGTTGTCGGTTGCTCCAGGAGTCAGGCACACTAAAACTGAAAGCAGTCTTTCCGAGTTCTGACCTAACTGGAGGAACATGTATCAATAACAGGTTTGCAGTATTAAAAGTCGTGTCTCAGGCTGTGATGACGGACATAAGAGGGATACATTCATATTGATTTGACTTCATTTAGTTACATTGTGGTGAGATAGTAACAGGAAAGAGAGCAACAGCAAAACATGAAACCTCTTCAAACGTACGCAAAGTGTCAGACAAACCCGTGGCTTACAGGATAAGGTTGGTAACACTGTGTTATTGTTGCTACTGCTGGAAAAAGTCACACAAAGACAATCCTTTTTAATTTCCCATCTTATCTGTTGGTTTGAGCCCAAAGTTTGTTCTGCATAAAGACAGATAAAAAAGGCTGCATGTTTTCTCTAAACAGAAGTGTTGAGCAAATGTTACTCGTTACTGCTCGTGCTGGGACTATTTGCAGCCGATGGAGAGGTATCAAGTTAAATACAGTTAAATGGTAATCTTTAGGAATAGTTTGGGACAAGAATGGAGGTCAGGTCAGTGGCACAGAAAGTAAGTTATATCAGGCTTACGTGTTAGTTGCAGCATCATTTGTCTGTTTTGGCCTTTATTTAAGGAGACTTCTTACACAAGGTAGATTAGATTGTGATCCTATTAACATAAGAGAAACAAGCTAAATTAGTATCACCGCTGTGTTACCTGCTCACTGGCTGGCGGCAGCTTGTGTGGGTCTTCAATCAGCACCGTGAGGTCATCAACAATGGGCTGTAAGTGCGTTATCTCTCCCAGCATGGCAATCTCCACATTCTGCAGGGTGAAACAGGATGGAGTGAATTCAACGACCACATCAACTACAACATTCATTTCTGCACAAAGGCTAAATGTTCTCACCACCACAGGCTGCAGCAGGTTAATGAATGTACAGTAGCGCCCCCTCTCTTCCAGGAGGGCTCTGCGCACCGCCTGCTTCTCCGTCTCCTCCATCAACAGGTACAAGTCACTCACGTCCTGCATGGCACTGTCCAGCTGGGGGCGCAGGTTTCCCCGGCCTGGGTGAAGAGGGGGAAGGAGCGAAGGAGGGAAGAAGGAGATTTGGAATTTGGGTGAAAAATGTGAAAGAAAAGCGACACAGGGAGGATGGAGAGAGTAAAAAATGAGATGATTAGGACACGATGATAAACTGCTTGTGTAACAGAGGTCATTGCACTGACGAACACTCAGATGGTTCATGAGTGTGGGAATGAGAGGACGCTCATTTCATTTTGAGCTGATGTGAAGCAACTGGTGGTGACACAAAGGTCCTGAAATGGAGATGATTAGACACAGACAGCAAACAGAATGTCTGAGAGTCACTCAAGACTGCAGACCACAGTGATGCTACATGATGCAGTTAGTGAAGGAAGACAAAACAATGAGAGACGGATGGGGTGAAGACGATCACGCAGACTGCCAGTTCAACGTTTGCACCCTGCAGAATATCTTCACATTTTGGTTAACTCACTGCAGCTACCGTTACGACTATTAAGATGTAAGTACTGGAAATAGTTTGAGTGAAATCTGATTGTCACGGACCATAACCAAACAGAGCTCTGTGTATCAGACACACTTTATATCTGTCTTACCACTGTCTATATGTTGAACATATAGCTATCATATAGCCAGATAGACAGAGTAACACAGTGTGCTGCATGACTACGAAGACTGAACTTTCAAGGCTGAGAAAGACAAGGTGACAAAGACAATGCTAAAGTTAAAGTGATATTGTTATTGTTTTTTGTGTTGTGCTTTTCAGGTGGTTAAATTGTAAGAAATGCAATAACGGAGCTATGGGAGACAACATTGAATTGTCGTCAGTCTCTGTTTGCCCCTTTATCCTCCCTGCGGAGCTCCCTCAGGTTTTCAGCACTGTTGTCTACATTCATCCAAAAGCCAACGCCAAAAACACCGCTAATGATCAGCCAGTCTACTGAGAAGCTGCAGTCTCTGTCCTCGGATTAAAGTGCGATCATTGGCTTTAAATCACCTGATCTGTCTCACACCTTCTCTAAGAGAGCAACGTCAACGGCTCAAGACGTCTCACAGTGTCCTCCACATCCTCTCCATGGTGAATTTCAGATTTAGACAACCAAAGGTTCAACAGGATGAGAAATTATTTTATTAAGTCTAATGACAACCACAGCTTTTCCTGTTTACTTCTTCGTCTATCTATGGTTTGTTTTAATGATGGTTTCACACTCTCTCTCTGCGTCCTGCTGTCGCCTGATGTTTTCTTGTATTCTTGTGTTTTAATGTTTTTGGTACCCGAGGCTATGTGTCGGTGTTTTCTAAATGTTTTATGGTTTTTACCTCACTGCAAAAAGAATTTCCCTTCAGGGACAAGTTCAAGTTTAAGTTCACTTTCACTCCAAACCCTGTCCACAGAGGTACAGAGTTCGATCTGTGTTCAGACTCCTTCTCCAAACAGAGGCCCTGCTGACCGTCAACTACTGTAAGTTGTACACACACTATTGATGAGTACCTCATACAACCCCTCTTCAAAAAACCCTGACTATCCCTTCAATAAGGCACTGATTAAATGAAGAGTCCTATATGGAGCTAACAGCTAATAGCTCCTTGAAAACAGAAGTTTGATCTGTGAGCGTGCAGCAGAATATCAGCTCATGACAAAGATCAATAACTGCTCAGAGGAGTGAAAGATTGTCCTGCAGATAAGTTGACAGTTTGTTACTCTTATTAAAAAGCATTGAGTGAAACGACGGGGTGGCAAACTATCGAGCAAATGACGAGTTTGTCCATTTCCTCATTTTCATGGGAAATACTGTAAAATGTCAAAGTAGTTATAATAATAATAAAGGGTGTAAATTATACAGAAATATATAAAGTAAGTGATAATAAGTGAGTGAAGGCTGAATACCATTTAGCTGCTTCAGTTTTAGGCTCATGGTATCATGCTAGCTCTGTGTCACGGCTTACAGGGACACTATAATAGAACACAGCCATTTGTAATGTTATTAGTTTGACCTGAGCTCTTCCTGCTGTGACTCAGGCCTGTTTACTTATGTACATGTAACTCACACTCTTTTATATGAGGATATTTACAGTGAGTGCAGCACTTGAGGTTTGGGTTAAGTATTTAAAAAATAAACCTGCATATCTGCTAAGCTACAGCCAGTTAGCTTAGCTTAGCAGTAAGACTGGAAACAAGGCAAACAGGCAGCTTTCTGGGTAATCATAAACAAAGTGCATCAAGTCGATTGGTTAACTATTTTGTTAGCTTTGGGTAAATCTAAGCTCCAGCCTTTATGCTAAGCAGTCTAACCAGCTGCTAGCGGTAGCTTCGTATCTGTAAGAGTGGTATTCATCTCCCGAGCTCTCCTTTCTTTGACCAGAAATGCTAAGACATCCCAGGGTTGTATTTGACTGGCAGTTTGATTTATGATTGCGATGCCTTAAATAACTATCTATATATGACGTTCTCATACACAGCGGACATACCTAGCAGCTCTACAGCCAGGGGACAGAGTAAGAGACAAACAGAGGAGGGGGGTTTAGGATCAGGCAGGTGGAGGAGAGAGAGAAGAACAGGCAGAGTTAGCTGAATCAGATCAGGGCACATTGCATGTTAATAAAGCCTGCAACACGAGTGTGCAATCAGTCCTCGATGGAAATAGGAGTTTGATTACTAGCAGCAGAGAAGGCTAAAGCGAGAACAGCCAGGAAGAAGATCATGTGTTTGATTTAAACAGCAGAAACTGATCAATCATCCAGGGCTGGAAAGGAGCCGCCGAAACTGTGCCAGGCATTTTGCTTTAATTGAGAGGTCATTTTTGACTCTTGACTCTAGATGGCGCCAGTTTAGTCTGAACCGTTGGTGCTGACCAGGGACCAGCAGCCAACAGACTTCATTAATGTCAGCTATAAAATCTCACAACGCTGTGAGAGGCCTTTAATAAACAACAGGTGAAGATGTTCTCACCTTTTCTGGCTTTTTTCTGCAGTTTTATTGTGTCTAATGACTTCCTTTTGATTTCCTGACGAGACCGCTTGTATTCTGTGGAGAGAAAGGCAAAAAGGTGTCACTTCTGTCCAATATGCAGCGCTCTGAGTATTTACAGGTGTATTTCCTGGTTGATCACCTTTGGCATGGTCTTTGTCCAGCTGATTGGCTGTCTTCTTCCATTCCTCTATCCTGTCCTGGAGGGGGGTCACCAGGCCCTCCATAAGAGCACTGCAGCGACAAGAGTTACAGATGAGAGGTCGGACAAATAACTTTGTTTCCACAGCACAAAAACACTCAGAGATTTGCAGGATGAGAGGAAGGTCAGCAGGGATGGGATAGGACCTGGGAACACAATAATCCCCTGAAGGCAAGAGAGGAGAGAAAATTGCATTGGAGGGGAGAAATAAAGAAAACAGGTGACACTTACTTTGTGAAGTGGCGTAATTTAGCCTCAATGCTGCGGTGGCGCATACACATCCTCGTCAGAGCTGAGCCGACGTCCCTGGTGGCACCTTGTAGGAGATAATAGGAAAAACAAACACAATGTCAGCTGTGATACAAGAGGGTGACATTGCACATCAGAGATGTGCTCCTCTGCCAGGAAAAATATGATTTTCTATGAGGAGAGATAACATATCAGAGAGGCTCTGAGAGGTCTAATTCTCTCCTGTCAGATGGATTTATCAGGATGTTTTCCCCCTGCCGGAGCTGCGGTTCCAGCTGCAGCCACTAGGGGGACGAGAGCTGAGGGGAAAGGCAGAGAACATGAACGTCACATTTGTTTAGGGGAAAGCACATGTGACCCAGCGCCTGAAAATTAAAACCCTACACCCCCTCCCCGCTTTCACCAAACATGTATTTCCCTTTGACACTTGAAGACGGCGTCCCTGATTCCGGCCGCAGTGTAAACAACAGCTTGTGTGAACGGGTTACTGTACTTTTCCTCTCTGCTCCACTGTAATTAAAAAGGGGTTTCAGCCCCTAAAGCCCAGGCTGCCCCACCGCCTCACTGAGGGTTCACAGGCCGCTGTAATATGTGGCAGCACTGATCCTGCTGTAATCTGGGCCACATAGGGCTAATCTGAGGGTCTCTTGGCACACACATACACACACACACACACACACGGTAAGAGAGAGGACATCTTGCAGCAGACAGGCCTCACAGAGTAACAGCATAGACGACTGTATTTGTGTTCATGAATGTTTTGGTGAGCGCATGTGCACAGGTTCGTGTGTGTGTGGACAGGTGGTGTGATTTACCAACCCCCCACCCTTTCCGACGTTCTCACCCCCTCTATCCTGGAGGAAAAAGGAGGGAACCCTGAAAGGGGATATCCCTCTATTCTTCCCTGCCTGCTCTGCCTTTCCTGTTCTCTCTGTTTCCTAAACACCATTCATGCAGGGCGGACAGAGCGAGGGACAAACTGGCTCTAACCTGTAAAAACAGGCGAAAAGAAAGAGTGAAACACAGAATATCACACGAGGTGAAACACGCCTGAGATCAGACTCTGAGCCAGGACTGCTCCAGATGTTTGTCCGGTGAGATCTGTGCTCCATTTGACAGATACAGAAACTAGGTTAGCGTCTCCAGAGTTAGAAAAAAACAACTTTCCCTCTGAAACTCAGCTGTCAACTTCAGTGACAGCTGCACCGTCAGAGACGCAGAGCAACAGACCTGGACTCTAACAGAGACACTGTGCTCGGGCAGATGTGGAATAACTTGATGTTTTCGTGTGCTGGGCAGAGGGAGGGAGGGAGGGAGTCTGTGTCTGCACTGCTTTTCTAGGTGACAGAGAGCGAGAGGAGGGTTAGAGGTGAAAGGTCATCCAGCTGTATCACACACAGGCGTTACACACAGCAGGAAGTGATGGAGTTAACATGTGGAACCTATATGCTGAGCTGCAGATGTGAACAGAGGTCCATCTTTGAAGGAGGTGGTGTTGAGTATCTGTGATGTAGAGGCCTCGACTCTCACTCTCCACTAAGTGTGAGGACACATGAGACACAGGACACGTGTGTGCAGGTTCTGCATCTCTCCTCCTAAAAGCATTACAGGCAGCATCCACAGCTGCAAATCAGCTCGTGCCGGACGGAGGGAGGCTGAAGGAGAGACGCAGGGGGAGAGAGGGGGAGTAATGTGGCCCTTTTATCTCTATAACAGGCCTTCCCAATGTCACTCGGACAGCCAGAGCCCCCAACCCCCACCCTCCTGTCCTCTCCCATCCACACCTGCCAATTTCTTTTCCTCTCCCCTCCCGTCTCCTCCTCTACTCCTTCCCCTCCCAGAGGGGGGATCAGCTGACAGCTACATCCTGGGGAGGTCCAGAGGCTTCCTGCCCACGTCCAAGAGACCTGCCGGCCCCTGGCCTCTACCGGACGGATGGGGACGGAGAGATTCGCTCCCACAGCAGCCTGCATGCACACGCAGGCATGTGACAAACATTTACAATCTGAGGAGGGTTTGACTGAGCACAACGTTTCTAGCAAGTTTAGTAGATTAAAAAAATAAAGAATATCCAGCGATCCAACCATCCATCAGGAGGGATCCCTCCTCTGCAGCTCCATTAAAAGATTTTTTTCTGTATTTGAGACTTTTTCAATTTATCTGAGCCCTTTGAGGCAACCCCATAAATCAATGTACTGGATACTCTTTATCTGTGTCTATCAGTTCTCGACTTCCTCGGCTTGAAACCTGGCTAACAGTGCTGTGAGCTGGGAAAGTGATTATTTAGCAGACGTGGACCCCTGGGGCTTTAGGGGGAGCTGTGTTGGCCTCATAGCAGACTCCCACACGTGCATGAATGAAGCAAAACACAAGCCATGATGGAAGAGAGCAGTTATGCAACCAGCTATATATCTGAAGATATGGAGCAAACAACAGGGAGCGCAGAAATGTGCGGTTTATTAGAACGTGTGTCCGAGGCTGATGGCGCCTGGTTCAGTATGCTCTGAACATAAATAGAAAGCAGTCACCAGATCTGTTGTGTGTGCTGAGCGTACGCAGGATTCTTGGTGGGAAGGTCAAGCCCCCACAGTGGGGTTAAACTGGGAACCTTAAGCTCCAGTATCCAGGATCAGCTCACTGTGGTCGGAGCGTTTAGAGAGCGGTTCATCCAGCACTCTGGTTCTGATTAACTCCCCTGACTCCTCGGGGAAGGAGCAGCGCTTTAATAGGCCGGCTTTATACGGGCTCTCCTGCCAGGAGCCGGGAGCCGAACAGCCACGGGTCTCCTTCCCTGATGTCTTCAGCATGGGAGCTCAGCTCAGCTCAACTGTCTCCCTCTCTCAGCGTTTAAACCCTGCAGCTCCACTCAGGTTTCATTTGCACTCGAGACTACCGAGCTGGAGGTTCTGCTGTGGCGGGACTCGGTGCTTTGCAACCGGCTCTCTCTGCTTCCTGTGTCAATAAAGCATGTTTATGTGGGCTGTAGAGCCAGAAGGTACAGAACATCCTCACAGTAACACTTCCAGGAATATGAAGTCCCTTTCTTCTCATACAGCCGCTTAGTGATGGAAATTCCATCATCCGCGAGACAACAGTTATTCGTCACGTTGGCACCCTGGCCGAGGAGCTGACTGCGGCTGGCACAGACAGTTAAGCCTCTCGACTTTACCCACCTCCCTCCTTTTAAGTGCTGCAGAATGAGAACTGGCAGGGGCACAGCGGAGGCCACTGATGGATGAAAAGGGGCAGTGGGAAAAGAAGGGAGGAGAGGGAGGATGAAAGAGGGTACACACTGCCGGTTCGGTTCGGTCAATAAGAGGGCAGAGGAAGTGTCAGCCGGCTGCTGCAGGTGCAACAGGCGCTGCCAGGACTACATCTCCCACGTTAGGCCCGAGACACATACGATCACCGAGAAGCAGGAGTAAGAAGGAAGATGTTCTCTGATATTATCAAAACCTTCATGCAGCTCGTGTGTTTATCTTCTACAGCATGAAAACTTCATGCAAACATTATTTTTCAGAGACAGAAAAAAACCGAGAATGAGGACGAGCTGCTTTGATTCCGTCAGACTGACTGGTCTCGTTTAGTAACCAGGCGAGCAAATAAGCAGCACTGAGCTCCTGAAGAAACATCACACGTCCACATCATCAAACATTCACTTCAAAGCACAGCGGGAGCTCTGCTGGTGCGTCTCGACGGGAGCAGCAGGCATTAAAAAGTAAAGCTGCATCCTTTGTGTCTGCTGGTTAGGGAGCAGCATCTTCTGATGGAGGGAGGGGGGAGGGTTAAACTGCAGTTTGTGGACGTGGAACAAGAGTTCAGAGCTGCACACCTGCAGCAAGAGAGTCAAAGAGTTTTCCTTTAATCCAACACTTGAGCAAAGACAGGCGGACGTGGCTGTGCAGGTAAAGGACACCTTTCTGCTCACAGTACATCCTCACATTTCAGACACTGGAAATCGTTAACCGACATGACTGTGATTATCTTCATGAGTGAAGGCTTGTGCTATTCATGCCGTGTGTCCGCCTTTCTGTCACTTCCTTAGTTGTGGAATGTCACTTCTAACAATACTAATGAAAGGCAGAGGAAACGGCCTCAAGATCAATTGTTGTACTCCGACAAACACACGCTTTTAAACACACACTCAGTCCATTGTTGTCTGGACAGTACACACAGCAAGTTTAACCTCAGAGCCAAAAACACCCCCACACACAAACACACACACACACACACACACAGACACACACAGACGGGCCTCGGTGTGTCCTGATGTGGTGTAAACACGATCTGGAGTGCATTAGGACGAGACTGAAGAGGAGGAGGGGGAGGAGGAGGTGATGTTTTCTGTTGGAGGAGCTTCCTGTTCAGAGACATAAATGCTGCTAAAAATAAACGCCGCCCCTCGTCCAGATGTGCTTCTCACTGGAGTTTAAGAAGGGAGAAAGCGAGACGATGTAAAGCCAGAGAAGGAGAGGAAAGTTTTCAAACGAAAGGAAAAGAAACTGCTTCTTCTCCTCACGTTGAAACGACACTCGAGGAGCGTATCTGCAGAACAAAATGTCTCCAAATCCAGATCCAAACAGGGAGACAGACACTGAGACAGCAGTCTGTGAATGACTCAGAGTTTAATGGAGCACAGCCTGAAGCCGGTCCAATCAGATGACTCAGGCTGTCCTGCTTTACACCCTTTGCAGTCAGGGTGTCTTTATCTCGGCTCCCAGCGTCCTGCCCACCTCCCTCCTCTGCCAGCGTGGCTGCACTGCTGCTCATTTGCAAACAATCCTCCAAACAATGCTGACACCACCGCTGCTGCTGCTGCTGCTGCTGCTCAGATAGCATTTCATGCTCCACCTCCCACCTGTAGCCTCGGAGACTTAAGTTTCCCTGAGGGGAAGTTTGTTGCCTTCACTTCCTGTTCTCCTCTGTGCTGAGCTAAGTGGAGCACGGGGAAATATAATCTGTACGTACTTAATGTTCACACGGTAATACACAAATGTTTCTACGTGGGTTGTTCTCTGCGACAGAACAATCAGATCATGCCGGCACAGCATTACTATAACATGTTCATAAGCAGCACCGATCTGCCACAAGTCCATGATCCATCAGGTAAATCCAGTCCTATTTATTCATGCTGACCGACTGACAGAAACACCTTCCAATGAGTTTATATAGACTAACTTTAAAGCTATACTTAGGCATTGTGTTGCTTTGGGCTAAACGTCAGCTGCTTCATGCTCACAACGACACACAATGCTAACATGCTAATATTAAGCCTCGCATTGCTGTCGCTGGTTAGACCTCTTCCTGACATACAGCGTGCGAGTGAACTATAACAGATGGGGCCCAAATCATGGTGCAGATACTACGAGCAGCGCTGCAGTGCTGCAGGGGAATGAGATTATTCTATTGTGTCACTTTTCATTTCCCCTCTTTGCAGAAATAAAACCAGGACGAGCTTTGATTTTTCAAACTAGATTGACGTCACTTTGTCTGTTTGCTGGTGTAAGGATCAGGTCTGAGCAGGTCTCTCTTAAGAAGGAGCCCAAGTGGGGCGCTGGTTTAGCTCAGTTGGTAGAGTGACGCCCCACGTACAGAAGCTGTAGTCCTCGACGCACTGATCGCAAGCTCGACTCCCGGTCTGCCGATCATTTGGTGCATGTCATCCCCCACTCTCTACTCCCAACATTTCCTGTCTGTCTTCAGCTGTCCTGTAAATAAAAAGGCCAAAGCCAAAAAAATAATCTTAAAAAAAATAAAAAGAATGAGACCACGTGTCTCGTCAGCGATTAACTTGCTTTTGACTACATGTTTGCATGCGCATGATGGCTGCCCTGCGTGTCTGTTTGGAGCGTCGGCTGTGCACATCCTTAAAAATTGTGTAACAGGGTCAACACAGCAGACAGAAAGTTCTGAAGACGAGCTGACAGACCGAGTCCACAATGATCCACATCTGTACAATGTGCAGACGATGTGTTCTGTCCACCGAACACACAAAAGCTGTTTCTGCTGCGATCTCAGAGTGAACATCACAGTAACCTCTTCGAGCGTCTCCCTGTCTGTCGTTTACATCCCGCACATACGGTAGCTGCATACAGCCTGAGCTCTCTGGTGCGCCCTCTAGAGGTATCCTCCTGTAACACACGCAGTGCACAGACAAGTATGTGAACAATTACGTTCATGACGCAGACGGTTGTGTGTGTGAACGCAGGGTTAAAAACAAAGTATATCTCCGGCCTCAGCCTGATGGTAAGCTCAGTAGTTCTGCACATGTTGGTGTGATGACGGCACTAGATCAAAGGTCAGTGGACAAACAGTTAGAGATGTTCAGACACTGATTCATACTGTATATCTGGACTAGTATCAGCCGACACTGAGGACCCCTCTGATGCTAGTGCGATTTAAAAATGCTTTGACTAGACTGATGCATTGACTGGTGTCAAGGCTGATATCGATACAATATATCCGTCTTGAGGGGACCATGAATGTCTTTACCAAACTTAACGGCAATCCATCCGATCGTTGTTGAAACATTTGACGAGAGAACAACATCATCCTCGTGGTGGCTCTAACAGGACAGTCAGGAAATCACAAGTACTCGAGTTACATCCTGTGGTGGTCATGTATGTCTGGACCAAAGCGGTGGACTTACAGTTGGCCTGCGATTCTTTACGCTCGACAGATTCCTCTGACTATCTTCAATCAGCCACCTCAGCTGATTAAAGCCATGCACGTAGCCCTTTCAAGTCCTCCCTCACATTCCTCCGTGATGCTCTCTCTCATGTGTGTTTTCCCTCCCCTCTCCAGCTCCCTTCCTCGTAGGGTTCATGTTCAGGATATAGCCGAACAAACTGTTCCCCCCAACTCTCATGTTTGTCTTCTTAGTTTGGTATTCAGCCTCAGATCGAGAGTTATGCAGAGCAGAGAGATTTGTTTTCCCTCCCGTTATTATTCCCCCCTTTTTCGTCTGTTCCTCACATCATGTTTCCAGCCAGTTCACCCCGAAGTTTTTCATGTAGTCATGATAAAAGCTGGAAAACATTCATTTGTGGGGAGACCGCGTTGAGGTATGAGGTTGGAGACCAGAAACTCCAGAGAGAGACATGGAGGGCTGTTCTTACAGACAGGGTAGACAGCTAGGGGACAAAATATGAAGCTGACTGTATCGAAAACCTGAAGAGACGAGGATACACTCCTGCAACGGCCCACAATGCATCAGCAGGTACATTCTGTGACTGATGCACGTGCAGTCTAAAAAAACTAAATCCATAAGCTCCTGTTTGTAAGTCAAGCCTACATAACAGATCACAGCGCCATGTCCTTGCACACTAAGTACAATACATATCAGGCAGGAAGATGAAATGCCAGGCTTGATGGATGTCAGCGCCGGTCACATGGCCACACTCTCATTATTTGACATGTCCGTAAAAATAGCTGCGCTGCCGGGATAGCAACAGAGGACAGTAATCCCCTGATCTCGCCCTGCACTAGGCCAGAGCTGCATCCCGTCCATGCCAGGCCGTCCAGATGGCGGGTAGGGATATCCGTCCCATCTGCCAACCCCGAGAAGCGCAGGGGCCAAGCAGATTACTGCCTCGCTGAGACACTGATCTACTAGCACAACTCCATTCCTGCACGGAGGAGAGAAAGAGCGGCGGACACAGAGAGATCGCACTGACCCACTGGGACGTTTGTCTGCATGTGTGTGTGTACTGGTGTGTGCAATGTGCAGCCTCTGGCACACAAAGAGAGGAAGGTTTGACGGTGCTGAACACAAAGTTGCGTGGCGTCGCAGTCTGAGCGGTGATCCCAGAGTGTGAATGTTTAAAGCTGGGGGAGGCTGATCAGGAGAAGGGAAGGCAGTCTATGTCTGTGTGTTACAGAGTGGGGCTAAGAGGATTAGCTAAACGCCTCTGCCTAGCCTGGATACCCAGAGCTGTGGAAATCCCACTGCAACCACATCCCCCACCCCGGCCAACCCACCGCCCACCACACTCACCTCACTCTCCGAAAATATGGAGCCTGCATCTCCGATGGACCATTAGCCCTGAACTCTCCCGTACTCTTTGACCTCTAATCCAACCATGACCAAAAATGGAGAAAATGAAGTCGACTAAAACACATGTCATCCAACCTAGCAACAACAAAACACCAAACACAGAGCCGCTGTTCTCCAGATAAGTCCGGTCTTTCTAAATACATCACACAACTTAACATGATGGAAAAATGGCCCAGACAACACACCAGGAACCATTAAGCTGACCCGACAGGAAAACTCCACACAGCCACAGGGCCTCAGGAAAGACTGGTGTTGAAAAGTTAAACATTTGTCTTTAAAAGGCTAAAAATGCTCCACATACATTCATCCAATATAGACTGTGTGGTTGGCGGATCTTTATTAAACCCAGATGCAAGCTGCCAGTTCACGGAGACAGACGTGCCTTTGGACATAGATCTATTAACAGAGCTTAGAGAAACAGCGCTGTCAGACACGCTGCCAAAGCGCCTGGCAGCCGACTCCTCCAGCTGCTTCATAAAACACAGACGCTGACGCCATGACCATGACCATAAACTCTAAAAAAGGACAACACAGGAGAGAGGAAGCCTGAACATGAAGGCAGGGCACAGCAGTGTGACTCAGAGAGGAGGCTGGAGGAGGTGGAGATCTGAAACATAATACAGCTATATATAAAGACAACAAACAAAGCAGGAGAGGATATCATAAAACCCTCCTTCGTTCCCCATCCTCTCTCCCTGGATCAATTAACAGACCCTGAATGAGAGGAAATGTTGCTTTGCTTGGCAGGGAAACTTACAGTGTGCAGAGTGTGCGAGGGTGAAAGGGAGAGACGGGTGAGTGTGTCAAAGGTAGATTAAAGGAAGCAGAAGAAGAACGCTGTGAAGCCTCCAGCTGTGCCAGCAGCTGCAGCCCGTCCCCTAACACGAGAGGGGAATCGGGGTGACAGGAATGACAGCCAACAGTTCATAGCCAAAGGTCTGCCCCCTGCGGTGTTATCAGCCCTACATGGAGGTGCAGACGCAGAGGCAGACCTGATCGCTGCAGACAGACAGACACACACACACATGTAGGGAGGCAGAGAGACAGAAACTTTTTGTACCACTGCTTCCTGATCAGTCCTGCATTGTGAAACAAACTGTGAAGCTTGCAGCATCTGGATGCCAATGTCTTTGAGGATAATAACATTGCAGCTGTCACAAGGGCAAATTTGCCTAAACTCTGTCAATGAAGCCTGCAGCCAGGAGTTCAAAGGTTACCCCAGTGCTCCATGAGCCAGCTCAGTAAATATCGACATTCCTCCAGTCTAATTAATTGCTGAGGTTCAGAGCATGCAAGGACTAGCAGAGCTCCCACAGGAGCAGTGGGTGTGAAGTGGTGCTCTGCTGGTTATGAGTGCATCAAACCTGCAGCGTCTCATTTAGATCCGGAATTAAATAAACTAAATGAAAGCAGCGAGCAAAGATGTATTCGCTTGTATTCCTCCAGAAAATAATATCCAGACATCAGTTTGAAATCATCCAACCCACTCGTAATGGATAGGGATGGCTTGAGCTAAATGCTAAAGCTAGCATAGTAAGCCGATTTCAATCACATTTGTTTTGCAGGAATTAAACTAAAGTATTTATCTAAATACATGTTTGGCCTAAAGGTGACTTAAGACTAGACCATCTCTCCATGGAGAGCAATCCACTGATTAGTTCATTAAACGAGCAGGAAAGAAGTGGCGGGTCGACTGACTAACGGACCACTGTAGCGATCCTTAGCGCCCGGCCAGTAGCATTTCTAAAACCAGACAAATTCCTCTTTACAATCAAGGAAAACGGAAAAAAGCAGGAAAAAAATCCACATGTTGCTGAAGACATCAGATGTTTGATTTTTGATGTGATGAAATGTTAAGGTCTTTTTCATCAGTATGTTCATCAGCTTTAGTCTAAAGCCTGTCTCATTAGTTTCTCTTTAGTTGTCACAAACTCATCAGCACTTGTGTCCCTGCATCCCTCGCTCGGTCTGCAGCTGCAGAAGGATGACATTAATCCTAAAGTTAATGTCCCTGCAGAGCAATGAAGAGTGAGTGGGCGTATGAGTGACACACTTACAGGGATTTTATGCATCTATAGCTGTAAAACTCAACGCGGCCTCCTCTCTCTCATCTCTCTCCTCCATCTTTCTGCTGTTTTTACTCCGTTTTACTGCAGACACACTTTCCCTTTGAAGTCCTCCCTGCCCGAGTCTGTACCTCTGTTTTATTGAAGCAGGCTGACCCCAGTCTACCTCATCTTAAAGAACTGGTGTGCACTCACATCAGGAATCATTTAAGGTAACCTGATGATAAGCTGTGCTGTTACAGGGCAGACTACGGGAGGAGAACTGATGAGAACGTGTGAACACAGCTGAACGCCTCTTTAGCTTCTGCAGCAGTAAGTGGTCAGTACGGGGCTGTATGAATACAAACTGTTTAAAAGCATGTTGGCATGTGACCTGCAGGGTCAGGTGACCGGCTACCAGCTGTCACTCTCTGAATATCTGTGTGTGTGTGTGTGTGTGTGTGTGTGTGTGTGTGTGTGTGTGTGTGTGTCTCAGGAGCCTTTGCACTCTGCTCCGGGCTCGCGCAGCTTTTTTGACCTACATTCTGCTCTCGACGATCAACTCCAAAGAAATCTGTGTTAATCAGCCGCCTCGCTGGCCGGCCTGTGTGCTGCCACTCGCAGGGTGACAAAGCAGATCAGCAGACCTCATTAAGACCCGAGAAACAATAAGCTCAGATTTTCACTTCTCTGAGCCGCAGCCCCCCCAGAGCTGCACCCTTTCAGGCCTTCTTAAAATAGGTCTTGGCGGAGGCATGCTGTGCAGAAAATTCATCTCTTTAAAAGGAAATAATCATGTGTTCATGACATTTTCTACATTGTGTGAAATGTGCTTGTGTTGTCTAATAATATGTGATGTGCATGGTTAGGTACTCTACGATACGACACGACACGACATACTTCATTGTGCCCGAAGGAAAATGTGTCATGGACTCGAATGCTGAGTACATTTCGCTTTGTATGTGTGCAAAACATGATCTACTTTTTCTCCTGGTTGTAACTCCTCAGTACTGTGAGTGAACTTGATCGGGGGGAAAAAACTCCCTCTTACCTCTAGAGTTGGTCGCCATGTCTGCCACCTTCTGAAAGGCATCTAAAAAGGCCACGGCTGCCAGAATGGTGGTCCTGTGAACACACGGACACATGTTCTCTGCACTGTGACTGCATCAAGAGTCTGTAAATGTTACACAAAGATGTTTTTCATTAAAGCTTCTCGTTCACTTCGACTTCTCCTACCTGAGCTGAGAGTGCAGCTTTGTGGCCTTGGCACTGAAGTCTTCCCACACGGGGTACGAGCTCTGATGAGAGAAGGAGAAGAAAGGAGTCAAGTAAAAACCTGGCGAGGACATTTAAGAGCAGGGATACGTTTTTAAACACCCACACATGCACACTGAATGCATGCACATAATGTTCTTTACAACGCGGTAGAATCTGGTACAGCTTAATAACATTTCAATGTCGGCTTTATTCTTTATATAAGTGCATTTTCTCCTCATGTACACACTGATAAGATGAGCTGAAATCCACATAAGGTTGCAATGACTCAAAGAGAGCGTGGCGTCTGCCCCGGGGTCAGAAACAGGTTGGTGTATTAACTCTGTGCTCTGACTTGTCTCTCTAAAGGTCAGCTGGATTTTTCAGAGCACACTTCTGTTATTATTGTCCTCGATCAGCCTCCGTGCCCGCTCCTCTCCTTCTTTGCCCTGAGCTGCTATGTGTGTCTACATGTCTGCTGCACATGTATGATCTGCATAAGCTCTCATATCATGAGTGTTCATGTGCAGGGGGGCAGGTAGCTCGGCCGGTGTTTGAACGATCTGGATTAGATTCACTCTGGGATCATCACACGCTGCCTTGAGCTACGACAGCAGAAGCCAAACATGAAACACATTCAAGGCTAGATCCCATTAGAGCAGAAGGCTGAGCCCCGGAGAGAGGAGAGGGAGGCCATAACCCCTGTGTGCCTGTTTGACGGAGAGGAGGCCACACAGTCTGAGTATATGTAAAGTCAGTTTGCTCTTCATCATTTCTGCAACGACCTCAATTGTGGCAACGACAGCGTTTAACTCCCCGCCGCTCTTGGATAAAGCCCCTGGCTCAGAAAAGTGATTTAGGAGCCATCAATCCGAAGAAAAATGTTTGCTGTCTGCACTTGACTCCGACAGGTGTCTAATTAGCTTGTGTGGCTTGTGACTCCCGGGGGTGGAGGACGCGCTGCCAAGACAGCTGAGGGAGGAGGGTGAAGGAGCGGGCAGAGAGGGCGAGACGCAGAGACACCAAGCAGCTCCCAGGGAGACGGGGGGGAGACGAAAGAGAGGGAGGGAGGAAGGAAAGGAGGCTCTTCCTGCCATGCTTTGTCATTCACAGGAGGGTGAGGTCAACACTTTCATCCTCAAGCTCGCAGACAGACCGTGCAGTTCATGGACATCTTTAGAAGATGGTCCTTTCCCACGCACACGCTTCAGATCACAGTCCACTCAGACCCATGCTGAATCTTTACCCTTCTTTACCTCCTCCTCTCTTCCTGCAGCTTCAGCACAGTTACATCACCGACACATTTGTCTATTAAAGGCTATTAAAGTTAACTGAGCTCACTGTCTGTGTGTGAATCATGTAGGTAATTGAACGCTGTACTGTAACATTGTTCACAATCAGCGCGATCAGCACAGGAAGCCGAGCTGCCGGGGGGGTAAAGCTGCTCTGACGGGCCTGCGTGGCCCAGCGAGGCGGCAGGAATGAGGTCAGATCTCAGACAGTGGACATGGACACTGTGCTGACTCAGGGCTTCAGTCTCATTCATCAGTGCTGCTTATCAATACACGGGCAGCCCCTCTCCCCCCCCCTCTCTGTCCTGGTTTGAGCACGACACAAAAGAAGAAACACATGAAACCAAAGCAGCCACTAAAGCTGAGAGCTGATTCATTCATGGACACATAAACGTTGTTTCCAAAGGCAGCGCGGCCTGCGAGCCAGAGATCAATAAGAAATCAGCTGCGTCCTGATGCTTCACTTGTTCGCTCTTATTAACACTTTGCAGCCTGAGCGACCTCCACACTGAGAGGACTGGGGGCTGATGAATACGTTCACACTTTCCATCTGTTGTCGTGAACAACAACAGACCACCCTGCTCCAACTTCCTTGACTTGACCCCTCCCCCAACACACACACACTTGCATGTGTGTTAAGCATAAAGGGACACTTCCAGTTCGTGCGTGAGAAATCATTTTAACTCAGCTGAGAGGTCAAGAACGTGTGCTTTATCAAATGAGATGCATCACAAGTTCATTCACTTTCTGAAGTGTGTGTTAAACTACATTTTGCTGCTGCGGGGCCAAACATCAGGAAACACCACGCAGAACCTTTCCTGCAGGTTTCTGTCGGGGAGGTTGAGGCGATGGAGCCTGTTCTTCTCTTCAGAGCATCCTTCTGAGCCTGACATCTAATCTAGAAAACCTTGGAGGCTGTGATGAGGGAGGAACAGTTGTCTGGGGTCAAATGGTTCCCAACAACATCCA
Organism: Semicossyphus pulcher; assembly: GCF_022749685.1. NCBI lineage: Eukaryota > Metazoa > Chordata > Actinopteri > Labriformes > Labridae > Semicossyphus > Semicossyphus pulcher. The sequence goes on along the minus strand of NW_027211759.1, from coordinate 27,401,126 downwards.
TCATAGAGATAAGAGCACACAAAATAAAACTCTCTTCCAGGTTTGATCACTCTTTCCCTTCTCTTCTCTTCTCTTCTCTTCCCTTTCTACTCATAAAATAAAATGTCTGCTTGATGTGATTCTAATGCTGAGGTCAGGGTTTGACCTCTGAATCAAACACACGAAGCCTTCACCAAGTAACAGAAAGTAATATTCTTACAACACTTTGTGTGTGCTGCACAGATTGTCAGACTACAGTGTTGTTAAATGAAAGCAGTGTCTGACAGACCTGCTGCACATTATGCAAATGGCACAAAGGGAAACATGTTTCATCCCTCAGTTTGTCCTGCAGCGGTGTTTCCAGTGGGGGAGGACCCGGTGAAAGAGACAAAGGCAGTAAAAATATTCGTCTGATCAGCCTCCGTGCTTCACAAAGGTCACAAATGGTTGTTTTCTACTTTCATCTAATGTGTGTTACCTTCATGTCGTTCACGATGGCCTGGAATAATCCACCCAGCGCTCCACACTCCTTCTCCACCGACTCCATGGTGTCAAAACAAACACAAAAAGCTCACAGAAACACTAAATCAGAAGAGATATCCGAGAGTTGACGCGCTTTCAAAAATCAGAGATCTTTGTTTTTGTCCTCCGCCCTTCCTCGTCCTCTCCTGTAGCACCGTCAGAGGATGCGAAGCCTCGGAGCCCGCAGCCTGCAGCCTGCGGAGCGCACAGACAAAAAGAAATGTGCTGCTCGGTGGCACCGGGGGCTGCTGCTCGCTCGCTCCGCCGCCGCTACTCGCCGCTCGGACGTACGGGAGGGATGGAGCAGGCGCGCGCTTCTGCCGGGTCAACTACAGCCGGAAAACGTGGAGGGCACATGCACCGTGGCTCCTCGTGATCACCGCGTTAACACGAATAACGGAGAGATCACAATTGTGGGGTAGAGGGCAGCAGCAGGAGGAGGAGGAGGAGGAGGAGGAGGGGGCACCACGGGAGTCGGGATCGGTCGCAGGTCTGGGACGCGGGGACGCGCTCCGTTGTTAGCAGCGGAGCAGATGTCTCTGGGCTGGAGTCTCCCGTAATACGATCCATGGGAATGGAAAGGGGGCTGGTCAAGTGTTTTTTCTTCACATACAGAGGGTGAGGAGGAGGAGCCAAGGAGGGACACCCACTCCTCTCCCCCTCCTTCCTCCCCCATGCAAACAAAAGTGAATCCTGCCTCTCCATTGAACAATGAGTGAGATGTGAAGGAGGATTTCCTCTGATGCGTATTCACACACGCGTCTGTTAAAGATCATCTGCGCCTCAGAGTGGCTGTTAGCTGTTTTCAGGAAACAGTAGCATGATCACCTCACTAAGCATCTGCTAATCTGTTCAATCAACAAGACAAAAGACTGAATGTTCATTCAGTTAAATGATGTCCTGTGGCGTAAAGAGAAATGTTATTCAGCGTCTTGGGAGCACACCCATTTACTTTTTGAGTAGAATTAGACGATTGATTCCACTCATATCTGTACAGGAGCCTGAATACAAAGATACAGTCAGAAAACGGTTAGCTTAGCTTAGCACAAAGACTGGAAACAGAGGGAAACAGCTAGCCTGGGTCAGTCAGAGGGTAAGATGGCCCACATACCACCTAGAACTCATAAATGACACAATAATTCATGAATTTAGAATGAAACAAGTAAAAAAGACATTTGGTGGATTTAAAGGGGACGCGGTCCAAACTCTATTTTAGTAATGTTGCTAACACTGTAGGTCACAGTCCATAAACATGTTAAACTGCGATTTAGGTTTTGATTCAGTTTTTGTAGATTAAAAAGTAAATGTATAATACAGTATGCTCATTAGTGAGCTTATTGCATGGTTTAATAGTGTGTGGCTTTGAGTTAGAGCCAGGCTAACTGTGTCTAGTGTTGCTAAGCTAGGCCTACCCATGGCTAACAGTAGCATCAAATGTACCATAACATGTTCGAGGTTATAAATCTGCTAAGCTAACTCGTGGCAGAAAAACAAACATATTTCCTAAAAACATAAATCTTTTCTGTTAAAATAATTTTTAGAAAATTCGGGGAAAACGTGATTTTAAATAATAAAACAAACAAACCAGCGAGACTTACCTTAAGTTTACCTTACAGTTTGTGACATGCAGGAACAAAGACAGTGAATGCTTTATTTAAACATAGAGCCAAAACAAAGCGCTGTCTGCTGGTGCAAATATCCAATAATATGTAGTGAACACTTAAAGTAATATTCATATTTTTAGCTGTAACTTTTATTTAAGTGTCTAAAGTTTGTTTTGCTCTGATCCACGTCCACTGCACGCTGAGCCTGACAGAGACGGAGGCCACCAGGGTGTGAAGTATTCAACCACATCATCACTGCTCTGTTGTGGAGTGGCTGTGGGGCGCGGGGGTCACCCCACAGCATCTTGAAAAACATCCTGTCAATTTATAACCCCGCACATCTGCCACACACACCTTCCTCTCATCTGTCCACTTTGTGATCTCCATGGGGGGGGCATCCACTCCATCAGGCAGAGCTTTTTGTGAAACATGGATCACACAGGGCGGGAACTGCAGCCCACATGAGCCGACAGACGAAGCCTAGAGAGATACTTTAAACCAATCATGCCTCTCTGAAAATAGAAAGAAGTTTATTTGTGTAACACTTGTTTTAAAACAGTTCTTTCCATCAGAGATCAACAGCAGAGCTGAAACAAATAAAAGAAATGATGGTTATATAACATTCACCACATCATTTCCTCTGTCTCTCCTCCTTTGGGTCTCGTCAGTAGAGTTTGCTTACAAAGCAGTTACATGATCCGCGTTGTACCATGTAATAATCTGTTTTATAGACTCATGAAGAAGAAAAACACAACTTTGGATATTTATAGAGCAACCAGATAGCAGCATCCTGTCGAGAGAGCAGGACTTTAAACAGGAGCACAAAGAAAACAGAATCAGACCGTCTCTTTATTAAGTTGTGGTGGCTGCATGAGGAGCTCTGTCTGCTCTGGTATCTCCAGCCTGCGTGGACAGACACGAGGTAGAGGCCGGGCCCGGAGCCCAGCTCACCGCAGCGCTCACTGGCATCTCTGAGAAAACAACTATAAAACAGAAAATATCCCCAACACACATGCTGACATTCCTCCCCACCACCATCCACCCCCCCTGGAAAAAGGGTCTGTTCTCTCTGTGCCATACCGCTGATGCGTGTGCATGTTAGGAAAAATGTGACGGGTTCTGTTTCTCCGTTCTCTCCCTGTAAGGCCGTACAACTGAAAGCAATCATCAGCCCTAAACGCATCAAGCTGGGGAGACTCAGAAGATTTTGAAGGCTTATATAACCGACTTTAGGGGCTTTGACTTGTGGGCACATTTTCATCCACCATTGTGCGATAATGTTTATGTTTCAGCCTCCACCAGCGCAGAGCTTACCTCATTCACAGGAGAGACCGGAGGGGAAGACGTTTATCATTTCATTAGCAGGAAGCACAACAGAAGAAATTATTCAGCTTTGAGATAAGAAATGTAAATGTGGATAACATCAGGTGTTACATTATAACACTCAGTTACATAATCTTATACAAGGTGGGACGCCTGTTTACGTTTCTAATCTCTTATTTTCTGCCTCCTTCTCTTCCTGCTCCTTCGTGTTCCCTCTAACCTTGACCAGGCCAGAAGCAGCTCAGACTCTCAGCTCAAAAAACACAGGCTCTGTGATATACTGTGACCTCTGACCTCTCAGCCACGTCCTACCCATGATTCAGCGGGAGCCCTTGTCTTCCCTGGTTTGTCACCCGTATGAAGGATAACATTCAGGAAGCTGTGACCCCCAGTGAAGTCAGCGCTGAGGTCAGCGTGAAATCAACCAGGATTTATAATGTGAGGTCGAGCGTGGTCAGAGTGTTGTGTAAGAGTGTTTCGTACTTATATGCTACTGGTGTCCTTATGTTAAGATAAGATCGACTCCATTGATCCCTCACAGGGAGGAAGGAGAAACCGATCGTATCAGACGTACAGACGATCAGCAGAGAGGAGGATTATACAACATGTTGGATTCCTGTGGCTTTCTGTTACTGTTTGTTCCTCCATGAAAGATCGTCACCATTGGAATCCATTTAACAGAATGAGTTCAAGCTGCCGATCTCCGTCTGGGAGGAAAAACATTTAACAGCCAACTTTCAAGTCTGCGGGAGGGAGAGAGTTTAATACTGAAAATATGGATGTCGGTGGAGCATCACTTTCAGAGCGTTCACAGGCCTTTAAAGTCTTCTTCTGTCATCATGTGTACCTTCTTCTTACTGCTGTTAAACACTGAGACTGAGGTCCACAATCATTACTGTGCATGAGGGGGAATTTATCCTGTGAAGGCAAAAGGAAGTACCAATAAAAGTTTGATCAAGCTGCAGCTGAGCTGCCTCAGCAGGTTGTGAAAGATCGTTCTCAATTTGATTCATTTTCAGGAGTATTTATCGTCTCTGGACAGCTTTGAAGAGGAAAATATCAGTTTGAATTACACGATTCTCTGTTTTAAACTCAATATCATTTAAAGTTTGAATGTGATTAACTCACAAAGATTTCTCTAAACAGTTTCCTCTGCCTGTCAGGCTGCCAGAATCCAAGTGATAAACATGTTGATGCCTTCAGTTATACGTTTACAGCAGGAAGTGGACTGTACTTATGTTGTGCTTTTCTAGTCCTACCACTTAAAGCGCTTTTACACTACATGTCACATTCACCCATTCACACTCATTCACACACTGATGGCTGTGCCTTCGGGAGCAATCTGGGGTTCATTGTGTTGCCCAAAGACACTTCGACATGTGACTGAGGAATCGAACCTCCAACCTTCCGATTGAGAGCCGACCGACTCTACCACTGAGCCACTGTGAGCAGTGAGCGCTTTGTGGACTCCTGTCTGCCCTAGGCAACCAAGAAACAACACGTCCTCCTTTTCTGCGTGTTTGGATAAAATGTCTCAGTACAGAGTTCATGAGGCAGCATATGTTCGTGAACAGTATAAAGGGAAAGACCACCTGCCTGGCTGTGATCGTTCAGCAACAACACTCAGTGATGGAGAAGCTTCCTGCAGCATTTGAACATAAAACATTTGTTAATTCTTCTAAACACAACATGATACCTCTGCCTCACAGATAAAGATCCTCTCATGATGGACTGGAGCTCTTCAGGAGCGATCTGTGTTTGACCCTTCAGTCATTTGTCCTGGTGGAGCAGCTGCCTCCCATCGCTCCTCCGGGTCAGAGGGGTTTAAGTGCTCTTCAACACCGCAGTGCCTCTGAACGTGACACACCGCAGCCCCGTACATCAACACATCACAGATGGACGCAGAGTTGTCCTGAGAGAGGGATCATGCACTCTTTGCACTTCATATTCCTCAGAAGCCTTGAAACAGGGGCTGGATGGCTAACCGATGAGCTAATGTAAACTACCCTGCCTGCTCTGGCAGAGATAGTTCTCCCTCGGGCCCTCACCCTCTGTCCTCCCTTCATCTCTTCTTCCTCTCCTTTCATCCACCCGTCTTCTCTTGCTTGTCCTCCTCTTCTAATCTCACATCATGCTCTTCCCTTTGTTCCAATCCTCTCTTATTATTACTTCCCAAACCCCCCACTTTACTTCCTTTTCTAACCCACCCAGCCCTGCTGCCCGCTCAGCGCTCAGACTCTAGGAGAATCCCCCTCAGCATTAACACCGGGCTCCGTGTGAGCCAGTGGAATTTCCTCTATAGTTTTCCCCGCCGGCAGGTCCCGCTCTCCTGCAGGATCCCACAGACACGTGTGCTTCTGTATACATCTCCACAGATCAGGCAGAGATAGAGGCTGAGGCACGTGTAGAGACTGCAGAAGGTTTGAGTGGTGAGAGACAAATGAAGACAGAAAAGCCTCAGCTGCAGCCTGCATGAGCCACGTGACTCATTTTATTGGGACTGTTTGACCTCCGCACACATGACCCACCCAGCGGCCGAGCTCTGCACACACACGCAAACAAACAGTGGACAAGACACACAAACAAAATAATACTCAGGCTGTAAACACAAGTATTTATCTACTAATGAAAACAAACAGTTCAGCATGCTGAGCTTTGGAAACGATTAAGCAGCAGTATAACTTTCCAACTCGTTCAGCAGCTGTCTGTGTGCGCGCTCAAAAATGTGACTAAATCCATATTTGGTGCACAATTAAACAGCCGTTAGTCACCAACACTGTTTCTGCTCTCACGCAGAGTCTCTGTCTCTCACAGCCTCCGTGACACACAGAGCCATGTATGAAGAAACACAGAGCAGCAGATCCAACCTGACATCTGGAACCGAGCAGACAGTCTCATGCTGAACATCATGGACATTAAAACACTGCAGTGTATAAATGTAAATATGTGTAAAGCCTGCAAACAGACAGAGACAAGGACATTCAGGGAGCTGTCTTATCTTCACGTCGCCTCCTGGAAAAACTCGAATCAATTTATCTCCTCTGAGCCTGCCATTCTGTTTATTTGATCTCCTGCAAGGACGTGACAGCCCCGATGATTGTGAGAATAAACACTGTCACCGAGCACGCTCTGTGGATGTGATTCATTTCAATTCAAACTGATGGGAATAAAGAGCTGATCTGGCTCGCACAGCGACACTGTTTGCTCTTATTTATCGAAACATCACAGTTCCTACTGTGAGACAAATGAGACACACTGAAGAGTTTCCAGCTCAGAGCTGTTTAAAAGTTCAATCTTTTGTAAACAGGAGCTAAAATTATCTCAGAGGACAGTCAGGATGATGAATCTGAGCAGAGAGTGTTGATGCTCTCACCATGGAGAGATCCAGTGATGTGCCTCCCACAGACACATGAAATAAACACAGTTATTACTGACATTCCTCTTTAAGAAAGGCCAGAGTCTCAGGTCAGATCAGTGTTTGGGCATCGCTGCCATTCCTCACGTCCTCCCTCCTGACTGTCAGTCAGTGTGTGCATGAGTGTGTGTGTCCATCTGTGCATGCCAGGCATAGACAGATGCACATGTGTGAACTGTGTGTGTGTGTGTGTGTGTGTCTTAGAAAATATGCTGCTTGAATCCAGTGAGCTCTGAAAATAAACCGCAGGGTCAACAAACAAGAGAGAGAGGGAGTCCATGTGTAGGAGAGGAGGGGTGGAGGGGTAAAAAATGTGCGTTCCCCTCTGTTTTCCTGTCTGCCGCGGGAACAGAACTCTCTGACTCCTCAGTGAACTATCCGCTGTGTGAGGACACAACATGCACCCATGCAGGGTTTGCTTTGGAGGAGCCCCGGCCCAGGAAGGAAGCAGGTCCTCGGGGGAGTCGGACCTGGGAGTCAAGGATCTGGAGGTCGCTCAAGACAAGCCTGTTAAACTCAACAGACACCAACAGAGAGAGCGTGTGCAGGAATGAGTAGAATCTCAGCGCAAACAGGCCGTCTGCAAGAATGTTTCAACATGTGAAGTCATCAATCATGTTGGATAGAAAAATAAGGCTGTTAGTGTCGATCAATGAATCAACAGCTAACACCACAGCTCGTCTGCGCAGGGGTCATCTGTGGTTCTTTGAGCTAAACACCAGTTTTAGGATGAATGACTTTGTTAGTTTAATATATTTTCTTATGAGCTTTACAAAAGTACAGCTGAGGCTCATTAAATGTCCTTGGTAGGTATTTAAAGTGAAGTATTGGACTTGATGATGGTGTCTGAGGAAATGTCTGAGGGTCATCAAAGTTGGGACGTGTTGGACAAGAACCCTGACCGTCTGTGCCAAATGTACCGATCCATGCAACTACATTTGAAATATTTAACTAGACAGCCTCATTAAAAACTTTTATCAGCTGGTGGTTCTCGATGAGGGGTCAGGGGTCCACTAAAGTCAAACCGACTCCTCCTCTGGGGCCTCCGAGTATCTGAAGCAGAATCCATGGAAATGTATTCAATATTTGTCAAGATGTTCAACATGATTACGAGAGCAGCCTGGTCCTGGCTTGTTTTCATACTGCCATCTAGTGGTCGTTTAGATGAAGGACACACAAGTAAGTAGCCCTACATGTCACTCCATCAGTCCTGGAGTGGTTAATCTCAGTTTGTGATCAGAATCTTTGAGGTTATTAGAAATCCTGCTGAACGAGCTGGGGGCGTTCACCAGACAGGCAGGGTCTAGCAAAGATGCTGTGGTTGCATCTTGGGAAATGTAGGATACAGCCCTTGCTGAGTGTGCACCATGACCCTGACAGGAAAGAGTCAGGATGTCCTGGCCTCTCTTGTATCTCTTATTAAAGAACACTGATTATAAAGCTCTACTTTCACAGCTGTATTTTTATATAAAACCCACCACTCCCAAACACTTGTGATTGTTTAGTCCCGTTTCCTTCATTTAATCTTCCTGTCTCTAACACAGCGTTGACTCAGCACACCTGTCTCTCAGCTCGCTGTATATAATGAGCCAAAATCCCAAACTAAACAGGGACAATCGGGAGAAACTAAAAAACACAATATGGATCTTTTTCAAAGAGAATTTTAATGACAAAAACACGAGAGGTGATCAAACATGGACTCACAAATCAACAGGGACGATGTGTTTTGTGCAACAGAATGAAATAAACTGATTATTTGTGATCGCGCTGAAATCTAAATGTGAATGTTTGTGCACAGACGCTTTCGTTTGATCGGCAGCTCAGCAGGTTTTTGTTTCGTCGTTATTTTAAGGCCACTGGGAGGAATGACGAGGTCAGAGCAGACACGTAGACTACAGACACACACACACACACACACACACACACACACGAGGACAACCCAATAAACCCAATCACATGTCTTTCAAGGACATAAAGTCCGACTACGTAAAGCTACTTCACAAAACAAAAGTTCTACTCAGTGTTTTAAAAGGAGTTTGCAGCATGATGCGCAGATTTAGATCTTTAACCTTCAAATGAGACTTTGAGCACTGACACACCTGATTCACACACAGGTGAACTGTCAGTAGGGTATTAGTTTGACTACAATATTTCAGTTTGACTAAAGTAAAACATGTCATTTCTACTTTATACCGACTTGTAGGCAGAGACGTGTTCCTACAAAATAAAAGTACCAGTGTAACTGAAACTCAAAGAGTATAACGTCCTTGCGTACAGGCAGGAAGCTACCAGACTGACGCATTGTTTACAGACAGTCCAGCAGCTTGTTGGCTCTGCTGACTTGTATTAAGCATCGTAATCAAAGAGTTTTGGCCCAGTTGAGATCAATATAAAGACATGTCAGTTTGTTCTGGTCCTGATGCTGCACAGTCATCTCCGTGCGTCTCACAGCGAGGTTTCCTTTGATTCAGGCACGACTGGTTTGAAGGTCAGGATCTCTGTGAAGGTGTGACCTGCAGACAGAAGCACAGCAGGATCAATGAAACAGCTCGTATCGCCTTTCCCCTTCATCCTCCGTCCTCCTCACATTACATCCTCCATCTTTCACTGATCTGTTTTTGCTCCTTGCACCATCATCAGTGTAACACCACCTCCTCCTCCTCCTCCTTACGTTTCCACAGGCTCAGCGGCAGGTCTGTGTTGTCTACCGAGTGGTCGTACGGCTGAGCCTCCGTCTCCTCCTCGGGTTCTCTGAACTCTGCGAAGTACGGCAGCGTGAGGGCCTCTGCAGCGGTTACCCTCGTCTCGGGGTCCAGCAGTAACATGCGCTCCAGCACACACACGGCTGAGGAGAAGAAATCAGGAATCAGATCCCAGTTTGACTTTCAAACTGAAAACAGATCAAACTAAGAGGCTGAGCACGTCCTACCTTGTGGATTAGTTGAGGAAAACACCTTCAGGAGGTCTTTCTTTTCCACTTTTGGGAGACTTTTGATGTAACCTTTAGCCTAACAGAAGGAAATCATAAACCATTATAACCCGGACAGAACGGTGCGTTTGTGTGTGACTGAAATGTGCTTTAAGTTCTGCTCTGAACTCACGTCCTCAGACTCTAGCTTTGATATAAACTCCTGCGTTGGTGTTCCTGTGATCTTCATGATCTCAGACAATTGATCTAGGTCTGAGGAGCAGGGGTCAAGGGTCACAATGGGATACAAATAACATATGCAAGATCATCCTTATAATTAAGGGGAAGTGTGTAAAAGACACGACTGTGTATTCCTCTGTCTTCGAGCTTTGTGAATGTAAGACATCTGTTTAATGGGTGAAGAAGGATACGGTCACTTCCTTTAAAAAGAGGTTTTCCTTGCAGCATCTCTGCCATGATGCAGCCCACAGACCAGATGTCCACTGAGGAGGAAGAAGAGACAAGATACAATAAGACTTCCTCTCATCATACTGAGGAATTTACAACTACAGGCCACTGAGATCAGCAGCTAAGTTCCCTAACAGAGCACCTGCAGTGTAAGGCAGGGTGTTAGGAAAACACCACCTAGTGGATACAACAAATATTACATCTGACAGTAGATACAGTAGATATTTTTAACTGCTCAAACTCATCATTCACAATCAGACTAGAAATCTGTCACAGACGAAGAGTAAATACTAAACTCTACTGACTGTTGCCGCCATGAGACTTGTGCAAGAAGTATTTAAGAAAGCAGCAAAGCAACAAGTCCCCGCCTGTTGGCTGGAGGTTTTAAAGAACATTCTGGGAAATGTAGTAAATCACAAGCTGAAGCAGAAGCTCTGAGTCGAGGGCAAGCGAGTACACTTAAACATCTAATTCATGCTACTTCACAGAATAACACGAGGGCTCGGTGCTAATGGGGAGCACTGAACATGACAGATGGATGAAAGATGACAACATTGGAGCGCTTTTTCCTTTAATTAGCTCTTCAGTACCCGTCTGAGTGTAGTGCATCCAGCTCAGGATGACCTCTGGGGCTCTGTACCAGCGAGTCACCACGTAGCCCGTCATCTCACTGTCCGCCTGCCGAGCCAGACCGAAGTCCAAGATCTGACAGAACACGAGATGAAACAGAGGAGAGTCAGACGCAGCCAAACTTACATCTGCTCACAGCGAGCTAACAGGCCTGCTAATAAGACGTCAGGGACCTGCAGACAAATGTAGAGCTGGCAGAAAGACTGGCCAATGCATGGACGATTTTATAGGCATAGGTTTCTTTTCACATTGAACCTCCATCATGACATAAAGACACATGATGTTTGCTGGGTCATCAGGGAGAGTGAACGTGTACCTTGAGCTCACAGTCCTGGTTGACAGCGAGGTTTCCTGGTTTAAGGTCCTGTAAAAATTAAATTAAAAGACTTAATATGATGTGAAGCAAGAAGATCATTAAAATCCAGGATTAATAACAAAATAGGGAGGTTTTAGTTTGCTCAGGAAACAACAATATCCTTTAAAAGTAGATAACACCGTGCAAGTTTTATCTTGCGCACACACATGCTCGGAACAAACAAAAGACAACCTACCCTGTGGATTATCCCAGCAGAGTGAATATACTGTAATAAAAGAAAAAAAAAGAAGAATTAAACTGAAGCAGTAAAGTAATAAACTGTCCACAATGTGTGCTCACAGTAGAGTTCTGCACCTTCAGGCCTTTGAGCATCTGATAAACCAGATACTGAATCCTCTCCTCCGTCAGCCGCTGCAGCTTCATCAGCTTCCCCAGGTCTGTGCCCATGAACGGCATCACCAGGTAACTTCAGGCAGAAGGAAACATCATGAAAAGAACGTTTTACTTCCAGATACGTGAGGACGAATTTCACCAAAAGCTTGTGCACAGGTAGAAGCAGGGGCAGAATCAGACAGAGCACTTACAAGTCGTTGAACATGTCCACAGAGAGGTCAGCAGTAAACACGTCTAACAGGCCGATCACCTGCAGCAAACAGAACAAATGTGCAAGTTAAAAAGTCACCGACATGCTGGATGCTTAAATATCATTTCTCTTTGTTGAGATTAAACATGATGTCAAAGAAAGTGTCCTGCAGTCCTGAGGGTCCGGACCCGGAACGCTCAGTGATCACGTCATGGCTCACATTTTCATGTCTCATGTGTTTGAGCAGCTTCAGCTCTCTGAAGGCTCGCTTGGCAAACAGCTCGGACTGGAACGGTCTGTACAGCTTCTTGATGGCCACTTTGCCTCCTGATCTGAGGTCCACTGCTGAGCTGAGGACAGACAGAATACATGAGAGGAGGTGAGACAGGTTATATCTACCACAGAACAGCAGCTGATCTGTGAAATGACCAGGAAGAAGGATTAATACTGATCCAATCTGATTCACTGTATAACTGAAGATTTATCTGTTATCTTCTGATCAGTTCACCACACACACACACACACACGCACACACACACGCACGCACGCACGCACGCACGCACACACACACACACACCTACACACACACACACACACACACTGACACACGCATTGCCCTCTCATATATTTCCTCATCTGCTTCTCCCTGCAGTGATCAGGCTGTAGCAGGCGGCTCCATCTCCAGCTTGTATCCCACCATCTCTCAGTGTTGTTCATGTGTTATTAAGTTGCTTTGAGTCAGTCACACAGTTTCGTCTCCGCCCACTGAGTTAATCATTGATAACAAAGGCTCCGCGTGCTGCGAGGCGCACAAAGGCGCACAAAGGTGCACTAAAAGCAGCGCTTCATTGTTGTGTGTGTGCGTGTGTGTGTGAACTTGGATGAGCGCAGCCATGTCACCCTAAAGCACCACGAAGTTCTTCGTAAGCAACCATTCTTAGAGGTGACTATAGATGCCATGACGATTAAGGTGAAGGTGTGAGACTCTCCATCCTATCAGGAAGTGGAGCCTCAGCGTGTGTTCAGCGGAGCACTCACACTTTCTTTTGTTCGGCGGACACAGTGAAGCTGCCTGTATGAAACCATCTGTTCCGTGTCTTTCTTTGTTAAAACGCTCCACACTAACAGCAGGACGATCAGTGCTAACAGCTGCTTCCAGTGTCGCGGGATTCACTTACCAGACCGTCCCGTACGCCCCGGTTCCCACCTGCTTCAGTTCCCGGTACCGCTCCGGTACTTCCCACGCGGTTTTGTTGACATCTTGGCGGTAATATCCGGGTCTGACTCGCTTAGTCATGTTATTTAGCCTAAAAATAAAAAAAAACAAGTCCAGGAAAGGTTCTTCTTTGGTTGTTTTGTCTGCTCTGTCGCTACGCACCCATTGTCCCAGATCCACCTATGCGCGCAGCCTCGATCACTGCGCAGCAGCTGCGTGTGTGAGCTGCTCAGGGCGCACCCTGAGGTCACCGAAAGCCACTCCCGAGTCTCTCTGCAGACCAACAATTAAAGGTGAGAGGGAGACTGGAATGTGCGTAACATAAGACTGGGCTGACAGCATAACTGTAAAATGCGCTGGTAGGCTACTGTAGGTGCGCTCAGCTTGGACAGAAACCTTAAAGTGCGTGATGAGCTCCGGCCTGGTTTAATAACTCTCAGTGTTATTAAAGTCCTGCTGCTCTGTGCAGCAGAGAGGCAAGAACATGTTTGAGACTTGCTGGGGCATGATTACTGACGCCCCGGGTGCAGACACTGAGCTGCAAAGAAATACCAGACTGTCATACATCCAGGAAACAGAACAAGGAAACCACAGTGATATAAATACGCGGGATATGACTCAATGAATTTGGCATTTATATTAACTCAACCGTTTGGCCTTTGTATGGATGACAACATGAATTAAATTGTTTTGCAACACAGACATGTGGAGGTGGAGTTCAGCACAAACAGACACAAAGTGCACAGGACACAGTGTGTTTCACTGCTCAGTTTATTAGGAGATATTAAGGCTACAACTGAGGAAAAGCTCCACAATATATTTCATATTTATTGCATAAAAATAAAACTCACATATAATCTCATCTCATATCCTTTTTTCATTTGTTTGTGTGGAAAGTTCAGCTTTAAAATCTGAGCTCAAGCCGTCAGCGTGATGCAGCTTCCAATAAAACCAGTTATGACGAGAGCTGAAACCAACTCATTCATTTTTCCCTTTTATGCTCCACAGCTTCACATTTGTGGCACAATCTCCGACAAACTTCCCTTAAAGGAGTCTGCACAGTCACAACCTGAATGAGAGCCAAATATAAACACAGTTCCTCTGTAGTTTCACTTCATCAGCCGAACAGGTAAACACATTGGTTTGTTCTGTTTGTGGGTCTGTGACTATAAAGAGGTTTTATGACTCTAACAAGGCAAAGTGTTTATTACAGGAGGGTATATTGTGCGTGTTTTTCTACTGCGACTGACTGGATCAAGTGCGAACACACAGAACAGAACATTATCTCTCTCTCACACACACATATTATTTGGTATATGTTGAGGTGACACCCGGCTGTTTGTCAGAGTCAGACAGGTCACTGCAGGACTTGTTGTCTGAGTCGTCATTAAAAGCTGCACACAGAGCAGACAGGGAACAAGCTGAGGGGCTCTCTGTGAACTCCAGTCTTTTCCAAAATACATATTTTTCCTCCTAAAATCAGCTTTTCTTCCTGTTTTTTGCCCACACTTGCATTGAAGGGAAAAATATGCGGGTTGCCCAAGACAACCTCATGTAATAATTTCCTCCTATGAAGTCGCTTCTGACATTAAAGCACACTGCATCTTCCTGTTTTTAGCAGGAAGAAAATAATCAATTCAAAGCCACTTCCTGGCTCATTTCACACACTGTAAAATCTTTGAACCAGACATTAGATGTATTTATGGAACCACACTCATCTCTCTCCCCGTCTGTCTGTATCAGCTAGCTAGCCTCTGGGGTGTCGTGCCTCATGCTAACTTCCCCGACGCTGCCTGCCAAAGTAATAGAGAGCTGCTCAGTGACATAAAAAGGTACAAAACTATGAACTAAAAGAACAATAAACTCTCTGATCATTTAGGCAGGAGACAGTCAGGGAAGTTATTACGAAGATCATGTGACACAGATCTTATTGGCCCAGGCCGGGGGCTTGCTGTCATAAGGAACAGGATCTCTGGCTGTGGATGAAGACGCCGCCCCCTGCTGCTCCTCCTCCCCTTCATCCCTCTCTCCCTGCTCGCTGGCTCCGCCTGCGCCCACCCACGAGGGCAGCTCCAGACCCGGCTGAGCAGAGAAAGGCTTCTCGAGGACCTTCAGGACCCGCTGGACCTGCAGAGAGGAAGAGAGAGAAAACAATGAAAGTGAAACGCTGAAGCTGAAGCGAGCACAAAGCATCTCAGTGGATCCAGGTCACACCTCAGAGAAGTCTCCATTCTCTGCAGCCTCGATGGCATTCTGGGCGATGTAGTTCCTGAGCACCACACGAGGGTTAGCGCTGTCCATCACCTTCACCCTCTCATCTTGCACCGCCTGCACATCACTCTGTCCCTCCAGCTCCCGGCCCAGACGCTTCCTGCCGCAGAGATAACACTGAGTTACAGAGTGACTGAACACCCACATTTCCTCCTCTCTCTTTCTCCCTGTTTGCTCCGTTTATCAGCCACACGTCCACCCAAAAAGAGTCTTATCCAGAGCGTGCAGTTCCTCCTCCCTCTCCTCTGACATTAGTTTTCCTGCTGAATCTCACCTGTAGCGTGTGATCCAGCGGCTCCACTCCTCTGCGTGTTTGGTCTTCAGCTCCTCCTGGTTTGTCTCCATCAGGTCCTTCAGTTTGCTGAGTTTGTCTAACTGTCTCGCGATCGTCGCCCGGTCTGAGATCATCTGGAACAGCGCTGGGTTGCTCTGAGCCATCGAGAGCAGCATGGCCAGCTCTCTGTCAGCACAGATATTATTACAGTTAGAATCTTTACGGACATGTTGGAGAGCGCAGGTCCTGCTCAGCTGAAGTTTACAGGCAGAAAAAATAAAGAGGAGGTTTGGCAGGAAATCAGATAACACACATTCTCAATCTGATGTTTACTTCTGGTTTAGTCAGTGATCACAAGTTCCCTCTTTGGCTTCCAAAAATGGAAAACTGACGTTTTTTCTGCTGCCACAAAATGACAAATTTACCCTTATCACAGTGAAACATCAGTTTTTCTTACACACGTTTACATCAGACTTTTACTCCCCCCAATTAAGTGTTAAACCAAAAATGTCCAGAGGGTGGAGCTAAAAGACAAGACATCACAGAACGCAGGCATCATGAATGTTCTGATCACAACAATCTTCTCGTGTGTCTTTTGTGCTTCTTTGTGAGGTTTTTTTGTAAAACTTTGTCAGGTCAAAGAGAAATGAGGTCCTGATAGTTAAATTTAAAGGAGATTAGTTATTTGATTTAGTATGAATGATGGGAATCATGTTCTGAAAATCATCCGGGGCCGGGTCGCGGTGGCAGCAGGCTAAGAAAGTTAGCCCAGACGTCCGTCTCCCTAGCAACATTTTCCAGCTCCTCCTGGGGGATTCTGAGGCGTTCCCACGCCAGGTGGGATATGTGATCCCTCCAGTGAGCTCTGGGTCTACCCCGGGGTCTCCTCCCAGTTAGGATGTGCCTGGAAAATCAGATGCCCGAACCACCTTAACTGGCTCCTTTCTATGTGAAGGAGTTGCGGCTCTACTCCGAGCTCCCTCCGGATGTCTGAGCTCCTTACCCTCTCTCTGAGGCTGAGCCCAGACACCCTGCAGAGGGAACTCATTTCAGCCGCTTGTATCCGCGACCTCATTCTGTGGTCCCTACCAAAAGCTTGTGACCACAGCTCCTTCTTCATCGTGACGGTCCGGTACAACGCCTGCATTACTGCTGATGCAGCATCAACCCTTCTGTCAATCTCACGATCCACTTTACCCTCACTTGTGAACACGACCCAAAGATACTTGAACTCCTTCACTTTGGGCAGTACCTCTCTCCCTAGCTGAAAGAAATCATAATTTTCCATAATGGTATGTTTGGAAATCTGGCCGATAGTTGCTTCGTTCTTCTACATTTGTTTCTGGGTAGGAAATATGCAAAAACCAGTATGTTAGTAAAGTTTGCAGCGGCTCACCGTGGATCCATGGTAGGTTTGTTGGCAGCCTTGAGCTCCTCGAAGGAGGCGCACTGCTCCAGCAGCAGCTCTGTGGCTTTCTTCACGAGGTCTTCCTCTCCCTCACCGTCTCCCTCTGAGGGACAGGAAATCTGACTCAGGCTGCGGAAGGTGTTGGTGAAGTCAGCACCTGCAGGAAGGGCGCAGAGAAGGTTATTACCCTTGTATAATCAGTCAAGTTGAGCCACTGATTATTTGAAATTTAGATTTTCTATGCACAACATGAGGTATAAATAGCAGACTGTTTGCCTCACTGTGTTTACCTTCTTGACCCCAAAGCGCCTGTCACTTTAAATCCTTCACAATGTGTCAACACAAAGAGCAGTGTGACGAAGAGTCAGCAGGGAGGACTGACTGACATATTTGACATTTTCTCTTATAAGCTGCAGAAGACTCGACCTACCAGCACATTACAGCTGTTTGTTGATGTTACTTCTCTACGTTAAGTTAGGGACATGTGGCTTTTATTTAAAAGCTCGTGTTATCCAGTGAATGATTTGTTTTGTTGTCAAACCCTGAACGTTGACACATGAAGCAAAGACAGGGTAGCGTGTTGGATTACATAGACGTTTGGCATCATTACAGCTTATTTGAAAAGTTTGGTTACAAGGGAAATAAATATGTACAACCCATTTAAAGCTATAAAGTTATTTTTATAAATCAAATGACTCAAACTAAAAAAGTTCCAAATGCCACGTCAAATCAAAGATGGAGGTGTAAAAAATGCTCATTTAAGAGAACTGAAGCGACATACTACAATTCTCCTGGGGTGGAGAGGGTTAAATGCTCTCTTTGTATTTCCCACCTGTGTTGTGCATGGTCTGCAGCAGCTCCGTGATCAGGATCTCGTCCTCAGGCTCATCCTTCTTCACCAGGCCCAGCTTCTTCTTCATGTTCTGTAGGTAGAAGCCGTTGTACAGATCCAGGTACTCATCTATCACGGCCTCGGCCCGTTCAGGTGGCAGCTCCGGAGCCAGAGCCTCTGCCAGCTTCACCAGGTTCCACCTGCAGACGGCCGGCTGGGCCTGGTACGAGTATCGGCCCGAGTTGTCGGAGGCGTTACAGATGAAGTCCGGATCAAACCTGAAAGGGAGAGAGTTTCAGGTTCAGTGTGAGCAACTCTTTGAGGATGATGATACAAAACTTTTTTACTCTTTTTACACTTTTCTTTCTCTCTATTATTAACGTGTATCAGGCATGTTGATGAAAGATGATGCAGCAGAATAAGAAGCTCTTACGACTCAAACGTTAGGATCACTGTACAAAATGACTATTGGATGACCTGTCCATGAAGCCGTATGGACCGTAGTCCAGCGAGAGTCCCAGGATGCTCATGTTGTCCGTGTTCAGGACTCCGTGACAGAAGCCGACACACTGCCACTGAGCCACGAGCCGAGCCGTACGCAGCATCACCTGCAGACACAGAGAAGACAGAAATCTGACATTAGTGTATCGTACTTCCTTACTAATGAGATGAGGAAAATGTCAAACGTCTGTATCTAGAGTTTAATGCCTTGTTAATATCTTAATCTCATGTTGAGCAGAGGGCACAGAGACAGGCAGTCACTGAAGCATCAGCAGCTTAACAGGATTAGAGGATCCAACTGTTGGCTGGAAACCGACAGGCCTTGAATTGACTACTTGCTGATTGAGTGAACCTCTGTAAACACATTATTCTAACTTTCACTGGCTGACATGTGTGTGTCACTCGTGGGCTCTGACCTCTCTGAAGAAAGCTACGTTCCTCTCCACCCGGTCCGGGTAATTCTGCTGGATCTCAGGGTAAAACATCTCGATGACATAATCCATCATCTGACCTCTGATCTCGTCCCGTCCGTAGCTGGGACCCTGACGGCCCGTGAACTCGTCTACCTGCTTGAAGATCTCAAAGGAGCCAAACCTGCTCAGAGAGATCAGAAATAACTCTAGTGTGTTCATCTGGGGAAGCTTACACATCTGTGACACATGAAAGGGACCAATGCCAGCAGCACTCACCTGAGGAAGGTGGGAGCGATACGGAGGACCACGGAGCACCTCTCGTGTTGAGGGTTCCCACTGTAGTACACATCTCGTATGACCTGGCTGTCAGAGGTCACTACAGAACCGGCTCTGGTGGTGGGAATGCCCAGGAAGAACATGACCTCGCTGCACAGGAACTCTCTGATACTGGAGCGCAGGACCTTACGCCCATCAGCCTGTCTATGGAGGACAGAAAGGAGAGTTCGTACAATAAAGAGGCACATTTTCCTGACTGACCAGATACAACTCAGTTTGACAACCTCCATCTCATCTGTGTCAAATCTGAACAATCACTGTGCTTTTTTTTTAATAACCTTTAGTGCTTAAATCTGGAAATGGTCTATTTCCTGGTATCACTTCTCGAGTTTACTTCATGAAAAAATTTGGGTTCAAACTTCCTGTCTCTAAAAAACCTCTTAAATAATGATCCTAAGACAACACTAACTGCCACAAATGACAGCTGCTTGTACCTGGAATAAGGAGTCAATCCAGCTCCTTTCACCTGGATCTCCCACCTGCCGCTCGGGTTTTCCCGCAGCAGCTCGGGTTGTTGTCCGGGGGGCACCTTAACCTCTCCGAGGTAGCAGGCCGCCCCGTCGCCCAGCTGTCCGGCGAACTGTCCGAACTGGTGTCCGCAGTAGCAGTGCGCAGCCGGCTCGGATCCGGGCATGACTTTGGACCCGCTGAGGTACTCTGGCCCGAGCGGGTCGTTCATGACCTCCTCCTCGCTGAGCCCCAGCAGAGCCAGGGCTTCATGTGACACCGCCACGAACCGAGGCTTGGTGAGCGGCTGCGGCTTCACCCGGGAGAAACACGCTCCCTTTACCTGCCGCACCCCCGGCTCTTCGGACGGGTCCACGGGGAGTTTCCTGAGGGCGACGTTATCGAAGTCGAGCCGCTCCAGCGGAGACCGACTCATGGCCAGACCCATGTCATCCATAACGCCCGCGTGCAGGAGTCTGAATGCGGACACACCGGGCAGGAAGATGCGTGACGGTCCCAACCGAGGTGCTAAATAAGCCATCCAAACAAGGCCATCTGTCCGCTGTTAGCCGCTGGCGCAGTTACAATGTGAGCGCCTAATCATGCTTTTATAATCCTGCAAGCTACAGCGGATGTTTGGGAGACAGACGGCGTCACATTGTTATTTGTCCGTCTGGAAACAAACAGGAAGGGCGGAACTACTTTGGCCGAATATCTAATAAATGTCAAACTAAGATATACGGTTTCGAAAATTAAGTTGTGCTCATTATTTGATTAAGTCTCGCAAAATATAAATCTGTATACATCATTTTTATTATTAGCTTTTGTAAACCTTACAAAATACAGGATATAAACATAGCATAAAACGCCAACCAAGCATAACACAGTTCAGAAAATAACGTCCTAAATATTTGTTAAACTCTTCCAAAAATATATACAGCTATATACACATAACTTACAATAATATATATAATGACTTTCAGGGAATATTACAATACATGTATAATTTATGTTCAGACACCTCACAACATAAAATCTCTGGAGCTAATCTGATGCAACACAGCTAAAAGAAGAGCAACATATTTCTCATGTTTACTTAAAATGTTTTAATAAGTCATTACAGAAGTTGGGATTTAATGTTTGGTTTGTTCACAATGATACCACAAAAGGGTGTGGGGAAATTATTTTTTACAACAAATACAGGCATTCTTACAGCTTTCCCATTTCTCAAACACACAGCAGATGAAACTTTGGAGATGTTGAGGGCAGGAGGCAGACACGATGATGTTTCAATTTATTTGACTGCTGAGGGAATCAAAGGCATTAATACTCCTGCTCGCCGCTTCTTAATATCCTCATCTCTTACTTAAGCAAGACAAAATATTTTACCATTGGAAGACAGAGTTCGATACATGTGTGGAAAAATGGTTCAATTATGTTTGTAAGATGAAATGGCACTGCTTTGTTTCTCCATATTAGTTCTCTTCAGCATTTCACAAATTAACAACAGGAAATAAAAATCTTTCATATTGCTAACATAAAAACATTAAAATTGAAATTGAGAATACCTGGAAAATGCTGTTTCTTTACAGCTTTGCAACCATGTAAAAACTTGACCAGCCTGTCAGACTTATTGGAACATCTCCCGAGCCAAACACGTGCAAGAAGAAGCTCAGTACTATGGATACAGGTCAAAGGCAGCAGTGATAGCAGTGTAAGGCTAGACCTCCCAACTCTGAACTGTTGGCCTCCTTCATAGTGGTCACAGAAGTCCATCATAAATATCTGTTTAACAGAATTCCAGTCAGAAATCAGCCAAGTTAAATGCTTAGTTTCATTTTTATCATCTGAATCTCACTTTCACTATCAGACTGCCATGATGCATATGTCATATATATATATATATATATTATAAAGTACAAACAGCTGGTGTTTGTAGATGTAAATGTTCGCTTCTGTACAAGAGATGCATATTTTTGTATCAAGTATTAACCAATACTGAGAGATGGAGCCAGTTAAAGCCAGAGGTACAATCAAAGATATAAATTAAAGATGAATGCATCCTGAGGCACGTTCACGCCTGTCCTCCGTCAGGTCTCTGCTGATCATACGATGCTGAAATGACGGGCTACGGTACCGTTTCATTTGAGACCCAGACAAAATAGATGGCCTTTATTTAGGGCAACAGTAATTATAAAACAGGCCTATCATATAACTACACAAAGACAGAATATTAGACACTTGCATTGACCATGTAGGATGGTATGTGTGGATGCATATAAAACATTTTAGCCGTTTCATTCATTTCAACAAAAGCCCTTACTGCTGCGTGATGAGGCACTTGGACCGTTTACATGCGGTTAATTTTGTCTTCTGCTAAGTAAATGTTGTCTTCCATCAGTTTAGTCTGCTATTCCTGTATGTGCATTTTTAAAATATAATTTGTCTGACCTCACATCCTGCGGGCCACTCCATGCACCAACAATAAATATTGATTTTAAAGAGTTCCTGGGCTTTATATTTATTCATGTGTTTATTACAGTTCTGACTAACTTGGTGCTTGACTTTCTCCTCCCTTCTGTAGGCTGCAGTACAGAAAAAGACTCCCGACAGTCTCTTATAAAGTGCTGGACTTAAAATGGGCCATTTACCAAAACTGCTAATTGGCAGCAGAGAGGAGGAAGGATAATGAGACTGTTAGAAAAGTGTGCCTCTCTGCAAATGGCTCAGTCATGTCAGGGCAGGTGACTGAAGATGATTCCAATGTATACTTGTCAAATAATAACTATGTTTGAGTCATTCAATGGACTGGAGGGAAAATGTAAATCTATTCGAAGAGAATTATCGGCTTTTGTAACAGTTAGAAAATGCAGGATTTGCACATAATAAGAAAGAAAAGGAAGAGTACTGTCATGGGTTCTTTGGCAGTACGGCCCTGCTGCGTCTGCAGGGACATCAACACGAGGTAGGAGGCTCATGTCCCCCTGAGGTCCCTCTAAGTTCATCGAGTGGGCTGGTGAAACCCTTCCTCCAGCCTCACTTCCTGTTTTTTTTTTAAGGCCATTGGTGGTAGATGCATTGTTTGAATAGGTCAAAGGTCGTGTCACTGATAGCTTAGAGAAGACCAGTGGGGTCAAGCAGGAGGGGGCCGCAGAGTCTCCAGTAAAGATTTGACAGCAGGTGAAGACAGCAGGACTCGACCTAAACTCCCTCCAGCTCGGTAGCAGGCGTATCCCAGCATTCCCATCATGACGCCCTTGAAGACCGTTCGCAGCACCCAGCCGAAACGTGAGGGAGGTGCAACGCTGAGGATGAGACAGACACATTGAGCAGCTGCAGTCACACCGCGTCTTCTTCTATTTAACACTATGGGGGGAATTCACTAAAGGTTTGCACAGCTCATTTGCCCCCTAAACCTGCAAATGACACAAAAAGACTCCGCCTCATTCTTGTAGCACATGCAGAGGGTTAATGCACCCTAAAAGTGCGAGCAAACAGTGTCTCTGTGCTCCGGTGCTGTTTGCACGTATTTACATGAGTCATTCTGGGGGTCAAATTGGTCCCCTTTCTATGCAAATGAGCCTCGTGGCAAAAAGCATCTAATGGACAAACGCCTGCGCTAACAGCACCGCGCAGTTAGAGTGAAAATATTACAGTCTGCAGAGAGCTGGTGGGAACTGCGGCGCAGTATTATAAGGGCTGTCACACTGAGTTTACACTGATCATGACAACAATTCCACCTTTTGTGTGATCAAAAATGTATTTGTAAGTATTACTTTGTTGTTTTAATTATAATCAGGATACCAATCAGTCCGGGGCTGTGTGAGGCTGAACCCCGGCACACAGGCACACTTTGTCCACATGTGTGGAGACGGTCTGGAGCCGTTACGCAGGACGGGGGTTATTATGTGGACGAGCTGCTGTTGAGGGCTCGCTCAAGGAATGGAGCTGCGTTACAGACTGTTAAACTAGTAAACACCTATCGAATCTGGACTTTACAATAAACTGTTAGAAGAGCTGCCTGCTCATCATCAATATGTGCATGGAGCTGAGCTCTGTCAGTGTGGAGCTCAGTAAATGCATGATAGCAGAGAGTGGAGGTGCAGACAGCTTCTCTCCACAATCAGACACAAAACAAGAGCAAACTGCACGGATCTGCTAAACTTCAGGGCGTGTTTGTGCTCGAATATCATCAGTGTAATTTACTTTGTGAATCAGACCTCGAGACGGAGCAGATAGCGGTGGCAAATGATGTGCAATTTATGGAGCTATCTGCGGCCGCAATTCATTCTAAGTGAATTCCCCCCTATATGTGATGTGCAGTGTCAAAACAAGACATACCTCATGATTTCACAAATGTTGAGCTGCTTCTCCCAGTTTCTCTCGATGCCTGGGACGTGACCCATCCCCACAACTCCCACCACCACAGCAGGCACTTCTACAAGAGGGTAAAATGTTCTGTTACATAAAGAATCTACAGAGTCTTTATATTTCTACCACAAAGTATAAAACCTCAGGTTAGCTTTTCTACACTTGACAATAAATAAAGTACTGTATAGAAAGGAAGTATCCAGGATAAAAGCACTATAATATGCTTAAAGAGCATGGATCCCTGTGGTCTCACCATGAATGCAGAACTTGCTTTAGAGCTTAAAAACAGACTGAAGCATTTCCCCTCTGTTTCTTTGGAATATAGATTAAAATGACTTTTTAGCATGAGCAAGAGCATGACTAAGCATTTCCATGAACAGTCTTTGTGGCATTCACACCACATTAACACTACTCTTTGGTTAATTACGCAACATATTTGTAACAAAGTCGATGATAGAATTACACAGTAGACTGAGGTGTCTTGGCTATATCAAGTAAAGCTACTCTGATGATGGTTTAAAAAACAGGTAAAACAACTGAATGAATAAATAGCAGTATTTTGTGCATGTGAATGTGAATACATGCACCCATGGACCCATCATCCCATGGATGTAATGTACATACACTATATTTCAAAGAGGTAAGAGCAGGACTAGGAAGCAAAACAGGGTTAATGTTTGGTAGTGGGACGTGATTCGTCAGCACCTAAAGTAGCGATAAGCTCATAGACAAACGGTGTGCCTATCGGTATTTAACGTTAACATTCTGTCTTATTTTATGTCGTTTTCATTCAATCGTTTTCATTCTAACGTAGCTGGCATCTGTCTCCTAATAAAAACAAAGCCGCTGGCTTCAGGCAGTGACGTTGAATTGTTGTGGTCTCCTGCTGACGAAAGTTTGGGCTCACTTTATCAAAGGTAACTCTGCTGCATCTTCCTGCTATTTATGTAAAAGTTAGTTGCGTCTAAAGGGGGTAACATCAGCAACCTTAGGAAACATACAAGTTCAACAGTCTGTAAATCTGAAGCAGTGCAGCGTGTTTGACTGCTTTAGCAAAGCAGCTAATGCTAACATCATCGCTAGCGCAACTGATAGTCCTCAGTGCAGCCTCAGAGTCCCTGCGGCTCAGATGGCAATGCTGCAGAAGGGATCAGCCAAACGAAACATGCAGTTAACGGGCCTGGTTCTTATAAAACAGCCTGTAGTTATTCAGTCACTGTTGTTAGCTAGCTTCGGTTATTAGCACTTCTAAGCTATGTTCCAATAGACGGCGTCAGTCGAGCAGCAGTCATCTGCAGTGGGTAACGTTAGCAGAAGTTAGACACCAAGTTAAACTCATCCTCCATTGCTGAACGAGGGAAACTAACACAGGAACAAACTGCAGGATGTCACAGAGCTGTCCAGTTGGTTTAGGTACGCTAGTAACTGATAGCTCGCCTAAGTGTGAATTTTGTTGCCATGACAGCCAGAAAACTGTTTGTATTGCTCATGATTTTTACTGTTACTACATTTACTGTTTGTTTTTTTTAAGATTCTTTTTTTGGCTTTTGCCTTTGTTTACAGGACAGCTGAAGATACACAGGAAATGTTGGGAGTAGAGAGTGGAGGATGACATGCACCAAGTGATCGGCAGACCGGAAGTCGAACCTGCGATCAATGCGATAAGGACTGCAGCCTCTGAACATGGGGCTCCTGCTCTACCAACTGAGCTAAACCAGTGCAACCTACAACATTTACCGTTAATGTTAACTGTTGTCACTGCAGGGACATGACCACAGCCCTGAACCCCAGCTACAACCCCCCTTCCAGAGGCACTAATTATCAGACGCCCTAATAAAGACATGTCTTTATTTTTTGCACCAAATAATGGAGAGTAGTATCAATAAGAGTATCGATAAGTATCGTTATAAAAAAACGATACCCATCCCTACAAATAAGACCCATGTGATTATCAGCTGTACTGAACAGTAGTACTTACTCTGGGCATTGGGAGGGGCCTCCACACAGCGTGTTGCCTGGCGGAGCGTGTGTGTGAGGTAGATGTCTCTTTCAGCCACGATGGTCTGGTGGAGCGCGGGAAACTCTCCGATCATCTCTGACATGGTCTGCTCCAGCAGGTCCTTCTGTTTGCACTTCTCCACGTCCTCTTTACTGAAACATGAGACAGAGACGCTGGTGAACATGTTTCATTTCACTTATGAAGGTGAAGAAAGAGGAATAAACAATAAGACATTCCTTGGGCTGGTTACACACTGAATAATATTTTCTTAGTCATGTTAAAGTTTTTAAAAGACTATATTCAACATGTACACCGGCTTTACTTTATGTCATTTATTATTGTTTAGGGTAAAATGAGGGTTTAGGCTGCATTATTGTGCAGAATAAACACATTTGAGGCAAAGACTGCGTTTGGAGGAGACAGCCTCGTCAGCCTGTTGTCTTTTCACTCTAAAAAAAATCAATGATTCAGAGGATCCAGTCCCTGAATCAGGGCACGGCTATAGTGAGCGGTGAGCTTAAAAAGACTTTTTCAAGCTGTGCCAATCGCCTGGAAAATAGGCTTTCAAAACATACTTTCAAGCTTAACAGCAATTTTTAGGCTCAATCGAAGAGACGTCAGAGGACGGACACACAATCACTTAAAGCTTCCAGTCTGATCTCACAGACACGGGCGGTTTAAAGACATTGGCAGAGTTGCATGTTCTTTGTAAAACGTGTGGGTGCATGTTCCCTACTGTTACACAGAACACAGACAGGCAGACAGACACCATGCTCACAGACTGTTTACACTAGCTGCATTTTTACTTACAGGCAAAATGTTGTTGCAACCACAATTTCCCCACTCTGCCCACTTCTTTAATATCTTGCATTGAGTTCATTGTGTTCCTTGTCCCCACCTTTACACTAAATATTAAGAACCACAGAGAGAACACTGAACACCATGTTCTGTTCTGAACCCATTAAGCTCTAATCCACGTCCATCTGGGGGGGAAAGCAGCACTTCCTGCTGCAGGAGCTTTTTTTTTTTTAACAACCTCCCTATTTGGAAAACTATTTTAACCCAAGATTTAGCTAAATCCCAGTTTTGGATTACTGTTAATATCATTATTGAAGCACATGTGGATCATCTCGGGACATCTAAAGAATCAAGTGCAAGATACAGTACATCTAAAGACAGATACTAAGAGAGACAGCATCGCAACACTGGGTGAGTGATGACAAGTGGCTAAGTTGAGCTCGTACCTGATTGGGTCCGACAGAAAGCAGAGACCCCATGCCAGACGGGCCTTCTGCCACAGACTGAGAGCAGCGATGGCCCTCTTGAACGTCACGGGGATGGGCCTGTCCCCGAGGTGAAATTTACAGAACGGCACCTGTCCAGCCTGTGGAGAGAAAAGAGCTATGAGAAGACAATAAATAGAGATAAATAATAAGCACTAAAAAGAAAGCATCGTTTGACTTTTTACCTCTTTGAAGGCCTCCCTAAACTCTCCTCCTGGAGCCATGCCCAGCTGCTCTGTGATGTGGGCTGAAACTTTGAGCAGGAGAATCTGCATGAGGCCGGACATCAGCCCGTTCTGACAAACACACAGGGCAGAAATAAAGATTCAGTGTCAGTCTGGAAATCTGAGTTTTCACTTATACGGACAGGAGAACACATTGTTAGTTTTATGCACTTGCAGTTACCATTATGGAGAATACAAAACACACAAGTGCAGAACACACTAAGCTTGGCCTTAATCCTGCTTCTGCATAAAACATCAGATATTTATTTCTCCATTAAATAACAGTGCAGTTCATCCATTCCTCCCTTTCTCCATCTTATCTTTACTGTCTTTACACACTACCGCCACTGTTCACTCCCATCCCTCTGAAATCCTGACCTGTTTGATGGCCTGCTGGACCTTATCCAGGTTGATGTCTTTGGCTTCCCTCAGCAGTGTATTCTCGTCCATCTTTAGCATAGACACCCTGTACTGGCACAGCTCCACCACCACTACGTCTGGCTGCACGGCTCGGATCGTCTGTGTGAGGGAGAGGAGCAGCAGGTTTGTAAGATAAGAAGCAGAGATGGAATAAGAGAGCATTGAGGAGAGACAAAAGTGCCAAATGAGCAGAGTGGGAAGAGGCAAAGACAAAAGACAAGATTATGCTTTGCAGAAGAGGAATGCCGACCTTATTATGGTAGAATTACTCTTTATAATTTCTCTGACAATCCACAGCATATCACACTTTTAAGAAGGGTGGATTTGGCAACAGGTACAGCTCAAATCCTGTTTCACTTGCTCACCGTGGCCACATCCTTTTTACTGCTGTCACTGAAGTGTGCAGTCCCCACCAGGTAGAGGAGGCTGCCATCAGCAGCAGTGAGACGGGTCACTGTCTCAGGGAGCTCAGGGGACGCCTGGCGACGCTGCGCTCGCAGCTGCCAAAGCAGCTCCATCGCTTCTCCATCCGCTAGACAGAAACAATACAGACAGATACTAAAGAGACAGAACATACAAGAGCCAAATTATAGAGTCTGATGTCTCACTGCAGAAATTAGTTATAGCAATCTACTGTATGTCCCACCATTGTTCGCATTGATATAACAAGGAGCAACTCTGCTTGTTATGGAGAAGAGTTTAGTTGCAGCTGTTTAGTAAAGGCACTAAATGCACACCAGAAAAAAAAATCATAAGATAAAAGGACATTTTTATAGTTTCTGGTTCTGGAAAAATTGCAGAAAAATGGAGTATGTGGTGATCAGTAAGAACGGAAGCAAAACCATGAGCACTTTTGCATGAGGAAAAACTGCATTCATGATATATGATGTTTAAATGTGTGTAGATTACCTACGATCGCTTCAGGAAGTAGCACTAACTTTCTTGTAAAGCGCATATTGTATGATTGTATGGTACCATGCAGATTTAACATTTAATTACTAATGACACTGTTAAGTTTGCTCAAAGTAACACTCTGATTGAATGTTACAGGTGTTTTACATGATACATGTCTATGTGCGACACAGATAATGAAATAAAACCACAGCTTACAGATGCCTGGAGGTAGACAAGGAAGTTCCTCTTCTGAAGGATCCTCTGATGGCCCGACTGACTCATCCTGTCAGAAATCACAACAGCAAACAGACAGAGGGCATGTTTACATCAACACCAGATTAAGAGATTATTCCTCTAGTCCAGTTTGTGAACGAAGGGCTGATTGCATTTAATTAAGAAACTGCTATTGGGAAATTAAGATTGTAAAAGTTAAAAATTAAGTGAACTTAACTGCAGAACAAAATAGTTTTACACAGACATCATGCAAAACCAATGCCCATGTGTCCCTTTACCGGCATTTGTATCAAACAAAAACGGCATGTAGCTGTAGTACAAACCTCTGAATTGTTGTCTTGGTCCATGCTTGAAGCACTGAAAGCTGCGTGTGACAGATGGCAGAAGTAAGACACTCGTTACTACTTGATAGTGAGGCGTTCACTGACAGCTAGCTCCAGTATCGTTACTGACTGCTGACGTTGCTTTAAATCGAGGTGGGAGCTAACAGTTAAAGTGCTGTAACGCCAATGGTAAAAGTGGTGACTGTAAATGATCGAGGAGTACAAATCTGACAGGTAACGTTATCTCCAACGAGGCAACCAGGCTAGCTACACAAGCGACTTGCAAAGCTAAAGAAGAGGTGAGTAGCCTGAGGCAGGTGTACAAACAAGCTGACGTTACCTCCAGGTAGGAGGCTGCTAAGCATTGAGCAGCTGAGGGCGCTTTGGTTTGGCTAGCTACCGGATGATGAAAACAGCTAACTCAAGCTAATGTAGGCTAGCAAGTCACGGTAACAATTTCGTCAAATCACAAACGTCTAAACGTAATACTTCAACGAGAATTGTGTCCATTATCAAGTACAAAACATCTGGTACTATGTACGATAGTTGTCTCCAACAAAAATGACAGACTTACTGAGTTAGCCAGCCCGTGTGTCAGTATGCTCCTCGTCAGTACAGCCGTTACAGTAAGTGCGTTCACGTGTTGTCGGAATAATCGGAAAAATTAGTTTCTGACTGGGAGAGTTCACGTGAACGCCCATTTAAGTCGTAACAACTGGAAAAGTCGAAAGAAGTTTTGGCACCCAGCTTCCCGAGTTTAAAGACTTGACGTCATATTACGCAGAAACGTGGCAGACGGCTTGATGGTCTTGAAAATGTAATTCATTCATGCTTTGCGTATACATTTCTGGTTTACTTATAATTTATAATGAACTACTGATTGTAACTGTAATATACTGCCCACGTTAAGTGACCTAGGATAGTTCTGAGCAATTCAATTCAACAAATCTTTTTATTGCCTCCACGTAGTTTCCAAATTACTACTTAAAGCTTGTCAACACACCAAATTCGGAAAAACGACTTTTCAACCTAGGAACTCCGAGCATTCGAGTAGCACTTGAATGCATGGAGTGATCTGTTGGAACTGACAGCCGCAGTGCATTCTGGTATATGAAGTCATTGATAACCAGGACGCCAGATTTATTTGTAAAGTAAGTGTTTTTAATTTGTATTCTTTGTAACGTTTCACACAGTACAACCAACGTCGTCCGAACCCTTTTCTCCACGTATATGCTATCATTAAGACTCCTGCGACTGTCTCAGTGTTAAAATCTATACAGAAAAATCTGTTTTATAAGCAGAGCTGTGTTACCACATATAACATGCTCTCGCACACTCGTGCTACAAGTCTTAAAGTGCTTTTGGATGCATTTAGTGTGCTTGAGTAATCTAACATGGAGATTCTGAGCCACCCTGTGTCACGACAATGAGACTGATCATTTGTTATTTCCACCAAAGATTAACTGAAAGCTTAAGTGGGTAACTCGTTTCCTCCCATCATGAGTCTTAAAGTGTGCTTACTTAATGCCCCAGAAGAAGAGATGAGTGTCCTCTACAGTAGATGTCATATTAGTGTGTAAGTCAGTGCACACAGTTCCTTTATTAGTTTCTGTTATCATGTGCAAAAAAAGAGTGAGGTTGTGGTAGGCAGCCATCCCCTTGTGCAATCCTTGTGAATAGTGCTAACATACCTTAGATTCTTGCTTTTACCACAAATACATAACTAGTTATTGACAGGGCAGAATTAATGAAAGAAATTTGGATTGTGTTGAAGACAGTAGGTGATAATCAAAAGCTTAGTGTTATCATGGAAAAACCTTTGGAAAAAGTTTGGAACGATTTCACATCTACTCATCACTTCACGTCACAGCAAGAAGCCAGCAGAACACAAATGTCACATCACTTTCCAGTGAGTCCAGCTCCATTCATCGTTTTGTAGCTGTTGTTAAAGTCTTCAAGACATAAACACCCACATCACTGCCTTATTACTACACGTCCTAGTATCTGGTACCTGTTAGACAAATTTCTCTTCACCTCAAGTTTTAGTTAAAAGATTGTTGGCTGTTCATTTATAAAATTTGCCAATTTACCTACTATTAATGACGTGCACATATAGTCGAGTCAGGTTCTGATACACATTGCTAATCAATGGTGAAATGATAAAGCCATGAGACTAGTGTTAAATTTACCCCAAGAACACTCAGTCATATATAGTGTCTATACATGTATCGCATTCTGTGAAGGATGAGGCTTTAAGCGCATACATTATTGCCACAAATATATTGTGATCTTTTGCATATAAATTGTGCAGATCTCAACACTTGTATTGCGTGAGCTACCTTTCTACTCAGCTAGTGGGATAAAGGGACTAAGCGTTATCATAAGTGTTTAAAATACATTTAGTTTGAAGCAGTCCTTTTTGCAGATATGCATCGTTTTTTTAAGAACGGTCACTCAGCTCTCACTGCTGCTCATCCTTTCAGTAGACCTTTAAATATACCTGTAGCACCCTGTTGAAATATATCGCTGCTGGTTTCATTGGAGGGTGTTTAGCTTTACACAGTCATCCTGAGACGTGAATGTGACATCACTTCCTACAGTAATACTCAACATTATCAAACACACAAACTTTGTCTTATACTCTCTTAATATTTTCCCTCTAAAAAATGAGTCATTTTGTTTTTACGACTAACAAAGTCATTTTCTCATCGGCCCGTTTAATCCACCCGTCACAGAAGTTCATTTAAAGAGCAGAGGTGTGGAAGGAGGTGATCGACATGGTGGTCATGTGCGCAGAGTGAAGTGTCGCGGGGGGGGGGGGGGACAGGAATCTCCGTCAGCGTTCCTCTTCTTCTCCTTCTTCAACATTCCCCGGCAGCGATGAGCTCCCCGGGTCTCTCTGCCAGTCTGTCTCTACGGTGTTCTTCATCCTCCTCTTCCTCAAACAGAGTGTGATGTATACTCAGCAGCTGGTGGGTAGGGGCTCTTGTCAGGGGGGGCGGCTGAGATTCAGGGTTTTCCGTCTGGGTGACAGGGTCCCTAGGAGGAGGAGAGGACTTGGGACTGAGGGCGTCTTCACTGGAGGGAGGATTCGGACTCACGCCATTTACATACGTCGTGGTTGGGAGGGTCATCGTAGAAAAGGCAGTGTTGGTCACTTCTGGAGAGCATACCTTCGTTTCTGAGGAGACAAGAAGGAAATAGCAGACAGACAGTTTAGGTCTCTAATGAAAACAGTACAGGCAGTTTGTCTCCTTAAAAACACCAACTACACTGGTTTTCAAAGGTAAGCAGTAATTGCGCAGGGAGCCAGGGGTGCAATGGTGTAGCCTAACAAGCTGGAGCTCACAAATAATCACACCTCCTGTTTGCACCGAGCTCTGGTTGCAGGCATAAGAAGGTAAAGCTAGAGTAGAAAGGAGTCTGCATTTGTCTCTTAGCTGCTGAAATCCTTCAACATTCAGCCCAAATACTTAAAATGACCAGAAACAGCATTAGTGAAGGAGACATCAGGCTCACCTGTGATTGCACCAGACACATGAACAACAGTGTGGGTGCCTTCAAGGAACACTGTATCCAGGTTGTGCTCCGAGGGCAGAGGTTCTGTGGCTGTGGGCTCCACCTTGGGCTTACGGATGGTCAGCATGTACGGGTGGACGTCCAGGGAGAAGTTGCGAGCGTGCTTTTTCTCCATCCCACATATGTCTATGAATGAACATGAGAAGCCTGATTTAAAAGGAGTTACAACATTGCAGCAAAAAAGACAGCTCAACTGGACTGCACATGGGTCGCCGTCTCTACAGACTGAGCTAAACCAGCGCCCTCTGAGAAGTCTCTTCACTCAGTTCCCTTGTTGGTCGCTAACTTTACCTGTTCTGTTTTTAACTGTTCAGGAAGTGTAGAGTGGGTTGACCAGAGTATTTTCTACAGCTGTCTGCTGTGTCCTGAAACAACAATGCTGAAAGTGAACCACAATAGTAAATGTATGTGCTGTAGAACAAAAAAAAATCAGCTGACAGATGCTAAAAAGCTCTCTAATGCTCGCTGATGGGAGCTGCAGGGTTGGATGATAATTCTCGATGGGTTTGTCACTATGAGCATTTCCTTTCAAATAACACATCCGGTCAGAACAGCTGCATGGGCTGTGCGAAGTGTGCAACCGCACAGGGCCTCGTGCCTCTAAAGGGCCTCGCACAGGGTCCGCAGCAACACTTGCTGAAAACCGCGGACCTGGCAACCCTGGCTTCGCATCCTGCTTTTGTTTTTCCACTATATACTTTTTAAGACCCACCATGATTCTGAAATGAAACTCCTGTTTGTCAGTTCCATTATGCACACTCAGAAATCTAGCCTAACAAATGATTCAGTTTTTTTCACTTTCCAATCTCTCTGCGAGACGAAGGAAAAGGGGAAGCAATGTCGGCCGCACGAGAGCGCGACAGACTTCGTCAACACGTCAAGTTCGCACACTGCCTTGCACCCCCCTGCGGCGGCTCTGCATCTGGTGTTGATGAATATTTACGAGAGCGGCTTTAAATTTTCTTTCTTTACATGTCTCAGACCTACTGTTCGTAGTGCTGCGTACCTTTAGTTGCAGGATGTTGTGTGCTTTTTGTATCTAGAAGCGGGGCGATGAAGCCGTCTGCCACTGTCTTCCGCCGGAGTGGTTTTGGCTTTTCAGGCTTGGAGTTATTTTCCAGACGGGTCAGCGTGAGGGGTTCCTTTACGAAGGACAGAGACACAGAAACAGGTTATTATATCAAAGCTTAAACTACAGTTCAGCAAGAAATGTAAGTTCAACTTTTAGAAGTCCTCAATGAGGCCCACTTCCTGTGCCTCCTCAAAGAAAGAGACTCTTAGTAACACCTGAAGGCTGCGCTGGAAGCACCTTGAACACACATCCAGTCCATGTTTATATGCACTGCTTTGCTCCAATGAAGTGAAGTTCTGGAGGACAGTAGATGTTTTTCTCCTGATGTCATTGAGGCTAAATGGATGTTCATGAATTGGAACAGGAAGTAGAATTTGACAGGTGTCTTACCTTGAAAGGTTGCGGGAGAGGATTTGAGGAAGGGATCCATTTCATCTTCTTGCGCGGTCGTTTGATGACCAGCGGCTCCCCAGCGATCTCTCCCACACCGAGATCTGATGGGTCCATGTTGGGATCAATGGTCTGTATCCCAGAGTCCCTCACAGTGGGTGTAGCGTCATGATTGGACTGTGCAAGCGCCGCCAGCAGCTGCCTGACCACGTTGTCATACATGAGGTCGCTCTCGTTGGTGATGAAGTCCAGCCGGTTGAGCGACTTGATGTGGTCTCTGTTCTCGTTACAGAACATGGCCAGGATGTTGATATCACAGAACTGAGACTTCTGCCAGCGTCGCCGGGTTTTTATGCCGACTTTATGCAGTTTGTCGAATACAAAGTTGGACTTGCGCACCACAAACAGGTGCAGCAAATTAACCAGGATGATGAGGTTCATGGTGCAGAGCAGAGCTATATCAACTGCGGCCATGATGCGCTGCAGCTGCACAGCAGGCAGCTTACAGTTCACCTTTAGCTTCAACTCTACATAGCTGCTAATGTCAGGGGGCTCACCTAGCGCACAGGTGAACTCATTCTGCCTCTGCCGGGCATAGTAGGCGCTCAGGTAGGAAATGGGGATGGAGCTGAGGCAGATAATAGCCAAGTGGCGTCCGAGGTAAAGCTTAGCCAGAAAGTTACTTTGGCCTCGTCTCTCTAAATATTTCTCAAACAGGTTCTGCTCGGGGCTCTTCTCCTTCTCTGCGTTCTCTATGATCTCCCTCCTCTCTCGCTCGGTGATGCCAGGTCCTTTGGATTGGATCTGCTTCTCGATCTTTGGGGCTCGGCCCTCGGCGGCTCGATGATAGCAGTTATCAATCTCTTGAAGCAGGAAATTCAGCTCCGAAGTGAGCCGTGTGGAGGCCATGAACTCCCAGCCCAGAGCGGGAATGTACATGATTCCAGCGAAGGCCAGCAGGGCGTAGGGCAGGAACTTGTGTTCAAACAGTGACGGCCAAAGGTGAGACTCCACACCAGGTAAAGCGTCCCGCAGCTCTGTCCAGCAGTAGCCTCTCGCATACAGTGCCTGGTCTCTGGTGAAGTTGTGTGGGGTGTAACAGTATATGGACTCCTCTGAGGACAGCAGAGATAACAAACATCAAACCAAACAATTCTTTAACAAGTTGGATAATTATATCTCAGAATGTTAGCTGACAGAAGAATGCTACATGATGCATCCTGGGTGTTATGTATCTAAAGCATGTTTTTGTAAGTGAACAAAGGTAAACATACCTGTAGTAACCTTCCTGTTCTGTGTTTCTGCATGTGCACACAGCTACACTGATCATTGAGTCATAATGTGACACAACAGCTCTGCATCGTGCAACAGATGTTTAAACAGACACAACAGACACGCCTGGCAACTTGCAATGAAATATTCACATTTTCTAGAAACATCCTGAATGTTTCTGATCAGGTTTTCCTTTTGTTTGAACTTTATCTCTAAGAATCTTTTAGAATCACTCATCTGTGTGTCTCTGATAGAGATCACACTGCGTTTTGAAATGAAAGGAGCGTCTGCCTGGCTCAGGTACGGAGAGAGAGAACACTCTGTCTAGTCAAAGTTTTTATGATCTTTTATTTCTGTGCCCGTTGAGCAAAAACTTGGAGTGGTTCAAGGTTGCAGCAAGTCCATATTTAACCTTTGGAACTGAACACAGAGATATCTGATATTACAGAAGTTTAGACTGCGATCTTCTCCGCCTGTTCTCTTCATGGTTACTGCTAAAAAGGCCAATGTGACATTAGGGTGTTACAGTCACAGAGGGCAGGAAGATGACTTTGCACTGAGTCATCTAAATTTGACTCATAATTTGGCAGTGCCCTAAAAATCATTATCAAACACAGCAGAGAGGGAATACCTAAGAACTTGTGTTAACACCCACATCTTTGTGCTGCTAAAGTTGAACGCTCAGTCCCAGATGGTTAATGCTGCTATGCAGAGAGTCTGACTCAGCAGTGAACTAACATCTTTCCCGTCCATCGCTTTCAGTCTGCCTTCTAACCAAACACCTTCCTCTTCCTCCCCCTCCCTACTCTCCGGTTGCTCTGACGTCTTTCTGACCCTTTCTTGCACTTTCTGTCCAATCAGTGCTCATTTTCCTGCCATGCCTTATCTCACTTCCTCTTATCACTGTCTGTCACAAGAGACACAAAGCTCTGCACGGTTCACTCAAAATATTCTGGCTTTGACTCAGTTTGATAAACGTCCATAACCTCCCGTACGTCACATTCTTGTGCTGAGACTGTTGTTGCCTTAACAGAAACAAAGTGCAGTGCCTGTGAACTTTACAGTCCTATGCTATCTTCTTGCACAAAGTGTACCTGGTGAAAAGTTGATAAGGGGAAACAGCTGCTGATTACTCAGACATTGTTTGGTAGTGAACCCCCTCTAGTGGCGGAAGCCTCACCTGCAAAGTTCCTGGTGAAGACAAGGGTGACCAGCAGGATGGGGATGATGACCGTCCCGATAGTGACGACTCGATCAAAGGGCAGCTCCAGTTTGAGCTGCACCATGAGGCCCGCCAGAGCCCCGCCCCTCTCGTCCTGAGAGGAGCCGGGCAGGATCAGCTCCTTCAGCTTCTCGCCGGCGAGCAGAGCTGTGGCCATGTCTAAGTTTTGGTCGAGGATGTTCTGCATCCGGAACACAATGGGCGAATGCTACAACCTCCCTCTGAGCCGGAGGGGAGACCTGACACTCCCTGCTGCTGAGCTTAAACACACACTCGGTAATGTGAGGCCCGCTTCAGCCCCGGTCACCAGACGTGTGTGAGAAGCGGGTCATGCTGTGTGGTCTGTGATCTTCAGAGCTCTGAGGTTTTAGTTTCTCGCAGCTCTGCTCCTGTTAAAGAGCGGACATAATGTTCAGACACACACTCCTGGCCCGGTCTCCTCCGTGGTTTGCCCCATCCTTACAGTGCCTGGCTTCCGTCCACACACTCTGTGAGGCAGGTTGAGGAATGAGCTCAGGTTAGGAGCGATCCACAGGGAGAGCGATCGCTGGCTGAAGACTGATCTTCAGGTCAGGAGAAGCTCTGACACATCCTTTCCTGAAAGACAGATAAACAGTTACGGTGGTGCAGCTTGTGCATTTTTGTCAAAGTACAGTGAGGTAAAGGGTGCCATCCGGGGAATATATTTACAATAGATTAGTGCCACAGTGTGACTTATTGTTGCCTTCTTAAGAAAGCTCTGTGTTCCCCTCAGCCGTCCTCTGTAGTGCAGTCAGCTGGCTGAGGACTAATCCTCCCTCTGACCAGTGGAGTGTGAGAGTGGTTAGATCTGAGCGGGGCTTTTGCCTTTGATCGAGCAAGGACACTAAAGGGCACACTTATTCTCCGGGGAGTATGCTAACCTAAAAGTGACGAAAACAGAATTTACTTTGTGATTCTGACACACTTTTGTTTTCCTCTTGAAAAATTAACAACCAGTTCTTTTTGGACTTTTCCAAATTCTCCTCCTGTGCTCTTTGGAACAGCGTGTCCACACCGGGATGTCAGGCGAACACAGACATGTCAGTGGGATGTCATGTGTAGCTGCAGGGTGGAATGAATGCCTGCTGCACGCTCGTTTCACATGAAGGTTATGTGGATGTCCTTTGAGAGCGGTGAGAATACATCACCCCTTCCCATCAAGGATCCTCACTCTCTCCATCTTCCACTTTTTCTTTCTCTCTTCGTTACTCCTCCTGCCCTCCTCCCGCTTTCCTCTCGCAGAAACACAACTCATCTATGAAATCCTGACAGGCTGAGCCCTCTCGTCAAACAATACTAAATATCACAGGAAGCGGAACCTTAACACTGTGGTGTCATGAGTGCAGGGACAATGAGTGCACTCTTCAAGATCATAAGGAAGGATGTCTTTGAAATATTATCAGAGAACTTCATTCAAGGTGATGATGCTGAGATCATGCAGGAGACCAAGATGTCCCGTACACTTTATACTTCCTGGTGACATCAGAGTAACTTTATCGACATCCTCAAACACTGTTTCCATGAAGAGGGAAAATAAACTTTGCATAATTCATATTTAAAGGGGCAGCATTACATTTAAGTCTGTGAGCCGCTGGCACTGCTCCAGTCCGACAGATAAAGCCCCTCAGTCCGGCTCTGCTTCCAGTGTTTAGAGAGGGAATCCCACATTCTTTGGCTGCCACAGCATCCCGCTGGCTCTGACCAGATCAGCCGGGCACAAAGAGACGGAGCTGAGCTGCTGGGCACCAGCTGAAGGAAGAGTCCCTGATCATTCAGTATGAATCAGATGATGAAGAGGGAGAAACTTTCAGATGTGGCACTTGTTCCGACCGGAGAACTGGAGCAGAACTGTTATGTTTAAGAAGGAATTAAATTAAATACAAATAGAGACAAAGAGAAACACCATAAAGTATGCTCACTGTTCTCACCTCTGACTATCAGTAAGTCCCTATGGGAACACAGGAGGGACATTTCATCAGGGTGAGGAGATCATTATGTCCTAGTTGGCCCCTGTTGAACAGGATCTCCTCACCGCTGACTGCTGACAGGTCTGTGAGCCCGGGACTCTGGGAGAGCGCCACCACAAGCACCACGCTTCCAGCAGAGACATAACATTGCAGTGAAGTGCAGCTGCCTGCAGATGACGAGTCGTTTCAGCACCTGAGCGGCGGATAGCTCCCGAATAGCCAGCTGCTAAACATCAAGTAGCGACTGAGTGTGTGAGTGTGTGTGAATGAGAGAGAGTCTCTAATACCTGCATCAGCCGTCTACCTGTCCTCACCGGAGGGACCAGCGCCGGGGCAGCCGCGCTCCCCTGGGTCATGTGCATGCAGAGGGAAAATAATCAAAATCCACTCACCATGTCTGGCTGCTTCCCCCGGCGCGGGAAGGGTTAATCTGCAGTGCGGGCGAGCAGCTACAGCATGTATCCGAGCACACCGGTTTGTTCCGCCTTTACCCCCCCAGCTCCCCTCCCCTCCAACCCTCTCCTCTCCCCCCTCCCTGCCCTGCCTCTTCCTCAGAAACAAGGGATGAGATAACACATTAACATTCTCTTCCTCATCACATCACCTCGCGCTGTCCTCCGCGCGCTGCATCGGATGAACGCAGCATCGCGATTCACAGCGGCAGGTGGTGTGCACGCAGAGATGCGGAAAATACACTCAAATATGTTGCAGAATTCGGCATCCTACACGTTCTTAGATCATTTCTTGAGGTTTAAGATACAATTATTACAGACATAGACTCCTACATGAACGCTGGATGATGTTAGTGTTAGAATCGGCGACACTACCATAAATAGTCTTTGGGTATTGGGACCAATAAAATACCTATTAAGGGAAAAGTCGTGGTTAAACAGTTCAGGGAAAACCGGATAACTCTGTTCAAATCCATCTGTTGGTTTAGTCTACAACCTAACAGCACGTCACTGGCAGCCTTTTATTCATATTGATAGGTTTATTTAGCCTGTCCATCATCTGCTGTGTGGGACTGACCGAGACACGTGCAGAAAACGACTGGAAAAGATCTCTGTCAGTCAGAGTGACTGGGTGTGGCGAGCATCTTATTTTGTATCATTCAAAACAAGGGGATCATTCCGCGGAGGAAAAGCATGAACTAAAGTTTGATATAAAGTAGAGCCTTCTGCAGCTGTTACAGGTTGAGCATCATTTATTTACATGCGCGTCTTTTAGATGTAGCACAGCCCTGTGTGAGGAGAGGTGCTTTTAGAGAAGCTGGAGGATGAGGTCTTTTAGAGAATAAAGGATATTTATTAGAATTAAAATAATTACAATAAATGTGTAAGTAGTGCCCCCTTATTGCCTTTTCATTTCCCACTTCCTCACTGCTGAACAGTTTTACTGCAGTTAGTGAGTTTGTTTGTAGCCTCCAGCAGTCTCTGGCTCTCTGATGGGCTTCTTGTGGCCACAAGGCGCGATGTAAGAGCGCGCGGAGGAGGCGCGAGCCACAAGTCAGTTCTCCTCAAGCCGGTTCCCGCCGGTTAGAGAAGCCGCACCTCACTACGTCTGCCTCCAAATATAGTCTCTCTCTCTCTCTCTCTCTCTCTCTCCCTCTCTCTCTCTGATGTTCATGTCTGAGATGTGATGCAGCTTCCTGTGTCCCTGCAGAAGAAGGCAGCATTCTGTGTGAGATAAAAACCCATCATGTTCTGTCATTATAGGCCTAGTGTGTTCACAATTACACCCAGTGCCCTCTTTATTAGGTAGAGGTCTATCCGTAAAAGTAATTGCAATTCGTTACATCACCTCTGCTAGATTCATTTGTGTTGCAGGCTGTTGTAAATGTGTTGGAACAATTACTATAAATGAGGCCAAAGCAGTGAATGCTGCGATATCTTCAGGGTTGTTGCTGTTTTTTTCCCTTCCTGTTTGCATGAGCGAGGAGGATTATGACAGATCTCAGTGCTAAAACAACCAGTGAACACATTTATTACAGTGTCAATAAGAACTGAACAGAAGACTTTATAAGAGACCAGCTGTTTTGGACATCATTAGATTAGACACAGTTCTGGGCCCTGTTGGCATCCCTTCCTGCAGCACTGTAGTAACTTTGTGGGTCATTGTTACATGAGTGGTCTGGAGACTGACTTGTTTTTCCTACCATAGTACACCACTGGGTGTAGCTAATAGAACGGCCACTTATTGCAAACCTACAGAAGCCCTAAGCGGACATGTAGCCATACATTGTATTTATTCCGTTTTCCTGTGATAACGAGTCATTTCAGTTGTGTTCTCGAGATCTCGACTTAGCGTCCTAATGTAAGAAGACCCCCCCCCCTTACAAGTATACAATTTTATGTAACCTGTTAAATAAAATCACGTTTTGATGTCCTTTAGATTAGGAGGACCGTTTATAGAGCAGTCTGCAGAACAGCTGGATGACAACTCTGCTACCAGGCAGACCTTCGTTCTGTTCAGTAACACACTCACACACGCTCCTGGTCCGGTCCGGTCCTGGGGGACTGCCAGGAGCTTAACTTAGGTGTGGAGGGCCGGGCTAAGCCCACTAACAGCACATGAGGATGGGGCACTGAGCTACACGGCACTACGGCTTTTTGGGCTCATCATTTTGAGACATTACACTCTGTGACAACAATTCTCTTAAAATTGACGTCATAACTCCTCCTCAGTTTTTGTTTTACTCGGCCGATCCCGTGTCTCTCCATCTTTCCTCCCCCTGGCTCTGTGGCTGTGAGTGACGGCTGACCTCAGTCATGAGGGGTTCAATCGCATTACAGTTGTGAACGTATATTGACCTTTAAAAGTCTATGTACTG
Source organism: Semicossyphus pulcher (assembly GCF_022749685.1). Classification (NCBI taxonomy): domain Eukaryota; kingdom Metazoa; phylum Chordata; class Actinopteri; order Labriformes; family Labridae; genus Semicossyphus; species Semicossyphus pulcher. Next base: position 27,359,579 of record NW_027211759.1, on the reverse strand, counting down.
TAGCTTCACTGGTCCGTTGAAATGAAGGCCACGAATCATACAGATGTCTTTTGATGATTTTATTTATCTCTCTCTCTCTTTCGTCAGCAGACACCGTGAAAACTACAAGAAAATTAAAGAGATAAACTTTAACATTTTAAAGTCTCTCAAGCTAGCGTCTGTTCACAAACAGGCCCAGACACGCCAGCATAACAGAAATGCGCTGACAACATAAAACCAATACAAATGTCTCACATTGTCCATGAAAAAAGCACATTAACAGACATTATGCACAAATATGAAACAAATTAAAGACAATATACCATGTGCACCTCTTTCCTGGTTCTTTTGGGGCCGTACGCTTTTGTTAATTATTACATTTTTAAACCATTTTTTAAAGGATGTATGAACTCAATATTATGAATTATAACAAATAACATAAAATAAAGAACTCAATGTAATATGTCTCTGAGACAGTTACAGTCTAGACCCCGAATATAAGTCAACCCCACTTTCACATGTATTTCAAGGCCATTCTTGTATGCAGACCAATACGGTATTTATCTCGTTATCTCGAGATAACAACGCGGCAGCACCGTGACGTCAGGTGATCATAACTCGTATCCTCAGAGCTGCAAAAGCACCAAACAAACATAGAACCAGGCTGAACTGACCTCATCAGTGTGGGCGATGGCAGCGTGGCATGTCCTGCTCTGTAACATCACAGTGAGCAGCCTGTTGGTCTGTTTTAGATTGACAGAAAATGATCCCGTTATCACAAGAAAACCAGCTTTCTTATCTCGAGATAACGAGATAAATAAGTCGAGATCTCAAGAAAACAACCGGAAATTACTTGCATGTCCGCTAAGGGCTTCCATTCAAACCAAAACAGGTTAAAACTGTTTCCTCATGCATTCAAGTTCTGGCCGGTGCTTAATATTTCCAGTAAAGGTCATGTGTAATTAAGGCGTAGAGGCGTAGTCCTATATGTAAGGGAGGGAAATGTCTGTTTGTAATAATGAAGATATATCATCAGCACTCTGTAGCTCAGACTGGAGCGGAGGGGAGAGATAAGGAAGGAAGTGAAGCCAATTAGCAGAGAAGCAAATAAATTAGAAAACACCAATTATGAAAACTCATTGTCATTTCTAGACCGACAGCAGGGCTGTGGAGGTGTTTTCAGCAGACATGTATTAAAACATAAATCATCTTCAGTCTAAACGTCCCGCCTGACACCTGAAAGAATCACTGTTGGAAAGGTTATCAGTGTCTGTGGTGGTTCACTCAGTTTGTCCTGTTTCCAGTTAGACAACATCAGCAGAGTGAAGCAACGGCAACGAAAACAACATACACGCGTGTTTACCTACAGCTGATGAAAAACATTTTATTTTTCAGACTTTCAGTTAAACTCGACAGTATCAGCTGTATTAGTTCTACTGTAACTTTAACGCTGAACACAGGAAGTCACAGAGGGTCCGACTGCTACAGGATGTAAATGATGCCACTGTTGGCGGTCAGAAATGAAGTCTGCAGAGAATGATGAAGAATTTGCATGTTGCAAACATTTCTCATTTGATATAATTGTCTTTGAAAGGATACAAAAAATAAAAAATATAATAAGATACATTGAGGATAAAGTCTTCTTCTCCTTCTGTACAACCTGACGATGATGCCGACAAAACTGCATCATCCAGTACATCCAGAGGGAATTCAGTTTTGTGCATCATCTGTCTGGAGAAAAGTTAATTATTTCAGATTTAACAGCGGCTGTTCATCGTACCTACATGTTGTGATGTAAAAACAGGCCACTCCTTACTACAGTAATCAGGCGACAACAAAACAGACATCAAAGCAAAGTGCTGGAAGCGTTTTATATGCTCTTTAAAAACTAGAAAAATCACATTTCCTCTCTGATTTCCTGCATTTCTTTCCTTCTTTGTTTCCTCTACCTCCCTCTCTCCACCTCTGAACACATCTTTGCTGCCTTTTCCTCCTCCAGTCTGCTCTCTCTCAGGATTCTTCTCACAGCTTTCAGAGTTTTTTCTCTAATTCCTTCTGTTTTCTTCTTCTCATTAAACTCGTCTCTGTTGTGTACGAGTGTTCACTGGGCCATTTGGACCACAACTGCCTTCCAGGCTCGGTCTTTGTCAAAGTCCTGCAGCGTTCCATTGGCTGCCTGCTGCTGAGGGAGCAAAACAGGACGAGAGACCGACAGAGAGAGAGAGAGAGAGAGAGAGAGAGAGAGAGAGAGAAAACGTGGAGGGGAAAGGTGACATGTATGACCTGCTGTATGAGCATTATGTAATCAAACATCTGCAACAGAATTAAATGTATATTTTGCACACATTTTAATGACCCCTGCTGGACGTGCAGAGACAGACGGGGAGTATAAAGATTCGTTCTTCCCCCGTCTTACCTCACAGTAGTGGGTCTGGCTGTGCATGCTGTCCTCGCTCTCTGGAGCCCCCATGCGGAGCTGACTCTTGTAGGAGGCACAGTGCACCACAGTGGCTGAGGTGAGAACTGCCTGCACCAGCAGCAGCACCATCAGAATCAGCAGCAGGATGTCGTAGGATTGCTGTTACACACACACGCACACACATGCACGCACGCACACACATAAAGACAGAATGAGATGATAATGAGAGATTCCTCGATGAGTCAATTTCACAGTTCCTTTAAAATCTGTTCCGGGGTTAGATGGGCAACACTTACGAGAAAACCTGCACATTGCGTACGGCTGCTGAATTTCCGCTTCATTAAACTCACCTTGGCTGTAGGAACATCATGCAGGAAAATTTCAATAAAGCTGATCACACTGCAAGAGAGGAAGCCGGAGGCTGAAAAGAGCAGCGGAGACGTCACGCTGCTGATGGCGATAAGCACCTCCACCTGAGAGAGTTAGGATGAGAGGAGAGGGAGGACGAGGGAACAGAGGAAAAAAGAGTTTTAGAGCCAGTGGGAAAAAGAAGTTTATATAACTGTGAAATTAAGTTCTGAGAAGAAAATCCTTTCATAGCAGAAAAGCCTAATTAACTTCAATAAGATGAAGCAAACAACATGATTTATAGGCACCTCTCAGGAGCAGATCGACACAGAGGGCTCCACAATAAAACAGATGAAGCAAAAGACAGAAATATTTACCCCCTCAGAAACACCATAAAATAGAATATGGCAGGTTAAAACAGGTGGACTTCTTTTATAAGTGTTTATAAGGGTCCTGTAAGTTTCATAAGAAGCACAAGTTCAGAAGTCAATTAGAAGCCAGTGAAAAGAAGATTGTTGCCACATCAATAAAAAGTTATCCAGGGATGTCAAGATGACAGTGAAGGCGGTTTCATACCAGGTCAGACGCAAGTGGCCAGAGTTTTGTACGAAAAAAACCCAAAGAAAAATAGTGTGGTTTATGGTGATACATACATTTTGGACAGAAGAGTCAAAGAAAATATCTGATATCCAAATGGAGATGCCTTTAAAGTAAAGGGGAAAGCGTATGCAAGGTAAATACAAGAGGACCCAGGACAGAACCGTGAGGTACACCACAGTACAGAGTTTGAAATAAAGTCACATAGTCACCAGCAAATGAGAATCTCCTATCAGAGAGGTAAAGGGCACCACTCCAGGGCTCTGAAGCCTGAGAGGGGAATTCACTCGGAATGGATTGCAAGCGATGATAGCGCTTGAATTAGGCATCATTTAGTCTAACAACGTGGTATTGTTGTCATGATCAATGGTAACTCATGACATCTCTTATACCGCACTGCAGTTCCCACCAGCTCTCTGCAGACGGTAATATTTTCTCTCTAACTGCGCGGTGCTGTTAGCACTGGCGTGTGTCTGCAAAAAGCACCGGCGCACAGAGACGCTGTTTGCTCTGCAGCACAGTTTTGGGTGCATTGAACCCTCTGTGTGTGCTTCGAGAGTGAGGCAATGTCTTTTTGTCACATTTGCACATGTGTGCGCAAAAGCTGCGCAGTCCCTTATTGAATTAGGCCCTCTGTTGTTGAGGATGCTGCGGTACACCTTATCAAAAACTGCACTTTATTCAGCAATAATAGAAACAGAGGGTTGTTCTGCATCAACATGTATCACTCATCATTCAGGACTGTGCCTGTTGTTGTTTTCAAAACCCCTGTCACTACATGAAACAGCAACGTCCCCCTGCTACCTGCATGCTGAAAGCTGTGAGTTTGGACGAAGATCCGTTTTAAATGCTCGTGTCACAGTTCTGCTTCTCCTTTCCACTCACTCCTCCTCTGCTCCACTCTGCCTGCCTGCCACGCCCACCTCATCAGTTCACTCAGTTCACCTGTGCATGCAGCTGCTTCTGATCAGTAATCAAGCCAGTATTAAGCCTCTCCTGCTCTCACTTATTGCCAGATTGTTCTTTGATACTCATGCAAGACTTCCCCCTACATCCCCCTAGTCTGTCATAAATCACCTCTGCCTTCTGTCCCCAACCACGAGTTCTTTCTTTGTGTTCCTGCTTCCTGTCTGCCTCTTCCCCTGGCTGCTGGGTGTTCCCCTGCTATGACTCTGCTTTGTGAGTTTTCCTGTCTGCTTTTTTATGGCTCACTGTGCCTCTCACCGGGTCACTACACGTCTTACTGTGTGCACGTTCTGTGGAACTTTACCTGCTGGCTCCTCGCCCAGTGTGGGTCCCCGGGTCAGTCCAGCAACTTCTACAACTTCTGCCATGATTTTTGTGTCAAGCTGTGTTTTTTCCTGCCTGTTTTTCCTGTACCTGCTGAAGCTTTAAGTAAAGTATTTTTCCAACAATCCCTGTTTCCCTGGATCCAAACTCACCCTGTTAGAGCTGGGGCTCTCCTCCCCACGTGCAAAACAAGTTACTTGAAGGGCATTGTTGCTGCATCCTGGGTTTAGCACCACACAAGAAAATTGTGCTTTGATTTAAGTACAAACAACCCCAAACCCCCCTTAGTGCAGGTTTGTGAAGGGCTCAGCCGGAGCTTTCTCCTGCGCTGGCACAAGGTTGATACGAAGTGAGGAGATAGTTCTGGCTGTGTGGGAATATCATGCATGATCTGTTTCCGCATACTATCTCATACTGTAGAATAAATGTAGTTTGGTTGCACAGCTGCCCGCCCTTTAAAAGGCATAAAACCTGTTAGTTTACACACATTCCTAAGAAAGGAGCCCACCTGCTGCAGTACTGCCGTGTACTCACCAGACATTTGTTGGGGTATTCTGACACAACATGGCTGGCAATGGCACTGGGAAAACACTGCAAAGGATTAAAGTTGAGACATAAAGTTATGCGAAGAGGCCAGTTATGGACAGTTATAGTTCTGAGCTGCACCTTTACAAAGAAAAACTCACAGCCACAAGAATCCAGAAAAACGTGACAGACAGGTAGGGCCCAGGCAGCAGAGCGTCCATGTTGAGGGCGATGATTCCTCCAAACACAGCAGAAATCCCAACGATTACTTCGATCACCTATTAAAGACATTCTTCAGTGATTGATCAACATTAAACAGACAGAATATTATAAATAAAAACCATGAAAACTACCCACAGAATAAGCCTTGAGGAGTCGAGTGGGGAACACTGCAGGCGTCATGACCACAGCTCTGTCATACATCACCGGCTAAAACATGGACAGAGAGATTGAGAGGAGTTAGGATGGGAGAGTGAAAGCTGAGGGGAGGCAGAGGGGAGAGACATCAGTTGGAGGAGTGAAAGTTCTCAGTCACCCCCCACACACACTCTCTCACACACACTTTCACACACACACACACTTTCACACACACACACACACACACACACACACACACACACACACACACACACACACCTTCCTGTGGCAGCAGCAGTCCTCTGCAGAGCGGGCTGACAGGATGACAGTACTTGCCATCAGCACCTCCAGCACGATCATCAGGATGAGGTTAAAGTTGATCTGAGCACAGACAGGGTGGGAGGGAGATCACACACAACAACAGCAGCTTCTTTTGACCTGTTTGTCATGTGTAACAAAGGTTTAATGTTTTATTGAGATGCATTTACATTGACAGCAGACGGGTTCAGCACCAGTTTACATCCAAACCAAACCAGGCAGGTGGTCGTCACTGCAAATGTGGACACGTAGAGCACCTGGAAATCTGACACCTTGAAAAAACATGAGGCCTCCATCAGTATGAAGCCTCAGATGCCCTGAGAAAATCTAATTAAAAACCCATTAAATGATAATTATCTCTTTCGCCTTTGGTGTGTTGCTTGTTTACTCACTGCAACGTGTCTGTTCTTGGCGATGGCAAAGCTGGCCAACGCTGCAGGGAGGCCCTGAGAGGAGCAACAACACACTGAGCTGCTGCTGTGTTCGATTTATCAGCTGAAAGTGTCATCTAAACTCTTTACGATGGATATGCACATGAATTTAACTGTTAATCTGATGGTCACTTACAGCGCCTGCAGCACAGCGCAGGTAATCCATGGCAACAGGAAACACATTTCCCAGGTACAGAGAGAAACCAGATGTGATGAGCAGACTGCCCTGTGGACACACACACACGCACACACACACACGCAGACACTCATGATTGCATTCAACGGGTTAAATTGCAAAAGAAAGTTAACATTTTCTCACACACACATGAGAGCTCAGTGAACCACGGCTGCACTATAAAGCACATTTTCTTCATCATTGCAATATGAACACGTTTTTATCAGTTGAATCAGAGCAGAAGCCAGATTAGATTATTCTTTGTTCTCTGCGAGGTTAGCTAGCACAATGGCTGAGGAAGGAGAGGAGCCAGGAACATGGAGGGACAGCGTTTTACAGACACGTGTAAAACATGAAGAACAGCAGAAAACACAAGAACTGTAAGTTTGAACTGATATGCATGTTTCAATATTTGTTTATTCATCGTAAGTCATATTGTCATCAAAATATTGAACGTGGCTCGTGCATATTGCAGATTTTCCTCTTATCGTGCAGGCCTACAGTGTGTCAGATGTATAACTCTGACAGGGAACAACCCCGTCATTCTCTAAGTTTGTTCTCTCAAATTTCTCTTCATCTAAACATGGAGGCACAAAACAAGATATCTGATGTCTCTATCCCACTCAAAATTTCCAAGTTGGGATTCTCTCAGCAGAGAAAGGATCACCCCAACCTCTAAAGTTTGTGTGTTATGGACCAAACAGCTCCACCCGGTAGTGTGCCTCCTCTGCCCGCCTCTCCTCTCACCCCTATGAGGACGCTGTAGAGCCAGGCCCTGTAGCTGAAGCAGGGGTGCTTTAGAGGCTCCGGCTGGGCCAGCTGCAGGTCACTGGCTCTGACGTCCACCGTGTAGCTGTCCCGCTCCGGCCTGTACCGCTCCCCCCTGGTTAGGCTTCTCTCCCCTCCCCTGTCGCCCCTCCGTCCCAGCGTCCCGTTGCCCCTCTCCAGGGTGGGCATGTGGCTGTAGGTGAACTCCTCTCTGGCTGAGAGCTCGTCGCACTGCATCACTGAAACAGCTGAAACAGAGGATGATTATGAAAGGAAATGAGCTCATTGCACACAAACTTTGACATTCTCCTCTGTCTTGAAACACGCAAAACCTGAGAAAGAAAATGAGCCCATAGTTCACATTTCATGCACTAACCCCCAAAGCAACCCCTCTGTGCAGTCTTCCTCAGCAAAGAGGACGTTAATTATTCCTTCTCCCTCTTGTCACAGTTTCCTCCCTCCACACTCACCTGTTGTTCAGTTTCCTGCAAATATTCCCCAAATATTGTCAAAAAAAAAAGTTTCGTCCAACAACAGGGATCAAGTTGTCACATGGAGGACAGCTTGTTTGTGTCTGCAGCTCCTCCTGCTCCCCATCTCTCCCCTCACACTCTCTGTCACCCCCTCTCTCCTCCCCTCCCTCTCTCCTCCCTCTCCCTCTCTCTCCCCTTTACACGTCGTTTCTCTGAAATAGTTCTGAAAAGTTTTTTTTGCAGCCCTTCAGAGCGTGGAGCTCAAACACATGGCTCTTGTGCTGCCAGCCCGCTTTGTGCCAGAGGGAGAGCGCCTGTGCATGACAACAAGGGGAGGATGAAGGGGCTCGCGCTGGGGGCAAACACCCTTTCTACACTCCCATTTGCTCATGCACACACATGCACAACAACCCACTCACAGAACTGAACAATAGACACTCAGAAATGAGCGCAGGGAAACACACACACACACACACACACACACACACACACACACACACACACACACACACACACAGTTACATGTTGAGGAATTTCAGTTCATGGAAAGAACATGAAGCAGCCACAGAGAGAGAGAGAGCCACAGAAACATCATGTACGAGGTGGAACTGTTGGTCTTTCCCTGTAAAGCTGCATGTGTCCTCCTGTGCAGCTCCTCTGGTGTTGCTCAGCGCTCTGCTTGTGCTTCACAGCTCAGTAAATTAAGATGCCCTGCAGCGCTTTAGAAAACAGGCAACAGAGACATTTCAGGACTGCGTCACGTGCTCTCCTGTCTGACACGGGAATCTCATGATGGATCATTTCTGATCTAAATCACATTCCATAAACGACTTATCCATGAAGTGACGACATGTTCTGAGTGTGTGTGTGTGTGCGTGTGTGTGTGTTCATTGTGTCTGTGTATAAACATGAACATGTATGTGCACCTCAGGAATCCTTTCAGTCACAGTGAAGCATTCTCAGCTCGACATTGTTCATGGGCAGCCGTAACCACGGCGACTCCTTAACAACTGCTGTCACCCTGTCCCTCGCCCAACACACACACACACACACACACACACACACACACACACACACACACACACTGCAAACACTGCAAACCCCATACACACTTAAAGAGGCATTTTGAAACAGTTCTCTGAGGAGCACAGGTTACAGTTTAATGTGTTCCTGAACCCTCGGCTTGTTTCCTCCTTGTAAATTGATTTTGAGAATTTAGCATTTTCAATTTAGCAAGTGGGACAAACAAAGAGTATCCTGTTCCCCATGAAATGTTTGTCACGTGAAGACAAATGAAGAACACCCAGAGTCTGAATCATTGCTTTTAGCTTCGTAGTGTTTATCTTGTTAAATGCTTATTGTGTGTATCATTCTGTGTGTTCGTTCCACTGCGCAGCTCTTTGGGCTGCATGTTTTGTACTTACTAATCATTCATCATGCATCGATGGGGTTCCATGTCTAGCCGAAGGATACTTCGACTTGTAGACTGAAGGAGCAGGGGATCGAACTGCAGACCTTCTGGTTGGAGGGCAGCCCACTCTGCCTCAGAGCCACAGGGCTGTACCTAACTCACAATCACTTTCATTGCTTTCAGTGACAACATCTCTGAAATGTCATGGATCTTACAGAGTGCTATCAGCCCACCTTTCTTCCTAACTTTTCTCCATTCTTCGGACACAAACAGGAATTATTTTCCTGACAGAGGTGGAAAACAACATTGTCTAAGGTCCCTCTTGGACACAATGAAAGCTGGATGTCTGGACATGTAGTTATAGAAGATATGTAATGTGTGGTTTAAGAGAAAGGTGTGATGTAGATGAGATCGTGCAGATTGAAGGCAGTAATTACTTTGATTTCATTTCTGCGCCTGAAAACTCAAAACAAAAAGGAAAAATAAAGAGAAAAGCATCCTGCAGCACTTGTGATTGGTCTCTGTGGCACAGGAGCACATTTGTAGCACAAGAATCAATGCAATAAAGAGCTTTAACGCTCCTCTGAGAGAGAGAGAGAGAGAGAGAGAGGAGCAGAACAAGGACAGGTCTGTTCTCTGTACAGGGTGGGTGTCAAACTAGCTCTGATCGCTTTTATCCTCTGACTTACTCTACACCTGTCTGCCTGCCTGTCTGTCTGTCTGTCTCCTGCCTGCCTGTCTGCCTGTCTGCCTGCCTGTCTGTCTGCTTGCCTGCCTGCCTGTCTGTCTCCTGTCTGTCTGTCTGTCTGTCTGCTTGCCTGTCTGCCTGTCTGCCTCCTGTCTGTCTCCTGTCTGCCTGTCTGCCTGCCTGCCTGCCTGCCTGCCTGTCTGCTTGCCTGTCTGCCTGCCTGTCTGCTTGCCTGTCTGCCTGCCTGTCTGCCTGCCTGTCTGCTTGCCTGCCTGCCTGTCTGTCTCCTGTCTGTCTGTCTGTCTGCTTGCCTGTCTGCCTGTCTGCCTCCTGTCTGTCTCCTGTCTGCCTGTCTGCCTGCCTGCCTGCCTGCCTGCCTGCCTGTCTGCTTGCCTGTCTGCCTGCCTGCCTGTCTGCTTGCCTGTCTGCCTGTCTGTCTCCCGTCTGTGACACCTCCTCTACTTCAGGCTCTTCTTCAACCTGCTTTAATCCACATGAAATAAACAGCATACTGACTCTGAAACATTTTGAGTGTGGAGCCCAAAACAGACAAACCATAATCATTTCTAAAACCTGATAAAACCAGGCGAGTGATGAGTCCTTTCTTACTAACCTGATGATAACATGAGTTGACTACATGTTTAGTGTTTCATTAAACTCTTCTATATAAGAGGAATAGATGCAATCAGATGTTCACCCCAGAGCTAGACAAAGTCCACAGTGTGTAAATAATACACTTTTATAGAGCCCTCTGATAAAGCACTCTGTGGCCTGATATCGGGTCATATAACTATTGTAGAACTGTCAGTGACGACACATCAGTGAGTCTGATATCTCTGCTAACTCTCGAGTCATGTGAGTGTTACAGCAAGGGGAACATGGGACTAAGTAAGCTAGCTGAGGCTAACTGTACAGTTTTGGTTATTGTCCATAAAGAGACGTAAATAATGAGCATCTCCAAATTGTCAAAGACGACACAATAATAAATCAGCTCTCTTGTGGCCCTTTGTATAGAGAACACATGGATCAGGATAATGACTGAAACATGTATTAGGTGTATAATATACACATTATCACAGATTATTTAGAACACATGTACAGTTTGTTCTTATCATAAACTGTACATTTTGTTTTGTCAATTTACAGTTTATAATTAGAAACATTTATATTATGTCATCCTTGAAAGTTATGAATGATGCCAGAAATAACGGCAACAGACCTGACGTGCTGGGCTGCAATGACTGGTATATATCAAAGCTGGTTTTCTCGTGATAACGGGAAAATCTAAAACAGACCAACAGGCTGCTCACTGTGATGTTACAGAGCAGGACATGCTGCCATCGCCCACACTGATTTCAGTTCAGCCTTTTTCTGTGTTTGTTTGGTGCTTTTGCAGCTCTGAGGATACGAGTTATGATCACCTGACGTTACGCTGCTGCAGCTTTGTTATCTCGAGATAACGAGATAAATAAGTTGAGAGCTCGAGAAAACAACCGGAAATTAACTTGTTATCACAGGAAAACAGAGTCAGTAAAATGTATATATGCATGTCTGCTCAGGGCTTCCGTAGATTCTAACTTAACGTGGCTGAATACCATGAGAAGTCTTTACAGGTAATTACAAGGTGATCAGAACACTAAAGGTGTCTTTGTGGGAACTTCCAGGAGAGCTGTTGGTGTCAGCTCGCAAACTTAGAAGCTTTCGCTGCATTAAAAGAGTTCTACAAGAATGTTAACATGCAGTGCAGTTCATGGATCAATAACATGACATGGCTGGCTGATGCCATTTATTGAGATATCTGGTCATTGCTTTTAGGCTACAGCGACAAGTATTGATCCCTCTTAGACTCATCTTGCTGTTACATCTGTTGGATGCACAAATATCTACCTGGAGGGCTTGCACCGGATCTGTCACACACAGAGTATCAGCGGAAGGTTCTAAATAGTTTAAACACCATGTAACACCCCACATTAAAGTTATGGACTATCTGGTGTTTGTCTATTACATATAACCCAATAAAATCTTTATGCAAGACACTATAAAGACTGCAGAGGCCTGTGTGCAGTTTGGTTCCAGCTCCTTAAACCTCCTCCTGCATGAGATCGAACCTTTCATCTCTGGAAAACAAAACAATGAAACAGAATAATAGACGTCCCCCTGCGGGTGTTTTTAAGCCAGAGGCTGCACCAGGAGACTCTAAGAGTGGATTTATAAGATTCTTTATATTAATCTTTACAGAGGAGAGATAAAGTCACACATAAACAAGTCATGTGGTTTCACATCTCTGGAAAAAAAAGCGGACAGCCTCGTGTTCCGGGTTCAGGCCTGGAGCGTCTCACACATGAAATGACGACACCGTTTGACTGTTACACGTTTAGTGACCCATGCTGATGACACAAACTCGCTCTTATCGCTCAGCAGCTCCGCCGGCAGATCTTTAAACCTTTCCAACAGAAACAAACACAGTCGTCCGCTGACATGCAACATTTAAACAGTTATTTAAAAGTTGTTTTTACAGCGATATCCAACAGTAAGACACATGAGAAAACATCTGTGGATATATATACATTAAGTTACATCTTCAATAGCTCTGTTTCTATGAACAATATTTACAGACGCAGAGGAAGGAAACGTTCTCCTTCCACCTCTCGGCCCAAAGAGTTCTTCTTCTTCTGCATCAGTCACATTACAGGTACGTGTCAGTGGTTCGTCTGTTTGGCTTTAATCAGCACACATAATGCTAAGTGATGACAAATATACAAATTAATCAGTCTGTACAGGTCGACATGTTTCAGCTGGAGGCAGCAGATCTTCCTCACACAGCCTCTCAGATCCAACGTGACGCACTGAGCGGAGAACATCTTGTTGTTACAGTAATGTGTGTTTTTTTGGCATAATACAGCTATCTTATGACAGTCATTGTATGTAACTGTAAGTTATAGTTGACAGATATCTTGTAACAATCTGTGATAAGATAACAAGAAACAAGAGACAACAGAGACAAAGATCTTAACCGGACAGCCCACAAGTCTGATATGTCTGTCGATACAGAGTCACACCTCTCTGCTCCTGTGAGATCAGACGATGGATCCCTTGGAGGAGGACAGGTGGATGGACTGGATGCGGACGGCCAGAGTTTTCTCCAGGTCCTGCAGGATGTCACAGCCGGGGCTTTCAGGAGGCGCGTCGTAAAGCAGCTGTTTGAAGGGCTCCAGCTCGATCAGGATCACCATGTTCTTCAGGAAGTAGCCCTCTATGTAGGACGCCAAGTCTGGAGCGTCGAGAAACTGTGGAGAAGGCGGAAAAACTCTGTTATTAAAACACATTTTCAAGTATTTACGGATCACTTTCCTGCTTAAAATTGAATCCACATCTAAGAAATGTGTCATAGCTGCATCGTTCTTTAATATCGTGTCTCTTTCTGCACCTTGGTGTGGTTGTAGATCTCCACACACGTCTCAGTGTTGATGTTCTTGGTGCAGATGATCTCGCAGTGCCTCTGCAGCGCCTCCAGCTGGAAGAACTTGGCTGCAGACAGAAGCTGGAAAAAACACAACATTCATTTAATTAAAGGTTCAGATTCTTGATCAGAGACATTACTGCCAGGGGCAGATCTACAGGGGTGGCACCCTTGAAAAATGCCTTGCCACCCCAGCTGCCACCCCAATTTTGGATGATCAAATCAAACATCGTCCAAAGCAAATTCATGCGTATATTTGAGGCTGGTCGGAAGTTTACGAGTGCAAGTAAATGCAGCAAAATATCCTCCTTGCACCTTGACACTGGACATGGGAAGCTGAGACTATGTCGGTGAGTGTTAGGTTGCCTTATGGCGGTAATCTAAAATAGTCCTTCAAATCTCATAAAGTTTAGTTAAAGCCTGTGGTTGTCTCAGCACTACATTCGGAAGCTAAACTGTGGGTAGTTGTTTAAAGCGTGTGTAACGTGAACGTGTGGTAGCCTCATTAGCTTACTAGCTAACATTAGCTAACTCACATACTGAGGAACGTTGGATTAATGTTAAGAACAACACAGAGCTGTAACGTTACCGGTAACAACAGCAGCTTCTGTGCAGCTTTTCCGTGTGCCTACACGATGAGTGCGCACACACTATCTTTATGTCAGAACCCCCCGCTTTTCAGAAAGGTGCTGGTGTCTCACCGCACAAGCGATTCATGTCAGCGCTTTTGTGGGCAATTTGTTACAAGGACTGTCCTTATGAGGCCGATGACAACGTGTTTGAAAGCAGGTGCGCGCTGCAGACGTAGGTGAGGACAGCGGACGAGCAGCGGAGGAGCAGCCCCGCCTTCTCCCCCCGAACAAAGCATCCAGAGCCATACAGACAGAGAGTCGCGTCTAATATGCTCCATGATCCACCATTGCGATGTCACAACTCTCTCTCTCTACGGCTGTGAAATGTCCACACGGAGAGAGCCGATCTAATCGCCCGCCCCGGTGAAGATTAAACACATTTTCCAAGCAAATATTGATGCGATTGTTTGCGATCAAATCTTAATTTAATCTTAACCTAAATCTTAAAATGTATACATTTCTGCCACCCCTTAAAGTTTTCTTGCCACCCCATTAATAATTCTCTCGATCCGCCTCTGATTGCTGTAAACATTAAACAATGCATTATCCACTGGTGGCCATTTAAATCATAAAACATCAGTTTAATCTTTAGAGTACATAATGCAGGTGTCAGGTTTGCAGATAAAGGCGTAACACTGACCTCCATGACATCTGTGTTCCTGATGTGCAGAGCGTCCGTCCCTCCGAAGTACAGATACTGCATCACCAGCTGAGAGGAGGAAACACGTGCACATATATAAGGTGTATTTATGAATGGAGGAGTTTTAATGTGTGGTTCAAGTGTGAGTAAAAAAGTGTCTCACCTGGAAAATGTGATATTTGACATTGCTGATTTCGATACACGTGTTTTCACCACACGGCCTGTTGGCTAGAAGAGTTTTGAACCTTCAAATCAAGAGACAGAAACAGTCAGTGACGAGACAAGACAGCACACATCACACCTCCAAGTGCTGTAAAGTGTGTCAGCCTTTAAAATGAGCTTTAATGAGACATCCTCGTGTTTCCTCTGAGGACATCATGTGAGTGGCAGGATTGATTGATTATTATTAAAGTAACATGACATGGGAATTAAATGGACGTCCTTTTTGGATCCCAGGGGCCAGAAAAAAATGACTTTATGGATCGGCAGGAAGAAATGTACAGGACTGACCTCACACGTCAGCAGCAGTAGTAGAGTTTTGTTATTGCTCTATGAATGAATCTCTCTTATGTTCACATTTAGACAGTAAAATGTCCTGTAAAGAGTCACCATGCAGCAGAAATGCTACATAAATACAGTGCTTATTGTTCTTTTGAAGTGCACCTGTTGGAAGCGGTGAAGAGCAGGACTTTGTGGGCGTAAAACGGCTTCCCCTCCACCAAGAAGGTCACATCTGACATGTCTTTGTTGTTCAGGAAGTGAGGATCTGAAAGAAGCACGGCCAGAAAAACGTCATGTTTTTCTGATTCTCATAAAAAAAAGCAAATGCAGTGCACGTCTTAGCCTTCTGGCCATCCTCAACATTTAGACAGTTTGTCTTGTATGGCAGTCTCTGAACACTAGATGGCATTATGTGCACTCTCCATATCTCCTCAGTGTGCATTGAGTGGGAACACACCACCCTAAAAATATACATCCAAGTAGTGCTTTTGTGCTACCTTCCTGCTGTATGAATACACCTTACAAACGCATCGATTTTACAGAAATATAAATAAGACGATAAAGACAGACTCTCACCCAGACGAGATGCCGGCTTCCTCTTGATCTCGACCAGTTTGGGGATGGGGTACGGCCCGTAACACTGTGTGAAGATGGCCGCCAGCTGCTGGCTGATCACCTCATTCTGACAGAAACACAGACACAGGAAGCAAACATCAGAGGGAGAGGAGAGCTGCCTGGGCGGGCAGCGCTCAGCCAGCATCCAGGAGTTCATGTTACGCAAGAACACCGGCACTTACTGTAACGCTCGTCTCCCACACAAACATACCCAACACAATTATCAGCACAGCGAGAGGGAGACAACTCCTGCAGCCTTGTTTTACTCCCAGCATTCATTTTAAAACATGTTCCCAGGTATCTCACACCTTTTAACAGGGATCACATCAGAGGAATTCCTACATGCTCAGTTCCTTTGAGATCACTGTGACAGGAAACACCATGACAGGGCGAGAAAGGGAGACAGGAGAGTGAGAAGCTTCAGTCACTGACACCAAACTTTCCATGTGTGTGTGTGAGGGGGTTTAAACCATGGGAGAGGGAGGGGGACGCCGTTTATCTGCAGCAGGGGTGTGAAACACTGCAGGCCCCATGTGTGCAGAGAGGCTGTTACTCTTACTGAGGCATCACACAAACAGCTTTAACCACCTTTTCAACCGGGAAGAGACCTGCATCTCTGTGAATGTTCCAAACACAGTGTGTGACAGTGTGAGAGAAAGAACTGCATACATTTAAGCTAAGCCATCACAGCAAGGAGGCTCTGGGTTGGGACCCGCTGCCTGGCTGGGGTCTGTACCTGAGTTCTCTGGCTTCCTCCCATAGTCAGAGTTCATTTCTGTTTTTAATCTGCCCTTTTTGTGTGAGTCTGAACATGTGTCAGCCCTGTGATTGACAAGCGAACTGTTCAGTGTTAACCCCGCCTCTCGCCCAATTAAACTCTGCGCCAACCTCCTACAGCCCTCTAATGATCCGCTGTGTGGATAATAAATGTATGGGATTGAAGAGAACTGAAATAAACTACACTGAGGGGACGTTAGGTGAAAGTGAAAGTGAGTTAAGCTGAACGCTGAAGTGTACTCAAGTAAAAGTGAATCAAACTGAGCTAAACTATGTGGAAGTACACATCTGTGGGCGGGTCGAGGCTGCAGACCATCCTGCAGAGAAAAGATGAACAGCCCTGCTTCGATGTCTGTGTGATCCTCATGGTGGAGCTTTGCCAGGGGTCCCTGAGGGCCTCATAGAGATGAGGGTCAGTGGCCCCTCCATTCATCAGCAGAGACAGAGACCCACCCTGCAGCTGTACACAGGATGGTCTGAGTGTAACTGAATGTGTGAGGGAAAGTCAATCTCAAAGCCTGACGAGGATACAGCCTCTGTGAACGACGGCCAACTTCCGGTTTAGCCAGCGTTTAGCGATAAACTTCCAGCCCAGACTTCCTTCACCGTGCTCTGCATTGTTTACAGTCCAGTTAGCAGCTCGAGAAGCGACCGTGTGTTCAGATCAAAGTGAAGGTAAATTCTCCCTCCAGATGTGTCTGCTAAATAAACGCTGTCATCTCTTGGTTCGTCCCATCCCCCGGAGGAGCGCCCGTTCATCCGTCTGTGCTGAGTCTCAGTCTCACTGTAAACAGTAAGTTACACAGAGGCTGCACTCGGCTTACTTCAGCGGGATGAAGCCCAAACAGAAACAGATTTTCTTGTGAGTGACTTTAATTAACGGCTCTTCAGTTTGCTGAAATAACAACATCATGATGCAGATTAGGAACAAGTCAACATGAAGCTTTGTCAGGTCTGTCCTCAGGAGGAGGAGAAAACTACTTTAACATGAGACGGAGGGCGGAGCCATCATTTCTGATGCATTTGATGTTGGGAAATCTAAACACTGATAGATTTGTCGCTCAAATTAAAATGTTTGATCTGAAAAGATTGTTAACTGAACTTGCTGCAGATTTCTGTTTACTGAGATTAATAAGATGACTCTGAAGCCTGGTGATACGTGGTTGGTCAATACTACTTGGACTACAAGCGTACTACAAACGGATTCTGATTCTGAAACCAGAACACTTCTCATACCAAAGTCTGGTCCTCGTGAATTTGCTGTTTAAATCTAATATGGCCGTGCCGTGGGGATCTTCAGTAATGACAGCGGGCCCTGATGTAACAAGCAGCAACATGAAGGAGCAGGGGGCCTGTCATAAATCATTATCATTTAGAGTAAATGATATTGAGTGGGTCTCTGGGGCTGTCGGTCTCTGTGAGGCTGATGACCTGACTGTCTAATGACAATGTTACAAACAGAGCAGATAAATATCAGAGTACGGAAGAAGTTAAGTTAAAAATAGAGATAAATATGAAGTTTAGTTTTGTCTGACCACAGGTGAGGCAGACGGCGTGGTACCTTGCTGGCTCTGAGGATCTGGAACATGAGAGGAAGGCCATGCGTGATGAGTTCCTCAGTGTACTCCTCCTCCTCGATGCAGCTGAACTCTTTCAGCAGACCCTGGATTAGAGGTCGGCGGTGCTGACTGAAACACGTCCGCAGAGACTCCAGCCAAGTGTGCAGAGTCCAAGGAATGCCTGAGACATCGAATTCACACACAAACACACAGAGAACGTGTAAATGTTGCACGCAAAATGTGATACTGTAGATAAGGCATGCACATGTTTTAGAGAGCGAACGGACCGAGGCTTCGTATGTCTATGGTGATGTCTACGTGGCCGTGCTCCGAGCTGTGGTACATGGCTTCTTTCAGGGCTTTGAGTTTGGCCTTCCCGGTCCGGATCAGGTCGATCTGAGACGGACTTCTTCCTTCCAGCTCCGAACCCTCCGCCAAAATCTCTTCCAGGGATAAAACGTCCCCTTTCCCTTTCTCTGTGTGGGACAGCAGCTTACGGAACACGTTCCTGCCAGAACAAGAACACAAACACAGAACTTGATTTGTCTGTCAGACTGTGACTCTGCTTTATTACTCTGATTGTTTGTGCCTCCTGTCCAATAACAGCACAAGTGGAAACAGGTGTGTTTGTTTTCTAACCCACACTTCTGTGTTTGTGTTCAGTTATATGACATTCTCTGAGTCATGGTCATCACTGATAGGGCCCCACAATCTGAAATGAACTGTCTCACGGCTTTAATTGTTTTTGCTGCTTGTGGCTCAGTTTTAATGAACTAAGAAGTGAGATAAACAAACGCTTTCTGCAAAACAACAAACAACAAAACATCCTCAGAGTAACAACTTTAAAGCATACGAGCTCTTGTTTGTCTTTTTGAGACTTTGAAAGAAGTGACTGGTGTTAAATAGATGTCAGTTAAATAGTAGCGAAAGATCGTGGTCGACTAAACCGTTTCCATGCACCCAAATGTGAAATTTAAATCAGCCTGTGAGGTGAAGACATCATTTAGATGAAATCTAGGTTTTTAATTTCTAAGTTGCAAACACTGAGATACACTTGATTTGTTTGCTCCTCCGTGTGGACCAACTTGGAGTCGTCTTGTTATGAAAACCTGACGCTCCTGTGACCTCTGTCTGTGTCATTTTGTAAAGAGTGAATGGGAGGCATTAAGTGATAGACCATACCTGTAAACTAACAAGATTACGCTCTTTTTGCGACATCAGCAGCATTTCAGAGTCACTTTCAAGAAGTTTCTAATAAAGAACAATGTAACTTTTCATTAATCATAAAGGAAATGTTTGAAATATTTAACCTGCACATTTCCATTTAACTAAACTGATAGCATCATGTTGAGAGTCTGTAAGGAAGTGCACAGGAGGTCAGCTGAACACGGAAACAAATCTGTGGAAGTGGAAATATCGGCCCTGGAAAATAAAACTTTAGAAAAAACGATTGTGCACACTTTTGTGTAACTTAAAGAAGAACACTAAAATGTTGGACTTGTTTTAGCAGAAGTTGGACAGAGATTCACACAGTATTTACAATTTGAAAATAGATTTGATAAAAGTTAAATAAGTTCAACTTTTCAATCTGTGTCCTGAATTTAAAACAACTCGCACTCTGTAAAAGTGCAAATACTCAGCAGCAAAAACACACAAACTCTGCTGTGACTGTGTTTGTGCATAAACAAGATCATAACTAAACACACAGCAGAGTGTGTGTCTTCTGTTTGTTCACTGTGGAGTGTGTGTGTGTGTGTGTGTGTGTGTGTGCGTGCACTTACCTGTGTCCGTGAGCCGCTGCCAGGCTGTACGAGTTCATGTCTCCCTGCGGTGCGGTGGAGATGCCGTTGCGGTACATGGTTCCCACCATGGGGTCGGCCCCCCGCTCCAGCAGCAGACTCACCAGCTCAAAGTTACCTGTGCATGAGAGACCATCAGCAGAGCTCTTACACCCACAGACACCAGAGTGAGACACAGAGGACGAACATGTGATGATGATTCTGCAGGCATGCCTCACGCTGACAGTCAGGTGTTATTATCAGCTGCTTATAGAAGGCCAGCTGCTGCTGTCAGCGTGCTTCATACAGCGAGACAGGAGGAGGAGGGTGGAGTCACGCTGTGTCTCTGTACCTGCAGCCGCAGCCAGCTGCAGCGGGGTATCCGTGTAGTTCTCCATCCCGTCCTGCAGGGAGCCCTCCACGTTGGCTTTGGCATCCAGCAGCAGCTGCAGAGGGGGCCGGTGGATGATGGGAGAGAGAGAGGTGGAGCGAGATAGGTGAGGAGAGGCGGACAGTCAGGTTAGAAAAGATAAATGTTTTTTACTTCGCTTCCTTCAGTGTATATAACAAAAATGTGCAGGGAACAGCTATTAAACATTTTCTGCAGGTTAACAAACTTCTTGAACTTTACAGCTGGTTTTTATTCATGAAAAGGATTTAGATGTTTTCACTATTTAAACAAATAGTTCAAAAGTTTTACACTCTTTTGGTTTATACCACTCTCATATCTGGCAGTTTAATAGGAAGCACAGCGGGTAGTTAGCTTAGCACGATATGGTCAAATATATCTTTGTATCCTCTAAAACCAAAATGTTTCTTTTTGCATTTATTTTTGTACGGATTAAATATAAAATATATGTTACTTTGTGATCTTTACACGTAGCTATGTTATGTCTTCATGCTACATTTAGGCTAAGCTAACTATGCCCTTCTCCAGATTTCTATTGGCCGTACAGACGTGACAGTCAGTCGGTCTTTATACCTAACTTTAAGAAAGTGAAAAAGCTGATTTCCCAAAAGGTTAAAATATTTGTTAAATGTTTGCTGATATTTTTATAAATTTAAATACATTAGTGATAAAAAAACACTCATTTTGACATTAGGCTAATCTGTTAGCTGGGTTATAACCATAGTCATCTTCTTTTCGGGTGGCTTTCGGATCACTTGCACGCTGGCTGACAGACATTTATCACCAATAAATGATGCTGTGACCAATCAGGGGAAGAATATTTTAGTCATCTAATAAGATGAAAATTGACAAACATCCAAACTTAACATTGTGGAAAATAAAGACATTTTTAATCTATGGCCATTTATCGGTCTGAGTTTAATGTTTGTCTTTTATTTGATGCCCTCAGAGTTCAAACTGTGACGTCAAATGGATTTAAACATTTTCCATTAGGATTCAATGATTTAAAATCCAATGTACAGATCATTTAGAGGACAAGCACATTAATTAAACCAGGTCAATAACAGTTTGACCTCTGTGTTTCCACTAACTCCACTCGCTAATGCAGTTTGATCCTTGAGCAAAGACTGACAGGAGGTCATGTTTAACTGTTCAGACCTAAATACTGACTTGTTAAATTCTCTCTTCACAGATGAAAAGATCAAATTAAGCATCTCAGAAACAGTGTCTCAATAATCCTGAGAGATAAAACTAAAAAGAGCGACAGGAGAAAACTGGCAGCAGAGAACCATCATCATCATCATCATCACCACCGAGAAGCGCTGATGACAGAAATGACACAGATGACCAACCATGAGCTGAAGCACAACGAGAGGTCATGATGAGAGAGTCACAGGTGAGAATGGACGTCACTACCTGCACCACAGGCACATGTCCGTGCAACACAGCGAAAGTGAGGGGCGTCGCCTGCCGCGTTTCGGGAAAGACTGAGGGGTGCTTGTGCACTGAGTTTGGCACCTGGGGAGGAGGGGATACAGGTAGGTGGGTGGGGGAGGGAGGAGGGAGAGAGGTGAGGGAGAGAGAGATGAAGACATTAACACGACTACATGAACTACGGAGCACAAGACAAGCAGCTGCAGGGAGGAGAGGGAGGAAGCTCTATGGGAGTGATTAACCAGGAACCCCGGGGCAGCAGGGAACTGGATGTCACTGCGTTAGCCTCCTAATGAACACGATGGATTGATCTAGTCTGCACAGGGCTGTCCTAATGCTTCCGCTCTGATCTCTCCTCCCTCAGCTGTGGGTTAAAACTCTCAGGACTCGGACCCAGCCTCGCTCAGGCTCGTCTCTCCGCTCAGGCTGCAGAGACAAACGAAGGCGTGACACACATGAGAGACAGTCACATGACCAAAGCACACAGGCACAGATCTCCATCATGCTGCTTTGGGAATGAGGGGGATTCATGTTTGATAATGAGTGACAGAACGACCTGTAGCTTCACTTATTTAAGGCTTATTGAAGCTGGTAAAAGCTGCTCGCCAAATCTCTGAATGGACTTCAGATTTTCTGTTATTGAACCTTATCCTTTACAAAAAGAAACAGCACCCAGGCTGCAGTCAATCATAATAATCGTTCCTGGTCTTACCTTTGGACTGGGCTGATGATTACCTGTTTACTCTGCTATGAGGCCTGCACGGTCTGAGGAAAGTCTGCAAAGTCTTATGACATTGTTCAATACTATGACGTGCAATACATACACAGAAGTGTGCATCAAACCTAAAGTGTTACACTTCCTGTGTCTTTCAGCTGTTCTCCTGTGTTTGTATCAAGGTCTTCATCAACCACATGTTCCTCTCCTTCCTCAGTGATCGGCTAGCTAACCTTACAGTCGGCACCAAATTTACACCATTCAATTTGAGGGTAGCTGACTGCTAGCTGGAGCTCCATCTGACTGACTGAATGGAGTCAGTATATGACCTGTGTTGTACGTGTTGTTTAATGCACATGCTCATGTTGCCCTTTCCCATTTAATAACATTGCTGTGCTTTTTAAATGGTTGACAATTCTCTCATTATTCCATAATTTTACAGATACACAGTATTTACAACAACACTAACTTAGTCCCAAAGATGTCTTGTTTGGTTGAACCCACTCTGATAGTTGGAGGGGTGTACTTTAAGGTGTTGAGAGACTTTAAACATCATATATCATAGCGAGGTTACTCAGCTGAATGAAGCTGAGAGGATTCAGTCTTTATGTTTCAGAGGACAATGCTTCGTGCTGTGGTCATGAGGGATGAATGCAGCAGACACAATGGCTGATGGGACATGTAGTTGTTAGTGAGGTGACTAATAAAGGCCAGGATCAGGAGGCCGTGACTGAACCAGCTCTCTGAAGTCTGCACACTGTCACAGGATGACATCCTGATCTGTGATCAGTCTGTGAGGGATTCATTTTAAGTCAGCTGATCTTTGTGTTTCTTTTTCACCTGACGGAGAGAAAAACGACTCAGCAACAAACTTCTGCGTCCCAATTTTACACTCTACTGAAAGTGAGTTTCATTGCACAGATAAATTCAGTCTGTTTGCTACACGTCGTTTAATGTGGCGGGGCAGTCAGGGCCTCATGATCCTCCGCTCCAACACATTTAGCACCATGACATGACAGAGAGATGAGGGACAACACAGCGCACACATCATGAGCTCCTGTTATACCTCTGACCTGCCATAAAACACTCCTCCTCGATGCATACTCTGCTGATTTCTCCTGATTAAATGTCACTTCATAAACACTTCGTAGATCAGTTTCATATTTTAAAATCTGATGAGGGCGATGTGAAAATAATCCTTCCTTCATTTGACTTTGATCAACACAAAGCAGAATGGCATCAGAAACTTCAGCACTCACCTCGCTGTTAATATCCGCTCCTGCATCCAGCAGCATCTGGACCATGGCCTCGTCTCCACGGACACAAGCGTACATCAGCGGGGTCATCCCCTGCACACGCACACACACACGCACGCACACACACACACACACACACACACACACGCACACACACACACATGCACAGAGGACAAGAGTGATCACATCATTTCAGGAATTAAAGATGCACTCCCTTTTTTATTGTAACACCCAAGGGCATTGTCAAATCCCAACTTTCCTGACACACTTCTAGTGACTCCTGCGTACACACTGTGTCTCTTCCAAGACTTTCTAAGGCCTTAAATCTTACAAATACTCAGAGGTATACGTCTCGATGTGTTTTGTTAAATAAAATGCTGTCCCCAAAAAAGAAGAATTCCCTAAAGAATATTTCACATTTTAACCCTAGCTAGAACAGTTTGACAACATATTTGAGATTAAAGACGTCTTTACATATTTTTACCTGCAACATTTTTAAATCAAATGCTTTTTTAAGACCTTAACAAATCTAATTAAAGACCCCGAAAACATCAAAACAATTTCTTTGGTAGAAAAGAGGATTTATTGAGTCCTGCTTTGGAAAACAAAATGTAACTCTCCCCTCGTTTTGGTTCAGTGCTGAAAGCAGTGCCGATTCACTCTTTTTCAATCCATTAACCAATCAGAGAAGGGTTCAGCCATATTAATAAGCCTTTGCTCTGACATTTACTTAAAAGATCAGAGAGGCTGCTTTCAGTCATTGTAAACATTAACATGTGCACTGTAACGTCACTGCAGAACTAGTTATAAACTTGACAGGACGGAGGAAAGTAGGATTCAACAGCTTTCACCCCCATGGTCCCTAAGGACGAGGTCTTTTGGAAAACAACCTCTGACACCTCTCTTCTCCCAACCAGCTCTGATCTTAGCTCTACTGTATCCAAATCACGACTGACGACAGCGAAACAACGCCGCGCAGCCAGACTCAGTCACAGTTTGTAGCTAGCCAACATATCGTAAACAGTAAAGCTTTCAGAGTCTGTAGGACATTACAGTCACACAACTTAGATTGCTTCTATACTCTTTGTTACAGTTATGCCGCTGCATCAGCCTTAAGTGCTCCATCTGCAGATGTAACACCTGCAGCAAACTAACAGTAAATTTAAGACCAACATTTCCCTGATTTTAATTGAAGATCTTTTAAGACTTTTTAAGAAGCAGCGGGAACTCTGAATAAAGTATTACAGATCAAAACTTTTGCTCCGCTCTAAACTTGTGTCCTTGACTGTTCCTCTCTCCGGCACCTTGAGGCTGATGAGAATATTATTGTGCTATTGATTTGATACCAGATGAATCGATGCCTCCTCTGGGCCATCGGGGACATCAGCAGAGCGTGTCTGACAGAAACACAGAGGACCAGACTTTGCAAACTTTCTGCTTAGATCAGCCCTGAACCAACAGTGGATTTTTCTGTGTAAAATGATGAGTTACACTCGCAGTATTCCCCTGGTGATGTACTGTACTGGAGGTGTGAGCTGTGATATAATGCAGAGAGGAGAGCTGCAGGAGGAATTTACAGCAGAATAAGCTTTGATATTCATGACTGCCTCTCTGCTCACAAGTCTGCTCAGTGCTCAAAGGTGAAGGAGCAGAGAAAATGTGTGTGTGTGTGTGTGTGTGTGTGTCAGTGTAAATGTGCCTGCATATGCATTATTGAGTGTGTTGACTGTGCCTCTAACCTGCTCACTCATGCTGTTGATGCCATCAGGCCCCAGCAGGTTGACAGCCTGCTTCACCAGGTCCGTGCGTCCGCAGCTGAGCATGCGGAAGCCCAGGTCCTGCAGGAACTTCGCTTCAGTCGAGGCAGCATCCAGTTTCCTCGAGGCACAGAAGCAGTCATCCGTTCTGAAGGGCAAAGCACACAAAGTGATTCACAGAGCGAGCAGACTCTTTTGATTGTTTGCAATGTGCCACGTTTTCTCTGAACACCTGACAAGCCTTCTGTTTTTAACACTATAGGGAGGATGAGTGCAGGGAATATGCATTTCTTTTCTGATGTGCGACTTTGAATGCGACTTCACATGTGCCTGCTGCTGTTTTTCATGTGCAGATGAAGAGGCTGGGTGCACACGTGCTCCGTACCGAAGCTGACGCGGCTCACAGTCCACTCCGGGCAGCAGCAGTCGGGCCGCCTGCCGGACGTCATCGCTGTCCACAGAGAAGCTGCGTCTGTGCTCGGTGTGAACCACAGCCACACGCACCCACTCCATCAGAGGCGGCAGCACCATGAACGGCCTGTAGGGGGAGATAGAGACACATGTTGTGGCCACCAGAGACTCGCACTGAACTTCACTCATCCTCAGTACTTAGTGTGCCAGGCACTTGCAGGGAAAATCCAGCTAATACAGAATGTGATTATGTTATTTAAGAGATCTTGCCCGGTGCAGCTGATGTTTGAGAACAGGATGAACTCTGCTAGGAGCTGAAATCAAAGACCTAAAGCGAGCAGGTCTCAGAGAGGAAGTCTGATGTGAGGAAATCTAAACTGAGCAAGTGTAGACTGTAAGATCAGAGCAAACATGCTGTTTAATACAGTCTGTGTAAAGCAGGAACATTTGTATCCACCAGGTCTTCTTAAAGCCTAAAGCCTGACGGGGTCATGACATAATATGCTGACGCTGTGAAAGCCAAGGCCAATTTGCACTTAAACCAAAATATGCAAAATGCATCATGATTCTATATGCCTTTAAATGCATTTTCATGTTATGATGCATTACATTTATCATACAGGGACAAGTGTTGCTCTGGTCCTGTGAACATCACTGATCTCTCTGCAAACATCGTGGATGCAGAGTGTGCTCACTGCACGCTCACACAGAGAGCTCATTATCTGCTTCAATTAAACTGATGGTTTAATGATGTTTTGCAAACAGACTGTTCTGTAAAGCTAAGACAGTGGCCTGAAATCATTCAGCTGATCCTGACAGCAGAGGTCACAGTGAAAGTGTAATTGAGAGAACATCCCTGAGCGGCTCCACAGGACCAACAGATGTTCTTGGATGTAAATATATAAGAGATATAAAATCCTGCACGCTGCCATGACTATGAATAGATTAAATCCCTTCTCTCCCTGGTTTTCCTCCTCCTGCGTCAGAGCTCACTGCAGCCACACGTTATCCATATGCATGAAGATACATATGCATGATGTCACACTCTGACCTTCCTTACTGTACCGACAGCATGTTATGGATATAAATACACTGTATTCACGTCAGTAAAACAATGAGCTGTCATAGGCACATTATGCAAAAGACAAACACACTCTGCATATGGCTGCAGAAAGCCCCATTTAGAAGACTCTGTTAAGAGTTATGATGACAGAAGTTTTATGACTTGAGGTGAAGTAATAAAGTCCTGTGTTTACTTTGAACTTTCTGTCTCTATATAAACACAAATATCTCTACTGCCTTATAGTAGAGGAACCAAGGCCCTGAAAAACTGAGATAACAAAGCATAGTTTTTTTAATTATAATTTTTGGTTGTTTTTGGAACATAAACCAAAAATAGTGAAAAAGAAGGCTTCTGGAAAAGGGACACCATCTGCCTTATCACATGTGTCTCTGATAATAAACTTCACAATGACACCAAATTTGGACCGGACATTCACAGACACTTCCTTCTTACAATAAGTAAATTAATACTTTTAACTGTCTTTGAATGAAATGTACACACTTAAACACATGAATTGTAGGTGAAAATCTAAAATCAAAAGGTATGTATATTAAAGGTTTTTTTTAAAGTCAAGCTGAAACAGCATTTCAAGAGTATCCAGCTTCCGTATCGTGACGTATTTCCGAGTGAAACAGGACGTGCAGGCGGGACATATCATCAGAGGGATTTGATTTGATCGTTGAGAAGTGGGTGTAGACAGACGTTCTCCACAGCGCAGTAGCTAGCTAACTGACCGAGCGTTCTTGGTGCTCTGCGGCTAAATGTTGCAGATTGATTGGCTGAAATTGTTTGGTGCTAACTTACGTAAGCACACGTGAAATTTAGTTTTACTGGAAGAAAAAATGATCAGATTTTAATATAAGAATACGAAGAAATGGATTTTCTGTATTTTTTTGTCCTATATTGTCAAATAGATGCACAATATTACCGGGGATGTGACATTTTTCATTTCACCTCGACTTTAAGTAAGGAGACCAATCATCTAAAGATGTCACTTATATGTACTACAAACTGTTATGTTTTCATAAAGTAGATTATTTGACTCTTCAGTTCACCCTGTGATGTCACCAGCTCCTCACAGTGGAGCCAGCACAAACACGACTCTGAAAGCGGGGCCCTGTCGGTGTAAATGTGTGAAGAGAAGGACACAAATATAACTATAGATTACAGATTACATTCTGCATACATTCTGTCTTTGTATTTTATATATTGGTGTGATATTATATGATGATACTCTGAGCCAACAGGCTGCTTAACAGAATACTGTCACATAATTCAATGAATAAGAAAATACCCCAAAATATATATATATATATTATAATATATATAATATAATATATAAAGTTAATCATTAATAACTAATCAAATATATACAGTATTGATATATCCTGGAGTCGTCTGAGGCTCTACAGCCTATCGTTGTGTTTTAATTCAAATCAATCAGATGAGATGACACTTAGCCTCTACTCACAACATTAACCTAGTTTCTTCATAGAATACATTCAGTAAAGTGGTTCCTTCTTACACTTTGCTGTAAAGGAAAAGTTCAAAGGAAGTGTTTGTGAACATCCCGTCCAAATGTAGCGTCACTGTGATGTTTATCACATCAGATACGTGTCGTAAGGCCGATGGTGTCCCTTTTCCAGAAGCCTTCACTATTTTTGGTTTTTGGTAAGATCCAAAAAACAAACAAAAAAAATGGTTTGCATGAAAATATTTTTATACAACCACCCATTTCATAAAGTAGACATGTAGAGAAGTTCTGATGGTTGTGCTTTGTTCTACCTCGGGTAGGGGTATCTCGAAAACGAAGGCCTTTTTGAGGGTTTGTTCCTCACTGTTTCAAAACAGGCTTGTAACTTTAGTTTTAATGCACAGAGGTGAATTACAGATTTAGCATCATTACAAGAAGCCTTTCCAACATCGACACAGATTTCAGAAATCTGTTGGTGTCTCCATCAGGTCACATCACCGAGGACAGACGAAACAAAGAAAAGGAGGTCAAAGACAAACAGAGAGAGAGGGACAGTGGAGCGTGGAGAAGAGGCGTCTAGTGAATGTGACGTCTGTGAGCGACAGGGAGGACTCGGAGCCTCATCGATGAAAGTGAAGCGGCCAACATGGCTGACGAGCAGCAGCAACTGATTTACACGTTGGAGCAAAGTTAAAGTTCATTATTTTCACTATGTTGTTCTTTGATTTGAAGTTCACATGATTTCAGTTTAACAGTCTCCAAATATGAGGTTAGCTTCAGTTAGCTTAGCATAGAAACAGCTGATAGAAATGTCATTCTGAGGACTGTGAGGACGTTTCAGAGGCTGGACGCTGCACTGATACTGCAGGACACAAGCTTTATCGATACTTCTAGAGTTATACTTGTGGGCACTTTTACCACCTCTGATGACCTTTAGAAGAACACACTAAGGCTGATACCTGCGATTATAGGTATAAAAAACGAATCAATGATGAGGGTTTGAAGGAAATCGAAGCATCTGCCAGTTCAGTATTTTTTCATAGTATATTTCTTTCAATCATCAAAGACTCAGATCAGAGCATGAAAATCAGTCAGAATGCTGAGGCAGAAATAACTTATTACTTACTTAATAAATGTTTTGAATGAGGCGTCACATTCCTCTGCTGTGACTTCTTAATGAAACTCGTGTGTCCTCTGGCTGTACAAAGGAAGTCTTAGTGCCTGGAGTGTCCTTGACACGTGCTCGGCCCACTTCTGTCACTCAGTGTTAATTATGCTCCCATCAATGCTCCTCTGAGCTGAATGGAGGATCTTAAATAATAGTTTGATCTGCTAAGAAATGCAAACCTTGTGTTTTACTCACTTCAAAGCAGCCTGACCTCCGGCCACGTGACGCTGTCGGTCCCACAGACTTAATTAAGGCAGCGCACAACACCTCATCAAGAGGCAAGGAACGTATAATGCAACACATTCCCCACATGGAGACACTGGTTCACCAGAAGTTCAACGTCTTTTCTTTTCCATTCAATCCTCATCAAGAATCTCAGTAAAGCAGAGACATTCCTGAGGAGGTGACTGCAGACTCTGGGCTTCCCCTAAGTTTGGCTCCAATGTGCTTAAAAATGCTTAAAACAAACTTACATGATGTGATTGTTACAGATTATTATTAGACTTAAAGCAGATGTGAGTTGGTCACACATAAGCTGAAAAGTTTCTCCACTATAGGCGATAAAGCCTGCAGGCCCAGAGGACGACTGTTCAGGCTCACCTGACAGCGCTGATTCCCTCTCGGCTGCAAGCTGACGGGGTTTTACTGTAAGACATACTGAACATGTCGAGACTACGAAGCGTATAAAGAACCAGCTCATAAACTCAGCAGGAAAAGTGTCCAAAACCTACAGGACGCAGGATAAAGGGAGTTAACACCATGGAAACTTTGCCTAATCCTTATGTCATTCACACATAAGTCACCAGCACAGTGCTGCAGCTGTCGGCTCATAATGTCCCACTATGTCAGGTTTGTAATTATATATACTGTTTGAGCACATGAGGGTGAACGCCCGCTTCAGCAGCCCCTTCCTGCCGCTGCTCGGGTCACCCAGAGGGCTCGAACAAGGAGCCAATATGTCGACAATCCACTTTCTTCAGGAGGAAAACATCTGCTGTGCCTTTTCAGGGCGAGCACGGAGAGACAGAGATATCATAAAGTGTGCAGAAGAGTTCAGTTACAGCACGATGATCTCTGCAGCTCTCTGCTCTGGATCAGGTCTATAAAGTGATCACTGAGGTGAACAGGAGGGCAGACGCAGGAGCGTAAATTCAGGATAACTAAAGTTATCCTTGTGTGCTCTGTGCTTTTTGTTATTGTCCCAGTGCACATTAAAGGAGTGATGTGTTTACTGTCCCACAGTGCAGGATGAGAGGAAGGGGTCTGATGGTTTAATCAATACCAGACAATTCTATTATTTTACCTTCTTTTGGTTTCACAGCTTAAATATGAAGTTAGAGGGGAGTAAACATCTTGATATTGTGACTGACAGCTTCCTTTCTCTAACCTAAACACAGCTAATAATAGCCTCTACTCCTGTGCTGCACATTGTGCTGTATCACCTCTTCATTAGATGTTTCTGGTACAGCTCTTCTCCAGCTCTTGTTCTTTGGTGAAATGTGAGTTTTACATGCTGTCAGTAACAGGTTGTGAGCTGCAGCACAAACCTGTTCACGTGCGTGTTCTCAGGTTCTCACCTCTCAGAAGGAGGTTGATATAAGTCATAACCTGTGTCCCAATTTGGGGGCTGCATCCTTCTATTTAGGCCGACTGCGTCACGTATCCGGAGAGTCATTGTGCACCGATTCAAACAAGATGGCAAGTTTTTGGTTTCAACTTAATCGAATAGCTCGAGATACAAATGTTAAAAAAATGAAAGGGGCCTTGAAACAAATTATCTTTATGTTACATGACGTTAGTTATGAGAGCTAGTTTAGCTAGCATTTCAGATTGACCTTAACGTCTACACGGGCTACCAATGACTCATCCTTTGTAGCCTGCGTCCTTCGAAGGATGCAGGCCCTGAATTGAGACACAGCTAGTTAGTAAGATTTAAAGAGACCAATTTAGTTTAGTTTAGTTTAGTTATTTTGCCTTTTATGCCTATTTACAGAGAGAGGACAGTGGATAGTGTTGGAGACAGGGGAAGAGAGAGAGGGGATAATATGCGGCAAAGGGCCGAGGGAGGGGGTTGAGCGCGGGGCTGCCACGGTCGCCTCTGTATTTGGGCCGTGCAATTTAACTGTTGACCGAAACTGACCCCCAAAATTCTATTTATTTCAGTCCTCAAATTAAATTGAATCTTAATCCTGCAATACGAATTGTTTCACCATATAGAAGCAGCAAAAAGAAAAGTAAAAAGTGCTTTGAAAAAGTTCTAATCTTTTGAATCTTTAGCTCTCTTTTTGGTCTCCTCCAGCTCCTGTGAGAAATATCTAGCTCTTTAGCTGCAGACCGCTCCACGATGTTCACCAGATCGTCTCTAAATGTCCCTTCTCTTAATGCAAGGCTAGCATACAGTGGGTTTTGTTGCCTGGTCATAAAACGCTAATGAGAGACGCAGTAGGGAACCAAAACAGTGAAGCTGGATGCTGGAAACAAAAACAATGAGCTGAAAGATGCTAAAACACTGTAGGGCTGGATGACATGATTCTCTGCCCGTTCAGCATCACAAAAGAGCTTTTCACCTACACGCTGTGTTTAGCTGCTTATGAAGGGATCTTTGTTATTAAGGGATCAACATTAACTTCCTGTCTGTGTTGTTTATGTTCAGTGTTGAAGACTTGTTGTTGACTTCCTGCTTTACCTCCTCTTTGCTCCTCACCTCTCTGTTTGTAGTGTGACCTTGGAGGGCTCCACGTTGGGGTTCTCCCACTCCATCTGCGGGCAGTGCATGAAGTAACACAGCGTGTAGATCGCCTCGGGCGCCCACTGAATCACACCGCTCTTCTGGTGGACCGGCGTCCCGTTGTTGTGGTTTTTCATATACAGTGGCTGCAGGTGATGCATGGACCGGGACACCAGGTCACCTACACACACACACACACAAACACACACACACACACACACACACACACACACACACACACACACACACACACACACACACACACACACACACACACACACACACACACACACACACACACACACAGAAAGATCAAACACAAAGGGAACATGAGTGAGAAAAGATGTAAAGACAGAAATATTCTGAGCACACGGCCTTTAAGAAAGACGTGTGGGAATCATCCTCATTCTTCCAGCTCCCTCTGAGCTCGTCTGTCAGGGGAAATCGACAGTTTCCCAGCACCACAGTCAGGAGAAAGACAGGGTTCATCCCAGTCCTCTCTGTGCAGCTCACAGAGGGAGAGCAGGGGAATAAGCATGCTCAGGACTGCACTGTGTGGAGAATGAATATTTATGGATAAACATTAGCTTCTCCAAGCTATTTCCTCTGCATAATTTGTCAGTGCTTTAAGGTCATCCAGTTGGGCTTGAAAAATCAAAGCTTTAAAGGTTCTGCTAATAAAAATTTGAATATTCTCTGGCGGGTTTTAAGGAAATTAAACAGTTCTTGGAAGCGCACGATCAGACCCTTTTTACACACCGGGGACCAGGCGGACGGCCTTTTAGTGCTGCAGACATGGAGAGATGGAGTGTTGGACATTTCTTTGGACTATCATCCACTTGAAGAAAACATTATGACTGTGGCACCTTCGTTATTGAGCGGCCGAGTATGCCTACATGAAAAACAACCCTTTTTTTTAACAGCCTGGGCACAGATCCCATTTCTCTGGAAGCTGTCACATTTCTGTCGCTTCTCCTTCCCGTCTCGTCCCACTGCACCAGAGACATGTAATGAAACTTAAAAACCCTGTGTCATTCTGTTCTGGTCAATTTGATGCTATTCAATCTAAAAAAAAAGAAATAGCACATGATGGCTCTTGTTCCCCGCTCTGAACGAACTGTCCTGTGTGTGTCTGTGTCTGTGTGTCCAATACAATGTACAATACCGAGCGGGAACAAACAGCCATTCCCCTGGACAAAAGTGTTTGTTTAGCATCAGAATTGTGCTATTTGGCGCTTGCCAAGATTCCATTTAGGCCCGGACAATGTGTGAGGCGACTGTGAAGAGGACGCCCCAGTGAGGGGAGAGCATTCATGCAATAAAACAGTCAATCTCTCTGCTGTCCTCTGGGAACACTGTGACTGTGCTGATACCGAAATGTGCTGGACAACATGATGAACTGATGCAACAAGCAGGAAATGTTATAACTACCTCCTGTTCAAAATTTAAGTGAAGGCCCTGCAGATTCTCCCTGTATTATCTGTGACTCCCCCTCATGCATCTTCCTCTTAATTGTACCAATGAGGATACAGATTAGCTTGTAAGAGTGCCCTCTAAAGCTCGCTGAGGGGAGCTGAGGTGGTCAGCGCTTACGTCTTATTTATGCTGGCCTGTGACATTTAGCAGAGCAGACTGGCAGGGCTGAGGAGGAAGATTATTTCTGAAAGAGGGCAACAGTGAAGCAGCAGCAGCAGCTTAACACACGGGGTGAGATTACTGCCGCTTCCTCAGCAGGTGCACGCAGAAATAACTGCAGAAAAAGGATGATCTGGTTGTTTTCAGTGACCAAATGTCAGCACGGGAGCAGGAGGAGAAGGATGCTCGGAGGTACAGAAATCTAATAAGCTAAAGCGTCAATATCCTTTTCATTACAAGATTCAAGCCTTTAATCGATACCTCGGCCGGGTAATTAATTCTTTATGCTAACAAGAAGAGGAGAGGTGGAGGGCACACGCAGAGGATCCTGCTCTTCAGGTATCTCAGTGATCACCTTTAAGCAGCTTTGAGTTCAAAGCTTCAGAAGAAGAGAATCACAGAAATATGAAAGTTTCAGTTGACACCTTTAAGGTCAGTAACCGTCAGTGCAGCTCCACATAACTAACCGCTCATTACTTCAGAGAGAGTGAAGGCTGTTTAATGTTTAACGCAGGGAGAGAACGTCTGCTCTTTAGAAATGGATTAACACTCATTTCTGATGGAGCAATTATATTCAAGCCTTTATAGGTAAATAAATATGCAGTAACCAGCTCTCCTCTGGGTATCGATGTATAAATGTGCTGTGCAGCTGCTGCCAGCGTCGCACTTTCTGTCTTTCAATTATTGCTGCTATGCTGCCATGATTACATTTAATGGTCGCCTGTGGCCATTCCGACTAAACAAGATGTTGCTAAGATATTCTTCCCGCTTGTACTTTGGTCCATTTAAAATCAGCCTGAGCTTTTAGCCCCCAAAAACCAGACACAATCCTTATGGAGCTCTGGTGCAGCTGAATCTGGTGCATTTAAAGTGGAAGGACTCAGTGAGGACGAGAGAGAAGTCAAAAAGAAAGAAGAACAAAGGCAACAGCTTAACAATCAGACTGCTGCTCTCTTGAATATAAAATATTGTCGATCAAGAACAGAATTATTCCTTTCATTGCCACGAGTGGAGCTCTCTCTCAGGTCTTTCCTCACCATTACTCATCCCTATTCCTTTTTCAGGAGGAGTCAAACATTAAAATCTGTGACACACAGCTTCTCTGCAGTAACCTGTGAGTTTGCCTCCCTGTGAGCAGTTTGCACTCAGAGTCATATCTTTGGCTTACTGTCAGAGGCTTTAAAGGGGCCCTATAAAGCTCATCTCTAGCTCTATATTTTAAACTGGGGATTCTACTCGAGTAGCTTTGCATGATTTACAGTTTTAAAATCTGCTTATTTACCTTACACTGACCCTGTCTGCAGACCCTCGGTTCAGCCTCTGTCTGAAACCAGCCGTTTCAGCCGCTGGCCCTTTAAGTGACTTTAAATATTGTAGTCAATACCTGCTTGTGACATGATGGCGGATTGAGTCTTTCAGTCACAATCTGTATATTGTTTACAGATTGTTAATAACTGAAGGAGGAAGTATGTGCTCAGAGGTGTGAGGACAGGGGATGTGATATACGTCGTTGTTCTGTAAATTCCACTTATACTTCACTCCAGGATACAGTTAAACAAACGGCTCCTACTGTCGAATCAAAGTAAAATAATAGATTTCATCTCTGTATTGCATATTACTTTTTAATTTTAGTTGATTCCATAACACTTCTGGTTTAGCATCATAGAGAACATAAAGATGGCACCTTTTTACCATGAAGCACGAAGATCATTAAATTGCTCCATCTCCTCTCAGATCATACTTCATTCATCAGTTAAATGTTCAACATTTCTGCCACAACAAAAGGATATTTGAAAGGTGTCAGTGAGAGCACAGACGGCCATTAGCAGCACCTTCTGTTACATCTGAGACACTTACAGGAAAATGCTCTGATTCCCTCAGACTCACATGAGAAGATGAAAAGCATCAGAGGAGATCAAAAGAGAAACAGCACGACTCTGCAGAAGTTCAGGTCCACTAATAACGACCAATGATGTTCAACACATTTTAACCAGCATTAATAACTTAGATTGTAAGACAAAGTACCCACAGAGGTGTGTAAGGCTACACATGAATTATTAACACTGGCTTTATTATTTTACTGCTAACTTTGGAGTAGATGCAGGTTATAATATTTGTTAAAGGCGTTAAAGGCAATGATGAATGTGACTTAAAAGGAAAGTCTTAAATCCGGCTTCAAGTGTCCATCAGTTGAGTTAAAGCTGTTTCTACAGGGAGCAGAGTTGTTGGCATCACCTCAATGCTCAGTACATTCACACCAGATGAATAATACTTCACAGCAAAATATTAGTTTTAGGACGACGGAAAAGTTGGGTTTGAGATTTTAAAACCATGAAATATTTAGGATGTACTGAATCTGACTTTATTCTTTATAACGGAAGAAAGGGAAGTGTAATGTTCGATATAAATATTATATTTCATTCTTTTGGACTGAAAAAGAGCCAGACACAGTTTTGCCTTAAGCAGCATCAGGTTATGATAAAGAGACTAAAGGAAAAGTTTGACTTTTGGATTCAAAACTCAGCGTGAGTTCAATCACAAAGACTATTTCCCTACTTTATTCATTCACTCACATCACTTTCTCTGTCCACCCCCTCTCTCTCTCTTCCCGCTGCATTTAATCAGCTGATCATGGGCGTTCCTTTTTCACTATTAATCAACCAGATTTTGCCTCGACCTCCATCAGCTTATCATCCTGCTGCTGTCAAATCTGTTCTCCCCTCTGCTGCTGTCAGCCGTCCTTTCAGGGCAGATTTGTTGCGCGCCTCCTTCACCCCATTCACCTCCAGTACATCTCATCCAGTGTCCGGGTTGAGCTCCTGAGTCCAATCCTCATCACGACCTTCATCCTTCCATCACCACCACCAGTGTCTAAACTCCGTACAGAACTTCCCCAGCCTGTTTCCTCTGTCTTCACACGCAGGGTGGGAGGCTGAAATTACAGCTTAACTGTCCTATGCTGTGTTCTGTTGGTCAATCTGACGGTTATCATTTCAAAGCTTCTTGATTCAGCAGCAACAGATCAAAGACAGGAGATGGAAATCTGAAGGGACATCAGGCCGAGGTTAAACCGAACACAATATATTTGATAACTGAGCTACTGTTTACAGCTAACGTTAGCATTCAACCACTTCCCTAGCTAACATTAGCATTTGATAGTGTTACACAATCTAAAAGAAGAGGTGTAAATTACTCACTGATGATGTTAACTAGCTTAAGGTTATATTAGCTAGGCATTAGTTAAATGATAATGTTAGCTGTTGTGACATCAGTTTACAAATATGTTGTTTCGATAACTCATTAGCAAATAACAGCAGCTAGCGTTAGCATTAAATCAATTCCTAGCAAACATTACTGTCAATTAGCTTATACTAACTTGACCTTTCCATGATAACGTTATGTTAGCTAGGAATTTATGCCTTTCCTATTATATTGTGTAACACTAGCAAACAGTAATATAAGCTTTCAGCCACTTCCTTTCTAACAGTTATATTATCTAAGTGGCAAAATGCTAAAGTTAGCTGTTGTCTGACAGTTGCTAACCGGTTTTCAAATAGGCTATGTTGTTCTAACTTGAACATAACAGTCAAAGTTAAAGTCAAAACTGCTAGTATTAGCATTCAATCAATTTTACCTTTAGCTTTCCTAGCTAACATTACGTTAGCTAGGATTTTATGCCTTTCCTATAAATATTGTGTAACGCTAACAAACAGTAGGGTTTCAGTCACTTGCTGACAGTAATATTATCTAAGTGGCTGAACAGTAAAGTTAGCTGTTGTCTGACCGTAGCTAAGGGTTATCAAATGTTGTTTTAACTTTAAATTCGGCCAGACTTCCTTTTGGATTTTCACTACGCATTGTCTTTTCAGTTCCTGATCAAGAAGCTATAGGACTTACGACCTGGAAAACAGCAGTATGACACTAACAGCATTTTAGCTTCCCACCCTAAGTGTGCCGTAAGAAAAATATAATGAATGCAGAGTATCCTATGCTGCTCTCGGCCTTACTACCACCATGATGGGCTCTTATTAGCAAAGAATTTGGATATTTCTCATCTTTATCATGAAGTTGCCCAATATGAAGTGAGATACGGTTATTTGCTCTCGAGCTAAGAATAAGAGGAGAAGATTGTTGCCTTTGTACAGATCCAAATGAGCTAATTCCTACATCCCGCGCTAAGCTAACCATCTCCAGGCTTCGAATTCATCGTACAGACATGTTGAGATGAGCATTTTCACAAATCTATTCATCAAACGTGACAGAGGGTTCAGTTCATGTTGTGTGGTTTGAAGCCAACAGACATCATACACGGAGAGGTCGCTGTCATTTGACCTTGTTTCACTCCAGCTGTATAGATTTACATATATATAGAGAAAGCCTTTTACCAATGCTGCCTCTGAGAATAGATTCAGCAGAGTTCCGGCCTGAGTTACACTGTGAGGATCATATGAAGCAGGGTTTTGTCAGGCGTGATTGACTGATGACGACACACCAAGAGTCCTAATAATTGCACTATTTGCAGGACTGTCATTTCAAATATGCTAATTTGGCATTTTGGCTGAAGAGAAAATGAGAAAATACAAAGAGGTAAATCAGTGGAAAACCTCTAAAATTGAGTCTAAATGTCAGAGCAGAAAACTCTCCTCGCAGGATGCAAATTCTACTGCTGGAGCAGCCAGTGTTATTTTACTCCATGAAATTTATGTTGAAAAGCTCGCAACATCTCTTTGCCATCTTTCTCTCTTTCACATACTCTATGTGACAGCCTGATAGTGCAACCATTGCAGGCTATTCTCCTTGTCTCAATTATTCATTTATTTCTCAGCCCGAGCTGTTTGCAGATTCTGTCGTTATTTACAGAATTCCTCTCCAGGCCTGATAACATTACCACTCCACTGAGCTCTGCTGTTATCCCTCAGCCACTCTGTCGTCTCGCAGTGTGTTTGCAGAGTCAACACAACAGAATGAGTCCTTGCTTGACCTCATCAATATGACATGGACAGTTGACAGTGATTTGCCTCCGTGCTGCAGCACCCATCTCCTCCATCCAGAGAGGAGCATTAGCTGGTTGTTTGCTCTGATGATAAATGTTTACACTTCATGTACTGGAAATATTTCTACAGCCTTGTCTTCACATACTGGTGCCTTGACAACGGAAAAAGACCCTTCCCCAAATATAAGTCTGTATGTTGTCTTTATATTTTCATGCACATGAGGAAATAATCTGTGCTTATGTGGCTGCATCTCTTCTGTAAGACGGCACTGCAGCTGCAACCAAGAAACCAAACAGCTCATCACTTCCAGTGAGCGTCTCTGTGATTATATCTGATTATATCAAACGGGAAAACATCAAGTTGTGTTCTCAGTGCAGCTGAGAAGCTTGTCAATGCAAGTTTGTCAGAAAGTTTCCCCCAAACAGAAAACAAAGTGGAAACTTTAACAAAAAGACTTCGATAACTTTTTTGAGTCGAGATAAGACACTCAGATGCTCATTATTCTTTAAATAATGACTCCATTGTGAGTGGACGGACGTTTAAATTAACTGTTAGAGCGCTCGTGAAATATAAGCTAACATCATTTTTGCTGAATGTCTGTAGTTCATTAGAGTTTCTGTCTTTGACAGTGTAACTCACATTCATTTAAATATGCACAAGCTTTGCAGGATTACAATAAACTGATTTACTGATAGCATGGGACAATATTAAAAGTCACTATGATATCAGCCAATGATCATCCAGCTCAAATGTGAAGGAGGCTTCTAATAGGGTTCGTTCCTAAGCAGCCACTACGAGCTTCAGAGCGTGTTCTGGTACAAACTGGAGCTTTTTAAACTCTGAACAATGTTGGAACAGACTGTTGGCTTATTCAGACAACACAAACACACAAACACACAAACACACAGCAGAGACAGCGAGCTGTTGTGTAATGCTAGCTGCTGCTAGCTTGTAGCCTGTGTTTCTAAAACTTATTTTCATACGCATAATTGTACAGCTGTTGGTCTCATTATGTATTACAATGTCATCATCTATACTGTTGACAAGTTTGTGCTTAAAGGCGCTACACCTTGTATGAAAGGTTTATGAAGGTTGACCCGTCTGTTAATTCATAGGGGACACTCTGCTTCGTGAAGAGCCCAGCGAGAGCATCTCTAGTTGACCAAAGCTGCAGACCAAAAATCCAACATGCTGCTTTGAAAGCTAACCGTCTTCCCTTCATATGTTTGCATGCTAAATTATTGCAAGAAGAGCAGAGGCCGATGAGCATCTCATTAATTTTACTAATATTTGGTTACAAACAAAACTCTAGGATCACCGAAGAAACCACGTCGATCATTTCAGAGCTGTTGAGACATTTCACCTCAAACCAAACATGTCATGATGGCAGGAGAACAAAAGTGAGGGGATCGCCAAAGTCTTTAGGATCCGGCTCACAAACAAAGAATGTCTCCATCCATCGAGTTGATCCTGAGATATTTTACTGATGAAGAAAAAATGTTGAACTTAGCCCTAAAGGAAAGGTAAGGGGATAAGTCAAAGCATGTATCCTCTGAGTACTGTGAAAATCCATCTGTGCAACGCTTGTTGAGGAATCTCTATAGATGAACACATTTATGAACCTTGTGATGGTTTCAGAGTAAACTTCATCAGAACAGAAGGACCCATCGTCTGCTAACTGTGAGAATCTGTTCAATGTTCTGCAGTTAAATGAAGTCAGGGATAAATATCTGATCAGTTAAGAGACAGCTTTGTCCTGCTGGTGGTGCTCAAGGGAAACACAAGGAACCTTTGTGTCGCTTTAACAGAATTCAATCCAATAGATGTTGTTTGGACCAAAGGTTTGAACCGACATGCTATCACCATCATCACGCTAACGAGGCTAACAATCCCTCTCTACCACTTTATAAGTGTGAGCAGTCGCTCTGCCTGAGAGCCGCTTATAGATCAAAAATAATCTCAGCTTTCCTTCAGATGGTTTAAAATCTGCTTCAAAGAATTTTCAGTCCAAGAATTAATTCTGGGGAAACACCAAGAAATGAACATGAGTGTTGCTGCCATGAGAATGATTGAATTTAAAACTTTTGATTATCAGCCAAACATAACAGGTGTCACATAAAACACACACGCAGCTCTCTGCCATGTTTATCAAAGCCAGAGTTTCTTATTCAGCAGCATGCTGTCTCACACTCATGGAGTTACATTTGTAAGATATCCTAAACTATGTGGAGATCAGCACGAAGCAGGGATGGACGCTCAGATCAGATGTGACTTTAACATCTTAACTGAAAACTATGAGCATTAGCATGCTAACAGCTTCATCACTTCTGGAAGGGCTTTCAAAGTCTTCTTCAACACAGCATGATGTTCATTTAAAGTCAAATAGAGGATAAATCAGGGGGTGATTTAGGGCGGGGCTACCTGTGATTGACAAGTCGCTTCCACTCGCTCCAATTAAGACAAGATAAGATAGAACTTTATTAATCCCG
Organism: Semicossyphus pulcher; assembly: GCF_022749685.1. Lineage (NCBI taxonomy): Eukaryota > Metazoa > Chordata > Actinopteri > Labriformes > Labridae > Semicossyphus > Semicossyphus pulcher. The sequence goes on along the minus strand of NW_027211759.1, from coordinate 27,318,305 downwards.
GAGGAAGTTATAGTGCCAGATAGCTCCAAAAAAGACAAATAAGATAAATACAAAAAACATCTCAAATATCAGGGAAAATGTAAAATATAAAGTGTATGGGTTAATGCAGAAGAGACAGGGCCTAAAAGAAAAACAATATTACAATAGTCATCTACAAAAGTAGGCAGGAAGTCATGTAGGCAGGTAAATTGACAATCATGGTCACTTCAGCTCAAGAAAAAAAAACACAAAATGGAGACCGGCTGAAAAACAGTCATCATTAACCATGGGATGATGTCCACATATAAACTCTGTGGTCGGGCCCTATTTACACGGCACATGAAGCAGGTCTAAAGCGCAAAGTCCGACCCACTTTTGCTGGTTACACGGCGTACTTCTTCTTATATAAACTGAGCTTGGGTCAGGATGTTTAACTTGTTTCTGTCCACTATGCCCCTGCACACGCAGAACACACACAGGTCACTGTACGATACATGTTGAAGCACAGATTGATGTTAAAGCCACTGAAGCGATCTTATGTTTATTAAAGTTCTGTGTGCCGACCATCAAAGAAAGGTTGGCTACACTGAACAGTGCTCTGTCCCGCACGCTTTGCGCCCCGGGTGTACGATGGGGCCCTCCATGTTACTAGTAATATCTGCTGGCTGCTGGTGGAGGTGATGAAGCCTGGGTAACAGTGGACACGTTTTCTGCACCACACTTGGGAAGCTATTTTTTACTGTTTGTGCACAGGTGCATCATCAGGTGAAGCAGGAAGAGATCGATCTAGTGCCACACAGTTAGAAGAACAATGCCGTGATAAATGATCAGCACCTGACAAAGAACAGCTCCACTTAACGTCTGCGCGGTTCATTGCCTCGCTTAAGGACACAGTGACTACAAAGTGAGGGAGGGGGGCAAAGATGGTCCTTCATTACTTCAGCCAGACTCTTCCCACACCCACACACCCACACACCCACACACACACACACACACACACACACACAGAAACACACACTCACACACAGAGATAGGACTCACTGAGTTCAGAAATGCTGCCCACTCTTGTAGCCAGTAAACACTGTTCAACAGAACGCAGCTCAGACTGACTGTAGGCGTTTCCCTCCCCGCTCTTCCCCGCTCGCTGCTGCTGCTGCTGCTGCTGCTGCTCTCTGTGAAGAGTCAGACCTTCAGGTAGGCTGAGCACACCTGGGAGAGAGAGAAAGAGAGAGAGAGAGAGAGAGAACATTACAGTTATGGTAAAGCAATTTGAAAAGAGACCATCTTCTCATAATTTACCTAAATAAATTAACATGTAATAGTGTATAATAATTATCTGTATGAATGCACACAGTAGTAATGAATCCCTGTAGTTGCAGCAGTCAAAGACTTCTCCCACAGGTAATAACGTGTAATATTTCAGATGGATTTTCATTATTCACGCCTCTGTGAGAGTCTTCCTCGGTGTGAGGGTGACGAGGCAGACTGCTCTCATGTCACTCTGCTGACAGTTTGTTATTCCTCTGCAGCTTCGTGCTGCACTCTTCTCACTGTTTGCAGGGTGTCGACTTATGACATGACTCAGAGGAGCGAGTCTCTCCTTAGCCCTTTAATCATTGTGAAAAAATAAGCTGCTTTCTCATAATGTGCTGCTAATATAATGTAAATGCTGCCTGCAAGGACGGTGACAGTCTTCATTCATCATGCAGGAACAGACAGTTTAAAGACTCATTTCAGTGGTGGTTAATGTTTGCTTTGATAGACGGTTCCAGTTGTGTTGTGTGATCTAGTGATTATATGAGAATGATTGTTCCATTAGAGCACTCAGATTTAGCAGTGCAGTAAGTTGTTGGAGTAATGAGCGACACAAGTACACAGGTACCTGGTACCTATATTACCCAACATGCAACACAACCATCGACATTTATGCATGTGCAGATATGCATGTGTTCAATCTTAAAACCCATCAGCTAATATCTAGTCTCTCTGCAGGGACTGGGCATAAAAATGTGGAACCTGTAGTTTAGTGGAGGGACTCTTCTGGTTTACGTTTGTATTGTCTTTGTAGTCCGAGTAGTATTGACCAATCACGTCTCTTTCCTCTTTGGTTGCATGTAGGAAAAACTTTGGATCATAATCAACTGTAACACCATCCCTGCTCCCATCATCGGTCAGGGATGTATCTTTGTATTAATCTTTATAAACAGACATCTGTAAGTGCAGCTAATGAACGCTTCTTAGACGTCATTTTAACTCCAACTGCATCCTCCCCTCGCAAGTTGCTGGTCAGACTTCAAACGATGCAGCGCATGGAAAAGGAAATCATGGCGATAAGCCAGAGAAAAGACGATGTGATGACGATATATCCTCTGGGAGTGATGACCACCTTTTCGGTGCTTCAGGTGTAGCTGGTGGTTAGCGTAAAGGCTTCCAGCTTCCAGCCAAGACTACCTTCTCTGACCTTCTCCTACCTTCCACCTTCACCTGTGCAGCTCCCTCTGCAGCCACAAAATACTTTTTCACGTCATGGTACTCCTCAGCATATTTAAAGAGAGTTTGATGTTAAAATGTAATATAACTACTTAATCATCATTTTTAGCGCTCCCTTTCTGCACCCCAATTTTTTCTACAGCCCCTAACAATAAGGGTTAATATCTGTGAAACTTCCTTTGAATCAACAGAGACTGAACCTGGGCCTGCCTCTGATTAAACCGTTCTTTTGTGCTCGGTTCACCATACGTTGTAAAAACGTGATAAAAGCGGTGTGGCAAGAACATCTGGAAACTGATTTATAGTAATAAGTCTCCGTTATTTAGCTCATAAACCTGCGTACAGAGCAGCAGCTGTGGCTCCATCTCATCCACATCTCTGCTCAGGTCGGTCAGAGATCTACAGCTCTGACAACCTGCACGACTCTGGAACAAAGAGCAGGAGACGTCGCCATCTGCCGCACCGGTGTCGGCTGTCCTGAGCAGCTACAGTCTTCTGCCAAAGCTCCAGACAAGCCAACGAGTTCAATTAAGAAGAAAAGGAACTTTGCTCCCGTTTCTGCAGGGATTACTCTGAAACACCTCCGTTATTGCTTTTATTGCTCACAACGTGCCCTCTTTGGCGAGCTGCTGTGCCAACTGCAGGAAATCCATCTTTAGAGCTGCAGGAGGGCTTCCTTCCTCACTCCCACCTTCTCCTCAAACAATTATATGAAGTAAGTGGCTCACTCACAGAGGACTCATGACACACCTCTGTGATCTGCACAGACTAAAGGCCGTCAGCTGTAATTTGTCTGAATAGTGCACTAAAACTGCAATTGTCTTCACAACTGCCGACAAGATGAAAACAGTCTCTAACCTTTAACTTCTGCTTGTTGTATTTTCTGTGTGTCTGTTGTACTATTCATACGTTCATACAGGACTGTCAGAATGAATCGTCTGGAGGTGTAGACCTTGGACGTAGTTTTTGCTCTGATAACATGAATAAAAACACCTTACTGTTACACTTTGACTCTGCGGCTCCTTAACCTTGTTTCAGGCGAACAGGAGCAGCTGACAGTGAAGGCTGAATGCTCTCAGGATGGACCGAGGCAAGGTGACTCACTGGCTCTCTGCGTCCCAATGCAAGGCCCTGTCTGCCCTCAGGGGGGAACTGATGGAGCTCTTACATGCCACCCACTGTAGCTGCTCTCTCTCTCTTCCTCTGTGTGCTTGCTCTTGTCACTCTCTCCCTCCTGATTGTCACTTCACCAGAAACTCCCTGGAGACTAAATATTCTCAGGTTTCAAACTGCTGTATAACTGCACAAGATGTTTGAAGCCTTAAAATGACAATAATCATCATTATATAACTGCTGTTAGTTGTTTTAGGACGTATAGTAGGGTGAGATGATATTGGGAACCTGCAGCTCTTTAAGTGGACCACTCCTGTTTGCCATATGGCAGCTCCTCAGAGTCAGAGCGGAGAGGAGGCTGAATGATGCTGCAGGCACAACACTGTCACTGCAGAAGACGGTTCCCATGCAGAGTGCACATTACTCATACTCTCTGATACTACTCTGCCCGTCTGTTCGAGTGTGCTCGAGGTTTCTGCCTGTTTAAGGAAGTTTTCCCTGCTCATGGTGGATTCTTGTTGGGTCTCTGCAAACAATATAACAAGAAGTAAATTGTATATGATATATAATATATAATTAAAAGACTAAACTGATTGATAGGACACCACAATCATGACCGTGGTCAAAAAAAACGTTTCTGTTTCAGTTTCAGACAGCTTTACTTCCCCCAGAGGGCAATTCACTTTCACAGCCTGCAGAGTCATAAAGAAATAAACACCAAAACAAATACAGTCTCGGCAGCATTCAGACAACATGTCAGCGACAACAGATCAAGGATGGGGAACCAGAGCGTAGCGGCACACAGGTCACCAAGTGAGAAGCCATGAGAACAGTTTAAAACACAATCGTACAGGGACTGTCCAGAAATCAATTCCTGCTGTCAGCACTGAGCAGCCTGAGAGCAGGAGGAAGAAGAGAGTGTCTGTGTTCTCCTATGACGGGCAAGATAGCGCCTCCATCTTTGATTTATACTGACGCTCTTTAACCTTTAAATCTGCACCGATGCATTTGGCATATTTTGAAGTGTTTTGGATAAATTTTAACAAATATTTTTGTAAAATCTTCTTGTACACTTCCACTCTCATGTCGGTACACTGGGCTAAAAATGAAGGTAAAGCTAGCTAGCTAAATATGAAGGTTAAACTAGCTAGCTAAATATGAAGGCTAGCTTAGCTTTGCACAAAGATTAGAAATGAAACTGAAGTGCAGTAGAGGTGTTTGTGTTTCAAATGAGATTATTTGTGTGAAGTTTGACTGCTGGACAAACAGCAAATGTACAACTGTGCACATGAATCCAGGTAAGTACCGGAAGTCATCCAGTCACCTTTGTCTCGGCGGGGGTCTCCTCACAATATTTGAATGTTTGCATGCACGCTGTCCTAAGAGACGTTACATTTTCTTCTATCTATGAAACGTTAATTTGCCAAAAGTCCTGCCAAAGAAATGTCTGATAGGTGGATGTAAGCAAGGTGGCAGACTGATACATTAATGATTCTGACTCTGACGAGCACATAGCATGTAAGCTCTCGATCATGTTAGCTGCCAGCTGTAACGTTATACTTAACGTGGCCGATGGTCGAGTGCTCCATTTTTCTCTATTTCTGGCTGTTGTCATCACCAAAGGCCAACATCCATCCATCCATCTATACCTCTTATCCTGTTCAGGGTCGTAGGGGGCTGGAGCCTATCCTAGCTGTCATTGGGCGAGAGGTGGGATTACACCTGGACAGGTCGTCTGTCAATCACAGGGCTGACACACAGAGACAGACAACCTTTCACGCTCACATTCACACCTACGGGCGATTCAGAGTCACCAATGAAGCTAACGAGCATGTCTTTGGACTGTGGGAGGAAGCCGGAGTACCTGGGGGGAACCCACGCATGCACGGGGAGAACATGCAGACTGCACACAGAAAGGATGTGTGCCATGTGTGACATTTTTGCCAAATCAAGCTGCTTTGACACAATTTGTATTCATTTTGTTTGTCTTAAATATGTTTCTGTTTGAAGGCACAGTAAGAACAACAATTTAAGGCTTTATAAGGACTAAAATATGTGCGGAAACTAGATGAGTCTGGTCCTGGTGCTGTCTTTTGTCACACTTTAGTTTTTGAAAGTGGTTTTGGTGCTAAGCTAGGCTAACCACCTGCTAGTAGTAGCTTCATTTCGAACTGTATTTTACCTTGAATATGACTTTCAGCTAAGAAATGGCAAACTATTTCTTGAAAAATGTGGAACACTGCTTTAGTGTTTTTTCAGTTCACAAACATCATGTCATGAGTTGTGCTAAATATCATTTTTAGAGCTTCTAAACTAATGTGATAAAAAATGCAAAGAGTCCTTATTTACTATTTCCCCGTGTGTGTGTGTGTGTGCGTGCGTGCACGTGCGTGTGTGTGTGTGTGTGTGTGTCTGTCACAGGGCGAAGGACTGTCGTCTGGATCCTCTCTGCCTCGTCCCCGGGTTGAGTGGAGCACTGGGGCAGGACGCCGACCTCCATGTGGCTCTCACCCTGCACTTAAATCTATTTTGGAGAAACTCACAGAGAAGAGCTCTTCCCTAAACACGCTGCGGCTCTGCAGGGACATGGCTCTGAGTTTCACACACAGATAAGACACAGTGAGAGCAGAGCCTCGCTTTGATCAGGAATGTATGAGTAAAGCTTTAATAAGACGTACACCACAGCAGCACTTTTTTTTCATTCAGAGATTCAGCCCAAAAGAAGTAAGATAGTCGGCTTCATGCAAACATGGACAGTGCATTATGTCTCTAAAGGGTTAATCATGTTGTTACTGTACATGGTTCACAGTAGTGCTGCCCCTCTCTGGGCTCCCGCTCGGCTCTGCCAGGACAGATGGCCACCATATGTACAGAGAGTGATCATCGAGCGAGACTCAGCGAGGTGAGAGCGGAAAACAGAGCAGTGACGTGTGTTCAGACGTGTCAGAACGCCTTTCTCTCCTGACTGGCTGCTTCATTCATTCTGAATAATCCTCACAGAGTGAAAAAAAGGTGCGATCATGAAACTCTGGTATGTGAATGAATGTTGTTCAGCCTGGATGGAGGAACGGTCTCGGTTTGGGCTCTCAGGTGACCACAGTTTGGTCTGAGGGAGCCACAAGTCTGTAACGGGTTAGTCCTGCTCCAGCCCGACGGAGAACCATGAGAGAATGTAAGTACTCATGCAAATGTCTGTTTAAATTAGGAAACTGGAGGAGGGAGGAGGCGTGTAAACACTGGATCAACCACAAACACACACACACACACACACACACACACACACACACACGCTGATACACAGTCAGTAGCTGTAAACAAGTAAAGCAAAGTTGCACACAACACTGAAGTTTGTGCACATGAAAGCAGACACCAAAGATTATTATTAGTAATTAAAAAATCTTAATCCGTGCACGTCCTGTCGAGCTGGAGCAGGCTCTGCAGAGAGAACAATCTGTCTGCTAAATACAGAATTCATATTTCTGTTTGCTGGCCGAAGCCGTCTGCTGATCGTCTCTGAGAAAGCTCCACAGTTTGCATCGTGTGTCGGCTCAGCAGCCTCCTGATGAGAGAACTGCTGGGGGGGAATGCATTCGTTTACAGACTGTAGTTCTACAAGCACTAAAATAATTAATATCAATGAATATGATACTCTACTGCTCTTTTTTCGACACCCCTTCATCATACAGAGGTCAGAGGTCGGGCTCTGATACACAATAGTCCCTTTTGGAGCTGTTAAAGTTATAATCACGAAGTTCTCAGTTTCGTTCTCTTTGGTGGCACCTTGTGGCGGTAAAAGGCAATTGCAGGCGCATGTGTCCCAGATAACCAGACGTCCACGGTTGGCTCCGGTTGTAACTCTTGATTTTCCTGGCTGACGGTCACTTTCCATTTTCGACTGTTTGCTTCATCTGAGCGTCGAGTTTGTTTCTGTTTCTTTTGATTTTCACTTCTTTTTGAAGTTGTATCTGTAGTCATCCATCTTTTCTTTGTTTGTTCAGCCATAGTAGATTACTGTTTACTCGCAACACTTGCAGAGAGCGGAAAAGCAGCCGCTTAGCTCCGCCTACCCTCTCTGGCAGACCAACCACTGCTGGCTGCTGAAAAATGCGTCACTAACTGGGCGCCGCCACAGACACCCAGTCTGTAATAATACTATATACTGCAAATGCAAAGGCTTCCATCAGTGGGCCATAGGCTCAGTCATTGTGTTACCTCATTCAGAGAGAGAGAGAGACTTACAGACATTTATTTACATGAAAACCTTCCAGATTATATCTTTAAGGGTCACTTTGTCTTGTCTTGTTTAGGAAAACTAACGCTGAAACAGGAAGCTGAAACACGAAGCTGAACATGACGCGATCTTGTATTAGATCTTTGAAGCAGGTGTTCATCAGACACACAGAAGTCCAGAAGCAAACTGAGACAGAGCTGCTCACAGCCTCCTGGAGTCCTTCCTGTCTTCAATATGAAGCCTGGTCTCTGCTGGCAGTGCTTTTATTAAAGAGCTGCTCTCTTGCAGTGAAGTGAAGGATGTATGTTTGGTTTGTAAAATTACTTCAGCTGCACAAAGCAATATTTTTATATTAACAACGGACAAGACGGCTACATGTGAGGTAAAAGGGGCTCTCGTAGTAACAAACCCACAGACAAATATCACCCAACTCTGCACTCCGGCCTCAACTCTGCAGAGAATTTAAATCTTTTTTTTTGGCCTTGTATGCCTTTATTGAGAGAGAGGACAGTGGATCGTGTTGCAGGCAGGGGAAGAGAGGGTGGGGATGACACGCAGCGGGGCACGAGGGTGGGAGTCGAACCCGCATCGAGGACCGCAGCCTCTGTATATGGGATGCGCGCTTTACCTGCTGAGCTAAAGCGGCACCACGACTCTACAGAACTTTTCTACTGCTTGTTTTGCCTACAAACGTAACATTTTGAATGTTCGAGTTGAGTTTCATCAGGCAGCTGCTTTCTATTAAATGCTCTGATAAAAAAAGGCTGAAAAAGAGAGGGTGAGAACATACGTGTGGGAAACATGTTCAACAGGGGTTGTCGGCTCTTCAGCGAGACCTGGAGGTGAGATTGTTCCCATGTCTTTGCTGTTTGCAGTAATATGCTAGCTAATGTCAGACTCGGGGTGAGAGGGTTTAACATTGCTGGGCAAAATCGTCTCTTTCACCGGCTGTTTGGTCCTGCTTATAAAGTACTGATGTCAAGTTCAATGTATTATCAAAAAGGGAGAGGACCCAGAGGCAGACGTATGATTTATTGAAACTAACAGAAAGGCAATCAAACGGCAGAACAAAAAATCTTACTGAGAAGAATCTAGAGAAACAAAGTTCAACAAAAGGTCCAACTTAAATTCAATAAAACAGCTGAAAACAATCTAACGCCTGGATCCCACAGGATCCATGTCCAACGCATTCTGTCTGTGCCACGGTTCTGGTCCGCCTGTCGGCGTGAGCCCTCGCCCGCAGCGCAGCGGAGCGCTGGCCCAGGCAGCTGGATTCGGGGGATCACGAGATCGTGGGAGAACTATGTTATCGCGCGAGATTGCAAAATCTGTTTGCACCTCGAGGTTGATTATCTGCTCATGTGGAGATCATTCTGTGATTTGTGTGTTTCTACCATGGCTAAGTACACTGCTTAATTTAAAGTGTTCTTTTTTCAAGATTTCAGTGTGTTGATGTTACGAAAACGAAAAAAAAATACCGTACTGACTGTACTGTACATGGCGTTTTATTTTGAAATGATGCTGTTTTCGTGTGTGACTTCCTGTTTGGAACGATCTGCTCTGTTCTGCTTGAAGCGACCTCCGTCAAAAATAGACCCGGCACGTATCTTTTGCAGAGCGGAGAGACGCTTCTGGGACGGACCGCGGTGCGTGCTGTGGAATCACGAGCATTGGCTTGAATGGCCGCGATCGACTCCAAAAGTCGTGGCGAACACGAAACGCGCTGGAGACGGATCCTGTGGAATTTGAGGGTAACCCTATAATCCCCTGGGACAATTGCACCTGATCAAAGTACGTCCTCTAAAAGTGCTTGTTTTACCACTGACAGGCTCAGCTTGTTGCTCCAGGTGTCCGACAACATTACGGAAATGATCCCTACAAAGATCGTCCTTTTCTTAAAGTAAGATCCTTTTTGTGTAACCAGAAACAGAAGTCTCGCTCTGAAATCTCGTAGCGGTGAGATGTTACCTGGACAGGACAGAGGTTTCATTTGATCGCCTGTCCACCAGAATCAAACGAGAAACACCAGACGATAAAACAAAGACGAGGACGGAAGGCGGAGAACTGTTCACGTTAGCTAACATGCAGGTATTCCCCCCCCCAAAATGATAAATAGACGTTATGAGCTGAAACTTTTAAACACTCCCTCGACCGTGTATGATTTCTGCCCCATCAGACTTTATTAGCGATGCCGGTTGTTTTAAAGTGATGCTAACCTCTCACTTAGCATCCTGGGCTACTTTACATAGCATCAAACTATTCTGTAGTTGTTTTGATTTAGACGCCCTATAGCAACAGAAATACTGTGCATTGTAAAAGAGATTTGTCCTTAATTTTCATGATTTTTTAGCTGCAGCATCAATGAGCTAATGCTCAGAGAGAGAAGTGTAATAAAGAGATGAGCACTCAATCAGCAGCTTGTTATAGCAGCACAGCTAAAAAAAGAGACAGAGGAATAAGTCAAGCAAAAAACACACATGCAAGCACATACTATACAAGTCATCAACACACCAAAGGGCACACACGCAAACACACAGACGGAGAGCTTGTGACGGGTGACCGGCGCACAACAAGGGCACAGCTAGAATTACACAAGCGTCTCCAATCAGAGGGAACCCGGCCGTCCTGCGGGCCGCATGCTACTCAAGCCCGAGGAAGCCGCTCTTTCACTCTTAGCTCTCTTTTCATATCAGTTCTTCTGTCATGGGTAATAAGTCTGTGTGTAACATCCATGAGTCCAACGCTTCCCGCAGGAGGCTTTCCAGACAATAGTGGCAATCAGCGGCAGCAGGGAGAGTCTGAAGTCGCTGAGCCGTAATCTCCTCGCTCGCTCTGCACCACCTCAGCAGAACCACGGTGTTTTCTTACTCACAATTATCTCATATAATCTGATCTGTGCAGGGAAATATAAAGTGTGTGTGTGTGCGTGTGTGTGTGTGTGGTCTGTTGCATTACAGTAAAATGAAGGATGTGAAATATGACTCCGAAAAATATGAAAAGCCTCTGAAATTCTGGCAACCAGACGAAGCAATCTGATGTTGTGAAATAATTGCTCACTTAGCACCGAGGGCAGCACAGTAATTAAAGGATATGACTAATGTCATAAAATGAGATTTGCTGCAGGGGGATATTTTCCTGCGGGTCATTCTGAAGCGATGACATCATATCGAGCTGCTTGTAAACACAGAGAGCTTTCAGTGGAGATGCTGTCGGACGTGAAACTCAGAGTCATAAATATAAGACAGAGATAAGGCGGTAAATCCTTCAGGCAGGAGAGGTGCAGTCACTTCCTGTGTGTGAGATGTGGCGTGTAACTAAATTGCTGGTAGAAATAGAGCCAGACCTCAGCTCTCATGAACTATTAATGCTGTTTACCAACATTTTAACTGTAGCTTCTGTCTAATGAACATTTCAGCGCTGCATGTTCCTGTGACCTTTAAATCTGCACTGTGTTATTTTAACTTCCTGCAGCAGCTGCTTTCACCGCTTGTGTAGGCACTTGTTCAAATGTCACTTTTAAAAGCAAAAGATTCAACGTTAAAGGAACACGCAACAGAAGAAGACATTTGCAAAGGGGGCAAGAGAGGATGATTCAAAGCATTCTGGGCAAACATCACACACAGCGCAGGATGTGAGAGGCGATGACAAACGATGACACCAGACTGCAGCCTGCTCAGAGGAGGATGTGTAAGGTGAAGGATATGTCATGTTGTAATCTTGACAGCGTAAAACGTTCACTCTGGTCATATCCTATTTTGTTTTATTCTCAGGAATACTTTGAGGGACCAAAATAGTTATTCGGATGAAATGAGCATGGACATTTCCAGGTGACATAAACACGAGAGCACCTGTGTATTAATCACATCCACAAATTATGGAGCCTTTTTTAAAACAAAATGTATTTCTTATTTGTTACCTGTTTCTTAAGGTGTGTCTTCGATGGGAACAAAAGATCTGGGGAGCCTCGGATAGGGAAGTCGGAAAGTATTAAGTGATTACGGGGAGAATCTTTATACAACTCACCTGTTTACATTATATTAAGGCTTAAAGTGATGCAGCATTAGGGGCGTGGCCTCTTTGAGTGACAGCTGGGAGCTGCTAGCTGTCTGCTAGGTGTCCCCTCAGCTAACTCAGTCACTGAACGTAACCTCTGGGCTGTGTTTGTGCGCTTTATTGGACTAACAGACCGTCCAACACGACTCACACACTGTTTTTACACTCATTATTTATTCATATGTTAGCACTGATTAGCAGCTAGCTGTGTCTGTGTCATTTTCAACAAGACGTGCCCGAGTCTCAAGGCTTGGAAATGACAGTCCATGAAGCGGCTCCATCCTCTTCTTACATTCGCTCTATTAGACTAAAATGTTGCTGCTTTTGAGCTGTTCAAAGGTTTAGTTGATGAAAAAAAAAGTGCCTCCACCACTAAAATGTGGCCATGCTTTAGGATCCCTGTTTTATTCCAGTGGTTCCTGAGATGCACAGTCACCACTCTCACACACACCACAACCCACATTACAGTTTCCTTCTATTCTTTTTACCCTTTCTATTACTTCTTAACTGAAACACACACACACACACACACACACACACACACACACACACACACAAGCTGTTGTTAATGTAATATCCACTCAGTATCGACACCTGAGTGCGACAAATAATCTACATCTGCCCCCTGCTCCTCCCTGCAGCCTCACGTCTGCAAACAGGAGGAAATAATCTGATACCTGCTGCCCTTCCTGCACACGACAGACCCCTGGCTTCTCGTCTGCTCTCTCTTTTTCATTTTCTTTCAAAGCGCTTGTTTGTTGTATTCACAGCGGGAGGATGAGTCAGTTATCACCTGGATGATAGCACTCTCCTTACTGTGCTTCGTTCATATGAGGATAAAAACCCATAATGCACTCCGTGTGTGTGTGTGTGTATTTGTTTTATCGAATGCGCATGTTAATGGTCTTAAAGCCTCTTTTTAAACCTTCAAATACAGCAGCAGAAGATAAGGCACAGCACAGCAGAGAAAAACACTCTTTCCTCTAATGTTGTCATTATTAACATCAAAGAACTGCTCGAGCTTTTTATCCGACTTCCTCCTCTGAATGTCGATTCATTTCTCTTCCATGACTTCTTTCAGGATGTGAAATCAGCAATTTATGAGGCATAAGCTCCAAACTGCGCCGTAATTGTTAAACTCACCTAGCTCGATCGATCATTGTGACTTTGCAAAGTGACTGTGTGCGGCACAGACGCTGACAGGAAGTGGGTCACGCCTGGCAGAGAGTGATGAGGCCGGGGGCTGCGGGACGCTTCCCGCTGCTTCCTTCTCCCTCCTGGGGGATGACCCTCGCCGTTCAGGGCCTCCGTTAGCAAATATCCCTGTCACTATGATAATGTGAGTCCTTTTTTATCAGAAATGTGATCATTCAATTTTGAACAATGCTCAAACCCCCGGGGAGGAGCCCCGGTGCCCTTAGCTGTATTGCTTATTATGGAAATGAGGAAAGTCTGACAGAAAAACAATGCTCTCTTTGTGAAGTCTCAGAGTGAACGATTGCTCTCATACTTAGGGCTGAACCTGTGCCGAGATGTAATTGAGCAATTTGTAATATCACTCTTGACATCAGTCATGCAAGCTTTCAAAAACACATCTTTGTGCACTTTTAAGCAAAACTTTAGAGACAGAAAGAGCTGCTTCCTCTCGCATCATCAACAGGAATTAGCTAAGAGTGCTCATAAACAACAAACAGGGCGTTTCCAAACTGCAGCTGTCCCTGCAGGTTAAAAATGTCACAGCTCATGCCAACACTACATCCTTTAACGAACACGCAAACCAAAGCCAAAGCAAATATTGAAGGTATGGTATTTTGGGAGCCCGCCCTGCACCAAGCTGCAGGTACAGGCTGGGTCTCCCCCCTGCTCCTCCCGGCTCTGCCCCACATGTTTTCCCAGCCTCTCCCCTCGGGCACACTGGCTCTGCTGTGAGGAGGGCGGAGGAGGCCTGCTGGCAGGGAGCAGAAACTTCAAATCCAAGTGCACAGGCATGGAGCGGACACACACACACACACACACACACACAGTATCCCTCTTTTCCTCTGTTCCTGCTTCACCCTGCAGAGTCGGGAGATTCATGCACGCCAGGAATATAAATGCAGAAAGGGAGTCATTGTTGAAACGGCCAAGTCCAGAGCTCAGTCCTGAAGGTGGAGTTCTCCTGAAAGTTTAAAACAGCAAAACTCGGATACTGACGTCTTTCAGCGACAGAAACAGTGAACAACACGTGTAGTGACCTCCGTTTACTCTAAAAAACAACCTATTCTGAACAACTTGAAACCATCACAATAAATCAGAAGCGTCTCCTCATCATGTCTTAACTCTTCCTCCCTCAGTGATTACTCATCTCTGCTGCTGCATCCCTCTAATCAGCACCTCCACATCTCCCATCATGCCCCATCACAGAGCTGGATCCCAGATTCCTCCAGCACATGATGGGATGTTCAGTCCGTCCTCATCATGTCACTCATGCTCAGCTCATTAGTGGTAATTAATGGTGGCTAAGTCCCAGCCCCCCCCCCCCTCGGCACTGCAGAGTCCAAACCTACACCCGGCCGACCCCGCCCAGCCAGGCCGGCACAAGTTGTTGTCCCGCTCGCTCGTCTGTGGCACTTCATCTGCTGCCTAATGCACTTGGCTGCAAAGACAGAGCTGGAAATTATCCAACCCAGAAAGCTGAGATAAAATAAGACCTTTTAAAAAACCTAATCTTCTGTTTGAATGAGAGCTCCTCTGGAGAGCGACACCCTGACTTTGAATCGAAAGCGGCTCTTAGGAGAGCTGCTCATGTGATGTTTTACTTTGAAAATCTGAGTGTTCATGAGATTCTGTGAAGTGTTTCGACACGCATTAACACCTCAACAGTATCAACAGGATACTCTTAACGCCATAATTTATCCTCTTAAAGGGACTTTTGAGAAGCTTTGAATGAAGGCGGCACATAAGGAACACCCAGAGGTGGATGAAGTACCTGAAAGCCATACCTGAGTAAAAGTACAGATGTCAAACCAAAAAAAGGCTTCTGTAGACGTTAAAGTCGGCTGTTCAGCTGTTAATAACAAGAAACGTCGCCACTAACGTCGCCATCGTCAGCACTGGCACCACCGGAACCAACGTCAGCACCGTCAACACCGGTACCACCGGCATCAACGTCACTAACGCAACCAACGTCACCAACATCAGCACCATCAGCACCGGAACCAACGTCACCAACGTCACCAATGTCACCAATGTCACCAACATCACCAACGTCACCAACATCAGCACCATCAGCACCGGCACCAACGTCACCAACATCACCAACGTCACCAACGTCACCAACATCACCAATGTCACCAACATCACCAACGTCACCAACGTCACCAACATCAGCACCATCAGCACCGGCACCAACGTCACCAACGTCACCAACGTCACCAACGTCACCAACGTCACCAATGTCACCAACGTCACCAACGTCACCAACGTCACCAACGTCACCAACATCACCAACGTCACCAACGTCACCAACATCAGCACCATCAGCACCGGCACCAACGTCACCAACATCACCACACTCACCAACGTCGCCAATGTCACCAATGTCACCAACATCAGCACCGGCACCAGTCACCAACATCATCCTTAACCGAGTAGCCGGAGAGCCAATGCCGTTGCTGCCTCTGCCTCCATCCGCAGTATCACTGTCGAGGGGTATTCTACTCGTGTGGTCACTACTCGCTTGATCTGACCCCTGGACTTCACTTAAAAGTGAAACCGCAGATTTGGAATCCCTTGTTGCATCCCTTGATTTACCTTCTTCTTCTTCTTCTGCTCCTTTTTCTTCTCCTTCTTCTCCTCCTTCTTCTGCTGCTTCTCCATCCTCGTCTTCTGCTTCTCCTTCAAGGTTTTTCCTCCAGTTGGCATCCAAGATGTTGCATTACCGCCACCCTCAGTTTTTAACCTCTCAGTTTCCGTCACATTTTCCAAAATCCAAAATCATTAGAGCACCAAATTTAATAAACAAAATAAGGACAATTCTTAAGGGAAATGTATCGGACTAAAAGTGGACGTTGTCAGAAATATAAAAACTAAGTACAGACTCCCAGAAAATACGTAAGCACTGTAACAAAGTGTTGTTTCTTGGTTACACCAGTGGGAACACCAACTAGTCATCACATATGAGTGTAGTGTTGATTTGTTTTCCAAATGTTCTGCTTAAGGCCTGTTCCTATGGTCCAGTAAAGCATTAAATCAGGTCAAGTCTGAAGAGTTTCAGACAATATGATCACAGAGATGTTGACTGCTTCGGCTTATTTTTGGAACCATAATTAATCGAACTGCAGAGGCAAATGACTGAGAATTCATGGAGTCATAAGCCTGGTGCCCGGCGTATGAGTCTGTGTCTCGTTCAGTAAAATGAGAGCAGCATTACCCAGAGGCCTGTCACACTTTAATATCATGCTGTCAACTGTGTTGTGCTGAAAAGTCTGCACACTGGTATTAATAGGTCTGTGATTTTTGCTCATACAGTCGTCCCTTCTTCCTGTCCGCCGTGTTGCTGCACGTGGTGAAGAGAATGATTGTTGTTTCTGTTTGCGTCACTTAGTTCCCTGAAGACATAATATTAGTCTCTACTGGTTTCACAATGGACACGCTCGTATGCATTATATAATGCTGACTTGGCTGCCAGGGGCGTCACAGCCCCGCTCTTAAAAGGGGTTTGGAGCATGAATGAGTGCCTACGCCTTGAACAGACGGCTGCCTTACAGACTTTTCCCAAACACTCGCCTGCCTGATCCAATCAGAGCGAAGATCAAAGTTAAATCTCTACTCAGCCATGAGACCGCTTTCTTTAAATTATCTCCCACAATGCCCCTGTAGGACTGGACGCATGAGTGACCCCTGTGTGTACGTACATGACAGTAAAGCGTGCCGTGTTGATGCAGAGCCTTGCAGCATGTGAGCTGCTCTATAAGCATGGACGTGTTTCTGCCTTACTGAAGCTGAGCCCGCATGTCTGTACACAAGGTCGCTCATCGTCCTTTGACTCCTTTCACATGAGATGGTTTGAAAGTGTGGTGGTCGTCTACATGAATCACTTCACGCCATGTCACATTAGCTACCTTTATGTTATCCATGCAGGGTCCTCTTTCTCCTCCAGACATGTCAGAGTGACGGGTGAATGACGGTGACGCGGCCTTTCAATATGTCAGAGGCCATCAGACACACGTTATACTAACCATATACACAGAATCAAATCATATTGACTATTTAAACTGAAACTTCCACAGAGCCTGGAAATACAGAAAACCAACAGAAAAGAAAACACTAAACCAGCAGGGTAACACGTTTAGTTTAAACTACACCTGTTTGTCTTCTTTCACACTTAATCCTATCAATGCCGCTTGGCCCCTGGTACCTCGCAGATGGTCCCCTGGCTCCCTCCTATTCTACCTACAGAACTACCCCACCCCCCTCTCCTTCACCCTTGTTTTTCCGTTTCATTACATTTTATATCCCATGTAACAGCACACACATACACACACACAAAGCCCTTTTGCACAAATAGAATACTTCTTTGCCTTCGCGCACACAACCGTCTGCATCCTCAACGTTATCGTTCACATACCTGTCTCTGCACTACGCGTGTTACAGGAGGATACCTCTAGAGGGCGCACCAGAGAGCTCAGGCTGTATGCAACTACTGTATGTGCGGGATATAAACAACAGACATGGAGACACACAAGGAGGTTACTGTGATGTTCACTCTGAGCTCACAGCAGAAACAGCTTCTGTGTGTTTGGTGGACAGAACACACCGTCTGCTCTGTCCTCGCTCCGTCTCTCCAACATGTTCCTCCGTACACAGTCGTAACGCTCCCAGACTTTTTTCCATTTAGTTTTGCAGGTTTCCACGTCGACTTCTAAAACAGAACTTATCTGTCTACAGCTGTTTGACAGGCATGTTTGTGCAGCGGCAACGACACATCGTACAGATGTGGATCATTGTGGACTTGGTCTATCAGTTCGTCTTCAGAACTTTCTGCCATTGTTGTCCCTGCTGCTGTGTTGACTCTGCCACATCCCCTCTACACTGCCCCTACTGTTCATATGCATATGCATCTCGTGGACGTGTGCAGCCGACGCTCCAAACACACAGGGAACGCATGGCAGCCATCATGCTATCGTGAACTGTAGTTAAAAGCAAGTATGTCTCCGGCCTTACACACTCACTTCCACTTCCACTACTTCCTGTTGGTCACTCAATCAATTAAACGTTATATATCTTTAATTATTTATTTCATACTTCTTGGTTTGGTTTTGTTTGTTGTTTCACCACGTACTGTATCTTTTATCACAATAAAAAAGATTCTCACTTCAGACAGAGGATGCATCCGTTCTTATTCCGTCCATTACGCCTCATCAGGATCTGTGTTTTAGTAACTGTACCTACAGTGGTCACAAAGTCAGGTGGATGTAAGTCTGTAAGGCTTTTAAAGACTTAGTCGATTATAATACAATACAAATATGTACAAAGCCAAAAATGGACAATTACCATTAAGTATCCAGAGGTTGTTTAAAATGAGGGTCAGTAAATACAATCTGAGAGGACAGACAAGAACAAACGTTAGAAATCACTGTCTGTTGAACACTTGTTCTGAAAACATTAAAACATGCAGCACACTGATCAGGATCAAAACACTTCAGAAGAACAATTGCATTATGCAATACACTTTGGAAAATGTAAGTTAACTTAAGTATGTTAATGCCAGTAATGACCAAAAATGAAAATACTAATTTATCGGCTTTGCTGCTGCCATTCCTTGTTTTTGTGATGATCATGATTTTGTAAGGTAAGAGGGGCAGGTGTTAATACGCTTATTTTCTATGTTTGTATTTTGTTTTGTCGATTGAAAATGAACTGAAATAAAATTGAAATTGTCTGCTCTGCTCTGCTACACTTTTCTGCTTCTTTTCTTTTCTTCATTCCAGGTTCATCCTGGCCCTCAGCAGGGACCCGGCCGCTCCAAACTGATTGATGTGAAAACAAAACTCAGCGGACGGACAGAAAGATGCGTCCTCTGCAGCAGTGTGTCTGAATCCAGTGATGGAGCCGCCTCCAAAACAAGGAGCAGAATTACAGAGAGTGCTGCACGCTGACATCCTGACAATCAAATATCAACCAAAGTTTTCAGAGTCCTGCTTTCAGGGAGTTACAGGAGCTACTGTGTGGCGGCCATGTTGCTTTAGATTGAAACAAGTTCTTTTTGGACTAGTATGAACACTGGCAGAGAGTTTTATTGAAGGACCTACTTCACTCTGAGCAGACTATATGCAGGGGCCTGTTAGCTTTGCATAAAGACTGGAGACAGGGGACAACAGCTAACCTAACCTTTAAACAAGCAGTAACTTCCATGATGTTTGTCCAGGTAAGTTTATAGTTAGAACACGACCAACAGAGACTCCAGACATCCTGCCTCCGGACAAACATAAACCAACACTGTTTTAGACTTTAGTGTTTGTGTGGTTTATCCAATTGAGACCACATTAAGAGGTGCCTTAGTTAGCTCTGGACACAGCCACGCATGTAGTGATGGGAATTCTGGCTCTTTGTAGCGATAGGATCATTTGGCTCAGCTCAGCTGATAAGAAGCACTCTTTAGCTCTCAAACGGCTCCTCATTTAGTTCCAGCAAAAAGATACATTAGGTAAAGACAAGACTTATGTTGTATTCCCAGTAGAGCTGGAATATAACTGAGCGGCAGCAGCTGAGAGGAAACAGGAAGAAAGATATTAGTGTTTTCATGAAGCCGGAAAGACGGGGTGAACGCTGGAAGGCTGGAAGGCGACCAGTCCTGGTACAAATGTTCCTCAAAGTGAGAGTCGGTCAGGAGTGTTTTGGTCGACAGCACAGGAGGCTGTGTGTTCTGAGGAGGAGCTCACAGAGTGATGGGAGGATGCAGAGGAGGTGTCGTTAGAGGAAAATGTTTAGGTACACCGCACTGGCAGCAGAGGTGAACCAGAAGGACCGGAAACGTTAAGTGGAGGCTGAATGAAGAGTTTGCTTTAAAGTCATCTTAAACTGAAAGAGTCTGACTTTCAAACTCCAGAGAGGAGGTGAGAGCACGTGGACTTCTACAAAGTGTGAGTCAGAACAGGAACAGGCGGGTTTACATACTTGTGTAAGGAAAACATGTAGCCTGGGCAGTATGCTTTCAAATATGACACATCAGAGAGAAACATGTGTGCAGACTGTGAATGAGAGTAAGTTAATCCGTCTCATGCACGTCCTGTAGCTGTCGTTGTTCTCTGTACCAGACCTTAAGTCAGAGCTGCACAATAAATCACAATTTCTTTATTGCAATATTATGTTATCACACTTCATTATCACAATATTCCATCCATCCATTTTCTTCCGCTTATCCGGGGTCGGGTCACGTGACAGCAGGCTAAGCAAGTTAGCCAAGACGTCCCGCTCCCTAGCAATGTTTTCCAGCTCCTCCTGGGGGTCCCGAGGCGTTCCCAGGCCAGATGGGATATATGATCCCTCCAAGAAGCTCTGGGTCTGTCCTGGGGTCTAATCTCAGTTGGCACCCAGGAGGATCCTGATCAGGTGCCCGAAACACCTCAACCACCCTGTGGAGGAAACTAGTTTCAGCCGCTTGTGTCAGCGACCTTATTGTTTCAGTCAGTAACCAAAGCTCGTGACCACAGGTGAGGGTCGGAACGTAGATCGATTGGTACACTGAGAGCTTCACGTTACGGGTCAGCTCCTTCTTCACCACGACGGTCAGGTACAATGCACACTGCTCATATTGTGCAGAACTGCTTTAAGCAAGATCCTTCCTTTGTGCCACCTAAACGTATGAAACGAGTGTAAATCCAAAGTGTTCTGAAGTTCAGATGGAAGTAATATACAGGTTCAGCAGGTCGAATCAGGTCGAATCAGTGTGAAATTCTCTTTCAGATTAGTTTCGGCTGAACTTTAAGACAAAAATCCCCACCTGGGAGGGATCCCAAATGAAAGGAATGATTTCAGCCATCAGTCTCACTGCACATAGCACTGTATCTCTGCTCTGGAATGAGTCTTCAGCAATGACCAAAGCTTAACTAACCAGCAACCGTAACTTAGTTACTTTGTTTTTGCTGCAGATAGATTAAAGTCTGTGTCAATGATCTGCTGATGTGGGAGGATGGTTTGATGGTTAATTTTAAAAATCTTTTACTGTTATTTTCTAAATAAAGACGCTCTGGTCTCTGTCCGAGCTTTCTGATGGAGCGCAGGGTCTCATATCTGCAGTGAGAGGGGTCCACGTGTTCCTGCACCTACAGTGACTTACAGCACGAGTGAAACTGGTGAATTCTGCATGATCACCTCACCATTAATTTCACGTCATGCAGGCCTTTCTTCAGTGATTAACACGGATAACGTTAACACCCATAAAATGAGCACCTCAGCTCATTGAGAGCAGCTGCTTCGTGCTGAGATAAAGAGCTATTGTTGTTGAGAATGAAATCATTCATTGATTCTTTCGGTCCGTCGTTCCATCTTCTTCTCTCCTCCCACTCCCAATGAAAACTGCTTATTGTGCCACACAGAGAAACAAGCAGGCGGCACATTACAAAGAGAACAAATGAAAACTTATTGATTTATTTTGACATCTCAGACAAAAACGAGCTCCAGAAATAAACATGAGTGATCGGACGAATGCTGTTGCAAACTAGCAACCCCTACACTTTCTGCCCTGATATTGTTTCTGCTAAAAACATGGCAGGTTAGAAGCATTTAGCAAGCAGGCTTTCTAAACTCAAAGTTACTTGATGAACAATTTTCCTGCAGAAAAAGCTGCTTGGACAGCTTCAAACATTATGCTGGAGTTTCTTTAAATAATAAATAACTTTAGTCTCATTTAAATAATTCTGTACTTGCTCATGAATGTTTAATTCTTAGATGAAAACTTCAGATGTAAAGATGCATTTCTGTGCACAGAAAAAGGTTCAGTATCAGCACACTGAGCTGAATGTTTCACATGTTTTAACATAAACACTGATGATCAGTTAAAGTTTGATGAATGACGGCCGGAGGGGATGCACACGATTTACCTACAATCTGTTAAAACTGTGATCATCTCTTTTATCATCCACAAATGCTTTTAAAACTTATCAAGGATAAAAATCTCTGAGTCACTTTGTCTTTCACTCTATTTCTGTGAGAGGAGGATGAGGGTGCAACGATTAGTCCACAAAAATCGATGACGAAATCAGTTGCCAACAAATGTAATTGGCGATAATTAGTCTTTTACGTCATCACGCGTTTTTCATGCTGTGCGTGGACACAATGTCGTTTACCGGAGATGAGCTGCTGAGGGGGTGAGCCGACTCTCTCTGCTGAGAGTTGTTCATGCAAAACAGCGACCGGGAAGCGACAGGTAAACAAAGCATAGCGGCTGATGTAACACCATCACGTCCTCAAACTTGTAAAGTCTTTTCAACGCAGCAGAGAAAAGGATCGCCTGCAGGATCTGTGACGAGGAGCTCGCTCATTACAGGAGCACGTCGGTGATGTGCGAGCATCTGAACCACAAACAGAATCAAGTTTATCAGCAGGTTGCTTTACAGATACAAGGAACCTGACCTGGTGTTTAGGTGCAAGTAGAATCAAGTAAACAGCTATTAAACAGCAAACCTGTGTGACAGCGTTAGTGATGACGGGTCAGGATGACTTTTATCTCTAGTTGCTGTCCGGTTTAAATGATCAATAAAGTTCATTTAGATGAAGTGCGTCTGTGCTGCTCTCATGGGTCCCTAAATCAAAGAGAGGACAATGTGTGACACGCCCGTTTAATGGCCTATATACTGCGAGTAGCTTCAGCATCATCACCGTCAGCCTGTGAATGGAAACAGGATCAGTGGACTCGCTGAGAACAGCAGCTTGTGCCTCACCGGTGCAGCTCGGCCCCTGCAGGGACTCATGTTTGCCAGGGAAGTTTATTTGCCAATGAATGACTGGCAAGCCATTCACATCCTCCCTGAGGGGGCGGTGCTGGCGATCCCTTTATTAACTCCGGGTCAGAACAGGAGAGAAAGTGTGATAGAGTCACTACAGCGCTGTCCGACCGGGGATTTTCTCCTCTTTATCTGTCACAGGCAGGAAAACAGAGAGAAACAACCGGCTGTGTTTTCAGCTTCTCCTCAGACATGGCAGCCTCCTGAGTGACGGACAGGTAATCTGACCCCGCAGCAGACGGCAGACAGACACTCCACCAGGGTTTCATGTGTGTGAGCAGTGTGTGTGTTTTCCTCTCCTGTCGTCCTGGTGAAACTAAAGCTGTGAATAATTCAGTCTGACTCGTTGATAGGGACTCCACGGCTCCAAGGAACATTAAACAAACCGAATACTGAATATTATATTGTGCATCATATTGCCTACGATTATGCTCAAACAATCACACACGCTTTTAGTATATACGCTCTGTAACAGTCGTATAACGCCGTATCCTTTGTGGTTAGAGCGTGGCATAAAGTGTTGGCAGGGTCAGAGGTTTACATCACACAGAGTCGGGGACTGTAAGTGAATCACTAGAGGGGGCGAGCAGGTCGGGGAGGAGGGGGAGAAGCTCTTTTTCCCTTTTTATTAAATGTTATTTTAAACAGCGCTGTCAGGAGTTTAACTCCAGCATAGCTGATATCCAGGGACAATAAGAGAGCAGATCCCACACGTAGCAGGCGATAGATCTGATCTATCTGATCTTCATACATATTATTATTAGGTAGAAATAAGGGAGGGGTGTGTTTAACAGCAGAAAAGCTTCTTGTGTTGGTCTGAGGTTAAAGTTCACCGGTATGGAAACTTCAATGACTGTAGTGATTGTTTTAGTTACGTTTCCACTCCCGGATCGTCCTCCACTCTGCTCATCCGGAACTGATCGGATGCAGGAGCCGTATTGGTCAACAGAGCTGTCAATCATCATTTTGACAGCATCAAATAACTAATTTAAAATAAACTTGTCAGAAAAATGAACACTTGGATGTGAGTCAGCATGATAAGAACTAACTATAACGACATAAACCATGTGTTGGATACTTTATAGTTTGACTCATGTCCCATCTGTCAACATGTAGGAGGCGGGCTTTATCACCTATACTGCAGCCAGTCAGCAGGGGGCGCCCGAAATATTTTGGCTTCACTTTTCGGGAGCTGTCATGTCGGCCATTTTTTGTACAGTCTATGGTGCATACCCACTGAACGTGACCTGACGCGGTTGAAGATTTGCCCCCATTCATTGTGTATTGCAAGCAGCTGATTCGCTGTTCAAAGCATGCTGGGATACCTGGCAGCTTTTCTCCCTCATTATGTCATTTTGAGAAAACGATGTCATACTGTTACATAAAACAACCTTGTGGGGAGCTGTTTCACGCCAACAAGTGACCAGCGAGGCTGTGCGGACGCCAGTGTAGGCGAATCGGTCGCATGTGGTGGGTCCAGTTAGGAGGCTTCAAAGGGGAAGAGAGACAGACAGAAGCGTTTCACAGTACTCCTCATCAGAAATCCATCCAGGAGGCATTTGGACTCAAAGAAGAGAAACTATAGAAACGTCAGTTTGTTCGTTCTGTAGAATAACGGTTTACAACCACAGCAAGACAAATCTTTACACACACGGGGAGACGGCATGGCGACATGTGGGCGGGCACAGGGACGCACAAGCAAGAACAAAGACCTGAATATTCGAAGGCCTCTGGTTATCACGGCTTCTTTAGCCCGTTGTATTGCGAAGATTTTCAGACCTCACAGTGTGGTTGAGAGTGCTGGCTGTCTCGAGACATGGTAAATACATTCGAGCCCAGGTTATAATACACAAGGCAGACAGCATTTTGCTGACAAGTGCATGTCAGAGATATTAATCCCATGAATCATATCGCAGCCCATGTGTCGAGAAGCATATCAGACGGCCTGAAAGGGAGCGATGTACACTCTGGACAGGGACTCGTATTTACCTTCAGAGACATCGACAAGGAACAGGACGTCCAGAAGACAGATGTACAGTGTGAGAAGAAAGACAGCGAGGAGTGATGAGCTGGGTGTACGCAGAGTGCAGAGCGGAAATCAAAAGAGAAAATCAATGAAAAGAAGGAGACAGTGACGGACAGTCAATGGACCTGAGAGGATCTGGAGAGCAGCGACTGACAGCCTCTCCCCCCCGTCCTCCAATATTACAGACATACACGCTGTCAGTCTGCTGCAAAGAGGCTGCTGCTGCTGCCTCTGGTGACCTTGTGACGCGCAGACTCAGAAGAGACACAAATACGATCAGAAGGAGCTGATGTCCTCTGGTGGAAAAAGTGATAGTGTGTGTGTGTGTGTGTGTGTGAGCGCGACAGAACCGCCTGCAGGAGCATGTGAAACACAATCGCTCCCGTCAGCTCCAGCTCAGCAACTTTTGCAGCACAGAAATAGGACTTTGTAGTCGACCCCTGTAATCACTGTTTGAAATCACCGCCACATTGCAGGTCCTAGAGCATGCGTCTCCCGTTAGCTGCACTCATGTTTAGCTTTACGCTGCTAAATTAAGGATACAGCAACAAAGCAAGGCTGGAACAAACACTCGGATGTTTGTGCGACTTTCTCTTGTCCTACAGAAACAAACAAGCACGGCTGAGCACACATCCTGAGGGTGTTGATACCAGAAAAGCCGCGATGACATCAGTAGCTGGAGGCCGTCCTCGCCACTGGCCCGCAGCCATCCAGTTAAGGGCTCCAAGATGGAGAGCTCCACCCACCCTCATGCTGCCTGGAGGAGCTGCTCGGCCTCAACCGGAGGGCTGACAGACCGCTGGCTCACCCATCCAGAACATTGCACTGATTGACCAGAAACACACAGAGACATAACAGTCGTACATGAAACTGTCAGAGGAGGGGGAGGGGAGTAAATTGTTGGATTGACTTAACACGAGTGGGAAGCAATAAAACTCGCCACCACACAAACTAATGACTCCAGCATGCAGGCTGCACGGCCCCTCCCTCCCTCTCCTCCTGCAGAGACCTTGGGAAAAACCTCCTCTCATCCTGAACCGAGGACAAAGTCTTCAGTTTGTGTCAGTAACAGTCGTTCTGTTTGCTCTGTGTTCAAACAGATTCGACCTTCACTGAGGCCACACTGTTAATGTCCCCGTTAAAGCAAATACAACAGAATTATGCTAATGCAGAGTTACCGCCACTGTGGCTAATGAATGAGGATGACCTTCCTCCTGCCGTCCACTTCTCATCTGTGAAATTAACTGAGTGGCTGGCCCGAGCTGCCCGGCAGGAGGATGATATCTGATACCGGTCATTACACCTGCAGGCTGCGTTCAGAGCGTGCACACAGGTGAAGACAAAAAGCAAAAACAGTGTGAGAGCGGGAGACGACCAGAGGGGAGAAAGAACGAGTTCAAAGGGTCACCGCTGACTCTCTGTGAAGGTGTGTTCGGTGTCTGACCTGCAGGTGTGCAAGGCCGTAAAAAGCAGCTCAACATGAATCAAACATAAAAGGGAAAACGAGCTGCAGGCCTCGGCTGAGAGGAGTGATGGAGGAGTATTTAAAACAGGTGGGAGCTTCACCTGCTCTGTTAAAACTTTATCATCATTACATCATGAGTGATGACCTGCGCTGTTACTGAAGATGTAGCTCTGACTATAAAACATCTCTACACACGGCGTTCATTAGGAATGTGAGAGAGAATAAAACCTGTGTTATTAAATAATATCACTTTTATACCACGGCCACTTGCAAGACACAAATATGTGTAATGATTGTTTTTATGGAACATCTTCTTCAACCTTGGTGTACAAATTAATTCAAACCTCTATCAGGTAAGCCGAAGCAGAAACGATCCGCTACATCAAAGTGTCTGGTTATTAACAGATAATGCACAACTGCCCAATCAGAAACGCAAATCTGCGGCGAGATTCACGACAACATCAATGCAATGTCGCGAGTAGACGTGAATTCGGGTCGGGCGGCGCGAATGACGTGACGCAAATGATCCCAACACAAATTTGCATGAGTTGAAAAACCCGAACTTCCTCTGCGAATTTGTGTCACGTGGTGTAGTGAAAGCCTATCAACATCAAGATTCTCCTAACGCCATTGGTAAGCGTGGAGATTCTTCTCCTCCATTCCGGAAGCGAAGGAGGTATACACGCCTGTTATTTAAGAGCACATTTTGATCCGGCAGTCAAACTCGCGTGAGTAACTCGATGCGAATAATCACTTTGCTTTTGGTGTGAACGCACAGTAACAGTATGTTTTATTACATTTTACTTTGAAAAATCAATAGACTAACAAACTGTCATCATTTAAAACGTTCTCCTTGTATTATTGCTTTGCAAAAGTCACAACATTGAGTTATCATTTCACAACTGTTTAGGTCTGTTAAATCAAGGAAAAACAAGCTTAGAGAATCTTTTTTAAGAATGTGTTTTAAACTTCAGTGAAAGTTTAGTGCATTTTATCATTTAACCATTTTCACAACTACTTAAGGCATCGTGTCCACAGATCGCTTTTAGTGTGGTGAGAGAAAAAACGCTGCATGCCGGTATCGTTTTTATAACAACAATAACTTACTACAAAACTAACAACAAGCTAACAACAAGCTAACAATGCGTAGGGCGATAAAAGCACGACACTGACCAGCAACACTTCGGCCGATCTGCTTCCACAAACGGGCTTCTCGGTCTCTGTTGCGATACTGTCTGTTTGTCTGTTGGTAGATAGAACGGCCACAACAAGTTGCTCCTCCATGTTTGGTGGTAACAAGTGTGACGAGTGGCGCCTTATCTGATTGGTTGCCTGAAAAAAGCGGCGGTTAAGACACCAGCGCCTTTCTGAAAAGTTCTGAGATTTTCAACTCGAAGCGCTCTGAGCGGTCGCACAAAAAAGGCAGAGCGCTCTGAAAAAAGATGATGGGGGCAGCTCTTTTTCTCTAGGCGGCAGCATGCGCTCAGTCCTCATTGGGAACAACTGAAAAAAGACTCTGGGGCTCAGGACAAGGCGCTACATGGACACGGGGCCAAATCCTTCGTCTGAATAGTATGTAGCCACTTTCAGGAGCCAGTGAGCTTAGCTTAGCATAAAGTCCAGGTGCAATAACGTCCTACATCACAGTGTACAAAGTGATAAAAGTGATAAACGTACACGTTGATTTTACACTTTGTTTAAAAAGATTTTACGGTCTAATTAATCAGATTTAATGTCACTGTTAAGGTTTCACCTTTGACCCAGGCTAGTTGTTTTCTGCTGTTTTTTATGCTAAGCTAATTACCTCCTCTTATATACTCCTTCGCTTTATATTTCCCATACCGACATGAGAGTGGTTTCATCTTCTTATCTAACTCAGTGAAAACCAAGTGTATATGCCACACTGTTCCTGTGTGTTTGTGTGTTTTATGACATTCAAGAGATTTCACCCTGACTCAGGCTTTCTCTGGTCTCCTGTTTTAAATGCATCGTGACACTCACAACTAATAAACAGAGTTACCTCTGCAGGGAGAAAACCCACAAACACCTGTGTAAAACAAACCAAAGTACTAAATCAGATCTGTGTGAGGTGTATCGTGTAATTTTAGTGACAGAAGGGAGTAAGACCTGCTCGGTGCCAGTGTTCAGCGGTTGTACTGGGTTGTATAACATTGTACAGCATTGTGTTGTTGTATGTAGTGTGAGTCAGAGGACACATGGCCTGCATGCTGTCAGCATCGTGCAGAACTACGCACACGATCCGTCATTGATCTCACACATTCCGCTGTGTATCCCTTTGAACGCTCGGATGTTTGACTCCATTGATCGAGGATTGATTTCTTCTCATGCATTTAAACATGTTTTTTTCTGGCCTCCAGCTGCGTCTGAAGACAGTTCATGATTGCAGGAGAGGCAGCGAGAGCCATTAGCCATCTGGATGGTGTGTAGCGGCCTCAGAGAGCATACATCATGAACACTAGAGGCACAGCTCCTCTCTTTCTCTTTCTGCAACAATGATCCCACCAAACAAACTCACTGATTCTGCTCTCTGATGCTTTGGTCTGATTACGCGCTCACAAGACACAAACCAGGAGGAGTCTGTCAGTGAGAGGGACAGTCTCTGTGTTTCAAGAAAAAGCACATATTCTGTTTACATGTGGAAAAAGTGACGCAGCTCTTCTTGATTCACTGCTGAGCTTAGTGAAGGATCATACCGAGGAGCGGGCGACACAACAGAGAGTGTAATGAGTGCACACAGGTTGAGGGATCACAGGCACAGTATGACATATTAATCTCCTTCCCCCGAGGGAACCTGACACCACAGAACACAACAGGTAGGAGAGGAAATTCAGTTCTCAGCACTGGCCCAATCTCTAATTACAGACCTGCCACACTCTCTCTCCACCATTACTGTGCCCAATCACCCACCTGATCCTACATGTATGCCTGATTGTTTTTTAGCAGCAGTAATCTGTCGACTTTAAGACGTGGGTTAACTTATTGGATCACAAAGACTGAAAGCAACAACACACCGACGCACAGGTCGGAGCTCACTGATAAACATGTCTGATATTATTCATTTAACCTGTGCAATGAGGATGTAATGGCTGGGACTATTTCTTATAAAAACCAAAGTTCTCATGTTTCTTCAGTCTCTTTTTCCCGTCTGTAGGCGAACGACTTCCTGGCTGCTGCTCCATTTCTGAAAGAATAGTTTCACACATTTGTTTGCTTTCATGCCAAGAGTTACATAAGTAATCTAAACCACTCTCATGTGTGTATGCTTAATATGAAACTACAGCAAACAGATGTACAGCTTAACTTAGCATAATGACTTAAAGCAGAAGGAGAGCGCTAGCATGATTCAGCAACCCCTCTAATGCCCTCTATCATATAGCTCATTTGTTTAACTTCCCTGGCACCAGTCTTTATGCTAAGCTATGCTAATCAACTGCTGCCTTTAGCTAACTCTCAGACAAAAAGCTAATAAAGTGTTTTGTAATGTTGAACTGTTGTTTTTATGCAGGGACAGGAGATTGATCTCATCGTGCTACACCAACTCTCTGACATGACAGCATAAGCACAAATGCAGAACTATTCCTTTAAAGGGATAGTTCAGGGTTTTACCGTGGGTTTGTGTGAGGTACTTTTTACAGGAGATGACGGTCAGCACGGCCCCTGTTCGGAGAAGTCAGCACGGCAGTATCATCACAGTAGCTAAGACTATGTAGCACTTCAGACGGGGCCATGAGAAACACGTACTCTCATTAACTTATTGTTATTTTTTGGAGCTCTCTTAGATGGTTGGGTATGGCAGCGCTACAGCAAGAATCTGGTTTATTTGGTGTTTGTTTATAATTGCTTCCAAAAGTGATTACTACAGACAGGTTGTCTCATTAAGGAGTGTTTACATTCAATGCAGCTAGCCGCAGCTGTCTCAGGACAATAAAGTCAAGAAACACAGTGAAATCTATTTGGTAAGCAGGAAACTCTTTGCTTAAGGAGCACGGAAAAACACAGGCATGCACCAACTGTGATATTAAGTCAAGTTTGATTTCAGTCTGTGCTAGCTGTGGCTCTGACCCAAACAGTGTATTACAGCGTGATACAGTGCACAGCATGCGTAGGAATACATAGCTTAGCTTCATGTTGGTACTGTTATCTACTGTCAAAGAGTGTCCCGCTCATCATTCAGATCTCGCCGTGTTCAGATGACTGATATTAGTCTTACAGAGCTGTGGCTAGCTGTAAACATGTCTGCGACGATTATACAAAAGCCTCGCTTGAAAAATCTGAACTGTCCCTTTAAGAAGAAAATCATTCCCATGTTTTTGTGTTTTGAATCTGTTTGTTTACCACTAAAATTAAAGACATGAAGAGCACAGTCTGATGTTCCTTCTTTCACTTCTTGTATCTACATTTTCCCTCCATCAGAAAGCTGGATGTTGTCATCACGGAGCGTGCTCGGGGGGCTCGGGGATCAGGGAATGTTGTTCTCATCACAGACCGTATTCATGTGGCTCGCTGCCATCTTTCCTTCATTACACCATGAGCCTAAAAACCCCAAAACCATGGTGACCGCAGCCCAACATGTGGGTCCCCTCTGTTCACTATTCGCTCTCATCGTAGCAGGCCCAGCCGGGCGCTGCGTGCTGTGATGTCATGGGGTAATTTTCATCACCAGAGCTGCCGTGAACATGTGAAATCAATGCAAGTTCAGACGGAGACGAGCTATTAACGATTACAAATGAGCACTGTCCCCTGCAGCCACACGGATACTAAAGGAGCAGCTCAGTGTGTGTGTGTGTGTGTGTGTGTGTGCGCGCTGCGTTAGCAAGGACAGAGATGAGTAATTAAGAGTTCATTTCATAAACACTGATCGGATAATGTGATGTGACACTGGTGTAAGAATGAGGGTGCTCTAAAGCTCCTACCTCCTCACCCTCAGTGACATCACAGCGGCGGTTTGGGCGAGCTGTTAGACTCCGTTAAAGACCGCCATTACTGTCTGCAGAGCCTGCACTGCAAATCACAACAGCATTCTATGAGTTTGGAAATCCACACAGGAGTCTCATAACACGGGGAACATTCCCAGAGAATAAAGCATGAACTACAGCGCGCAGTCGGTTTAAAGGTCCTTTGTGTCTGAATCATGAAGATTGAAATGCTAATGTCTGCCTCACACATCGACAGGATTATTTCCACCATAAACTGCAGCTTACTTACTTACAGAGTGGAGACTGAGCATGAATATGACACTTCAAAATAACACATGCTCCAGTGTTACACCAGGAAAGCTCCACTTTCTGAAGTTTCCATGTGCAGAGATCTTAATGGTTCCTTAATGATGCAAACTGAGGCCCTGCCAGCCGTGCAGAGCAAAGAGCAGGGATGGTAATAACAACAGAATAACAATGTTAGTTTCACGGTTAAAGAAAAGGATGTACAATCTATCTCTATAGTTAATGTACTCGTGTTGGCGACACGTCTGGAAACTACGGTAGCCCTAAGAGGACATGCATCCCTACATTACATTTCTACATATTTCATTTCACATCTCAACTTATTTATCCCACTATCTTGAGATAATACAGCAGGCTGCTCGCTGTGATGTCACAGAGCAGGACGTACTGCCATCGCCCACCCTGATGAGGTCAGTTCAGCCTGTTTCTGTTTGTTTGGTGCTTTTGCAGCTCCGGGGATACGAGTTATGATCATCTGACATTACGATGGTGCAGTGGTTAGCGCCTCACAGCTAGAGGGTTCCTGGTTCGATTCCCTGTTCAGACATAGTGGGCCTTTCTGTGTGGAGTCTGCGTGTTCTCCCCGTGCATGCGTGGGTTCCCTTCAGGTTCTCCAGCTTCCTCTCACAGTCCAAAGACATGCTCGTTAGGTTCATTAATGACTCTTAATTGCCCGTAGGTGCGAATGTGAGGGTCAAAGGTTGTCTGTTTCTATGTGTCAGCCCTGTGATTGACAGGTGACCTGTCCGGGTGTAACCCCGCCTCTCGCCCAATTACAGCTGGGATAGGCTCCAGCCGCGACCCTGAACAGGATAAGTATAATGGACGGATGATGGATGGATATTTAGTATAATCCTGTTTAGCGCCACAAAGGAGTTAGAATCATCTGGTTCTGAATTCTTTTATCACCTAAAAACAAACATTTGTTTTATTGTTCATTTCATTTTTTAAGATTTGTTTTTATTAGCAGGATGCATATTTTTTACAAAGTACAAAGTCTGTATACATTTCTTTTTGTAGTCTAACAGATATTAATACATCTATTGATACATCTATTTGTTATGTATGGACATAAAGTAACGATTGAAATTAATAAAAGATATTGTATTGCAGAATCTGAGAAAATTTGAGAGCTTTCCTTGCAAAGAACACAAATATAAATCTTCTGATGTTCCATAAAGAGGACGGAGGAGCCTGACGGATGTCTCTGACTTGTTTCATTATTAAACTCTGCTGACACGAGTCCACGACTTCTTTCTGTCAGAAAGCGATGAGTGAAAGCAGAGTGAACACAAGATGACAGCCTTCACAGTCTTTTTACAGTGAATCAAAGCAGCTACGGTTATTCCTCTGAGAGAAGAAGAGCTGCGTCCTGCTCTGAGATACAACCGGGACGTAAACGAAGCTAAACCTTTCAGCAAACGGATCTTCTGATGAATGCAGACGGAGTTTTTCCTCATCAGAAACCATTTTTAACTCTAGAGGATATTTTTAATGACGCTGCACGTCAGTTTCTTCCTTTCAAACCAGCTTCTCTTCATGAGGCCTGATCATGAATCACATCCTGGACTTCAGATGCTTCTCACATCTCAAAAAAGGACCTTAAAGTGTGACTTGGTAAAGCTGGAGCTGACTGAATGATTTATCTCCCGAGTCCACGAGCAGATCAAGATCATCCTGCCATGTTCTCATTTTTCTCCTGCTGACACTCGGGCCTTGAGAGGACGCCATCTGTGATAAGTCGGATGTGATTTATTTGCTTGAGTCTGCACCTCAAAGAGGAGGCGTCCCAAACCTGCACACGCATTTCACAGCTCACGGTTCCCCAGCTCTGATTATACATAAAGTGACCCACTGCGTCGAGCATCAATCTGCACACATTTACTCCTCACCTTCACAGAGTCTGCCCTAAATAAGAATCTCCGTACAAGCAATTCTGTTATCCCTCCAATCAGAAATCCAATATGCCTTTTGATGGACTAGATTGGACGCGGCAGGTCGAGATGAACATGCAAATGACTTCTATCTGATATGAATCTCGAGTGGTAATCCCGGTCCACGGAGGAAATCAAATCCCACTGCAAACAGCCGCTCTGCTCAGCCGCTCTGAGCATGTGCTGTGACATTAGAGCGGCAGTCAGAATGCGTCAGTGTATCAGCCTTATCAATCACTGTGAGGAGGGATTAAGCACAGCAAACAATGTGACAGAGAGGACGTCTCAGCTCCCAGCAGAGGATGGACCACGTGTATTTAAAGAACGTATATCTGCAAGTCTACATGAGTAAACATACATGGTCTCTCTCTCCTCTAAGTGTTAAAGTTTGCAGGGATGACATAACCAGGCTGAATCTGACCTCATCTTATTCTACATTAAAGGTCTGAAATGGATGCTTTATCTTTAAACTGTCTGCTGCACCCTTTGGAGGAGCAGAGAGGAGGAGAAGGGGACAGGAGGAGGAGCAGAGGGGAGGAGGAGCAGAGAGAATCCGATGCTCTGGATGAAATGTCAAATCTCTGTCTGAATGGATTTAGTCATTCCCCGCGGCCCCTCTCCCCTCAGCTGCAGCACTGTAATGTCTATGTGATAATCTTTGTGCCCCCACAGTCGGGGTAACACTTGGGTCAACATCACTGGTTGGCCCAGAGGAGCCCCCCCTCTACTCTGTAATTTTTATCAAACAGCCAGAAGAGGCGAGAGAGGGCAGGTCGCAGGGTCTCCATCCCAGTGCCTTCACAGACAATCCGCCTTACACATCAGCAGCAGTCAGAAGACATCAGCAGTCAGGGTAACACAGGACAAACTGGTGCTTAAAGAAAAGTTGGAAAAGATTCAGAAAGGCCATAAAGTTGATTAAATTTCTGTGCAGTGACGAAATAAGCCGTAAATATTTGATCAGCAGAAGCTCGGCCTGCAGCAGAGAGCAGAAACAAACTGTAGAGTAGTTTGATGCAGCTAATCATGCCGCGGGGTCGTAACAAGCAGCAACCTCAGGGGCTGAGAAATGAAGCCAACGTTTCAGTGCTAAAAGCTGCAGTTCCTCTGGTGTCCACCTGAGGCTGTCTCCAGCAGTGAGTCAGTCCCCATAGAGCCCCATGTTAAACTTTACAGCAGAACTAAACATGTTTACAGCCTGGTACAAAAAACAGTTTGGGTCTCTATAGCTCATTTCTCTCTTCATGACAACTGTACGGGGAGAATCTTTATACAACTCACCTGTTTACATTATATTAAGGCTTAAAGTGATGCAGCATTAGGAACGTGGCCTCTTTGAGTGACAGGTGGGAGCTGCTAGGTGTCTGCTAGGTGTCCCCTCAGCTAACTCAGTCACTGAACGTAACCTCTGGGCCGTGTTTGTGCTGTTGGAGCTGCATCATCATTATCCTCTCTGAGCTGTTGTCCATCTTCCTGGTCTGTCCCTACTCTGTAGCAGCGCTGCGTTCAGGTGCCTCTTTAGCTAAACTTGGTTGAAGTCCCTGACAGGCAGCAAATAGATCAAATCAGCTGGATGCAGCTTCTCCTGCCAGCAGTGGCGACCCTGATAGTTCACTTTAGATCCAAGATCAGCCTCCTCTCGTCTGTCTCTCTCTCTCACACACACACACACACACACACACACGCTCTTCTGTTTTTACGCTTCCCGTCTCGATGTTTCTCAGCTTGTTTTCATATCCGGCCTCCCATCGGCTTCTCCTCTCTCCCAGCTCTCTCCAAATAACACAGCTCATTATCATTTCATCCTGTGTTCGTTCTGCAGGTGTGAAAAGGTTATAATAGCAGGAATCAGTTTGCAATCAGTCATCATCGCCTGGAGACAATCAATAATTTATACGCTGGATGAATCAGAGGGATTGTGTGTGTTGGTGCAGTAATTTCACCGTCCTCTGGTGGCCTTTCTCCTCTCGGAGATAATCGGGGAGGAAGGTTAATGACGATAATAAGACACTGGGAGGAGAGGGAGTAACACTGCTGTAACTGGTGAATGAATCCTCTTTCACCCCAGATATTAAAGTTTCATCTTTTTAATCAGATTCAGCCATTAGAAACTCAGCCTTCAGTCTCTCTGGTCATAGATCTCCTCCCCCCACAGGGTTAGAGAGCGGAATTTAAACAGCTTAAAGGAGACTCAGGATGTCTCCCAGGAGCCTACAGGTGATAAATAACATGGCTTCGACATTTATTTGGGAAAATCGGAGCAGCGGCGCCTCAGAATATGATTCAGTTCCTTGCTTCGTGTATTTTTCAGCAGGTTTGGAGATAATCTGAAGGTGCACGCTGTAACTCATCCTCCCCATGTTCCGTCTATCCTCTACACATCAGGCCTCCAGCTGTGAGACCGTGTGGATCAGAGCTGTGAGGCTGAGCTGATGCAAAGTCATGCCAGGCTCACACATTCACACACCTGTTTGAGCAGCGTGTCCTCCTCTCAAACACTCTGTCCCGTGAGTCAGACGGCTCTGATCTTCGGTCTGTCCAAAAAGAGACGGAGCCAGAATAACAGTCGGAGCATAATGAAAGGCTGAGTCATGTATAGTGGCCTTTAATCACTGTTGTTCTGTGTCAGTGGTGTGGGTGTTTCCCAGAAATTAGCTTTGATTATTAAAATATGCTCTGGACCGTTCACTGCAAACAAACACAGCTTTTTAACTGTCAGTGTTTCTCCCTCAAATGAACGAGCATGCAGAACGATGCCTGCACACTGCTACTGCAGTTTCTTATCCTGTCTAAGAGTGGACATTTACTGCATGGATTACCAAATATCTGTCAAGCCCAGAGGATGTCAAGACAAGTGATACCCGGACTTGTAGAGACGTTCAGTCCAGTTGCAGCCGTGCCAGGAGTAAAGTGACAAGGATTAATGGTGCACCTTCATTAATCTATGATCGCAAAGGCTTCATCTCTGTTTAAAGATACGACTGGGCATGAGGTCTCCCCCGGGTTTAAGCTCGGGGTTAAGGCAAAGACGAGTTTTGAGCTTTGCTAGCTTCTCCAAAAAGTGACGAGACGACCCAAAGCTAGCTGACAGAGCACACATCAGGCACATGTACCCAGGCTCAGACTGGGAACAAAACTCGGCCCTGGCAATTTTCGTCTGGACCGGCCCCACTTGTCTTAATACGGACGATCCGACTCGAGGTAGAGACGGCGCGGGTCACAGATGATCCAGAGTCTGATCTACAAGCAGTTGAGCAGAATCTATAACAATGTGATCCAGCAGTGAGCAGTTTATAATCATGCAGCGCAGAAAGGACACCGAGAGTGAGTGAGTTCTCATACTCTGCCCCTGAGTCCATAGGGTCATGATCGCTCCTGTATTTCTGTGAACAACCTTTATAAAGAATAAAATACGTCTCCACAAGCTGTGACGGAGATGAGCTGGAGGTGATCCATGAGTAGTTTATCAAAGTTATCATGTGCTCGGGGAAGAGACAGATGTTAGGAGAGGAGATATGACACAGACCTGTGTGTGTTTTGATGCTCAATAACATTGTGATCTGTCCGTGTTTCTGCGCACAGTTAAAGTATAAACTTCGTCTCCACAGGCTGTCACATGTCCGTGTGCTGTGTAGTTCATATAATTCACTGATAACAGAGCTGTGGAGGAGCATCAGGCTTCATGATCAAACAAAGTTTCATATCACGTCATGTGATGTGAAGCCAGGGTTGCCAGGTCCGCGGTTTTCTAGCAGAGTTGGGCTACTTTTGAAGAGACCGGAGAGCAGACCGTTCCTGTTGTGCCATCCCAATTAGCACCTTGATGCGATGGTGCCTTTCTGAACCTCTGTCATGCAGCCTGAACTGCGGTGTCTTTTTGGAGGTTTTTTTGTGGCTGGCAAGTTTTTTTTCTCCCACAATTGATTCCCGTCATATTTCTGGTGGCCCGGCGGCCCATCTGGCATTTGCCAGAGTTGCCAGATTGCCAGTCCGAGCCTGCATGTGCCGCGGTGTTTTAAGACAACACAGGTACATAAAGAAAACTGGAGTTGGACACTTTCTTCCTCTCTGGTAAAGAGCGTCTAACTTCCTCCCCACGTCTCCAGCCCCTGCTCCAACACAACTAACACGCAGCAGACAGATCTCTCCTCTGAACTCAGAGACAAAATTGATACTTCAGTCAGACAGCAGACATCACACTTACTACTTACTAATATGTTTCTAATGCATTACTGCTGAACACGACTTCTGACCCCCTGAGACATTGTTTACGTTCACCTCCTCTCTTTGCATCCTCGTGCATGTGCGAGGAGACAAAGCTGGCTCCCTGCGATCACAACTGATCATTACATCAGTCTGTCATTAGTTAATCATCTCCTTTAAAGACTAATCAATGGGACAGAGCATGTGTGCCGAATAAAGATGATTCCCCAATTGATGAACACATTACTGCAAGGTACTACGTCTCCTGTGGGATCCAGGTACGCTGCAGCCAAAACAAACGCACAGAGAAAAGTCTGAGTGTTTTTATAAATAAAGAAGTTACAGCTGTCTGCGTCTTCTTACAGTGAGGCTGTTATTCTGTCTCTGGTCCACAGTCAGAGAGAAATGGGGGCGAAGCAGGAAGCAGCATGTGTTTGTAATAAAACATGTCATGACCAGAATATACATATACCTTCTCCTGTGGTAATCTGTACCACATGCTGCTGGTTCAGCCGGGGGTGAGCGAGCGCCGTAGGTTCGAGAGAAGGATCGAGAAGACGTCCGGGGCACAGTTAAAGGAAAGCTGCTCGGCTTCACGTACCTGATATAATGATTGAAACTCTAGCAGCGTCTTTTCTGACACATTTCTCATTGACTTCTTCTCACTTCACCCACTGCTACGCCCACTCTGCACTGCAGAATACAGTTACAGATCGTAGTTCGATCTGCAGCCGATCTGTCATGATTCAGACACGTGTGTCAGTCAGTGAGCTCGGCCCCACGGGCCCAACATGTCGGGATTGACAGAACTATTAGAGCGCTGCCAGACATGTAGGACGGGACAAGGTTACCTCAACTCAGCACTTACTCTCCATCAAGGCAGCGGAGGAAAATGGACTCATTATATCTGTGAGAATAAGAGAGCTGGAGGGAAACAGACTGGAGGAAATGAAGAAGCACGGTATGAGAAGAAAGAGAGTAAAGTGCAAAGACAGAGAAGAGGGACGACGGACAAATTCATTCACATCTTGTTTATTTAAATCATCCAGCTGCATTTTTAAGGTGACAAGCTCTGACTGAGGTAACTGCATTGTGGAAAGTAGAAAGAGGAATGGTGTATACGTTTGAATTTGACATGCAAAAAGGAGGAAATGCAATGACACACTCAGAGTCTGAAGGTCAGAGCTCGGAGCTCTCAGGGGAGGTAACGGGAGACGGGTCCACTGGAACAGAATCAGCAGAGCATCAGCAGAGCATCAGCAGAATCAGCGCCTCCTCGGATGCTGCTAAGCCTCAGTATGAGCCTTTTCTTCATGTCTTTCACAAGCAATAAAACACACATCACAGCGAAATCCAACCTTAAGCACAGCAAATCCTTCCACCGCTGATGTACTGTAAAAAGCAAGTCTCTGTAGATTCAATGCTTCCACACAAAATAGTCCCTGGTCACACGGCTGCCTGAGAGGATGTCCTCTGTGGTCATCTCAGAGGTTTACAGAAGAACGATCTTGTTGTGAGTATTTGGCAACCAAGTATTTAGATGTTATGACTTCAAGTCCACAGAAAGCTGCCATGCAGCTGTTAACTATAAGGCCACTTTTGGATGCCACTTTTTAAATTTTTTTTTTTTTTTTAACATTTTTTTCGGGGTAGGGTCGAGATGGCAGCAGGCTAATCAAGTTAGCCCAAACGTCCTCCTCCCCAATGACATTTTCAACAGATATATAATCCCTCCAGCGAGCTCTCGTCTACCCCGGGTCTCCTCCCAGTTGGACGTGTCTGGAAAACCTCCAAAGGGAGGCGCCCAGGAGGATCCTAATCAGATGCCCGAACCACCTCAACCGGCTCCTTTCGATGTAAAGGAGTAGCGGCTCTCCTCCGAGCTCCCTCTGGATATCTGAGCTCCTTACCATATCTCCATGTATGAGGACTTTTACCTTCATTTGATTCTTACTTCATTCCAATTTTTTCTACTTTTCCTGCAGAAAGTCTGAGGAAGGCATTCTTGCTCTTATCTTCTACGCTGTTCCCTCCATTGCAACAATATAAAACAAGTTCAGGCACATACAGGGGATTGCTGAAAGGCATTCTGGGAAAGAAACTAGTGAAAGATGTAGGCTGGCAGCGTGAGAGGAATATTTAGGTTGATATAAAAATGTCTCGCAGTTTAAAAAAACAACTTGTGTCACATTTAAGAGCCCACACTTCATCTGCCTCCGACCCCCCGAGCAGCTCGTAAAGATACAGTAATGACACCACGCAGCAGCAGCAGTCATCAGCCAGTATATCTCCATACATTCAAGGATAATTATGTCCTCCAGTGAAAGTATATGTTTACTCCACGGGCACGCTGGCATGTCAGCAGCAGAGCGTTTATTTTTGTCACATGTGTTTGTACAGCTGATGCTCCGTATTCTTTATGTG
Source organism: Semicossyphus pulcher (assembly GCF_022749685.1). Lineage (NCBI taxonomy): Eukaryota > Metazoa > Chordata > Actinopteri > Labriformes > Labridae > Semicossyphus > Semicossyphus pulcher. Next base: position 27,278,159 of record NW_027211759.1, on the reverse strand, counting down.
CAGAGAGGACACACGCATGAAGAGGTTCAGAGAGGACTGAAAGAATCCCGAACAAATCCCAGACATGTTTTAGCCCCACAGCTCAGCGTACTTTAGACACGGGTTAGCTGAAACTGCAGGAGAGCTGAACCCTGGCAGGTAAAGGGGCAAACGTCCTTCACCTCAGCTTATTCTATTTTTCGTTGAGAGTGAGAAGAAAAGATTGATAAAGCCCCTTTCACACACGCTCTGCACTCCTGAAAATGTCCCAACATTGTCCGGGTGGGAAGCATGTGTGAAAGCAAACGGACGACTTCTCCTGCCAGCCTCTTGTCGGGGTGAGCTGACGTGTGAAGCTGCAGGTAATAGTCAAGAACATTCACAGCTAGCGAGTGGGCGGGATGATGATGTTTAGACCATGTGACCGGTGTTAAACCAGAAGAGCGACACAAACAGGATGATTAAAAACATATGAGGTTTAAGAAGACGGATCGTTTGCCTGCAGACCGGAGAGAGGAAGAGATTCACAAGCTCCTGGCTGGGAACATTTCTGGGAGTTGTCAGGAGTGCATGTGTGAAAGGGGCTTAAAATGTAAAGATACAGTTAGCTTAGCTTAGCATAATGACTGGAACAGATAGAAACAGCTAGCATGACTCTCTGAAGAAAGCAATATCCAGCTACCAACATCTGTAAAGCCTGTCATACATGATCACCTGTTAGTTACCTGAGGTCTTCTCTGGTTATCTGTGACCTCACCGTGACAACAAGCATCCACAAACTGCACCCTGCCAACAAACAGTCCAGCACATCAGCCGTAAAGTGTTGTTTTTAATTGGACATATTTTTTATGAATGAAAAAGAAGCTTTAATGGAGCTGCTTGAGGGATTTTGCTTCTTTTGAACGATGCTAAACTAGCTGTTCTTCCCTCCAGTATTTATGCTAAGCTAAGCTAAAAGTCTCACAGCTTAGCTTGACATTTATACTCAAAAGTCTGTGGCTGTATATTTGAGCCTACTCTGAGGAGTTTTTTTTGGTTCTATCTCACACAGGCTCCGCCCTCTACTGGACTCTATAGGTACTCCTCTCCTCCAATCACGCGCATGTATTGTACCACTGAACTTTACATAAACCTGGCCGGCCGATCGGGCCTGCTTGAACATGTGTGTCTCTCACAGTATATAAGACAACACACACCGCTGTCTGCGATCTTCTTCTTTGAGGGCGAGCGGTGGTTTGCCCTGTTTTGGCGGTCGGGGTCCGCGTGGTTTGTTCAATGTTTCGTTGCGACAGGGCGTTCATGCATCGGCGCTGTGTGAGATAGAATGAAGGTTATGTATTATAGCCCTAGTTCTATAAGCACAGGCGGAGCCCTCTACCAAGGCACCCTGTCACTGCTGCATCGCTTGCTGAAGAGCGTGTAGGATAACAGACAGTGGTGTGTGCTGCATTCATACTGTGGGAGCCACACGTATGCACGTGAGCACGCCCTGATGGCCGACTACGTTTATGCAAAGTTTAGTCGGCGAATACGTGCGTGTGATACGAGAACTGTAGTAACCATAGAGTCCAGTAGAGAGCACCGCCTGTGCTTATAGAACTACGGTTATAATATCATAACCTTCGTTATGAACCACCCCAAATAATCCTGATTCCTCTTTATGATCTTCAAACCAGAACATCAGCTAGAAGATGGATTACATCAGTATATATATCCGCCTCTCTGCCAGAGTCAGATTCAATTAAGTGATCTGTGCAGAACGCCTTTGCTTATATCTTCTCTGACGAAGTTTCACAGTGTGCAGTGCGTACGACAGTTAAAAGAATGCAGGAGGAACATTTTTTACTGCGTACCAAGAGGTACAGCTTTGTCTAAACATCTCCATCCATTTTCAGAGAGTTCATCCGAGCTTATACATGTAAATTGTTGCTCTGGGCTGAAACAGTGAGAGCTCCTCTTCTCACAGCCGGGTGGACCGGCTCTGTGTGCGGCTGGACTGCTGCTCGATTCAGGGAAACGATGTCCTGATATGACAGCATCATCAGCTGAGGATTACGGCGCACACACAGAGGAGGCTCGCTGTCACTGCAGTGATGAACTTGTGTGCCGTGTTGCTGCTGGCAGGTCTGACTGTCTGCTTGGTGTTGCTGTGATTAAGCAACAACAGGTGAGATGATGCAGGAATAACTGGATTAGCAGGGAGTCGCCTGTGACTGGTGCTGGCTGAGAGACAGCACAGTGCTGAAACCTGCTTTTATGTGTTACGCCCCAAACTACGGTGGCCCTGTAGGGCGAACAACAGCCCACAAACTGACCCAAAGTTAACCACATGAAGCACCTAAAAACAGTCCAAACTCATGGACGAACAAAGAACCAAATCAGTAAATAAAGATGGACAAAAATAAAACACAACAGATCAGTGCCCACTTCAGAACCCTCTGACTTCAACAGAAGCTCTGAGTGGACATGCATCCATACTTTTTATTTACTCCATTTTCCCGTGACAACGAGTCATTTCAGTATCTTATTTATGTTGTTGTCAGATGATCATAACTCGTATCTCCAGAGCTGCAAAAGCACAAAACAATCATAGAAACAGGCGTAACTGACCTCATCAGTGTGGGCGACGGCAGCATGGCATGTCCTGCTCTGTACCATCACAGTGAGCAGCCTGCTGGTCGGTTTTCTACATCCACAGAAAATTATCACCTTCTCATGAGAAAACCAGCTTTGATATCTCGAGATAACGAGACAAATAAGTCGAAATCTCGAGACAAAAAACAGCTGAAATGACTCACGGGAAAACAGAGTAAATAAAATGTTTGGATGCATGTCCGCTCAGGGCTTCCGTCGTATTCTGATGGCAGAACTGGGCTGCGGTAGAAAAGTCCTAAAAATTACCCCCAGTCTCTTCCTAACCACTTTTTCCTGACCTCGATGGAAAACGTCACGAGGTCATGAAGAGGTGTGAAGAGGAGTCAAAAGGAGTGAGGAAAAGACGGCCGCGGAGCTCAGAGAATCCGACTGCACTCCCACTGGGCAGATGTGTGCCTTGAAGAGCATTCATCTATATTATCCTACAGCAGAGATACAAATACAGTTTGATTTATTGATTGATTGATTAATTGATTGGAGGTGGGAATTAAATAAAAAAGGAAAATAAGTGACCAAAGGGATTTATCCTCGTGAATCAGAAGTTTTATAGTTTAAAAATAACTGTCTGATCCAGTTAAGTTGGCATTTAAATCTACTATCAACTATCTTCTGTCATGTTGATGTGTGTTGTCATGACCGCCGAGAGGTGCGTCACTTAAAATGTTGCTGCCGCAAGGAATTGTGGGTCATTATTTTCTCCTCTCCTTTCGTAAAGGATGGTCCAGTGTTTCCTAAAGGAGATAATAAAGGAAACGGTGACGCTCCTTTCCTTATCATGGCTGACACTGAAACACTTCATTTCACTCAGTTAGGAACCTTTCTAACCAAAAAGCATGATTGGTCTGCAGCCCCAGGAGTTTTTGTGAGGTGCAGGTGCGAGCAGGTGCACCTTGCTGAGCAGTTACAACTGGAAGGACGAACAGAACAGGGAAAACATGCGGCCGTAATGATCAGAACTAACGAATTTGGTTCAAAGTTCATCGACTGTGAATCCAGAAGAACCTCGACGTGTCCTGACACGCAGCCTTCGATATCAGGTGTATCACTTTCATGGCGGTGACCCTTTCTGTGAGTCTTCTCAGCTTACATCAAAGTAAAAAGCGTGTTTACCAGTTTCTTCTTCTGAGTTTCCAGCCAGGCTGGCTCTTATTTAACGGGATCATTTCCCTCCAAACAACAATAGGAGTTCAGACAGCGCTGCAGACACTGATGCTTCACCTCACTAATCCACGTGCTGGCACTTGTTTGCCTGGAGTCTTTTTCCGGCTATAATAAGAAGGAGGCATCGCCTGTCTGGTGTCGTCTGTCACACAGCTTCTCTTATGGATTTTCCTGTTTTGATCCCTGCCATCTGTGCCTCTCCCTCTGCTTCATGAACAATTCCTCCACAGCCACCACTTCACTGGATTTGACTCCACAGTGCAGACTAATTGTTACTCTATTCTGGTCCTTGGTAAGTTCTTATTGTCAGCCTATAAACGATTTCAATTTGAAGGGAAACAAATGTCCAAAAGAGAAATAAAAAGCAGCCTTCTCTCGTTGGTAAAGTCACACAGGAACATAAATACAGACAATAAATAAGAAGCTAAACACGTCATGCAGAGAGGTTTAAAAGCAGGAACTGCTCACTTTCTTGGTCGATGTTGTTATGAAGTAAATCTCCTTTTAGGACGAGGTCAAGCAATTGCTTTAAGCTGCATCTTCAGCAGCGTTTAAAACTTCATACAATACAAATGGAGGTGCTTGAGCAAAGAGGAGGCTTCCAGGAGAGACCCATCATAGCCTCTATCGGCTGTTTATCAGCTGTCTCCTCTTCATCATCTGAAGTAAACTTACTCTCTGCCCCGTACCAGCCTCCATGTCACATCAGCATTCCTCACTCCACTCCCAAACCCACAATTAATACCAGATCTGCTCCGAGTGTGTGTGAGCCTGAGTGTGGTGCTGCTGTGTGAGGGTTTCCCCAGCACAGACATGTTCTACCTCACTCTCAGACATAATGGGGACTGGTCTCACTGGTACAGAGTGGTACGTCTGCAGCCATTCCTGTCTGCTGCCTCCCCTCAGCATGTGTGCACCAGGCACTGACCTCGCACTGCAACTCCGACAGTTGGATCGGGAACAAAAGAGACCTGCACTCCTTCACCCCTGTGAAGCCCTGCTAAAACAGCACGAAGCTGTCAAGCAGAAGAAACTGCTCCACACAACATACCATCAACGAGCGCCTGATTGGTTCTGGTTTGCACACATGACGCCGGGGGAAAGTGGGTTCTCATATGTGAATGTTAGGCGTAAGTGTCGGGTCAGCCGGCTCGTTTCTGCTGTTAGAACGTTAAAGCTTTAAAAGGAAAATAGTACAAATACCAGCACAGCTCACACTGTAATGGTCCACTGGTTTCCTGTGGATGTGCTAAAGTGCTGTAATTTACCACACAGTGGCGTGTGTACTTTGTGCTGCGGTACTGATAACCCAACATGTTTTGCAGGTAAGAAAAAGTAAGAGTGAAGAGAGAACAATGCCACAAAGCAGCATGCCCAGAGGTTCAAATTACCTCCAATTACACCCCAACAGGGTTAGATTTCACATGCTACTGGCAACAGCTCCACAAAGATGCAATTTGTGGCAGCATTGAATTTCTGCTGAGGCTGTCGTGGCAGAGAAGCGTCTTCACGACAGCTGCAGTAACACTGCCAAGAAAATATCAACTCTGTCTCACAGACACGATTCTTAAAAAAGTAAAAGTGCAGCACACTTAAAGTTTGATTAATATTGAAATGTATTTTAAAAATCCAGGTAAAGAAACTTGTTGCTTTGATCTCCTTTTCTCTCTGGTTTTGGTCTCCACCGACTACAAAAGGAAACATCCGGCCTCCGAGTACTCCGGCTTCCTCCCACAGTCCAAAGACATGCTCGTTGGGGTCACTGGTGACTCTGACCGTAGGTGTGAATGTGAGCGTGAAAGGTTGTCTGTCTCTCTGTGTCAGCCCTGTGATTGACTGGTGACCTGCCCAGGTTTAACCCCGCCTCTGGATGGATGGATGGATGGATGGTAGACAGTTGCTTTGGAGGCATGTGTAATTCTGAGCTACTAACTTGACCAGTTTTATTTATGTATTGTTAATTTAAGGTACCGAGAACACCTGAGGCGGAGTGATACAGACAGTAAAAAGTCCCAGTTCAGTTAGACTCTTATCAGCACATACTATTGGACAGGAGGCATCACCTCCTGTCCAATCAAATTACTTGATCAGAGCTGTTTTATAAAACAACTCATTACCATAAAGGATAAACTGGCCTGAAAGTAAAAGGTACATTATATTCCCTTTGCTTAATGAGTTTAGGGTGAAACTTCCCTTTAATCTGTCAAACACGCCGGCTCTGCCCTGACATGAAAGTCACCTCACACCTGAAATGTGATCAGAGACTCGTCCTCAGGGTGGTACACGTCCATGAGCACTGATATCATGTTCCCGTAGACATTTTCTGTCACATGCACGCGACGTAAAGGAAATCAAAGAATCTCTGAGTGTGATGGGAGTCATCAGAAATATCCCAGCATGCCGAGCAGGTTCCTGTTCTGACAGGAGACTACAACGGGAAACCCAGCACCCACCTGCGAATAACACTGAGTCAGACAGTGAGAGGAGCCTATGACATCTTCATGTATATGTGTGTGCGTGTGTGTTAGCGTGTGTGGGAGGTCGGCCATATGCTGGATGTGCTAATGCAGAACTGTGAGGTGCAGCAGGTGAGAACAGACATTAAAGCGTACGATTACTATGTGTGCTGAAATATCTATTCATGAAGCAGCAGAGAAGAAGACGGAGCTTCTATTGATTACTCTTAAAAACATGACTGAAGAAATACACTTAAACAGTTTGTTTGTATTGTGGAAACGTCCCGATACATGTGTAGTGATATTAGCACAGAAACACTCTACCCGGCCGCCCCCTCGCCTAAACCAAACAGTATTCTCTGCTGTGAGGTCGATGTGTGATAAAGTCCGGACAAAGTCAGGACCTGATTGTTTGGAAATTATCCAGAGGTCATGTGTGAAAGGGGCTTTATTCACATTTATACCGAGAGTTAGATGAGAAGAATGAACAGTTAGCTTAGCTTAGCAGCTATCAGTAACGTCCTGAAGTCTTGTCGCCTCTGCATGATTACCAAACAACCTGTGAAGACTCTGGGAGTCACTGCTCCTGGCTGAGAAAGTACCTAACCCCTCGTAAAACCACAAAGTGTTGGTTTTATATACTTTTGTGTGCAGACTAAACAAACAAGCTATGATGTCATAATAAGTTACCTTTTCATGCACTTGCAGGTGGATTTAGTTATGTTGGGGATGGCCAGGCAAGCTGTTTCCTGCTAAGCTAAGTTAGCTTTCAGATATGAGAGTGGCATCGGTCTAATTGTGTAATTTGGGGTGATAAAGCCTTTCCCAAAATATCAAACTGTTGCTTTAAACCATCTGCGGAAGAGAAAAAGCCCCTAAGATGTTTTGTTTCAACCAGAAAGAAGCTAAAAGGTTAAAAAAGAAAAGTTCCCGCCTTATTTAGTTTGTGACAGCACAAAAAGGAAATCTCTTTTGGTGGAGGAGATGCAATGACAGATATTCATAAAGGCTTCCCAACAAAGCCGGGTTAGTGTTAGCATAATATGGAAAAATCACCTCCATTACTCCCACTTGGCAGAGAGAGACGGAGAGGATGGATAGAGCGATACGGAGCTTCAATTTGGCAGCAGCAGCTCGGTTAAGGTCAACCCTCCCTCGGATCGACTGGCTGGCTGCGAAGACAACAAATGATGTGTCCCTGTCTCAGCCTTATCCGTCCCTGCAGATAGAGGGTATCTGGAGGGTTAGAGGTCCCGCTGGGTCGCAAGAAGAAATGTGGCAAAAGACGACAAATTCCACAATATGAAACCTGTCATCCTTTAATGGCCCAAACAGACGGTCAGTAAACCCGTCAGTCTTACTCCGACAATAACAGACTTTATCTGCACTTAGGGGCAGCAAACAGGCTGGAGCACAGCGCTGGCACACGTCACTTTAAGGTGACATGGCAGACTTAAAAGAGGCCGATAAAGAGGAGGAAACATCAGACAGCACAATACACACACACACACGTCTATGTCTTAAAAAAATTATCTGGAAGATTTTCATGTAAATAAATGTTAAGTCACTATCTGTCGCCGAATGAGGTAACACAATGGTGAACATCCTCAGTGATTTAGTGCATCCAACGTAAGAAGAACCTCCACACATATTCTTCTCTCTAATCTCAAACATGCAGGATGTTATTTAGATTACGGTGTGTGCCAGAGGGAGCAGCGCACCGCCTCCTGGGATCTCCTGTTGAAGCCGATGTAAACAAACAGAGACTGTCGTGATGCTCTGCAGGCAGAAGACACCAAGGTAGGAGTCTGAACGAGTCTGGATGAGGGAGTGTTTGGGATGAAGAGGTCAGGTGTCTTTATGTCAGAAGGAACTGAAGGTAAAATTGTACCTAGTTTTTTTGTCAGCTTGAAACACTGTCAGCTGCTCTGTCTTCTTCTCTCTCGTTGGCTGTTGCTGTCATGCTCGGAAGTTCTCAAATGTTTAATTAATTATTGGGGCGTCTCAGATGAGTCTACGAGTTGTTTGGTATGTTAACCATTGGATCTGTAAAACTCACATTAGCAGAAAATCTGGGCTGAACATCCGAACAGACCCAGGGCCAACACCAGATTTCTCCCCTGATCACTGGGAGGTGAACCGGGGATAAATCCGCCAAAAACTCCTGTAGCCTGAGCCCGGCATTAAATCAATAGTCCACTCGCTCCAGACGTTTTTCTTGCATCTCATCCTATTCATCATCCCAATGCAGCAGCGAACACTCAGCACACCTCTACAGCTGGAGCCTCAGTGCATGCAAAGAGGCCTGAGTGTACAGAGTGAATACTGACAGTCAGTACTGTGCAATATGTGTCTGATGTTATACTGCTTCTCTTTGATCTGCATATGTGCCCCGTGTGTCCAGATATATCATGACACTAAAAACGAGTGTGATCCTGAAGCCGTACCGTCATGCATCCATGTAAACACACTGTCCAACCAGTGTGCTTGAATAAAAGGTGTCACTGCACCTTTAAAACCAAAGCGGTACAGTAAAAAATAAAGTGCTCTCCTCATGATGCCGGGCTTCTGCTGGTGATTCATCAATACAGAACCTCTCTAAGTTTCTGCCTCTCTGTGTGCCTGTCTCTCTTTCTCTGCCTCTCTCTATAACTCACTTTTATTCACATCACTCTGCATAATGCATGACAGCACATAGGTCCCCCAGGGCCTCTCATTACGTAAACCTGTTGCAAGAGGAGCCACAGCAGCACTTTTACAACAGGGGCAAGCATGTTGGAGAGTGCTCTGTGATGTATTGCTGGATAAGCAGCAGTGACGTCTTAATACAATTACTCTTATTTTGAAAGCGCACATCAAATGTTATTTATTTTCACTTAGAAAGCTGAAGAGGAAACTACTACAGAGTCAGTGTGTACACCAAAATCAGCAGATGTACTCATGAATGAAAGAGCTGCTTCCTCTTTGGGTGAAAGAATAAAACTGACCTCTGCAGGGCATTTGTGTGTGTGTGTGTGTGTGTGTGTGTGTGTGTGTGTGTGTGTGTGTGTGTGTGTGTGTGTGTGTGTGTGTGAGAGAGACAGGGAGAGCCCCTTTCACTGAGAGCTCTCAGAGTGAGGCATGCAGCCCGAGGATGTCCGGCCTGCTTCATTTTGTGCACTAACAAAACCAGCACATACAGTAGAATAATGTGCAATATAACAGTGCACAGGAGACAAAAGAGAACCTCTCTCTCTCTCTCTCCCATCCTGACCCACTCAGTCTGTCATCAGCTGCCTGCAGCCTCTGCAGCTCCAGGCTCTCTGACAGCAGGAAGCACTGTGTAAGCTGCAGAAACGCTCCTTCACTAAGTTCTCAGACACTTAACAAGACAGACAGGGAGCTGTTGTGTTTAATCTCTCTCCATCTGGCACACAGGGACCTCGTTACCCTCATAGTGGTCATAATTGTGTCATTTATGGTGCATGTGCGACCTGTTTGGATCAGCATCATAAACCTGAATAAAGAAGCCTTCACCTGCTGATGCTGATGTAAATATCTGCTGTGAGATGAGAGGGGGCTCTACAGGTGACCAATTAAGGACTGAAAATGTGTGTGTCTGAGGTGGAGAAGGACCCTGTTGCAACGACTCACCGCTCGCATTCTTCCCACAGATCAGGTGTTGCCAGGGCAGCAGAGACCCCCATATCTCCGCGTCCCCGTTGACGGCCTGCTCCAGGGTCTCCACGGTGAACTTAGGGATCCCGTTGTCGCGCTCCAGCAGCGCACTGCGCAGAACCCGCGCGTACACCTCTCTGAACAGGCTCTCCATGCACGCTGCCAGGTAGATCGCCGCGTGCTCGTGGATCCTGACCGCCACCCTGCTGTCGACCATCCACCTGAAGAACTTGCCCACGTTGAAGATGAGTCCGCAGCGCAGCGACTTCCCGCGGCTGAACTTGTCCTCCTCCGTGCTCATGTTGTACAGGGACAAGGCACTGAGGGCCGCGCTGATGCAGCTCACCGACACGCTCCACGACAGGGCGATCTTTATGGCACTTTGGATCTCATATTTGGTGCATTTGGCATAGCGCAGACTCAGGCGCTGCGCCTCCTTGGCGACCCGGACCAGGGCCCGGCTGACCAGCACCGACAGCCTGAGCAGGACGTCCTGCGGGGGGGTCGGCAGGCTCATCTCCTCGTCCCTGCTCAGCGCGCTCGCCACTTCCCCGAGGCTCCACGGCACATCCTCAAGCTCGGGTAGTTTCGCGCACTGCCCGGTGCTCTCCAGGATCTCGGCGTCTTCGACCAGGACCGTGTTTACAGTGTCCAGACTGTTGTGTCGACTGTGCATCGAGTCGGTTAGATGCCAGTGATTCCCTCCATGTGCCTCCGAGCAGCACAGCGACGCACTGGAAGACCTGAAGGAGTCGGCGGCTCCACCATAACCCGAGTCTAGCGTCAAATCCTCCAGGGTCCTCGCTGCTGACTTGCTACTCCGTGCCATAACTGCACTTCATGCTGTAAGAGAGGGCTTTGAAAAGTAGAGGAAAATATTCAACACGCAGAAGCCTGGGTGCGCGCGCGCCTTGCACGAGCTCAGCTGACAGATATTATTCTGCTTTCAAGGGAAAGTCCATCCGAGGCTGTCGTATAAAGTTAAAGAGAAGTATCTCACACAGCACATCAGCAGTCACACAGAGCTGAGGCAGCGCAGTGCCTGACAGAGGGGGCGGGGCCTAAGGACCGAGAACAGCTGTCAGCCAATGAAAACTCGGCATGGAGCAGCAACGGGCTTTAATTGGATCGTCTCAGAGGATCAATATTTGGTATAATGCAGCTCATGATAGGGCTTATATATTTTCACATACACATGTTGCGTCCTGATGTTTATGTTGACCCTCTCTGAGGCTTTCACAGAGCTCGAGTCAGTCTGAGACTGTATGTTGTGTATTGAAGTTATATGCAAACAATGTTTAAAAGATCATTCTAGTCGTTCCAGTAATTTAAGTGTGCATAAAAAAGTGATGTAAACAGTGAACACAACGTTTGTTTGACTGTCTACAGCCTCCTTGTGGGAAAACTGAACTTGTCTAAACTTTGGAGTAACTGCAGACATCCTGTGAAATGTTACAAAGACACATTAAATCATACATGCAGAAGTGTCTGCTTATATAGAAGCATGTTTAGGGGACCAGTTCCCCAGAGGATCAGGCTTTCCAGATATTTTCTGAGGGCCGATGATGGTAACATGACTCGAGAGCATTAATAATAGATTGCATGAATAATGTATCCCTCTCTGGTCCTCTGCAGGAGAACACGCTGAAAAGGTCTGCATTACTCTCAAGGTCGTTTGCTGGGATCATTAACAGGGTCTAAACTAGACATCTGTTTTTTAGCTTGGCTCTGAATCTGCATGAACTCTGGTCCACCTTAAATTCATGGCCTGACTGATACAAGCAGAAGTAACATTTAAAGATGGTACAAGTCTTAGTAAACGGCACAGGTGAAGTTTTCTTTTTAAGTTAAATGTTCTGGAAATAAAAGCAGTCATGAAAATATCCGTTCGGTGCAAATAGCTCTCATACTTCAAGGTCCAGAATAAAAGTGGTTGAGAAAAAACTGGAGGTAAAAATAAAAATGATCCATAAGCTGGAGATTGCTCAGAGATCTGTGTGACTGTAGCTGCTCTACACCTGAGCTGCAGTGAGACGGGAGCTCCTGCATCGGGCAGCAGGATGGAGGTATCTCTGGAGCAACAGTGAACCCTGCTGCTCTGCAGTCAAACTTCACTTTTTTTCTCTATGATGTGTATCTCAATCATATTGATGATTTCATTTAATTTACCTGCCTCAGTTTCAGGGTCCCATTTTTTTGCAAGACGGTCACGTGTACTGTCATGGCTTAGAGAGACATCTGAAGGGAACAGAGAAATCCTTATTAGCAACATCTCTGCGTCTGCTGCTGTGAAAAAGCCCTTTGTCTTAATATGTAACAAGCTTGTGATGCATTTGAATATTGTAGATTTCCCATAGAAACAGATGTAAATAAAACAAACACGGGATGTGCGGAAGAAAAAGGTTTGTCAGAGCAGCCCTAAAGAGCTCTTCAGTGTTTAAAGAAGGTCTAAGACAGGTCTGTCTCCTTCTCACTGTTGTTTTTATCAGTTAAATCACCTGTGAAAATAAGCATGTCTTTATTAATAATTGTGTGTCCAACATACAGATCAGATATACACACATTTTACAGTTTTCTACCTCACATACAGAAACCAAATCTCCCTATAAGAACTACCCACCCCTAACACAAGCCCTCCCAGTTCCAGCACAGTGCAGACTTAAATCAGACACAGTGAGATAAATAATACACAACAAAAAAATGAAATAAAGAAAAGAGCAGACAAAAAAGCTTTGTCTGAATAATTAGCCATCATTCCTCGGTCTAGGAAGTGCCGTCCAGAATATATCAGATATTTTAGGTCCCACGTAGTCGAGGAACGGCGTCCACATGTGATAAAATGTGCACATTGTGCTTTTAGACCAGTATGTCACATACTCCATAGAAGGTTAAATATAACATTATAACATTATACCATTATACCGAGACTGTTGGAGGCTTCTTTGAAATCCATTTCAATCATATACTCTTATGTGCAGCGTTAGCATATTCAGCTGTTTCTGTCTGTGACCCTCCTTGACCTGTGGGCGTGGCATCCTAACAGAAGGCAAACTGGATCACAACACAACTCTTTGTTAAAAACTAGACTCAGTTTTGCAACTACTTTTCCCCAAAAACCCTGAATATGTGCACATGCTCATACCATGTGTATGAAGCTACCATCCTCCTTATTTTATTTATTTTTTAAATATTTTTTCCTTTATTATACATGACAGCTGAAGAGAGACAGGAAGTGTGGGGAGGAGAGCGTGGGGGAAGACATGCACCAAATGGATCGGCAGACCGGGAGTCGAGCCTGCGATCAGCGCGTCGAGGACTGTAGCCTCTAGACGTGGGGCACCTGCTCTACCAACTGACACAAACTGTTGGACAGCTGATATCTGAAGGCAGTGCAGCCACCTGAACTGTAACTCCTTTGCTCGATTACCGATATATTATTAGCGTGCTGCCATATACTAGTCTGTCTCTGCCTCAAGATCATGAGCCCATGTCTGTAAAACTACATTGTCTGCTTTGCTGGACTTATAAAGAGCTTGATAACATCGACCACCTGTACGTTTATTGCTACGTGCTTTAAAGATGCAGTAAGTAACATTATTAAAACTAACTTTTTATCATATTTGCTCATATTTGCTGTGAGCTTTGCAGCTGACACCGAGCCTGGAGATGAGACTCCATACAGCCTGAACATCCCCATCAGAAGAGAGGAGGCAGAGCCAGAGAGAGCTGACCCAGCTGGAGCTACATCAGCAGGAGCAGCAGGCAGGAGCCAGAGAGGAAACCTTTGACCTTTTGGCTCTGTCGACTGTTCGGGAGACAGACGTAAATCCCCAGAAAAAAAGACATTAAGCCCAAGCATCACCTGCTTTGGTTGGATGCAGAAACACTTTTGGGTTTTGTTATCTGTATTGTCTTGTTGTTTTCTGTATTTATGTTAAAATAAAATGTCTGTTTAAATGTATTGATAAAGTCTAGGTCTTCTCTCATCTGGCAGGTGGATGTTAAGGTCAAATTAACCTCAGCTTTTGGGTCTGTGGTCTTCATGCCTGAAGTGTTTATGGCCATATTGCAGAGCTAACCGGCTGTTAGCATGCTAGCGCAATGGTGACTGGCGGTTAGCATGCTAGCACAAAGGTTACCGTGATGCTGTCGGTGTTAGCTCGGCAGGGTGGGCGTGAGAGTGAGCTTCTGGTGATGAAGAGCCCAGGAGGAGGGGCCCAGTTTGAATGTGTTGTTGACAAAATGCAAGAACAAATCCTCCTTATCATAGCTTTAAAGAGCAAGTGTTCAGTTGGGGTTAATTCCAAATTAAATTTACGCCCATTTGGCATTTTGAATAAAACTTCTTGTTTGTAAGAACCTAAAAAAATGTGTTCGGGGTAATTTATATTTCAGCCTTAGTTGATCAAATGACATCATTGCATCCCCTTCAACAAGCCTTTTAAAACTGTAATGTAACCTGCATCTTCCCACAGATAAAACCCGCCAGCTGACAATACTTGAGGGAAATCTGCGTTCGTCTGTGTTGGAGTAATTGGTGATAAGACATCAGTTCTCTTTTCCCATTTCTTAATCACATCCCAGGCCTTAAGTGTAGATGATTGATCACATTAATTAATCTTGCTGATTTATCAACAGCTCTATCCTTAAAGAGGAGACAAAGCTGTGATGTACAGCACCGAAAAACTTGGAGAATCATTTTATGTAAAAGAAAGTTAATTTAAGTTATAAAACTGACCTTGAAGGTCTTTTATGGTCCCCAACGATCACAATTTCATGTCTTTGTTGGGTGGAAATGAGCCTTTCCGGTTGAGAGACTTCTTTAATCAAACCTTATTAAAAAGGAGCAGCATGTCAGAGGGAGCACGGCTCAGACCAGCTGATTAAAACAGGTGACTTTGGGTCCTTTTTCTGATCAGGAGTCTGAGAATAAACCAGGTGATCTGTTTCTAAAGCATGCTAAGGATGATAATGGGAAAGATTTCCATAAAAGTTGCCACAGATGTTCTTGGTTCTTAAAGGTAAATCAGACTTATGTAATCTTCTTTTCCTCTGGTGCCACCAGCAGCGTTGTCCAGTGGAATCTCTTCCCTTCCTCTGGTCTGACAGGCACACATGTTTCTACATTAATGTCTCCAGAAGATGTACGCCAACATGAGGTTGTGGCTTTGAGTGAAATGTCTGCGGCTATTGATCATAATCACAAGGTCAGCCATCTTCCTCTGACACTTGAATGCTGACACGATGTACTGCTGTCTTCCAGGTTGTAAGTTGTATAAATTAAGGCTATCTAACAGGTGTTATCATTTCACTACTTCCTGATTAATGATCAACTGAAAAAACAACTGATAGGGATATTCTGAAGTGTCATAGTTCAAAGAAAAAACACACATTTGACAACAGCAACGGTTAGCATTCAGACACTTCCTAGCTAATATAACCATCAGCTTGAAAGTGACTGAATACCAAAAGTACCATTTGAAAATGTTACTATATTTATCGACTGTGTAAAATATACATTATATATTATATAACTCTTTAGCTAATATCAGGCAACAACTAGGGTTAGCATTCAGACACATCGTAGCTTATATAACCGTCAGCTTGAAAGTGGCTGAAAGTAGCAAAATATAGACTTTATAGCTCCTAAGCTAACATCAGGCAAGAGCTAAAGTTAGTATCTAAGCACATGCTTTACCTATCTTGTTGTACAACGAATTTCAAAGGTAACGTTAGCATTCAGCCACTTCCGAGCTAACAGTAATATAAGCTAGTAAGTGGCAGAATGCTAACAGTAGCTGTTGTCTAATTGTAGCTCTGACAGTAGCTAATGGGTAATAAAATGTGTTGTTTTAACTTGAAATATGGCCTGATGTTTCTGCAGAATTTCTCTATCAATTGTCTTTCAGTCATGATCAATAAACAAGCAGTAAAATTATATGATTCACTCTGTCTATAAGACTTACAACCATGAACACAACAGTATGAAACTACATCAGAATCTGAGCTTCCCACCCTGAGCGTGGTGTCAAACAAAGACAGCCGTCTTGCGATATGGTGAACTGGATGGATTGCTATAACATCTGGTGTAGACATTCATGTCACAGCTCAGGAGGAGTTATATTTGCTCTGTGCATCTCTATCAGGGCTGTAGCACCATCATTAGAACTTTCAATGTGTCCCGTATTCTGGTTTATTCAGGAAAAATGATGCAAACACTGAATGAGATTTCAATAAGCTTCGGTTGTACTTTGTGTTTATATTTAATTATATTAGCATACAAACACTATAGGGAATAAATAGTCCATGTGTGTTACCTGCTAACACCAGCAAATGGCAAACATGGCTCCATCTCTACGTCGTGTTTTGTATTACAACACAATCTGCTTAATTATTATGAATTTGTATTAACATATCTTTAAAAACATAAAACATGGACTTCATTTTAGAAACATAGTGCAACTGTTTTTTCAACTTACTTAAGATATTGACCATAACGTGTTTGTATGTCATTTGTCCTGTGGCATTCCCAACGCAAATAAAAAACATATAAGAAAAATTAGATAAAACAAAACACAACTAAAAAGCCTCAAAGGGCTAAAAAGTGAGAAACTTTAAATTAAGTAGAAAAAGCAAACAATGCAAACGGGCTGAATGTAAAATAATGCCAGGAAAGGGATATTAAGGCCGTTCAAACACAACTGCTGGTTCAGACTGCCATCTAGTGTCCACTTGCAGAGCTACATCCCAGAAGTTGGACTCCTATTATTGAAGAACTTATTAGCTCAGGTCACAATAAAACTCAACTGTTGTGCAGCAAAATTAACATCAACACAGCACATTTGAATTGTTTTAAGCCCCAAGAAGCAGTATGCTGTGTTTCAAATTCACACCCACAATCATTTACTCTGTGAGAGAGGGACATGTGGTCACTGCAGGACACTGAGGCAGCTTCTGAAGCAGCTAGAGAGGACTCTGTGGGTCTGAAACCTACTTGAAAGTAATCTCATGAGGGTATCAGGAGTTGCTACACAACATCTACAGTACATACTTTAATGCCTCTCAGTAAGATTTTCTGTTTACTGTTAGACTCCTGTTCCTGAATCACTGGGCAGATGTTTGAAGCAAAGCTGCTTCCCATTAGTATTTTCTAGATGAGTAGCATACAACAGAAAGAAATAGTCAGGTGTAATTTTCTGAACAAGTTAAAAGCCTGTACACTTAGGTCTAGATACATGTAATTTCTATTATAGTAAATGTACTGTGTAGCTCCACAGGCCTGAGTCTCTGGTATTATAATATTATTTGACATCCTGCTGCAGGCTGGTACAGGATGTTCATCTTGTTTCATCACAGTGCTGTATCTCTTACACAGCATTTACGAGTGATTACAAGAAGCCACGAGACGAGGATTTGTGGCATAAAAGGCGTGATGCCTATTAGCAAATCATTCGAATGTAATTAGATCAAAAATGCAGCAATTATAGCAAATAAAGCATTTTATTATGATTGATTATGGCATGATTTGTCTTGCTGAATGATTATAATGTCATTTATAGGGAAAGTCCAACCCACATTGGGAATCTCATACAATCTGCCAAGTTTAGCTTAAATTTCTTAATTTTGACATAATTTGACAAACGTCCCGCTGAACAGCAGAGAGATAGTAAATGACATAACAAATTCGGACTACAACAGACACCCCTAGGAGACAATGAAAGCAGCCATCCTGAATTTTTTTTTTTTAAACACTTTTATTGAAAAATGTATACGTTACAGATTAAGTTACATTTGTTTACAGTTTACAATCAAGTACAATACATAAATAGAAAAAAAACATACAGTCAATCATAAAAAAGGGATCTGCCCTTTTTTATGTGCGAATAACAATCCATGTTCCTTAAAAGTTCAGAATGTGCCAGGGGAGGTGCTGAGTCTTATCCAGAGATCTCCTCCTCCAGAGGTCTGTAAAGAGTTGTTTTACGAGAGTATCAGAGTCAACAAAGTCTGTTGTATGGTGGTCACACATCTTGTTTTCCATAAATGATGACAAACAGCACTTATGATGGTTTGGAAAAGTTCTCTTTGTTTGGTAGGGAATTTTTCCTCCGACAGCCCATACATAATCAAATACATAAGATACTTTAAACAACAACCATATACTTTCTAGTTTTGTCCAGACTTCCTGTGATCTGTAGCACTCGATGAGAAGGTGTTCTTGAGTTTCATTGTCGCAGTGAATCATTGGAAAATTTTTTGTCGTGACTCCAAGATACAACAGCTCTCACAGGAAGTCTGCCAACAGAAATAAGCCAGCAAACATCTCAAATGCTCTCTGATAAGTTTTTATTTTAAAAAAATGTTATCACCTCAGTATAATTATTATTAGTTATATTATAATAATCTATAAATCCCCCCATGTTCACTGTTCCATGCAAAGTGTTTGTTTAATTTAAAGTGTAAGCGCAATATTCATATAAAACTCCTTTAAAATAGCCATAATATACTATCCTTTTTTTTTTTTAAATCAGGGATATGTAGTCTGAGTTTGTTGAATGTGTCCAAAAATAATTACTACAGCTCGCTACAATGTCTTTTAAATGTCTAATTTAATTTTATCGTCTAATAGTAATTTTCAAAATTTAATTAACTTCGATCGAGCACCATCACAATGCATGGAAAGCCTACATATAAACTTTTAGATCATTTATTTATTCTTTATGTAATTTACCGTAGGTCACATTGGTAACATGTTATCGCTGCTTTGTGTGGGCGGGGTTAGCTGTGTCCAGACACTGTATGGAAATGTCTAAGCAAACGCACACTGTAGTGAGAGCGGGGCGCTCTTTGTAATAAATCGAGCGCGCCTTTTTGGAGTCAAACCACGCCGTCCTGCATGTGTTCATCCGGGTACTTCAGAGTGTACACATAACTCCATCCAACGCCTCCTATTAGCTGCTTTTATCAGATACATTTCGGCTCTCTTTGACCTTTTTCTCTCTCTAACTGAATCATAGTTGAAAGTGTTGACAAAATAAGGCAGACTGTAAATGTTTGGGTTATTTAAAACAACCTTAAACTACGTATAAACAGATAGAAAGAAAGCACGTTATGGAAACGTGACTGAGGAACGCTTGTATAACGGATAAATCTGACCAATCAGAGAAAGCCATTTCTTCCTGCGTATCTCGGTGGGTGGATATGTTAGTACACACAGTGCATCTTGCATGGCCGAGTTGACCAGGTGTTAATTTACCGGTCCTACGCTTTGTTCAACGATTTAGTGTTTTATCTTGCTGTGGACTAACGTTACTCGTTGAAACAACCAGGAGATTTTTAATCGTTTCTACTTTTTGCGAGCTAACGTAAGTGTCACACGGGCTTCAGCTACGCCTCGTGCATGAGCTGAACGTCACAGGATACAACTGTTTCAACGTCTCTTCGGGGCTGAAGACGAGTTTATTGGATCTGATTTATACTAGACGTGTTCTTTTGATCGTTGCTACTAATCGAGACAAGAGTTGTGGTGTTTTCCTGTTTTTCCGCGGTCACCTGCCGTCACACATGCTGCCCCAGCTGCTCAGGACACTCAACTCGGTGGATGAATTCATGGAGCAAGGTTAGAGTAAAAAGATCCAAAAGCGACTGATCAGGGACAGGACACATTTTTTAGGGCATCTTTTTGTATTTGGGATCATATTCCCTCTTTTCAATCTAACTTGGGATCAACACAGAAGGCAGGTGACATGGTGGTCAACACCATCCACTGGTTCAGGAAGGGACTGCGGCTGCACGATAACCCGTCTCTGAGAGACTCCATCCGTGGAGCGGACACCCTGCGCTGCATCTACATCCTGGACCCCTGGTTCGCTGGATCCTCTAATGTGGGCATCAACAGGTGGAGGTGAGGAGGGGTACAGGGGGTCAGAACTGCAATGCTGGTTGGAGAGAGGGAGTTTACAGGTCATTGCTGGACCTTAACCTCCCAAACTAGAAACACTTACTAAAAGATGTCTTAGTAATGTGTCACGATATTTTATCGATTCTTTGGACAATGATATGGTATTTGCTGATTTTACAAAGTCTTGATTGATTGATTGATTTATCTTTTTATGTCGATGTATACATACGCAGGAATAACAGTAATAGACTGATCAGTTAATCCAAACAACAATCTAAGTTTTAAAATTCAACACAAAGTAAATAATACATGTTGGAAAAAGATGCATCCTTCTGTCTCTACGAGTCAACAACTAATATTCAAAGATTATGGACAATTACAAATGCTGCCACAATACACATTTTGATCGATTCATTTCAATTACAACCAATACATTTCATTTAACAATAACAATTTGATTTAATGATTTGAGTACAATATTTAATCATTTAATCAAAATTCCGATGTATACTTATGTATTGTTACACCCCTACTTATTTAACACTTAAACTCTTCCTGGTTATTAATCCAAGGATTCAATTCGACGGATTAATCACCGACCTGTCAGTCAAAATGTGCCATATGTTTGTGTTCATGGTTAAATAATACAGTGCTTTTTGTACACTTTGTACACTTGTTAATACTGTCACAATATAGGGAATCATATTCTTATACCATGTATAATGTAGTGGCGATTTGTCTTTATATCAACTAATAAAAATCCAAATCACAAAATCCAGCTGGCCCCTGAGGCTCAAAAGATCTTACTCAGGATAAATTACATTACATTTTTGTGGCACGCATTAAGTTTTAGTTAGTTTTACTAAGCGTATGAAATGGATGTAGCCATGTGGAATTAGCCTCGGTCAATTCCTCATGAGTTGCAAAAGAAAAGTGCTAACTGATGCTAACGTTTGTCCTTGGATTGTTATTGGGTTGACATGTCTTTAAAACAGGACAGAATGTGCTCAGCAGACCACTGACTGTCCTGTGTGTAAAACTGATCACTGTTCACTCTGCTTTGATTTCCCATCTGTAGCAGCCGTAACAGACTTGTTTTTCTGCTCAGCTGTGTTGTTCCGGGCGTATCACAAGAGAAGCGGGGAACAGTACATTCCCCTCCATCAGTGTGCAGTCTGTTGTGACGTTATTGTACTTGTGTGTGAGGATGACTCCGCCCTTTTCCAGATTGTTGTAATGATGTCCTTTTTTACGGATTTTTTGTTGTTGCTGAACAAAAAAAATACAGATTTTTTAATAATGCTGATTCGGAGCTTCAGCTTTCTTGATAGTCTTTGCAGTGTTTACACTGTGCCTGTTTTTCTTTAGTGCAGGCTGAGGATAGACTTTTACTTGCAGCTCTATTCTTTGTTGATTGATAATCCACAGAGCTTAATAAGCAAGGCACCTTCTTTGGCTCTCTTTGGGGCAGCTGTGGCTCAGGAGACAGAGCGGGTTGTCCACTAATCTGACAATTGGCCGTTGGATCCCCGGCTGCTGTTAAACTGTGTGGTCTACTGTTGTTGTATCCCTTGGAAAGATGTGGGCCGGCAGCTTTTGTCATAAACGTATGCATTAGCGTGTGTATCGGTGAATGTTGTTATTAAAAAAAAAGGCAAGCACACACACTAACTCCATACCACAAAAATATTTGAATCATCACACCCACTTATACCACACACACACACACACACACACACACACACACACACACACACACACATGTTGCACACCAATAGGCTGACAGGCTCTTTGAAGGCAGGTGTGGTTAACCATTGTCACTGCCCAGGCTGATAAACATCCACAAACCTCATTCACTCACAGAACAACACAGGAAACTCACAGGAAACACACAAAGATAATAATGAAACATATCTTTCAACATCACAAAAAATGTGACGTTTCACAGAAATTCATACAGCGATCCACATCTCCTACATATTAACAAATAGTACGATCAATGCCTGCTCTTCATGTCTGGCGTTAGATAACGTT
This sequence comes from Semicossyphus pulcher, assembly GCF_022749685.1. Lineage (NCBI taxonomy): Eukaryota > Metazoa > Chordata > Actinopteri > Labriformes > Labridae > Semicossyphus > Semicossyphus pulcher. The sequence continues at coordinate 27,256,316 of NW_027211759.1, read as the reverse complement.
TGTTATCGCTGTATAAATAAAATTAATTGATTAATGATTGACATATAGGAAATGTATAGAGTTAGGGGACAAGAGAAGAACACTTTCAGTAATAGAAACCAAACATATATTTATTCATCATTCTCTGTCTAAATAAAGTTTAAATATATAAAACCATGAGGGAGAAATCAAAGCATTGTATTTTCAAAATAAGGTATTTTTATACATTTCTTAATATGAAAGTTTTTGTCCACGCTGTCAAAAAAAGAACCTGGGGAGTAAAGACATGACGCATCTTTGTTAAATATTGACCTGCAGTTTAAAGAGCTTTTATTAGAGAAAGATGAAAAAGGAGAAGTGCAGTTGGTTTATCATATTTGAACACTGCACATTATATGATTGCATTAGTTAGACGCTGGAGAATATAGCTGCAGAAATTGAGCTTCTAAATTTGCCCAAAACACAATTTTAGGCTGTAAATGAATGTTCAATATATAAAGGACACAAAATATTTAATATATACTGAACCTTAAGATAAGATAATCCTTTTTTACTTACATCATAAACTACATATTTTACCACTGTTCAGTTTGACGTCTTATTGCAATTTAATTCAGTGGTCACAGTCAATCATTTCTTAATTTTTGGATGATGTTATTCATAAAGAAAGTAAAAAGAAATGACTTTGCCCCTCGTGAGAAGATGCTGTAACGCTTCAGGCAGTCAGAGTCGCGTGTAACCACCGCGACGAGGACTCTTCCCGCTTCCTGACTCTGCAGCTCTTCCCGCTTCCTGACTCTGCAGCTCGTCTCTGAATGGAGGCATGAGAAAGTGGGTCAGTGTGCTGTTATGGTCATTACATCATCACAGCCCCTCACAGAGGTGACCTACATTAAACACACGCTCAGCACCAACCCAACCCCACCCCATTACAGCCACACCACCTCCTTTACATGTGCCCGTACATGTACATCTAACTCCTCACGTACACCCACTGCGTCACTGTGCGCACCTACCTCAGCTTTGTGAACAGGCAGTTACGTCAGCATTACTGCAGCTGTAGTTCTGTTTCAATGCAGACTGTTGGTAACATATTTATTCCTTTCTATTAACCTCTTCAATCCAACCTTTATTTAAAACATCTCGTCCATCTGGCATACCCAAATACAGACACATAACAAAAGAACTGTACGGTCCAAATGTATGAATGAAGTCTGATTTTACGGTAACGTCTTCTAGTTTCTGGAAGATTCCCAACAATTCTTTTTCTGGCCTTAGTCTGAGCTTTTCTTTAGGAGCCAAAAAACAACAAAAACAAAAAGCAGATTTTTAACAGATTGGAACAATTTCTTGATTCCCACATATCATAAAAAAATCTAAGAAAATCAGTTTAATTATCATTATACCAATACTGATAATGAGGCAAATAAAGTGCATTAACTGTGAATCAAATTTAATTTCATACTTTACCCAAATAAGAAAAGCATGTATAAAATGCTTTTTATGAGGAGTTCAGGTTTGTTGTCATTGTTTCATTTGTTTCGTTTGTTGCCTACAGAGGGCACTCTCTGTTGTTCACTCTCACACTGTTGTAATCAGAGACATTGTGCGTCTGTCGTTGTTCTTGTTAACGTGCAGTGTTGGACTGCGTGTCTGTATAGAGTCCACCAGTAGAGGGCTGCATGTTCACAGTGAAACACTTGTTTCATGCATTGCTTTTGTTGTCATTTGAGCAGTTGAAACTAACCATCATGTGTTTTAAGTTTAATGAGAATAAAGCCCGAGTGTTTGCTCTGAGTAGTGTGTTGAAAACATCTAAGTGAAAATAAATGCTGCTTACAGGTGAAGTGCTGATGACTTCAGGTGTGTTGTTTACTGAAGTGTGCAGATTTCTGTTACAGCTCAGGTGGCTTTGAATATATACAGTATAACACACATGCTGTCACACATGCAAAGCAGCTGTCCCTGACTCCCACAAAAGAAACTATCGGTCATCTAATCAGATTAATCTTTAAGCACAGTCAGCAGGGTCCGCACACGGGGTCTCCTGTTGGTTTAGTCTGTTTCTCCTTACGCTTTGCTTAATGTTGGGATTTTTCAATGTGGTTTATCCTGTGTTGGTGAAGCACTTTGTATCCCTGTGTAATGATAAAGTGCTGTATAAATACATTACAAAGCTTAACTTACTTACAGCCATTGGTGTTCTATTTAAACAGTACTCATGTGACACACTCGCACACATCTTAGTGCTGCAGCAGTGTGCTGTTAACCCCCCAGTACTCCTCTCAGATCATCAGATCAGCCTGCCCTTGTCATTAAAGTCTCGTTACTGCATTTAGAGTGACCATGGTGACAGGTCTAAAGCTGGCTCAGCCGTATAATCTCTGAATCTTGATCTTTGTGTCTGTTTATTTTGCAGGTTTTTGTTGCATTGTTTAGAGGACTTGGACGCCAGCCTGCGCAAACTCAACTCCCGCTTGTTTGTCATCAGAGGACAGCCTACAGACGTCTTCCCTCGACTCTTTAAGGTGTGACTCTTTAAAGTGGAATATTCAGTGTTATATGGATCTGTACTCTCATTATGTTTGTTTTAGCTCACCTAACAGTGGATGAAAACAGTGTAATATTTTTATACGTCGATTTACTCACGCAGTCGCCCCCAAAATATATCAAATAGAAATAAACTTTTAAGGCATGAAAATCTCATATCAGTGATAAAGTCCTTCATGACTCAAGCTATTATAAAGCTCACATGTGGGCACATGACTCTGCCATTTATCACCCAGAACCAGTCGTTCAGCTGTTCATGATGTTTAAATAAAGGGGGCTTATTTACCATAAACTATCAATGTCACTATTAGGGATGAGTCATGAATTTTGAATATTCGAATAATCATCAATTAAAAAATCGAAAAGTTAAAAATACATTTTTCCAGTGTTTTTAACAGCGCCTGGTTGTGATGCGGTGCTACCGCTGGGCGGTGGCTGTGGTGCATCTGAAATGTGTTTGCTAACCGCCATTAAATAACAAGAGAAGATATCATTAGTGCCAGGTGCCAGTGAAGCGGGCGTGGCGCTGTGAGGTTTGGAACCGGAGACAAATGCAGAGACTTCTGCAGCCATCAGAGCGTTCTGTGTGGAACTGCTTCAAAAGATAAATGTAAATGAGGTCAAGTGCAAACGTTGAAACGTAAAACTAGCAGATCATGATTTTATGACAGCTGTTATTAGAGGGCGAAATAAAACCGACAATGTTGTGCAAAAGTAAATCAGTCTCTCTCTCTCTCGATGTCTGCGTGCACCGGTGGTGGGGTCTTCGAGTAATGGTCGAATAGTTCCCAGTGAATATCGAATAGTATTTTTGCTTGAAATGCCCGTGCCTAGTCACTATAAGTCCTTCTTTTACATGCGTTACTTTACTGAAGAATAAACCAAACTGTACTCTTTCTCAGGAGTGGAAGATCAATCGTTTATCTTATGAGTACGACTCTGAGCCGTTTGGAAAGGAGCGTGACGCTGCCATCCAGAAACTAGCCAGCGAGGCGAAGGTGGAGGTCATGGTGCGGATTTCACACACGCTCTACGATCTGGTGAAGTGAGTGTTGATACAGAGTTAGTGTTAACACATGAACCTGTTCTCTGACCTGTGTCTGTGAAGGTCTGTGCTGATTCCTGTCCTGTGCTTCTGTCCTAAAGGATCATAGAACTAAACGATGGGCAGCCTCCGCTCACGTACAAGCGCTTCCAGGCTCTTATAAACCGCATGGACGCTGTGGAGCTTCCTGCAGAGACCATCACTCTGGATGTGATCAGGAAGTGTGCCACGCCCACCAGCGACGACCACGACGACAAGTTTGGGGTGCCATCCCTGGAGGAGCTCGGTGAGTTTCTCTTTATTTGTAAGTGTGTGAATGTTGTTGTCAAACCTTGCACAGTTCAAACTGAACGTGTGTGTTTTTGTTTTCAGGTTTTGAGACGGAGGGTCTGAGCACGGCAGTGTGGCCGGGTGGAGAAACAGAAGCTCTCATCAGGCTGGAGCGACACCTGGAGAGGAAGGTAACAAGACCACTGAGTAAATGCACAAAATAAAAGATGGATATACTTGTCACCGTACAGTTCAGATGATCTAAGACTTAACAGTGGTGGTGTGGGGATTCATTCTTCATAATGAAAGTAAAAAACATTTAGAATGACCGGTGTAGACGCTCTGCCATCTTTAATGGACTCACAGTAAATTAGTTTCCTCCTTCACTGCTAAGACTGAATCTAAGATGTAGTTTCCAGGACTTGTGGATAGTGATAAAGTGATCTGTTATATCGTCATCTTCAGCATCTTTGTTACGTCTCTTTTGAACCTCAGGTTTTCAGGACTGAGACTCAAACATTTCAACTATGCAGGACCACATTAAACTTTTCCTGTTTTTACAGGCCTGGGTGGCAAACTTTGAGCGTCCTCGTATGAACGCCAACTCCCTGCTGGCCAGTCCCACAGGCCTCAGTCCCTACCTGCGCTTTGGATGTCTGTCCTGTCGTCTCTTCTACTTCAAACTCACCGACCTGTACAGGAAGGTAAATATGACCACTGACGAGACATAAAACATTATGAAAACATTACTTTTGTTTGGCATTTTTTTGTCTGACATTTTATTCTGCTGAAGTTTTGGCAGATCATGTTTGTACCCTTGAAAACATAATTTTTCTTACTTACAAACGTTTTTCAGCCATTTTTTTCCCATTTAATTCAAAAGTAAGATTTGACGTTTTTCATGTGAGGGTGACGAAGCCAGTCCGTCCTGCAGATGATTAACATCACTCTGACTCTGTCTGATCAGGTGAAGAAGAACAACTCCCCTCCGCTCTCCTTGTACGGCCAGCTGCTGTGGAGGGAGTTCTTCTACACGACCGCCACCAACAACCCCTGCTTTGACAAGATGGAGGGCAACCCCATGTGCGTGCAGATCCCCTGGGACAGAAACCCAGAGGCCCTGGCCAAGTGGGCAGAGGGGCAGACAGGTTTTCCCTGGATAGACGCCATCATGACCCAGCTGAGGCAGGAGGGGTGGATCCATCACTTGGCGAGGCACGCCGTGGCCTGCTTCCTCACCAGGGGAGACCTGTGGGTCAGCTGGGAGGAGGGCATGAAGGTACGTTTAAAGAAAGAGGTCGAGATTTACAGGAGCGTAGAACAAACGAGGGCTGGGACATTACAGCCATAACATACATATGTTCATTTGCAAGGACATTGGGAAATTGGCATTAAAACTAGCCAAAAAACACACAACCTCCAGGAATGCTGTGAACAACTTAAATGCCACGTCCACGTCCACTATTTTAGCGTCTTTGTCCAAGCGCTGCCTGATGTCATTTGTTATATTTTTATTCATTAATATAAAGTCTTTTTAGCATTTTAGTATTCAAGGTTCACACTTGACATCAATCAGCATTCTGTGAAAGGAAAGCTGCAGTAAAAGCTGGCACCCTGCTGTTTAAAATACCCATCCTGCACGGTCTCTGTTTCCTGTTCAGGCGTTCGAGGAGCTGCTCATAGACGCAGACTGGAGTGTGAACGCCGGCAGCTGGATGTGGCTCTCCTGCAGCTCCTTTTTCCAGCAGTTTTTCCACTGCTACTGCCCTGTGGGATTTGGACGACGCACGGACCCCAACGGAGACTTCATACGGTCAGTCAGCGCTGCATCTGCATCACATGAATAATAAAGAACCAGCCTTTCATATGCCCACAGTGCTGTGGGTGTGTGTGCCCCTGCAGTCATTTTGAAACGAGAAATTAAAGCTCATGGTTAGCTTTAGCTCTTTGTTAGCCTCAAATATATTTGTTATGCTGGTTCCAAAAATATCTCCAAAGTGTTTTAGCCTCCATATGACTTTTGGAGTACGTGAGATGTCTATTGGCTTCACACCACAGAGAGTCTCCTGAGTGTTTAGTGTGATCTTGTGTATTAACCGATAAACAGCGATGAAATTTAACATCACGTTCTAAACATTTTCTGTCTTCCACATTGATTTTCATTCTTCTCTCACTCTCTGCCTGCAGGCGTTATTTGCCCATATTAAGAGGCTTTCCAGCGAGATACATCTATGATCCCTGGAACGCCCCGGAGGAAGTGCAGAAGGCAGCCAAGTGTATCATTGGAGTTCATTACCCCAAGCCCATGGTGAACCACGCCGAGGCCAGCCGCATCAACATTGAGAGGATGAAGCAGATCTACCAGCAGCTGTCCTGCTACAGAGGGCTGGGTAAGGACACGACCCACACACTGTCCCACCAATTTCATGTATCTGGATTGATTCCAGGTTTCTACAGATAAAACATTTCTGTATAAAGTTGTAGTTAAACAAAGTCCAGGACATCCCTGTGAAACCTGTGATACGAGACCAACCACAAACATCACAATGATGCTTCTGAGAAATAACTTTCTGACGAGTGCACAACAAAGCATTAGAATACTCCACAACTAGATAAAAGTTTATTCCATTTGTCGTGTAGTATTGACCAATCAGGTATTAGCAGGCTCTGGTGTATGCAGGAGAAATTGTGTGGAGAGCAAATGTGGTGGAACTCAATCTCGGTTCCCATCACCGGTCATGTGACGATGATTTACCTTTTTATTCATCTCTATAAACAGACACCTGCATGCACGTGCAGCTGTGCATGTGCATGCAGGTGCAGCTAAAAATCTGTTCTTAGACGTCGTCACTTCACTCGAACTCCATCCTCGCTTCTCAAGTTGCTCGGCTGGAAGTCGTTTATCGCTAACCCTGGCTGCACTGGAAGCCCCGAAAAGTTGGCCATCGCTGCCAGACGAAACATCACCGTCAGTTGATAGTCAATATGCTCTGACATCGCAGTGGGCGGGATCACCAAATCTCTTACCTTCCTGCAGGGTTTTGTGGGTGTGTGAGGGTGTTTGCTCGCCCTTAGAGAGTAACCGATGTGAAACATCAAAAACCAACATATTTTATATCTGATTTATCGCTTATTTCTTGGTAATGCGAGCAGAGCAAGAGCAAATTCAGAGCAGAAAATTGCAATGATCTGCGTTGTATCATACAGACGTCCACATCTGATGCCTTCGGTGCAGATATATCAGCCTGGGTTTTCATAAATGTGCAGCGCTGTGGCTCTTGCATGTTTCCACTGATCATTTTTTTACTGATATTGTTTAAAGCCCAACAGACATTGAAAATGTTCCCACACCACAGACGGGTTTTAGGATCCTGTCGAAGATGAAAACAAACATGAATGAATGTTGTCTCTTTGCAGGCCTGCTGGCTACAGTTCCTGCCAACTCCAACAGTGGTGCAAACAGCAGTAACATCAGAGGAGTTCATACAGGGACCAGTCAGGGTCCAGGAGGGTCCTTTGAATACCCCCACACACAGGAGGGAACAACTCGAACAGGTACGGACGTTAACGTCTTCATTCAGTTCCCTGCACATTCACACGTTCATACATTTTTACATTAATTTACAAATGCAGATAAGATACTCAAATGTTGTTTATTCAAAGTCACGGCTAAAATAAATACCCATGGACCAGGGTCAGTCGGCCATGTGAGGTTTAATATTTGCCACCTCTGGCCTGCAGAAAAGCTTTTTGCATCCCTGAATATTTGGCTTTATTAAAGCAAAACTAAAAGACTGTTCTGCCCGAACAACCCGGGAAAATCAAACAAACTGGAGTTAACTTTGTAACTGCAAACACAGACGTAATAGCTCAACAAATGTTTGCAATTCACAGTTGAATTTCTGGTTGGTGTTTTTTAAAGCAATTAATACAACAGATGATCTCTTTAAATAATGCCTCATCATTTGTTCTGTGTGTCGTGTTATCGCAGAACGAGGACAGTCGACACAGAAGCGGCGCCGTGAAGAAGCTCCGCCCGAGAGCAGCTGTAAAACCTGGAGGCAGAGCACATAGTGTAAAAAGGACCCCCTACTGCCTGGCCTGCACCGGCCCTCACAGGACCCTCAGATTACACTCAGCAGTAACTGTAACAAACAGCCACAAAGTACAGGTTAGGGGTCCAGCTGCCTCAAGGACTCCCCTTTGCACATGATTATGTGATCAGTTTAGATTGTTAGAGGTCGGACAAAAGGTCAGCTGTTAGCATGTCTCGGTCTCCAGATGAGAAACTTCAAACATCTCAGGAACAGAGGGAGGAGAAAGGACCCTGAAACAGCGGCACGAAAAATGAATCCATTAAGTCTTCACATCCGGGTCACCTGTTGTCTTCCACTGCAGTGTGTCATTTTCTAAAACTCCACATCAAGGCCACTTTGTGTAATCAGGAGGCTGAACTGAATGTTGAGTTGATACCTGCCAGCTTTGCTCTCTGCACCTTACTCTGAAAGTGTCCAGATCTAAAGTCTGAGTCTCCTCTCAGCGATGGGAACAGCCAGCACCCTCACCCTCTTTTTACACCCTGACCTGCAGAACACAAAACATGTTTTGTATTTTCTCTCATGAACAAGCCCCTACATGTTTCTCATCATGTGAGAAAGATTTAGGATGCAGAGATCTGATGAATATAAGCAGCACTGTGAGGTTTGTTAATACAGCAGCCTTACACGTCAATATTTGTACATATTTATTGTTTTTGATTCCTGACTTTTGTATATTTGGTCACAGGGGTTTCACACCTGCGTTTTGTAACCAAAACTCAAAGACCTACTGTGAATGCATGTGCTCTTGTCTCCCATGTGATCGTCAGTCTGTTATTTTTGTATAAAGAATGACCAAATTCTAACTGTATTAAAAAGGCAATAAAACACAGAAGCACTGTTGTATGCTCGTCTTTTATCTTATTTTTACTGACACATCTTATTTTAAAGAATAATTTAGGTATCACTCATTAGGCTCAGTGTGGATACATTCGTAGAGATTTATTTTCAGGACAGTTAAACATGTCTGCTTAAGCACTGTGAACTTAAAGCCAAGACTCTAACAGTTTGCTGTTTTTTAAATGATTATCACTTAAACTAATCCATGATTATATTTTAGTTGAATTAGCAGATATTTACTTTTTTATAGTATAGCTGGAAATTGACCAACCATTTTATAAGGTCCTTAATCTGTCTTTTTTATATTACAACAAACTTATTTTTAAAATGTATTGCTTTCATTCAGTCTGGCAGTAGTAGAGGGCAACAAGTCTTATTTCTCCAATCAGAAACATGCTGGAGAGAGAAAGCACTCATACTGCACATGCTCAGTTACAACCTTTGCCCACCAGGAAGACAGAAGACATGTTGAACATTTGCTGCAGCATTTAATGGAGAAAAATAACTTATATTTTGAGTCCTAAAAGTTTTTGTCATTCTGCCTTAAATCTTTGTATAAATTAACCAGAACTGAACTAGTTTGGATTCTTGTTTTGTTGACTTAGAGACGTGGTTAGCATGTGTCAAAGTGTCTATGTAGCATATGTTCTGTCACAGCTGATAGGATGAACAATTATTCATTGAAGAAATATGTTTAGGTTAGTTTTATTGCAAATACTTCAGTTCTTCCCTTCTGACGCTGAAATAAAGAGCTATGAACAGCATCTGTAACATACGCTGATTTTAGGTGGCGTACATTTCATGAAAAAACACTAAACTAAAACTAAACTTTTAAAAAAAAAGGATTTGAAACTGTACTGATCCTATAATTGTATTGTAAAGTATAAATAAATAATCCCATACTATAATTATTACACATTGCACATCTTTAGAACACTTTGCTTGAGACAAAAAGATCAAGTTAGTGAAATTTGTTGTTATTCTGTTTTGACATTACCATTAAAATAATATGGCAAACAATATGTCAGATACAGTCACATATAAATGGTATGGGTAACTAGCTGACTGGTAAAAGTTTAATATTTAATTTTACTTTGTTTAGGCCAAATAGTTTGTGAGTAAATGAGAGTAATTCCAAGTGTTGCATTTGTCCCCAGTCTCCCCTACTCTGTCCCCTAACACTGTAGATGCAAGGTGATTATTTTCATGCTTAAGTGGTGTAAACCGTCTCTCTGTGCTGTCTGTTTCGCCCTTTGTAAACTGTTTGACGGGTTTTGCTTTTGCTTCTTGCAATTATTGATTGTATAATCGGTGAGGACGGCCCCTCGTGCCGCGTCACGCTCCCGTGTGATCAGTGTTGCAGACTCTGCCGGGGAAATGATTCAAATCTGCCCCAGGATGGAGAGAAAAGTCCACCGTGTCCAATCTCAGCTGCGGGGCGGGGGGCGGTGACAGGATATCCACGCGCAGACGCTGATTCTGATTCAGGTAGATTTTTGGCTCGTGTGAGATGGACACGAGCCGGGACAAAGTGCAGGAGAAACCTCTTCGCCTCATAGCAGCTGTGTGCAACGACATGGGGATCGGGAAAGACGGAAAGCTGCCCTGGCATTTACCGTAAGTGAAACCGTCTGATCAGTGGTGTTTGGCTTTTAACGGCGAGGTTTGATCCGGAAGTGCAGATTGTGCTTTCAAACCGCTGCTGGTCTATTGATCAGATAAATGTCACTTTCTTCTACTGATGAAAGACAAAAATAAAGAAAGAAGCCTGTACAGCGATGACAGAGCGACACGAAGGAGAAACATCTGGAAGACGCTGCAACAAGTGGCGATGAGAGTTTCAGATCTTTTGGCTCAGCTCAGCGATAAGAGCCGGATCTTTCTGCTACCAAACGGATCTTCATTTAGTATCACTTCTGGATTTTATGCGATGTTTTGACCTTTGATTGATATGTGTGCACATGTATTACTTATTCTATGGTAGAACTGTGTACCAAGCCTTATAACCCCCCCCCCCCACACACACACACACACAATTTTACATTATGTTTAGTAGAGAAACTGTAAATAGAAATATCAAACTTTTTCCACATGTGTATTGATTGATTTCTTTTTTAATTGTTGTATGAAATATGCACAAATATGCCAGATTCTTTATATTAAATTCTGGAAATAACCAGGCGTACTTATGATTAAGAAGTCAGATAAATCAAGAACAACTGGCCCAGTTGTTTAACAAAACTAGCAAGGTACTTAATTATATGAATGATAAATAATTACAGTTACATAGTTACATAGCTCTTTATGTTTTTACCAAACGTCCCTGGATTGTATTTAATAAATACATTTTAAAGTTGCTCTTTTAATATGCCTGGTATTCATTTATATCAAAAATGAATGAATAACATAAAGAATAAATAAATTGTCTTAGACAAAGCTGCTCATAGAAAACAACTCGTTCATGACCGACTCATCAAAACTAACTAGAAAATATTCTGTATTACTATCTGAGGAATTATGAAAGAGGTCATCGTCACTGTCATCATTTCCTGTTGATTAGGCATCAGAATGAATACATTTAAAAAGACGGTTCACACCTGGAGACATTAGGGGGGGTTTCTAACACTAACTCTGCTTGATTTAATGTTAAACATTTCTTTTTCAGGGGTGAGTTCCAGTACTTTCTGAACACGGTCACTCGGGTCTCCAGACCAGGTATCTGTCTGTATTCCTCACAGGGCTGGCGATCATTGAAAACTTTTATTTTAGTACTTACCAAAAACCCAAATGATATATATCCTTACTTTGCTAAATATTAAAATAAGTCAAACACAACTTGGTCAAAATAAATCTTATTAAATCAGGGAATGTCTGATTAAAACATACATAGCCAACTTTGGCAGTAGAGTTGTGTTAAATGATTATAAATACATTTTAACTTTAAGCATAAATAATCTCAAACAATATGAATAGAATATTTCTGAGTGTGTGATTTATAGGATCTTTAATATAATGACGTAACTTAATGTTTCAGGCATTTATATCAAAGGATTTGCCGTAATGGGACATTTATATTTTGTCTCATATCAAGCCAAAACATTTTCAATGACAAAAGATTTTATCGATGTCGACAGTTTTCCTGCTTTTGTTTGGGCTCGATTCATTTCGTCTCTCCAGACTTTAAAGACTTTTAAACCTGGTCCTGAACTCTGTGCTCACTGTGTGAAGGTAAACGAAATATTTCATTGGAATTATTTTCAGGAAAGATGAACATGATGGTGTGGGGCAAACTGTGCTGGTACTCCAACCCAGAAACTCTGTTCCCTTTGGCCAATAACCTGCATGTGGTGCTGAGCAAGACACTGCAGTGAGTGACCCCTGACCTTTCTGACACACACACACACACACACACACACACACACACACACACACAGATATATCTGTGCTTATCCAGAATCAGTTCTAGATTTCGCTGTAATTCATCCCTTCTGTCTTGTGAATGTTTCTCCTCCCACAGCACGGTCCCAGACCACGCCCACTTCCTGCGTCCAGACTTTGAGAGTGCCCTCCTGTTGGCTGCTCAGCCCCCCCTCGCTGACCTCATCGAGACCATCTGGGTCGTCGGGGGGACGCAGGTCTACAAGGTAAACATGGTCTTTCTTCTTTCCTACAAGTCCTTGAACCTTTAAAGATCAATTCTAGTAAATAGATGCGCTGGTGATGTTTTCTTCACACATTCATTTGAAGCACTTTTAGTGTTTTTTTTGGCGTAGACGTGAGTTGTGTCGTCGTCTCCTGAGGGAACCAAACCAGTGTGATGGTTTCTGTCCTCACGGCTGCTCCTCGCTTAAACGTAAACTTAAGCAAACTGTGACGTATTTTTATTAAAAGCTGATTTTACTGTTTTTAGATTTGATATTTTGCTGTGAGGCCAATTCATTATGAAATTAGGGTTAGGGTTTAGGGTTGCATAAAACTTGGTCAACTTGCTGTGATTTTTGAGTCTTAAATCTTTGGGGGAAGGATAACGCTGGACAGGCAGCCTGCAGAGACTGAGTTTGTATGAAGTGACATGAAGTCAGGTGGTATTAAAACAGATTTCATATCTACCGTATGAGTGGTCTTCAAAATCACTGTGCTGTATGACTCATGTGTTGGTTCTGTTAACGTGGGTTTCTTCTCGTCTATGATCAGGAGGCGTTGAAGCACCCGTGGTGTGACCTGGTTTACCTGACAGACATCATGGCCGACTTCGACTGTGACGTCTTCTTCCCTGAGTTTGACAGAGGACTGTTTAAAGAACAAGAGAGGTGGGTGTGTATCTCTCCCTCTGACTGACTGCATCTGACCACATATGCACCGTTACAAAGCCAACAATTGTCAGACCGTGTTTTCATTGGTCATTGGTTTCGTTGACACCTTCACTGGTTGCTGTGATGTCAATTTTAAAGAGCAATGTTACTCAGTTGTTCTGAGATCAATCGGTAATTTAGTAAATGAGTTCCCCTTAAGGTAGATTTTTACTTTGATTTAGTGTGTGAGGGAAATTCTCCTCCTGAAGATAATTTTTGAAGAACAAGCAAACTCAATGTTATGAGTCACGTCTCTTTACTTACATTTTACATGCAGCATGGAGAGAAGTACAGCAATGTCAATTTAAATGTCAATGTCACTTTTATTTATATAGAACATTTAAAACAGCCAGTGGCCAACCAAAGTGCTTTACATAAAAGCAGGAAGAAACAATAAAAACAATTAAAGCATAAAACATATAAAAACAGCAGTTCTCTCCCTTTCAGTCAGTGTTCAAGCTTATATACAACGTCAACAAACCCCCTACCCCATCCCCACATGGTACTTCAATCAGCCCACTGGCCTTCAAAAGCAAGATAAGATGATCCTTCTTTGCTCTCCAGGGGGGAAGCCGGGGGTAAAGTAAACGTCATAAAATAAATTGCCGCCCCATATAAATTAAAATTTAGACGAGTTACCCTTTAATGATGCCCGGAAAATTCCCACAAGCGTTATATTTATTTTATTATTAAAGGTAACGAATGATTGATTTAAAGTATTTCACTTGATTTGTGTCAGTGGGTTTCCTTTCACAATAAAAGCTCTTTGTAACCTTTTTTGTGTTTGATTCCCAACAGATTTCCTGGAGTACCAAGTAAAATCCAGGAGGAGAACGGCATCAAGTACAAATTCCAAGTATTCAAGAAAGAGACTTGTGACGCAGTGTAGAAAACTGGACAGGCGATGATCAGACACGCATTCCAAATACTGTAAATATGAACGCTGTGAGCACAAACACTTTAACAGCTGCTTGATTTATTCTGCTCTTTTTTAGAATTACTTTGCAACCACTTTGGTGCCTTTTCATAAAAACAAATCATTAGTTCTTTTTTCATGTTCGTTTTGAGACTTTCTTTTCATTCCTGAATAAAAAAATCTTTGTTCATGATCTTGTATTTGATGCTTTCTGCCACTAGATGGAGCCATATAAATTAATATTGACGAGACAGAAATCTGAGTATGGGCTGCACGGTGGTGCTGTCACCTCACAGCTAGAAGGTTCCTGGTTCAGACGTAGTGGACCTTCCTGTGTGGAGTCTGCATGTTCTACCCGTGAATGCGTGGGTTCCCTCCGGGTACTCCGGCTTCCTCCCACAGTCCAAAGACATGCTCGTTAGGGTCACTGGTGACTCTAAATTGCCCGTAGGTGTGAATATGAGTGTGAAAGGTTGTCTGTCTCTGTGTGTCAGCCTGTGATTGACAGGTGACCTGTCCAGGTTTAACCCCACCTCTTGCCCAATGACAGCTGGGATAGACTCCAGCCCCCCTGTGACCCTGAACTGGATAAGCGGTGTAGATAATGATGGATGGTTTATGTATTTTATTGAATGCTCATATCTGTAGTGTGATGTGCCTTTATGGTGCTGTATATTTTAATGACACTGTGCATGTAAAGCTAACGAGGGTCAACAGTTAAACACTCATTCACTACGTACAGCTGCACCGTCCCCATCAAAGGTAACACATTTTATCAGCTGGCAGGTCAGATCTGCACACACAGCACAGACATGATATTGTGTAATTTTAGCAACATCAGCAGCCTCTGATCAACAGTCACGTAGCACAGACATGCTAAGGATCATTGCTCACAGTTTGGCAAAGAGAAAAGAGGATCTGAGTTCACACTTAAAACCCAGTCTATGATGCAATGTTATTATAATGGAAGAAACAGGCGAGAGATAATAATATCCAGTTAAAGCTGCTTTTTAATTTGAGGTTTTCTGTCGTGGTGAACACAAGGTGAGTTCTAAGGGGAGATTTAAGTTGCTATAAAAGTTAATTTTTCTCCCTTTGATGACTATTCTTATAAAAAAAACTGGACTTTAGCCGAAGTGACTCTGACTCTAAATCAAAGACATTTCCAGCAGCGTCGGTCGCCTGTGCTCTGCTTTAACTTGAATTCATGGCTTTTGATTGTGGATGTCACCTGATCGTGGAGATATGACCCATAAAAGCATAAAAACGTGCCTAATAGCAACCAGTGAATGAAAGAGGAGAATTTATGCTCCCTCTTATTAACCTCTCTGGCTCGTCTGTGTAATTCACAGAGCCCACAAGAGGACAGGAGGACTGTGGGTAACAAGTAGAGGTGACCTGCATGCACACACCTGAGGCCTTGTCTCTCCTGCAGCCTGGATGTATCAGATTAACTCCTCGTGTTTATCACTGAGCAGAGACACGACCGCGCACTGATTGGTCCCCTTCAATGCATTAGCTGCAGAGTGTTAAAGGAACCTTTGGAGCCTGTCAGAGTTTCATGTGGAGGTTTGAAAATGAACACAAGCCAAACATCTGCTAAGCTCAGGTTCGTTACAGGATGCACTCTCTCTCCCATCGTCTGCCCAGTGGCTACAGCATGACTACGGAGCCATGCTGAGTGATGCAGCGGCGGCAGATGGGAAGTTGTTAAAGTGTACCCCCCCCCTCCCTCTGGTCACACACGTCCTCTCTCTTTGTTTTGACCCCGTCCTCCACATTCAGAGAGTGAGGGAACCTGGAGGCATAAAGTCATGGCTTCATTAGATGTGAAGCTCACTTCCATTAGAGGCAAAAAAAAATCCAGTTTCGGGGCTTTTTCTATCTTTGAAACATTACGGAGCGTTCAGAAGGAGACGGGAACATATGAAACAGAACCTCTCTGCGCTCAGACAAAGCTCGGTGAGAATGTAAATTGATTTTGTGGCTTCACTCTAATCAAAGCTTCTTTTTACACCCATATGAAAGCTTATTAATAAAAGCAGACTTAATGGAAAATCTATCAGGCCTAAATTAACTGAAACTCAACGGCTCTTTGAATAAAATGTGCAGGGTGCGTTCTTCAGTTTCTTTTCTTTTTATCTCCTCGTGTGAGTGCATAAGAATAGATATTTAATATCATAATACAGTGACATTACTGCGGTGAAGTAGCTCATTACAAAGTGTCTCCACCTCTAAAGTAACAATAAAAATGTGTGACAGTCACGTCTCCTCCCTGAGGGGAAGAGCTCCAAGAACACGGTGTGAAAATACAACTCATACAGGCTGTAAATAAAAAGCCTTGTTGGTGTTCAGTTATAACCAGTAATGCATTTTATAGACGAGTCAGCATGTCGGTCACTACACAGTGATGTCATGAGGTATCTATATAAAGTCATTGTAATGAGTTTACATGTAAATAAGATGTATTCGATTTGGATGCCAAAACTTTATTTGGCATGGGACACCAACCGCCCTGAAATGCGTCACACATTAGGATGCCAGGGAGTTGTCTCACTTTGTGTTATTGTTATGTAACCATCCTCATCTCTGAATACAGGAGTTTACACCTGAAATTAAACTGCTGTTTTCTCATATAATCAGACTCAGAGAGAAATATTGTGTGACCTCAGTTTTGATATTTTTTCCATTTGGTATTAAAATCACCTCATTAGAGGAAAACTAGGGCTGTGTTCGAAATGCCGTACTACATACTATATACTACATACTATATACTACATACTATATACTACATACTATATACTACATACTACATACTATATACTACATACTATATACTACATACTACATACTACATACTATATACTACATACTATATACTACATACTATATACTACATACTACATACTATATACTACATACTACATACTATATACTACATACTACATACTACATACTATATACTACATACTATATACTACATACTACATACTATATACTACATACTACATACTATATACTACATACTATATACTACATACTATATACTACATACTACATACTACATACTATATACTACATACTACATACTATATACTACATACTACATACTACATACTACATACTACATACTATATACTACATACTATATACTACATACTGCATACTGCGTTTGGCGGTAGTCTGTAGTATGGAGGAGCTTTTCATATTCATTTTGCAGTATGCTACGCCAGGCGGAAGTAAACAATAACTGCTGCTTCTTTAGCTATAGCGCCCCCTTCTGCTGGAATGCTGCTGCGATCGTCATTTCAACTGCCGCTGTGAAGTTCCAACGCTTTGCATTGTGGGATACAGCAGGCGAGGTAGAGTGGTCCGATGCACACTGGAGATTTTCTCAGAATCAGTACAACATCCGGGTATTTTTGGCATACTTCACACTACATCTAGGCCACATCAGTATGTACTGTTAGTATAGTATGGCATTTCAAACACAGCACAGGACTTTGCTGTGTACCTGGTCACCTGCCCAGATCTCCTTTATGTCCTGCCTGCAGGCCATATGAGGCCACCTGTGCCAAATTAGAGAGACTGGAGCCCTCAGTTCTTGGATTTCATACACCAGACTATATTGTACATATTTCATATAATACTCTTTTGGATGACGATGATTATTTTGTTCTATTAAAGTTTCCCGACAGTAGGAGTGCTGCTGTTCACTTTGTCTATTTTCATGTCTACCATAACGTATGCGACCAAGACAAATTCCTCACGTGTACACCTGCATGGCTATAAACACAGATTTGTGTTTTTTTGTGGTTAAATCAAAGGATGGGAATTAAAAAGGTTTTCCATAAAAACATGTTGCAGTCAGTATTAATGTGCTTTAACTGCTCCCTTTGAAACATTGTGATTCAATATATATAATCTCGAAGATCTCAGTTTCGTTGTCTTTGGCGCCCCTATGGTGATTAACGGTAATTGCAGGAGCACACTTCCCAGATATCCAGACAGTGCTGCATGTGTGACGTCCACGGTTGGCTCCGGTTATAACTCTCGATTTTCCTGGCTGACGGTCGCTTTCCTTTTCAGACTGTTTGCTTCATCTGAGCGTCGAGTTTGTTTCTTTTTCTTTGGATTTTTTTGTCGTATATTTTATATTTTTTATTATATTTTAGTATATTTTGTTTGTTCAGCCATAGTAGATTACTGTTTACTCACAACACTTGCAGAGAGCGGAAAAGCAGCTGCTTAGCTCCGCCTACCCTCTCTGGCAGACCAACCAGTCACTAACTGGGCGCCGCTTGGGATTTTTTCAGTCCATAATAATACTATATACTGCAAAAGGCTTTCATCAGTGGGCCATAGGCTCAGTCACCATTGTGTTGTTGTTGTTGTTGTCAGAGATAGATGGAGACTTAACAGACATTTATTTGCATGAAAATCTTCCAGATTATATCTTTAATGTTGAGTTTGACTTGTGTCTCAGTTGGGGATTACACTCTCTGGTCTCCCTGAAATGGTTTGATCCAATTAGGGGGGGACCAGGAGAGGTATAAAAAGATGTTTATGCATTGACTGGGGAAGTTGTTGTTGGTAGCAGCCTGCTGTGAGGTTTTGTTTTCTCACTTATTTCACAACTTGTTTGTTTCCTGTTCATCTACCCTGGACTCTTGTTTTTGCTCTTTTTCTTGCCATCTTTGGTTAATTATACAACATCCTGATCCATTCTTTCAACCAACATCTTTTTAATCACCACCAGTGTAACTTCCCTCATACCAGATCACATGAAGAAAAGCCTGAATTTAAGACCACACTCCCAGCCGTAGTGTCCCAGTTGGGCGCCAGAAACTGCAATCCAGATATGATGCAGACGACCAGATCTTTATATCCACTAAACCTGACATTTTTGTTTGATGTTTCAGGCTAATCTGCATGAACAAATAAATATTTCTGTTTATTAAACAGATGCTGAGGTGAGTGCACCTTTAGATTCTTGCACTTTAATGTGATAGTGATATAATAAAGATAAATAGTCACCGCACAGAACACAGTACAGGTTCATTCTCTTGCATTAGTCCTTACAGCCTCTGTCAGTCGTCTCCTTTTAAAGGTGCGACCGGGTTAAAAAGTGGCCTCTCTCTGCGGAGCTGTAGCTTTCCACAGCTCATCTCAAAGTCCTTCTTAGTGCCATTTAACGCCTGCAGACTTCCTGTCCTTACATCATAGCGGTGTGCACTCAGACGCTGGATGCGATAGTTCACTATCTGTGTGGTCAGCTCCAACACGGTGGGAGTCTCTATGATCTGAGGCATGCTGATCCCGGCGCTGAGGAGGCCCCTGAAGCGCTCTGACAGAATCTCTTCAGGGTAGTAAAGCAGAGCAGGACAGCTGAGGACGATGTCCCGCAGCTCGTCCTCGGAGCAGCCCATCGTGTCCTGGGAGAACTCCAGTGTGCGTTGCATACTGTCAGGGTTCAGCTCGGTGACGAAGCCTCTGAGTTTGGAGAGGAGGCGGAGCAGCTCGGCCGTGCTGAAGCCCCAGTCTCTCAGGAACAGCAGGTTCTGCCTCAGCACCTCCGGAGGCTTCAGGAGCACAAACGGGTTCTGACTCAGCAGCTTCTGGAGCCAGACCCTCATGTTGGCCTCCTCCCCTCCCAGCTCCTGGTAGGCCTGCTGGAGGGTCTGCACCATCAGCTGGTTCTGCTCCACTGGCCGGCTGAAGCTCTGTGGAGCGCTGGCCATGAGCTTGGTGACGATTCGCTTATTGAGGTTTAGGCTCTGGAAGTACTTGATGTTGTCCCGCTGGCTGTCATGGTGACTGGAGGAGGTGAAGAAGGATGCAGGGAATTTCTCGATGATCCCGACCAGCTCTCTCTGGTTGGGGCACACGGACATCCACAGCTCCCTCTGAGCCTGCACCTGCTGTGGGGGACAGAGGACAGACTCGGGGTGGACGACGAGGATCCGGGCGATGATGGAGCCGGACGCTCCCATGTCCCTCAGCAGGTCAGCCACCTCCTTGGTGTAGGCGGGGGTCTGATGGAGGACCCAACCCTTCAGCTTCCGGACCTTCTGGACGTCCACAGACAGGTCGTACAGAGCCTCGACGGTCTGCTGGTTCTCTGCTGAGCTCAGTGTCACACATGGCCGCAGGTTCAAAGGCAGAGCGGGGACACGCTGGCACCGCAGGCACAGGGATGTCGCGATCAGACGCAGCATTGAAGTGAAGTCCTGAGGATGATCAGCTGTGATAGGAAGAGAAGAAGAAACAGATTGTTAGCAACAACCAGGCTGACAGCAAACGACCACTTCATTAAATAAAATCTAATACTTCTAACAGGACCCAACTCAGTCAGAGAACAAGTGAACTCAATGCTCACAGGTTGAAAACAAATATCACCAACATGATTTTAGATTCAAATTTTCGTTCTCATTTTATCACGGCCATTCAAAGCTCCTGTGAGGAGTTGTTAGCTGGTTATCAATCAAACTTAAATTAATCCTAATTCCTCAATATGAGCTACAAAAGCAAACCAGACCACCAGGAAGAACACTGATTATTTCTAGGTAGTTATTTTTAATGCCTGTAACTTTTCAGTGAGTGACAAATTTAACTGTGAAAAAGAAAGCAGGAGATTTTTCATCAGAAAACACAACACACACAAGAACAGGACAAGATCAGCAAAGAGAGGAGACGTGACAACATAAGTTTCATATTATAACTGTATTAAAAATCAAATCAAAAGAACTTTGAAAAAAAGAAAGCGAGAGGGCGCACCGCTTTGTCCACAGGGGGCGCCACCATCAGCATAAACTTCATCAAAGTAGCTTTAAAGCATCTTTTCATCTCAGGAATATCATTTAAGTCTAATCATTGTAACGAAGAAAGATGCTGGAACATTAACTCACACTTGAGTCACTAGCTTTATAGACTATTGTAAGTTCCTTTTTACTGGATTACCCAAAAAGCCTTTAAGAAAAATACAGCTAGTGAAGAAAGAAAAAGGACCACACAACCCCACTGCACTTACAACCTGTTTCTTTAGGGCTGATGTTAGTGTTATTTTACTTATTGATAAAGCTTTTAATGACCTTGTTCCTCCAGCCATCAGGCATCGTTATTATGTTCCAGCCAGATCACCAAGGTCCTCTACTGGCTTTCTTTTAAATGTCCTTAATGTGTCCCATAAACACACAGATGAGAGTTCCTTCTGTCAGAAAAGCAACCGCTCTGTATTTCAAAAAGGAAATTAAAGAACTTTCTTGAGTTATGTTGTAACATAAATTATATTCATGGTGTTTTTATTTTGTCTTTTTGGCCGATTTGAAACTTTAACTGTTGTTGTTCAATTAGTTTTTATTTTCTGTGTGTTTGTTCATGTGAAGCACTTTGGGCTGGGTATTTGTAAAGGGGCTGAGTTCACACGCTGATCAAACACATCTCTGTTAATACAGTCATTGATCAAACGTTGCAGCAGCTGTGTAGAGCTCTGTAAGACAGAAGTCTAGCATGGCCAGTCATGTGCTTCACTGAGGACAGAGTCTGAAGCCATGACTCTCATCTTTATATTGTTTGTTCCACTGTTCACATGAGTACCATGCAGAACAATATTTTCCTCCCATTATGCACAGCCACGGGTCATTTCTGGAGCTTCCTGCTGACTTGACGCTGAGCCACACAGACAAGAAAAGCAAATGTAATGCAACCAAACACAGTAGTGATACTTTTACACTTCATTTTTAAGTATTAAGGTAGTACTGAAGAAAAACTCACTCATTCTATTCTGAAGCTGGCATGTTATTTATGTGAAGTGCTCAGCAATGTGTAACCTAATCTACCTGCTTTAACTCAGGTCGACCCTTATGTGTACTTTTTGTGTTATTTCTGTTAATGCCACTTAGGTATGCCACCATCACACAGAGGATTGTGTTTTTATTGCACAGCTGCTGCCTGGTGTTTCACTGGGGAAAGCATGAGCCAACCTGTCCCAGTAACGTTAAAGACCCGTTGCTAACGATAATCAGCACGCGTTGTCAAATGCAATATAAAGTGCTGAATAGTTACTGACGGAACTTTGCTGTCACGTTAAGCAGAGTTAATAAATATTAACGTCTCTTCGGAGGTTTCGTGGATAACTAGTCGGCGATTTCAAAATAAAAGTCTTGATGAATTAACTCATGCTAGGTGTTTAGCTGGCTAGCTGGCTAGCTTCTAGAAGAGACAAAAGCAGTCCCGCCCGCCCCTGGCACTGCGGAACATCATTGTATTTAACACAGTGATTAAAGTTACTGTCAGTTACTGTCAGCAGAGAGGTGTACATGTGTTGAGGGTTTAATAAATATGCTCTAATGTTTAAAGAAAACTGGTTACCTTTAGCAGCGGTCACAGGATGTGACGTTGTGTTATGAAACTGATTTCTTCTTCTACTGTTGGCTAGTGTTGTCTTCGCAGCACAGCGCAAATCAGAGGCGGTGGTACGCACTGCAAGCAGCACAGATAGGACTTCATAAATTAAAGGGTGACCCTGAAAGAAAAAAAATATCGAAAATGTTCCCCCGATGTGATGTGTGATTTAATGCTTCGGTTACCTCTTTCCCTCTTTTCAAAGCTCTGTTTTTATCGCTGCCCATATGTCCAGTAATTAAATATTTTTGGAGAAATCTGTGTCTCCAGCAGCAGCGTCTCAAAAGCCAGCAGCATACGGGGCCCTGATGAGGGTAATCAGCACAGGGCTGAATTGGACCGAACACACGGAGAGTTTTCTCACAGTTGGTGCCTAATCATGACGCTTGATCACCTGCTCTGCAAGCTGTTCCCTCTGCTGGGGGGGGGGCTGGGTTCATTATAGTTTATGTACCAGTAAACAGATGATACGCCTCAGAGGAGAACAGGTTGCTGCTTCTTTCTTTTTCTTTTTCTGAACACGTGTTGACAGAAGTGAGCGTGTCATCAGAGGAGCATATAATCTTCTTATTAATAGTGAGTGTTTAAGACACACAAAGAAACACAGATTTGTTTTTTCACGTCTCTCATGGGAATCAAGTTTCTCTCTCATGGAAGAATAGTAATAAAACAACATGTGGGTTCGCAGAGTCAACAGAGTCATTCACGCTTCTCCTACCTGCAGTCAACCTGTGAACAGCCTCCATGGCTTCATGTGAGGGTTTGTGCTAAGTCACGCGATCGCAATCTCCCCTCCCTCGCAACAGTGTTCACGTTGGCTGTGCTGGAACGAGGAATGAAATATAAAAGGTGAAGACACAGGATCTATGAGTCCTTCTGATAAATGTGTATGTTTGACTTGTCCAGACTTGAAGCACAGATTTAACTGCCACACACACTCTGAGGAAGGAGAAACTGTGTTCATGTCCACATCCACTGAAAGTCAGAGAACTAAAGCCTCCACAGGAGGCATGAAGGAGAGCAGATGTGAACATATTTGGTTCTGCTTTGAGAAAAAGTAAAACAGGCTTCAAAAAACTATTCAAAATTAGTTTCAGTTGTCTGCTGAGATTGTGGTTGCATCTTTCACAATCTGCCTCATCCTCACCATTCCCGCTTCATGAAGAGACTCTCATGTGTTTTCCCAAAGTTCTTCAGTTTCGCTGACCTGCGACACACATTTCCTTATAAAGTAAACAGCGTAATTTCCCTGCATGACATCAGATCCTCCACTTGACCCACTTCCTGCACGGGTGTAAGAAGCACGGTGTTTCCCGGTCAGGTCAGTGTCCTCTGTAACCAAAACGCCACAGCGAGCTCCAGGAATTTAAACAAAGAGAGACTGAGTCAGATAACACCGGAGCGCCCATTGAATCAGCCTCAGATAACAAACCTGCCATTGTTTCATGTTTCAGCTCACTTCAGATTACAATGGACACACAGGATGTTTTCCTCTTGTGAATTCCTTGTTGTGCAGCGTAGACGCCTGCATTTAACCTTTGTTAACCTTTGATTGTAACAAAGTGAAAGAAGTGTAGGTTTGAGCTGGACAGAGCTGCTACCTGCAGCTTTATGGAGAGAAGGAGGCCACTTTAATGGCATGAGTCATAATGATTGTGTCCTGTTTTCCTGCGGATTAAAGCCAGCTTTCTGTTGGTGGTGAAATATTAACTTGTCAGGCAGCAGATCAGCCAGGACAAAATGTGTTCTTATCTATCATAGCTTGTTTGACTTGAGGGCTAAAAACAGGACTTACCTTTGTTTTACAGCATCCTGTGCTGCTATCATATCTCAGCTGTTGTGCAATGTGAAACCTCGACTCCCTCCTGCTGATGAAAAGCAGATTAAAGAATCTTTTGAGTGAAAAACACAATGAACAGAGAAATAATCAAATACTCCTAAGTTCAGATCCATGCGCTCACAGAGCTCTTTTACAGAAATGCAATCAAGCTTTCTTGAGAGTTGCCCCAGAAAACATGTGCACATTAACACTCCCTCTTCAACACACCCACAGCCGAGCGAAAACCAGTCCAACTGCACAACAGCACAGCTAATGATTAACCAGCAGCAGAACTTTTATTTTTTAAACCTCTCTGCTTTTGTTTCGTCTTATTGGTCGTCTCAGACTTGACAAAATTTCATCAACAACTTTAATGACTTCAACGACTCTGCTGTCACTCACGGAGCGACTTGACATGTCTGTGTGTGTGTGTGTGTGTGAGTGTGAGTGTGTGTGTGTGTGTGTGTGTGTGTGTGTGTGTGTGTGTGTGTGTGTTCGTGTGTGTGCTGGAAGAATGTGGAGGAGGAAACAGAGATCAGCAAGAGGCGGAACTAAAGTGACTAACTGAAGTGCACCAGATTGGCTGTAAGAGCTCCTCAGAGTGTGACAAACGCGACTGAACAACATGACCAGCATGAGGCTTTTGGACTTTTTGCTTCTCCTCCTCCTCCATCAGGGCAGCAGCGAGGAGGCAGAGCTGCTGTTCAGAATGGAGGGCAGCATCATCGAGCTGGGTTACTGCTTTGGATCAGATTATCTTGTTGTTTACCGATCTGGTCCAGAGGGAGACCAGCTGCTCGGGAACTCCTCAGCTGACAACCCGCCCTTCACACTTCCTGCCGACCTCCAGGGCCGCATCCGCATCAACAAAGACATGCGCCTGCTGGGGCTGCAGATCTCTGAGCTCACACACACCGACTCAAGAATGTACAGGAGGGAATGCTGGCAGAACTCGATGCAGGTGAGCCGGCACACACAGCAGCTCTGCGTGTGCGATGACGAGGTCGAATCAACAGAGATCATCATGAACGAAGGAGCTGAAGGGACAGAGCTCCTGTGCAACAACACCTCCATTAGTCAGGAGGGAACGACCGTACGCTGGTACCGGGAAATGCACCCGTCCTATAAGCCCACTCTCTTCTTGGACAGCAGCGTGTCGCTCGACCCGCTGCTGGAGGAGCTGCAAGGGGTCGTGGAGGTCAGAGAGAGCGGGGCGCGGCTCCTGCTGAACAACAGCCTGTTAAATAATAATCCCCACTTTTACTGCTCGGTGATCAGAGGTGAGAAGTGTGTCAGTTTCCAGAACATGTTCATGCCAGACCGCAGTGAGAGCAAAAACATGTTCTCCTCAAAGGGGGACAGGGTGGTGTTAAAGTGTCCCTCTGATGGGAACAACCAGCTCTGGGAGACCCCGCTGGGGCATCTCGATGGTAACAGCGCGAAGAACGAATACATGTACTTATCGTTTGGTGACAAATCAAAGGACTTCTCGTTGGTGATTCCTGCAGCCTCTGACGATCACAGCGGAGATTATTCCTGCATCTCTTCTACTCTGGAAGTGCAGTACTCGCTGGCTTTCTGCCCCAGGAAGGAGTCACAGGAAGTAGTTTTCACTGAAGGCAGAGACGTCTCGCTGGACTGTGATGTTGGCGAGAGTTTTCAAAGCGTGCAATGGTACCGCCTCGATCCGACAGGTGAACAGGAACTGATCCATGACTCCAACGACCAAACGGTTCCCGTCCCGCAGGACTTGATTGGCCGTCTGAATGTGTCTAAGGCTGGCTCCTCGCTGAGCATCTCCGACATGGAGGCAAGGGATGGAGGTTTGTACTGGTGCCTTGTTTTTGGAGGCCCTGTGTTTCTGGAGGACGATCATGAATACAAAGAGGATTACGATGAGGATTATACTACTGAGGATGAATTCGGCGATGGCCAAGACTGGCTGGACACAGACAGGTGCATCTTCAAACAGGTGATCATTCTGGCTTCAAACAAGACAACAAGCATCACTGAGTCAGAGCCTGCGACCTCTGAGTCAGAGCCTGCAAACTCTGAACAAGGGATCGGAAAGTTTGGCATCGGCCCGACAGCCGCCCCTGATGTCAGCGCGCACGGTGTGGTGGCCGGGCTGGTGGCCGGGCTGGTGGGGCTGGTGGTGGTGGGAGTGGTTGCTGCAGTGATTGTAATAAAGAAGAGAAAAAAGGCCCCACTGAAGCTGAGCGACGCAGCCGTGCAGGCTGCACTAAACCCGGAGGACACAAAGATGAACATGGA
Source organism: Semicossyphus pulcher (assembly GCF_022749685.1). NCBI lineage: Eukaryota > Metazoa > Chordata > Actinopteri > Labriformes > Labridae > Semicossyphus > Semicossyphus pulcher. The sequence continues at coordinate 27,229,771 of NW_027211759.1, read as the reverse complement.
GCCTGGCGTCACTGAGAGTTTAACTCATGATGATGACAATGGTGCTTAAACGCTTCTGTAAAGCAGCTCTGAGGCCTTTTATACCCAAGGATTTTAAGTGTGCTTTGAAATCTGCTCTTTAATGCTCACTGTGTCATATTTATACTTCACTTTGAGGTGGATGCTGTGTTACACGTTTCTCCTCAGTGTCTAAGAACAAATACGGGATGTGAAACTGTGCCATCTTGAAACTTCCTTTTTCGAAAATCCCCCAAAGTAACCAAATATAACAGATCAAAAAATAGAACAAAAAGAAACATTAGTGACACAGTCTCTCTGGATATGCATCTCACTGCACAGTGCAGTGTGATAGGATGATTGTGTTGGACTGATAGGGCCTGACAGGGTGGTATGGCTGTAATGTGACGTTAAATGATGACTAAAAACCAGTCAGGCTGCTCTGCTGTCACCAGACTGTTCGGTGCCAATGAGAGAGCTTGAAGACCAAAAAGTCCCTGAAGCTCTCGCATCACAAGAATCCAAACAACAACAAAGACGTTCACTGTGTTTCACTAGAAACGATCTTAAGAGCAAGTTAAGAGCAGCAGCGCCGATCAGGTTTATGTTAAGCGCTGACCCCGTCTTCTTTCTCTCACTGAGTTTATAACTTCTGATGTTAAACGACAAAACTTAAAGTTACTTTTTATTGCAATTTCTGTGCAATTTATAAAGCTTAAGGCTAGCGGTTTAGCTAACCCACATCCAGCTGACACAGATCAACATTTATTTCAGTCCAGTTTTATTCTCCTTTTAGCTTTTTTCCTCTTCAACAAACCCTGAGGGAAATATTTGTATCTTAAGTTGTTAAATCTTCAGCAATAAGTTGACCATGTTAATCTGCCGTTTCTTGCCTGGCAGGAGGAGAACAGTTTTTAGAGTTTTCTCACTGAAAATCTGCAGGAAATGAGACAATGACAGAGAGCCGAAACGTTAAAGTTTCAGGCTGTGAAACGATTACATCAAAGAGGCTGAAACACCTGTAAGAGCTGGGTCACCTGCACGGCCCGGTCATGATTCCTTTTTGGGATTAACGCAAGAGTTTCAGGTTTTTACAGTTTTCTGATCAAAATGATTTTGTAAATTTGTATCATTGCAGCCCAATGACAGCAGAGGATCAACAAAGCAAACATGTTGCACATTTATATTTATTGTGTGGTTTTATGTGCATTCCTCCAAAGATCAGGATGAAGCAGGACTTTCAGCTGCTTAATTGTCTCACCAAAGGGAGTCAGGAGAATCAGAGGAGCAGGTTCAGCTGCGTCCTCTTCTTTGATGTGCCACAGAACAAACACAAACCACACTTTACAAATGCACATGTTAAAGGATCTCACGTTTGTGTGTGTGCAAACTCCCAATCTTTGATCCAAACATACCTCAGGCTATCTCATGGAGCGCAAACTGAAGTATCGAATCAATATGAGCTGCAGCTGCAGAGCGAGTGAAGCTGCTGCAGAGTCAACTATTGATCTGATGATGCAAACACAAACTGAGATACAGTAGGATATATGAAGAGGTGATATCTGTTATCAATGAGCTGACTGTGATTCTCATTGATTCAGTTGTGTATTTTATTATTCCTGATTTACAAGGTGCAGCTGCAGCATATCCGTGTGTTATTGTGTCATGCTCAGTATTTCAAGTCTGTTTTGTATCAAACTGACATCAGTGTAAATAAATGAGTTCATATGGCGACGCAGACGATGCTTTCTTCATCATGATGTTCATGCTTTGTTCCGTTAACTTCCAAACTGGGGATGAAAATGTTTCATTCTCGTATCACTCAGAGTTTCTATGCTGCAGGTTAGCTACTGAACATAAACTGTGATCTCCTCTGCAGTGAAGCCACAGACAAACACTCCTGCTCCCGCTCAGCTGGGCCTGGACACGCTCCTGCTCTCCTCTCACATGCTGAACACAATTTAAATCCAGCGTCAATAATGTACGAGACACGGCCTGATGCCCTCGCTTATCTCACAGACTTCTCTATATATATTGTGTCATGTAAGCTTTAAAAAGTGTGGCAAGAGTCTAAGATTTGCATGAACAGAGGGTCTTCAGCTTCACTATCATGAGCTGCTGCACGCAGAGTCGCACACACAGCCCTCGTGACCCTGAACAGAAGGAGCGATACAGATGATGGAAGGATGGAGAAGGGTTTGTGTTTCTGTTCAGTCCATGAAACTGTGACAAAGTGACGACTGTATGAGTGAAGGGGTATGCAGCGCTATGACCACCTGCTGCACACAGAGTCAACCTGCACAACTGCAACTTCTTAAACTGACTGATCCTCGTAGTTTAAAGTTACACATGTCCATCTATCATCATCTATACCTCTTATCCTGATCAGGGTCACAGGGCACTGGAGCCTATCCCAGCTGTCATTGGGCAAGAGGCGGGGTTACACCTGGACAGGTCACCTGTCAATCACAGGGCTGACACACAGAGACAGACTTTCACGAGCATGTCTTTGGACTGTGGGAGGATTTTATTTCATTCAACCTCGAGTTCTTTCCAACTTTGATTTTATTCGATTTTAAACAGTTTTTCTGTCTTAATACAAACAACTCGCTGGTGAACATTTTCAGTTTTTCAGTGCCTGGAAGGAGGTGCTACCTCGCTCAGAGAGAATAAGACAATAAAACAAGGTTTGATCAAAAATTTGACCCCTTTGCAAACTTGATGTGTCACTACAGATAAAAGGAAGTTTGACATCACAGAGTTGTGCTGATCTGCTTTGTGGCTGACAGTCAGATAAAAGAGTTGTTACTATCATGTCTAAGCTACCACACAGAGCCAGTTAGCTTAGCTTAGCATGATTTGACCTTTGAACAAGCCAGGCTAGTCTTAGTTTGAATGTTTGTTTTGGCCCCGTCTGTGCTGTGCTTGAGCTCACCAGCTGCTGGCTGTAACTAATATTCATCCCACTGACGTGAGGGCCATATCTGACCATCTTACTTTCACATTCAGCATGTTTCCAGAAAGAAGAACCATTTCTCTAAAAACAAAAAAAAGTTTGCTGAATCCCCCACAGCTCCCTGCAGGCCTGACACCGTGACGCTTCATTTCACATGCAGGGTTTGAATCCCTGCAAACCTGAAATGCATCCAGTGACGCAGCAACAAGCTGTTATATTGATGTGCAGAACATTTATGCACATTGAGTCAAAGGGATGTTTGGTGATGCAGAGCCCGTCGAGCGGCGCCGGTGTGTTCTCAAATCATTTCATCGTGCAGAACCATCTGCAGATGTTAGAACAACTGCTGCCTGATTCTTTTACCCCACACACTGCACCTTCTAACCTGATTCATATTTCTGTTGCACAGCAGCACACACATCCACAGGAGGGACATGGTTTCTGTTATTTATAATGTTTGTCCAGCTGGGACATTTCAAACACTATATCTTATTCCATCTTTGCTCTTTATTTGATATCGAGCTAATTTCTGCTGCAGGGAAACGTTGGATTCTCTGGAAGATGGAGCAGAACATCCTTAACCTGTTTAACCCCTTATGATACAATCTGCTCTGCTGCTTTTATTTCTATTAGAGAGAGATAACGATCTTTCCTTGGTTTAAATGCTCACTTATCTCTGCTAACAGCGTCTCTCAGCCTGCAGGGACACGTGCCTGTAAATGCCTAAAAATCAAATGATTATAAAAAAGTGATTTCGACAGTTGTGCTCTTCTTTTTCCACAAAAATAACTTGTACAACGTCCGTGTTCTTGCATCCTCTCAGGAGGAACCGAGCAGATCTGTTAGCAGTGCAAAAAGAGACAGCTTGATATAAATTCAGGGACTTTCACAGACTCTTGTTCCTACTTGTGAAGCACAGACGAGTCAGACGAGTGGGGTTTGGAGGGGGGGGTCTTCCATATTTGCCAGCTTGTTTTACACGAGTCCCCTCACAGGCCTGACTGATGGAGACACAGATGTGGAAGAGGAGCATCTGCTCGGAGCTCTCAGGTGTGATTAGGAAAGGGCTCGGTCACACAGAAAAGGCCCCGGGAGGAATCAGCACGCCTCAGGGATCCAGCAGCCGGCTTCCTTCAGCTTGTTACACTGAGAGATTTTAAATGGATCATCGTCGAGGCATCTCTCCCACCGTCTGTGTGTGTCTGCGTGTGTCTGCGTGTGTTTGTGTTTTAACTCTGAGCAGAGCAGAACAGAAGTTTGAAAAATAATCAATGAAACCAGGCAGGAAATTGTGTTCAGACAAGTTGTTACTCAGAGTCTCTTGTGTTCGCTCGGGCCTGTGCAACTTCTGCACAACACAGCGAGATGTGTGACCAGACTCTGTATTTGAAAATTATCTCCAGGTCTCTCATACACACGCACACACACACACACACACACACGCACACACACACACACACACACACACACACCGGTCCATTTCTCTCCCAACAGGCATCACAGCCGGTGGATGTTAACATGCTCCATCCCTGGGCTCCTCTCTCCGTCCGAGCAGGAGGCCATGTTCGGTGGAATCAGCACGTCTGCTCGCCGCTCCCTGGTGACCACCCGGCTGAACCCGCTGTGAACAATCTGCTGTAATTTTCCAGGTCCATTACTCCCACAAATGTGACGGCTGCAGGGCCTGTGAGTGTGAAACAGCTGGTGGGATGAAGAGAGAGAGAGAGAGCACCTCTCTGTTGCTCCAGAGTGTGTGATGCTTCAGCTAATGGCACCAATTATGCACCAGAGAGCGCTGCTGATGGTTTCACAGCCAAAGTATTGAGTAAAAAAACACTGCAGAGGGAGGCCGCTGTGTCCAAACACAAGCAGGGAAAAAGATGGAGGCGAGAGGAAGGAGATGAGTCTCTTGGGACCTCTTGTCGTCTCGACACCCAGACATGTGGAGGTGTCCGCTTGGATCGAAGCCATGCAGGAATTTATGTCCGTTATTTTCTTTGAGGGCCAATCCAAGCAAGACCAGGACCAATCAAAGGCTCGCAATAAAACTGACTTCCCTGTGGAAGTCTCAAAGGCTTTCAGTGGATTTGATTTGAAGTCTATAACCTGGAAACTGGTGGGCGTGAGGAGGAGATACTCGCTCTCTGGCAGACTGTAAAACTTCACCTCCCCTGTGAGAGGAAGCAGAGGCTGCATCACAAGCGACAGTCAGGGTTTCAATCCCCCGGTTTGACTGGGTTCATTGTGAGAAGCTCACGAGCAAAAAGCAGTTCATCTACCTCTTTATGTGGAGGTGGAAATCATCAGGAGGGAGCAGTTTGTGAAGAGAATCTTTTTACATCGGCTGGTTAGACGAGAAACTTCTCACTCATGTAATTGTCTCTTCGGGCGTGTGAGGAGCAGAAGAGTCGTCGAGGAAAGTTTTGATGTGCATCAGGAGGAAACTTTAAAGCCAGAGGAAGTGTTAGTGTCACTGGATGGTGTTGAGCTGCCTGCATGCATACGGCAGAAAATCACACTTAGTTTTTCATACACAGCAGGGTTCAGCAGCACAGCAGAGCCGACTTGTTCGCTCATGTGCAGATAAAATAAAAAGAAGTGCAGATCTCTGTAGACCGGGAGTGAAAATGAGACCATCTATATTCAAGAGATCTCTCGTTCAAAAACAATCACACAGCACTGCAGCGTGTGTGCGTGCAGCACAGACACACCTCTGATGCACAGATGGTGTGTGTAAACTTTCTGTTCCCCCTCCTCTCCTCCTCCCGCTGTAATCTCTCTCTCTGTCTCTTCATCCCTCATGTCCCACACTATTTCCTCCTCTCATCGTCCCGTGTGTCACTCAGAGGATTTCTCTCGCTCTGCCAGCAGACGAGCACCTCGGCCTGAAACCGTCCCGCCTATCTAATAAATGATGCCTCGCAAAACAGACGTGCATGATGGGAACAGCACGGCTGAGTAAATGTTAGCTGAAAGCTTCGGTTTATAAAGACGTCTGTAATTTGGAGTTTTTATAGAGAAAAAAACATGACATTATCAACATGTGAGGAAAAGTCAGGCCAGATGATGCTCGTCTCCCTAAACGACTTAATGAGCAGTGAACACAGAAGTGAGGAGCTCTGCTGTTCAGGATAACCAACAAATCAGACAGAGCAGACTGAGTGTGACGGGGTCAGCATCGATGTCAGTCATGACCTCTACTGAAGCGGGGTACACGCTACAAGATCATCGGGCCGATTTTGGGCCCAGTTCCCCCTTCTGACAATCATCAGCAAAGTCCCAATGTTTTGATGGTTCTGAAGATGATCCTGCAGTGTGACGGATGTTAAGAGTGGTTTTACTTCCCATGACCTGCTTGGAAGGCCATCGTAAATATTAAACATGTCCAGTATTTACAATTCATTATCCTGTTGTGTGGGGGGAACCGCGATGACAGCCGAGCATGCACTCTTTGGCACAACAACAAAAAGCAGCCCATGTTCACGCCGCCTCAACTTCATCCACAGTTTGTTCTTTTTTCTTCATCACCAATTCTTCCTGCCCGTCGTCCGCCATGTTTGTTTACTCTAAAGTCTCGTTTGAGCGCCAGGTGGTTGTTGGTGAATGAACCTGTTAGTGTGTGTGTGCTGTTTGGGTCAGATCGTTGCTCTCTACACTACAGGAACAAAACTGTTCATTCATGATTATATATCCTCATGTGTTGGCTCTCTCACATTTTATACATCTGTTAGAGTGAGCCAGGCTTTACTGAGGAATACATGTTGTTAAAAAATAATAGAGCAGAAATTACATGAAAATAATCCCAATCAGTTTCAATTTAAATTATTGTGAATTAAATTGTTTGATATTTTTCTTTCTGAATGCTCAATGAAAACCTTTTCATGCCTGTCCATCAACAAGACGAGGTTAAAACCTAGTATGTGGCTGACTGCATCAGGTCAGTGTGCGCTTGGGCAATGTGTTACAAGGACTGTCCTCATGAGGCCGATGACAACGTGTTTGAAAGCAGGTGCGCGCTGCAGACGTAGGTGAGGACAGCGGAGGAGCAGCGGAGGAGCAGCCCCGCCTACTCCCTGAACAAAGTATCCAGAGCCGTACAGACAGAGAGTCGCGTCAGTGGAGGTCCAATATGCTCCATGATCCGCCATTGTGATGTCGCAACTCTCTCTCTCTACAGCTGTGAAAGTACCGTCAGTCAGTCGGTCACATACAGACCTGTGTGTAGGGCTGAGCCCTGTGGTTAGCCAAAAAGGAAGCTATATGGTGCGTTCAATTTACCTCGAAAGTCGACTGCAGGAGCCTAATTTGTCAACAGAGGTGTCAATCATCATTTTGACAGCATCAAATAACTAATTAAAAATAAACTTGTCAGAAAAATGAACACTTGGACGTGAATCAACATGATAAGAACTAACTATAATGACAGAAACCATGTTTGAGAAAAATTTATCGGGCGTGTATTTTGATTTTATAGTTTGACTCATGTCTCATCTGTTAACATGGAGGAGGCGGAGCTTATGACCTATACTGCAGCCAATCAGCAGGGGGCGACAGAAACGTTTTGGCTTCACGTTTAGGGAGCTGTCATGTCGTCCATCTTTTTATACAGTCTATGATATGGACCAACATCCAACACCGGCCCAGTTACTGTACACTGTATATATCACCTCCATCATACCTGCTTTGTCCTGTTCAGTACTTGTACCTGTACAATGACGAGGAAATGATTGTGTGTCTTCATGGTGTTTTTAACCTTCTGTCAAAGACACAGTCACTGTGTGGAAGTCCTTACATGTTGCTGGTGCAGCACCAGTGATAAAGGCGTTGGTGTGCCCTGTGTTGGCTATGTGCTGAAATAAATCTCGTTCTCTCTGCCGGCGTACTCGTGGTGAAATGAGATTTCTTTCACCTGCTTATTGTACTTTATAGTGCTGCTTTCTGTGCTCCCTGAGATGAGATGGAGTCTATATGAACACTGGCTTTTCTCCAAAGGCTGTGAGGCCGTCTCTCCCCTGTGACAGGCTGACTGACACACAATCTGACTGATGGATCGTGTCTTTGAAGGAGAGGAGGTGCAGAACTGAGCAGGTTCAGATATAAAGGATGGGTGAGAGAGCGGCGGAGACGAGGTTATCCCGAACAGGAGACAGATTTCAGCTGAGCTTTATGATGAAAGGCTGCTGTCATGTTACACATCAGATATGAGCTGGATCACAGAGATCTGCAGGAGAAAGAGAGCGGCGTGTTGAGGCATTTGTTAACATCCTGATAGTTCTTGAACAGGAAAATGAAAAGAGCTTTTTATCTCAGATGTGCATCTGATATTTTTGCTCTCTGCATGTGTGGAGGAGCGAGTGTGGGTAAAGCTAAACACGGAGGCCCGCTGAGGATTCACTCCTCGCTCACCAAATCCAACTTTGTCTCGTTTCAAATCTCACCAAGAAGGCGTGTGGGCGTTCAGCTGCTCGGAGCCGGGAATCGATGCTGTGGGCATGAGCGCGGGATCAGCCAGAGAGGAGCGGAGGACACTCTGGTATCACTCACCGGGTGTTCGGCTGCTCAGAGTCCTTTGTGTGAGCTTGTACAGTGAGACCTCCCTCAGATAGGTATCACCACAAACACCCCGCCCTGTACCTGCGTAGGAAGACTTCCACCTCCTCACATTCTTTGCTTTACTTTGTTGCTTCAGGAGGAAAGTTCAAACTGCTAATCCTCCACTGACAGAAGGTTTAAGGATTCTGATGCTTTGGCAACTCAGCAGCTGCACACATCAGGAGAGAGCCGAGCTGCAGCAAACACTGAAACATCTTTCCACCCATCTCGCAGCAACGCTTCAGCCACAGCGGGGGGGCTGAGTCCGACAGACCACAAACACAATCGACCCTCATTCCCAGGAGTAATGGTGCTGTCAGCGGTTGAATCTGACCCCTCTGTGACCCCCCGGGGGCAATGAGACAGCACCCATCCCTTCACACCCGGCAGTCAGCGGGGGAGTGAGGAAGAGGGCCACACGGCTGGTGATAGCAGTCATCCTCAGTGGAATGAGGAAAAATAGAGGTCATTGTGCCACTGTGTGAGTGTGTGTGTGTGTGTGTGTGCGTGTGTGTGTGTGTGTGTGTGACAGAGCAGAGGTCTGACACTGTGATGGTGATGCTGAGGTGAGTGTTGATGCCTGATGCTGCAGCTGATGAGACCTGCCTGTGAGTGATGGAAGGATGTTGCTGCACGTGCACACACATTAAATTAACAGGATCAGATAAAAGTTTTTATACCCCACTGTATGTGGCTTTCATTACTGCTGGTTAGGATCACAGGACGTAATGAAACGTACCCTACAGCATCAAAGCGTAACGCACGGCGAGGAAATCTCCCATCCAATCTAGAGGCTGAGCTCCAGCAGCCCGCGTGCGCTCTGGGTGGGGGGGGGGGGCATCATGCCTCCTCACTCAGCCTCGCGCATCTCTTCATCCACTGCGCGTCTCCAGCGCTGAATCCTCCCTGCACACACCAACCGGCGGCTGCGCTCCATCCCTCCTCATCCTCTCTGTCTCTCTCTCTCTGTCACACACACTTTTGTGCAGCGCAGAGGAATGGAGCGGCCGGAGAAACACCACCTGATCGCGAGCGTTCATGGTAAGGAAACATTTTGTTTTCTTCCTCACTTACGCGCAGCCGAGCTGTCATCTTACACACAGGCGCTCCGGTGTGACAGAGAGAGCCATGAGAGCGAGGAGAGGATAACGTGAGTCAATCAGGTGACTGATCCACTCAGCCACTTAAAGTGCGTCTGTGATACTTAATGATGACTTTAGAGTTTATACCAGAACACATGGGCTCAGTTCTGTGCTGATATCTGCTTGATTTAAGTGATCATTTAGTTGTTAATCACAGTAATTGTATCGATTAATGAATGGTCTTTAGCCCTGTTATAGATGTGCACTTGTATCCTGCAGCTCCTTGTGCACATATTTTAAAATCTGTTCCTTCATTTTATCATCTGTAAACTTCACACTCTTCCCACACTGTTCACTCCTCCTCCTTGTGTGTGTGTGTGTGTGTGTGTGTGTGTGTGTGTGTGTTTGAACCACACAGTGAGAACAGCCTGCAGTCAGCATCATGCAAAGGGAAGACGAGATCAGATGAAGCGTTGACCTTTTTCTTCTTTCTTCCTTCCTCTCGTCTGAGTTGTGTTTGTGTGCCGGAGGAATCATGTAGGACAACGTTCATCTTCTCTCCCATCATCATCATCATCATCACAGAGCTGCTCTGTAGCCCGGGGTCAGATGCAGCTGCTCCGTGCTCTGCTGCGCTCTCTGCCTGTGGCACTGTGTGTGTGTGTGTGTGTGTGTGTGTGTGTGTGTGTGTAGTGTTGGTTTAGAGAGAGAGAGAGATGTAAAACAGAGCTATAAAGCCGACCTGAAGCTCCTCCTGGTGCTGCTTAACTTTATGTGTTTCCAGGATTGATCTCCAGGTTGCAGCGTCGCTTGGAGGATCTGTGACACACCGAGGTGTCTTAATAGAAAAATCTTTGGCTCTGTCACAACCCTCAATCACTCCCATCCCCAAATCCCTCAGTCCCAGCCTCATCACTAACTTCTAACCTCATTTGTTGCTTCATTTTCCACCGAGGAAACTTCCCTCGTGCACCACACACAGTCATCAGTATCTGCCACACTCCTGCGTGTGGTGTAATCTCAGAAACGCCTGAGCCCTCTGAATTTACAAACCTGCCAGAGGAGCGTGCATGCCTCAGTGTAATCTTTGTCTGATCCTGTCCCTGAGGCTTTTATCCCCTGTAACAACTGTTATTGTTCGAGGGACACACATGCAGAGAAGCCTGCAGTCCCCTTCCAGCTGTTGACAGAGCGTCTGCTCTTCCTGCTGTGAGTCCCGGTGCGGGCGGAGCTGTAAGCCGGGCAGACGGGAGGACTTGCAAATCAAATTGCTTTAATCCACTGAAGCATCTGTCTTCATTCTGCAGAGGACAACAGGCTGTGAAGCCAAGCTCCGAGCTGCTGTACAGGAAACAAAACCTGTCACAGAGGAGTGACAGGATGTTTCCTGGTCAGCCAGGTGTGTATGCATGTGGGGTGTTCTTAAGTGTCAGAGATGGAAGCAGCTTGGTCAGAGATTCATGCTCATATTGTTCTGCTTTCATCTCTCCTGTCCCCAAAGAGTTGCATAAACACAACAAGCAGCTGAAACGCGAGACAGCACCGAGCTTCGTCTCTGTCGTTCTGTCCAAGAAACAAACTCTCCCCCCTGATGAGTTCAGTTTCTGCGCTTGCAGCTTCCAGTCGTATTCAAACAGAATGGCTCATGATGTCAGCTGGTTTTCTTCCCCCTCACCCACAGAGTAAACGTCTTTGGTTTTGTGCTGCTTGTGATTAATGGAACATCAGAAGCCGATCTGAGCTCAGTGTGAAACGTTCCTGAGGACACGAGTCTGCCCGGGACACACAAACATCATTACTGAACAAGAGGCAGACTGAAGAGAGAGACAGAGGAAGCACACAGGAGGCAGTGTTTCTTATGATGTATATTTACCTGGTTGTGATGCTGATGATGATGCAGACACTCTGAGTGATGGAGGCACAGGGATCTCATGTGATTACCTCCATCAGTGTGGTGCTCAGGGACAAATGGTCGGCAGCGCCGTTTTTTGAGTCCATTTGGAGAATCACTTCACTCTGTCATGCCTGATGGCAAAGACGTGCACAAAGGAAACTTCTCCACTCGTCGCTGTGCACACTTCTATATTTATCTGGGTTTACTCTCTGCTGAGCTCAGAGGCTTAATTACCCCGAAGAGAGGAAAGCCAAAAAGAAATGCAATTATGCAACTGTGTATGCCGGATCCCCAACAGTGGAGCTGCTGTGGATCGGGACATTAATGCCAGAGAAGGTCCCACCTTTGAGTCGTGTTTTTCTGCAGAACAAATCTGTTGTTTCCTTTAGGTGACAAATCCCAAACCTACAAACTGTTTACTCACAGTGTTTAAGCTCCTGGAAGGTGCTGCCTGCTCTGCTTGGAGAGAGAGCGAGAATGAATGAATCTGTAACAAACATGACGTATGCTCTAACACATTCTCATGTTTACTGCTGTGCTTCTATGAAGCTACATCCAGCAGCCTGTTAGCTTAGCATGTCGCAAAGACTGGAAACAAAAGGAACTACTAGCTTCACGCTGTTCAAAGGTGACATAATTCACCTTCAGCACATCTCCAGCGCTCTGATGCGCAGGTTATCATGTTTGTGTGAACCTGCACACAACAAAGTGACATTTTTATACCTTTGATATTACTGAGCTGTGACGGTGCTTTGTGTGTGTTAGGTTTGGACTGAGCCCAGCTCATATTCACAGCACATGTAAGAATGGTACCAAGCTTTTCATCAGAAGAGAATGATCAGATTTACCAACATGTTGAACTATTTCTTTATTCTCTTGAATTCAGGGACAATCTGGATGCAGAGAAATGAATGAGACATATTTAAGTTCCCTCGAAGCAACAATCCAAACCGCTCCAGTCAGAGCTGCTCGTTGCCCGTCAGCAGAGCGCTGTGGGCGTGGAACGAGTGGGAGCTGCACATGCATGAAGCTGAAAACGGCATCCAACTGAAATCTCATTGTGTGTCTCTGTGCCTCCCGTCAGCGTAAAGGATGTAGAGCCCGAGGGGGGGGCAGGATGGAGTGCTCCTGGAAGACGGTGCTGCTGCTGGTGTGTGCCTCTCTGGGGGTCCAGTACACGGCCATCCGCACCCTGAGGGACTCGATGTCTGGACCCTGTCAGGGAGCCTACCGCTGCCAGACCAGACACCACAGAGGTAGGCCTCCACGGACGATCAACACTGTCCTACATAAAGTAGTGCCTCGCTGCTGCTGGAAGTTTAGAGATACATGTGCATAAATAATTTAGGATGTTTTCTGTTTAACTCTTTGGTTGTACAGCGTCAGCAGAGGGTCAGTTTGGTTTGAAGAGATTCAGTTAAAACAGCATCAGAGACTGAAGCAACAGAAAAAGGAAGCAGAACATTCAAAGAGGGAATTCCCCAGAAGAAGAGAGCATCAGGAAATTAAATATGCGTGATTCGTTTTACAATTATCCTCCAATTGATCTGCATTAATGGGCTCTCAGAGAGCAGCTGCAGCTCGCCTGCTCCTGTGTACAGGAGAAACTTCCCTTTGCAATCAACTCCTCATCAGCAGTAATTACACGTTAGCTGTTTGCACTATATTTAGAGATCCGCCATTTCATAGCCCCCTCGGTAACTACCGGCAGACAAGCAACTTACTCATGCATCTTTACCCTCTAAATTATTTAAGCTTTATTGGCTTGATTTACTTTCTCCTGGCTCCAAGTCGTGACTCACTTTTATGAGCTGAATTAACTCCTCTATTACCACAACTTTAAACCAGTGAACAGGTGGAACGGGTGGAACGGGTGGGACAGGTGGGACAGGTGGTGTTCTGTTAATCAAACCTGTTTGACATGAGAAAACATGTCCGCCTCACACGATGTCAACATGTCTGGTTCTGTTGTTTCTCCCTTCCAGACTCCAGGTGGAGATCCCTGTGCGATGACGGCTGGATGCCCGTGGAGTCGCCTCAGAAACACATCCTGCTGTTCGCCACCACCCGCAGCGGCTCGTCCTTCACCGGGCAGCTCCTGAACCAGCACCCGGGGATCTTCTACGTGTTTGAACCTCTCTTCCACGTTCAGCAGGCCTTCACCAACTCCAGCAGCCGGCTGCGACGCACGCTGGACCGCCGTGCCCTCCTGGGAGCGTACAGGGACCTCCTCCTCAACCTCTACACCTGTGACCTTCACTTCATGGAGAGCTACATCCGCCCGGAGCCCCAGGACCACGTCACCAGCTCCTTTTTCCGCCGGAGCTCCAGCCACGCCCTCTGTTCACCTCCCGTGTGCTTGGAAGGAGGCGATGGAGCGGTGTCTGATCTGCCCGATGAAGCCTGGTGTCCTAAGAAGTGCGGGGCCTTGAACCTCACGCGAGCCTCCATGTCGTGTCTGTCGAGGGGACACGTAGCCATAAAGACAGTGCGAGTCCCTGAGGTGGGCGACCTGCGCACCCTGACAGAAGATCCACGTCTTGACTTAAAGATCATCCACCTGGTGCGAGACCCCAGAGCCGTCCTCGCCTCACGCATGGTGGCCTTTTCAGATCAATTCCGCGCTTGGAAAATATGGAACGCGACAGGACGGCAGCCGCGTTACGTGGACCTGTCGCAGATCACCAGCACCTGTAAGGACATGGCGGCCTCTGCGGAAACCGGCCTGCAGAGACCGGCCTGGCTGCGCGGACGCTACATGCCGGTGCGGTATGAGGACCTGGCGTTCAACCCGAAGGACAAGGCCGCTGAGATCTACAGGTTTGTGGGGCTGGAGATGGAGGACAGGGTGCGGGCGTGGATTTCAAAGAACACCAACAGTAATGTGACGTCTCCGTCCGAGTGGAACTACAGGTACTCCACCACCAGAGACTCCAGAGCCACCGCAGAGAGCTGGAGGCTTCGACTCAGCTTCGACATCGTGAGGACGGTGCAGAATCTGTGCAACGACACCCTGGCTCTGCTGGGATACAAACAGGTTCAGTCTGCGGCTGAACTCAGGAACCTGTCCCACAGTTTGGTGGAGAACGTGACCTTTGAGCCGCTCACGTAGATCATCTGACTCAAGGCCTAGAACGAGTTATGTGTTTATTTATTTCAGCTGACTCTCCTCTCTGTCATCGTGCTGATGAAATGAATGTAAGTTATTTTATTTTGTTAAATTAATTTAACTTGTTTTACACTTTTTATGGTTATGTTTAACACACTGACGTGTGACATGCGTGATGCTGGATCTGCTCTGCTGTGTGTGACGGTTTTATGCAGTTTAATTCCATTTCTTCACAAATTCAGTGTTTACAGAGTTTAAGCAGGAGAAAAAAGACACTTCAACCAGCTCAGGTACCTTACAGGGAATCAGAGTGAGACACAAGATGTTCCTGAAGGTTCAGTCACACAGGACAAAAAGCAGATTTATTTGTGATAGAAAAAAAGAATAAAAAGAGAAATAAACGCCTTCCTCGTGTGTCTGATGTATTTAGAGGCGGATTAAAACGCCTCCTGTCGTCCTCCTCGGTGCGCAGCAGCTCAGATGTCCGTGTGTGTTGATTCTTTGCTTTAAATACTGTAAATACTGATTTACTGTTGCAATGCAAGTGTTATGTTCTGGATGTGTTTGGACATTTTTGTCGGTCTCACTGTACTGTTTATATTTTTTAGACTTTTTCAATAAATTATTCATAAGTAACACTAAACAGCACACTGCTGAAATCTTTTGCAACCCTGTTTCTTTGAAGTGTTTCTGTGGGAGAATATTTTACGTCTCTTTCAGCCCGGAGAGGAAGGTGGATAAGTGCTGAAACCGGAGAACGGTTTGAATCGTCTTTTATCGTGTAATCCCTCTGTGTTTGGTTTTCAGCCACATTTCAATACGACTGATGTGTCTGAAGAGAGATTTTTGACTCAAGAGAACACACGCTGCTTTCACCAGTGTTTCATTTTAACTTTGAAACTATAAAGAAAACACCAGGATTATTCAGGGGAAGCAGCCGTCTGCAGCGGAGAATAATCAGAGATTAGACAGCTGCAGGTTCTCTGTTCCAACATTTCAAACTGTCTTTGTGTCCAAGCAGAGCGAGGAAGCGTGCCATCTCCAGACTCCTGCACATTTATTTCCATGTAGTGCTGCTCTCTGGAGATAAATGAGTATTTCAGAGGAAGAACTCTTTGGATGAATCATAGACGAACCACTGATTGACTGTGATTTTTTTCCTTTCAGATGTGAGCTTTCTATCTTCCTATGGAGGCTGCAATTGTAGCCCGCTGGGAGCTTTTAGCTTCGATACTAGTGCCGCCAAAGAAGGCCAGAGTGAATGAAAGTATGCAATTTGAGCAGAACGGTCATGCTGCTCTGTGAGCATTGATAAATCCGAGGTGAAATGGTCCCTTTAATAATGTATTTTTAGACACCAGTCCTCCCAGCCTTCCTGTAGCCGCCCTATAGCTGCTGACAGCAGGCATATCTCAGCCCGCAGAATTGATCTGCAGATCCTGCTAAGGAGAAACAGGATTTAAGATGCATGGAGAAAAGAGCGGCCGTCTTTCTTTGAACTTAATCTGCAGGGCTACACAAACTGGCCATAAAGCAAAGCCTTATGACACCCGGGGAGATACGCTTCAGCTGCGTTTCCATCCCCACCCTGACACACAAAGCTGCGAGTGGCCTGAGTCAGCCAACAGCTAATTACCCATTTCTCTGCACTCAATACGGCGGTCCATTTCTGTCTGCTTAACTGTGCTGACAAATTCAGCTCTTATCAATAATACTGGTAACTCAGTGAGCTGCTGATACTGGGAAATGCAAAACAGCGTCTTGATCTTAATCTTATTTATCTATTACATGAAGCTAATAGTTATTCATTAATTTTTTTTTACCTTTTCAGCTCATTATACGTCACTTTAATCCAGCTCGTCCTCCCAACACTTAGCTCTCTATTTTACTTCATTTATTTGTCACTTTTAAACTTATGTAGCCCGTGGAATTAGATGCCACACAGGACACATTTCCTTCAAGGGTTCTTTGAGCGCCACATTTATTTCTGACCACATCTGTAACAGGTCATTCTTTAACAGAGTGTTTCAACTTCTCAGCTCGTTTGTGGCTGACTTCTAATAAAAAATGAATGGAAAGGAAGAAATAAAAAAAACAAAATAAAATATGGTAGTGGACTGGCTAGTTACAGAAAATATGAAATAACATCTGTTAAACATATATTTTACACCATAAACCTTGACTGTATCTTCACAAAACAACCAAGAAATGTACAACAAATTTTATAATAGGTCACTTACATTCCAACAAGCTTCACCAAACACACGTGGGACTTCCCGGAGATTACACAACTCCACACATGGTCAATTACCTCAAAAGTTAAAAAATAATGTAAACCCTGTCCGTTTCTCTAGCAACAAAGTGAAATTACATAGTGCGGCTTTATGCACGCTGAAATTAACATGTACTTGAGAACACCGTGGTCAACGACAAACGTTCAAAATGCAAGGGCACAAACTCCAGTAGTACCTAAATCAAACTATCTCGTTAAAATATCAACATATATTGTCTTTCACATGTTTGTACATATTCTACAAGATATACGTCTATTTACCTACTACTTTACACAACGGGACCGTCCACTCCACGCACCTAAAACAGGAAAAACAACTCTGGCGCACATGGCGGGGTAACAATAACATTACCAACTGTTGCCGCCTTGTGGCCAAAGTCCGCAATAACAAGTAAGCCTGTGACAGTGCACTTACAGTCTGTTGTTACTCAATTTAAAGGACATTACAACAAAAGGAAAACAACAAAGAACACATGTACTAACACTAAATTAACTAGGGGAATTATATCAACCCTTAATGGTGAATAATGCTGGATTTTACCACCCCTTTCAACAATGTTGGCGCCCCCTGTTGACAATGTGGTGCGTCTTGTCTCTTGGCTGATCATGTCGATGTGTAATGTTCTCTAAAGAAAAACCTCTTCCTGCCTCCTTTTAGGTGTCTGACATATCACTCACTCAAACAAAGGCACTTTGTTAGAATTCATCCTGGTATTTTTAACTAAACAGAAAAACTAAAGAAAAAGACAAAGTTCTTCCTGTGGTCTGTTTGCTTTTGTCACTCATAAAGAGGCAGCGATATCATTTTCAGTCTGTCCCAGTGGGGGGTCGGGGTCAGAACACTGATTCCAATATTGTGCATCTCTACAAGACAGATTATTTGTCTCCAAAAGGCTCCAACAGCACAAACACGGCCCAGAGGTTACGTTCAGTGACTGAATTAGCTGAGGGGACACCTAGCAGACAGCTAGCAGCTCCCAGCTGTCACTCAAAGAGGCCACGCCCCTAATGCTGCATCACTTTAAGCCTTAATATAATGTAAACAGGTGAGTTGTATAAAGACGGGATCATTTCCGTCATGTTGTCCGACACCTGGAGTAACAATCTCAGCCGCAAAAGACAAGAACTTTTAGTGGACGTACTTTGATCGGACGCAGTTGCCCCAGTCCGTATCGCGGCTGCAGTGGAGGCCTTCTATTGGACCAATTCCAAACGTTTTTGTTCCTATGAGTCATTTCGACACCTAAATTGGGCCCAGGTTTAAAAATACTGAACTTCTCTTTCAAGTCTTAAAAGCGGAAGAATTGTGTCATAGGAAAGTACATGTAACTTTTTCTTCTCCTTTCTGTTGGACACCGTGTTGCAGCAGAGAGAAGAAGTAGTAAGGGCAGATTACATGTGTTTATATAACAAGCAGAAAAGGAGAAGTCAAAGTGTTTCTCTGCTTCTCAGGAGTGTTTCCAGTGACTGATGTCAGCGTCGTTTGGGCCTCTATAGCTCATTTCTCTCTTCATGACAACTGTACGGGGAGAATCTTTATACAACTCACCTGTTTACATTATATTAAGGCTTAAAGTGATGCAGCATTAGGGGCGTGGCCTCTTTGAGTGACAGCTGGGAGCTGCTAGCTGTCTGCTAGGTGTCCCCTCTGCTAATTCAGTCACTGAACGTAACCTCTGGGCCGTGTTTGTGCTGTTGGAGTAGGGTGACCATACGTCCCAATTTGATCGGGACCGTCCTGTTTTCAAGCTCCGTGTCCCGAGTCCCGACAAATATCTCTAAAACAGTAATATGTCCCGGGTTTTGAACAGGCCCTGTCCCGGTTTTAACCGATTGAAATAGTAACGATGCACCATGCTTACAACACTGATTTGTCTATATGTCAATCAATGTCGTTGCCAAGGCTGTTGCTGTTTTAGCCGATAGAAAACATCACTCATGCACCACCAGCCAAAGTTCAACAGTCATTTGTTTGTACATGTGTCAGTCAGTCGGTGTGCAGCTGTTGCTTCACTTGTCCATCTTATCATACTGACAGGACCTGCTGCACAACATCAGGTAGGCTAACTGTCGTGCCAATTTTATGTTATATATATCTGTTTAAGTGACATCGGCCTTGAGGTATTTCCAGGCCTACCTTGTTGTTGTTAAAACGACTTCCAGTCAAGACTTCCTTTTCCACGTGCTGCACTGTTTACAGAAAAATAACCCGCTTTTCCTGTGATTGACTTTAATAAACAGCTCTCACCTTTGCCCAAATTTCAACATCATGATGCAGATTAGTAAAAAGCTTTGTCAGGTCTGTCCTCAAGAGGAGAAGAAAACGACTTTTAAAATGCTCGTTTGTTGAACGGAGGTCGGATAGATCATCTGATGATGCATTCAAGAAGGTCGGGAAATCTGAACGCTGATTGGCTTTTGTGACACATCGTCAAGGGAATTTATCTCAAGTTGAATTTTAGATCTGGTCTGGATTGTTGGCTGAACTTACATACAGACGTCTGTTTATAGAGATCAATAAGAAGGTAAATCGTTATCAGATGACTCTGATGGGATCCGCCTGCTTCTGCTCTCCACACAGACGGTTTTTCCAGCATATGTTGCAGCCAGCTGATATGTGATGGAGCCTTTTGGAGATTTGTTCATTCCAACAGACAATAGTGATGAGAAGACTGTTTTTGTTAGTTCCCTGCTCTGTGTCGTCCAGTCTCGATCTCACTGTGGAGATTTGAGCAAGTGCCGGAAAGTCTGCTGCGCTCCACAGGCGCTAAAACACTGCTGGTCAGCTATTACCACTAATAGATCTCATTCTGTGTCCTATGAGTCATTTCAACGCTAAATTTGTAAAAAAAAAAAAATAGGGCCCAGGTTTAAAAATACGGAATTTCTCCTTTAAGATGGGTAAATATCACAGTTTGGGTTTTTTAAACGACCTCTTCCCCTCTGTTGTTGCAGTGTCAGCTGAATAAGCTCCGCCCCGACACCTGTCTGTAATAATCAGCTTTAACCACTCAGTGGTCACGATGAGACGTGCGAGAAAAGGAGGTCATGAGACGTCCTTGGAGTTTCTCCTCACAGCTGCAGGTGTGTCGTCCAGGTTCATTATCTCACGCTTGATTCTTTATGGTCCTTATCCGGGCGAGCAGCCAGGAAGACTGCAAATTATGAGCTCTCTCTGTGGCTGTCACGCTGACACATAACTGCATGCTTTGATCAACATCAATGTCATCTTGTGTGCATGTGAGCATACGTAAACACGCAGCTTTATGTTCATGCTCTTTAATGTAGATACGGCTGTGAGAAAGGTGACATGCTTCCACTTCCTGCCCTGCTGTGAGCTCCTCAGATTGGCCTCCTTATCGGAAAGCACTGATTTAAAAAGATTTAAGAGAGCAGAACACTCACTATGCTTTTAATGTGAGTTGTGAAAGGTGCGTTTGATGACCAGAGGCAGCAGCAGGAAGAAGAGTCCCTGTGTTGAATCAGACTTACAGTAGCACTTAGAGACTTTTCCTGCACAGAATATTTATCCTCTCTCCCCTCTTAAGTGCTGAGAGCGGCCGTAATTTCCACAGGATAAGTACATGCAGTTTATTATATCTGAATGTTTTATAGATAAATGATGAGAAAAAAACAGCCGGCTCTCCTGACATTTAAGCTCAGAAGCTCTTTCTTTATTGACGTGACCATCAAAGGCACAGCGGCACAAACAGTTCACATTTTTCACTCTCCTTACAGAGACTTTATGGAGAGATTAAGGAGCATTTAAGATGGAATGAAACCACTTTGAGCCACACTGTCTTTATTGCTGCAGCCGCTCGGGCCCTGAGCAGACATCAGCCTCTGTCACACCCATCACTCAGATACTGTTATTTCCCCCATGTGCACAGAACACACACACACACACACACACACACACACATCAGCCATCTTTACCTCTCTCTCCCTGCTCCTCTCTCTCTCTAAAACATTACTGCCTCCGTTTTTACAGAAACACTCCTCCTGATGGCTTTCGTAATGAGAGTTGCATTTTTATGACAAGTCTCCGCGGCGTGTGTTTCCAGCTGGAGTTCACTCACAGATTATTTATTTTGTTTTCCACTGATCCTAATAAGAGGCTTTCACAGCCAACATCAAACGGCCAGCTGGCAGAGATGCATCTTGGGTAGAAGTCCTCGAGGTAAATGCGAGCAGGCCCCATCACACTTAGCAGCGTCAGCAGTATCACACACACACACACATTTCATATATCAGTGAAAACGCTTCACAGAAAGCAACATGTGAAACAAAGCATGTTTTATGTGGCTGCAAAATGTCTGCAGGATCTAAATCCTGGCTGGACATCTTCACAATACACTAAACATTTAAACGCAAAAACGATCTCCACTTTTACGCCTCACATGGAGGAAAAAACAATCCATGAGGGCACATAGTGCGTTATTAACTGCTGTGCTATATTCCAAAAAGAAATTTGGCATTTTGTAATCTAAGCATAGAAGGCATAAAGAGTTACTCATTGTAAGAAGCATCTACAGCTGATGAAATGTCAGGGCTGTTTGATGCACAGTGACTCACAGGAGCTCTGGAGATGTGAGGACAGCATCGGACACGAGGTGAGAAATAACAGAGAGGTAAGAGCCAGCCGGCTTGTGACGCCGTCGGTCTCTCGTAGATCTGAATGAAACCAGATGTTGATGAAAATCCTCTTAATAATATACAACGCTTTGCTCTCTACGTAAGTAATGGCAAATGCAACAATGTAAAAATACTGCATTATAAGTTAAAGGTATAATAGGTAGGATTTTCCTAGAAAAATAAAATATGGACTTTTACAAATATAATATAAATCATCACTTATGGGCCTCTATACATGTGTGCTGGTGAGTGTGTGTGCACACCCTTCCCTCTGCATCGAATCTATTGTTCTGCATAGCACATAGTTTTCAGGAGGGGCGCCGTTGTGGTTCTCTGAGCCAATCACAGCGTAGAGGTGAGTGTGGGCGTGGTTCAAATTAGCAGCTGGGCCCTGTCAGTACCCAATCCGTCCCGGCTGCCCGATCTGTTCTGCGCATGCCCAAAAGTCAGCGCATGCGCAGAATTGAACCTGTTTTACGACACTGTCTGATCTGTTCCACGCATGCATCGCTCGACTCGAGAGAGTTGTGTTCGTGTGCTGGCGGTCGAATTGGCGTGTAACATTAGATTAGAGAGTTGTGCCATTGGGTTGGCTGTCAAATTAGCTAATTTTATGTTGACTAATAATTGCCACGTACTGTTATTTGTATTGCAGTGTAATGTCTTTGTCTAATATTGTCTTGTTAATAAAGTTATTAAAAAAAAGAGGTACAAATCGGGCAGGAATAAGTATGCATATGCGCAGAACGGATCGGGCAGCCGGGACGGATCGGGTACTGACAAGCCCAATTCAGACCGGCGAACATGGCGAAAGAGCGACGCAGAGTTGGCCTTCTTTCTGTTGGACAGGTAGGTGCCTCAAACCGGGTAGGACAAGCTAACCGGCGGTTAGCATGCTAGCACAACGGTAACCTGCAGTTAGCATGCTAGCGCAACAGTAACTGTGATGCTATAGGTGTTAGCTCAGCGGGGTGGGCGTGTTTGTGCAGGAGAGAGTGAGAGTGAGCTTCTGATGACGAAGAGCCCAGGAGGAGGAGGGGCCCAGTTTGCATGTTGTTGACAAAATGCAAAAACAAATCCTCCTTATTAAACCTTTACGTCAGAGGAAACAGTGCATGTTCAACGCCTTCAAAAGTAAGAGCACATACATTTCATCTGCAAATTCACTCAAAGTATGGAAAGTGTTGCCCTGAAGAAACATGTGAAAGGTCATCGACATATTATCATACAGCTCTGGAAAAAGTTAACAGACCACAGACCATAAATCTGTATCAATATTCTTTAATGCAAACACAATAAACCCTGTCCTACCTGTATATCTGTGTCACATGAAAGGGCTTCTACCTACATTTCATTGTGCAGCCCCGTGTCTTAGAATAATAAACACCTGACCCTGACCTATCTGACACTTTAGCTGCTAAATGCTCCACAAAGTTCACCAGCTCATCGTCTGTATATTGTCATTTCTAATGCAGCCTACGGATGTAGTTAGCATTCTTGCCACTGTTTGTTTTGCATCTTTGTTCTCTCTGACCTTTAACACGCAGGTATATCACAGCTGTTTTTCATGTCAAACCTGACACTGGAAAGTAGAAACACCTGTTAAATTCATGTAAGGAGAACAAAGTGGATATTGGTTCTTTGTAAACAGAAGTACAAGAAGAATACGGTCAAGCAAACAACCTCAAAATTGTACTCGTTGCTGTCCACCTGTGAGTGCAGTCGTACAGCTCAGATGCTGCTCTATAAATAGATGTTTGAATAAGCAGACAGTGAGTGAAGTCATCGGCGCTCTGTAGCTCGGAGCAGAGTGCTGGGTTTGTTCCTCCTGGCCTCCTCCGGGTGCTCTCACAGAACAGAAGCGTTCAATCACACACCCGCTGCACACCCCTCACCACATCCCTCCCCCGGGGAGACTTTTTGGAAACACAGTCCAAATCTTTTTAAAGTGAGGAACGCTCAGATGTTTCCGATGTGAGGATTGGTCTGCTGCGCCCTCTCTCCCTCCCCCCTCCTCCCCCGTTCTGCCTCCCTTTCTTTCCAGCTCCACTTCCAGGGAACAGTAGGTGTGAAAATGTCTGTGGGACTTTTATTTCTTCTCCCTGATGTGAGTCTTTCACACAGCGAGGACTAAAGCGCAGCGAGAGGCGTGGGCTGCGGTATCACAGAGGATGCGGGAGGAAGGTGTGATCACAACCCTGCAGGCTCAGATCCGATCACACGCCTTGCTTTCAGCCTCAGAGTTTGGTTTGTCCTCAGCCCACTCATTCCATGTGCTTTCTGAGGTTCTTTATCTGCTTTAAGCTCACATACTTGGGATTTTTGTCTACCTGCTCCCCCCGCCCAGATAAAGGCACATCGACACTGTCAGCACTTCCTCAGTAAATTCCCAACAAGCTTTAATTTTCAGACTCATCCATAATTCACCAACAGAGGGCAGCGAACAGAGCGGCATCCAGCCAGATTAAAGGCCCAACTGCTGTATCTTTTCCTATCGCTTTAATTTGAATAGATTTCATATTCATAGAGACGGCATACGAGACGTCCAATTTCAATATGTTGAAAAGAGAAAAACAGACAGGATGAAGCAGAGCCGGAGGAGAGATGGATCCTGACTACTAACACATGTTGTTTCTTTAGTATGGAGGTCCTAAAGGGAAACTCAGTGTTGCACGTCCATGAAGTCGAGCAACTTGCAAAAGGTAAAAAACTAAAGGAGCACCTGAGGACAGGATGACCGTTTGTGCTGGTCTAAAGAAGTGGACCCTCAGACCTTCTGTCTCAAGCCTAGCTCATGATGACCCTGATGACATCATCGATGACCATTGATGATGCTCCCTTAAACCTGATGAAGCGTATCCCCTCCAAAGAAAAACGTTATACAGCTATTGTCGAAGGTGTGCTGGTTCTCTCTGTGATCAGTAAAATCAGTGGTGTCAGGGTTTGCGGTTAAACCAAAAAGGTGAGGACCCAGAAGCAGACTTAGATATACAGTTTAATTAAATAAAAGGCAAAAATGCACAAACAAAATCTAAACTCCAACAAAAGACAAAAAAGGAAAATCAAAAGACACAGCAACAAACTTACAAACAAAACCAGGAAACAGGTAGTCCAAGGGAACACGGGGAGCCACGAGGAAATCAGGAGAGGCACGAAGATAATCCAAAGAAGACACGAGGAACAAAATCACAGACATAGACTCAACTCCACAAGAAGGACGACAATGAACTGGCAACGAGACAGGGGAGCACAAAGACTAAATAAACTTAGGAGGTGAGGCTAATCAGACACAGGTGAGACAATCAAGGGGCAGGTGAAAACAATCAGGGCAGGGCACATATTCAAACAAGTGGGAAACACAAAGGCAGGAAGTGGACCAACACGAGAGACTAGGTGACAAAGTAAAACAGGAAATGATCTAATCAAAAAGACACAAGTGAAATACTAAACTAAACAAGACTAAATACTGACAAGAACACAGAATAAACTAAATACAAAACTAAACGATGAAAACTCATGACAAGGGACAAAGTGACAAGGCAAATCAAGAAATAATAACTGAACACCGAAATACCAGACAAAACCAGAACTAAGCTAGAAACTCATGACAAGTGGATCGTCCCTTTAAATGAACAACACACTGTACATTTTAACAAGTTAAAATTACTTTGGAAAAAGTAAGTAAAAGAATTTAACTGTGAACATGTGTTATTTGAGTAAGCTGTACTTTGTTATGTGTGAGCACTTAATGTTTAAAGTAAAACCTGATGAGTTATGTAGCGGTAACTACCTTTTTGGATTAGAAATTTACTCTCGTTGAAAGGGGCACCACCTCCGATGAGGAGGAAATTAAACAGATAGGATTACAGGAAAATGTATCAGTCTCGTTATCTTTTTAGTAAGATCTGAACACATTGACCATAGTTCTGTAATGACAAATATAGACAGACAACGACTTTGATCAGTAAATGAAGACCTTTTATTTATAATAAAATGATGATAATAAGTGAATAAGTGAGCATACAATGAATATAAACACTTAAAGAAAATTGTTACCTGGTTATGAACTAAAGTACTAACGATACTGATAGCGATAGCGATAGTGATAAAGAATATGATTTGATTTAGTTTATGGCGGATAAACGGACGGGTCGGATATCACTTAGATCTCTAAATTTGGAATGGTGAAATTTCAAATATTATACGCTACATCAACTTTTGATCACAGCAGTGTCAGGTGTTTTATGCCTACTTGTTGCAGCGTTGTCAGAGGGCTTCTCCGGTGGGGTCCAGCTGTAGTTCGCTCCAGTCAAGGGCTCCGCAACGGGTCTCCACTCGGTGAAAGGCCGTCACTGCCGGTCGACGAATGCAAGGATCGATGTTATTGTAGCTGGCCCGAGCATCCACCACGGTGGATCGGTAGAAGTCTCTGGTTAACTGCCTGGGCAAAAACACGCTGGTCCCGCGTTCAGTGCTGGTAGTCAAAAGCCGAAGGCGGACAAAACTTCTTAATTAACTCGTTTAAATAACTTAAAAGTAATCTCGCCGGTCGGACGATAATACCTTCAAACTATAAAAGCGGGCTTTACTGATGTAGAAAAAGAAAGAAAATCAAGCTTGCTGAGCTGGATACAATTACGAGTTACTTTGACGGTTGAGAAGTTAAGGAAAGTATGAAACAAAAGAAAGCCCGGAGAAAATAATTAAGGTTAAGAGGAGTATATATGGCTCTTTGGTGGACCGTGAAAACCAAAGGGAAAAAGAAAAAGAAGCGCGGACAAAAGAAAGTTTGTGGTTTTATCAATGTTGTGACTCGTCACTTTGTGGGCGGTCTCGAGCTCTCATTTTACCGCCACAAACTTTCTTCGTTTAAAATAAAGGAAATTTCCTATATAATCACGTAGTTACTCGTTTACTTAATTTTCGCACAAAGTAACATATTCTTTATCACTTGTCAACAGATGTTAAACAGTTGTTTTTCAAACACACATTAAATGAAAATGGAAACATAATCATGAACACAAGATTATAGATTATTAAACGGTGCATGCAATTCCTAATCCATTCGTTGCCAGATCTAACTTTAGCGTTACTACACTAAAAGAAATAGGGGTTAAATGACTCGTTTTAACAAAGATCGCCGGATTATTAATAATTCACAGACGTATTTCAACATGTCCACTGGATGGCAGTATGACCACACGGTACAAGTTACAGTATAATTGTAATTTCATATCTCAGTAAAAATATAACGTACAGAAGCGGGAATTGAACCGTTTTGCAGTGAAACACAAATTGAGTAACATGAACTTGTTTCCTGAGTGATTGGACCACAAGTTTACCTTAATTCAGAACTGATCAAAAAGTACTTCAGAACACACACACAAGAATGCTCTTAAATTTATGACTGGCGTCTGTTTTCACAGTGAGAGTAGGAGAGAGGAGGAGGTGTTGGGTGTGTTTATGTTGAGATGAGAGAGAGAGGAGAGACAGATAAGACATAGGAAAGGCAACCATTGTTATTCAGTGTCCTTATCAACTAATTCTTTTTGAGTCTCCTTTTGGTCGTGTCAGAGGGTACAGTCTTCTCATTAGAATGTTCATGTGTTAATCCATTTGATTGTGAACAAAGACAATTCTACCCAGGCTCGACCAAAGAGGTCTGAGGGTCGTTGTTGATTCACCCCTTCATCTCCTAAAGGGTGGTTTCTTGAAGTGTCCGAGGACTTGATAGTCCACTGGGAAATGTTACTTTTGTCACCTTTATGACTTTGAGTGTAAAACCACTGAGAAGGTTCCAGGATGTCTGGTAAACATCCTCCCCGGTGTTAATCCAAAGGTCCATTAGTTGGAAGGGAATGCATTTAGAGTTAACACTCACCGATAAATGGCTATCAGTATTGCCACACTAGTGAGGTCCACCTCTGTCCTCGCTACAGTTAGTTTAGCTCAGGAAACCAACTCTTTTATTTACTGTTAAGGTCATTTAATAGAACTTAAAATGAGTATTTTGAACTCATCAATTAAGTAAGATGAATTTAGTTAAGTTGATCTCATCTGTGTCCACTGATTCACCTGAGGAAACCGATTACCTTAAACCTTTAAGTTGCATTAAAACAAAACAAATACTTTCAACTATTTTTCAAACATTTTATTCAGTTCAATGCTAAACACTCACAACAAATTATTCAATCAATCTCAAACTTTTTCATGTAAATAAATGTCTGTAAGTCTCTCTCTCTCTCTGAATGAGGTAACACATGCTGACTGAGCCTATGGCCCACTGATGAAAGCCTTTACATTTGCAGTATATTGTATTATTACAGACTGGGTGTCTGTGGCGGCGCCCAGTTAGTGACTCATTTTCCATCAGCCAGCAGTGGTTGGTCTGCGAGAGAGGGTAGGCGGAGCTAAGCGGCTGCTTTTCCGCTCTCTGCAAGTGTTGCGAGTAAACAGTAATCTACTATGGCTGAACAAACAAAGAAAAGATGGATGACTACATTCGTCATTTTATTCATTTTGTTTTTCATACAAAAATCTTAAACCCAGCGCTTTATGGGCTATGTGATGTTAACAAGAAGGTGCAGAGCAGTTTGAAACATTCCCCACAGAGGCAGAAGAAAGAAGACTGAGCATGTGCAGGGACTTATGCTGTGTAGCTCTGAAGGCAGAACGAGCCCTGACTGTGACGCACTGCTCGCTTACACAATCACGTTAGCCGCTAAATATGAGATATAAGTACAATGATTACAGCTCTCCAGGGTCCCTCCTCTCATCTTCCCCTCTTCTGTTTCCTCCTCTCCTCCATTTTTCCTCCTCTCCTCCTCTCTTTCCTCCTCTCCTCCATATTTCCTCCTTTCTTCTGTTTTTCCTCCTCTCCTCCATTTCCTCCTCTCCTCCATGTTTCCTTCTCTCCTACATATTTCCTCCTCTCTTCTGTGTTCCCTCCTCTCCTCCGTTTCCTCCTCTCCTTCATGTTTCCTCCTCTCCTCCGTTTCTTCCTCTCCTTCATGTTTCCTCCTCTCCTCCCTGTTTCCTCCTGTCCTCCTTGTGTCCTCGATCCCTCAGTACCTCGGGGCTGACATGTCCTCTGATGCTAACAAATGACGAGCGTTCCCGCTGACAGCAGGTCCATCTGTCTTTGTCACAGTAATTGAATTTCATAAATATAATTAGAGGGTCTGTTATGAAGGGACCTGTGGTGTCGTCTGCTCTCCTCTGTGTCATGGCTGTTATCACACACACACACACACACACACACACACACACACACACACACACACACACAGACACACACACACACACACACACACTCTGCAGACACATTAACAAGAGCAGTAGAAGCATGATTAGTGCAAACAGAGACAGACGTTCGCTTGTATCTGTTGAGTAATGAACAGAGAATCCACTGCACCATACGTCTTTAATCTAATAGGAGCAGGAAGTAGCCAGGACTCCGTCAGCGTGATGGATCGGGTAACAGACGGACAACTGATGCTCCACTTTGGCATCATGATGGTTCGCTCTGTGTGAGAAGGAGTCGTGCCTAAAACTCCTCCAGACAGTTTGATACGACTCAAACAGATGAACACACTACTGATGAAGAGAGGAATAAATGAGACACTCTGCAGCTTCTGAAGGCAAAGAGACTCTCATTCATTATGAGCCAAAGCAGAGCCGCAGTGTTCCCACTGACCGGCATGTGCACATTCAGCATTAACTGAATGTTCTGATGAAACAGGCTTCACACGAACCATATGCTCGATAGAAAGCATCTAATTAGCTGTTAAATGAGCCGAGCTTTGACCCCAGAAGCTCCCTCAGAGGAGGAGTTAATCCCTGCTGAAGCAGTTTGAGGAATTATTGATCCAAAGGCCGCCAAGCTCCGCTCCACGAGGACGCTATCGACCAAAGTGTCCAGAGAGCTCTTCCACTCAAACTACCAACTCCTGAGACTTCAGAGAAGAAGACAAAATAAAACTCTACGTACAGACGATCACTGGAGGGATGAACTGACAAGGTCTTCAGGGGTTCTTAAAGATGCCGATCTAATTAGCGGCAATAAGGACCTCGAGAAACTCCTTTGACGCCTGCGCTCTCAACAGAGTTTATCTTTCTCTGAGCAGTGGGCCGAGAGCAGGAGCCTCCCGAGTCCCTGTGAACAGATTCTGTGAGCAGATTCCTCGGTGTGAAATCGCTGCTTCAGGAAACAAAAACAAGATGCATCTGAAGTTATCTTTGTAGAACGAAGCGGTCTGAAGCCTCAAACAGCATTTTCTTTTTTTTTTTTCTTTTTTTTTAAACATTGTGTTTATTGGATTTTTTCATATTAACATATAACATAGCATATTATACATTAAACATCTTTTTTTTTTACCCTGGCCCCCCTCCCATTCCCTCCCCCCATTTCCCCCTACTGGTACATATATTCCTAATGATATGTATATACATATATGCCCATATATACATACATACATACACATACAAACGTCTATGTATACACATACATATACACACACATACATAAAAAAAATATATATATATATATATATATACTTAAGATACTCATTTAAGTACCGCAAGATAATCAACACTTCAAATGCAAATAAATAAATTAAATGAAATAAAATACGTAGGCCTAAATAAACCTGGATGGAATTTAATTCAAGATATATAAAAAATCCACAGGTAAAATCATAAATGAGAAGGAAAGAAAAAAAAGATAATAATAATAATAAATAATAATAACAATAATAATAATTATTATTATTATATTTTGTTCGTCTGTAACTATGCCTCGTTTTGGTATCACTCTTTAATCATCTATATCTGCTGTATTCAAATGTTCAATCAGATTGCCCCATATTCCCTCAAATTTGTCCGGTCTTTGTTTTAGATTATACATCATTTTCTCGCTGGGGATGCAGGAGGTTAATTCACTAAGCCAGAGAGAGGGTGGAGGTGCATCTTCACTCTTCCATTTGAGAGCTATGCATTTATTGGCTATTGTCAAAGCTATTCTTATAAACCTGACTTTGTTGCCCTCCACAGGCAGCACTGAAGTGTCCCCCAGCAGTATTAACCTTGGTTTGGGTGGGATATTTATTTTAGCTACCTTAGATATGGTTCTAAGTATTACTTCCCAGTAGTTGGACAGTTGTGAACAAGACCAGAACATGTGAAGAAGAGAGCCAACCTCAGCTTTACACCTTGGACAGTATTGAGAAATTGTCTGACTTATATTATGCAGCCTTTCCGGGGTATAATAAATTCTGTGTATCAAGTTGTATTGAGTCAATATGTGTTTACTATTGTAGGAGAAGCGTTGGGCCTTTTCACATAACTCTATCCAGTCATCATCTTCAAAGTTATGACATAGGTCGACCTCCCATTTTCCCCTAGCCTTAAGCACTTCTTTTTCCAACAGGCTGTTAATGCCATTATACATGTGAGATATAAACCCCTTGAGTTCTTTTTTACTACTCAACACACTATCCAAGGGTTGTGATGTGATAGGTAGAAGTCTGCCCCCCTGTTCTGATTGAATATAATGCCTAAGTTGTAGAAATTTGAAAAAGTGCTTCTGGTCGAGGCTGTATTTGCCTGCAAGATCTTCAAATGGCTCTAAGGCCCCATCTTTGTACAAATCCCCAAATGTCTTGATGCCCTTTGTAAACCATATCCGGGTAATACCATCTCTTAGAGCTTTAGGTAGAAGGGGGTTTGTATGAAAGGGGGTAAGGTTATATAGGGGTTGATCACTTTGGGTCTTCTTACATAATTCAGACCATATTTTATAGGTTTGTTTTATGAATGGGTTTACTGTCAGCATATGAAGCTGTTTGAGTGAAGGAACATATGGAACTGAGGCAAGACACATAGAATTAATATCATGCTGTTCCATCTGTAACCAAGAGGGGGGTTGCTGTAAGCTTGCTTTCCATACCCAGACTGCCCGGCATTGTGCTGCCCAGTAATAAGTTTCAAAGTTGGGGAGTTTTAATCCTCCTTCCTGAGGTGTTCCCTGAAGGATTCTTAACTTAATTCTGGGGGTTTTAGCTTTCCATATGAACCTAGATACCGTTGAGTTCAGCTGTCTAAAAAAGTATTTGGGTATAGCAATGGGTAGCATTTGAAACAGAAAGAGGAATTTTGGCAGAACATTCATTTTAATACAATTGATTCGACCTATCAAAGACAAAGGATGGTTTGCCCATCTGTTGAGCTCTGCTTCAGTTTTTTTAAGTAGAGGGACATAGTTCAAAGAGAAAGCCCTCGAAAGTGCATTAGAAATCTGAAGGCCTAGATATGTCAGTTTCTCTTGACTCCATTGAAAGGGTATATTGTGTCTCGATATTTTAGTCCAAGCTTTGTTAAGTGGCATAACAACACTTTTATTGAGATTTATCTTATATCCAGAAATAACACTGTATTCGGTTAATGTTTCTAATAATGCGGGTATTGATGACTCAGGTTCTGTTAAATAGATTAGGACATCGTCTGCGTATAGCGAAATTTTATGAGTGTCCCCTCCTATGTGTTTTCCTTTAATTGATGGGTGTGATCTTATTGCCACCGCTAGTGGTTCAATTGCTAGTGCGAATAACAAGGGCGAGAGACCGCAACCCTGTCTTGTGGAGCGTGAGAGAGCAATTTTAGAAAAGACATCATTATTTGTTTGAATTTGAGCCATTGGGCTTCTGTATAGCATCCTAACCAATTCGCAGAAAATGGGGCCAAAATTCATTCTATTCATTACCTCATAAAGATATGGCCATTCTACGTGGTCAAAAGCTTTTTCCGCGTCTAGAGACACGGCTATTGTTGGAGAACTATCTGTTTCAGAGGCATGTATGATGTTAAAAAAACGTCTGACATTATCGATTGGGGAGCGATTCTGGATAAATCCAGTTTGGTCTAAATGAATTAAATCTGGGATGTGTTTTCCTAATCGTAACGAGAGTATTTTAGAGAATATTTTATAGTCTGTAGATAAAAGTGAGATCGGTCTGTATGAACTACATAATTTCAGGTCTTTCCCTGGTTTAGGCAGAACCGTTATTAGCGCCAGTTCTAAAGATTCTGGTAGTTTTCCAATTTCAATAGCATGATTATACATTAACCGTAAAGGGTTAAGTAGTTTGGGCAGAAAAGCCTTAAAAAATTAAACAGGAAAGCCATCCAGGCCAGGGGATTTACCTGACTTGATTTTGGAAATGGCTTCTGATATTTCTTTTTCTGTAATAACTCCCTCTAAGCTCTCCCTTGCCCCCCCTTAAAGCTTTTTAATGTCGTATTTATCTAAAAATAATTTTAGTTTTTCAGGAAAGCTACCTTGGGTTGTATAGAGTTCTTCATAAAATTGCTTAAAGATGCTGTTTATTTCTTTTGGGTTAGTAATTGTATTAGAGCCTGATTTCAAGATATGTATTTCTCTCTGAGCTTCTTCTCTTCGAATTTGCCAGGCGAGAAGTTTGCCAGCTTTATCTCCAAACAGCATTTTCTTCATCATACTGTCATTTGGAACAATATTTAAACATGAAGATCACAATCAGAGGACAGATGACCACGTGTAGCTCGCTCCCGTTGCAAAGCATTCAGACGTCGATTCCTGCCTGAAGAGGAGCAGAGTCTGATTCACGCTCTCTCATGTTCCGGTCCTGATAGATTTAACAACAACTGATAGTTTGTCGCGTCTGCTGTGCTGAGGGACGAGCAGCCGGGACGTGAGGAGAGAGCAGCATATGGCACATTTAATTCATGTGAGCGCCCCGCCCCCTGCAGAGCCTCTGTGTTGTTGGGTTTCACAGGCGCTTCAAGAGCAATCCACTCTGTTGCGTTCACCTTAATGTGCTTGCTCTCGGCCTCACACGAGCCTGGGCGTCGCCTGCTTCCTGTTTAAGCTGCCATGGCTGACGCTGTGAGAAAAATTAAAGTTTCAAAGTTACCTGTGTGATATTTACCTCCTGACTTGCAGAAAAAAAATCTCAATTCTAAATTCCATTAGCGTGTTTAGAGATTCGGTCCGTGACACTGAGCTGAGGCTCAGGAGCTTATTTCTCGGATCCCCTGATCAATGATGCGTGTGTATGATGATGTGCACTTTGTTTTCCTCTGTTCTGCTTAGGAGAGTGCTTCTTTAATGGATTTGAACACTAAACTGATGAAGGAGCATTTATTGGCTTATTGGGACAAATCACATTTTTGCTCCTGCTCTGAGAATCGGAGCTCCGGTCTGTAATGGGATAAAAAGTAGACGGCCTCGTCTCAGATGGGAAAGTGTGTGAGTCCACTGCTGCCAATAAAAATATATATTCTCAAAGAGATAGCAAGAAGCGCCGGCGCCTGCATGGTTAGTGAAAATGTGATTAAATGATTGAGCTGTGTGCCTGCTGGATTTTAACCCTTTACTTACATCAAAGAAATAATGTGTGCCGTGTGCAAAGTGCAACAAAACGCAATCTTCATGAAAAGCAGCAAAATAATGCGTGTCCATTCTCGTAATCTGAGCCAACTCATCCAAAGCCTGCAACACTCCTCTGCCTGTGCTGTGAACTGAACATGACTGTCTGATATTACAAAGTCCCCAGAATAGAAAAGAAATGAAATGTTGAGATTTTAAGGAGAAAAAAGTGTAATAACATTTTGTTCTTCCCTCCGCTGCTCCAGTGTTTCATCCGTGAGCCAAATGAGGAGGAGAGTCACTGTAGTGAGAACAAACACCATCACTCACCAGCCGACAACGTGACAGCTTTATTTAACAGCACGGTCTCGTACGCAACATCTCTGAGTTTTTAAATCAGCTCGGCCCGAGGAAATGTAAGAGAAGAACCGCATCGATCGGGGAGACACGGCGCTCCGTCATTATCGACTGACCTGCTGACAGGAAACAACCGGACACGCTTTTAACCCGAGAAAACAAAAGAACAGAGCGGCATGATCCAGCAGAGTCTGAGATTATTCATGATTTACTTTCAGCGTACGTTTTTAGATTCATATGAATTTACCAACCAGTACAAAGGAGGAAAATGAATGATCGCACAGAACGTGTAAGTTCATTCTCCGCTTTTAAATCAGGAAGCAATGAATTCACATCAGCCACTCAAAAAACATCCATTCATCCATTATCTATATCCCAGCTGTCATTGGGCAGAGGCGGGGTAACACCTGGAGGTCACCTGTCAATCACAGGGCTGACATAGAGACAGACAGCCTTTTCACTCTCACACCTACTGGCAATTTAGGAGCACTGTGGGAGGAAGCCGGAGTACCCGGAGGGAACCCACGCATGTATGGGGAGAACATGCAGACTCCGCACAGAAAGGCCCACTACGTCTGAACAGGGAATCGAACCAGGAACCAAACAATAACCAGCAATATCATAGTATAGTTCCTCAGCACCCTTAAAAAGATGTTTAGAAGAAAAAAAACTCTCCTCTTTACAGGACCTAAAAGATGAAACAGACTTTGTCAGCCAGGAAATACTAACAAACCACTGAGTGAGCGAACGGGGGGCTCGTGCAGACTGCTGAGAGTGGGCCGTTTCACAGCCGTGGTGTGAAATATTATTCATGAACACACAGCCTGGTTCTGAGGGAGGCAGAAAATGTGGGAAATAAACTGGTGCAGAGATAATGTGATTCTAGTAATGCTTCATG
Source organism: Semicossyphus pulcher (assembly GCF_022749685.1). Lineage (NCBI taxonomy): Eukaryota > Metazoa > Chordata > Actinopteri > Labriformes > Labridae > Semicossyphus > Semicossyphus pulcher. Next base: position 27,194,555 of record NW_027211759.1, on the reverse strand, counting down.
AAGAGAGGGAGACAGAAGTCACACACAAACACACACGGCACACATACACACGTGTACGTCCAGACTGGACATAAGTAGATGCATCATTGCCAAAGTACTGCATGAATCTGTTTGACACCCTGAGAATAAAAGCTGCATTCAGGAAACAAGCTGAAAACACAACACTAACACCACCAAGGTTTGGAGCATCATTAGCATCATAAGGACTCTTCTCTGTCCACCTGATGAATCAACTCCAATATTTACTCTTATTTGATCTCAGCCAGCTCCTGAGTGAAACATCAGCTTCTTCTTGTTAAACTGTATTGTTACAGAAGCTAATCGCTAACCTTGCAGTTCACATAGCATGCGTGTTTTTAGAGCTGCTTCAGATGAAGTAAAGTTGAAGGTCCTGAAACCGAAGGAGAAAGCGCAAAAAAGGCCACATTCAGGTGAGCGTTCTCTGTGCTCTCCTCACTACAACAACTTGTTATACAGTACGTTTAGTCAAATAAGTACAACACTGCAGCCTCTTGTTGCCGCTGTCATCCTTTGAATTGCAGCCTGTTCGTTCAGCAGTTCGTGCTCGTGTGCAACAAACCACCAGGCTGTGACTTTCCTGGAGGGGGAACCCTGCTGCTGTCTCACAATCAGAACCACGCCTGCTCTCTGGCCTCCTGCTGGTCCTCAGAGGAACCTCATGATTGCAGCAACTTGTTGTGACCCAGTCGGCTGCTGAGAGGACGAGAAGACACATCCAATCACAATGGAGGACGCAATCTGAACCCAGCAGGGCAAAGCTGCGTGTCGCAGGCAGGAGTGGTGATTGTCTCTCTTGATATGAGACGTCTTAGGTTTTACTTTGTGTTTTTGAAGGTCTACTGTGTATAAAAACTAAAAGTACAGGATAGAGATGAGATATGAAACACTATTAAGACAACAGAGCACAACAACTGTTAAAAATACTAAATATTCACTCAAAATACTTCCTTTTGTGACGTTTCTTTTCTGATTGTATAAACTCATATTCTCACATCAGTCACTGGTAGTTTAGCCATCATGCTCACGTTTTTATAGTGCTGGAAAATTAAATAGCTACATGATGCTAAAATGCTAAAATGCTCGATGTTATAAAGCTGTATCTCAACAATTTGGGGGAAGATACTTTTCTTCTTTACGTCATTGGACAAGGAGATCAATACAGCTCTCTCATGTCTGGACATTGATATGTCTTTGCCCGCCTCCACGTTTACAATGCACCCAACCCCCATGACTGTCCTGGTGGGCCCAGGTGGGTTAAGGTGGCAATTCATGGAGGAGCTTTAGACATAGGGTAAGGAGCTCAGACATCCGGAGAGAGCTCGGAGTAGAGCCGCTACTTCTTCGCATTGAGCCAGTTGAGGTGGTTCGGGCATCTCATTAGGATGCCTCCTGGCCGCCTCCCTGTGGAGATTTTCCAGGCACGTCCAACTGCTAGGAGACCTGGGGGCAGACCATAGCTCACTGGAGGGATTATATAACCAACCTGGCCTGGGAACGCCTCGGGATCCCCCAGGAGGAGCTGGAAAACGTTGCTGGGGAGAAGGACGTCAACTTGCTTAGCCTGCTGCCACTGCGACCCGACCCAGATAAGCGAAAGAAAATTGATAGATGGATAAGTTAAAAAGCTCCAGCTCCACACTTAGCAGCACAGCACATGAGAGAATTAATCTTCTCATTCAACTCTCAGGAAGAACACAAAGAAAGTGATGTACCCAGAGCTCAAATGTTCCTCTTTGCCCTTAAAACTAAGTTCTTCATTCTGCTGTCTTTGTGGATAAAACAAGTCAAGCCGTCTGTTTCTCTAATCGAGCTCATTCATTTACTCAAGTAGAAAGAAAACGAGCAAAAGAAGCTTCATCGATCTCTGAACCTTGGCTAATGTTAGACTTTGGTTCATGTCGGACAAAAGGTCCTTGAACGCCTCACCTTTTGAAGCCCCACCAATCATTCCCACATTGACCTCGACGAGCAAACTTTTAATTTACATCATCAACATGTGACCTACTTTTCCTGCAGAGAGAATGAACGCACAGCGTCTGTGCCTTTGCGTTGTGGAGGCTCCCAGTGTGAATACTGATAGATGTGGAAAGAGAATAATTCAGTATAAACGTGAACACAAATCAAATGTCACAACATGTGTTTGTTTTGGCTAACGTTTGGTTTTACTCGTCCTGCAGCGTCGACTGTGAGCGGTTATTTATAGTCACTGATATCAATAATTGATGTAAAATGACTTCAATGAGAATCAAACAAAGCAACAGCAGCTGTCCTGAAGCATCGGCAGGCCTCGTCTGAACCACACAGATTTAACAAACGGCATCAATTAACCACAGGCGGAGATAAGAGTCATAAACGAGCCGATGTTTGGTGGTTCGCACTCTGCACAATGATCACAGGAACAATCTGATGCACATGCACGGGGACAAACAAGCACAAAAAACACACAAACCATTCAAGGATACCTACAGCTGCATGTATCCTGCCTGAGAGAGGGGAGATCACTTTAGGATGAGCCGGTATAAACTTTGTATTTTTTTATTTCATGTTATTTCAGCTCGTGCACGATGATGCCGTGCTGTGTGATGCACGAGCTGGTTCTTTAGTAGAAACTGTGAACTCTGTGGAGACACGCTGCTTCAGAGTGTTTCAGGTAATTATTCAAAGTTTTCAGCACCTAGTGAAAGTCTTCTCTTCTTCTTCTCTGTAGCAGTCAGGGATCGAACCCCCAACCATCCGATTGAGTTGTTTAAGGGTTTAAGATATCATCTCATCACTCCTCAAATTTCTGCATGGAGAATAAATCTGTGAGGAGTGAGGAGGTCAGAGCTGAGACGCCGAACACAAGCTGTGTTCTGCTGCTGCTATAAACACTTCACACTATCACACACATGAGATGCCTGACGGAACTGGACATCATATGTTAGAAGGTTGTTCTGTGTACACACTTAAGCGTTTTATTTGTGGACTTTTAGGTTCTCCTGTTTGTTGAGTGTGGGAGCGTCCTCTGATTTGGGGTCACGACCCGGTCACATGGTTACCTGGATAATCTGAGGTTTATTAGTTTGTTTTAAAGCCATAAACTTTGTTATTCTGTTACGATTAGAAACACTTCCGTCCTGGTGAATGGAGCTCAGATCCTGGAAGATGTGATTGGTCAAGTGGTGATTCCTCTCAGGGGTCAAAGGTCAAGAATCTGCAGAACTTTAACACAAAGGGTTTTATGGTCTGGGATTGGACCTGGGGGTCTGGTTTCTTGGTTTGTGGGTGTTTACAGAATGCACTCAATCAGACTCTGACAAGAACATGTTCTGTTCACTGTCTTCAATGTTGTCTGCTGCGTTAAACATCTCCATAGAAATCCTCAACAAAAGGGAACTGTCTTCCAACATGTTCACCATGTAAATAACTGCTTGTTTCTGTTGCCCCCTAGTGCCAAAATAAGTTATTGCAGGTTTAAAGGCCCAACAGGTTGTGTGGACTGTGTGTGCATAAACCTCCCTCACTGTTCAGATGGATCATAACTCTGTAGTTCTTCTTGTGGCATGTAGTTGGATAATAGTCCACATAGCTAAAGCACCTGATTGTAACCTGATCAGCTGGTATAAATTAAAATGTTTCTCTGATAAAGAGGATGGGAAGTGGACAAAAGTGAAGGCCTTTACCTTGTCAGGTGATAACTCCGTAGTGACAGACTCAGGGTAATTATATACAACAGAACAACAGAGAGAAAAATAGAAAGTTGTAACTTAAACGCATCAGAAAGTCATCATTTAACTTCCTCCAGATTGATCTTGTAGTATCTGACCTGAGACGTGAGCTGCTTACACAAGTGGCTCTTGAATGTTTTATGTAAGCGTAGTAAATTAATGGTATATGCCCTGTCTAAGATGATGTGATACTATAAACATGCACAATGAGAAGAGGACCACCCCTAATGAGCGGATGTATCAGGCACCTCTCGGCCTGAAAGAAAAGGGGTCTCCATCCTCATGTCAACTATATGATGAGAGAAACATGCGCTCACCTCGATCATATATAAGTGCATGTTGAACTGAGATTTGAGTGAGACACTATTTGTCTGAGTGTTCTCACAGGTATTCTAGAAGCCTGATCGATGCTGACACTTTGTAATAAACCTACTCTTATGCAAACAAGTCGGTGTCAACGGAGGTTCTTTCATCACCTGCACATCATCGATGTCTGAGACACAACAATCTGCAACTGAAAATGCAAACGTTAGTTAGTTGCTAACCCAACCACTTCCTAGCTAACAGCACTATTTTATAGTGTTACACAATGCAAAAGGAAAGCCAGAAATGCCTAACTAAAATTATGGTCAACTACTGCAGTGCTATTGTGCTAGCTTTCTAACAAGGTTTAATTTAGCTTGCCAAAAAGATCAGATAACAAGCAAAGTGTAACCTCCAAGCTAACAGTACTGTACTGTTGGCCTTTCCTATTGCATCGTGTAACACTATGTAATTGTAATGTTAAGAAGTGAATGCTAATGTTAGCTGTACGATCACCATATCGACACAGCAGGCGTTTTATTCTGACGTCATGCTCTGGGTGGGAAGCTCAAATATCATGTCACTGGTGTTGTTTCTCAAACATCGATGATGTGCAGATGAAGAAAGGAACTTCCGTTGACACCGACTTGTTTGTATATAAGCATAGGTTTATTACAAAGAATCAGCATCAGTCAGGCTTCTAGAATACCTGGGAGATCACCCTCAGCCAAATAGTGTCTCCCCGAAACACAGTTCAACATGCACTTATATATGTCCGGGGTGTGTGTCTGTTTCTCTTACCATCTGTTTCACAAAGACCAAGACCCTCTCATTTCAACCCAAAAGACTCCTAAATCATCAACACATCTGACATGGTTATCTCCTCATTGGCATGTTTATAGTACCATATACATCATTTACGACAGGGCATATTATTTGTTTTACTACTCCTGCATTAACAACATTCCAGAATCACTTGTAAGCAACTCACATCTCAGGTCAGATACTACACTGGTGACAGATTTATCAGCAACTGACAAACATGAAAAGGGAAATCTGGAGGGACATTGGCCACATATCAGGTTTAAACAACACATCAGATATCTCATTAGCTGCCATTAGATAGCGTTAGCATTCAGCCCCTTCCGGGCTAATTTTACCCCCAGCTAGAAATGTACGCCTTTCCATTCGTATCGTGTTACAGCAGTGAACCATAATGCTTTTTACGAAGTGGTTAATGCTAACATTACTGTTTGAAAATGTTACAAACTGATAAGAAAGGCTTAATTCAGTAATGTAAGTTAGGACCTGGTTGAAAGCTAACATTTGCTGTTTTAATCGAACTTTATGGGTTATTAAATATGCTGTTTTCATTTCCACAATTCAACAGTCAAATGAAAATGATTTGTTTTACTACATTTACATGATAAACCTGGAACACAACTGTAGGACAGCATTTAGCTTCCCAGTGTGATGTCAGGAAAATGGCCGCCATCTGAATATGGTCAGTAAGTAAGTAAAGCTTTTGTTAGAGCACTTTTAAAACAGCCGGTAACAAAGTGCTTCACAAGCACAGGAATTAAAACAGAATATATAAATAAATCACAACATCGTCACAGCATAAGAAGAAATAGGGAAAAAAGAAAAGAAACTTTGGCCATGTCTGCACATACACAGGTGTTATTGAAAACAGAGAACGCCACACCAACAGGCGGCGATATAACCGGTCACGTTAAGAAGAAGAAGAAGAAGAAGAAGAAGAAGAAGAAGAAGCCAATCAAAAGTCTGAAAAAACTATTTTGAGGGCAGTCCTCCTGAAGATAATTTGTGAAGAACAAGCAAACTCAGTGTTATGAATCACGTCTCTTTACCTACATTTTACATGCAGCATGGAGAGAAGTACAGCAGTTCTCTCCCTTTCAGTCAGAGTGTTCATGCTTATATACAACGTCAACAAACCCCCTACCTCATCCCCACATGGTACTTCAATCAGCCCACCGGCCTTCATAAGCAAGATAAGATGATCCTTCTTTGCTCTCCAGGGGGGAAGCCGGGGGTCACCAAATAAACGTCATAAAATAAATTGCCCCCTCATATAAGTTTAAATTTAGACGAGTTACCCTTTAATGATCCCCGGAAAATTTCCACACTATCCTGAACCACGAAGGATCCATCGGCTGCATCCTTTGCGGCCATATCCCAAGATGCATTGCGCAGCAATTCAAACAAGATGGCGGACTTTTAAACGGCAGAGGAATATACCTTAAAATATAAACGTTTTTGGTTTCAACAGCTAGTGTTACACATGTGTAAGAAAACGAAAGGGCCCTTGAAACAAATGATCTTTAAAATAACAGGTTAACTTAAGCAATGTTAGTTATGCTAGCTAGTTAGCCTGCTAGCTACCTGTTGCTTGGCAACAGGAGCAGCGTTTGGTGATGCAAGGGTAGACCAGACCGTCTCATTTCAGTTCGGCTTTAACGTCTACGCAGGCTATGAATGGAGCATCCTCTGTGGACCGCCTCCTTCGCAGGCTGCAGCCCGTGGATTGGGACACAGCTAAAAGCTTATGTCACGTCTGTCATTTTGCAAAGGATGTCGCCTCATTTGTGACACCTCACAAAGGAGATAACGGCGCACAGCCTGACGTCACGAGCCAAAAACAGCGTTTACCCCGTCTACTCCACGGAAACAGAGTTTCTAAAAGTCTTCACCCTGGCCGGAGTTTTACAAAAGATCTGCTTTCAGTGACCTAAAACGGCGTTTGTGTGGACGAAAGGTCAAAACGCAGCTACGTTTGTGAAAAATACCCGTGTACGTGTAGACATCGCCTTAAACGCAGGACATGGATGGAGAGTTACATGAAGCCTTGTCCATACAGAACAGTTTTTAGATGCTTCTTGGAGCCAAACTTCTTTTACAGCCAGGATGAGAGCCTAAAAAAGGATTGAAGTTGATCATTGGGAAGTGTGACATCTCTGACAGTAAAAGGCTCATTAAAATCACAGAGCGAAATTACTAATTTCCCTCATGAGTTTCTAATTACTACTTAATCACTCCCAATTTTCTTAGCAGCTCAGAACAGCACAACAGAAAGCCTCCCTGAGCTGTGCTGAGAGTTCTGCTTTAACCTTGAACTACCTGCAAACACCTCCCCCCCACCGTGCTGCGTCTCTTTCCTCTTCCACTCCTTCAGCATCAGACGGTGACCCGCTCTCCACGCGCTCTCCTGGGACGGTAAACATGGCCGCCTGCTGCTGCTTCAGACTGGCTGACAGTGAAAGTATTTAGAGAGATGAGTCTGCTGCCCCCCCACCCTGTTATCTTCTGTAAGTGTTATCCACCGGGGAGCCCCGCTGTCTCCTCCCGCCTCACATCTCACAGCCGCCTTTGAAAGTCTTTCAGGGGAAACGGCCTATTTTGTTCTATTTCGTGAAGACACTTTTATGTGTGTGTGAGTCTCAGGAGAGCAGCATTTCAGCGCAGTGTGTCGGGAGGAAACTTTCTAACAGAGAAGGTGTGTTTGAAATCACAGAGGAGATCAATCACACTCTTCTCTCTCTCTGTCTCGCTCTATAACTCTTAAAACTCCCCCTCATCCTGCTCTGACCCTGTCTCTGTTTAGTCTCATTTATATCCATTTCACACACACACACACACACACACACACACACACACACACACACACACACACGCCAGCTTCTCCTCTGATTTATCACCATGATAAAAACATATTAGATTGATTAACTTGGTGATCGTCTGTAGAACCTGAGACGTGGCGAGCAGCTGACTCCTCTGGCAGCACAGATTTAGCTCATTAAACAGATAAAGACTTTTATTAATGATACTTTATCCTTCCAGCTGGGATTCTTCTTCTAGTTTGTAAGAGGACAGATGTGTTTCTGCTGAGGACTTGTTGTTATAAATCTGCGCTTGTTTGACCTGATTAATGAGATGCACACGCCTGTGCAGCACACAGCTGCTCGTGTGGGGCTCCTCTTGTGCCGCTGCCTTTAAGAACAGTCCTGACATGGACTCATTCTCTTCTCTGTGTCCTGATGGACGTCTGACAACGACAACATTATTTTCAATACATCATAAATTATATGTTTAGTGTTTAGAGCAGATTATGTGTCTATTCATTTTTCTGTACAATGGATATCTCTCCTTACAGAGAGACACATAGACAGACAGACAGACTGATTGACTGACTGACTGACAGAAGGACAGATTTGGTGTTACAGCAGGTGATTAAGCAGAGCAATAATAAATGCATAATAAACATAAACTTTATAAAAGAGAGAGAAGTAAAGAGCTCGACAGACGTGAGCTGTTGTTCAGAGTTATGGAAAGATTCCCTGCTTGTGTCCTCGAGACAGAGAAGCTGAACCATGTTCACGTTACATTTTAGAGACACACAGAAGAGAAGGACACAAGACGAGGTCAAAACCTCGTATGTGGCTGACCGCATCAGGTCAGTGTGCTCTTTTGTGGGCAATGTGTTACAAGGACTGTCCTTATGAGGCCGATGGCAACGTGTTTGAAAGCAGGTGCACGCTGCGGACGTAGGTGAGGACAGCGGAGGAGCAGCTCCACCTACTCCCCGAACAAAGTATCCAGAGCCGTATAGACAGAGAGTCGCGTCAGTGGACGTCCAGTACGCTCCATGATCGATATCGCAACTCTCTCTCTCTACGGCTCTGATAGTACCGTCACTCAGTTACTCAGTCAGTCAGTCACATACAGACCCCTGTGTAGGGCTGACCCCGGCGGTCAGCTAAAAACCAGAGAACATCAGAGGTCATTGCTTCTTTTTCATGTTGACGGGGAGAGGAAACACTCTGCTCACCCCCACCACTTTGTAGTGTCTCATGTGCAACCAGAGGCAGCACTCGTTCTTCTGAGCTTCAGGCTCACTCTTACACAGCTTCATTCCTCACTAGCATGTTAATTGGATGTATTTGCATGACAGGAGAAATGAGTCGCTCTTAACACACGAATAGAAGAGATAGCTGAGTGTCATTTCTTTCACCAGTTTCCTTTGAGCACAGCCAGTGAACACAAACTCCAGCACACTGTTTGATTACTTTACTGCGCTCACAGTCACACGCAGTCATAACTAGAAGAGAGAGGAGCTCATTGTTGTGATCTGTGTTAATAAAAGCTAACTCTCTAAATAAATGACGCGTTCTGAGTGTTTCTGCAGGCGTCCTGCTGTGAATATTTGTCGTCTGAGCCAAACAGAGGCCGACTGAAGCCGCTTTCCTCAAACCAGGAGGGAGAACCGCGCTGTGTAGTTACAGGATGGCTCTCTAAGTGCTTTGCAGGATATTTAATGTATAGACGGATGTATTATTCAAGCTACAGCGTGCTAAAGTCAGCAGAAAACCAGCAGGTGGTCAAACTGAATCAGCGCTGCACCACCTGCAGCGATTCCTTCATCACACACGATTTACACCCAGAGAAATGTAATGAGATGTCTTTTAAACTAAATGTCCAACAAAATGTTTGTTCCTGGCAGAGTGGGTGCTTTGAAACAGCTTTTAGACCTTGTAGTATCTGACCTGAGATGTGAGTTGCTCATACAAGTGGCACTGGAATGTTGTTGTGCAGGAGTAGTAAAGCTAATGCCATATGCCCTGTCTAAAATTATGTATAGGATACTATAAAAACATGGCGATGAGAAGAGGACCCCGTTTAATGTTGATGAAATAGGAGCCTTTTGGGGGGAAAGAAAAGGGGTTTCGTCCTAATGTGAACCACATGGTAAGAGAAACATACACACACCCTGATCATATATAAGTGCAAGTAGAAATGTGTTTCGGGAGACACTATTTGGCCGAGGTGATATCCCAGGTATTCATGAAGCCTGACTGATGCTGATTCAAGTCGGTGTCAATGGAAGTTCTTTTCATCATCTGCGCATCATCGATGTCTGAGACAGTCCAAACATACAGAGTCAGAATCGTCTCATGGGCTGTGTGACGTGTGCAGCCACACAGGACCTTGTGCCTGCAGCAACACTTCAAAAGTCGCCCAATTCAGCTGGAAAACCGCAGACCTGGCAACCCTGGTTTCACATCCCAGCTTTGTTTGATCATGAAGCCTGATGCTCCTCCACAGCTCTGTTATCAGTGAATTATATGAACTACACAGCACACGGACATGTGACAGCCTGTGGAGACGAAGTTTATACTTTAACCGTGCGCAGAAACACGGACAGATCACGATGTTATTGATTCAGGTACAGAGCATCAAAACACACACAGGTCTGTGTCATATCTCCTCTCCTAACGTCTGTCTCCTCCCCACGCTCATGATAACTCTGATAATTAAGCATGGATCACCTCCAGCTCAGTCACAGCTTGTGAAGACGTATTTTATTCTTTAAGGTTGTTCACGGTGTTGGAAAAAATTTTGAAGCTTTATAATCAAATGTTTTAGAGTTGAAGTTATATATCCATAAGATTTATAAATTAAATGTTTTAATGTCTTAAAGTTAACGTTTCTATAGTCTAAAGCCTTAAAGTTAAAGTTTTACAGTCAAATGTTTTATAGTTAAGGTTTTACTTTCTAATGTTTTATAATAAGTTTTTATAATCTAAAGTGTTAAAACTCTAAAATAGAATCCTAAGCTGAGAAACTCGCTGGGCTCAGTATAAAGGCCAGGTGCAGGGTGGGCAGCTGGCCCAGAAAAACAGGTCCCCCCCCGAGCCCCTCCCTTATCTGTTGTACAGTGCATGAACGTGCCTAATTGGCCTGAGTGAGGAAGAGTCCTGCGGAAAAGTTGGAAATGGGTCGGGCAAAACTGAAAGGAAACAAACTGAGGGCAGAGAGCCAGAGCGAGGGGGGGGGGGCTCAAACAGGTGTTGATACATGCTGAAGCCCAGCGAGGGAGGGGCTTAGAGTATATAAGACTCGAGCGGCTGACCTGTGGGCAGTCTCATCCGGATGACACTCATTGATTTATTGATGTATCAGTTTACCTGTGCTCAATAAAGCCTTTTGTTGCATCAGATTTTTTTCTACGATTATTTTTGACAGTTTTATTTCTCAGTTTGAAGACTCATTCGACCAAGTTTATTAACTATTTTTAAGATTTTTATTATATATTAGAGATTGAAATTAAGTTGCAGATAAGAGAGTTTGTGGAACTTTTTGCCACAACAACGGAAATACAGGAACGATCGTGACCCTATGGACTCAGGGGCAGAGCATGAGAACCACTCACAGGTCGGTGTCCTCTCTGCGCTGCATGATTATGAACTGCTCACTGCTGGATCACATTGTTATAGATTCTGCTCAACTGCTTGTAGATCAGACTCTGGATCATCTGTGACCTGCGCCGTCTCTCCCTCTAGTCGGATCCCGTATTAAAAGTCAGTACGACATCCAGTTATTTTTGGCATACTGCACGTTTTGCTTATGTCTGCATACTGCATACAACATTTAGTATAGTATGGCATGGAACACAGGCTATTGCACGAGAGGAGGTGGAGAGTCGTCCATCTTTATGTCTTAAATCAAATCACTGTTTCAGAGCTTTGCTTCTGTTTCATCTTTAATTATTACAAATAAAACTCTTTACTCTTATGTCAGAGGTAGACAGCAGCTCAGTCTGTAGGGACTTGGCTTGGGAAACAGAGGGCGGCTGGTTCAAATCCCGGTATGCACCAACCATGGAATTGGAGCTGGTAGCTGGAGAGGTGCCTTTCCTAAAGAGCACAGAACGCTCCAACCGCTCGGAGCGCATGTCCATGTGAGAGAGATGTAAGTATATGTGGTGGCAAGTTTCTGATGACGAGACCAATAAAGTTCTCAGGGAAACAAAGTTGTCTTTTGATGTATTTTAATTGAAGAATAATAATAAATGAGTAAAAGCAATTAACAACTCGAGCTGGGTCAGACCAGTACTACACAGCACGCAGCTGTCTGACTGACTGACACAGAATCAAGGTTCACAGAGTATGTTATACATTACAGAAAGAACTCCTCTCACAGAGACCAAGTAAGGTGTCATTGTTATGACTTTAGCTGAGGCGCCTGACTCTCTAGAGTTTACCCCTTGCCCTGGAGCTCTCAGCCCAGACAAGGCCACCAACTATCTCTCTAAGACAGAAGGAGCAACGGTAAATCATGCACAAGACCCTGGAGAGGAGCAGACAATACATATCCTTAAAATGAACCTTAGCTGATTATACCATGATTATTGATACTAGAGAAAAAATTTAAACACATGATCAAACAGGTTAACATAAAAATTTCCTTCACAGCATACACTTTGTGACCAAAAATGATTGATGACACCTTTGACCCCATCACATCTGTTGCTACATAACACTGGATTTTTTGTCCCCCCCCCCCCAAATCCAAGGAGAAGCGTGGGAACTTGAGGGGGGTAATCAGAGATGCATTCAAACCCTTATATTCTAGTGCTAAAACATTCCACACAGGGGAACTCTGAAATCCCTTCACCACCAACTTATGCAGATGACCAAGACTACCAAATATAAAGACTACATATAAAGACTACTGCGGCCGCTGGTATTTCAGCATCTTGGTTAAGAGTGCTTCCTCTAATCTGTGATCAAATAGTCACACCCACATCGAGGATAAACGAACCTGACTCACGATATAGAAAAACCTGTTCCTAAAAAGAGGATGATCTGAATTCAGTAAACACATAAGTGCAGATGTCTTTCACACACACACACGCACGCACACACGCACGCATGCACGCACACAAACACACACACACACACACACACACACACACACACACATTCAGTGTCTCTTCACGGTATGGCGTGTCCAGTTAGTCAAGTCGTAAAGTTTTATTTATGTTTTGTTTGTTTTTTTTGTTTTCTTTGAAAATACTGATTCTGCAAAGGGTTTTACACACTGAGGAGAGAGTTTTGATAGAGTCTGTAGGTTTTGGGCCTTCGCCGCAGCACGGCGGGTCTCTGGCAGAGTCAGGTCATCAAAATGAGAACAAATCAGTCACACAATGTGATCGTTTCAACAATCTGGAAATAAGAAGGGTCTTTAACATTCCTTCCCCCCGAGTTGTACCCGATCTTGCTCAATTTTATCTCCACATTCCACAAAATCTGGCAGACTTAGTCGAGAGAATCAGACCCGAGGTTAGACGTAATGACATCGTCCAACTAGAGATAATAGGGGCAAATGTGCGAGATCACATCATCCATAAATACAAGGAGCAGGATGATGTCCTTATGCAGGCTTTTGAAGATTTGTTAGACGGGCTAATTCAGTCAAATAATCACCTCGAGGGCTCCCGTCTAGAATTCATTGTTCAACTGATTCGAAACCCTCGAGGCGGAGGTAAACGCAAACATCATCAGCTGTTAGACGACGAAATCGTAAAAATGAAGCGACGTCACCTGTACGTGGTAAACAATCAAAGCAACTCTCTCTGCTTTGCCATCAACTTGGCTCATCTCACCCACCCTGATTTTACCGATAGCCAGGCTTTTGAACACGGTAGAAAGCTGCAGCGTCTCGCAGGCTTGAGTGATCAGACGGAAGTGACCCTCAGTGACATAGGTAGATTTGAGCAGATACTGAATCGTAAGATTGTGGTGTTCTGCAGACATTCCGGCGGCCGAACTCTTGCACCTTTTGAGACAGAATTTCCCAAGTCACCTCAGCCTTTGTATCTTTTCCTGTTTCAAAACCATTACTATGGGATAAAAAAGGTTGAAGGTCTTTTAGGAGTCACGTACTTCTGCAATCACTGTCACATAGGTTACTATCGTTGCGAGAAACACTACTGTCCTGATTATTGCAATCTCTGCTTTGATCCTAACTGCCCCACTCATTATTCTGACACTGTATTCTGCTCGGCATGCAACAGTACGTGCCGCACACGCGCGTGTTACTTGAAGCACAAACAGCCTAAACCTTGGTCTAATTCAAATCTCAGTATCTGCCAGCAGATGTATAAATGCATCGATTGTAAACTACTCTTTCCTCGTCACGCTAAGCATGAATGCGAAACAAAAAAATGTAGAATCTGCAGGGAGGATCTTGATCAGTCTGAAATTCCCTCTCCTCATCATTTGTGCTACATGCGACCCCTGAAAGCTGAAGACGAATACAACGAAAACATAATCTTTTATGATTTCTAAACATTCGCTAACCAGGATGGTGTACAGGAGATTCAGGGTCCCTCTGCCTCACACCATGAGGCTCATCGTCTACACCTGTTATAATTCCATTCTGGAGATCAACGCTAAAAGACAGGTGCTGGTGGACTATTACTGAGGGGAAAAAAAGGATAATTATCAGCTGGAGCGTCTTTTGCATCGTCTGTCGTCTGACCAGCTAGCCTTACTGAAGCATGAGTTAAGAGCCCCCACCTACTTCATCGTCAACACTCACCCCTCACACCTACCCGGAGAACACTGGCTATCTCTGACTCTGGAACAGGACGGCTCTGCCTGCTTTATTGACTCTTACGGATTCCCGCCTGATTTTGAACACTTCCCCTACGGCATCTTGGAGTTTCTGGAAAACCGCTCAGAGAAAATACTGTACCATAACCGTCAGCTTCAACACCCTCTGTCCATGTTTTGCGGGCAGCACTGTGTATTTTTTTCTCTGCAAAAGGGCCTGCGGATTATCTTAAAAAGAAATATTGTCTCTGTATGATAATGATGCTCTAAAAAATGACTGTATGGTATCTCATTTTACTCAGTATTGTAATATTGTCAGTGTATGATGATGTATTAAAAAAAAAATTCTTCTTGACTTGTTTAGAGATTGTTATTGCAAACAAAACAAAACCAAACACGCTGTAACCAAAATGTTGTAATCAATAAACATTTTTATTTTCATCAACACTTTGAATCATGTGGATTTTCAATCCACAGTCATCCAGCTCGGTGATAGCATTACTGTCTTCCTCTTGCGTCTTTGCACGGGCGTTTTTTCTTCAAATCCGTTTCTGTCAAATCCGTTTTTTTGGAGATTCTTGTATTCATCGCGTGCATGACGGTTATTCACCATAGATGTAGGGATGTTTACTTCCATCATGGTATTTAAGAAACTCATCCAACCTTTTGGAGGGGGTCGGGGGTTTTGATAAGACAGCGAGAGGTTTTTGAATAAATCCATGATCCATGATGAGAACCTTTTACGACGTTACCATTATAAACAAATTCACCCCTTGTGGTCCAGTCCATCCCGCCTTCGGATCATTTCTGCATAATGTACACAGCGTTTTTACGATCGCGTCGAGGTAGGTTTTTATTACCTCGCTCGTCACATTGTCCAATCCTGACTGATCACCTGACTGATCACGTGACTGATCAGAGGCCAGCGCGCCTGAATCATTCTGCACAGGTTGTGTCGAAATGTGTCCGGATGTAGGGTCAGGTTGTAGACTGAGAGTAACCGCACGTTAATCTTTCTGACCTTGTCTCATAAAAGTGAGATATCTGTGCAGCAAAGCTTCATACCTCTTTGCTTTTTCGTAGGAACTCGACCCTCGCTCGAGTATAGCTCTCATTTTTTCATCCAAATCATCTTCAGCCATCCGTCTGATGGAGGGCTCGGTCTGAGTTAGTCTGTTCATCTCACGGGGTGTAATCAGGAACATTTTGTTCACCTTGGCCATCTTTTTATTATTATTATTTTTTTTTTCTCTGAATCAAGCCTCCTAAAAGATTCCCGAGAAAGTTTTTAGTAAGACCGCGTTCCTCTTTATACGCGGCGACATGATGACCTATTTGGGTTTACTTGGCAAGTACACAACAGGCCACTGCCGAGGAAGTATGCCCGTCCTCGCTCTGTATCGTTCTGGGCAGTATCGTGAGATCGAGGATTAAATAGCCGTGAGGGTCTTTGGTAGCCCTCTTCAAAACTTTCCATGAAAAATGTTTTTAGTGAGGGGAAAATTTGACGAGCTAGAATATTCATCTGTAATTTGTCACGCGGGTTTTTAAACAACACCAGATAATTACTGTTTAAACTGATAGTTCGACTGTATTTTCCCTGATGAAATACATTCTGAGTCAGCATCATGACGGACATATTTTTGTGATGTCTGTATTGTGTGAAAATTTTAACCACCTCCGGACGATCCGCGGCTTGAAAAATAACATCGTCCAGGATGACCAGATGACTTTGATCGGGAGGAATCAGGCAGCCCTTCGATGAATTTAATTTTTTTATTCATCTTCTTCAGTTCATCACAACCACTGGGTCCTACTATCACACAAAAATATATTGCTTTCAGTCTAGGATCAAATTCAACCTCCTCCATCATGAATCGATGTGACACTAGTGTATGACACTAGTGTGAGACATTAATAACCGAATGGTAGAGTCGATCCGTCAGGGAAGAGCCGTCTTTTGTCATACACCACTCGAAACTTTTTCTGAACATTTCTCAGCAGAAACCCTTTTTTATCCCTTCTGATACCCTGCTGAGGGGTCTCAACCGCCCCCTCCTTCACACCCTCGAGGTAGCCTTCCACCAGCTCTCTCATGCTGTCAAAGTTGATCTGTTCACAACACTCACGAGTCTGGGTTATACCTTTAACTTTTACCGTGACTTTTTTCCGAGTTCTGGTCAGGTAGGCATAACTGTTGGGGCTTGCCGATACAAACTCCTGAATCGTGTCACCCCCCAACTCATCAGTCAAATCACCCAAATAATTGCCCAACTCCAGAGGGGTCTCTCCCTCTTTCACTGTATAAATCACACTGTCTGTATCAGTATAAAGAACGTTGTGTTGCAACCTTTCTAAATAGCTGTACAGCTTGAGACGGGCGTAGGCGGTAGTAAAAGCTGCTAAAAAGACGTTGGTTGACCTACCAGGGGGTACGACAATGCGCTCGTTATAACCCCACTGAATCAGAGCTATATCACCCTCGTTTTTATGGGTGGGTAGGAAAGCGACGTGTTTGAGATCAAATTGACCGGAAAATGCAAAGTTGAAAAACTGCTCGGTTGTTGAGACGAGGCTGGTTTTCACCAGATTGGTTCTTTGCGCAAATTTGCCCCAGAAGCTGTTCAGACACAACTTGGCCACCTGCCTCTTGGCAGGGTTGACCTCAATTTTTTCAGAATCTAATTGGATGCCCTGATGCTTCCTGTACTCGTTGATGTATTTTTTCTTACCCTCATCATCGACGGCATCGGGAGGGTACCCTGAAGCTTCCTGTTTGCCTTTTAGAAAAGTGTGTATGTACTCGGTAAAAACTGTGCTGTACTACTACGTGCTTCAAAGTGCCACACCTCTGTGATTTTACCCACCCTGCTTACCAGCTCTAAGGCTGTTTAACTCGACCGTCACCCACACCCCTGTCAGGGCTCTAGCTTCATCGTCGTGAGTGCATGAACCGCTCTGGTGATTAACTTCGGCGCAGGTGCGGCAGAGGGTAAACACTAGTTTACCTCCGGACGTTTTATAAGGTAAAACAGGAAAATAGAGCCCTCGGGGCGGGTAGACAACGGCTCTGATCAACCCAAAGTACTTTCGAGGGTCGTCAAAATCCTTGTAGATGATGCTGGGGTGCTGTAAAGGATAAGAGCATGTCGCGTTCACGTATGGATAGAGGGAGGTGACAACTACATAATGCACGCTTTCATCAGATGGTGTACTGTAACGTAACCTGACAGCAGAAGTGCGATCTCCGTAAAGTGCCGATCGTAGGGAGAGAGGTTCGGCTGCAACGTAGCTCTTCATGAACTGTTTTACCTCCTCATTTGATCTTTTCATCTCCCTCCATTCGCGCTCCGTCTTCACACGGATACGGACCCCGTAAACGTCCCTCAGCTCTTGCAATCTCGCCTCACTAGCTGCATGCAGATCACCGTAGGGAGTTTTGTCAGAGGACAGATTTCATCGGGGCGGTAGCAGGAATAGCAACCGTGAAAAAAGCACCCCAGAAACTCCCAGACCCACTGTTCACCTTCCCGCAGGGCATAACCGTCTACAAAGTAGGGACCGATCTGCTTTTCCCCCATGTTTTAAGTATGCTCGATATGGATTTTTTCAGAATGCGCTACCCACTCCAGCCATTGGATGGACTCGTTCGAGTAGGATTTCGATCTGCGTCTGTAGTTGTCGGCGGAAGGTATAGCTAGAGTGTATTCAGTCAGGAAATTAGTGAAAAACACAGTCATGCACGCCGAGGCTATGGTGGCGCGGCGAAAAGGGTCCACATGAGTATCGCTGATAAACTGATTTCTGAATTTCACACACCCCTCAAGGAGAATATCGACGTCGTTTCGACAGTAGTACAGAGCTTCTTTCTCAAAGTTAAAGACAGCGTGAGAGCTCTCACTGTACCAGCTGTGAAACTCTTCCAGCTCAGCGGCCGCCATAATCGGAGGGAGCCGGGTAGGGACCGATGTAGTTTAACCGGTCCTGCAAGCTGAATTTATGGGGAAAATAGCCCTTGGATTTGTCTGCAAAACCTAAAGCCTTAGGCATAGCGTTGAGACGCATGGTGAGGAACGACAGAGAGTCGATGAACCTCAACTGGAAATCGGTTTCTGTGAAGCAGATAATTTTACTGCCTTGAGTGACAATATAGGGCGTCATGCCCTCCCCCAGCAGGTAACTTAGGATCGAGTAGCTGTCAAATCCTTTAGCATTGAGCGATTTTGTGCACACCAGATAAGGTTTGTGTACACCATCCTGGTTAGCGAATGTTTCGAAATCATAAAAGATTATGTTTTCGTTGAATTCGTCTTCAGCTTTCAGGGGTCACATGTAGCACAGATGATGAGGAGAGGGAATTTCAGACTGATCGAGATCCTCCCTGCAGATTCTACATTTTTTAGTTTTGCATTCATGCTTAGCGTGACGAGGAAAGAGTAGTTTACAATCGATGCATTTATACATCTGCTGGCAGATACTGAGATTTGAATTAGACCAAGGTTGAGGCTGTTTGTGTTTCAAGTAACACGCGTGTGTACGGCACGTCCTGTTGCATGCTGAGCAGAATACAACGTCAGAATAATGAGTGGGGCAGTTAGGGTCAAAGCAGAGATTGCAATAATCAGGACAGTAGTGTTTCTCGCAACGATAGTAACCTATGTGACAGTGATTGCAGAAGTACGTGACTCCTAAAAGACCTTCGACCTTTTTTATCCCATAGTAATGGTTTTGAAACAGGAAAAGATACAAAGGCTGAGGTGACTTGGGAAATTCTGTCTCGAAAGGTGCAAGTGTTCGGCCGCCGGAATGTCTGCAGAACACCACAATCTTACGATTCAGTATCTGCTCAAATCTACCTATGTCACTGAGGGTCACTTCCGTCTGATCACTCAAGCCTGCGAGACGCTGCGACTCTCTACCGCGTTCAAAAGCCTGGCTATCGGTAAAATCAGGGTGGGTGAGATGAGCCAAGTTGATGGCAAAGCAGAGAGAGTTGCTTTGATTGTTTACCACGTACAGGTGACGTCGCTTCACTTTTACGATTTCGTCGTCTAACAGCTGATGATGTTTGCGTTTACCTCCGCCTCGAGGGTTTCGAATCAGTTGAACAATGAATTCTAGACGGGAGCCCTCGAGGTGATTATTTGACTGAATTAGCCCGTCTAACAAATCTTCAAAAGCCTGCATGAGGACATCATCCTGCTCCTTGTATTTATGGATGATGTGATCTCGCACATTTTCCCCTATTATCTCTAGTTGGACGATGTCATTACGTCTAACCTCGGGTCTGATTCTCTCGACTTAGTCTGCCAGATTAT
Source organism: Semicossyphus pulcher (assembly GCF_022749685.1). Classification (NCBI taxonomy): domain Eukaryota; kingdom Metazoa; phylum Chordata; class Actinopteri; order Labriformes; family Labridae; genus Semicossyphus; species Semicossyphus pulcher. The sequence goes on along the minus strand of NW_027211759.1, from coordinate 27,174,788 downwards.
GTAGAATGTGGAGATAAAATTGAGCAAGATCGGGTACAACTTGGGGGGAAGGAATGTTAAAGACCCTTTAATTTTACTCACATGTTTATGGTTGTTCATCAGTATACCAAGGCAAAGCATGTGAAAACCTCCTCTGTAATAGAACTGATTCTAATCATAGAGATCATTGATAGAGGAGTGTAGGAGGGAACATGATTTAAGGATGCTGGTGAAGCGCTCTTAAGCACACCAACAGTTTATTTACTTTCCTCTTATTGCTCTGTCTATTGTGCTGCTGGAACACTTGATTTCTCCCGCAGGGATTAATAAAGTCTTATCTAACATGCCTTCCTCCGCCTGCTGTGTGTGCACCCAGTGTTACATCCTTGTAACCCTGAATCACAGACCTGGCAGATCAAGATTGCAGTTCTCTTCTCTCTGGCATCGACTCACTACACCTGCATGCTGTGACAGAGAGCCAACGTCTTTAGAAAAGACGAACCCTGAAGCAGGCCTGTGGTGGTCTGTTCAGGCCTCAGGTGTCAGATCCAGGTAACTTCAGTGACAGGAAGAAAACTCTCCATCAGAGCTGCTGCACCTCCTCCATCAAAAAGACGTGTCTGTAAGAGAGCATGAAGGGTGCTGGGATTACAGCCTCAGGCTCCGTACCAGGTTGCCATGTGTAAAAATGACAGACATCAAGTCAGCTCCTGAGCTCGTCATTCCTAATTCAATACAGAAAATCCTTCTGGAAATTACTAATCTAGAAGGGAGACATGGTTCAAGGGAGAGGTGGAATAATGTTAGATAAGTTTGTCACACAATATCCCAATCCAAAGGGGACAGAGGTGTGACTCTGTTCCTGTTTTTCACAGTACTTGGATCAGAGCATTTGGTTAATTATCATACAGATACTATTCTAAATGCAAATATAAAACAAGCTACAACCAACTCAGTTCATTGGAGGGTGTCCCAATATGAAAATAAAATATCATGCTTCATTTGGATGTTAAACTATTTGTATGTTTGTTTGTTTGTGCTTTATATTTTACATTTTGTATGTTTTGTCTTCAAATGTAGCTTCAGGTTTCTGGCTTCATCTTTCATCTACATCTTTTTGTTAGTTTTGCAGATATTTGGACATTAAGGTCATTAATATCAGAACAAAATCAAGTAAAATTTCAATCCTAATCATATTTAATTAACGGGTCAAACTGTATTGATACACAGTGGAAAATTAAAGTTATTATAAGTGATAATAGTATAACATAATGATTTTGATTAGGAGCCAACTTTACATTTTATATTCAAATCTTGCATTATAATATCTTAAACAAATATATAAAGGACCTGAAGTAAATTTCTAAAAATTACTTTTATTAACATTATAAGCAGGATGTGGTAACTCGATCAACATACACATATTTTGTAGGAACCTTTTTGAGCGGAATCATAGTGTGTCCCGTTTTCAGGAGGTCGTCGGATCTTTTGTCCGACACTGTTTTGCGCTCGTGCGGAAACAACCACAGACAGTCTCAGGGGAAGCTGTAGAGAGATTAAAAAACTCTGTTAAAATGTATAAATCAGTGTTATGATGTTTAGAAATAACTATTACCTGTAACAGGTAGCCTAACATAGAAAGCGGCTTTAAGAAGCAGATATGTGGCTAACTGATTAGCATGAACGTTAGCAGCATACAGTCATGTTGGGTCTTTTAACGCCTCCTAAATGTGGCCGTTATGTGAAAATATTTTCCAGAGCATTTAAACAGACAAGCAGACATGGAAGTATCTCAGACAGCAGTCACTCTGATGAGTCTATCCGCAGGTTTATTTGTGAGAACACAGAGGTGGTCGGAGAGCAGAGCCTGACCCCGGAGCTCAGACTGAGGCTGTTCACCCCGACCTGCAGGTTCTGGAGAGAGAGACCGGAGCTGTGGCCCTTTGATGACCCTTACTGGGCCATTTACTGGCCTGGAGGTCAGGCGCTGTCACGGTAAGATCTTACCCTGACAATGATAAACAACTGTCACCGTTTTATGTTGGGAGGTTAGTTCTGTTGTGATGTCCTCCGCGTGCAGGTATCTCCTGGATAACCCCGCAGTGTGTCGGGGTCAGACGGTTCTGGATCTGGGCAGCGGCTGTGGAGCCTCCGCCATCGCTGCTAAACTGTGTGGTGCAGCTCATGTGGTCGCTAATGACATTGACACTGGTATGCTTCATGTTTATTTAACTCCTCATCTACTGTGCTATTTTTCCTATTAACACCCATCTGTCAGATTTTTTAACCTGTTGTGATCCACAAGATCGGGGTGTACTGCTTCAGCGTTAAGGTCAGGGGACGCCAGTGACATCACAAACCAAAAACCCACTAGGTCCCATTAAATCTGAAAAAACTGCTCTGAAGTTTTACACGAATGTAGTTGAGCTGGTGGTAAATGTATGTGGTGATTTTCATGCTTGTAAAATTGAGCATTGCCTTATTTATGCTCTTCAAAGATGACTTGGTGCAGATGATAACCAAAAATAGTTTGAGCTTATAAATAATAAATAACCACATTTTTACAGGCAATTGTATGTTTCCTATTAAATAAGTATACAGTATACATTCGTGCATTTTGGCCTCAAAGAGCTTTAGTTAAAAGTGTTTTTATTTTGGTATGTTTATGGTGAATTTTGTGTAAAATTGTGTGGATATAAAAAATGTTAAAAAACGTCTACGAAATACCTGATATATATATATTCAAACGACTGCCGTTGAGCTTCTTGTGCAAAACTCTTCATGCAAAGAGACATACGGGGGTCTGAGAGAAACGCTTCGCAGCATCACTGTAGTACAGAAAGCCAAACATATTGCAGACCATTGATATAGATCATAACATATGTGTGTAATTATCTAATATTTGAGTAATAAAACAATTTTTGGGGAAAATAACGAGCAGAAATATTGAATCAAACTTAAATGTAGTGCAATCAGTGTCATCTTTGTGTTTTGTATAAATGTGAGATTTAATGAAGTGAGACATATTTACAATAAGTGAAAAATAGTGTCCACACACTGGATCATGCTCACGAGAAGTTTTTTTATTTAACTACCACCGCGGGTGGGTGACGTTTGCTCTTCAGAAAGTGAGACATAAAAAGACATACTGGGGGTGTCCCAGGAAGCACTTAAAGGGGTGTCTTTGTATGCATATGCTCGAAACGTCACCCACCTGTGGACTTTATCGCCTGGATGTGCGTGCCTGTTAACTTTACATGTTTACAATAACACAGCATAATTCAATAAATAAAATGAAACCAAATTGATTCTTACTCAAAATTAATTCTCAGTTACAAGTTGCAGCAGTTTTTGATGGAGTCTAATATGTTTTAAATCCAGTGATGAATGTTCTGTGTGCCATGTGAGATTTTAAGGTATAAATTAAGACTACAGTGAAAGGCAAGTTTGTTTCCATGTACAGAAAGCCATCAGAGGCAGGAAAAGAAGACGTGTTTAAATAGGATTTAAAAGCGGAAAATTAAATGAAACTTTAAAATGAGCTTACAAAATAATAAAACAGGTAAGACTGCTGACGCTGCCCCATCTCTAGGTTTGTGACCTATGTGAGACATGAATGAGTTGTCCACCAGTTGACACACCAACCTGGCACAAGAAGTGCTCTGGCCGAGTGTGCACAGAAGCTTTCTTGAGTCTGCCTTTTATACATCATCCCATACATCACTTCTTCTCTGACACAAATCCTTCTAACATCTTCAACAGACGAGAGAACAGAGGAAAGCTTGAGACTATAAAATAAGTAAAAGAATGAAGCAGAGGAACAGTGGCAGCTGTTTAGAGACAGTGTTCAATTAATATATTTTAAACTGTTGCTCACAGTGTTCGCCTCTCTTATTCTCTGGTGTCTGTAGTTTAAGTGCAGAGTTAAAAAAGGATGAGCTCCTGATTTTCTTATTTCTGTGGCACTTTGTATTTAAGTAACCAGCAGCAGCAGATCTCTGAGGCTGGAAAGGATTATAAAATGAGAAATAAATAATAAAATAAAACAGATCCGAACCATTAAAAGCCTGTAAGCATGTAAAGGAGCTTTAAATCATCAGTCAGTGCAGGTTAGCTCAAACTGGACTGATGTGATCTCTCTTTCTTGTCGTATTTAAAAGCGGCAGAGCTCTGCATTAATTGTAGCTCATCATTAAATTGTTTTGCTTTTCTGATCGACTTGAGATAAATGCATAAACATGAAGTTTTAAGATTAAGAAAGTTTTAAGGATGACAGTCGAACCTTTTCAAATATGTCTTCCACAGAAGAAGACTGCTGTGTCATGTTGTTGGCAGAGACCTCAGATGGGTGATGAAATAAGTTGAGGTGTTTGGGCACATTTCATGTGACCTTAAAGGATGAAAGAAGAAGAAGTTTCTGCCTGCTGAATGTTGACACAAACCCCTGAGTGTGTGCTCATAGATGATAAAAGTCTGGTTCAGCGTCTCTGTTTGCTCTATGATGTTTAAATCTGCCTGTTTGTGTTCTAGTTGCAGCCGTTGCGGCACACATGAACTGTGAGCTGAACGGCCTGGAGCCGCCCGTGTGTCTGACAGACAACATGATCGGTTCACAGCCGGTGCGCTTCGACCTGATCCTGCTGGGCGACATGTTCTACGACGAGGCCCTCGCCACCAGCCTGCACAGCTGGCTGGACCGCTGCATCGAGACCCACGGCACCAAAGTCCTGATCGGAGACCCGGGAAGAGCCCAGTTTGAGGAGCACGGCATACGACAGCTCCTGCATCTGCTGGCTCAGTTTGATCTGCCCGAGTGTGTGAGGGAGGAGAACTACGGTCTGAGCCGCAGCAGCGTCTGGAACTACCGTCCTGAACTCTGAGCTGGTGATGATGTGAAGGTTAAAATGACTGTGTGACAGATTACTCTGTAGTTTTTTCTACATCTTCAATTTTCACTTGATGCCTTACACTGAAAATATATTTGTGATACCCAGGATGCCCACAAAGTTACAGTTTCTCTGTTTGTCTTTATCTAAGGTTTTTGTCTTCTGTTTTTAGTATTGGTTTTGAGGGGGTGTTTTTTTTGCTCACTCACACAGAATTTGCCTTTCTGATATCGTAACCAGGATGTAACTCACATCTTCACCTTTGTTTCTTAATAAACAAACTGCACAACCTTCTGTTGGAAAATTCTTAAAGCTGTATAAACTTGGATATGAAGTGAAAAAGTCTAAAATCTGTGTGAGGAACTCGACAGCAGGAACAAGGGTCTAAATGTAGCTCCAGGGGCGTTGACTCCCCCCCTGAAAGGTCCCTGCTCGGGGGGTTGGAAACATTCTTAGAGCCTGTATAACCATCTTTAAGGTGAAAGTAAATTATGCTGTCAGAATGAAGAACTTATAATCTGTGTGAAAAAACATATATGAAGTAGAGTGTTTTTATCAATGTGCTTTATGCTGGAAAATGATTTGTTTTATTGACTCTGGTCAGAAATAACCGTGTCACGAGCAAACAATAGCAGGTTTTTTTTTTTACACAAATACAAACCAGACAACACCGAAACATTTACCGGCAAAAAGGTCAGCTGTGTTGACACGGTTAAAATTAATCAGAGAGCAGACGTAACATAAAAAAAGGGAGTTTCTGTGTCTCTGTGTCACCGGGCGGGGCGTCCTGAGGGAACATGAGATCATGCTCTGTGTGAGCCTGATCAGTCTCTATTGCCCGGGCTTACATTCTGGTTGTATTGTGGTTCTGTTCTTGGACTCAATAAACCTCGTTGTATCAGATCCTGCTTTTTCTCATCTCATCTTTTAGTGACTTCAGTTACTTTTTGATTTTTGTATCCAGATGTTCATACATACAGAGTTTAAATTGTCGGTGTTTGGAGAGGCCCAGGCCCCATCTGAGGATTGGTCTGTCACGACACTATATAATCAACTTGAATGTGAAGTCAATCAATTAGTCTGAGCGAAGAACCTCCTACATCCTGTGTGACAAACATATGTTCTAAAATCAACATGCTTGATGCTTTAAATGAGACCTTTTTCCACGACACTTCGTTACTATGAAAAGAGGGAGCCTGGAGACATAACAACCGTCCGAACTGAAACCAGCTGCAGAGGAAGCAATGACACAGTGAGTCATCTTCAGAGAATCCACTGCTCTGAACAAATCAGGTTTTAATTTCTGCTTTTGTCTGTATTGTATATCCCCTGGTCTATTGGAGGCGTTAACTAAGAGCTAAAGCAAGAGACACACTGTTTTTAGTGCAGCTGATAAGTTTGAAGAGTGAGGTGATGGACGTGTGAAACATCGTTTTATTTACAAAATGTATTTATAACCCAAATGTTTTTATTTCACTGAAAGAAAGAGATATTCTTGATGTAAAGGTAAAACTCATATCACCCTGTGTAACCTTATTATACCTTCAGTGTGCATTATGTGTATCACAGGCTGACTTCAGTTCTCAAAATGAGTGAAGCAGCCTTGAGGAGTGCTGGAGGAGTGTAACATATAATAAAGACTCTTTGTTCCCTTCCTGCCCATGCAACAGATAAAGTGTTGCACCTGCGGGCGTAAATCACCCACCACATTCTCTCCTGCACGTAATCTTTGCTGTTTTGTAAGCCGTTTGGTTCTGTACATTCTGCGTCCTTTCAGCTGAGACACTAAATCCACACATACAAACCTCTGGGTCTAAAAGTTTCTGTGTTGAAGAGTCTGCCTTCACAATTATATTTAATAGAAATCAACCACATAACTTGGAAGTGACTGCAAGCCTCAACCTACGCAGATGACACATCACTGTTAGATGACGGCCTGATCCACAGGAAGCTCCAACAATGTGAGAGTTCACGTCTACAGGTGCTTGCTTGTTACAAGTCTAATGATAACTGTGTGTGTGACAGGATGTGACTGCACAGCTTCCTGTCTTACACACTTGCGGTGGCCACTCTTCAGAAGGGGAGAGATAGCTACATATTATCATGAAGATCAACCACAAAGTGAAACTTAACCTCTGCTAGGTAGTGAGGCAACAATCTGGCGGGGTCACAATGACCTGTTTGACCTTACAGACATGTGCAGTGTTCAAAATCGGATACTATATTCTATACTACGGTACGGTTCGTGTGCCAGGGGTTAGGACTAACCCGAGCACCAACGAAGAGAGAGCGAAGTTTACACCACCGCTTCTCTCCAACAGTTTAGTCCAATGAGAAGCTTAGTTGCTCAGGCTAATTTGCATCACATGCACACACATAGAATATAATCACCAAATGTATTAGGAAAGGTCATCCTTTTTTGGGCGGTTGAGTGCAGCTAACTGCTTGCAGACTGCAGAGAGCCAATCAGAAAAGGTCCTTGTACAAGCAGATGTGTTTATCCTATAAAGTGTTTTTGGTCCTTTCCTGAAATTTTGAACACGTAACATTAGTCAGCTCAGTTTGACCTTTAATAGATCAGCAGTTTATTTTATAATCATTTAATAATTATTTTCTATATAAATAATAAATAGGAAATAGTAAATAAAATCCTGATGATAAAGTTGAAATGACTTCACTCCTTTCAGTAATAATAGAACAAATATCACAAACAGAAACTCATCTTCTACAATGTTGTAAATTGTGTATAAAAAAAAAGAGAACTCGACAAGTAGGCAGCGTATGAGTTAAAGTATGAAGTAACCTTGTGTAACTGGTGGTCTGTCACAGTGACTTCATCCTTAGTTAAAGTTATTATTATTATTATATTATTTGTTTCGTGCTTCCTTTGGGCGCGACGTCTTTAGAAAGAGACGGCTTAAATTCAATTGTTGAACTTTTCAGGATATTGTTGAATTGATTCATTAGAAAACAAACTGGAAAGCCAAAAACAAAACCACAAGGAGGAAGTCTCTGAAGATTAGTACTGACAGGGGAAACCGTCTGAGACATTGAGCTAACCTGTTTTCTGTTTAACATCATTCTGTCTGAACCGACTCTGCTTTACAACATGTACACTCTGCTTGGTGTGATAAAGGATGAGTTTCCTTTCTGTTGTTTTTAACATTTTACATTTGCATTGTTATATTTCATTTTGTTAGAACTTGGTAAAGAAGAAGAAGATGTAAGAAAGTGTGTGTGTTTGCAAAGTAGCAAGCAGCTGCAGCTGCACAGGAAGTCACACAAAACCACACGAGCGGTAACAAGGACAGCATGTTTTCTCTGGTTGACCCAGACATCAAGGGGTCCGTTTCACAAAGCAGGTTCAACAAACTCTGAGTCTAACCCTGAACTCTGAGTCGATCTACTCTGAGATAGGAAACTCTGAGTTTTCGGTTTCAGAACAGCTGATCAGAGTTAGTTCAATCAACTCTGAGTAGGTTCACCCGGAGTTAAGTGCGTGCACGCTGACTGTAAAAAGCCAGCATTAATGGAGCCCCGACACCACGATTCACCATGGCAACGGTACACAAAAAGAGGTCCTCCTACGTCACACCAGCGGAGCTCGAAATCCTCATGCGGACGTTCAGAAAAATAAAGTAACACGGCTGCAGCTGCAAAAGAGAGAGAAGCGGCGTGGGAAGAAACTGCTGCTCGAGTTAATGCGCTAGTTTAAACTGGTCTATTTATTTAATACTTAAACACGACCGGAAGCTAAAATGTATATTAATTTAGGAGCAATGCAGCGGGAGAAAAAAACATACATGGAAGCACTTCAATCATATTTTAAATATTAATCTAATGAAATATAATTCAGTGGCTGTTTTAATGTGCATTAGCTTTATCCCTAACATGATGCTGACTTCGCATACATTATAATTTATGTTGATTAAACTGAATGTGTTAGTTTAAATAAATAAAAAAAATCCAATAACTTAAGGTGTCTTATTTGAGTGCTCTCGGCAGTGGTGTTGGAAAATCTAAAAATGATGACTTTGACACAGATTTGTCTTTTGATTATTTTATCATAATTATAAAAGACTTTTGCAAAGCGGTCAGAGCAGCACAGAGACGCAACGTTTCTTCTTTTAATTCGGTAACCGCTTAAACACACGCGTGAGACGGGCTGAATGAATGAGGAAGTCGAATTGATAGAATATAACAGAATATAAGAGAATATAAAACCGAATCGGTTTTATATTCTAGAATGAGGAGACAGAGCGAAACTCTGAGTTTCCTGAAGAAAACCTGCTCGCGACCAGGTTAGGTCCATAGAGTCTGTTACTACGGTAACTGACCGAGAGCTTAAGTTACCTCCCTTTGTGAAACGGAAAACTCAGTGTTTCCCTCATTTCAGGGTTAACAGACTCAGAGTTTTCAATAAACCTGCTTTGTGAAACGGACCCCTGGCCTCTGGTTGACCCAGACGAAGCAGGTGTTCAGGTGTTCACCTCTGGTTGACTCGGGGGCTTTCCAGCTTAGGTGCAGGTACACAGTCCTAACGCTCTCGTCACTATTGTTCGGGGGAACGGAGAAAAAGGTCCATTAAAGTGCATGCTGCACGAGGATGGAAAGGTTAGGGACTCTTAGATGTTCCTCAGGTGGAGACAGAGAAAGCGATGGGTTCATGGGTTACCTCTTAGTGACACATTTAGCTGGAGAGGTAAAAGAAAGAGTCCTTTCAGCCAGGGAATAACTGGAAGCAGGCAAGGGACAGAGAAACTAGCCCAATTTATTATACTTAAGTAATTATAGTTAAAGTTCCTCGAGGGCTACAGGCCCGCTAGCATAGTCCAAACGACCTGCGAGTGCCACAGGCAGCAGATTATTGAACGTGCTCTCGCTTCAATACATCATACTGTTGAAAAACTATAGTCACCTGATGTGTGAAGAACTATGTCACATGAGTGAAACACATGTACATTATACACTTTCACATACTTTCATTTTCTCAGTGATTACTTCTGATGTCTTTTAAAAAGCCTCTCGCAGACCCGCAGCAGGTACAGGTGATTTCCATAACAATTGTTTGTCTTGCACGACACCATTAGAGGAGGTGATCGTGGAAAGTTACTGGAGATCCAGTCTAACCTGACACAGTTAGAAATGAGAGACCCATAGGTAAGATAAATCAAAACTGATGTAATGATGAGCTGAATTAGCACGGAGACAGGAGGAGTGCTGTGTATTATTTAAGACGGGGTCGTACAGCAGAGTCAGTCTCTCAGGAGACTCAGAGAGTGTTGTTGTACTTGCTGGTTCGATAAACTCTCCGATAAACGTCCGTTCTCATTAATCAACAGACCACTCTTTCTAGATACAGTGTATATGTGCAGATACAGTGCATACTTGCTCTCAGCCTTGACCTTCAAAGATGTAACTTCTCACAATTTCAAAGATGTATTTTCTCACAATTGTGGTTCTGTTTTTGGACTCAAACCTTGTTGCATCAGATCTTGCTGCTTCGCCTCATTTTTGAGGTTTTGAGGAGACCAAGGCCCTATCTGGCCCTTGGGCTGAGGCCTTTTCTGACATGACAATACCAAGTAGAATGAATCAAGTAGAATGTTAGAAGTCAATGTGCATTATGCTAAAAAGTGATTTGTCATACTGATTTGTAAAAATCCACCCTAACCTTTGGTCAGAGATAACAGCTGTTTTCCAGACAATAGCAGGTTTTTTTACACAAGTAGAAACCAGACAACACCGAAACCAAACGGCTAACGGCTAAAAGGTCAGCTTTGTTGACACAGTTAAAAATAATCTGAAAAAATGGGAGTTTCTGTGCATCTGTGAGCCCGCACCAGGCGGGGCGTCCTGAGGGAACATAAGATCATGCTCTGTGAATGCCTGTTCAGTCTCTAATGCCCGGGCTTACATTCTGGTTGTATTGTGGTTCTGTTTTGGACTCAATAAACCTTGTTGCATCAGATCCTGCTTTTTGTCATCTCATCTTTGAGTGACTTCAGTTACTTTTTAATACGTTTTCATATCCAGATTTTAGATACGTACAGAGTACATCAAGTGTCAGTGTTTGGAGAGGCCCAGGGCCCATCTGGCCCCTGGTCTGTGCCCTTTTCTGACACGACAGTCTTTATACACTGAGAACAATGGACCTGCTGATTGACTAAAGGTGGTTCATATGAGTCTCTCCTGTGAGCTTGTACACTCAGAACATGCTGTATTTTTACACAACTAATGAGATTAACCACATGTTGCCATCTATGACATCATGATGACATCATGATGACATCGTTTTACATTTAGCTTTAGATTCAGGACATCATGTTGGGTTGATGCACACTCGACATGGACGCTTGTATTACCGAGTGTAGTCAAAAAGAGAGAAAAACTGAACGTAATGAGAGTTTGTGATGCACCATGAAAACTGACATGCGTCCTTCCCTGCGCTCTGGTATCAACGGCACCATTAAACACACAAACACACACCAGCTGTAGAAAAGAGAAAATATTTACACATCAGCAAAACAAAGAGCTCACATGAACATGCAGGACATTTAAACTCCGCTCTCAAATGTACATTAAAAAAGTAGAAAACATTTCTTGTCATGTATAAAAATACACATTTGTAAAAATATAAAAGTATGCACACTGAAAGTAAAAAAATATAGACAGGTCAAGTTTACAGGTCAGATCGTTAGCGAGCATCGGATATTGTAGCACCTCAAGTGAAAGTCTTAATAGGACTGTAATCAGCAGAGGAAAACACGGTCAGAACAGAGAACACGGCTTCACTCGACTCCATGACAACACAGGACGACAGAAAGAACCCGTGTTACTGCTGCTGTGTCATCTCTTTGTACTTGTTCTGAAACTCGTGGAAGAGCCCGGAGGTCTGTGGACGCAGTGGAATATACTTCCTCTCTGAATTTGGATTCCAAACACCTGAAGAGCAGTGACAATCACACAGGTCAGTAAACTGTAAAAGAACAAAACAGAACAAGTGTATGTTTTGGCTTTATTTGTTACCTTTTTCCCTCGTGACGGTTCTGTTTGAGCTCTTTCCTTCAGCATGTCCAGGCTCATCTGAAAGAGAGAATAAGACAGAAGGGCTTAGTGTTGGAGAACACGTGTTAAGAGATCAACCAGAAAAAGGACAAGAATATGACTTTTGGTTTGAATGAGTTTAATTGCAAAGAAACCTGAGCAGTCTATGTAGGCACCTCCTTTTATGCAGTGTATGAGTAGGGACCACTAACACAAAGCTCAGTCCTCCATTTGGCTTTAGGGGTGCAAAGTCTAGTCGACATTGTTGGCAGAAATTGATGACAAATTGGTCGGTTACATCATTGTGTGTGTTTTTCATGCTGAGCGCGGACATAACGACGTTTTCCGGAGCTGCGTTGCAGAGGGGTGAGCCATCTCACATCCTCACTATCTCAGCTGAGAGCTGCTCATGCAAAACAGCAACCAGGAAGCAACAGGTGAACAAAACATAGTAAACTGGCCATCGCGTCCTATAACTTGTAAAGTCTGGGAGCGTTTCAGCCTCAACGCTGCAGAGAAAAGGATCGCCTGCAGGATCTGTGAAGCGGAGCTCGTTCATCACGAGAGCACGTCGGTGCACGAGCATCTGAAGGGAAGGCATGATGGACTTGTGGATGATGCAGACTCGCACGGATGAGATAATTAGCTTCTGAGCTAGCTAACATTAGCCATCTATAGACGGAGTAGTATTGGCTTTTAACATTAATATATCACTGCAGTGCTGTAGAAAGAACCCGACGCATCTCTGTTTAAAACAGCAGCTCAGTCCAAAGTTTCAGTCTCGCTGTGTGATTCAGCTCACAGTTTCTCTCCTGTTATTTCTCTTCTGTATCAGTCGGAGCCAAATCAGCAGCAAAGACATATTTTTGAATGAAGAACTTTATTGTTTTTATTGTAAGTTAGAACTTAAAGAACCCCAAACTACATTTACAGCTGAGAGCTTAATAACAGACATTAAGTCATTGTGCAATTCATTTTCCGAGTAGTCGATTAGTCGTTTCAATAGTCGATGACTAATCGACTATCCAAACAGTCCTTAGTTGTAGCCATATTTAGCTTAGATTATTCCAGCACGTGACCACTTGCAGGTCGCTGTTTTTCAATCATCATGTGTTGATGCTTCAGCTGAGAACATTCATTCATTGAACTTCTATTTGGCCGGATCACAAATGTCACATCAACACGTTATGCTTCCCACAACACAGGACACAATGCATTCTAACTCACGATATTAGTAAATGGAAACAGATAATTCAGTATGGCGTGCATGCACCAGTCTACATAACAAGGCATGTTCAGTGACAAACAGTGATGTCCACAAAATGAGTCAGATTCAGAGGAGACCTGGGCCTCACTCGTGCTCCACAAAGCCTTCAACCTTTATCTCAGTGTTCTGACTCACTTGGAGGAGCATCTCTGCTGTTATTAGTCCCGTGGGGTCCATCCGTGAAGGTGAAGGTCTTTGGTAACACGCTGAACCTCAGGACGTTGTTCTCCTGCAGAGGTCTGACTGCATCACCCGTCTCCTGATCAGCCGGCTGTCTGAGGGCGACCTCATCCCTCTTTGTCGTCTCCTCACTGTGTTTGAGTCCCTTTGAAAGCTGCCTCTCCCTCTTCCCTTTTGTCTTTCTATTCCAGCGCCTCTTTTCCAAACTGCCAGGCCTCTCAGCTTTCTTGAGACTCGGCCCGTGTAAAGAAGAACAATTAGACTTCTGTGTTTTAGATTTGCCTCTGCGTCTAATTTCAGTCGGTAGAAAACTTTTACTCCATTTTTCGTGAATCCGATGTTTAAGTGAGGTTTCCTCAGTGGGGGCGGCATCACTGGACTTCCTCTTCAAGGGACTGAGCCTCACAGAGAGAACTTTTGGAGGCTGTTGTGTTGGATTACACACACCTGGAGGTGAATAATGGCTCTTTTTGCCAACACCTAAATCACATTTGTCATTTTGTGCTGAGCCAAACAGCGCCAGCTTCACGTTTCTGAAATGTGAGGCTGAAGGTTCCCCATCGGCCACATCGACTAACCCTTTCCTACACTTTGAAACAGCCTCGTGTACAGACTGTGAATCCACATCCACCGAGCTTTTCTTTGATTTCTTCAGGAAATTAAAAAGTCTGTCATGATCTTGGAATCTCTTCCGCTTTCTTACAACACTTTCCTGTGATGGACCGAGGTCTGAAGTGGTCTGGAGAGCAGCGGTCGCACTAGCGTGAGCTGGTTCTTCTGCAGTTCTTAGTGACGATTGTCCCACATCTGCAGACATCAGCTGAGCCTGTCCGCTGCTCTCTTTCAGCTCTGATCTCTGGCTGTTAACATCACTTTCAGTGCTGGAGAGATTACCTCCTTCATCACTGCTGACCAGAGAACATGTGAGTGTCCTCCCTGTATGTTCAAATGGATCTTGTTCACAGTCCACCTTACAGTCTGGCTGAATTTCAGGGACGTCTCTGGACTCAGTCGGCTGGATACTTTCCTGAGCTTGTTCAGAATCCTTTTCCAGGTCGGTCATCTGGTCGGGAACTTCACTTTCACTGCTGGAGAGATCCTCATTTCCACTTAGGAGTATAACGCTCGACGGACTGCTACTCATCAAGTGGGAAACACTATTTGCTTCTTCGGCCATAGGATGGTCGACAGTTGTAATATAGGTTATAATTTGTTTGTCCATGCTCTCCCAACCCGTCTCTGGACATCCTCCCTCCATGACAGAGCTGGACTCTCTGTCTGACTCGATCACACGCAGTTCATCCTCCTTTAGTTCTGTCATCTTGTCCTTATCGGGACTTCCTTTAGGACTTTGCTCGTTCTGGCACTGGCACTGACTCGCGCTTGACCCCTGGATGATTTGCGTAAACCTTTCAATGCAGCACACCTGTTCTATTGGACTGACTGACTTGTCCTCCAGTTCTGAGTCGTTCAGTGGGACGTGTAGTTCCTCAGTCTCCACAGAGCCGTTCATGACTCTCTCTGGCTGACTCTCGGTGTCCGTACTGAATTGCTCAAAGATAAGTTTGGCCTCTTCTTGAGGCAGAACTCGGATTTCAAATGAGTAAAGAGGGTCACTGGAATCTTCACTCTCTCTTCTATTAGAAGAAGCAGTTTGTGTGGAAGCTGCTTCAACAGGGGAGGCTGGTTGCTCTTCATCTGAGTCAACCGGCTCGGGCTCGGTTTCGGGTGAGGCCTGGTTTGGCTCCTCACTTAAAAGTTCAGCAGAAATGTAACGGATTGTCTCAGCATGGTCAAGCAGGGCGTCACCATCGAGCGTGGGAGGATGATGCCTTAGAGGCCATGGGAAGCCAAACTCTTTATCAATGTCATCAAGCTGCTCATTGACATTCAGCCACGATGATTTGTAGGGCGGTTCTGCATAAACTTCATCATGTTTGAGGACACGGTGGCCACAAAGGTTCTTCAAATGAACTTTTTTAACTTTGGACAGAATAACAGTGTCCTGTGTTACATGTTTGCTGTGGAATTCTTTGATCTCGAGGATTAATTTAGGGTACCAGCCTGAATTAATTTGACTTATCACTTGTTTAATGTCGTTATCCCAAAACATTTTTAATAATTTGCATAAAGAAAACACATTTTGGGAATCTGTAATGATATTCTTGTATATTTTGTCCGCCTCCAGTAGAAACCTTTTCAATACGACAGTTGTGCATGTGATGGTTTCGATTGAAGAAAGCTCAACAACATCGGCTGTTGGATCAGATGGATTTTCACTGGTGTCCACTTCACCACTTTGGCTCACTGGTTCTTCAGAGGTTGCTGTTATCTGAGCGGCTGGTGAAACACATGGGTCTACTTGCACGTTCATAGCCTGCTCTGATCCTGTGTCATCCTCACATGACTGTTTTTGTGAGTCTTGATGCCCAGCTGAATCTGAAGAGGACACAAAAGTACCTGACATTGATAAATCACTGATTCCAGATTTATCAGACAGTATTGGAGTTGAGTTTTCTTGGACATGATTCGACCCTTCTCTTGAATCCGGAGACTTACTGTTTATTCCAGCAAGTTCAGAGACCATTTTCTGAAGGGAACTTACAGATTCTGTTGTGGTGCACTCAGCAAAGGAGGAATCATTTCTTCCGTCCTGGTGGCTTTCCTGTGCCAACGGTTGCACAACAGCTACAGCTCTCGTGCCTGTGCGGCCAGGAGACGGGTGAACTGAGCCATCATTTGCCTTGACTGATGGGAGCGCGCCAAGTACTTTAAGTATTTCTCGATGTTTTTCTACATAGGATTTACTTAGCTGTGGTGAAATGTTCTCAGGAACCATCATCGACTGAAATGCATCACCTGAAGTTCCAACATGATTCCTGTCCAAGAATCTGTTATTTGTAGGGAAATTGGCATTTCCACCGCCATCTCCTGTTCCAAAGAAGCCATTCGGTACAGAGCTGTGATGAGCAGGTGCAGCCATGCCTTGCTGTGTTCTTGGCATTTGACTATTGGTGATTTTAGCTGAAGTCTGTCCAGGACTGTGTGGTGAGGATTGAGGTGCATAAGTGTTACAACTGTCAGCAGGTTGCACATTATGACTGAACTGCATCATTCTGCTGTTGCTGATAAACTGCCTCCCTCTGTAAGGTGAACTCGTATACACAGAGGACTGACTGTCTAAGTCGGCAGTGCACGACTTCTGTAGACTGTCGGCAATTCTTGCAATGATCTGCTCTTCTGAATCAGCAGAGGAACGTAAGGAGCAATCATTCGTCCTTGACAGGAAGAGGCTGTTTTCAATCGGCCGGCTGTAGCCAAGTTGAGTTGGGTCTTGCTGAGCTGGATGACTCACTCTGGAAAACGCCAGACGCGCCTGACTTTCTGTCATGTTTGTCCTAATACTTTTATATCTGGTAGACTGACACTCAGCAGAGTAATAATCTGGTGGAGGGATAGAAGGAGGGAATCCGTTCTGAATGCCGTTTTGTCTGTGATTAAGGTTGTGAGCAGTGGGAAACACTGCAGTGTTTGAGTGAACCACTTGTTGATGTGGAAACGAGGTAGCTGTGGCCGTGTATGCTGAATTGGCTTGGGTCGACACTCCGTTCACATTTTGAGGCGAGTGGTTCCAAAGTGCACCGTGCTGCAGATTTGACGTCATCTTGTTGGATGCACTTCGGTTCAGTGGATTCTGAGGAGAGCTCTGGTAGAAGTCTTGCATAGTGGCAGCCTGAAAACCGTTGTTGACCTGCAGACGAGGATTTCCACTTTGATGGTTTCCGTTCCAGTAGTTACAGTTAGTCCTCCCTGCAGCTGCTCGCTCAGAAGATATTCTCTGACATGCAGGCCCGACCCTCTGCAAATGTGTGATCTCTGTGTGATTAGTTTGTGGTTGCCCGTCTCCAGAGTTTAAAGTCCTGTGGTGGTACGGGGCATTTACTGTCCCAGTTTGCAGATTCCTCATCATCTCATAAGGAAGCTGAGCAGCAGCTCCTGAGGACTGTAAGGGTGGTCCAACCCGTCGGTACTGTCCATTCATCCAGGCACAAGAATCCATGTTTGTTGTCTGTTAAGCCTTGTAGAAGTTCAAGGTGATAACTTTCCTGAGAGAGAAAAAGAGACATTAAAAAATACAACAGTTGTTAAACAGTGAACAAGAGTACAAACATTTACACTGAAATAATCTCTTTGGTTGTCTCTTAAGCAAACACACAAACCAGATTGTTTCTGCCCTGGTTCTAAGTCCCGTATCTCTAGGCTGTGTCCTAACTCTTGTTTGTTAACACATAATGTTGGTTCCTTCCACAAACAACTCCAGAACATGACGCTGTTCCTGTTCCACCCTGCTGGGGCATATCGTCTTAAATGTCATTATTATGGACTCACAAGGCTGAGTCCTTTGAGTCCAATCAATTCAAGCACAGTGAACTTCAATGACCAATACAACAACAACAGTGACAACGACAACAACAACAGCAACAACAACAACAACAACAACGATGACAAAGCTTCTCTGTCATCTGTCTCTGTCTCATCTCTGTATGACATCGTACACATCCACATCTTTAATGTAGACATTTCCCTGAAGTCATGCCAGGGTACAGAGATCACACACACACACACACACACACACGCATGCACACGCACCCTTCAGATGATCTTTGCTTATTCAAAATACTGGGTTGTTCTCACCCTCCTTATATTGTGTGACAGAATGCTTTGTTTACTGTGGTGTGGAATAGTAGTTCAGATAAGTGGTCCAACAGATGTTGGTGTCAGAGTCCGGGAAAGAGACGACAGTGGTCCAAATGAGTTCCAGGAACAGACTCTGGGGCTGGATTATGTCCAGCAGGAAACATGTGTAACAGGTGAGAAACATATCATGATGTCATCGCTACTGAGAAAAGTAGGGCTTACTCTGTTCAGTAAGCGCTACTGTTCAGTTTCTTTGCAGATGAACTCCGATCTGCAAGTCCAAGTCTTTTCTTTGTCTACAGTTGATCTCTTGAAACTCTTCACCAATATCAGAGTGAAACCCGTTTCAGCCAGCTGTTGGTGGGGTTGAGCGGTTTCTCTCAGGTGAGCCTAAATAAGCCTGAAGCCTGTGCACGAACATGTGGAATTGATGCTTATAGTAAAAACAGGTGAGAACAGTGTGAATGTGCTCTGGGCTTCAGTGGTGCTGAACTAGACACCTGCAGCTATTATATGTTAATTTTGCATGACTTTGCTTGGAGCTGTCCAAACCACGACAAACTACAGCTGGGTCCGAGGTCTGCACCTCTCTCTGGCCTCCAGAGCTAACTTGCAGCCATAACTCATCCTCACATCGCTTGACCATCTCCGGCTCTCTTCTCCTCCCTCTCTCCTCTGCTTCTTTCCTGTATGACCCTGCCTGAGCACAAGCTGGTACGTCATAGGGTGACTTCACTTGATTTTCAGAGTCTGTTTTGTTTCTCTCCACTTAAACTTCTCTGACCCTTCAAGCAGCCACTCTGCCTTCATCCATTCATCCATTCATGCATGAGAGAGGAGTTTTGGATCTACATGTTTTTGTTCTCTTTTGTGGAGTGACGACCACAACAGCCAAGCACAACAGACATTTAACAAACGTTAACACTTAAACGGCATCAAGAGTCTCGTGTTGGGGTGTTTTTCTACACTGTTTTTACCCCAACACTCACGTTCACACCTGCGGGCGATTTAGAGTCACCAGTGAACCTAACGAGCATGTCTCTGGACTGTGGGAGGAAGCCGGAGTATCCGGAGGGAACCCATGCATGCACGGGGAGAACATGCAGTCTCCACACAGAAAGGCCCACTACGTCTGAAGAGGGAATCGAACCAAGAACCTGGTCTGTGCTAGCAGTATAATAGTCAAGCTTTAACTAATTGCAGCTGAATTAAACAGCCTCTTTTGGATCTGGTCAAACTCAGAGTTAAGATGTTGTTCACACACCCAATGTGATGGGGATTGGTTTAGCTCGACACCCCAGAAGGTGAAGAAGACTCAGGAGTGTCTGATGGCTCGTGTTGAAGTAGTTTATAGAACTTCATCACGGAGAAATGACAAAACACTTCCTGGTCTCTAGGCATTGAAACTCTGGCTGTCTACTTAACGCCTAGTAGAGGTGCTTTTCGACCAAAAGTTCCAGGAACTTCTCTTCAAGGAACTAAATGCTTCCTGTGGCCCACTGTTGTCTGCGTTTCCACAGCGGCCTTAAGTCCCAGGAAGATTATGTAAATCAGCTCAATGACGTATGAAGATACAGTAGAAGTAACTGCACTACACTGCCAGTCCAGTAGGTGGCACTAAGAAGATGATGAGGGCCATATAACAAAGATGACACCATAAAACGCGACAAACGGGCCGGTATCATCATTTGAGACACTACAGCCTGTTAGCATGGAGGAGAGTGTACTTGTGCTGTTTTGGATTGGGCTTTATCGCATTGCAAATGGATTCATTGAATCAACACTGGAAAAGAGACAAGAGGCCCCGTCCTGAAAGTTCCTGGACCTTTGGAAATTACTACCCGCAAAAGGAGGGTAAATCAATTACGCCGGAACTATATTTAGACCCTGGGAGTTCCTCAAAAGGTGCTTTTTGACCGCAGGAACCAGGGTCTAGATTTTGTAAAGTCCCGGCTCGGGGAGTAGTACTGCCGTGTCAGAAAATGTCTCAGACACTGTGCCAGATCAGGCCTGAGCCTCCCTAAACACTGACTGTTCAGACTCTATAAATGTCTAGGGGCTGGATACAAAAACTATTGACAAGTAATTGAAGTCACTCAAGGAGGAATTAAAAAGCAGGATCGGATGCAACAAGATTTATCATATGAGCCTACACCCGGTTGTCAAAGACTGACTTGGCTCCTACAGGGCTTGGTCTTATGTTCCCTGAGGATGCTCCATCTGTTGTGGGGTTTGCAAATGCTCAGGAACAATCTGGCCATTTTTAACCCCGTCAAACTTCCCTTCTTAGCTGGATTTTACCGTTGTCAAAACCCCCTGTAGGTGAAACCTATTATCCTGGAAAGTACCTGACTCGCGACACGGTTATATCTGACCAAAGGACAGAGTGGATTTTTTAAAAATCAAAGAAACAAATCATTTTAAAGCATCAAGCACATTTTTTGATGAACACGTGATTTCAAACACTCTACCTGATATATGATTTTCACACAGATTATAAGTTCTTTATTCTGATTATATGGTTTACTTTCACATTCAAGTTAGTTTGACAAACTTTTTCCAACAGTACTTTCCAAAGGTCCAGGAACTTTCAGGGCGGGGCCTGCAGTGCTGATCGTTTCTGATTGGTCGAGCACTCGTAGTGTTTTATTTCACCCGCTAGGGCTGCATGGTATTGTAAAAAAAACAAAACATATAAAGCAATATCTTTTTGTTTGTTCTGCGATTTTTATTGCGATATTAAAAGATACAGGAAATTATACCTGATTAATGCAGTGTGTTTTTGTTGAAAAAAAAATTGACACTTTATAATCAAATGTTTTAGTTGAAGTTATATATCCAAAAGTTTTATAAATTAAATGTTTTAAAAGTTAAAGTTCTTATAATCAAATGTCTTAAAGTTAAAGTTTTACAGTCTAATGTTTTAAAGTTAAGGTTTTATAGTCAAATGTTTTAAAGTAAGATCTTATAATCCAGTGCGTTAAAGCTCTAAAGTAGAATCCCAAGCTGAGAAACTCGCTGGGCTCATTATAAAAGCCAGGTGCAGATCAAAGGAAGCTGGCCGCCTTATCTCATCTAGAGAGGAGAAAACAGGCGTCCTGAAACTGAAAGGAAACAAGCCGAGTGCAGAGAGACAGATTTGGGGGAGGGGGGGCTCCAGCAGGGGGTGGCACGTCTGCCACGTGCGACACACTTTCACTAATTAGGCAGAGACCTGGCAATGGAAAAAAAAACATGCCGAAGCCCAGCGAGGGAGGGAGGGGTTCAGAGTCTATAAGACCCGAGCGGCTGACCTGTGGGCAGTCTCATCCGGATGACACTCATTGATTTATTGATGTATCAGTTTATCTGTGCTCAATAAAGCTTTTTGTTGCATCAGATTTTGCTATATCTAAGATTATTTTTGAGTTTTATTTCTCAATTTTAAGATTTATTCAACCAAGTTTATTACCTATGTTTAAGATTTTTATTATATATTGGAGATTGAAATTAAGTTGCAGACAAGACAGTTTGTGGAGCTTTTTGCCACAACATTTTCATGTCCATATAAGTTATCAACAATCATATCTCTTATTATTTGGGACTTTTAGGTCTATTTTCCTTTAACATAACAAACTCAAAGCATCTGATGGATTTGAAGATAAATATATATTATGGAGAGAGACTACCTGAGTACAGAGAGGAGGGTACACAGGCTTCTTACAGAACACACAGGACACGCTTTAACCAATGAGACATGATTGTACATCAGTGTAACAGAATGAGCTCACAGAGTTCGTATGCATCGCATGATCAGACAATATGTTGTTAGATATGTTGCACATATTTTTTATTATACGTATTGCTTTTTATATTTTTATTTTTATTGCCTATTTTCTTTATCTTATTCTATTTTGTTAACTTTATTCTAGTTCTTTGTTAGTTGTTGTTGTGCACCAAAATCACCAAAACAAATTCCTTATAAGTGCAAACCTACTTGGCAATAAACCCCGATTCTGATCCTGATTCTGAAAAGGTCAGGATGTTATCAGGAGGAGGAGATAAGCAGGGAACATGAACAGACATTGCCCTTTGTTCATTGACACATACTAACAGAGGCATGAATATCCATACAGGTCTCAAAAATATCAAGAAGTGATCAATCATTTACTTTGACAGAGGACAGGACACATGTGAGCCTGGAGCTCTGTCTGTCAGAAGAAACACACTGAAGGCCCCATGATGGAGGCTTCCTCAGATACAGCTCACATTATCTGTGCAGCTGTCGAACACAGCAGCGTCTTCATAGCACAGTGAGTGAGTTACAGTAGGTCACTGTGCTGGAGAAGCCTGTGGCCTGTAGCCTGACCTCCAAGGCCTCAGCGTAATCTTACCCATGGAGGCAGAGAAATTCTACCACAGTGGTGAAATAAGAATCATCCTACAATACAGCATAAGCTTATTAAAAAGGACAAATGTAGCAGTGCTAAAGACAAGGTGGTGGAGAAGACGAGACGTAAACAAAGTTAACATGAATGTAAAAAACATGCAGGTTTAATGTGATAAACTGCTTCACACGGGGACGGGGTGGGTGTTCGATTGTGTTGTGGGAGAAAATTGAGCAAAAGCAATCGTTGTTAACTCGTGTGTATTGTTACTAATAGATACAGTATATATATCTGCTTACAGGTACTGATGTGAAAAGGGACTGATAAGATAAGTTGCTATACATGTGTACACTGTGTAATGTTACAATATTTGGCCTTTGTTGAGGAGACAATGAACTTAAAAGTGAACCTGTGGTGTGCATGAGAGCGGAGACAGAACAAGCCTGCACCAAGACACAACAAAACACCAGGGCTTCCAAGTAAGAGACGCCAAAGAAGAATGTGGAAAGAACATCCTGCCAAAACTGGAAAACCTGAAACAAAAAGGACGCTGCATTTGTTGGTTTAATTATTCAAAACCAGTTTTATAACAAGAATAAACATGAGAAATCCAAGAGTCTGACAGTCATGTTGTGAGGTACACGCCCTTTATCCATGCATCTCAGGGACGCACCTCATCTTTATCCATTCATCCCAGGGACGCTCCTCATCTTTCCCACACAGAACGAGACATTGTGAGCAACAAACTCGTGTTAAAAACACAGTCATCTGTCTATCAGAGCACCGCTCTTTTGTTACCGCGCGTGCACAGTCTTGCTCTTTGTTATTTTTACGCTCGATAGCTCTGAAACTTTAAAACAACAACAGATCTTCAGTCAGACTCAAAGCTGCTGCGAGCAAAAGAGAGAGAGCAGCTGTGGTTGGGCGACATAGACAGGAAGTAAAGAGAGCGGGCGCGTTAAAGGTATAATAAGTACGATTTTAGTAGAAAAATAAAATATAGACTTTTACAAATATAATATAAATCATCACTTCTGGGCCTCTGTACATGTGTGTTGGTGAGTGTATGTGCAGACCCTTGTGAGACCCTTCCCTCTGCATCTATTCTGTTGTTTTGCTTTACGTGGGACATTTTCAGGGGGGGGCGCTGTCGTGGTTCCCTGAGCCAATCACAGCATATAGGTGAGTGTGGGAGTGGTTCAAATTAGCAACTGGGCTCCATTCAGACTGGCTAGTGCAAAGCTAAGCAGGGCTTAGCATGCTAGCGCAACAGTAACCGGTGTTTAGCATGTTAGCGGAAAAGGTAACTGTGATGCTGTCGGTGTTAGCTCGGCAGACTGGGCGTGTTCTCACATGAGACAGTGAGAGTGAGCTTCTGGTGATGAAGGGCCCAGGAGGAGCGGCCCAGTTTGAATGTGTTGTTAAAGAAAAAATCTTCCTTACTATACCTTTAATGTAAATAAAGCAGTGAAACAGAGAAATAAGACATTTTCTGATTGTTTCACAGCGATTAAACAACAAGCTAACACACCTACACCTCTGTTCAACCCCGCAGGATGGTCGAAGTCGACTGTGTGCGTCTGTCTGCTCCGCCCTTCGTCACACCTGCAGCTCTTTACAGCAACGACACAGCGGACGGTTCTCATTCACAGAACGACACATGAAGATGTTTTATGAAGTCATTTTCACGTCTGATATAGATGCTAAAGTCACGACAGTGCAGAGCCCATGACCCATGACCCTTTATGGCTCCTTCACGAGCAGGACCAGGTGAGATCACGCTCCCTGAATCACACGGCTGTCACACTAACAGTAAAGTCCTTGTGCACAAAATAACAGAAAACCAAAGTTCAGTTTATAAGCTGTTGGAGAGCAAATGTTCAGTGAGCTACTGAACACACCGAAGTACCACCTGCAGATTTAATGACAAAAAACCTGAACATAAGCTTTTATATCCTCTGGACAACAGTGACATCATGTTATGTCCCTTAAATACCACACACCACACAACACACACACACACACACACCGCCCACACACACCGCAACACACACACACACACAACAATACAACCACACACACACACACACACCACAACAACACAACCACACACACACACACCACAACAACACAACCACACACACCACAACAACACAACCACACACACCACACACACACACACAACCACACACACCACACACACACACACAACCACAAACACAACAACACTGTTTTTCCCAGTTTCTCCTAACGCAGTGAACAAAGCTTCATTCACTCAATAAAGCTGGTACTTTTTACTTTTGTTAGGAGCTCAGTGCAGACGTTAAACTTTCAAACAACTTGTGGAGTAGGTGAGTGGCTGTAAGAAAAGTATGAAAGCTGCTCCTCAGGAGCCACTGTTGGACATTTTTGGGGACTGTGAAACCATCTTGATTGTCTAAAAGCCCTTATAAGGTAATGTGTAACCAGCTGGGACTGTAAGAGAGGGATATTTTACACCCATACGATGCATGATTAATGTACCTTGCGTGACTATACATGTGGGAGAGAGAGAAATTCTTGGTTCGCACCATAAATTCTGTTTAAAGTGCATGCATAGAAGTGTTTTTTAAAAAACACCGACTAATGTCGGGACAGAAATAACTGTGTCCCAGGTCAGTGGGTAAGTGGGAATTAGTTGACCACAGGACCGGGGAAGGCAGTTTTGTTTGACGCCAATAAATCCAACCTGAGTTAATGTGGAAAAATAAAAAGAAGGTGTATCTAATCCCCTGTGAATCCGCCTCAGGCGGGGCATCCCAAGGAAATATAAGCACATGCTCTGTGAAGGTGAATTGTGGATTGTGGTTCTGTTTTGGACTCTATCAACCTCATTGCATCAGATCTTACTGCTTTTCTCTCATTCTTGAGTGACTTTGAAGTTATTTTAACAAAGTTTTTGGAGGCTGAATTATAGACACATTTTGAACTTTAATTGTCAGTGGTCTGAGAGGACTCAGGCCTCAACTGGCCCGTGGCCTCGGGTCTTTTTAGACACAACACCACCAATGTTTGCAAAGCTGCAGCTAAAGGTGTAAATGCTGCTTACAGTCAGAGCATTGATATTTAAATCACCAAACATCAGGTGAGGAACCTACGGTGATCTAACATGCACCCCGCTGAGCCTGGCCCCCACTCCTCTTTACATCAATGAAAAGCACATAACACCTCAACACCTCGTCCCCCTGGAACAACGCTTTAACACTTCTGAAGCTCCTTTGACACAGTGGGACTGTAACGCCGTAATTCAGCCTCACTGTTCTGTATCAAAGGTGCAAAGGGAGTGGGGGGGGTTCCATCGTTAAGCCCCTTTTACAATGCAATTTTAAAGCGGGATTATTACACCCCGTTACGTTCCATCTTCTATGTAAACGCAAAGAGGCGTAATGGTGGGGCGTTTAGCCTCTGAGAAGGCATCGGAGGTGATAACAGAGACGACACGGCGTCAGTGTAAACAGCGGAGCCTGCAGGGCGGAATAGAGCCGTGTGTGTGTATTTGAGGCACGTGCCATTTGTTTACACCTCTCACAAGTTTTGCTTCTGCAACAACAGAACACTGTAAAAACACACACTGGGGCGGCTTAGTGCCGCCGTTGCTTGCTCCAATGTAAAATGAAAAAGGCTGCATGACAGCGGAGCTTCGTTACGGCGCTGAGGCGGAACAGCGGAGTAAAAGCTTTTTCCGAGCAGCCTAAAATGCCTGATTTTGCAGCAGCTTTTTGTTGTTGGTGTTTTTTTTCTGTGCATGTTGGAGAAAACATTTTTTGAGATCTACTGAAGAAAGACAAAACACAACTTTCACTGTTAACGTCATGGTTCGTTCCCTCCCCCCCCCCCATACTCCCTGGTACCATTACCTGCAGATAATATCGTGCATCTCTACTAATTATGTACAGATGTATATGTGGAATACTCAGAGGAAAAAACATCATTATATGTTGTAATACAACATATAACAAAATTAGCCAGCTAATGACAGTGAAGCAGATTTGTACCTTATGTCAGAATGGGCTTTAAACCCTTACATTGATTTGGAAATGAAGAGGTTTAGTCAAATGTTATTGTTAGTGTACTCTGTTCTGTGGTGTTGTCATCACCAGACGCTGTTGTATTACTAATTTCTGGCTTATAATGTCGGCCACATGACAGCAGAAACGTGTGTGCAGCGTGTGTTAGGAGAGTGCACACAGACTTATGCACAGCCTTGTACTTTAGAAACTTTGCGTATATTTTGAGACGCCTGGAGGTTCAGAGTGAGGACTGTGGCATGAAACAGAGGACACCTCTTTCAGGAGCAACTTCTGGGCCCCGTGCTGCAGCTTGCAGACTTCCTGTTTTCAGCTGTGGATACCGAACAAA
Source organism: Semicossyphus pulcher (assembly GCF_022749685.1). Classification (NCBI taxonomy): domain Eukaryota; kingdom Metazoa; phylum Chordata; class Actinopteri; order Labriformes; family Labridae; genus Semicossyphus; species Semicossyphus pulcher. Next base: position 27,147,966 of record NW_027211759.1, on the reverse strand, counting down.
GGGTGAGCTGAAGTTCAGTTTCAAATGCCAATGAACCACACAATGATTTATTTCAGTAATTAAGTCAAGGTTAGATTTAAGGTGGAACAGGAAGTTTCTCAGGCATCTCTAACAAACCTCAAACATGGTTTCTATCATTATAGTGTTGTGTCAAAAAAGTTCCCCGAACCCTCTTGTCAGCCACTTAATTTCAATCTCCAATAGATAATAAAACTTTGTTGAAAAACTCTTAAAGCTAGGTAATAAACTTGGTTAAAAACCTCTTAAATATATAATCAAAGTCTTCAAAAACTCAGACAAGCAAACATTAGAGACTGGCAGAATCTGATGCAAAAAGAGTTTATTCCCATATAAATACAAAGAAATAAACCCGAGTCCATCCGGATGAGACTCCCCATGGGTCAGCCGCTCGAGTCTTATATACTCAAAGCCCCTCCCTCGCTGGGCTTCAGCTTGCCCCAACACCTGTTGGAGCCCCCCCCCCTCGCTCTGGCTCTCTGCTCTCAGTTTGTTTCCTTTCAGTTTTGCCCGACCCATTTCCAACTTTTCCGCAGGACTCTTCCTCACTCAGGCCAATTAGGCACGTTCATGCACTGTACAACAGATAAGGGAGGGGCTCGGGGGGGGACCTGTTTTTCTGGGCCAGCTGCCAACCCTGCACCTGGCTTTAATAATGAGCCCAGCGAGTTTCTCAGCTTAGGATTCTATTTTAGAGTTTTAACACTTAAGATTATAAAAACTTATTATAAAACATTAGAAAGTAAAACCATAACTATGAAACATTTAACTGTGAAACCTCAACTATAAAAATTTGACTGTAAAACTTTAAGGCTTTAGAGAAACGTTAACTTTAAGACATTTGAACTACAAAACCTTTAACTTTAAGGCATTAGACTACTTTTACTAGAATTTTTTCCAACAATAGTTAGTTCTTATCATGCTGATTTACACCCAAGTGTAAATTTTTCTGACAGGTTTATGTTTAATTAGTTATTTGATGCTGTAAAAATGATGATTGACAGCTCTGTTGACAAACAATCAATCAGTTCCTGATAAGCAGAATAGAGGAGGATCTGCGAGTGGAATCTGTGGTACCTGAAATTATTTTGCTGTATTTTATACCTGCTTTAAGCTTGCAGAAAATCTATTATGTAATCACTTAATCAAGTCATTTTACAAAGAAGGCGTAAGGCCTGTGATCGAAACCAGGACATCAGTATAGTATGTGCATAAGGCTTAAGTTGCTTGTGCAAAGCTCAGCAAGTTTGTGTAAGGCTTAGTCTGAAGGTGCCATGTCTGACAGGATGAGGTAAGATGTGTTAGCCCTCTGACATTCTTCTAGCGTCAATGGACATCCTGTCTGCTGCTGTCAAGCATGATACAGAGAATTGTGCCATATTGCTAAGATGTTTTCCTGGAAACACACACTCAACAAACATCACGTGTGATAACAGTATATAAATCCCTGCATTTTGTGTTACTAATCGGAGAACTTCTGATGCTCCTTGAGTGTTTGTAACTTCTCTCTCATGCATGAATAAAAGATTGCGTTAACGATAACTTACAGCTCTTGGTTTTCTTACGGCTACCGTCCAGACCTCCGACCTTTGATCCAGGTTCCTCAGCACAGCTGCAACTGGCCTTTGCCAGACCCCGGTGCGGGTCACCCTACCACAAAACGTAACTAAAACAATCACTACAGTCATTGAAGTTTCCATACCTGTGAACGTTAACCTCAGACCGACACAAGAAGCTGTTCTGCTGTTAAACACACCGGTGTGCGGGATCCTTGCTGTTTTTTCGGTAAGTTAAGTGTGTGTTTGGGTTAGCGGAAGTGGCTACAGCGGCGCCACCCGCCGATCTCTACTGCGCAGACATCACAAGATGGCAGCGCCTATCACAGGGGCTATTTTGGCATCAATTTCATGGGAGCAGATGGAGACGCGTCGTCCATCTATATATACAGTCACTGATGCTGACGATGGAGCCGCAGCATGTTCTGTCTGTGAGCCATGGTCACTCCAGAGAAAAGGAAATATATCAGATAAAGACAGGAAGGTGAATGCAGTAAACAGGAGGCTGGCTCGAATTCATCAGTTTCCCAAAGTTATCAGGAGACGATGATGTCTTAAACTAAAATATGAATTGAAGCGTATTCAGGGAGAATCGATTGTACCTGCTGTGTGTGTACCCTGAGACTGAATGATGTTCATCAACAACATCCAGGTCAGTCCTCGCACCTCTCTGACCTTAGAAATACTCCCGACTCAGAGGGCGTCCGTCACATCACCTGAGCAAAACAACCAAGACAACAGCCCCCAGCCTGACATGGAGGAGTTCTGCGTCCTCTATAAATGCTCATCCAGCATCAGACCTACAATGTTCTGGTGTTTTACTGCAGGTTTGTACATCTCACTTTCACCAGGTGAGCCATGACAGAGATCCTGTTTGTGGACTTCAGCTCAGCTTCCAACACCATCAATCCACAAACGTACTGCAGCTTTCTGTACACTTCCGTTCGGCCTCAGCTGTGAGGGAAACTCTCCTCGTTGAAGATAACGGTATTAAAATTGCTACAAAAGAACTGTTCACAAGAAAGAACAGAAGATGGGGGAGCAGAATGACGGAGGTACTCTGGTCGTTCATGCATTGGTTCCTGTTCTGCTTTGTTTTGTACCTGTGCCTAACTTGTATGGAAGCTTTTTATGTACAGATAAATAGGTGTAATACTCGGAGGAGAAAAGACACCATAGAATGTTAAAATACAAATCTGCACCTCATGTCAGAGTGGGCTCCAGGAAACCCTTACAGTGATAATGAAGAGGTGTAGTCATATGCTGTTATTAATGAGACAGACAGTCACAAGTGTACAGAGAGACGGGAACAAGTGTTAAGCCAAGTAATGTGGGGCTGGAGCCATAACATCAGATAACTGGAAGGCCAGCTCAGCACACAGGAGGATTCACGATGTTATAAGGCCACTCTGTGCTTTGGGAATACGCCTGACCTCCGAGTCTGTTTGGGCCTCAGCGGATGGTTTGCCTAATATCTCTTTACTCTAAGGCCCTGAGGGAAATCCTACCACATTAGTGTAGTCTGTAGTGTGACTGTAGTATTCTTCTGTTGCATTCATTTTTGCTAATTCGTACGATTATTAATCAAAATGAAATTTATCGCAATTCCCAAATGTGATATGTTGTCACCGTGTGTCAGATCCCATCAGCTATAGTGTGACGATGACCTGGGAACATGGCAGGGCGTGTAGCCAGCGGTTAGCCATTAACCACTTCCTTTTCGGCGTGCTGTATTATTTCCTGTAAAATAACCAGTTTTTCTTGTGACTGACTTTCATTTACGGGACGAAATAACAACATCATGATGCAGATCAGTAAAAAGTGAATGAATGAAGCTTTGTCAGGTCTGTCCTCAAGAGGAGAAGAAAACAACTTTAAAATGCTCGTTTGTCGAACGGAGCCGGGATGTCGTTACAGAGGATTACGTTCCTCCTGCATGCGCCGCAGCCTGCTGATACGTGATTGGTCAATATAGTCGGACTACAAGCGTACTAACGGAAACCAGAACACTTGCCATCCCGGACATCCACGTCCATGCCTATAGATTACATTTCTGTGTAGAATCTGTAAATAGAGGTTACTTTGGACGGAATGCTGGAATTTTCCAGGGATCATTATGGGGGTTAACCTGCTTGATTTTGAAATTATATGGGGGGCAATTTATTTTACGAGTGCGTCTGTTTTTTGAGGTCCAAACTCTTGAGGAGAGTACAAATGGTGGGTGTGTTTTAGAGGTCATGGGGTTAGGGGGCTGAAAGTGTATAAGCCTGAACATTCTGAGTGACATGCAGAGAGCTTCTGTACTTCTCTCCATGCTGCATGTAAAATGTAAGTAAAGAGACTTGATTCATAACATTGGGTTTGAAAGTTCTTCAAAAAAGTATCTTCAATGAGGAGAATTTCCCTCAGAGTCGTAACGAAGCTCCGCCGTCATGCAGCCTTTTACATCAGACTCGCCATCGTAAAGCTGTGTTCTTACAGTTGTCCGGCGTTGCAGAAGCAAAACATGCATGAAGTGTAAACAAACAGCACGTGCTTCAAAAACATGTGGCACTGTTCCACCCTGCCAGCTCCACTGTTTACACAGATGCCGTTTCGCCTCTTTTACGCCTGTTTTACGCCTCTGTTACAACCTCATATGCCGACTCATAGGCGGAACGACGGAAAGACGGAAAGATGGAAGGGGCTCATTAGCATAAATATGCATTGAGTCAGAATCTCTGGGCTTGGTGGCCAGTTGCTCCTGGGTGTAGGCCTCACTCCTGAGTATACTGTTGTATTGCTTGTCTTACCTTATAAACTCAATGAAGCCAATGAAAAGGCAACAAAACACCAGCTGTAGATTTGAATTAGTTTAAAAAACCTGAACACAGAATGTGTTTGCTTTCATACCCTCCTGGTGACAATAACATCATGGTCGATTAGTTAGCAACCGTATACACGTATGTATTCTCACCGTACACACACGTTTTCGCCTGACCTGTGTGACCCAGAGCCAATCCAATCATTTCCTGCACGTCCGCTCTCACAGCATTGAAGTGCATTCCTGTATACGTGCCTTTTAGAACATAATAGTCTCTTTCTCAATATTACTGAGCCCACCCCCCAACATCTGATGGCCATTTATCTATGAGCTGTAGTATCTGACCTGAGATGTGAGCTGCTTACACAAGTGGCTCTTGAATGTTTTATGTAAGCATAGTAAATTAATGGTATATGCCCTGTCTAAAATGATGTGATACTATAAACATGCACAATGAGAAGAGGACTACCCCTAATGAGCGGATGTATCAGGCACCTCTTGGCCTGAAAGAAAAGGGGTCTCCATCCTAATGTAAACCTTATGATGAGAGAAACATGCGCTCACCTCGATCATATATAAGTGCATGTTGAACTGAGATTCGAGTGAGACACTATTTGTCTGAGTGTTCTCACAGGTATTCTAGAAGCCTGATTGATGCTGACACTTTGTAACAAACCTACTCTTATGCAAACAAGTCAGGGTCAACGGAGGTTCTTTCATCACCTGCACATCATCGATGTCTGAGAAACAACATGAGCTTATGATCAAAATTCCCCCAAAGCAGTAAGCAAAGCACTTTCTCACAATGTCTGCTGAACTTCTCTCCAAGACTTCACCAACACAAAGTCTGACACTCTCAAAAACAGTTGAAGGGGCTCAGGCCTTTTCCTTGCCCTTGGCCTATTCATATTAAGGGTCACTACAGGGACACACACCACACAAACCACACACCTCTTCTGCACTCACTTTTATCGTTCAGCAGTTGCAGAAAACGTAAGCGTATAATGATGTTTCTGTTGTGTCTCAGACATCGATGATGTACAGGTGATGAAAGAACCTCTGTTGACACCGACTTGTTTGCATAAGAGTAGGTTTGTTACAAAGTGTCAGCATCGACATGCACTTATATATGATCGAGGTGAGCGCATGTTTCTCTCATCATATGGTTTACATTTGAGCAGGGACCCCTTGTCCTTCAGACTGAGAGGCGCCTGATCATCATCATTAGAGACAGGATATATGCCATTGTTTTACTACGCTTGGACAACACACTCCAGAGCCACTTGCGTAAGCAACTCACATCTCAGGTCACATACTACACTTCCCTTTAAGATATATTTTTTTGTTAAAACTACACGCGCTATGCACACGCGCACGCGCTAAAGGCACGAGGGAAAAGAGATGTTTAAGAGTGCTTTGCTGCACATCCTTGATAAAACAGCTTAGAGAATTTTTCCAAGTGTTAATTAACGTGATGGATCAAATGACATCACGCGACAACAGAACAGTGATTCACTGCAAAGTAACTGAAAACAGACATTAAATCGCTCTCTCTCTCTCTGTCTCTCTCTTCAAAGCCACAAGACTCAACTGACAAAAACATTTGTCATTAATTTTAGGCGTGAGTCAGCTACTGCCAACCTGTGTTAGTTAGTTAGTGTTACTGTGAGACGTTTATGTTTCCAATGGTAAGTATGGATACAAAACAATAACACCAGAAGTAGCTACAGTGTCCACGATGAGTTTTTCGGGGGGGGGGGGGGGGGGGGGGGTAAACATCTTCTCATTAATTACAGGCGATGTAATTAATTAATCGCAATGGCATCAATGATTTCTGTGAGAAGGACATCACATGTAGACTTACTCTTTCGAAATGGTTATTTCTTACTTCCACACTTTAATTGTTCTCTCTTCCTCACCTTGGTAAGTTTTAATTCACAATCTACTTTAATCTGATCACTTTGCTTCAGTCCCCCAACACAACAGCGGGCTGCATGCAGCGGAAAGTAATATTCTGAGGAAGCAGCAGAGCAGCAGGACACATGATCCCTAAAGACATCTCATTTTTAGACTCATACCTCGCACGTGCACAGTCAGAGTAAAAATGTTCAATTTAGACCAATATGAAAACAGCACGCAGTCATTGTCAGACATTATGTGATGTTTTGGGTCAGACTGGGATCAGCACTAAGTTTATATTGAAGAGTACGGACCTGTGATTTATCTTAGAACGTTTCATAGATAAAAACGTCTCCAGATCTGTTAGTTTAAAGCAAACACGGTGCAGCTGGAGGAAACCCGACCACACGTCCGCCGACAGACTCACCGCTAAGAGTTTACCTAACGTTCATTATATTTAAAGCAGCCTTAAAGCTGCTCTTCATCGCTTCTCTGCACACACGCCGTCTGTTCGCCCCAAACAACGTTAACTTTATGAACAACGTTAATCTGACTTAACAAACTTACTTTTTAATCCCGCAGAAGTCCGGCTTCAGGAGAAACGGCAGTAACATCCGGATTTTCTTATTTTGCCCCTTCATTCGTCCTTATTCCATCCGTTTACACTCACTGTGAGCCGCGAACAGAGAGAGACATCCTCCCAGCTGCTGAGCTTCACTCCTAACTAACCTCTGCACCCAACTCCTCTTCACCTCGGTTTTCTGTGACGTCGCCTGCAGGAGGAGGACCTCTGGCCTCCTGGCGGAGCTGCACTGGGAGGACGAGCAAGAGTTAGCCTAGAGATGGCAGTTCACGGTCTTTGCAGTTATCCGGATCTTCAAATCTCGTTCAGCTGCAAGATTCGCTCATGAGACTCGTTCACCAAGTCGTTCAGTGACATTTCCGGTTTACCCGTAATCACTCACTCCTTCCTAACTCTCACTCTTTTATGAACGATGACCGCTCCCATTGCATTCACTGGTGTTCTCGTAAAGTCATTACGATATAACAGTTATTTGGCCCAACTTGTCCAGTACAAACCTTCTGACGTTACAAAGTCTTAATAAATTAACATCAGTTAGTTTGTGTTCATCTGTCTGTGAATGGGCTTTGAATGCACACCTGAGATACTTCCGCCCCACTTTTGTTCATATGCTCATTTGTTGAACAGAAATCAAATCAATCTGATGCATTTGAGGAAGTCGGGAAATCTGAACGCTTAACGACTTTTGTGACACAGCGTCAAGGGAATTCATCTCCAGTTGAATGTTAGATCTAAAACAGATTGTTAGCTGTTAGCTGTTAGCATGCAGATGTTGTCGTGTCTAAAAAGACCCTAGGCCAAGGGTCAGATGAGGCCTGAGTCCTCTCGGACCACTGACAATTAAAGTTCAAAAGTGTCTAAAGTTCAGCCCACAAAAACTTGGTTAAAGTCACTCAATAATAAGAGAAAGCAGTAGATCTGATGCAATAGGGTTTATTGAGTCCAAAACAGAACCACAATACAACCAGAATGTACGCCCGGGCAGTTGAGACTGAATTCACCTTCACAGAGCATGAGCTTATATTTCCTTGGAATGCCCCAACTGAGGCGGGCTCACAGGAGTTTGGATATACCCCCTTTTTTAGTTTGTTTGTTTTCCTCATGTTGGATTTATTGGTGTCAAACAAAACTGCCTTTCCCAGCCCGGGGCTTACTAATTCCCATTTATTCACTGACTCGTGACACAGTTATTTTCGTCCAGGTATCAGTTGGTCTTTTTAAAAACACTTAATGACACCCTCAAGGCTAAGCAACATGCTCCATAGTGGGAAACCAAACATTTTCTCTCTTTGCCTTACGTATGGTCACGCATGGTATATCAACCATGCATGTACAGATGGAAAACAACCCTCTCCTACAGTCCCAGCAGGTTACACATTAACTTCAGTCTTCTAACTTTCCACAGGTCACATTTTCCTTAATTCTTCTTGCTTTGATCACTATGTGGCTTCAACACTTCACTTTGATCAGGTTTGACTCGATATGGCTCGGTATATATTTTTCCTTACACAGATTATACACACAGGTTACATTTTTCACTCTGATAATATATGGTTTAGTTTTCAGAAAATCAAGATCGTCACACAGGCTCCAAGAATGTTTCCAACAATGTCTGTTTCTAGACATTAATAAGAAGCTAAATCGTTGTCAGATCACGCTGACGGAGCCGGGATGGCTTTACGGTGGATTATGCTCCTCCTCTTTTGCTCTCCTCACGGACTGTTTTTCCTGCACACGCCGCAGCCTGCTGATACGTGATTGGTCAATATTAAACGGATTACGAGCGTAGTTCAAACACTTGCCTTCCCAGAAATCCACATCCCTGCCTACAGATGCTACATTTCTATGTAGCATCTGTAAACTGAGATTACCTTTATTGTAATGTTCAAATAAGTAAAACTGATTTTTTTGGGGGGAGGAGGGGCAAGTGAAAATGGCTCCTTTACTAAAAGGTCCCCTGTTTTAAAAGCTAAGCAATTAGCAATAACTAATGAGGATTAACAAATAACAAGAATTTGCTTGGGAAAACATTTGCAGGTGTACACAGTGGAAACCATCACAGGTACAGACAGGTAGTGGGTATACTGCCCCATGGATGGTAAAGATAAACACTTAAACACTCACCCAACAAGATTTTGATTGTTATTTTAGATTTGTTCAAGAAAATCAGGTTCAACAGGTTCAGGATGACCCCTTGCAGCATCAGTCGTAAATCCCACTGTATGCTAGAGAAGATATGCACCACTCGCTACATGGCCTTCGAGTTATCTGTTATTGTGGACAGAATGGCACCAGGCCCACGTCTTGCTTGTTAAGTTCCCCTCCCTGCTCTCATTCTTGCTTTCTGCCTCCTGAGGTTACACGTCTTATTTGTCCATAGGTAAGAATGCAGTAGGTTAAATACTGAGCTCAAGGACGGGTCTGTTGGAATTGACTTGGCATTACACTGATGCTCTGAGTGAATTGTATTGTCACTTCTCCTTGAGTCTCCTGAGTCTTCTTCATCTTCTGGTTCATCAAACTCAAGAATCTCCATCACAAATTGGCGTTGTCGGCAGGATCTCAACACAACAAAACTGGTAAGTGCAAACAATTTATTATAATATAATAATAACACATTTTATCTGTATTGCACTTTATATTTAAGGAATCTCAAAGTGCTACGGAGAAGAAAGATAAAACAAGACCATTTTTATGTGTTAAAAGGAGAGCCTATAAAAGGCACTTAGCAAAAAGCTTTCTTAAAAAGATAAGTTTTTAGGTCCCGTTTAAAAACATCTACAGTCTGTGGGACCCTCAGGTGGTTGGGGAGGGTATTCCATTATTCTTTGCCATTACCATGTCTGAGTTTGACGAGATCAAAAGAAAACTGTGTGATTCGGCTGTAATTCATTAAAAAGCTTGACTAAAATAAGAACATTTGTTATGGTACAGTCGTGCACCTATCAAGTTGCTATTTTAATTCTGAAATAAAAAGCTAACTCAATAAGATACATTACTAAGTCAAATAGAAATTGGTAAGTGTTGAGGGTACTGTGAGTGGATTTGACCCCCACAGCAACCCTGCGGGGCAAATTACCGGGTCAGCTGAAGACTGCACTCAACACAGACGGAGCAAATTGTAAGCATTTTCCTTGAGAAGACGTTCTGAGGTGAACTAATATATAGGATTCATTTCGTAAAGGCAAGACCAGTTTGGGAATCTGTGTTCGTTGGGAAAGTAAGACTCTTTAGTCAGCGACTTTAGTGCTATTTTTATCTATTTTTATAGTTTATCTATTTGTAAATGCTTAATACTTTTGAATATACCTCAACACCTAAAAGACACAAAATTAATGACTTAGAAAAATTGAAGACACCTGTTTAAAGACTCCAGATGATCTTGAAGTGTTTGTAATGTGCATGTTTGTTAAGTGGCCAACTTGCATCTTTGCATGTGGAGGCATATAATTGTCGGTTGCAAAAAATGGGTAATCAACAGTCCACATCAGGGAATGAAATGAAACGTGAAAATAATACTCCTACACATGCTGACACACAGACAATTAAAAGTTCAAAACCTAGATTACATAACTCAAATACACCACAATCAGCTAAACCACGATCAGTGAACCATTATGCGCTGGTAAAAATGTTTAGACTCCGTCAGATCAGATTGAACAGTATAAAACAGCCTTCCCCTACTATACCAGCAGGCGTAGTAGGAAGAGAGAAAGGCTGGGATGTTGTAGTTCCTTTTTCGTCAATCATGAATGAATGGACGAAGAGAGAATGGCTGTTGGAAGGATCGTTTGAAGCTGAAAAACTTGCACTGGTTGAGTTTAATGTGAATCCATATAGTCAGAGAAGCCCATAATCCGATCTCTCGTCCTGAAGCATATATCGCATGGTTTAAACGAAATTGTAAACTTTATAACTGTTTGGTGTCAGATGTTGAGCAGTTGCTTGACTACACTTACGGTAGTGAGTGGGCAATGTGTAAAGATTCATTCAATTTCCCTACTCCAGATGAAGGTGGGCAATGGCCTACATCCAAACCAATGGGCACTTGGTTGGAGGAAGCCGCAACTTACATACAAAGTTGTGCACGAAACGATTGTGATTCTCCAGAATTGTCCATTGTGTCCCGGAAAGTAATGAGTCACTTCCCCAATTTCTTCATCGGTTTGTCACAGAATGGGATAATTATGTAAGAATGCACAGAGAAGACAATAACGTGTTAGCCGTTCTAACACTCTTGCAGAATTTATGCCCACACATGGCGAGCACTTATAAGATGGTGGCTCATTCATGGAACTCTAAGACCATAAACGAGTTAATGGGAATGCACAGAAATCAGATCTTTAATACTAGCAAGGCTTGCGCCTGCCCAAAACATATGTTGCAACAGCAACACACGCCAAATGAAAGCGGTCAATCTGAAAACAACCACAAAAGGTGAGGAAAGAACAATTTCAACCAAAAGAAAGGAAACCGTCGCAACTGCAGAAAATACGGTTATTGGTGTCGCGATTGCAGAGCCCCAAAACGTGCTCAGAAACAGGCGCAACAACCGTACACAAATCAATACGCTCCGCCTAATCAAGGGTCTGCAGCAAACGGTTATGCAGCATATCCACCACCCCCTCCCGCTCCTCTTCTTGCGTTGGAAGGGGTTCCCCCGGCTAGAACTGCCCTACTAATTTGATGGGAAGAGATCTGTTGTGTAAATTGCATGCAACTATTCCTTGTACTCCAGATGGGTTATATTTAACAATACCTGATGACAGAGCCTTGCAAGCAGTTCAGTGTTTACAATCTTTCAATAACTGTGCCTACTGCTGGACCTTGCCAGAGTTTAACATGATTGACACCTTCACAGTAATGCACATCCAAAACGTTGCTAAAATATCACCGGCTTGTGCGTCTTTGGTGTCTGCAATGAGGCCGGTGTTACACTGTTGTTGTTTAGCCGCTCTAAACCCTACAGAGGAACGTGTAGCTGATGCATTTTGAAATACACAAGATCAGTTACAGTGTGAGCAGTTTTTGTTTGTCGGTCCCCAAGGGTGTGTTTTATCAATCAAATTGTCTGACAAACAACAAATTTTGTTTGCCGACACTGAGGCTGTCACGGCTGGGTTTGAACCTAAAGATGTGAGCGATATGATGAAACAAGGTCACTCTCTGAGTCAGACTGTATCAGCATCTCAGATAACTCCCGTAACAGCCTTGGGGGAAGATTTATTCATGTTAAAACTTCATGATAATGTCAGCTTGCCTCAGAGCAGTTTCGTACTACAACAACCACCCTCTCCACTTCAGTTTGGACCTCCATCAGAATTTTCTGAGGTTCCCGCTGTGCTGTGGGCCAAACATAAAAATCATGTGGGATTTGTGACATCAGCACTGCCTCTTATTGGGAAACTCACAGCAAATGCTAAGCTGCCAATAATTCGGCAATACAACCTGCCACAAAGATCAATTGCAGGAATTGAGAGTGTAATTCAGTCTCTCTTGAGCCAAGGTGTATTAGTAGAAACTACTAGCCCATGCAACACTCCCATTTTACCTATTCCAAAGCCAAATCGTCCTGAGGATTTGAGATTTGTGCAAGATTTGCAAGCTATTGAAGTATCTGGCCTGAGGTGAAAATGCTTACGTGGAGGATTCTGTAGGGTCCTGTGTAAGAGTCGTAAATATGTTCATGTGCTCTGTTTTTACAATGATGTGAGCAACATAATGTACACTGAGAGGAGGTTCACTCCTTATTAGGTGATGCATTTAGCAACCCCCAGTCTGAGAGTCTGAGGGTCCTTGTCCTGTTATGGTAAGGAAGAAGAAACATATACACACCCCCAACATATATAAGTGCATGTAGAACTGTAATTCGGGGAGACACTATTTGGCCGTGATGATCTCCCAGGTATTCATGAAACCTGTCTGATGCTGATTCTTTGTAATAAACCTGCTTATACAAACAAGTCAGTGTCAATGGAAGTTCTTTTCATCATCTGCGCATCATCGATGTCTGAGAAACAACACTATTAACAGCATTGTTGTGCCATCAGCTCCTATTGTACCAGATACAAATTCTATCTTAGCTTCCCCGCCCCCTGATTCCAAATACTACACAGTCAGTGATTTGTGTTCAGCATTTTTCTCTATTCCTCTGCATCCAGACAGCCAGTATCTGTTTGCTTTCACATTCAAAGGCTGTCAGCTAACCTGGACCAGGATGCCCCAAGGTTTCTCCCAGTCACCGAGTGTGTACACAGCCGCTGTGTGATTTGCACCTGTCTGGTGGAAGTACTCTCAATACGCGGATGATTTGTTGATTGCTTCCCCATCTAAGGAGGCCTGCCGTGTGGATTCCATTCTCCTTATGAAAAGACTGGCTGAGTATGGTCACAGGGCCTCTCTAGCGAAGCTGCAGTATTGTCAGCCTGAGGTCACATACTTGGGTCATGTTTTGAGGGATGGGCAACGTCTGCTGTCCCCTGTGAGAGTGAAGCTGTTACTGAACATGACACACCCAAGAACTAAAAAACAGCTCCTCTCGTTTCTGGGCATGACTAATTACTGTCGCCACTGGATTTTTACATATGCTGCTATGGACTCTGTTTTACGAGCAGCTACAGTGCAGACAGCCCATCCCGTTGTGGAATGGACACAAAGCATGCATGACGCCTTTGAGGCCTTGAAGAGCCGGACTACTCCCAGCTGTTCATCTACATGTCTGTGAAAAGGATGGTTTTGCCGTCCGGTTGTGTACTACTCTTCCAAACTTTCTCCAGTGGTGCTTGGTATGCCAGGTTGTCTCAGAGCTGTGGCCACAGTTGCTATTTTGATTGGGAAATCTGCTTGGATTGTGCTGGCCAATGTCTGTGTAGTGCATGTTCCACATTCAGTGTTACACATTCTTAACACATCTGCAACACAACACATGACAGCTGCACGACATTAAGGATATGAGGTGATCATTTTGTCCAGCTCACACATCACTCTGCGAGGCTCACCGCCTTTAAATCCAGCTACACTTCTCCCACACACTGATGTGGAGGATGATCATGACTGTTATTTTGTAATTGAAACCAGCTCCTCCCCCAGGCCAGACCTCATGCAAACACCAATCCCAAATTCTGATCTGGTACTGTACACTGACGGCTCTGCAACACGCCCATCTGATAACACACATCTGGCTGGCTATGCTGTAGTGACTGACTGGGAGGTGATAGAGGCTCGAGCGTTGCCTTATGGCACCTCAGCCCAGGCAGCAGAGTTGTTTGCTCTCAGCAGGGCCTGTACTATATCAGAGGACAAGGTGGCAACAATTTAAACTGATTCACATTACGCTTTCGGCGCGGCTCACTACTTTGGTCAAATTTGGAAAATGAGAGGGTTCCTGACATCTGCAGGGAACATAAAATGATCGTTGATTTGCTCGATGCTATAATGCTTCCAAAACAGATTGCTATCATTAAATGTGAGGCTCACACCTCTGGATCTGATCCTGTTTCACGTGGTAATGCGCGAGCAGATTCTGCAGCCAAACAAGCGGCCGTTTCCACGTCCTCTATGGTACAACAGTGTACCTCCCTGCAACCTACACAACCCACTACGATGCCTTCCTTTAATGATGTGGTGGATTTCCAAAACCGTGCTGATGATAGGGAGAAAAGTGTGTGGATCTGTAAAGGCTGCACTCAAATCCCAGTCTGGCTTGTGGCTCCACCCCGATGGTCGTCCTGTTTGTCCTTGTTCTCTCCTCCATGTTCTGGGCTATGTTGCACACGGTCCGACACATGTAGAGGTATCACACAGGCCTCACAAACATTGATAGACAAGCATGGGGGCGGCTGTGGCTCAGTGGTAGAGTCGGTCGTCTTTCAATCGGAAGGTTGGAAGTTCGATCCCCAGCTACAGCTCAGGCTACATGTCAAAGTGTCCTTGGGCAAGACACTGAACCCCAAATTGCTCCCAGTGGCATAGCCAACGGGTATGAATGTGATATCTGATTGACAGTTGGGCACTTTACGTAGCAGCCTCTGCCATCAGTGTATGAATGTGTGTGTGTGAATGGGTGAATGTGACATGTAGTGTAAAAGCAGCTTTGAGTGGTCGCAAAGACAAGAAAAGCGCTATATAAGTACAGTCCATTTACCATTTAGACAGATGCCTAACATGTCAACAAACCAGGAAAAAGGACAGCTCCATAAAACATGACCACTTACAACCACCATCGGGGCCTTTTGTAAATATGCAGATTGATTTTTTACATATGCCAAGCTGTCAAGGCTACAAATATCTGTTGGTAATTACAGATATGTTTTCCAAATGGTTTGAAGCATATCCAACCAGAAAGGAAGATGCTAAAACAGTTGTAAAATGTTTGATCAAAGAAATCATCCCACGATTCGGGGGATCGGGGGCCTCTGGGGATCAACAGTGACCGAGGCCCGGCGTTTGTAGCAAAGATAACTCAGAGTCTTGCTGCAGTGCAACTGCATGTCCCCTACCATCCGCAGAGCTCAGGTCAGGTGGAGAGAATGAACTCCGCTATCAAAGGAAAATTGACTAAAACCATGATGACAACAGGTTTAAAATGGCCAGACACTCTGCCACTTGATTGTACTCTATTCAAAGCACACCAAACACCACAATCGGGCTTAGCCCTCATGAGGTTTTAATGGGACGACCAATGTCCACAGGGGCAAGTCCACCTTTGACTCCCAATTCCTTGGACAAGGAATCTCTTTCTCCTAGGTGGAAAGGCCCATACCAGGTGCTACAGGTCACTCGCACTGCTCTGAAGGTGGAGGGCAGGGCAGAATGGGTTCAAGCATCCAGGTGCCAGCTAGCTCCCTCAAACGCAGGAGCTGGAATCTAAGGGGAGGCCTGAGGTTTCTTCCCCTCCCCATACTGCTGATGGAACGGAATGGTTCCGGTGCAACTGGTCAGCACCACAAGTACGAGGGCTCTCGTACTCACCACAAGGAGCAGAATGCAGTCAGCGTATCCTCTACGGGACCTGAATCTGAGGATAAGGCAATGGACATCCCTGAAACTGGCACTGACGTAAGATGCAAAACTCAAACACTCAAATCAAAGTCTGTAAGAAAGAAGAAACACACGGTGGAATATAACTGGACAAAAGACACTGACACTGTTGCAGAAAAGACTGTTAACCATGTTGCCTTGTCACCTCTCCACAGTACCAAAAGAAATGAATTGCCCCTGTTAGACAGGACAGGTAAAATTAAATGTAATTGTTGTTAATATTTGACTACTATAATTAAATATTTTTTAAATGAGCGTTTATGTAGGATGTAATGGGTTACATGTATTTGGACTCCTGCATTTCGCCCATGTCCCTTATGGGACTATATAAATAACAAGTTAAAAATAATAAAAACAAATGATAAGGAGGAAATCTCCATAAGCTTACACTGGCATGAAAGAGTAGCCAGAAAACTTGTTATGAATAACTTGTGCATTTTTGAGTCTTGAGAATATATCACTTTTATGTTCTCTGTATGATCTTAGATCTACTCCTCTTGTACTCCTCTTGAGGTGTCAGAGTCTAACATGTATGCTTTAAGTTTTACTGCCATGTTGGCCTCTGATGCTCTTAGTTGAGTGTTTTGAGAATTACTGCAGTTGAGTCTTTAAAGATCCTATTCTTGATTTATAACCTGTTTTCCCTCAGTTACACTGACTGTATGTCAGCCTTTAACATTATAGCCAGCAAGCTTTATGTACTGTAGCCTTTGCTCTCTTGGTCTTTTTCTTTAGGTTTATTATATGTGTGCGTTTAAGTTTGAACATTGTAAACTCACTGTGTAGCTTATAGCTCACAACTTATAATATGAGTTTATTAATTAATGGATTATTATCTGATTTCTTAACTAGAAAGAATAGAATGATGTTTGATTAGATATTATTTTGGAGTATTACTCAATTATGTTGACTTTTTATTAACACAATTTATTGGTGAATTGTGAATTGCAAGGAATTATTTTAACCTTGACTTTTAATCAATGATTTGTGCTACTATTCTCCTTCTAGTAGTTACTGTAGTCTTTTCATCAATCTGCATGGTTGATTTTTCTGTCAATGTACTTTTATGTACTCATGTAACCATGTCATATATCCATTTATTGGACTTTTGACTATGTATTGTTAAACATTTATCATTTATGCTTACATTTATTGAGTTGTCAGAGAACTTCTCTTTGAGTACTTATTTGTGGGTCGGAGAGTTGTTGAAACTGGTCTTGTCTGTGAAAAGATTTATGATTGGGTACCCGGCCGCAGCTGGCCCACGTGGGGTAGGGCTCTGGTTGGCCAATAGTCATGGGTCGGCTGGACATGGGTCCCTTACCTCACGTGGACGGGCCACGTGCACCCCACCTCACGCAGACGATCCTCGTGAACTTGCAGGTGCAGGAGCTGGGAAATTCCAGCTTTTGCGCAGAGGCCTATATAAAGGCAAATGTCCGGAGATCGGGGCTCACTCTCCGCTCCACTCTCCTCAGGACATGCCTACCCGTCTCTCAGAGATTCTCCATTCGCAGGAAGAGGTAAAGCAAATAGCCTGAAAAACTTTAAATCTGAATCTAGTCCGTTTGTGACTTGAACTTCTGGCGTAATTTAGATTTGAAGCAAGACTTCGAAAACTGTTGGGCCTGCCATAATGGGGATGCTCGTAAGCTCCTGGCGACAATACGCCTATTGAGGATTTGCATGGTATCTCTTGGTAGACAAACCTAAACAGGACTCCATTTTTTCTGAATAATCAATGCCTGCCAGAGAATGTAATTTAAGGTTTCTTAAATTGCATCCAAATTGTCCAACATCTACATTTTCAGCCTTATTTAAAGGCATCTGAAAACAGAACCAGACCAGTTCTGACAAATTTGAGTTTTTAACTTTTTTCTTTTCTTTTTCTTTTTTATTATTTGTGTCATTTATAACTGAGTGAACAAATAAAGGCATGTAAAACTTTAAGAAATCCTTTGGAGGGAGTTTTTGTTCCGGAGTGAGTGGTATTAAATAAAAAGTGAGAAAGGTTTTCTTCAAAGGACTCCGTTACGCCCCCGAGGTAAGCTCATGAGATTCACACGACGGCGACATTACTGATTTATAGACACACACACACACAGGGCAGAGAGCACCTTTAGAAAGCCCCTTCTTGAGCTATGTTAGGCATCTATGTTTATTGAGGCCTTCATAGTGTTGTTTCCTAGACATTGATGATGCGCAGATGATGAAAAGAACTTCCGTTGACACCGACTTGTTTGTATATAAGCATAGATTTATTACAAAGAATCAGCATCAGACAGGTTTCATGAATACCTGGGAGATCACCCTCAGCCAAATAGTGTCTCCCCGAAACACAGTTCAACATGCACTTATATATGTCCGGGGTGTGTGTCTGTTTGTCTTACCATCTGTTTCACAAAAACCAAGACCCTCTCATTTCAACCCAAAAGACTCCTAAATCATCAACACATCTGACATGGTTATCTCCTCATTGGCATGTTTATAGTACCATATACATCATTTACGACAGGGCATATTATTTGTTTTACTACTCCTGCATTAGCAACATTCCAGAGTCACATCTCAGGTCAGATACTACAATAGCTGTTAGGATTTAAATCATACAGGGGTTCCACTAACAGGGCTCTCATACGGAGGAAGATAAAATCTTACGGGTGTTTAGGCCAGTGAATAAAGTCAGATATGGGGGCTTTTTTCCTTCAGCCCCCTCTCCTTCCCGCGTCTCTCCCTTTTGTATTTTAGCCTCAAGTCAGGGATGAGGCCTTAGGGTGGGAGAAGGACGTGTAGGGGTTTCACGGTAGGGACCGGACCAAGGGACAGAGAAACTAGCCGTATTTTTCCCTGAGGGCTAAGGGCCCGCTAGCATAGTCCCAGTAGTGATCCGTGAGCACTACAGCGACAGATTAATGAATGTGTCGCCGCTGACGGGAAAGCCTCAGTTTTTGTGACGCTTCTGAGGGCATCCCGCTTGTAGATGGAGAAGAAAAAATAGAAACAAGTTTTTCTTAAAACCCCCCTTCCCCTTCCCTATTTAGATATTAGAGCATGCTTCACCCCTTAACTTTGAGTGTCCTTTGAACAGGTGCGCAGTGATGAACTGTTTTCCAGCATTCCCCGAGCGCTTTGAAAAAGGTAAATGGCTGTGGGGGATTCTGGAACCAAGCTATGTGGTGGATCCCTCCGTGTTACCCCTTTGATGAAGATGATTCCATCTCAGAGGAGGAAAGTGAGTTATAAGGTTACACAGTAGGGTCACTGTTAGGTGGATGTTAAAGCCCCTGGAAACTCAATCAAAAATGCATATATGATATCAGTTGTGAGTGTGTCTCACACTCACACGACTCAGCCTCTGTCTGGAAGGGGCTCAGACAGATTACCAACTACAAACAACAAACGCCCCACTCCATGAACAACTCACGCCTGGCCAACGACCTCAACGACTTCTACTGTCGCTTTGAGAGACAAAGGGACAGTCCTGACGACATCATCCCCCGTGACACCATCCACCAGCTCCAGCCCTCCTGCCCCACCTCCCCCACCACAGCAGGAGCCTGGGCCCCTTCACAGCTACTCACCTCAGAGGCCCACCCCTCCTCCCCCACCACAGTGACCACTCTCTCCATCCTGGAGAGGGATGCGAATGCACGCACCAACAAACCACATCAAATTCCTTGTATGTGAAAACCTACTTGGCGAATAAAGCGATTCTAATTCTGATTCTGATTTAGGAGCCCTGTGTCATGTATCATAGTTGAAACTTCAGAAGTATACCGATTTTTCATTAACCTATTTGTGATGCTTCCACTGCCTTTGGTCAAATGCAACTTTGTGACTTTGTGTATGTGTGTGTGTGTGTTACCAACCAAGCACAACGGTTGGTCCTGATGTCTTCACATCCGAAATAACTTCAGCTCTCTTTGCATTCCAGAAAGTCTTTATGGTGTCCACACAGTAGTTGTCTTGGATGTCTGCGAAGTATCTGTCATTGATCATCCCCATATTCATAAATCTGAAAAGCAGTTTGATTTTGGTGTAATGGTTCCCTGAGAGCAATATGTTTGAGGTCATAAGGAAGTCACCCAACTGACAAAATTTTAAAGTTGGTTGTGAAGACCACCGCCAAACGACATGACCTTGAGGACAGTGCTGAAAAAGGTTCAGGACAGAAAACACAAAATTTAATACAAGGGATAGAAAGGACCAATTGCAAAATTAAAAAAATATTTCCATGTGTTGTGAACACAAGACTTACCCATTCAACAATGGCAGCTGTGACCCATGATTTGACATGAATTTCAAAAGGACCTTGTGCCTGACACTGTTTGTTGGTGCTGGGGTCCTTTGCTTTACACATGTCAACTGGTACTGTGACATGAGCACAAAGCTGTCTCAGACAGTGATGGTAGGCTATGGAAGCAGGTTTGCCAATAATATCTTCCTCAACTTCAACTGTCATCTCTGCTTTATTTGGGTGACTTCTTTTCTTTTTTTGTGGAGGGGCTGGTGACTCTTCCTCCTGCTCTGGCTCAGAGAGGTCTTCCTCATGCTGTTCCTGATCGGTTTTATCTCCTGCATCGTGAACAGTGTCTTCCATGTTCACAGATGGGCATTCTTCAAGGCTGAACTGAATTTATTATTCTCATTATTATTAAAGTCATAAATATAAAATAAATATTTTTACATGTTGGTGTGAAGAATGGTTAATTAACATACCGCACACAAAGACGAGGTATGTAATCAGGATCGTCGCTATAATCATACTCAGAGTCTTCCTCTAAAGTCTCATCCTCTTCAAACGACGATACTGATTGTGTCTCCATTTGTGGTTGCCATGTGGGGTCGTTGTCCTCCTCGTCATAATCAATGCTGTTGAAAAAAGCAGGAATACAGAGGGAGTGTTATAAAATCAACTAACTTCACTCAGATATTGTTCTGTAAAACATCAAAGTAATCACAACATTAACATTCCTATTAGTAACAAGCTAGAATACAGTAGTTATACGAGTACAGCCTCTTCAGCTCCTCAATGCCTGGACACAGTTTATCACATTGCTTTCGCTGCAAACTGTATGCCCTTTTGTCATGGCCTTCCCGAGGCCTAACAATGAATGTTTAAGAAAAAGAAAACCTTACATAGAATTTGTTATATTGTTGAATTGGTCCTCTGTGATGCCAAACAATGTTGGATCTGTTGAGGTAACGCTGCATTCAAAAAGAAATTAAAACTTTATGGCTTATGACATGATCAATTTAAATAACTGAATATGGGCCTTAATTTGTTTGAAATCACTGGCACTTTCAAACCATTCTAAATTCTGAAGTTATGTACTACTGTACCTTGCATGTAATGGGAGATCACAGGTCTCCTCAGCAGAACAACTGGGTAACTCTTCCACCCCAGGTACACCAAAATCCTCCTCTCTAAAGATATTATGAATAAAAAATTTTGGCTATATGAAACAAGTGACCACACAGCATGTATGAATGGAGATTATTTGTTGTGTTCTAACATAATTTTATGTTTAGATTTTCAGGTGAGGTGTAGGGGGAAGTGGAAATAGAACTTGATATGAACTTTTTCATTGTTACATCAAATGAAAAAAACATATGTGATCCATGTTGAGCATCAACAATAACATTAGAAAATAATGTGTTTTTCTATATTATATATAAATGTACTGACCGTTCTGAGATAGAGTCTGCAATGGTTGACAATGGCAGTGGAGGAGGCCTCCTTACTGGAGTTGAAGTTGAAGCTGAAGTTGTTTTCTCATAACTGTAAAACACACATACATGAATGGACACACACACACAAACACACAGATTACATAGACGGGTTATTACAATTTAAAATTCTCAACTGGTAAATAGTACTTCTTCCCAAGGATGGAAGAAGTCACAAACATAGACAGATCGGTCTTATTTACACAGTCGCAGCTAGCCAGCATTATCTATTAGCCGGAGAAGTCTTCTAGCAATGTGCTGAGCTAGCTCTGGTTACTGTACAGCCAACCAAGTCAAACGCAACACCGCAGTTATAATACTAGAACTGGGTTAATGACAACTTCACAATAAACACTGAGGCTAACGCTGAAGCTAACGTCACCGGTAGTGTAACGTTAAACAAAACAAGCTGCAGAGTCAGTTTGTTTACACTACCGGCGCTAACGCTAGGCTAAATTTCCCTGCACAAATAACATACTATTACAGAACGACAGTAACTGGTAACTGATGTTATCACATGTAATGTTGTGTTTTAGGATTAGGCAAACTAAACGTACCTGTCCAGCAGAAACTCTGCGACCATCTCATCCCTTTTTAGCTCCGGATGTAGCTGCATTAGCCTCCTCCATCGCTGAAAAGCAGAGCCGATGTTGACTCCAGTCTTGCCTCTTGCCACATCAAGCTCTTTCTTTGTGGAAGCTTTCTGCGAAATAGTTTTCTTGGTCCTGATAATTTTCTCTGTGGGGGCAGCTGATGTTGGAAGTGGCGGCTTGCCTTGGTCAGTCATTGTCAGGTCTAGTTCCTTTCTCTCTCTCACCGCTCTACCGCTCTGCCAGAGAGGCGCGCGACTTGCGAGCCGTGACAGCGGTGCAACTGGGAGGGACACGGCGACGGATGACAGACAGGAAGCTCGGCAAATCAATTTACTCGGACCGAATAAAATGATTGGTCAGACTTTTATCAGAAATATATGAGAATTAAATATTGAGGAGTTTCAACGCCTAATGGATTTCTTTTACATTATATTGTGCTATACACTTATTAGGAGCATTTTATGATTACAAAAGAAAAGTGTAAAAATGCCAGAAAGGTAAGAATTGCTTTAATTGTAATTTCTACTTCACCTCATTAAGTTTTAATTCACAAACTACTTTAATCTGATCACTTCGCTTCAGTCCCCCAACACACCTGCACCTCCGCTCCCTGCACCACTACTGGCCCCGCTCAACCCCCCCCCGCTTCTGTCTGTCTGTCTCTCTGTCTGCTGTGTTGACTGTCTTCATCAGCAGTCTGTTTAATTAAGTCACAAAAGTTACATATTTTCTCTTTCGCAATTCAGTTCCCACAGCACGCGAGTCGCGTGTGCACGATCGATCGTTACCAAATGACATCTCCTTTTATAAGCTTTATAAAGCGCGACAATCAATGTTTTTACAGTAGGGACGTACGGAGTTAGACAGACCCTCTTTTGCCGTTAGAAGTAAACTGGTTCCGCTGTTGTTTATGTGGTTGCCAAGACTTCACGAGTTCACTGTTTCAGTGGTCTTCCTCAATGAGGAGAGGATGGACGATTGTTGATTTCTCCAAAGAGTCGTTCAATTACAACTTCTGAAGCAGCGGCTGCAACAATTCATTAAATGTATGTGGCGGAAACACTGCTGCTTCTCCAAGTCCGCCGAATTCAGAAAATAAAAGAATGACACGTTGTCATCTCAGATGGTGGATGTGCACCCGGGGACAGCACACACAGGCATGATGGGGAAAAAAGGCGATCGTTAGGTAGGTAACTGCAACAGGTATGTGCAGAGATGTTCAAGGTGTGTGGACATGAGTTAGCGCAGACTCAGAGAGAGGGATTGATCGCGAGCCCAGAAGTGTTATTGCACCTGTGAGGGCGGGGCAACTGCTGTTGATTATTTCACGATTGGTTCGAGAAAATTTATGACGACATAAATATCTTCACTGACCACGCCCATTTTAACCCCAGCGTCAGGGAAGTTAACAAAGTAAGAATGGCAAAGACTCCAGTTTGGATTAAAAGTCATTTCTAAAACTTTTAACATGCTTACAAGTGTGTACATAAGACTTTAAATTGCATAGTAAGAAGGATTTTGTGGATTTGGGTTTCCAGGGGCTTTAACAGAATGGATTCAATTAAATTAAAATGGTTTCAATCCTCAATTAGAAGAAATTTGCTGAGTGTTTTCTTAAGACCTCCATATGATCATAGATTATGGAGTGGAGTGTGTTCATGTTACTTAAACCTGTGATATCCAACTAATCAGTATTAGTTTGACTTCAGAAAATGTATAAAAATAAAATTTGGTAAATAAGTTGAATAAAACAAGAGGTATCCTAAGAGAAGACGACGTGGGACCTGATCTTTACTGCCTTGTAAAATGATGTGCTAGCAACCTCTCACAAGTGCAGGCCCTCTGCTGTGCGTAAAATACATATCAAGGGCGAAGACTATTTAACGAGGACCGACCCATATTCCTTTTAAAATATTATCAGAAGTAAAGCGAATTACCTCTGATTGATTCCATTGGTTTTTGTTTTATGTTGATTTTTATATTATTGTAACGATTTTTTATCCTTTTGATTTGATGATTGAAGTGAAAAGAGTCAAGGAGAAGAATATGTTTTATTCAGGATGTGAATTCCGTGTAATCTTTTATGAATCAAATTTGCTGTAGAAATACAGTTCCTTTTAATTGTACAACTTTGTGAATCACCCATGTGAAATTGAAGTGATCTAGTATTTGAGTCAGGGGACAGAAAGGGCTTTCCCTCTACATCATTGGAGGTTTCCCTTGTCTTTCCGGACTCGAGTAGATAGCGCAAGGGATCTTCTTTTTTTTTTTTACATCATTTCAAGCTACAAAAGAATGGTGGGGTTTGGTTCCTTGTATGACAGTAGGTGACCTAACATCTAACGACATCAAATGATGTGATCAGACCAATTAAGCAGGATAAAAGTCAATTCAGAGTGCACAGGTGGCCCATGTGCATCCAACAATGGACAGAAACATACAGAGAGGCAGAGGAGTTCGTATGAGAGGTGGTGGACGAGGAGGAAGGGGACAAGGAAGAAGCCGAGGAAGACCAAGAACAGTCATTACTGATGAAATTCGTGCAACTATTGTAGCAGGAGCAGGACAAAGAGTACAACCCAATTTGAGCAGATTCTCTGTGGCCAGCATCAACAGGACATTCAGAGAAGAGAACAGGTAATTGTTTCTTGCTGTACAACATTTGACATACAGTATACTATACTGTAAGTACTGTAATGTTCATTACAATACTATTTTTACTGGCTGTATACGTTTATAAGTGCATTTTCCCCTTTGTAGAATCGAAAGACGACCAAATGAGGGTGGAAGGACTGCTCTTTTCTCCCAACAACAAGAAGCACTCATTGTTGACATGGTCCTTCAAAATAATGCCATCCGACTCGGTGAAATCCAGCAGAGAGTGATTGAAGACAATGTCAACTTTGATGGAATCAACAGTGTGTCTCTGTCACCTATTGACCGTGTCATCAAACGCAACAGACTTAGCATGAAACAAGTGTACAGAGTACCCTTTGAGCGCAACTCTGCAAGAGTCAAAGATCTAAGATATCAGGATGTGCAAGTAAGTGTAACCTACACACACTTTAAGCACTGATGCTTCCAGTACAAGTCTATGCTCATAGGCCTACTACTGTTACTGTAGGCTAGTAGTTGCAGTTGCTACTTTTACAGTACTGTAAACTATATTGTAATGTATGTAAATCTGGAGTGCATATACTGTAAATGCACTATTGCAGAAGTCTGTCTTTTTGTATCACTTACTGTACTAAACTACTCATCTATTTTTTACAGAGAGCGTTTGAACTGGATTCCATGGAAAGGCCTCATGAATACATTTTCATAGATGAAGCAGGGTTCAATCTGGCGAAAAGGAGGCGGAGAGGCAGGAACATAATTGGTCAACGTGCCATTGTGGAAGTCCCTGGCCAGCGTGGTGGCAATGTCACCCTTTGTGCAGCCATAAGTAACTGGGGGGTTCTCCACCGTCATGCAAACCTGGGGCCATATAACACTGAACATCCCATTACATTTCTGGGAAGCCTACAGGTGATTATTATTATTAATGTGAGCTTTCACCATGCTGTCCTGATACGTGAGTGGTTCATCAACAACCAGGGCTTGATAAAGGTTTTCCTTCCACCTTACAGCCCCTTCCTGAATCCAACAGAGGAGTTTTTCTCTGCGTGGCGGTGGAAGGTCTATGACCGACAGCCCTACACCAGGGCAACTTTATTGGAGGCAATGGAACAGGCCTGTGATGATATAACTGTGGAGTCTTGTCAAGGCTGGGTTCGGCACACCAGAGGGTTTTTCCCCCGTTGCCTGGCAAGGGAAAATATTTCCTGTGACGTGGATGAAGTCCTCTGGCCGGACCACGCCCAAAACATGATGGAGAATGAATCTCAGTGACTTTGTGCAGTAATGTGCTTTTCATTTAGTTTTTTTTGTTATGCTGAAATGTAGATGTCACTTTGACTATGATCATTTTTTTGCTAAATGCGTTTACAATAAACACTTTCTGTTAACTACATGCCCTGGATGCTGTGTCCTACATTATTCTATGTAGTGTTTAACGAATGCTCTGTGGTGAATATATTTTTTACTTTATTGCGGGGTTCTCTCTCAGACTCCTCCAACCAATTGGGAAAACAAAGTGCAGTGATTATTTACAACAAAAATACAGGAAAAATACTATATACAAAATTTACAAGTGAATAATGCAGGAGCTCCACATCAACTCACAGGCAAAAATCAAAAAAAGTAGCATCAATGCAAAAACAGTTTTCTCAGTAGTTACCTCCTCTGTAGCAAACTCCCTACTCCCCTCTAAAGCCCAAGGCAGCACCTTATATACCTGAAGCCCCGCCTACTGGGCGTTATCAATAACATTCGCTCTCTGTTTCTTATTATTTTCAGTGCATGGAGCTTTTAAACTTTGAACACAGTTTATAATAAGATTTTATACATTTTAACAACCATTTTTATCAAACCAACACAATATACTTGGCAAATATAGGTATGAAAAACCCAAAAGCCCGTATGTCCGGAAATGGGACGCTCCGTTTCTCTTACCAGCCTCGCATACGGCGCATGGCGGCATTAATATGCAGCGCACCTCGCGGTAAAGAAACCTAATGTTGTGTAAATGTGTGCTAAGGTTAACAATAGACTTCCAAGTGTGCACCCCTGGTTGTGCTACCGAAACGGAGAGGGGAAAAAAGGATAATGGAGTGGTTTTTCAGGCGGATGAGAGAGATATAGGTATACACATTGTGTCAAAAAATGATTGATGACATCTTTGACCCCTAGGGTCACAGCTGTTGCCACATAACACCGGATTTTGTTGTTACGTAACCCCCCCCCAAATCCAAGGAGAATCGTGTGAACTTGAGGGGGGGGCTTATTATTGAAATTATTGAAATTCCTGTGGGAGCAGAAGACAGACACTCACCGGCTCCGCAGCTAACTGTGGAATTTCCTCAGGTTAAATTAGTAGATATTTTGTCTACACTGCACAGTCAGCTCAAAAGTGCAGTCTCACCTCAAACTCACTCAGCTCTGCGAAAACACCGACTGAACGCAGCCTAGAACCGAGTAATCAGAGATGCATTCAAACCCTTATATTCTAGTGCTAAACATTCCACACAGGGGAACTCTGAAATCCCTTCACCACCAACTTATGCAGAAGACCAAGACTAGCAAATATAAAGACTACATATAAAGACTACTGCGGCCGCTGGTATTTCAGCATCTTGGTTAAGAGTGCTTCTTCTAAGCTGTGATCAAAAAGTCACACCCACATCGAGGATAAACGAACCTGACTCACGATATAGAAAAAACTGTTCCTGAAAAGAGGATGATCTGAATTCAGTAAACACATAAGTGCAGATGTCTTTCACACACACACACACACACATTCAGTGTCTTCTTCACGGTATGGCGTGTCCAATGAGTAAAGTCGTAAAGTTTTATTTATGTTTTGTTTGTTTGTTTTTTTGTTTGTTTTTTTAAATACTGAATTGGTTTTACACACTGAGGAGAGAATTTGTCAGAATGGACTTCGGAACAAGCACTGGTGAGACGTCTCTGTTTCCCAGTAAGTCAAATATTATTTTCTCACTTAATATCTTAATATAACAACTTGATATGATATAGAAAACCAGGTCAAATATCTGATCGCTCTGAATTTCTCCTAACCCTATCCAGACAGTTTTGAGGATCTAACATTTACGCAGGGGGATTACGGTATGTTCAGTTGTTTTATTTCAGTTTTGTTTTTGTTTTTTGTTTTTTTCGTTCTGCAACTTAATGTATGCAGTATTGCTGTATGTAAAGCAAAGTACGGTCTGTTCTACTTACTTACAGAGTCGTTTGACGCTACTTGCAGAAGGTATAACAATGAGAATCCGAATGTTTATTCGGGTGGATTCGAGATAGAAGATATATCCGGCAATGATGCAGATGGAGATGCAAGATCAGTTCCTCAAAGGGGTATTAATCCACAGAATCCTGGACAAATGATCCTATTTCACCCAACTAAGCGACAGGCAAACGCTGAGGATATCCAAACTCCGCCGTCCGTGGTGACGTCTGAGAACCAATCTACTTCAGCAGCAAGCGAGCCTGAAGATCCAGACCAGGCTGTACCAGCTGTGAAACTCTTCCAGCTCAGCGGCCGCCATAATCGGAGGGAGCCGGGTAGGGACCGGCGTAGTTTAACCGGTCCTGCGGGCTGAATTTATGGGGAAAATAGCCCTTGGATTTGTCTGCAAAACCTAAAGCCTTAGGCATAGCATTGAGAAGCATGGTGAGGAACGACAGAATCGATGAACCTTAACTGGAAATCGGTTTCTGTGAAGCAGATAATTTTACTGCCTTTACTGAGTAACAATATAGGGCGTCATGCCCTCCCCCACCAGGTAACTTAGGACCAAGTAGCTGTCAAATCCTTTAGCATTGTGTGCTATGAAGGTGGCCTCCCTGTATTTTTTGTTCCTGAAATGTCGGACAAACATTTTAACGCAGTCTACACCGTAAGAGTTCCACTCTTCCCCACTGAGCGATTTTCTGCACACCAGATAAGGTTTGTGTACACCATCCTGGTAAGCGAATGTTTCGAAATCATAAAAGATTATGTTTTCGTTGTATTCGTCTTCAGCTTTCAGGGGTTGCATGTAGCACAGATGATGAGGAGAGGGAATTTCAGACTGATCGAGATCCTCCCTGCAGATTCTACATTTTTTAGTTTCGCATTCATGCTTAGCGTGACGAGGAAAGAGTAGTTTACAATCGATGCATTTATACATCTGGGGTCCGTTTCACAAAGCAAGTTTATTGAAAACTCTGAGTCTGTTAACCCTGAAATGAGGGAAACTCTGAGTTTTCCGTTTCACACAGGGAGGTAACTTAAGCTCTCGGTCAGTTACTGTAGTAACAGACTCTATGAACCTAACCTGGTCGCGAGCAGGTTTTCTTCAGGAAACTCAGAGTTTCTCTCTGTCTCCTCCCTCTAGAATACAAAACCCTCATTCGAACTTCCTCATTCATTCAGCCCGTCTCACGCGTGTGATCATATCCGGTTTTTCAAACAGAAGAAGCGGGAGATGTGGAAGGGAGAAAAAATGTTACGGTACGCTTAAAGTGTTTGAAATAAAATAAAAAATAATTACCTTCACGCTCCTCCGACGCCGACTCAGAACCTGAGGATGTTGAAGCAGTCAGAGCTTGAATATTCTCCCCTGGCTCGCTGTTTTCGTCAGAATGTTGCGAAACATCCACGGGGGAAGCAGTCTGCTCTACCCGGCTGTCGCCCACCGCAGTCGGAGCTGGGATAGCCTGGTCTGGATCTTCGGGCTCGCTTGCTGCTGAAGTAGATTGGTTTTCAGACGTCACCACGGACGGCGGAGTTTGGATATTGTCAGCGTTTGCCTGTCGCTTAGTTGGGTGAAATAGGATCATTCGTCCAGGATTCTGTGGAAAAATACCCCTTTGAGGAACCGATCTTGCATCTCCGTCTGCATCATCGCCGGATATATCTTCTATCTCGAATCCACCCGAATAAACATTCGGATTCTCATTGTTATACCTTCTGCAGGTAGCGTCAAACGACTCTGTAAGTAAAACAGACCGTACTTTGCTTTACATACAGCGTGCGTGTGTGTGTGTGTGTGTGTGTGTGTGTGTGTGTGTGTGTGTGTGTGAGTGAGTGTAAACTGTATAAATGGAGTTAAAAAAAATTTCCCTAAAGTAAAAGAAAGCAGTAATTCTTCTTCCTCCTTCTTCATCTCTCTCACACTACGCTGGTTGAATCTAGCTCATTATATTCGTTAAATCACCTCTTTACTGCGGTGGCCCTGAATTGCAAATCACAACGGCAAATCAGAAAACACAACGGCAAGTCAGAAAAGCCAGCCTGCATCAAGGCCTCCACCATCATTCCTGTCCCCAAAAAGCCAAGGACCACAGGACTTAATGACTACAGACCCGTCGCCCTGACCTCTGTGGTAATGAAGTCCTTTGAGCGCATGGTGCTCTCACACCTCAAAGACATCACAGACCCTCTCCTGGACCCCCTGCAGTTCGCCTACAGAGCCAACAGGTCCGTAGACGCAGTCAACATGGCCCTCCACTTCATCCTCCAGCATCTGGACTCAGCAGGAACCCATGCCAGGATCCTGTTTGCGGATTTCACCTCTGCCTTTAACACGATCATCCCGGCTCTGCTTCAGGACAAGCTCTCCCAGCTGAACGACTCCACCTGCAGGCGGATCACAGACTTCCTGTCTGACAGGAGGCAGCACATGAAGCTGGGGATACACGTCTCTGACTCCAGGACCATCAGCACCGGCTTCCCTCAAGGCTGCGTTCTTTCCCCTCTGCTCTTCTCCCTGTACACCAACAGCTGCACCTCCAGTCATCAGTCCGTCAAGCTCCTGAAGTTCGCGGACGACACCACCCTCATTGGACTCATCTCTGGTGGGGACGAGTCTGCCTACAGGTGGGAGATTGACCATCTGGTGACCTGGTGTGGTGAGAACAACCGGGAGCTTAATGCTCTGAAGACAGTGGAGATGGTTGTGGATTTCAGAAAGACAGCAGCCACACCCGCCCCCATCACCATCAGCGACTCAACTGTTTCCACTGTGGAGTCTTTCTGCTTCCTGGGGACCATCATCAGCCAGGACCTCAAGTGGGAGCTGAACATCGGCTCCCTCATCAAAAAGGGACAGCAGACGATGTACTTCCTGCAGCAGCTGAAGAAGTTCAACCTGCCAAAGACAATGATGGTGCACTTCTACACCGCCATCATTGAGTCCATCCTCACCTGCTCCATCACCGTCTGGTATGCTGCTGCTACTGCCAGGGACAGGGGCAGGCTGCAGCGTATCATCCGCTCTGCAGAGAGGGTGGTTGGTTGCAATCTGCCATCTCTTGAGGACCTGTACACCTCCAGGACCCTGAGGCGTGCAGGTAATGTTGTGGCCAACCCCTCTCACCCCAGTCACAGTCTCCCGACACAGGAACAGTTTCTTCCCCTCTGCTGCCAGCCTCGTCAACAAGGCCCGACCCCCCTCCAGCCCCCAAGTGACATGGACTCTCATCCAGCCCCTCAGTCACTCAACACTTGGACTTCAACTTCCAGTTCAAAGGACGGACCAATCAGCGACGTTTCATGTCGCCCGAGGGTACCTACCTTTTCCGGCATGGTTAATGCCGTTGTGTTTTCTGATTTGTTGTTGTGTTTTCTGTTTTGCCGTTGTGTTTTCTCTTTGGTTGTGTTTTCTGATTTGCCGTTGTGTTTTCTGATTTGTTGTTGTGTTTTCTGTTTTGCCGTTGTGTTTTCTCTTTTGTTGTTGTGTTTTCTCTTTTGTTGTTGTGTTTTCTGATTTGCCGTTGTGTTTTCTCTTTGGTTGTGTTTTCTGATTTGCCGTTGTGTTTTCTCTTGGTGGAGGGACAAGTCCATGTCCACAGCCACCCAATCAGCGGGGTCAACACCCTGTAAAAAAGATCCTCCCTGCTCTCACCTACTCTGCCTCCCACTCTCGGGGTGCTGCAGGGATGCGGCCTTATCTGTAACTTTCTGGGAGGTACAGGAACTCGTTATACTGGGTTTGTTTTTCACTTTGCAGCCTTGAACTTATCTTGGTGAATCTCAGTCAGCAGTTTCTCACACTCTAAACGGAGGCCTAAGAACCTTTCTGAATATTTGTGCTCTTTAGGATGATCCATCTGAGTAACCTGGCTTAAACTCTCTTATGTATTAATCCATCGTAACACGGGACTAATGATTCCGACCATCTTATTATTCAACAGGTCACTTCATTCTGTAGGTTTTGTGGGCATAATTACAGATGTGTTAACACAGTGCTCAAGGGGTACATTTTTAAAATTTTTCCGACCTAACAATTTCTCCTTTAACACCTACAAGGTGTGAATCACTTAGAGGGATTCAGACATATCATACTCCACCCCGTCATCTTCCTCATCAGCTGAACTCTCTCCTCCATCGCTATCTGGTGCTAGTAAAGGCATCTGATAGGAAGGGGGCTCAGCAACACTTTCTTTGGAAAATGCAGTGGGGATGAGTTTATTAATCAGGGTCCAAATACATGGGATGCAACAACATCCACAACAGGTGAATATGGCAACGAACCCAGCAACTGCTATTACCGAGTCCCTCAGTCTTAGCAGAAAGGTACATCCATTCCAGCCATTTGTTTTTGTCTGCTAATCCAGTTTAAAATGTGACAGCTGCCCCGGGGGAGGTTAACGAGACGACCTTCACTCCGCTATCGATTTAGTCTGTCTTAGGAGGGACAGAGGAGGGACCAGTCGTATTGAGCAAAACCTTGATCTGGAATTGAAGAGGGGATCTTTCCCTGCCACTTTGGCTCTCATTATATTCACCCCCGTATCCTTTACATCAGGGTTTCTGATGGTCAATATCACTGGATTAGAATTGGTATCAGTGCTTTGGCCCTTGATGATAGACAGTCTGTCCGTAAATCCCCTGGGCGTATATCCCCAATCATGGGGACTAGTGTTCCACCCGACCCTCCTAGGGCAGGATGCTAACTTGCAGAAGTCGAGCACATAGGTGCGGGTGACACCCTGGGTGAAATTGAGAGTAAATCTCTATGTACCTGACCCTATGCTGCACCTTGGTCTGTTCTCTGAGGGAAGGTTCAATGGACAGGCATTGGGAGTGGTACTATTATCCTTAGCTCCCACCAAATCAAGGGAAGAGTAATTATAAGGGCTAAGATGGTGAGGCAACATTTTGTTCCTCTCATTCCACACGATCCAGGTTGCCTAAAAGGGTGCCATGGGTGATTTCTTTCCATCTCCCCTGAATATCTAGGTGTAAACACAGCAGAAAATTTTATTCACACAACACAAAATTGTACAGACTGATGTGCTAAATAACAAGCTAGTGCAATGATAATATATGCTTGTGAGGATAATGGGGAACTCCCTATTGGAGTTCAAGCTTACTGATTCTATTCAGAGGTTGTTAGCTTAGCAGTTATGATTGATCAGCTAATGTCTAACAAAACAAAAATAAAACTCGCTGACGGATATTTCTTTGTTTGGGATCAAATTGGTCTTCTACAATTTATTTTCCATCAGCTTGTTCTGCCAAATCTTTCCTAGTCTCGGCCAAGGTGCGAGGCGCTGGCTGTGAGGGTACACAATGTGTCAGGTGGTGCCAGATTGCGCCTGCTTTACCTTTTACACTGACTGCATGAGAAGTACACTCAGTTACCTCAAGAGGTCACATTTATCTACGTCTGAAGTCTAAGCGGACGGTCAAAAGGACCTTATTAGGGATTATTCAGGATTCTGCAACCTCTTTCCACGACAAGCGGCCAATGAGGTATTTTTGTTTCACTATTTTTGTCTTTGTTTTATCTTTCTCAATGTCATTTTGTCCATGATTTGTTTCATGCTAGGTCATGTGCTGTATAAGTTGGTGATGCGTTTGTATTATGTTTATTCAGTTATAGTTCTCACGGCGTGATGAAGGCGTGATGATATTACAAAGGTGGATTCATCAAAAAAACATGCCCAAGAAATAAACGCCCGTTTCTAAAGAACCGACCTGTGTCTGTGTGTGGTGAACAGAGCTACATTAGGTCCTGTAAATGGATGGATGGATAGATAATGATGTTGTTAGCATCTTCTGTTGATCACTGATGAACCTTTTGTCCCGCCTCTGACTGTCAGACATGCTGAAACAGATGAATTTCCCTCAACGCAGGAAGTTTATCTTCTCTTCTTTTCTTTTCTTTTCTACACTCCTTGTCTCCTGAGTTAAACACATTTATTACCTTTTAAAAATATGAACTTTTTGAGCGTAAAGTTTTTGCACCAACAGCATGAAGAAGAGAAGAGGAGCTGCAGGAGGAGCTGCAGGAGGAGGTGCTGGACGTGTGTCCTCAGCTCTCTCAGGTTCTCCTCCATGTCTCTTCTCGCCTGCAGCTGCTGATCTTTTATC
The DNA here is from genome assembly GCF_022749685.1 of Semicossyphus pulcher. Lineage (NCBI taxonomy): Eukaryota > Metazoa > Chordata > Actinopteri > Labriformes > Labridae > Semicossyphus > Semicossyphus pulcher. Next base: position 27,113,765 of record NW_027211759.1, on the reverse strand, counting down.
TGTTTTCTCGTTTATATTTGTTCTGCCCTTTTTTCTTTTAACTTCATTTTTTTTTTTTTTTTAGTTTAAAAAACTTTGTTCTTTATTCTTTTTCAGATTTCCCCATAATGTTTCTGTATTTTCGGATTTATTTTATATTTCCCTTCTCTTGCCTTTTTTATTTTTATTTTAACTTGGAGCAGTTTGTTGCCTTCAGAGAGTGAGTATCAGATGTATTCCCTCACAGTGTCTGTGCTTCGTCCTCTCTTCAGTTCGACTCATGAAAATAAAACCGTTCTGTCACTAATGAGAAACACAATCAGTTCGTTTTGTCCTTTAAACATTCACACCCCTTCAGGCCCTTTCGGTTACAGCTGCACTGATCTGATTCGACCACAAGGTGTCGCCAACATGCACACATTATTATTTTAACACTGTTTTATGTTTCACCAAACTTGTTTCAGTAGAAACGTTTTTTTTGTGTTAATTTATTATTTATTATTATTATTTATTTAGAGGTTAAAAATGCACATTTATTGTCGTCCTTCTTCTCTGGCGTCTTCCTCTCTTTCTTCTTTGTCATTTTCTTCTTCTTCCTCTTAAATTGTGGTGGAAAGCACCAATTTGAATTTGATCAAGCACAACACATGTATTGAAGTATTTCCACTTTGTTGCTGTAAACTCTGTTTGACTCCATGTATCTGTCAGATATAGTTGTTCACTTGTGTTAACATTCAGATCAATACAAATGTGATGATGTAATGTTCCATATTATAACTAACACTTTAAAAAGGACATTTTGCAAACACGTTTAGAGAATAAAGTTTATTTTTCTGATCCTAATTTTGTACTTTTCCTCGAGTGAAATGTTAAATGCATTACTTGAACATGTAGTGGAGTATTTTAACCTTGTGGTTCTGCAGCTTTAACTTCAGTAAAGATTGAAATACTCTTCCATCTTGGTTTTAATACATGTACTAGTACTGCACAGTCTGATTCTAAGTGATCTCCACTGTTACTCTTCTTGTTCTTCTCACAGAACAGAAGAAGGGAACATGTTTCTCATTTCATACATGACACATAAAGATGAAGTCGAACAAACTGAAGCAGTTCAGACACTTTGAGCCTCAATAACAGCCTCAGTTTGACACGTTGAACACATGCAGAAACAACAACAACAACAGCAGCAGCTCAAATACTGATCAGGGCATAAAACCGGGATTCACTTTGTGTTGATGTTTATTTGATGTTTAAACATCATTTTGCATCATTTCAGTCGTCACTGTCATCATGAGGCCGGACGCTCTCTCAGCTTCAGGAGGAGGTGCAGGATGCATGTCTGCAGCTCTCTGGTTCATCCCGTGTGCAGCTGCTAGATCTCCTCCTGCAGGACGTCTGCTCGTCTCTGCTGATGAAGACAATCAACACGGTGACGTCAGCAAACCTGATGAAGACTTTTTAGCGTCTTTAAATAAACAGCAGCAGAGTTGTCTTACTGTGTGCAGGCAGGAAGGAGGCAGCTGTCACACACTCATGAGGAGGAGCAGCGGGGCTGAAGATGGAGCAGGCGGAGGTCTCTGAGGTCACTGAGGGCAGAGCAACATATTGATCAGAGGAGAGTTCAACACACAGACAGGACAACATGAAATCAGGGTTCAGTTTAATGAGACTCTGAAGTGTAGCAGAGGAAACATTTACTTTGCTGGGATCACATACAGGAAGTGACCCGAGGATAAGGAGGCGGGCCTGTTTCCAGACTCAGCAGCAGAGAAGAAGAACAGGATCAACTGTCAGGTTCTGCCCTGGTCTGTTTTTAGACCATCTCTTGGACCAGTCGAGTCTCAGGAGCAGCAGAGACATGCAGCTTTGTGCTGATGCTTTTTTGTTGATGTCAGCAGGCAGGAAAGACCTCAACTTGTGCTGTGGTCAGGTTCATGTCTAGGAGGCAACAGACATTTAGTCGACTGAAGCAGGAGGCAGGACTGTTTCAAGGCGGTTCTCAGCAGCAGAGAAGAAGAACAGGATCAACTGTCAGGTTCGGCCCTGGTCTGTTTTTAGACCATCTCTTGGACCAGTCGAGTCTCAGGAGCAGCAGAGACATGCAGCTTTGTGCTGATGCTTTTTTGTTGATGTCAGCAGGCAGGAAAGACCTCAACTTGTGCTGTGGTCAGGTTCATGTCTAGGAGGCAACAGACATTTAGTCGACTGAAGCAGGAGGCAGGACTGTTTCAAGGCGGTTCTCAGCAGCAGAGAAGAAGAACAGGATCAACTGTCAGGTTCGGCCCTGGTCTGTTTTTAGACCATCTTTTGGACCAGTCGAGTCTCAGGAGCAGCAGAGACATGATGCTTTGTGATGATGCTTTGTGGTTGCTCATGCAGGCAGACTGTTTCAGCAGAGGAGAACGTTGAGAGCAGTTTGAGAGCAGAAGGACGGCAGCTGGGATCAGAAGGACGATGTGGGAGGAGCTGAGGATGTCTCAAGCTGAGGTTTTTCAGGTTTTAAGCTGCTGAGCCGACTGAAGATACAATCAGGGTGGCGATATGGAGCTGGAGGACTCATTGGAAGCTGTGGCCATCTTTGTGTCAGAGGTCACTGATGTTGTGCATGATAGAAAGTTATCAGCAGTGTTTACAGCAGGGAGACAGATTAAGATAAATGCTGGAGGAGGTCGAGGACATTTAGTCGCAGTGAGCCAGTCTCAAGGCTCGCTCAGCTGAGAGGACGATTGAATCAGGAGTCAGCAGACGAAGGAGAGGTTCAGGGCAGGAGGTTTGTGCAGGAGGAGTTCGAGGAGGTTTTTTTGCAAACAGATGACTGAGCGAGCAGAGGGAGGGCTTTGTCCTGTTTTTTTTTATCAGCAAGTGAGAAGGACTGGAACGTCTGTGGTTGCCAGGTGGACGGAGACAAACAGGAGGGAGAGAGAAGTTGACAACGAGGCTTTGATTTGTTTCTTTCGGGTGCAGCGGAGACGTTTTAGTCACCATGCAGGAGGAGGTTGGCGACATTTAACAGCTAGCTTAGCAGAGACAACTGTTGAGTTGAAGAACAGCAACTTCTGTGGCTGCAGAGGCGGACGGTTCGGTGCAGGAGGAGATTGAGGACGTCTTAAACAGGTTTTCTGTGAACTTTAAGATGACTGAGGGAGCAGAGGGAGGTCTTTGTCCAGGTTTTTAACAGCAGAGGAGAATCACCAGCACTTTTATTAGCAGGCTAGAAGGAGCTTAACCTCTGTGGTCGCTCAAGTGAGAGTTGAGCGACCACTGGTTGACATTTAACAGCTGGCTTAGCAGAGAGGACTATTGAGTTGAAGAACAGCAACTTCTGTGGTTGCAGAGGTGGACGGTTCGGTGCAGGAGGAGTATGAGGAAGTTTTTTGCACACCGTCAGATAACTGAGGGAGCAGAGGGAGGACTTTGTCCAGGTTTATAACAGCAGAGGAGAATCACCAGCACTTTTAGGCTGGGTTAACCCTGGTTAGAGATCAGGGTAGGCTCTGTGATTTTAGCTCAGATAAGGCTGAGTTAACCCTGGTTAGAGGTCAGGCTAGGCTTGGTTATTTTAGCTTCGATCAGGCTGGGTTAACCCTGGTTAGAGGTCAGGGTAGGCCTGGTTAGTTGAGCTTAGTGAGGACAGGGTTAACCCTGGTTAGGTCAAATAAGGTTTGGTTAGCTTAGCTTTGGTCAGGTGAGGCTAGTAAGGTTAGCTTGTAGTAGAGATAAGATGAGGTTTGCTTTAATACTTAAAGTATTCCCTCTTTTTCTATAAAGCTTTGTTTGTGTTTTTGGCTCAGTGTTCTTTTTCCTTTTCTTGAGATTTAACAGCAAGGATTTGAACCGTAAGATCCAGCCCATTACTCTTGTGAGATGTGTACAAGATGAGGTGCGCTTAATCAAAGATGTCACGGCGTCATCCACATCTTGCGCCGAAGAAGCCTCAATGGCAGCAGATAACTTGACCTCAGGGTCTCCAGGTGGAAGTCGTCCAGGTTAACAGGCCAATCTTCCTCTGGTCGTATGGGGAATGGGGGACCAGATATCCATGTTTCGTTCCTGAGGAATAGCTCTGCTCTCATGCCTCTGGAGGCAAGGTCTGCTGGGTTTTGAGCTGAGTTCACATATCTCCATTGAGATGCATCTGAAACCTTGAGAATCTCTGAGACTCTGTTTGCCACAAGGATTCGAAACCTTGAAGTTTCATTTTTGATATATTTCTGTACGGAAGTACTGTCTGTCCAGAAAACAGAGTCTTCAAGCCGTGGTCTTAGCTCCTTTCTCCAAAGTGTGTCCATGTGAGCTGCGACAACAGCCGCAGTCAGCTCCATACGCGGGATTGTAACAGGTCTTAAAGGTGGATCCTTTTAGCTGGTAAAAACCACTAGAGCTAGGATTCCCAGAGGGTCGTAGAAAGAGCTGACCATTGAAAGGATCCCTCTGCAGGTCAGTGGTCTCTCCTGAATGGCTATGCTAAACTTAAAGGTGTCAGACTGCACACACCACCGTACCCCCAATGGAGAGAAGTGCGAAAGTTCTCTCCATGCTGCATGTAAAATGTAAGTAAAGAGACTTGATTCATAACATTGAGTTTGCTTGTTCTTCACAAATTATCATCAGGAGGAGAATTGCCCTCACATTTGGTGTCAGAAGTGGGATGGGCATTTCGCTGATCGACTCCTGAGTCTGGACTGAGGGTAAACTGCCGGCAGGGGTCTTTTTTGAGACTCAGGGTGACCTCCCCACAAAAAAGGGTGATAGGAACCCGCCTGAAGTCAGACAAGGGTTTCGAACAGTGGATGCTCCATGTATTTTTATTGGGGTGAGTACGGTGTTATGAATCATTTTCTCAATGGTAACTGTGTAATTGTTGTGTGATAGGACAACTGTTGTTTCCTTGTAATTCCTTTGTGGTATTGGAAACTAGTTTCAGCGTAATTCCAGACAAGCGGTTGTGAAACTAACGTATGGTTGTATTTCTCTGATGGATTTCCTTGGGGGAGCAGAGCCCGTTGGCATGTAAATCCTTTGTGGTATTGTAGACCAGTTCTATGTAATTCCGGAAAAAAGGTTGTTAGAACTGACAAGGGGAATCAAGAAAAGAAAAAAAAGGGTAAAAGGGTGGAGGAGTATTAGATAATCCTCACAGAAGTTAAATATGTTTGTTGAAACATAATGATATTATAGTAATATAGCACATTATAAGAGTATAGCACATTGTGATAAAATGGGCGTATGATTGAAAAATCTAAGAAATGTATAAAGAATAAACTTTGTGGTTGCTCATTCAGTGTCTAGTACATATTCATGTGTACTACAGGGGTGCGTTGCTCGGAACGAATGTGTCGTACAAACCACCTGACTGAATAATTTACCCAAAGGTAGTGTATGCTTGATAAGATCCAACCATACTTGTATGGGAAGATCAGTGTGACTGTGAATTTTGTGTGAAAGATAAGCCCATTGAATGTGCAAGCACAGCTGTCCTACTGAGTCAGTTAAACCATGGGGAACAAAACAGGGAAACTAAAACCTTTACCTGACCCTCTTTCAGGTCCTACTAAATTGATGGTAGACAAATGGGGAAAAAATGTGGTTGAGGATGTTCCACTTTGGCACAATATCACACAGGGGGTGTTTCCATTAATAGGCACATTGAGCACGGATTGTTTAAAAAGGTGTAGAGTACTTATAGAAGAACATGAACAGGGAAAGAAAGTAGGAAAGAAAAGAATGTATTGGCATGCTTACCAGAAGTGGGAAAGGGAAGCAGAAATAAGGGAATCTAAGTCAATAGCTGGTGTGATGGTGAAGCAGATGGAAGATGAAAGTGCATGTGATAGGCAGAAAGAGAGAAGTAAACGTAGGGGAAGAGATAGGGTTTTCCCCCCGCCATATGCTGTCTCCATGCCTCCAACTCCTGCTGGTCACGAAACACATTCCCCAACCGCTGAGACTCCTGATGACCCTAAGGAGGAGGGGGAAGGGGCAACATTATACCCTGACCTATCCAACCTGCTTGTAACCCCCAAAGTGACAAAGACTAACCTTGTTCCTCCCGCCAAGTCTCCATTAGCAGCGTCGTTTGACTATTGGTTGCGAAGCCAAGGGGACAAAGGGGCTATACAACAAATGCCCATGATGATGTTCCCAAATCCCCAGCCAAGCGACAGGTGAAGACACACACAGTCATTGGGATCCGGAGGTGTTGGTGTACAGGCCATGGCAACTGGATGAACTTAAGGAGGTCGCAGAGGAGCTGCCTGACCCACAAAGGACTGGAGGTGAGAAATGGGTCACAGCCATGCAACAGTTGTTAGCCATGTATAACCCAACCTTGCAGGAAGTAGAGGCCGTCTGTCGCAGGTGTTTCAAACTCAGATGGGCCAACATCCGACCTGCCGACTGGTCCAGCAGCCCAGTAGTTGGAACAAGGGATTTTGCCACGATGGTGGACAGGCTGTATGAGGCAGTGCGTACAGCTTTCCCCTTGAGGGTCTGCTGGTCTGACATCCACAACACCAAGCAGAAGGAGGGTGAGTCAGTCGCTGATTATCGCACTCGTATGGAAAATGTTTTCGCAGCTCACTCTGGCATTGACTCAGACAATGAGGCATACAGCGCCCTGTTAAAGACTGCCCTGGTGAATGGACTCCATCCGGACCTCAGGAACCGAGTCATGGCTACCTGTATTGGCTGGGAAACCGCAACCATTGCAAATGTGTGGACACACGTCTTGCACGCTGAAAGGAACAAGGTAGAGTTGGACTTAAAACAGACTAAAGAACTCCAAATTGCTCAGTTAATGTTTTACCAGCAGGGGGGCCCACAGAATCCTGAACAACACTGGGGGAATAGCAACGACAGAAGAAGATGGGGTCCACATCCGAGATCTCAAGTAATGTATGACAGCATTGACCGCCACAAGCTGAGGTGCTACAGATGTGAAGGTTTTGGTCATAAGTCACATGATTGTGCTACACCGGAAAATGACGAATGTGGAGCAGAAGATCAGAGGGACTCCTGGCCGAATGATCCACCTCAGGACTTGCTGTTCAACCCCCAGGATTGCCGTTGACACAGCCATAAGAGACAGCGGAGGCAGGTCAAAGCATTGAGCCAACACACACACACACAGGCATCAGTGACACTTATAAACAGGTTTATAAGTAGCTTATCAATGTGCCATTGTGGAATGCCCTAATTCACATCCTTGTCTTTCACAGGTGTAAGCAAAACACATGTTGGTTTTCTGTGATTGATTTGGCAAATGCATATTTAGCATTCCTGTTTGTCCTGACTCACAGTTCTGGTTTGCTTCCACATTCAATGCTAACTGATATATATTGAAAGCCAATGTGTGGCAGCACACTTGTTCAGTATGTTGATGACCTCTGGTGTGTTTTCCCTACACAAGAGTATCATCAAGCTGACACAGTGTTGTTGCTGCAGTTTGTTGTGCGATCAGTGGGTTATCTTTTCTTTTTAGGCATAGCAGGCTAGTGCCGACCATGGATTTTTGATTTTGTGGAGATCTCCCGACCCATGTATGACATGACTCATGGGAAAAAAAACTGACTTGACCTGACAGAAACAGCATTGACTGACTTAAGAAAGTTGTATTACTCTCAGACTAATAAGGATTGGACTTCAAACGTCCTCATATATTCTTACACCCACCACACTGCAAACTGATCCACTTGCATTCAAAAGCCAAACTGATTTCATTTATACTGATATGCATACACCCGACCCATCAAAGGAGGGCGGTAATGGACTAATGTTACTAAGGGTGCAAGAGGGCACAGAGGGAAGTGGCATTGGCATGTCACCACCGCAGGGTCCGGAGACCCCAGAAGAAGAAGTGTATAAATTGTGTCAAAAGAACTGTTTTAGTTGAATGGTGTTATTGTTGGTGTACTCTTTTCTTTGGTGTTATTTGTAGTGTAATTGTAGTAATTGTAGTTTATTGTGGTGTATTGTGTTTTTTCTTTTTTGAAAAGTCTTACAGTGTAACTCAAATTGAATGTGTGATGTAAAATGTTTAATACAATTCCCAATATGATATGTTTACACTTTGTGTCAAAAGGAGGGAATGTGGGAATTTTCCAGGGATCATCAAGGGGGTAACTTGTCTAAAGTTAAATTTATATGGGGGGGCAATTTAGTTTATGACGTTGACTTGGTGAACCCCGGTTTCCCCTGGTTTCCCCTGGAGAGCAGAGAAGGATCATCTTATCTTGCTGATGAAGGCCAGGTGGCTGAGTGAAGTACCATGTGGGGATAGGGTAGGGGGTTGTTGATGTTGTATATAAGCTTGAACACTGTAACTGCAAGGAGAGAACTGCTGTACTTCTCTCCATGCTGCATGTAAAATGTAAGTAAAGAGACTTGATTCATAACATTGAGTTTGCTTGTTCTTCACAAATTATCTTCAGGAGGAGAATTGCCCTCACATTTTCTCTCTCTTTTGTCTTCTCATAAGTCTTTTTTGCCTCCTCCTGGCGTTTCAGCTCCTCTATTGCCCTCTTGTAGTTTTCCGTTGCCTCCTTCTCCTGTCGTTTTATCTCCTCTATTGCCCTCTTGTAGTTTTCCGTTGCCTCCTTCTCCTGTCATTTTATCTCCTCTATTGCCCTCTTGTAGTTCTCCTTTGCCTCCTTTTCTTCTCTTTTTCGCTCCTCCTTCTCCTTCTTTTGATTCTCTATCTCCTCTTTTTCTCTCCCCTTCTTCTCTTGTTTCAATCTTTCCTTTTCCTCCTTCTCCTCTCTCTCTCTCTCTCCTGGTTTTCCCGTTTCACTCTTTCTTTCTCCTTCTTCTCCCTCTTCTTCATTTCTTCTCTCTCCCTTTTCACTCTTTCCTTTTCCTCCTTCTCCTCTCTCTCTCTCTCCTGGTTCTCCCTTTTCACTCGTTTCTTCTCCTCCTTCTCCTGCCTTTCTTTCTCCTCTTTTGCCCTCTTGTAGTTCTCTGTTGCCTCCTTCTCCTGTTGCTTTAAGCCTTCTATTGCCCTCTTATACTTCTCCTTTGCCTCCTTTTCTTCTCTTTTTCTCTCCTCCTTCTCCTCTTTTCCCCACTTATCAACAATAAGTTGGACATTTCTCCTCCTCTCTTCATCTCTCTCATGCTTTTCCTTGTGAACAGAAGGAGAAGGAGCTGACTGTCTTCTGGAAGGGATGGTATCTCCAAGACAGGAGGGACTCACACCCCCTCGTGCCTGGTCCTTCCATCTGCAGGAAGGGATGGTATCTCCAAGACAGGAGGGACTCACACCCCTCGTGCCTGGTCCTTCCAGCAGCAGGAAAGGACGATGTGTCTGGCGGACAAAGGGCTCTCACCCCTCTGTCCGCGCTCCTTCTTGGTGGTTGAAGGGTTGTTGGTTCTACGAAACGGAGGGCTCTCACCCCTCTGTCCGCGCTCCTTCTTGGTGGTTGAAGGGTTGTTGGTTCTACGAAACGGAGGGCTCTCACCCCTCTGTCCGCGCTCCTTCTTCATGGTTGAAGGGTTGTTGGTTCTACGAAACGGAGGGCTCTCACCCCTCTGTCCGCGCTCCTTCTTCATGGTTGAAGGGTTGTTGGTTCTACGAAACGGAGGGCTCTCACCCCTCTGTCTGCGCTCCTTCTTGGTGGTTGAAGGGTTGTTGGTTCTACGAAACAAAGGGCTCTCACCCCTCTGTCCGCGCTCCTTCTTGGTGGTTGAAGGGTTGTTGGTTCTACGAAACGGAGGGCTCTCACCCCTCTGTCTGTGCTCCTTCTTGGTGGTTGAAGGGTTGTTGGTTCTACGAAACAAAGGGCTCTCACCCCTCTGTCCGCGCTCCTTCTTGGTGGTTGAAGGGTTGTTGGTTCTACGAAACGGAGGGCTCTCACCCCTCTGTCCGTGCTCCTTCTTGGTGGTTGAAGGGTTGTTGGTTCTACGAAACAAAGGGCTCTCACCCCTCTGTCCGCGCTCCTTCTTGGTGGTTGAAGGGTTGTTGGTTCTACGAAACAAAGGGCTCTCACCCCTCTGTCCGCGCTCCTTCTTGATGGTTGAAGGGTTGTTGGTTCTACGAAACGGAGGGCTCTCACCCCTCTGTCCGCGCTCCTTCTTGGTGGTTGAAGGGTTGTTGGTTCTACGAAACAAAGGGCTCTCACCCCTCTGTCCGCGCTCCTTCTTGGTGGTTGAAGGGTTGTTGGTTCTACGAAACGGAGGGCTCTCACCCCTCTGTCCGTGCTCCTTCTTGGTGGTTGAAGGGTTGTTGGTTCTACGAAACGGAGGGCTCTCACCTCTCCGCTCGGACTCCCTCCATTTCATAAAACGGTGGATGATATCACAGAATGAATGGCTCTCACCCCTTCGTCTGGGTCTTTCAGTGATGGTGGGAGGGACTCCTGGAGAAGAAGGGCTCTCACCCCTTCGTCTGGGCCTTTCAGTGATGGTGGGAGGGACTCCTGGAGAAGAAGGGCTCTCACCCCTTCGTTTGGGGTCTTCACCTATCATGAAAGGGATGTTGATATCGCAGAACGAAGGGCTCTCACCCCTTCGTCTGGGCCCTTTCATGATGGTGGGAGGGTCTCCTGGAGCAGAAGGGCTCTCACCCCTTCCTCTGAACTTCTTCCAGCGCCTGGAAGAGTCCAGATCTCCGGGAGACAGGGTTTGGACAGATCTTCTCAATCCAAAAATGGTTTTGAACATTCTCTCAATGGTTTTGTGACGTTAAAGAACTGCAGACACAAACAGACACACACACACAGGCGTCACATCTCTGAGAATCATTTTTCAAGCAGCAGATTCACTGACTTTACTGACTTTCTAACTGAACTAAACTTTACTGAAGTAAAACTATCTGAGCAGCATCTCTCATCTCTCTGTAACACTGTGCATCAGAAATATAAGTGAATTTTTAAACTTTAAAACACTGAAAGACTAAAGACTGTTTCTGATTAGTTAATAAATTCACTGTCTCGTCTCCCTCTCTCTCCCGTAAATAATAAACCTGTCACACCGAGCGCCCCCTACAGGCCTGGAGCACTTCCGTTGTGAGGGCTGTATTTGCAGCGTTTTTCTTTTGCATGTGTTTTCTGGGTTTGTGTGTTTTTGACTTTGCATCGTTTCTGAACTTGCAGCTTGTTTCTTCTAATCGAAATCGTTTGGGCTGTTGCAGTGCGTTTGCCCTTGCTGGCCACCGCAAGGAACAATATAATAAAACATAAAACCTGAGGAACAAAGACACCCTGCAGTCACCTCCTTTTTCTGTCTGAAATCACAAACGTTTCGCTTTCAGGATTCATGCGGTTTTCGGTGATCAGAGCTTCAGGTTGTAAATCAGTGAACAATCATGTCTGTGTGTCTTAAATTTCCGCTTTTTGTAGTGCAAAGGTTCTGATGAAAGACTTGCAGCACCACCTGGTGGACGCCTGGTGCACTACACCAACCGAACACCTACATGAGAGGCAGCAAACGTAAACACATCATTTTAAATGTTTCAGTTATCTATTTAACAACAAAGGAAAAATCACATAAGAACATATTCAGGATCTGAGTTCACAGTTAATACTTGTAAGATTATGTTTAATATTTTATTTTGATTGAGTTAAACATGAGACTGAGCCCCCTCCACAGAACAAGTATTACGGCCCATAAAAACCTTGAAACACTCTTAATGTCTGTGATAACATTCATATTCATTAATGTCTTATCAAACTCATTTTTCATTATTAAACTGTAAAGATCCTGCGATTTTAAGTTTTTAAGACTTTATTTCACTTTTTTTGCACAAACAAAAATAATGAAACAAAAGTCCAAATGTCCTGAAACAAGAACGTCCTCATTAGCCGACAGTTAGCTTGTTGCTAATGCTAAAGCATGTCAAATTTGTGCAAAAACTACAAACGAGACAAAACCTGAATAAAAATGTTCCAGCCATAAAATGATGACGTTTTATCACCTTGTCCACACGGATTCAAGATCAGCTGAAGAGTTCACTTTTATATCCTTAACAAGTTTATTTTCTGGACTTTTAAACTCTTGCAATCTACGTGTACCCACTGCTCCGACATTAAATAAAAAAAGGAATCTGTTGACCTTAAGACGGGGATCGTACATAAAAATACCACCGTGAATCTTTATGTTTCTGCGTGCAGTTAATCTGCCTGCCTACATGGACCCGGTGTACACACACTCACACACTCGCACGCACGAACGCACGCACGCACGCGCGCGCACACACACACACACACACACACACACACACACACACACACACACACTAAACATGAATATATAGGAATAACCAGTCTTCTTCCTGACGGTCCGTTTGTAGCTCATACAGAGGCGTCAGGATAAAGTTTGTCTGTTTCATCAGCAGATAAAAACTCCTCACAGGAACTTTGACATCAGCTGAAGAATCATTCTGCAGAGATGGCAGCCATGTTGTTTTTACACTGATTTGTCCTCTTTTTGTACAACTCAATGACTGTATACATAGATGGACGACGCGTCTCCATCTGCTCCCATTGTACGAAAGTGATGCCAAAATAACTTATTTACCTTTATAGCGTGAAACTGTGTAAACAAGCCCAAAGATATTCTGCAGATTATAACACACAAAAACATCATTATGAGGTGTTTAACTTGTTCTGAGGGACATTTGTTCAGCTGAGTTGGAAATTGAAATTCTAACAGGCTCAGAGTAAAGGACTTAGTGACATCTAGTGGTGAGAGCACACATTGCAACCAATTAACAAACCCTCCCATTCCAGGTATTAAGGAGAACCTGACACTTGAGGAAACAGTGACTGTAGAAACAAGGAGGTGCTTCATGGATGAAACCGAGACGAGGAAATGCTTTGAAGCCAGATTGTGTCATTAAAACTTCCAGTCAGTCAGCTGATCCACACCGGCCCTAGCACAGATATATATATATATATATATATATATATATATATGGATTCAATATATAAAAATAATATAAATTCTATTAAATATAAAGACATATCCACGTAAAATATGCCTTATCAATTTGGGAGGTACTCTGCATTCACCACCCCAGCCCCTCCCAAATGATTTTGTCTCAATCAATCAACTATTCAACGCGTCTTGACTTGTCATGTAAAGCTCACATGACTCCTGCCCCACGACAGTTCGGTTACAGTGAATGACATCACAGAGACAGGCACTGTTCTCATTATGAAATCAACCGAAACAAAACATTTTATGATATATAAAAAAGGATGAAGTAGGTCAGTAGGACTGACTGTAATTTCCTCTGTAGTCATTAATGTTATCCATCAACTTGCAAGTGTGCGATTAATTTATGTAGCAGGTAGATTAGCATGGTTTTGATCACTTTAGTCAGAAAAATGAACACTTGGACGTAAATCTGCATGATAATTACTTGCTATAATGACAGAAACCATGTTTGAGAAAAATGTATTTGATGTGTATTTTGATTTTATAGTTTGACTCATGTCCATCTGTTAACATGGAGGAGGCGGGCTTTATGAGCTATACTGCAGCCAGTCAGCAGGGGGCGATAGAGAGGGTTTGGCTTCACTTTTAGGGAGCTGTCATGTCGGCCATCTTTTTATACAGTCTGTGCCCTGCACCCAAAAATGTCTGTGCACGGACCTGGGTATAAATATGATTGTTTTATATATTTCAAATATAAAACAATAATTATTGGTATAAATATAAATATTGTGTATAATTTATGTATTCACTGCTGTACCTATTATCTCTTTCATAATTTGTTTTTTATGTGTTGGGGAGGGAGAGAGGAAGGATGGACAGAAGGAAGGAGAAAGGCAGGAGGGAAAGAAGGAAGGAAGAAGGGAAATTTTACGACAGCCCGTATACACTATAAAATCTGAAGTTTAATGAGTTAACTTTATTATTTTGTAAATAAAAGAGACGTAACTTGTGTCTGTTCCTTTAATTCTGTCGGTCGGTGTGAGGTTGTTTGTGATAGAAGGAAACTCTTTAAGTTGGTCCTGAGACGACAGAGGTGCTGAGACAGACGAGAGAGCCGTGGACTAAACGTGTAATCTGTGTGTGTCTGGCAGGAATAAAGTGCCTGGATTAGCAGAGCGACCTGCAGATGAACCCCTGAGTGGACATGTAATACTGTGAGTGGATGGACGTGTTAATCTGGTGTCTCTCGTCTGAAGATGTTTATGAACCAACAAAAACTAAAAAAACAACGATATCCTCCGTCAATCAACAGTTGGCTGGTGTTTGTGAGTGAATGAAGTATTTATCATATTTAATCAAAATTGACTCCTTTGTTTCATGCATGTATTTAAGGTGGCGATTATCTAATGTGCACTTAGTAATGAACTGTTCCCAAAGGGTTTATTTCTGATTTAATAAAAATAGGCCACGCCTTTAACAACCCCAAGTCAGAAAATGTTCCGTTTACAGTGATGTCAAACAGTTGTTTGCCTCCAACAACTAGTCAAGTTGAAGTTGAAGTTACATTTCTGTCAGTGAAGACTCGAGATGTTGGAGTTATTAAACAAAAGGTGTGAAGTGTATGTTTTGGTGAAATGGAAGTGAATACTACAGCGACATGTTTGATTCCAGTGAGAAATATGCTGCCCTCACTTAGACACTATGTTTCCAGAGGAGGAGAGAGTTCTGATAAAGAGCTTTAACACATGATGCAATTATCATCAGTTCAATATTAGCAGATCAGAGAGCTCGTTGTGGATTAGGAACAGGAAGAATTGAAAAGGCTGGATTCATACAAGTACCTCTGGGTCTAAATCAATAAGAATAGTTTGGAGTGACAACATGAAGCATCATCATATAAAATATCATCACCGTTCAGAAACGTGTGTGAAATGTTGTCATAATTAGTGATGAAGTCTTGAGATATGGCCACAAACGTGTTTTGTGAGGTCACAGTGACCTTTGACCTTTGATTACCAAAATCTAATCACATCATTCTTGAGTCCAAGTGAGCAGTTGTGCCAAATTTGAAGGAATCCCCTCAAAGCGTTTCTGAGATATCGTGTTCACAAGAAAGGGACGGACAGAAAACACAATGCTTCCGGCCGTAATCACAATGAGGAAAATGATCGATTCATTTCTTTATCAATGAATCTAATACATTCAAATATAACAGAAGAATTGATGATGAAACAATCTTTAGCTGCAGCTCCGTGTGACCCATCAGCCATTCAGTTACCATCAAAAACAGGACAATCTGCAGTCAAACACACAGTTTACACTGAATAGGTCTTTATTGGTTAGAGGTGGATAGGTGCACAGATGAACATTAGAACGGGTCAGTGCAGGAACGACTCAGGAGCATCAGCTGAAGGAGTGAGAGACTTGGAGGGAGAGCGGGTGGACTGAACGTCTGGGCTGCATCTTCATCAGAGCCGGAATGATCCCCCCTCCTTTTCTTCCTCCTCCTCCTCATCTTCTTCTACTGCTTCTTCTTGTAGTCCTCCAGGTGAGACAGAATCCAGCCGGAGGGAGCCAGGATGGCCACAAACAGGGTTGTCATTGCGATGACCTGCTCCTGAGGGACACACACCGACAGATGGTTAGATTCCAAGACTTCTATGTCCAAAGTGCCCACAACAACATGTCAGATAACTTGATAGAAGTATCTCTTTGTGTTGTTTGTGACTTTGGTGTTTAAAAAAGGCCACAACTCAATATTTGTTAAACACAGAACAGCAGGAACAAAAATAAAGACAGCAGCAGAGCAGCAACTCCTGTGATCTGAGCTTAAATCAGTGTTTTTATGAATGGAGTCTGGTGTGTTTGCAGAGAGCGATGTAATGTCTGTGTGTGGTTAAATCAGTCATCTTCCTCTGTAACAAAAAGGTCTATCTCTGTAGGGATCCTTTCTGTCATGTTGTCACACACTTAGAATAACAATCTGAGCCTGTCAGTGGAAACAACGAGAACTTTTAGTGGACGACCTTTGACCCATCAAGGATTATGTTGCAGCCATTACAGCCTGTTCCACTGCTGCAGGATGAACACATCTACAGATACTCTCTCTAACAAAATACGTATAAACTGCTGACTCATGTAAACTTTCAGTGCGACATAAACTAGATGATTTATTTTGTCATTCAGAATAGCATTCTTTATATGTCTTGTGTCCATATTTGGTCAAGCTGTTATCTTTGGCATGAAATATAGCTAAACAAACTCCCTTACTTTGTGAAGTCTGTCAGATTAAATCCAAAAACAACACTCCGTCCCCGTCTATTTGTAAGACTCAGACATTCCTTAAATAGTTTGAGTACAAGATTTGTGTCTCTAATGAAACCGATCTCTACAGATACATCACTGTTGTTTCTGTGTTGAGCTCAGATGTTTGGATTAAATCTCCACTGTCACTGTGGCTTTCTTACAGTTCATTATTAGACTGAAACTATTAAAGCGTGGACATGTGTGGGCGTCAGGTCTGTGAATTTGAAGGTTAAAATGTGGAGATTTTGTCCACAGGTGGCGCTATGGAGCAAAGTTTTGATGAGCTGCTCCCCATTCAGTTCCGATCCTTTTCATAGGGACGCACAGTAGAGCTAAGCGATATACAATAGGCAATAGTCATGTCGCAGGACATGTGATGATAAGCAAATGAGCTGAAAAAATGTCTTTCTGACACTTTTGTTGCTTTTTGCAAAACGAAAACTCACAGTCTCTCGTTTTCCATAACTTATCTACAACAAAAGTCCGTCTGATGTCACATCGGTGCAGCTCTTCACCAGACCACAGACTGAACTCATCACTGAGCTGCACTGAGTCTGAATCACCTGCCTGTAAACATGCACGCAACGCTGCTGCTGTCACAGATCATGTCAGCGGGATGATGAAGGCAGACGCTCCAGCGAATGTATTCCCATTATCATCAGCACCTTGCTACGGTGCTGGTTAACGCTGTGGCTGAATGAACGGACCGTTCACGGAGCAGACTTGTTGCAGAGTGTTTACTTTAAGCGGCTAAACCTGCAGCGCACACACGGTATGAGGTTGTGTGTCCCGGTGTTTCAGGGTTAGGGCAAGTGATGTTAAGAAGAAACAATAATCAGCAAAGAGGTCATGAAACCTGCATCTGCCCCGCAAAGCAACACGACTAACTTGTTGAAGCAGCTGAAAAAACAGCACAAAGTGCAGCATGATGAGTGTGTGAAGGCCGAGAGGAAGAACGAGCTGCTCCCCGTCCTCCAGCGTCAAGTCAGACATCCAGAACAGAGACGCTGCATAGAGACACTCCCAATCCCAAATTAGCCCCTATCCCCTCGCCCTATCCACACCCCCTCCGTTTGCGTGTTCTCGTGGAGGTTCGCCATATTAAGGGCCGTCCCAAACCACTCAGCGCAGAGTGTAAGTGGACTGTTAAGCCCTTACATAGTGAGTCTGCACAGGTGCAGGCTTACGACCGCCCTAGCAGGAAGTACGCATGAGGAGAACGGAGGAAACAACGTATAAATGTTAAAGTTCCGTCTTTCCACTTTGTCAAATATTTTAGATCTAGCACTCGCACCTTTGCTTTCCTCACGCTGACTTTAGATCATCACAGAATGTGTGGTGTCAGAAAGATACAAAGATAAAACAAAAAAGAGGAGAATAATTTTGTCTCTAAGGTTGCGTGATTTGTATGCACGCGCAGGCTACGTGAAAATAAATAAAAATAGGTCAAATTTACCAAATATCTCATTCTCATGGTTCTAGATGTTCTGTGTTTACAGGGACAGCTATCCTCACCTCTCGCAAACGGTGGAACAGCATTACCACCGTGCAAACAGGGTGTCTGTCCGTTGCCATGGTGACGGCTGCTTCCTTTTTCCATAGAGTGGGGAGGGCGTCCCATAATCAGGCTATCCATTTATACCCTCCCCCTTCATTAGTAGTGCCCTCCACAGCTGTGAGTGTAACTTCATTTGGAGTGACACTTGGCAGTGAAGCGGTAGTGGGTAGGGGCTGATTTGGGATTGGGCCCCTATCCACCCAACTCCCACAGACACTGAAATTACCCATGATGCACCACATTCAGGTGAGTCTGAGTTTGAGGCTAAATTTGTACATGAGCTGAAATACAGCACAAGATGGAATTGAAAGTGTTGCTCTGTTTAGTTAAATGTGAACGTACGATTAAAAAAACGTCACAAAATTAATAAATAATCGTGATCTGAATATTGATCAAAATAATCTTGATGATCATTTTGGACATAATCGTGCAGCCCTATGTTTCTGACATTATTACCCACTATATTCATTAGTTATTCTTCTCTCTTCTTTCCAATCACACAGTTAAACTGTCTAAACTTCTGAATGAAGCACCGGTGATGTTTGAAGCTTCAGACATCATGAGTCATGTTAAATTCCTCTTTAGATAAAAGCTCCGACACATTGAATGACACAGTTTGCTTCACAGGTGGGAAACAAGCTTCTGAGCTTCACTATCATCCAATTACATTGTGTCATCCATCCAGAGCTGTGTCACTTAATCATTCTTATCATTCATAAAGATACTTTATTCATGAAATGAACAATGTGCAGCAGTTATTTTTAACTCAGGGACAGTAAGACATGCTACAGTTGACCCCAGTCTCCCTTTGTTAATATGTGCTGTTAAATATAGGCTACATAAAAGTGCTCTGGATCATTATTAAGGCATTCACTCTGTAAGTAGGTCAGCTACTGACCTTGTGAGTAATATTTATAAAGTAAATAATGTTGTGATTAATCAGTTATGTGACTGGTGATCTTTTACAGTAAGAAAAGTATGTTATTGGTCCATTAAAACATTTCTTATAGTCTTTAATCATAAACCTGTGTGACCGTGATCAACATGAAGGTCGGACAGTTTGCACCTGCTCAACAGGCGCCGTGAGCGTGTGTGTGAGTGTGTGTGTGTGTGTGTGTCACACAGCGACGACACAACATTAACTCACTGTCACACTTATACTGCAATAATAACGTTAAGCTCTATATAGAACTGTGTAAAATATTGTAGAAAAAATACCAAATATTAAGCTGTGTGTATTTTCTGGGTATATTGTTACAGTTAAAGCTATTTGTGTCGAGCTGGCAGAGATGTGTACGTGTTGGAATTAGGCGGAACAATGGCGAGAAACTGACGCACTAATCGAAAGTGTTAAAAATAAACACGTTTAATTACTTTTAGAATCAGCACGGTGACGGGGACGTAACACATTAGTCATTAAAATAAGAGATTCATGATTTAAAGAACGAGAGGAGCGGGAGAATGTAAAGTTTGACGCAGTTACATTAAAGTGTGGGTGCAGCAGGATTGTGCGCCGTCATGTCAGGCCATATCAGGAGATGTGGCAGCTAACGGTTGTTGATTTCCAGCCTTTTAAGATGAATATCTGTGGACCCCTGCAGGATGAGGGGTCCTGAAGCGGTAATGTGAGGACAGGACAGTGGACGTGGACTCACCCCTGCAGAGACGGTGTGTTTAGCAGGTTTGTTGGACAGCTGAGCCGTGGGGAGCAGCTGAGTCCGGAGAGCGCTCCTGAGCAGCCTGGAGGCGACGGGCAGAGACATATCGACGGTGCAGAGACAACACAACAAGCAGGACTGATGTTTATGATCCCTCACTGTCTGTACTGTAAGATTTTATCAAAGTGCCACGCGCGCGAGTGCGTGTGCGTGTACGACAGATGGAGGGGGCAGTTACGTTGTCAGCCCTCAGGCGGCGTCGGAATTTAATTGGCCGTCTCACCTCCGGATATCTGACACCCTGACCGATGAGCGCGGGACGCGTCCTCAGATCACCCCGCGTGCACTACTGTAAACATGTTGCTCGACAGTGATCAGACGCCCACGTGCCTCAGTGAGCCGCAGCTAAAACAAAGCGCTGCAGTGTTTAAAGTCAATCCATGAGATCTGTTAAAGAAGTTTAGTAAAAATAACTTTACTTTACACTTTACAATAAGGATAGAGTAAAAGTAAAGCTGCTGTGAGGAGTTTTTATCTGGTTATGAAACCGTCTTAATTTACTGATGCCTCTTTATGAGCTACAAAAGCAAACAGACCATCGGAGAGAGGACTGATTCTTTCTAGATAGTTGTTTTTCATGTACTAGAGCTGCCACCAGGTCAGCGTCACATGAGGAGATCAACAGCATGCTGCAGAAACAGACTCCAAATAAAGAGTCACAGTGATAGTTTGACCCCTGAACCCAT
The DNA here is from genome assembly GCF_022749685.1 of Semicossyphus pulcher. Taxonomy (NCBI): domain Eukaryota; kingdom Metazoa; phylum Chordata; class Actinopteri; order Labriformes; family Labridae; genus Semicossyphus; species Semicossyphus pulcher. Next base: position 27,093,645 of record NW_027211759.1, on the reverse strand, counting down.
CAGTTTAAGAATAAATCTTTCAGCACTTTTTCATGTCCTTGATATCAGTCAGTCTCCTATATTAGTTCAGTCTTTAACAGCACTAGTTCAATAGTTAAATGCTGAAAGTCTTAACTAGTTGGTAGCAAAAGCTCTGACATGTTAACTAGTGAGGGCCAAAATATTATTTAATAAGTTTTTATCAGTGAGAACTTTTAAATTTTAACATTTCTAGTTAACTAGTAGGGTCAATAAGACATGTTTGCCCAGTTAACTAGCGTCTTCTTTTGAACTTCACTAGTTAACTAGTACGGTAAAGAAAACTGGAGATTTTGGCTCTTACTTGTTAGCTATAGTAAACATATTGAACCTCACTATTTAACTTGTGTGGTCAAAAAGACCCCAACTAGTGTTACTAGTGGACATTTTGGTCATTACGTTAACTAATATTGTTTAAAGGATCTCCCTAGTATCACTAGTGGATATTCTGGACCTTACTAGTTCACATGTCAGAGCTTTTGCTGCCTACCAGTTAACTAGTAAGGCTTTCAACTTGTACTGTTAAAGACTGAACTAACACTTGGTATGTGGGATATTGAATAAATACTTATACGTGTTCCATATTCTCACATTTCAAGTTGCTAGTTGGACTTTAAACACTGAGTAGAAAAGGGTAGAGGAAGTCTTGGTCCTGGATATTAGTTGTTGTTTGTCAGGATACCCGCTGGCTACACCGCCGCTGACCCTGAGGCTAACTCATGGTGAGAAGATCAGTGGTTTCAAAGGGTGATGTTAGAGGGACTCTTTGCTGGAACAAACACTTTCTGGAGGAAGACTTCAGCAGTTGATTAAATCCCACACGCAATGATTGGGTTTGTTTTACTGCTGAATCCAGGAGGGGTTTAACATCAATTGATGGTTTAGACTTGGGTTTCGGTGGGGTCAGTTCATAACATGAAGAGAACTAACAGGAGTACATTTTTTAGGGTTTTTCTTATTACTAGTTTCTCCTCGTCTCGTCTCTCCTCTGTCCCCCTGCCTGTGACCCGCAAATAAATATTTGTGTATATTGTAATATTTGTGGGATATGTTAGAGAGCAGGTCAACATTTTGTCCTCAAAGTTGATTTGACAAGGGGCAAATACTGTGATGAGCATCTCCGAACCTGCAGCTCTTGTGGGGTGTTCCCGGTCTGCAGGGTCAGGACCGACCAAAAGTGGTCCAAGGAAGGAAAACCGGTGAAGCAGTGACAGGTTCATGGACGGCCAAGGCCAAGTGAATTGTGTGGGGAGCGAAGGCTGATCTGTGTGGTCCGATTCAACAGAAGAGCTGCTGTAGCTCAAACTGCTGAAAGAGTTAATGCTGGTTCTGATAGAAAGGAGTCAGAACACTCAGAGCATCACAGGTTGTTGTGTATGAGGCTGTGTAGCTGCAGACCGGTCAGGGTGCCCATGCTGACCCCTGTCCACCACTGAAAGCTCCTACAGTGGACACATGAGCATCAGAACTGGACCACAGAGCGATGGAAGGAGGCGGCCTGGTCTGATTAATCACGTTTTCTTTAACATCATGTGGATGGTCAGGTGCATGTGTGTCTCTTACCTGGGGAAGACATGGCACCAGGATGCACTATGGGAAGAAGGCGAGCCAGCGGAGGCAGTGTGATGCTTCGGGCGATGTTCTGCTGGGAAACCTTGGGTCCTGCCGTTCATGTGGATGTTACTTTGACACGTACCACCTACCTAAACATTGCTGCAGACCAAGTCCACCCCTTCATGGAAACAGTATTCCCTAATAGCAGTGGCCTCTGTCAGCAGGATGATGCGCCCTGCCACACTGCAGACAAAGTTCAGGAATGGTTTGAGGAACACGACGAGTTCAAGGTGTTGACTTGGCCTCCAGATTCCCCAGATCTCAATCCATTTGAGCATCTGTGGGATGTGCTGAAAAAACAAGTCCGATCCATGGAGGCCCCACCTCGCAGCTTACAGGACTTAAAGGATCTGCTGCTCACGTCTTGGTGCCAGATACCTCAGCACACCTTCAGAGGTCTGGTTGAGTCCATGCCTCGATGAGTCAGGGCTGTTTTAGTGACAAAAGGGGAGCTACACAATATTAGGCAGGTGGTCATAATGTTATGGCTGATCAGTGTAAAAACCTTAGCCTATAAATATAAATAAATACAATTGTCATAAACATTGTTATTCCTGTCATTTAGAGATCATGAAAGTGGTAGAAATGCAGCCATAGCACAAAAAACCACCTTGTGGCAGTCTGCTATAACTAAATCAGGTTTTTTGCATTATATCTTCTGATCAAATATTATAAATCAGAAAAGTTGTAAGCTATGTTTTAATGGTCAATGATTACACTGATACCATACATATCATAAACACTATAAACAGTAACTTTAAACCTCAGACTTCATTCTGTTATGTGTATGTTCTGTAGAGGTTAAAAGTAAAGTAAATCTTTGTGCTTCACACATTCTTTTTAAGCTGAGCTGATAAACTGTACACAGTGTGCATGCAACAGACGTGATATTAAAGGTTTAGCCTTGGTTCTGGGGAGTTGAAGGCTTGCTTTGACTCTGATGTCCCTGCAGCTGACCAGGGCTAATTCACTGACATTTCGTTGACATTTTAATATCAGCTTTTGTGATGGAAAAAAAAACAGTATGGGTGCACTTAAATTTCCTCCACATAGAAACAATAAACTCAGGTTGTGTTACAGCTAAATGGTGTCGTGATTAGCTTGATGTGACCTGCAGAGGGCAGAAATACGCCGATGATGAGTCTACGCTGCGAGAAATAAAACCAAAGAAGAAGAAGCTTACCTCCTGCTTACAGGAAGTGATGAGTTCAGCCTGGATATTTGACCAGTCTGTGCTCGTTGTGTTCAATTAATCATCCTAAACACAGCTCTGGTAAGTCTCCGGAATCACCTTTATTATACGTAGGAGAGTTTGCGGGCATATGAGGTTATACAAGTAATACAAACACAGGAACACGGCTGGTTAGCCGTAGCTAGCAACAACTTGGGTGATAACTGTCTGTTAAAGGTGAGATATCTTTTTAGAATTTAACTTATTTTACATCCATCATCTTGTACTGGCATGTTTACTTCACTCACCGCTAACATAATTGGTCAAGGTGTTGTCTTAACACTTAAATGAATGATGTTATTTCCCGGGACCGTGTTAGCGGTGTTGGAGAATTTGGGCTAAACTTTGGGACTAATTATCTGAACTACCGTTAGCGACTTCCGTGATTAAATTAGTCCGTTATCTCTGATAACTTATTGTGCCTTTGCTTTTGTTGTACCACAAGACAGCTACACAATAACTCGTTGTCTTAAATGTAATTTCAGTACATCACGGACCAAACTACACATTAGCACTGGAGATGAATATGTAGTTTCTGTTGCTAAGTTCTTGACACAGTGCTCGCTGATTGGAAGACATCGGCGGGTTATTAAGAAAGAAAAGTGTAAAAGAAAAGTTGCCTGGAAGTATTGTTCTGTGCAAGGTCATGTGAGCGTTAAACAGCCGGAATTTTGAATGGAGTTCGGACCTGCCGCTCGCTGACTGCGTGTCTTCTTCTACTTCTCTCCACGTAGGCATCTGTGTTGACCTTTGAGTGTTCTGTTTACATTCAGGGCAAGTCCCTGTGCACAGCGCTGAATGAAACCTGTCCACGTGTTCCCTTCGTGTCCTATTGCAAGACTCCAGTCTCCGTCATGACGCGAGCTCTTAATAAATGCTTTCAATCCTTTTAGTGACTTCATTTCGACACGAGTTGTAGAATCAAAATCTCACTGAGGCAGAGGTGGATCTAGAAATCTCTCTAATGGTGTCAGAAGGGACGTTTTGACAGTTTAGAAGATGGCAGGCTGGGTGACCCTAAGTAAATATACATACCGTTACTAGCTCTGCAGGTAAAAGTCAACAGAAGATAGTGAACAGTTAAATCATGTTATTAGGACCCACAGTTCCCTTTGCTGGAGTTGATATGAACAAAGTGTGAACACTTTAAACTGTGGTGTTACAGCAGCTGGTTATATAGCACCGGTAAAATAAATAAATGCACAGTAAATCTGCCCTAACACTAGAAGAGAGAAATATGTACATCAACAAATTATAATTAAATATGATAAAATAATAGAAATCTAAAATGAAACATACTATGCAGGGAGGTGGAGAGATGTTGATGTGCCAATGTCATTGAAGGTGCAAAAAAAACCACATTGCAGATGACATGAGATGTAAAGTAATATGAAAAAACATTTTATTTATACAGCCATGCATTCACACTCAGCATGCACACCAATCAGATGAAGCCCCAGCTAGTCGTCAACTTCGCTCAGATTAATTTGTCAGTGCGTTGGTGGCTGCGAGTTCCAACATGATGAAAGAGGAAGGAGAGAAGAGCGAGGAAAATGTGTTTAAAGAAAACCACGTGGTGAAAAGAACAGCACCACTGCGTAGCTAATGCACACCTCACTTTGTCGTATCCTCATCGCACATCCTCATCCACATTTCCTCATATCATGCAGGTCTAACTTGATTTAGTGTTGAATCATAACTGGTTTCTGTCAGCATGTGCGCGTTGTGTTGACAGCTGCAGGTGTGGTGTGCCTTTATCAGCAGATTCATCAAACTGTCACAAACATTTTACTGTTGATTTTCAGTTTGCTTTTCTCCCCCCGCTCCATCTTTCAGGTTTCTCTGGTAAGGTATTCAATATGTCCGTCAGCATCAGGCAACATTTAACTAGTTTAACTAGTAGATAATTTGTTAGCTTTAGCTTATTTTACAAAAACTACAATACAGCCTCTTATGACACAGCAGATTTTGACAAAATATACTGCTAAACAGTTACAGTCTAACTCAGACAATACTCTCAACATACACTAAATACTACTCTGCTCTCCTCTCTCATCTCTCCGTCACCTCCTCCTGACAAGTCTTTTCCATTTTTCTCGATTCCAGCTTCTCTGAACAACAAAGCTCAAGCTGTGAAGGGAATTCTTCTTTAACATCCCTGCTGAAGATCGCAGGAGCTGTAGGAGAGCAAACTTTTAAATCAACATATACTTATCAGTGTGTGATATCAAGATTACCTCCCCTCATCATGGCTGAAATATTCCTAATCGTCCACACATTAGCAAGCCCTGCATGCTCCCATTCACAGATGCATCTGAGAAAAACAGTTTAAATATATTTAGGCGAATTGTTTTGTTGCAGTTTTGCACCTCTACGATAACAGACGCTCTCAGAATACTACTTCAAAAAGATTGAAATAAACACACCTGCAGCTCTTCGGTATTTATCAGAATAGAGACTCGGTTAATGGCACATGTTGCTTCATGTTATATTGTGTGATACTGCAACGGCTGATGAATGTACAGCTAGCAGATGTAAGATCATTGCAGAAAGAATATACAATATTTCTGTATAAAGCTGGTCACCTCAGCTGAAGAGTTTTTGTTCAGTTAATTACCACTTAACTTGTGATTATTATTGTTGTTTTGTTTGTTTGTTTGTTACAAAGATAGACTGTGGTTTATTCATTACATACTAATGTTGGTTGTAAACACCTCATAAGGATGCACCGATGCATTAGCTGAACATCGGAATCGGCCGATATCAACCGTGTCGACAGCAAACACATCTACAAATAAGGTGGCATGTGCCGATGTTTTTATTATTTAACGGCTTTAATTGTGCAGTAAATTTAATTGTAACATAAAAGTATTTATGTATCAGAAAGAGCTCAGTCCAGCTCTGTAAGCACTGAAAACTGTGAGCAGGTGATTCTCAAACAGGCTTTCAGGCAGTTATTTAAAAAAAAGATTATTTTTATGTGAAACAAGTTTTTATAAAAAGATGTTTTGGGAATTTGAAAGACTGAATTCATGCTTTCTCAAAGAGTGCGATGAAGGCCTGAATACATTTATTTTTTTATACTTAAAGTTAATGATCGTGTAGGTTGTGATTGAATGCAGAGTTACCTGATTAGCTTACTAAGATACTTTTGGTATTTTGAAGGTTTTTTTGGAAACATGGGGCCATTTTAATTTCCTGTTAAATATTGTTAACAAAAGGGGAAAAAAAACTTTTTTTGATAAGATTTATATCGTCAATCCATACACTTGTAATTTTGTACTGAAAAACAAATAGGTGAACTATACCTGTGGAAGATGGACGGTCACAAGCCATCGAACAAAGCAGAGCAGCTTGACTTTCTGCGCAGAGCGGCCTAACGTCACCAAACAATGTGACAGTCTTCGAGATGCATGAAAGCTGTGACTAAAAACCAGCTTATCCCACATTATTGATCTGAACATTAGTATTCTGTTGTTTAAACATGAACATGAACTTGTTTTCTTTGCGTTATTCAGCTCTCAAAAACATCTTTTGGTTTTCTTAACCAGTCGTCATTTTCTGCAAAAAGAAGAGCTCAATGAAAAGATTTGATTTGGAAGTGGAGAAATGTTTACAATAAAACAAAAGTTCATTTAACACAGACACAAACGATGAATGCAGTGGTCTCTTACGTTTTTCCTAAGCTGTATTTTAACATGTCAATACAAGAATCTCAGGCTGGAGTTAAATATCATTTCTTTCTTTGTATTTAAGAACATTAACTTGTTAAATGTTTCCGTTTCATAAGATGAACATGAGTGTCTGCCACTTCTGTACAGCACAGACACTTACAGTGTTCTGCCACTAGAGGGCAGTCATTCCCCACACTCGGCTGGAGCTGAACTGCTCGACTTGAACTTCTTTGCTTTAAGTGTTTTACAGTTTATATTATAAGGCTTAATGCAGTTAATTTGCAGTAGTTTTTTATTCTATCACTTTGGGTCATGAATTAAATAAAAATCTTTCTTTCTTACGGTTGGTTTAAAGTGAACTCTGATTTATTTAAAACATTCAGACGTGTGTCTGCCTCCACAAGCCCCAAGAGCTCTTTAAAATGTAACGGAAGGTATCGCAGACACGAAGACGTCTGTATCACTGTGTTTTCTATTACTTACAGAAAGTATTCAGCCCCTTGTACTCATTTCTGATCTAATTGAAAATAATAACAAAAATTGTATTTCTTGTCCTGAATGTTTCCTGTTTCAGACAAAGAGAGAAAAGAGAAACATTCAGACGATAGTGGGGATAAATCTAGGTACATATCAGAAAACTGGCCCACTAGATACTAATAAGATCTGTGTTACACAATAGAACCTATCCAACATGGACTAAAATCATGCTAACATACCATACACGAAACAAAACATGCCTTGTTGTCAACGTGTTATCAAGCTTCGTGTTTCTGCAGCTCAGTTTTAGAAGTAAACATGAAACATGACTGAATCTCTGCTTGTGTTTGTGTTGATGTCTTACAGGTGCAGAGAGTTGATGCCTTCACCTGAGCCTCCACACGTGAGCTCAGTGTGTGTATGCATATTCACTCTGAATCTATGCGAGTGTGTTTCTGTAAGGCGGTGTATGTAAGTGTGAGTGAGTGTGTGTCACCCCCCCTCAGCCCACAATGTCCCTGTTCCCCTTGACGGTCCAGCTCAGTCCTCAGATGTGTGTTCACCTCCTCTGTCTGCTCATGCTCCTCTCTGACGCCTCCTCCACATTGACTCAAGGGACAGACCCAAATCCAGCCAACCCCCTGAACCCGCCCAACACAACACGAGGTGAGTGCTCCACTGAGAGTGTGAGCCAGGAGCTGTGGCTACATGAAAGCACACATGCCTTTAAAACATGTTCATAGATACAGATCTTAAAACGTTCTATCCGTTTGCTTCATTCAAAATATCAAGCTGACAGACTGTGTGCAAACTATAATTTATTTCAGTATGTAAACTGCATTTTTCTGCATTATTAAAGTCGAGGTGAAATGAAAAATGTCATTTTAATCCTTTTAGATCACATCCTCGGTAATATTGTGCATCTATTTGACAATATAGGCCAAAAAAAATACAGAAAATCCATTTCTTCGTATTCTTATATCAAAATCTGATCATTTTTTCTTCCGGTAAAACTACATTTCACGCGTGCTTACGTAAGTTAGCACCAAACAATTTCAACCAATCAATCTGCAACATTTAGCCGCAGAGCACCAAGAACGCTCGGTCAGTTGGCTAGCTACTGCGCTGTGGAGAACGTCTGTCTACGCCCACTTCTCAACGATCAAATCAAATCCCTCTAATGATACGTCCCGCCTGCACGTCCTGTTTCACTCGGAAATACGTCACGATACGGAAGCTGGATACTCTCGAAATGCTGTTTCAGCTCGACTTAAGGTGGGAGACCCACCATATACTGTATAGTGACGGTGTTAATTTTGATTTCCAGTTCGGCATAAAGGTTTCACCATCTGACGTCGCAGCGTGCGTGTTCTCTGGTGTGGGTTTCTCTTTCAAACTCCCCCAAAAGGTTGGAGAAAAAAGAAAAGGCGTAGTCTTAAATATGATGATGGTGCGATTTATCTATTCGGCATTCCAAGAATATTTCCAAAATGCTAACAGGTGAGCACAGGATTTAAAAACATGGTTTTTACAAGATAATGGGGTAAAAATGAGTTGATCAATAACTCTCACGTCTTTCAAAAAATGTAATTTAACTAAATAAGGGCTACATGGTGCTACAGCTAGAAGGTTCCTGGTTCGATTCCCGGTTCAGACGTAGTGGCGTTGTTGTTGACATTATTTTTAAGAATAGTCATATTCTGTTTAAAGCTCGCTTCATATTACACCAGGATTATTTACATTTTTATGCACATTTCCAACAAAAAGTTATCAATGGTTATTATGGACATTACAAACAATGAAATATCACTATGCTGTTCACATGGCCATAAATGCGCACAAGAACGCACTATTTTCTATGTGGAAATGTTGCACCCCTCTTTTCTAACCAAACTCAGATGGGAGCAGGTGAATATGAAATTCACATTTTGCTGGTAAGCAGACACAAAGCACAGAAGTGTAAATGAATGTGCAGGTGAACATAACTCCCATGTGCATCCTTGGCCGTGCTACTGAAACAGAGAGGGGGAGGAGGACGACGGTGCTTAAACAAGTCATGAGCTCCGTTTTCTTTTTTCACAATCATTACAAATAAACTTGAAGATTTTGAGCTGTGATTTTCCCCTCGCCAACAAAAGCTCGATTGCCTCTGTGTGCAAAGATTTCCACGTGTGAATTTGCAAAGACATAATCTGAGAGATGCTCCGATATTTTCCAGACGCTCAAGAGGTATTGATCGGGTTAAATCTATGGACTGTCGACCTTAGAGCAAAGTCTCAACAGATCTAGATAGAGCTACTGTCATCAGTGTGTTTCCTTCCTTGTCTCTTTACAAAAGCTTTTGCTATATTGCTTTGAGCTAATATGATTTCTAATGGATTTATGTTTTTATCCTTTTTTTTCAGCTTTAACATTCATGGATTTTTCTTTGTCCCACAGGTGAAGATGTTGGTGGGACCAGCCTCCGTCAAATAGCCACATCACCACCGAAGAACACTTCAAACTCAGCCAGCCAGAAATTAGATGGCGCTGTAACAACCTTACCTCCACCCGACCGGCCTGCAGGAGGAAACAATGCATCCAAGACCACAACACCCAATCAAGAGCCGCCGTCACCAGACCCTGTGCTTCCACTACCCGGAGCCATCAACAGGACTGAGGCAACAACAACAAAGTCACCCCAACCTACAACAGCAAAAGCAACAACAAAGTCAGCGCAACCTACAACAACAAAAGCAGCAACAACAATAACGTCACTGCAACCTACAACAACAAATGCATCAGCAGCAACAACATCACCACCACCACAGAAAACAACAACGTTACCATTACCACAACCTCCATCAACAATAAAGTCTACAACAACCTCAACGACCTCCCCAACCACAACAGCAACGTCACCACCAACAACAACATCTACAAAAACTACACCTGCGTCACCAACAACAACAACATCGCCACCAACAACAACAAAACCCCCCACAACGACACCAACCTCTGCAGCCACACCACGCCCTGTGACGACCACAGGCGTAAAGAAGTCACCTTCATCATCAGCAGCTACCCCAACCACCAGGAAGCCGTCAATCCCGACCACCTCTCCACCCTCCGGACCCGCCGCCACCACTGCAGCCATCCATCATGAGCAGATTTCCACAGGTACCAAGGGGAACATGGTGGAAGTCGCGGGCTCTGCTCTGACCAGGCAGCTGGTGGATACGGCGTCTTTGCTGGCCGTCCTGCTCTTCGGCCTGCTCTTCTTCGTGGTGACGGTGGCTGTGTTCGTCACGCAGGCCTACGAGAGCTACAGGAGGAAGGACTACACGCAGGTGGACTACCTGATCAACGGCATGTACTCCGACTCCGGGGTGTGAGGGAGGAGGCACAGCTTGCGGAGGTTCTTTTTGTGCTTTGTTTCAGAGACTGTGGGATGGAAGATGGACTGGAGGGTGTCACGGTGTTGATCCTGTGCCTCTGATTGGTCAGTTCAGTCCATTCTTCCTCCTCTCTGAACTGTCTAACAGCTCACTGAACTCTGAAGCAGTGTCTGATCTGCTTCTAACGCCAACACTTTGTTCTTTCCTGCTTTTTTCTTTAAAGGTTTGAATGTGAAGAGTTTAGCTCGTTCTGTTTATGCCAAATGTTAAGCTACAAACTGGATACGACTGCAGCTCTATGAGAAGCGCTCTAACAGACCAGATGTGGTCGGTCCAGCTCAGTTCATTCGAGTGTGGCTGGATCAATCGGGATGCCTCCATGGGGATAGACAGCTCGACCAGTCTCAGAAGAATGTAGAAGGGCAGAGCGTGTTACGAACCAGGGCTGTCACTTTAAACGAGAAAGTTAATAATTACAAACCCATAAAGCGTAATCATAGACTGTATATCAGAAGTGCAAAACCACCGTTAGCCTGCAGACTACTGTTTTGAAGTCTTGGGTTTGGCATCTTATTTTGAACCGGATGGGACCATATTTGGACGAGAGGGTGGAGCTGGAGAGGAGGTGCGGGGTTAGCAAACACAAAGATATCTCCTGATAGTAGACTGGTTGGAAGTGCTCCAACAAAAGTGGCTAAAACAGGCTTTAACATGATACACTTACTGAAACTGTGAACAGCTTACTCGTCCGACAAAACACTGAACAATAAACCTTACAGTGCACCACTGTAGCGACCTGTCACTCACAGGTAGCCCCGCCCTAAACCCTCCCCTCTTCCTGGTCTGTGTGACTCTCAATGGGAGCATCAGTGACTAAATGAACATCATGCTGTGTTGAAGAAGACTTGAAACTAGAGACTGAGACCAAAACTCATTAGGAACATGGTAGCGTTATGTTCCAGCGGTTTCTCCCCCTGCTGGCCATTAAAGAAAATGCAGGTGTAAGGCACTTCCACAGAGGCTTCTTTTTTTGAACCCATACATCCAGTTCTTATATATATAATGTACACAAGTCTCGTTTGCTTTGGAACTACATTAACACAGGTGAGAAGTGATACAGGACGGGAGCTTTTTTCATCGCCCCGGACCATATTTGGACAGGAAGGAGGAGTTTAACAAATGCTAAGTTATCATTTAATCGTAGTGCTAGCATCGTTTTTTTTACATGAATGGGACCATTATTTCCAAAATGAAGATCATGCTGTGTTAATGAAGACTTGAGTTTATGGTCTCAATCTTTAGTTTCATTAGGAAAAGGTTAAAGTGAGGGAGTAGTGAGAAGTAGGCTTGTTTTCTTATAGTCGCCCCCTTCTGGCCATCAGAAAGATTGCAGGTTTAGGCACTTCTGCACTGGCTACCTGTTAGAGGCTCCGTCCACTTCATATATACAGTCTGTGATCTAAATGCACTTTTCTGACAGCCCTGCAAAGCACCAAAGCATATTTGTGAATGATACGTCCCAAATTTCAATTTCTAAATGTGAACTTATTCCTCAAAAAACAACAGATTAAAAAAACGTTGAAAACAGAAACAGGAAGTAGATTTTCTTACCAGCAGAGACCCTATACGGCCATCGAGTTGACTGAAGAGGTACAGCAGTTTAGTTGTCACGACTGAAACACGTCAGAGTGGAGAGAAGACGTTCATCATGAGGGCTGGGCGATGATTTAAGATCATTATCGTTCATCAACCATCAGCTGCATCAGATCATGAGTTAATGATTTAATTTATAGTTTAAAATGTTTTAGTATTGATAAAAGAAAGTACAAAGGACAAAACTCAGCTCGACTTTAAACAATATTATCTTGAGAAGATGTATCGTATCTGCGCCGATGTGAGAACTTTCTACAGAACTGAATGCAGGAAATGATGATTTTGGTCGATTAAGATATTGTTGCTGCAGAGCGCGCTAAGACTGAATACTTCATTAATAAATCATCTTTATTAGATTCATTTGTTTGATAAAGTAGCCTTCTGAGTACGGTTGCGGAGTAATATCGGTGTATTCAGCTCCAATAAACAGCAGCAGTTTGTCATTGGAAACCTGACGTTACAGCACAGAGCGCTGATGAGAGCCAGCCTCTTCAAATCAAAAGTCACACGAGGCCTCAGGAGTAGAAAGATTTCCCAGAAACATTTCGCTCAGGTCCTCCTGCCAGATGAATACAGTAGAAGTATTTCCATCAGTCTGCGTTAAGTTTCCCCAGATGTGGTCTGATGCTGGTGTGTCGGGGGCCGGGGCCAGAGTATACAAGGCATGCGTCAGTCAGTCAGTCAGCCAGAGAGACAGAGAGAGACCACTGAGTCATCAAACCGACGAGTTTCTCAGTGTCTGTCAGTCTGTGTGCGTTTTTCTGCCGTGTGTACATTCAGGTCGGTTTGTTTGTTTGCTCGATGACATTAAAGATGATCTGACAGATGTGTTAAAACAAACTGCCTCATCCGATTCACAGAGATAGGTTACATTCATTTCAATCCTTTCACATCAGGCAGAACAGAATCACATGACTGCAGCTTTGAACGAGCTCCCTGATTCTGCAGTTTCACCTACAAAAAAATGATAACGCCTGGAAATATTCACACATCACTTTGTCCCTGATGCGTTCCTGACAAAACCTTTCAGTGTGTCCAAACTGGTGCGGACTGTTGTAAAGTGTAAACTGACCTTTTATACCTGTGTGAAACATGACTGAGGGTGTTGGTATGTGCACGTATTGTTTTGGTTTTGTTCATTTCATTCCTTTAAAGACACAGTCAGACATGTTGGGAAAGGTTTTGTTTGCTTGCTCACTTCTATTAGACTTATTCACAACACGCACATTAAAAGCAAATACAGAGATAATGCAAAGTCAAAAGACTGGAGGAGAAGAGTGATATTCAGAGGAAAAACGTGAAAGTTTTGAGATTAAAGCCAGAAAAAAAAGGGGACAATTAATGAGATAACAAAGTCATGAACTTAAAACAAAAACTAGTAAACTGTGACCCCCCCCCCAGTATGTTGTGGTTTACGGCCCCCTCCCTCTGATTCTCTGCTGCAGTAGAGGAAAGCCTCACTCCCTCCACTCTCACTATCACTGTAGGATTTCTGAGAATAAAAACATCAAGCTAGCTGTTCAAGAAATGCTACAGGTGCTTTTGCTGCAAGACATTGAGCTGCGATTTAGGGCAGGTTCAACTAAACTGGACCTTGCAGGTTTGAGTTAAATCTCAGATACGCAAACCTGGTTTTGATAAATTAGAAAAAAGAAGAAGAAACGTCTTGTTTGGGAAATAGGTGCTCCCATTTATTCTCTGTCCTCATTTCCTGTCTTTGCTGTAAAACCAGGTTTCAAAGTGCAGTTTAATCTGAGCTCACAGGAGGTAAAGAGACGGCATACAATAATAAAAAATCATCTTAAACCTGAAACCACAGCTAAGCTAATGATTTCCCACCAGCCCTCCAATGTCTGTTAGCATTTTAAACATGCTAACGGTCAAAAACACAGCCTAGCTTAGCACAAATACCAGAAGACGTTCACAGGATGGAGCTAAATATCAGATCTTCAGATGTTGTGTAGAGCAGATAAAACCATCTCCCACGTGTCTGAGTGTTTTCATGTCTTATGATTCCTCTGAGGTTTCATCCTTTAGCTCAGTTAATACAAACACCAGCGAGGTGTTTCTGCTGATTTTGCACTCATGCAGTGAATCATGGGAAAGAGGGCCATACTAGATTCTTATTTCAGTGTATTTTATACTTGTTCCTCGCGGTGAATGTATTTTCCAATGCTCGTCTGTATTGATCATATTGTGTTTGATGTCTGTTCATGACCATGTTGTGGTTTATATTTAGTCCTAAACAGAGTTAATGTAGCTTAGCGTTTATGCTTCTGTTTACATTTTTAATTTGATCATCCACTCAAAACACTGCATTAATTCTGTAGCTTTTTGGGACATTTTGACCTTAAATTAATATTTAGTTTCTTAATAATTATGTGATCAGAATGATTGGATTCCTCGTTGAGCTAAAGAACAGTTTTTCTTCTGAAATCCTGCAGCTCATGAGATAGACGCTGTGAAAAAGATAATTATGAGACCAAACTTTTTGCTCTAAAAGATAAAAAAAAATCTGTGTTAAAGTTTAAAAAAACATTCCACAAAGTGATGAACACAAAGTCAGTATGATGTTAAGGATTATGGGCCGATGTTCTGCGAGCCCCTGACTTCTTTTTCAGGCTCTACATTGGTCTCAGTAGTTTTTAGGAACAGTGAAAGTCTTCATGCTACAGACTGACTAACAGTTGCCTTTTCTTTTTCTCGACCAGCTTGTATTAATGTTCTTTAACAGTTCATGTCTGATGGACTTTTGCCAAATAATAACTGAAGCACATTATCGTACGATGAAGCCAAGGGAAACATAAAGCCATTATCGACCTGTGACTGAGCGCTGAGAGGAGATTCATGAGGAGACCTGAGAGCGCACGTGTGTGTATCTCTGCAGTGTGTGATGTGTGTGAGGTTAACCTGTTGTGTGTCGGACCTGACAGTTCTGTGTTGATGTCATGTCTTTGAAGGTGATGTCACACCATAGCTCACCTGTTGTGTCCTCTAAACACAGCGTTTGTCTGGTTTGAGAAATGCAGACATCATCAGTACGGAAGCAGAGAGAAGCTTTTATTATTTGATTTCTGTTTTTTTTTTATCTTTATGTTTTTGCTTGACAGTCGGAGATCTTTATCTTGTTACTCTGATTTTTTTAAGAAAATATGATGTACATCATGTAATCTTAAAAAAGACACATTTCTGGTCATGTGTGTTTGATAACTAACTAAAACAGACCTCGTTATCCTCCGATAATGAGATATTGATCTGGATTTAAACCAGTGATTGCATCCATGGCTGCTCACGGCCTCTGTACATAAGTGAATGATCACTGACTAATGATCTCAGCACTAAGAAAGTTTGCTTTCTTGCCGTTACAAACTAATTACTCTAAGCCACTGACAGATCCTTTGATAAATACATTCAGACACAAGGCAGTCACTGCTTTATGTCTGTGTGTGTAGATAAACCACCGTGGACTCTCGTGCACTGTTGAATGCAAGAAAACATCCTGATGTAATGAGATCACAAAAAGTCTTTAGACAAAATCTAAATGTGTTTCAGACAAAAAGCAAAGAACAAATTCTGTGAATGCAAAGATTGTGCAGGGTGCATGTTTTTCAACTAAAGCAAAAATAGTCATAACATTGTCACGATAGTCAAACAATGTAGAGACATCCTGAGGTCCATCAGAAACAGTCAAACCAGACTCCATTCAAAAAACAGTCATTTTAAAGTAGTGTTCTTGTCGTCCTGCAGACAGACCTGACACAGCATGAGCTCATACCTGCATCCTGATGTAGTTATTTCAGCATCCTCTCAGCCTGTTTATTGTTATTAAATCTACAATAGCGCTGTAGTGAGACAGATCTCAGCCCACGTGTGACTTGCTAGATACAGTGAAACTGCCACTCAGCAGAGACAGATGGACAGGCGCTCCACAGCTGACACAGAACGCCGGTAGTTGGTGTCCATCAGAGAAATCCTGGTACTGATCCGAGCTAACAGCTCATCACACTGGGCACTGGTCAGCCTGAAGGAGCTGGAAGCAGCAGGAGAGTTCATCAGACACAGATCAGGAGGAGGAGGGGAGGTTAACCAGCTGTGTGAGAGGACAGGAGGGATGCAGACAGGATGGAGTTTGGTTTTCTGACAGATCTGGAATGTTAAATATTCACAGGTTGTTTTAACCAACACAAATGATCCCACAATCAAACTTACATTATCCAGAAATGAGCTTTGCTTTGGTCTGAACACATCTTGAGGCTTCTCTCGTCTTCTGTCAGAGTAACAGCGTCCTCAACAGGACTGACGATAAGAAAGTAGTACATACTGTGTTAATCTGTCCTGGGGATGTCCTCTTCACCATGTGTCTCGCTGTAATTCAGTTTATGATGTCAATAATTGAAACCAGAGCTGCTCCAGGTCCTGGAAGCATCACAGGTGGATTTATGTTCAGGTGGATTTGTGTCAGAAATGACAGAGAGACGCTCGCTGTGTGCCAACTCAACATGTACGAATGCACTTTGAAGAGATATTTTTACTGCAGAGAATAAATAATGAAAAAGAACCACCGTGTTGCTGTGTGAGTTGATCAATGATTAGACAACATCGATTGAACATGGTGTTTAATTCATAGCTGCGGTGTAGTAACAGAGATCTGTGCAGATCAAAGCTGCAGGTTTAGCCGGCGGTTCAGTGTGTGTGTGTGTGTGTGTGTGTGTGTGTGTGTGTGTGTGTGTGTGTGTGTGTGTGTGTGTGTGTGTGTGTGTGTGTGTGTGTGTGTGTGTGTGTGTGTGTGTGTGTGTGTGTGTGTGTGTGTGTGTTCGGCTCGTCACAGAGTCAGCTGTTCATCACATCGATCTGCTCCTCACATTCTCACAGCTCCACCTCAGCCCCCGGGAGTCTGAAGGATGCACAACAAGTTCAACCTGGCTGCTGCTCCACAGATTAGTAACAGGAGAAATATTTTTATTGCTTCTTTCATGTTAATCAGATGGAAAGCGCTAATAAAACACACAGGCGTGTCTAACTGTGTTCCTGCAGCAGGTCTGGCAGGAGAACCGAGTGTTTCGGTTGTGGTATAAATTCACTTATTTACCTCAGTTATTGGTCCAGGACCTGTTTATAGATGGAATTAACACTGACCTAGATTACATTCACCAACAGGGGGCAGTAACGCGTCAAGATGTGCTGCAACAAAGAACACAAGCTGAAACACACGACTGTGGAAAAGCAGATTTATAACATAACTTTAGTGTGTTTAAAAGGACACTTTAGTACAGAACAATAATGAAACTTACAACATGAGGAAATGATGCCGAAATGAATCCTGTGTCATCGACCTTCAGCAGTTTAACTTCTCAACTTGCTGCACTGATACACAAGTGTGAAATCAACGGACTACTCATAATGACGTAACACTAGGTGAGGCGTCCAAGCCATGTTGAAGTAATGAGTAATGAATGAGTAGTTACTGGTTTTCTGCCGATCACCGGCTGGTTCAGAGTAAATCAGGAACAACTCGAGAAGGAAGCCGGCGGAGAGATCGATTTACTGATATTCATGAACTAATCATTAAAGACTCATTATGATTAGATCTTCACGTCTGTTCAGTCATAGCTCATCATTATCTACCATATAAGAGGAATTATAAGAGAAGCACTTATTAATAAATCATTTAGTTCATAATTTAATCAGTTAGTTTCCCTAATTGTAAATTGCAACAGAATGGCCCCTTGTAGTGGTTATTAATAAATATATTAATATATTATATTGTTATTAATGATGCTTTCACTTCTAAGAGGCAGTTTAATCTCACAGCCGGCCTGCAGGAGCTAATTTAACCTACTTTGTATCCTAGTTTGTTCAGTCTATAACACTGCATCAAGTTTCATAACATCATTAAAAAACCTTCATCTACCGATTAAAGGTGACACCATAGACTGTTTAAGTTAATCAGGTATGGTGAGCACAGACACAGATAGCTAAATAAAACAATGAGTGTAAAAACAGTGTGTGAGACGTGTTGGACGGTCTGTTAGTCCAATAAAGTGCACACATAGATTATCTGTCTGATATTTACATGAACAAATCTCCAAAAGGCTCCGACAGCACAAACACCGCCCAGAGGTTACCTTCAGTGACTGAGTTAGTTGAGGGGACACCTAGCAGAGAGCTAGCAGCTCCCACCTGTCACTCAAAGAGGCCACGCCCCTAATGCTGCGTCACATTAAGCCTTAATATAATGTAAACAGGTGAGTTGTATAAAGATTCTCCCCGTACAGTTGTCATGAAGAGAGAAATGAGCTATAGAGACACAAACTGTTTTTTGTACCAGGCTGTAAACATGTTTATTTCTGCTGTAAAGTTTAACATGGGGCTCTATGGGGACTGACTCACTGCTGGAGACAGCCTCAAATGGACACCAGATGAACTGCAGCTTTTGGCACTTCAGTGTTGGCTTAATTTTTTCAGCCTGCTAGGACAGGATCTGTCTTTCAGTTTATTTATGTTTTGTATTGAAGAACAAAAGTGAAAAGCAGGAGAACCTCTTTAAAATGGAAGAACCGGTCCTTGTGTGTTTTCTCTACTCAAGTCTAAATGTTTGCACGGATGGGTGGAAGATTACAAAACAGCCACTGCAGTAACACAAGCGCAGCTCAAACAAACTTTTAAAATTACACATGACTCCCTCAGTGATAGTGTTTCCATGTGGACCTCAGCGTGTCGTGCAGTGTTTCACTTCACCTCTGATGTGTTTTACAGAACGTCCACGAGTGTTTTTCATCTGAGTCATCCTCATTTCTCTGCCAGCAAACCCACAACAAAGACAACACAGCAGGCAGGGTGCAAACATGCAGCCACACACAGACTAAACACCACACACACGGTAAACACACTTCACAGACACGCACACACACGGCTATTTACTCTGCACGGAGCATTCAGAGTGTGCGCTTTTATTTTTAATCTTTTATTTCTATCATGGGAATGGACCAACATACACACAGATCACAATAAACAACACTTTGACTGCCACAGACAGAAAATAACCAGAGGAAAAATAATCCAATGGTATTCCAACAGAGGAGGGGGCTCTGGAAACTATCGACACAAGAAGCCATCAGCGAGCCACAATTTTAATTTCAGATCTGTGAAAAGGCTGTTAAACATTACAAAGTATTATCAGTCAGCAGGTTATTATTGTCACTGATCCAGTAGAAAGTGTGCCAACTGAATGTGTGTTTGAAACCTTCTCGAGTCGCAGATCTCTCTACATCCAGAGATGCTAGTTTGACTTCCCCTTCTTTGCCTCCTCCATCTACAGAATCCTTAATGCAAGGTATAGTTTCCAGAGGTTACTTCTGTTGCTCCACCATCTATTTACTTTAGCATAGATCGTTGTTGTTCTTCCCCAGTGACAGATTTGCATAAGGGAAGCGAATCTTAAGTTGTGTTGAGAACGTCTATTCATGTGCTTATGTTGAGCTTGTGGATGGGTTGTGCAGAAAACTTGTTTCCCTTTTCTGAAGTAAAGACTTCAAAACCAATCAAATAGCTGAAGGTGTCATTACACAATATGATACAATACGGTATGCAACGATACATTAAGTGATGATACAGTATGATACAATACGATACCATGTAGTATGATACGATACAATACAGCACGATACGATATCGTACGATACAGTATGATACGCTACACTGCGATACAATACAATACGATACAATACAGCACGATACGATACAGTATGATACATTACAATAGGATACAATACAATACAACACAATACAATACGATACAGTATCATACAGTATGATATGATACGATACAGTACGATACAATACGATGTGATACTATACGATACGATACAGTATGATACTATACGATACAATACAGTAAGATACTATACGATACAATACAGCACGATACTATACAGCACGATACAATACAGTACGATACTATACGATACAATACAGCACGATACTTTACGATACAATACAGTACGATACTATACGATACAATACAGCACGATACTATACGATACAATACAGCACAATACTATACGATACGATACAGCACGATACTATACAGCACGATACAATCTGATACAATATGATACAGTTCGATACAATACGATACGATACAGTGTGATACAATACGATACGATAGAATATGATATGATACAGTAGGATACAATACAGCATGATACTATACGATACGATACAATACAGCACGATACTATACGATACAATACAGCACGACACATTACAGCACAATACTATAAATCACGATACTATACAATACGATACAGCACGATACTATACAGCACGATACTATACAGCACGATACTATACGATACTATACAGCACGATACTATACGATGCGAAACAGCACGATACAATACAGCACGATTCTATACCATACGATACAGCACGATACAATACAGCACAATACTATACGATACGATACAGCACGATACAATACAGCACGATACAATACAGCACGATACTATGCGATACCCCTTCTTTGCCTCCTCCATCTATAGAATCCTTAATGCAAGGTATAGTTTCCAGAGGTTACTTCTGTTGCTCCACCATCTATTTACTTTAGCATAGATCGTTGTTGTTCTTCCCCAGTGACAGATTTGCATAAGGGAAGCGAGTCTTAAGTTGTGTTGAGAACGTCTATTCATGTGCTTATGTTGAGCTTGTGGTTGGGTTGTGCAGAAAACTTGTTTCCCTTTTCTGAAGTAAAGACTTCAAAAACAATCAAATAGCTGAAGGTGTCATTACACAATATGATACAATACGGTATGCAACGATACAATAAGGGATGATACAGTATGATACAATACGATACCATGTAGTATGATACGATACAATACAGCACGATACGATATCGTACGATACAGTATGATACGCTACACTGCGATACAATACAATACGATACAATACAGCACGATACGATACAGTATGATACATTACAATACGATACAATACAATACAACACAATACAATACGATACAGTATCATACAGTATGATATGATACGATACAGCACGATACAATACGATACTATACGATACAATACGATGTGATACAATACGATACAACACAGTATGATACTTTACGATACGATAAAGCACGATACTATACAGCACAATACTATACAATACAATACAGCACGATACTATACGATACGATACAGCACGATACTATACAGCACAATACTATACAATACGATACAGCACGATATAATACAGCACGATACTATACAGTATGATACATTACAATAGGATACAATACAATACAACACAATACAATACGATACAGTATCATACAGTATGATATGATACGATACAGTACGATACAATACGATGTGATACTATACGATACGATACAGTATGATACTATACGATACAATACAGCACGATACTATACAGCACGATACTATACGATACGAAACAGCACGATACAATACAGCACGATTCTATACCATACGATACAGCACGATACTATGCGATATGATACAGCACGATACAATACAGCACAATACTATACGATACGATACAGCACGATACAATACAGCACGATACAATACAGCACAATACTATACGATACGATACAGCACGATACAATACAGCACGATACTATACGATACGATACATCACGATACAATACAGCACAATACTATACGATACGATACAGCACGATACAATACAGCACGATACTATGCGATACCCCTTCTTTGCCTCCTCCATCTACAGAATCCTTAATGCAAGGTATAGTTTCCAGAGGTTACTTCTGTTGCTCCACCATCTATTTACTTTAGCATAGATCGTTGTTGTTCTTCCCCAGTGACAGATTTGCATAAGGGAAGCGAGTCTTAAGTTGTGTTGAGAACGTCTATTCATGTGCTTATGCTGAGCTTGTGGTTGGGTTGTGCAGAAAACTTGTTTCCCTTTTCTGAAGTAAAGACTTCAAAAACAATCAAATAGCTGAAGGTGTCATTACACAATATGATACAATACGGTATGCAACGATACATTAAGTGATGATACAGTATGATACAATACGATACCATGTAGTATGATACGATACAATACAGCACGATACGATATCGTACGATACAGTATGATACGCTACACTGCGATACAATACAATACGATACGATACAGCACGATACGATACAGTATGATACATTACAATAGGATACAATACAATACAACACAATACAATACGATACAGTATCATACAGTATGATATGATACGATACAGTACGATACAATACGATGTGATACTATACGATACGATACAGTATGATACTATACGATACGATACAGTATGATACTATACGATACGATACAGTATCATACAGTATGATATGATACGATACAGCACGATACAATACGATACAATACGATGTGATACAATACGATACAACACAGTATGATACTTTACGATACGATACTTTACGATACTATACAGCACAATACTATACGATACAATACAGCACGATACTATGCGATACCCCTTCTTTGCCTCCTCCATCTACAGAATCCTTAATGCAAGGTATAGTTTCCAGAGGTTACTTCTGTTGCTCCACCATCTATTTACTTTAGCATAGATTGTTGTTGTTCTTCCCCAGTGACAGATTTCGGAAGGGAAGCGAGTCTTAAGTTGTGTTGAGAACGTCTATTCATGTGCTTATGTTGAGCTTGTGGTTGGGTTGTGCAGAAAACTTGTTTCCCTTTTCTGAAATAAAGACTTCAAAAACAATCAAATAGCTGAAGGTGTCATTACACAATATGATACAATACGGTATGCAACGATACATTAAGGGATGATACAGTATGACACAATACGATACCATGTAGTATGATACGATACAATACAGCACGATACGATATCGTACGATACAGTATGATACGCTACACTGCGATACAATACAATACGATACGATACAGCACGATACAATACAGCACGATACAATACAGCACGTTACTATATGATACTATACAGCACAATACTATACGATACGACACAGCATGATACAATACAGCATGATACTATACGATACAATACAGCACACGATAGAATATGATATGATACAGTATGATACGATACAGCACAATACTGTACGATATAATACAGCATGATACTATACAGCATGATACGATACAGCATGATACAATATGATACAATACAATACAATACAGCACGATACTATACAGCACAATACTATACGATACAATACAGCATGATACAATACAGCCCGATACAATACAGCACGATACTATACAATACAATACAGCACGATACAATACAGCACGATACTATACAATACAATACAGCACGATACTATACGATACAATACAGCACGATACTATACGATACAATACAGCCCGATACTATACGATACAATACAGCACGATACAATACAGCACGATACAATACAGCACGATACTATACAATACAATACAGCACGATACAATACAGCACGATACTATACGATACTATACGATACAATACGATACAGCACGATACAATACGATACGATACAGCATGATACAATACAGCACGATACAATACAGTACGATACTATACGATACTATACGATACAATACGATACAGCACGATACAATACGATACGATACAGCATGATACAATACAGCACGATACAATACGATACGATACAGCATGATACAATACAGCACGATACAATACGATACGATACAGCACGATACTATACAGTACGTTACTATATGATACTATACAGCACAATACTATACGATACGACACAGCATGATACAATACAGCATGATACTATACGATACAATACAGCACACGATAGAATATGATATGATACAGTATGATACTATACAGCATGATACGATACAGCATGATACAATATGATACAATACAATACAATACAGCACGATACTATACAGCACAATACTATACGATACAATACAGCATGATACAATACAGCCCGATACAATACAGCACGATACTATACAATACAATACAGCACGATACAATACAGCACGATACTATACAATACAATACAGCACGATACTATACGATACAATACAGCACGATACTATACGATACAATACAGCACGATACTATACGATACGATACAGCACGATACAATACAGCACGATACTATACAATACAATACAGCACGATACTATACGATACAATACAGCACGATACTATACGATACAATACAGCACGATACAATACAGCACGATACTATACGATACAATACAGCACGATACAATACAGCACGATACTATACGATACAATACAGCACGATACTATACAGCACGATACTATACGATACAATACAGCACGATACTATACAATACAATACAGCACGATACTATACGATACAATACAGCACGATACAATACAGCACGATACTATACGATACAATACAGCATGATACAATACAGCACGATACTATACGATACAATACAGCACAATACTATACGATACAATACAGTACGATACTATACGATACTATACGATACAATACGATACAGCACGATACAATACGATACGATACAGCATGATACAATACAGCACGATACAATACGATACGATACAGCATGATACAATACAGCACGATACAATACGATACGATACAACACGATACTATACAGTACGTTACTATATGATACGATACAGCACGATACGATACAGCACGATACTATACAGCACGTTACTATATGATACTATACAGCACAATACTATACGATACGACACAGCATGATACAATACAGCATGATACTATACGATACAATACAGCACACGATAGAATATGATATGATACAGTATGATACGATACAGCACAATACTGTACGATATAATACAGCATGATACTATACAGCATGATACGATACAGCATGATACAATATGATACAATACAATACAATACAGCACGATACTATACAGCACAATACTATACGATACAATACAGCATGATACAATACAGCACGATACTATACAATACAATACAGCACGATACAATACAGCACGATACTATACAATACAATACAGCACGATACAATACAGCACGATACTATACAATACAATACAGCACGATACTATACGATACAATACAGCACGATACTATACGATACAATACAGCCCGATACTATACGATACGATACAGCACGATACAATACAGCACGATACTATACAATACAATACAGCACGATACAATACGATACAATACAGCACGATACTATACGATACAATACAGCACGATACTATACGATACGATACAGCCCGATACTATACGATACGATACAGCACGATACTATACGATACAATACAGCACGATACTATACGATACAATACAGCACGATACTATACGATACAATACAGCCCGATACTATACGATACAATACAGCACGATACTATACAATACAATACAGCACGATACTATACGATACAATACAGCCCGATACTATACGATACGATACAGCACGATACAATACAGCACGATACAATACAGCACGATACTATACAATACAATACAGCACGATACAATACAGCACGATACTATACAATACAATACAGCACGATACTATACGATACAATACAGCACGATACTATACGATACAATACAGCCCGATACAATACAGCACGATACAATACAGCACAATACAATACAGCACGATACTATACAATACAATACAGCACGATACTATACGATACAATACAGCACGATACTATACGATACAATACAGCCCGATACAATACAGCACGATACAATACAGCACAATACAATACAGCACGATACTATACAATACAATACAGCACGATACTATACGATACCATACAGCACGATACTATACGATACAATACAGCACGATACAATACAGCACGATACTATACAATACAGTACAGCACGATACTATACGATACAATACAGCACGATACTATACGATACGATACAGCACGATACAATACAGCACGATACTATACAGCATGATACGATACAGCATGATACAATATGATACAATACAATACAATACAGCACGATACTATACAGCACAATACTATACGATACAATACAGCACGATACATTACAGCACGATACTATACGATACAATACAGCACAATACAATACAATGCGATACAGTACGATACAGTACGATACAATATACCAACTGAAATCTGTCTTGGACTCCGATGCTGCACACAATTAGAGTCTACAAAGAAATTTTAATGAATAAAGAACAATAACAACATGTACACAAAGTAGCCTGCAAATATATTGCGCATTACCCACATTGTACATGTTCCCCACATAAGAACACCATGAAGTAAGGGCAAAACTCTGTCAGCCATTCAAGAAACATTATTTAAATTCTGATATATTATATATTCTTTATAATGAGATATAGCAAAAACAGTCCACTTTGATGTACAAGAAGAAAAGCTTTTAGTCTTTAGACTCTAGTTTAGCACCATGTGGGGTTTTTACATTTTTCAAGCTTGAAATGAGCTCTAACATTCTCACACACACTTCCTGTAATGAGTGTAAGGGTGGTTTGGTAGATTTCCACTGAATCAAATCTACTATGTGCAAATTACCGACAGGTCGCCCAAAGGGAACAGTCTGAGCACCTGAAAGTGAAAACTCCTCAGGAGCTGCAGGTATGAAATTCATCTCATTGATAAAAGAAAGTGTTTTTAAAGATTGCAGAAAGTTGCAGCCGACTGTCCCCAGAAATTACAACCATATTAGATTGTTTCTACAGTCTCTGCTACAGGTTAGGATTTGAATGATTCATACGCACATTAGCTGAAGGGTATATCTTGCTATCGTGCCATCTGATCCTGGAAAAATTCTAGCTGGTTTAGTCTACATGCCTTAAACTGAAACTGTTTAACAATCTGCAGCTACAGTGTCAGTTCTGTGAGTGTGGAGAGTTTCACCTGGGAGGAGATCAGTTCCTCTATCTTCTCCGTCGCTCACTCAATGCTGCTCATGACTCCTGGATGCTTTCATTCAAATGTTTCACTAGTTAACCTGGTTAAAGCATTTCTCTGTCTGCAGCCTGTCAGCAGCTCTGTGAGGCTGCACATGATGTTACTGAGCTTCATGATAACATGCATGCTCACATTAAAGTGTTAACATGTTGATGTCAAACAGGTTTACAGGGTTCACCACAATAGCTTAGTGTGTGCTAACATCTGCTAAATAAACACAAGAACAGCAGAGGATGGTGGGAAGGTAAACAATTTAAAAGAAATAGAGTCAAAGTAGTGGACACAATAGAACACATGGTGACGCTAGAGGGACAGTCAGAGGATCACCAGAGTGATGATGGATGTGCGACACAATTTAAGGACCGGCAGCTCGTATCTATGGAGACGTTTCACTGGAAACCACACAGGTGGACCTCGTGGTGTTCAGCGGAAACATGATCAGAGTTCATCATGAATGTTTGAATAAGAATCAATATAAATGTAACAAATGAACAAAGACACAAACCACACTGCTGTTTAAACAGGAAGAGTAAGCGACGCTCGTGGTACAAAAGTACCAGAAACCCAGACGCACGCTGCTCAGTGATAGTCTGATCATATAATCATATATTATTGCTTTTCTTACTATATCTGCAGCTGTAGAATTATTGTGCAAATGTAAACGCTCTGTCTCTGGGTTTACGGTACTTTTGTTACATTCTGTGTGTGAATATGATGTTCATGTAGGTCGGTAGGTGGATGGATGGATGGATGTACTTTATTGATCCCAAACTGGGAAACTGGCAAAGCGAAGTATGTACAACACAAATGATTGTAAATAACAGATACAGCTATAAAATCAATATTTCAGTGCAGCTACTCCAGGCTCCAGCACAGATATTGTTAGCTGTATCACACACTGGATATTAACCCTTTCTTACATGGTATTCAGTTTAAGTGTCATGTCCTAACCAGCAGGTAGCAGACCTGCAGAGCCTTGTCTACAGTTCCAGATGATTATTCTGTATCCTGTTTATATCCCGTCGTTGTTCAGAGAAATTACAGATGAGATGCAGCTAATACCTCAGGACTGATGGTAAATCACAGAAAACCAGCAGATGTGAGAAATAATCATATTTTTCTCGTCATTTTTTTAATCATTGTTTTTTATTTGAAACAAGTGACAAATCCTGCGAGTCGGTTTCAACATTTCGTATTTTGAGGAAGTGATGTATTTGTTAACTGCAATGACAGCATGAACACAACGGATCACTTATCAAATATAGACTGTGAACATTTAAATCACATAAATATGAAATAAAACATTTGGCTGCTCTTCCTCCTGATTCATTCAGTTTTACAGCCTCTGCAGCGACCACATCACACGGAGGCCGTTTCCTCTGATGTCATAATATCACTTGTGCTGAATTCAAGGTTGTTATTCATAATAATATAGATAATCTGACAAATCGTTTCCCTCCTTCCTGATTGAACAGCAACTAAGACGACAACAAACAGTGACAGTGAGGGACAACCAGCCGTGTTTCAACCCATTAGCGATCAATAAGATAAGAGCTGACCTTACTGCGTTTACAAATGGATTATAAGATATGTTGCTTTACCCTGAAATATGGGATAAATAAAAGTCCTTCTTTCAGTTGCTGAACTGGTAAAATAATACAAATTGTCAGATTCCTAAAACATCAGCCGTTCCCAAAGTGATCACAAAACTCTGATCAACTCTTCAGAATAAGACGAAGTATTTCCCAACACATGTTTATTTCATAAAATGAAAACAAGCCCACTGCAACACACTGCAAATAAATAATCCATCCACACACATGTAGAATTTGTAAAACAACAAAGTGAGTCCAAGCAGTATTTAGGAAAATAAAAGCTTTTTATTTATTTATTGAAAATGACCACCTGCAGTACCTTCACAGCCCAACAGGGGGCTGCCACTCACACTGTGACAATCACTGCCCTACAATTATAAAACTAACAGCTAACCTGAAACACAGCGGCGAGATATTAGCATGCAGCATCTGAGCTTTTCGGAGAATGATGGCCGCCGTGTGAGTACGGTGAACACAGCATCGACACTCGAGCTGCTTTCACCAGAAACTAACCGCAGTGTGGGGGAGACGACACTGCTGCAGAAGTTATATCAACAAGCCTGTGAACGCTCTGTCACTGTAAACATTCTTATTAGAATAAAGAGACTTCCTGCCCTGATGGTGAGAGGTGTGTTTGTTGTGTTTCATTGGTTAGACAGTTTTGTTTCTCAGAGCTTATGAGGTGTTTTAACGGCTGCTCACTGAGTCTTGTCTTAGAAGACTGAAGGAGGTTGAGACACAAAGACTGAAGAGATTTCTGAGTCCTGCCTGAATGCAGCGCTTGCTCTGTGTGTGTGTGTGTGTGTGTGTGTGTGTGTCTTGTTACGTTCCCCTGAACAGGCTAGGGGATGAGGGGAGTAACAACAAATTAAAACCCAGATAAAATAAGGGAGGAACAACGTGTAGCCAAGTTAAAAAGGAATTTATTAACAAACTAAACACAAAGCAAACTTCGGTCAAAAAACAAAAGAGAAGCTGAAACACAAGTTGAAATACAATCAACAAAAAACTGCAGCTAACAATAAACAAACACCAAGGCCTTGACAAAAAACACACCATCCTTCCACAAAAGGAGCAAAGCTAGCAGCTAGCTGACGCCCACCACACACGCAGCTGAATGGGCCCCTGGCACAGGCTCGTGTCTCCTGCTCTTTATACACCTGCCTTGATTGCTGAAGTGGTAACAGGTGAGTCTGACCACCTGAGGAGCACACAGGAGAGAGACACACACAATGCAAACTACGACACGTAACACCTTACATAGTTAAACATACTCCAGAATAGTGAGTGTGCAGGTGGTTTGCACCGACCAACACCTTTGTTTCTGCACGGTGTCTTTTTTGTAACTTTAGTATTTAAACTGCATTAAATGAACTTCACGTTAAATCTTCATGAACAGGATGTGTGTAATGCTTTTTGTTCTCTAACAATATGATAAACTTTATTGTCCATTAAGTTTCTTCTGCGTATCCGGGGTCGGCTCGCGGTAACAGCAGGCTGAACAGTTCGTCCCTCTCCCCAGCCACGTTCCACCTCATGCAGGATCCTGAGGCGTTCCCAGGCCAGATGAGAGATATCATCCCTCCAGTGTAATCTGGGTCTACCCCAGGAGGATCCCAACACCCTGCAGAGGAAAATTATTTCAGGTGTTTAATTTCAGGGTAAAGTGTGTCTAAAGGGGGTGTAATGGTTTTCCAAAAGGTTTAAAACCTTTTAAAATCCTACCACCCTTCAGTCACGTCTTTCACAGCATCAGGTGGGCTTCGATCACCAGAACAGCTTCGCTTTTCCTCCGACACGCTGGTTCTTTCTTCTGATTCCATCTACTTTTACAGTGTTTGCGCGCCACAGAAGAAGAATTATCCATTAAAAAAATACAACGATTCTGATAGTCGTCTCTTTAAAAGCATGGGGATCATGTTATGGAAAGACCAACCTAACATGCCCGTGTGCCTCTCTCTCTGCGGCTGAGAGAACACCACCCACCTCGCTGTAATGTCATAAATACAGTTTAAACTCTAACGGTTGGAAAACAGGCCGCTCGTCCTGAAGAGCTGCCATTTGGACCATGGTGCTGATATGAACCAAACGCACAAACTGCTCCCTGCGTGTGCACCCAAAAACATTTCCAGCTCACCCACAGTGAGGGCTGAACCGCACACACACACACACACACACACACATACACACACCCACTCACACAGCAGGAGGTCTTCAGGTTCAGGGAAAACAACAGTTTTAAGAGGGAAACATGGCAGCCATTAAGTGTGAAAACTGTGAGAACAAAACTCTTCAAAGGCGCCAGGCCGTCAGCAGCCACACCCCTGCCCGGTACCTGAGTGAGGCTGCATTTGTGTTACTACAAGTTTGAGCAGATATCCTTCTTTCTGCAGCATCAGCAGCGTGCTCGTGTCCGGTTCATCAGCATCAAAGGACGTGCAAAGGTTTGATCAACATTTAACATCAATTAAACTTTATTCAGCCTCATTAAACTTCTGCTTCGTGTCACTCATCAGAAACATTAAACAGGTCTATTTTATTAATAACATCAGGAGCATTTAATGTGACTTCAAGTGAGACAAACCAGCTTTGTGTATTTTACAGTTTCAACAAGGTCAGATAACTTGATCACTTCTTTTCAACCTGACCTTTAGCCGTCTAAAGTTGTGACAAAAAGGGAAACATGCACAAAAGTCCAAAACAGACTCAAAACATGGCCTGCACAAAGTCGAAACAACTTCACTAAAACCTGCAAATATACAAACAAGGCGAAGTCAGAACAGAAAAACACTGCAAACACAGTCATCAATGCAGAAGAGCTCCAGGCCTGTAGGGGGCGCTGAGTGGAAGCGCTCCAATTATCAGCGAAGGGAAAGAAAGAGTGACCAGGCACTGATGATGAAGGGAGCGACGTCTTTCCTTTGTTGTTTCTTTGTGGACTGGACTCGTCTCTGGGCAGCAGGTCAACCTGTCGGGCCTTTAGATCCGTTTGTCTGCTGCACTTCAAAGTGTGTGGTCGTTATGATATTGCTGCTTTGTCTGTTTTAAAGGATCTGAATAATAAACATCTCTAACACTGTCCAATAAACACAACATAAACTGTAGATGGGAGTAACACTTTTACTGACGTCTGTGAGCAAACAGTTTGTATAATTCACTGAAAGTAAAAGAACTGAACATTCAACACACACAGACACACACACACACACTCGCTCGTGTCTGCAGCCTGTCTGACCTCAGAGAGCAGGGCTGATCTGAGAGCAGCTGACAGATGACACAGTGACCCAGAGAGACGCTCCTGTAACTATAAAACCACAGACTTCATCCAAGCTCTCATTAGTACTTCCACTCCACAGTGTCGAGCACAGATGGCTCAGGCTGACTGATTTTTGTTTCTAAGTTTAGATGATGTAACGCTGCCAGCAGCCTGTTTGTTTCCTCTGTTCTCACTTCTGTCATCAACAGAACACAAGCTGCTGCAAGAACATGGGAGGAGAACAACACAGCACTGACAGGCTAATGCTGGGATTATTAACCTGGGCCACATGTATACATCGTTTTAGATGTGTTCAGCCTGCAGCAGTGAAACAGGCTGTAACGGTGCACTGCAGCATGCATGTCAAAGCTGCGGTCTTATCTTCTACATGTTCTCTTTTATCTAACACTCCTCACAGATACTGAAACAGCTTATCGACTCTAAACGCAGGTGTGTATTACAGCCGTCTGATTATGGGACTGACGAGTATTCTGCAGTGCGTCCACGTGTGAAGCAGCTCTGCTCTCCTCACCTGTTCCTCGTTACCCACAGAGAGAGAGAGAGAAAGGTATTTGTTACACTCAGCGGTTTAATTCCCAAGCCGCGCTCTTCATGGAGCGCAGACCAACGCAGAGATGCTTGTGATATTTGCAGAGCGCGGGGAGTGGATCAAAGTGAGGCCGGCGGCTGAGGCTGCAGGTGACTGAGGAGGGAAAGTATGTTTCATTACAGCATTCCAGGAGCAGGGGGGGAGGAGAGAGGGAGCAGAGAGGGAGGAGAGACACAGGGAGGAGAGAGGGAGCAGAGACACAGGGAGGAGAGAGGGAGGAGAGACACAGAGGAGGAGAGAGGGAGGAGAGGGAGGAGAGGGAGGAGAGACACAGGGAGGAGAGACACAGGGAGGATAGACACAGAGGAGGAGAGACAAAGAGGAGGAGAGACACAGAGGAGGAGAGACACAGGGAGGAGAGACACAGAGGAGGAAGGAGGGAGGAGAGACACAGGGAGGAGAGACAAAGAGGAGGAGAGACACAGGGAGGAGAGACACAGGGAGGAGAGACACAGAGGAGGAGAGAGGGAGGAGTGACACAGGGAGGAGAGAGGGAGGAGAGACACAGGGAGGAGAGAGGGAGCAGAGACACAGAGGAGGAGAGACATGGGGAGGAGAGAGGGAGCAGAGACACAGAGGAGGAGAGACAAAGAGGAGGAGAGACACATGGAGGAGAGACAAAGAGGAGGAGAGACACATGGAGGAGAGACAAAGAGGAGGAGAGACACATGGAGGGGAGACAAAGAGGAGGAGAGACACAGGGAGAAGACACCGACGTGTTTGTGCTCACTGCTCTGCAGGCCAGATAGAGACAGAGATGCACTTCCTCCTCCACTGTGACACGTTTTCTTCAATCAGAGATTTAAACTTCAAACTAAACGAAAATAAAATAACAAACTTCCCAACATTAGCCCCAGAGGACAAACTGTCAGCTGTCCTTGCTGAAGGGACAGCAGCTCCTCTGGCAGCTAAATATGTCTCTGCCTGCCACAGCCTGAGGGACTCACCACCACCACAACATCCATCAGTGTAAATGTATTCAATGGTAACAGACTGTAGTGTGCTGTCATGTAAGTATGTTTCTGTATCTAATATGTAAATATGAATCTATGAATCTTCTGTAAACTGCTTTGGCAACAACATGTTTTTGTTCATGCCAATAAAGCAATTTAATTTGAATTTGAATTTGACACAGAGGAGGAGAGACACAGGGAGTGGAGAAGGAGCAGAGAGGGAGCAGAGAGGGAGGAGAGAGGGAGGAGAGAGGGAGGAGAGACACAGGGAGTGGAGAAGGAGCAGAGAGGGAGCAGAGAGGGAGGAGAGAGGGAGGAGAGACACAGGGAGCAGAGAGGGAGGAGAGAGGGAGGAGAGACACAGGGAACGGAGAAGGGGCAGAGAGGGAGCAGAGAGGGAGGAGAGAGGGAGGAGAGACACAGGGAGCAGAGAGGGAGGAGAGAGGGAGGAGAGAGGGAGGAGAGACACAGGGAGCAGAGAGGGAGGAGAGAGGGAGGAGAGACACAGGGAGCAGAGACACAGGGAGGAGAGAGGGAGGAGAGAGGGAGGAGAGACACAGGGAGCGGAGAAGGAGCAGAGAGGGAGCAGAGAGGGAGGAGAGAGGGAGGAGTGACACAGGAAGCAGAGACACAGGGAGCAGAGAGGGAGGTGAGAGGGAGGAGAGACACAGGGAGCAGAGACACAGGGAGAAGAGAAGGAGGAGAGACACAGGGAGCGGAGAAGGAGCAGAGAGGGAGGAGAGAGGGAGGAGAGACACAGGAAGCAGAGACACAGGGAGCAGAGAGGGAGGAGAGAGGGAGCAGAGACACAGGAAGCAGAGACACAGGGAGCAGAGAGGGAGGAGAGAGGGAGGTGAGACACAGGAAGCAAAGACACAGGGGGCAGAGAGGGAGGAGAGAGGGAGGAGAGACACAGGGAGGAGAGACACGGGGAGAGGAGGAGATACAGTGTGAAGATAACTTTAATGATGCGTGTAAACCTGACACAAAGCAGCAACATGCTAAACTCTGCATGTTACAGAGAATAAAACATGGAAACAGTTTTTAAAGTTCTGCTGTCAAAGTTTTTCATAACCCCCCCCCCCCCCCCTAGCTTCAGTTAGCTTAGCGTACCCCCACAGCTAATCACTGTGGTTGCAGAATAATGGTGTCAAAATCATAATCTGACATTTTTCAAGTCTCAGGTTTGGCATTTTACCCGCCACCATCTTGTTTTCTTACAGCCAGAAGTGACCATATTTGGACGGCAGGTGGCGCTGATTGAAAAAACAGACTTCTCCTGCTTTCATCCTCAGATGCTCCCTGCTCCCGAGTTGGGAAGTCATCCTTCCATCTCCAGCGTGCTAATGAGCTTTAAGTCGTAACCACATGGATGCTGCAAAGATGTGATGAGTTTTCTTTCCCAGAGCTGATCTCACTCTCCGTAACTAACGGTAACCACCAGTAACATATTACACCCAACAACAAGTTACCAAAAATATGATTTTGTTTATAAACTGAATATTTAAATGTTCCCTCCATGTTTCTGCCTAATACGACTTCAGGTCTGTCAGCTGGACGAGTCGTGTACCAAACGTTTTTCCTTCTATCCAAGTTGTTGTTGTTTTTTCTGACTTGAGGACAAATTCATCTGTCCAGGGGAGAACAACTTTTTCAGATTTTCTAAACACCTCGTGGATGCAGGGTAACTCATTAAAGTCTCTGCTCCAGGTCTGGTCATTAGCTGGATAAATATATAGATTATTGATTAGCACAGACGGACATTCTGTTTGTGGTCGCTGACCGGTTGCTGACAGTTTTTGGGCTGTAGCAACACGCAGCCGTTTGCACACATGTCCAGTGAAAGTAATTCACTTTCTCCTTAAAATTAGTTTAACCAAAATCCAGCTCCCCTTAGAGCTCCCCCTGGAGGCCTGGAGAATATCACTTCCGTTAGATTTAGTCTGTGTTTTTACTTTACACATTTGCTGTTAATGCATTTATTTTGGCGTTCTGAGGCACATTCGTTTCTGGATTCGGGCCGTACTGCTTCTGCTTCAGAATAATAATGAAGTGAGGACTGTGTAGCGTTTTCACACAGTGCCACTTCCACCACTGTCGAACAATCATACCTGCTCTGTGCTGTGTGTTCCTCTCTCACATGTTCACGGAGCAGCCGAGGAGGAGGACATGTGCTTTGAGTTTAGGAGCCTTTAGAGCGGAGGCCAGCTGGAGCAGAGAAACAAGTTTAGAGGGGAGGAGAGGAGCGATGCCAGCGCTGGCTCGGCTGAAGGTGTGTGAAGATCTGAGACCTTTCATCTCTGCTGTGTCCATCTTTTGTTCTCAAGACAGAAAGTCCCTCCAGTTATCTCACTGCCAGGATGAAACACCGACCAGAACGCTCCTCTGCTCGCATTTAACATGTTGTGTATTCTTGGAAGAGGTCGTGGAGGATGTGTAGTTATGTACCTCAGTGATGAACATTAAAGTCCAGACGTGAAATGTCACGTAATCAAGATGTTCTTTAGTCTGAAGAAGAAGAGCGGGTGACCAGAAGAAGCTCATGCTTAATGCTACAAGGATCTGTTGTAGGATCCTTCATAACAATGACGCACACACACAGTTTGTAAAGTTGTGATGCACTCTGCAGCACAAAGCATGTGAAGGTACATAAATACCCCATAAAAGCTTAAACGTGCCATCTTTAAACCTGGGCCCCATTTTCACATAATGTAGGACTAACATGAGTTATAGGAACAAAAGAATTCATTCAGTCTGCAGCAAAGCGGGCTGTAAATGCTCCTGATCAAAGGTCGTCCACTAAAAGTTCTTGTTGTTTCCACTGACAGGCTCAGATTGTTATTCTAAGTGTGTGACAACATGACAGAAAGGATCCCGACAGAGATAGACCTTTTTGTTACAGAGGAAGATGATTGTTTGAACCAATGACTGTATATATAGATGGACAACGCGTCTCCATCTGCTCCCATTGTATGTAATTGATGCCAAAATAGCCCCTGTGATAGGCGCTGCCATCTTGCGATGGTGATGTCATATGGAGCCAGAGTCTCGGCGTGATCGGCGAGTGAAGCGGCCGTAGCCTCTTCCGCTAACCCAAACACACACTTAACTTACCGAAAAAACAGCAAGGATCCCGCACGCCGGCGTGTTTAACAGCAGAACAGCTTCTTGTGTTGGTCTGAGGTTAAAGTTCACTGACTGTAGTGATTGTTTTAGTTACGTTTCCACTCCCGGATCGTCCTCCGCTCTGCTCACCCGGAACTGATCGGCTGCAGGAGCCGTATTGGTCAACAGAGCTGTCAATCATCATTTTGACAGCATCAAATAACTAATTAAAAACAAAATTGTCAGAAAAATGAACACTTGGACGTAAATCAGTATGATAATAACTAACTATAATGACAGAAACCATGTTTGAGAAACATTTATCGGGCGTGTATTTTGATTTTATAGTTTGACTCATGTCCCATCTGTTAACATGGAGGAGGCGGGCTTTATGAGCTATACTGCAGCCAGTCAGCAGGGGGCGATAGAGAGGGTTTGGCTTCAGTTTTAGGGAGCTGTCATGTCATCCATCTTTTTAAACAGTCTATGGTTGTAACCACAAACAGACGTTACATCGCTCTCTGCAAACACACCAGACTCCATTGACATTTAACCTCACAGGACACAGGTGGAGGACGAGGAGGAGGAGGACGAGGAGGACGAGGAGGAGGAGGAGGAGGAGGACTTGGTCAGTTTGTTTGTGTGACATTGTGTTGTATCTGAACAAACAGTTTAAACACCAAAGTCACACAAACAGACTCAGCGATCAGGGCAGCAGTAGAGCAACTGCTCGTGTTGTTTCTGGTCATTTAGACATAAAGCATGTAAAATGTGTATTTTGTAGTTCATGTGCAGCCAGAGCAGCCGTCACTGTCCTGCTTCAGTCTGTCCACCAGATGTTGGAGTCCTGCTGCAGAGAGACACGACAGCGTTAGTGATGTTTGGTGATCAGGTCTGCTTCACTGCTGATTCTGAAAAGGTGAGTTACCTGTGATGAAGAGCTGTTTGGTTTTGGTTGTTGTAATCTTAGTCTTTTATACTGTAAAGTTAAATTAGTTAAGTGTGTTTAATGATGATGCTAAATGCTTCTGTGGGTTTGGTCCAGGGTAGAACCTCTTATGGAGGGCAGTGTGACGACCTGCGAATTGACCTTTCACCTGTTATGTTCCTCCTCTCTGCTGGCTGTGTTTTTCTGTTTCAGGCTCTGTCCTGGCCTGCAGACTGACACACACACTCACCACCGCACACACAGGCGCTGCATGACTTGCTGGCAAACTCATCATATAGTAATAATCAAACTGAAGTGTCTTTATTAACTTTTTGGAGTGGACAGCAGAGACATGACAGAAAAGAGGAGATGAACGTGAGGGACGACGGCCTCAGCTGCAGGGAGCTTCAGCGTGTCTTATCCTCTCATCTAACTACCTTTTTTTTCCTTTTGGAGTTGTTGGAGTTAATCGAGGTATTGTCCCTCAGAGGTTGCCGTGTGGTCCAGGTGTTTGGTAGAAAGTAAATAAAATGAATTTCTGAAAAGGTGAACTGTTTCTTTAATGAGGGGCCAAAGCAGAACATGAGAAACAGCCCTGCATCATCGACTTCCTAGAAATTGCATTCATACTAATTTTGAACAGCTTAAACATTTTGGAAGGAACACAGTTTATGTTTTTTATCAGCGTAATGGGGAAACGATTTAACGAGCATCAACTGAAAATATGTGTTGTGTTTCTGACAGAGAGACGAGGCTGCAGCTTTTTATGGGTCTGTTTACTCTCACAGGATTCAGTCAAGGGAAAGATCATGAGCCTGGGTGATTTTTATTTATTATTACATTTAATATTAAAGCAACAATCTTCCCTTTAAAGGCTCTCTGCAGACCAAACGTCCACCTGAGCGACTCAGTCACACTCTGTGCATCACAAAACAAAAGTCATCTCCTTTGCTGTAAAAATCTCAGATGTTTCTCTTGTTTAACAGTTTGGTTATGACTGATGATTGATTTGATTATTGTGTCGTGTATACATAATATGCCAAGCCCAACACGGGCTTTAAAGACACCATGACGGTGCAAAAAGGGGAACGAAACCAACGTAGACACGTCAGTGCACCGAAACATCTCCGGATCGTCATAACAGGGACAAAAGAAAATGTGTTTAATGTTCCTGATCCAAATCACTTCTGTTCCTCCTGGATGTTTTTAAATCTGCCAAATTCAAGATCCAGATTTTAACCAGATGTCATTCAACAATTTTCCTCTTCAAATATAGCACGTATCTGTTTTGTAATCGAGTTCACACTGCTGGATCAATGATTTCTACAGATCGTACTTCAGCCTCCTTAAAAGCAGGATGAAATATAGTAAGTCACCGTAATCACAGACAGGGTGTACCCACAGATTTGAAATACACAGCGCATGATAAACTCAGTTATTTTGTCATTTATAATAAAGACAAACTCCAGAAGCTGATTTTTCAGCAGAAACGACTGCAGTAATCGCTGGCTTGTTTTTGTTGCCAGTTTCTGCTGAATACAGAAAACAAGTGCATCTTCCAACATGTGCAGGTGTTTCACATAAAGACACTGTGCACAATCAAAGTGATGTGTTCTCTGGCATCGTCTAACAGACTGATCCTCCTCTGTCTGAAGCTCTCTGATAAATCTGTCCAGAGAAGTGAAATGCCAGCGTCCTGTGGAGGAGGGTGTTTCCACTGTCTTCTGGCAGCAGCTGAAAACCATCATTTATTCTTCCTTTTATTCATTTGATGTCAGAAATGTATTGAGATGAAAGCAAATGCAAAAAGTACTTACCTGATCCCAGACTGACCCGTGCTTAAAGGTAGCTTCATCCTTTTTCCATTCAGACTGTAAACCTGTACATCACCTGTGCTGTGCACTGCAGTCTGGAAGCTTCCTCTACTGTCTGACCAACCCAAACCTCGGGGGGCAACGGGCAATTTTTGGTGAAGCCACTGCATGCACAGATAAGTGATAACGTGCACCAAGACTTCCTGTCGTGTGCTCGTCATTGTTTACAGTCCTTCCAGCAACATGAGCACAAGAACAGAGTCACCGTGGAGAGACGACCTCTTTGTTAGCTGCACTCTAATCGATATAAAGGTTGTTTCTGGTTGTAGTCTGAGTAGTGTGGAACACTAGCGTCTCAGCAGTCTGTGTGTAGAGCAAACAGGCAGAACGAAATCCACCGTAACACCATCCCGACTCCCATCAGCATCGTCTGACAAACATTGATCTTTTTATTCACCTCTATAAACAGACGTCTGCATGCTAACAGCTAACAAGCCCTTCTTAGACGTCGTCTCTTAACTCCAACTCTATTATCTCTTCTCAAGTTTCTAGTCGGACTGTAAACAATGCAGCGCACGGAAAAGGAAGTCTTAGCTGGAAGTCCTTTCCTGCTGGTTACACCGGGAGCCCTGAGGAGTTGCTGGACACTCCCAGAGGATCTCTGTCAGACGCAAGCCGTTGATTGGCTGCTCTCATATAATGAAATCTGTTTGTGGAGATTTATCGAGGCTAAACTATTGTCTGATGACAGGTGATGGTTCTGTGATTACATTTTGGTTGCTGTGTTGTTTTCATGCAGACACCCGAAGCTCGCTGAAACCTGATTGGTCAACAGTCAGACTACAAACAGAAACCAGAACTCCTCCTGCACCAAACACCTTGTCCTCACCTGCAGCTTCTGTATTGATAAGCAGGTATCAGTTTATAGAGATGAGGTGAATGTGAGCACATGATAATCTGATCGACACGCTCCTGCAGTCAGACGGGAGTTTGCACATTGTCCATTGCTCTGCTGTCTTTTGAAGCACTTTGTAACTTTGTTTTTAAAAACGTGCTACATAATAAAATCATCATTATCATCATTAAGCAGGTGTGCACAGGTTGATGTCTGAGGTTCATTATGTGAAGAAGCGCTGAGGAAAACATCCGTCGTTTCCACATGAGACTTTGGCACATGATGACACATTTCATGGAATATTGTGATCAAGTAAATTTGATCACAGTACCCACAACAGGACCCACAACATGTACTTGATGATGAGGTAATGCAGGTGTGTCCTGAGGCCCCTGCCCTCTGACTCCATAATAACAGCTGCCCCGGGGCTCTGGCCTGTAAGTTAGACAGAGAAAGTTCATAACACAAAGCATCAGTAACTGCTCACACACGTGAAGATAAAAAACCTTTAAGGTGTAAATGAGAATAAGTAAAATTCTTATTATTAATGATGAAGGTGTAAAGTAACCTGAGTACGTTTTTTCCCTGTTTGTCCTCCCTCTGAGCGTCTGACAGTTACAAACACTCATTTCATGTTTCAGTATAAACTTTTAGTAAAACCCGAACAGGCATAAATGTTAAATGCATCAAAGTGTCATTCTGTTTGTCTCTTGTCCGTGTCACCCTGAAGCCTTCACACAGGGACCTATAGGAGCACACGTGTCACAGAAATAAATAAAATATTGAATTTACACAAATTAATTGAAAGGAAGGAAAAACGATAATTACGTTTTTTCTAAGTTATATGACTGTTTCCTTTTGTCACCTGAGGAGTTAAACTCTGTGTTTATATGAAAATACATTCAGACATATTTATATATATATTTAATTGTTCTGGCAAATATTGCAAATAAACAGTGATATTAGTGTCTTAATCTTTGTGAAATAAAAGACGTTTTGATGTTTAATATTGATGATGTCCATTCATTCATTCAATGAAATCCATGACCTGAAATATTTATCACAGCAAACATTGATAAATGTGATTGATTTGGATCAATTAATCAAAAAATATTTAAAACGTCATCATGTCAGACAAATTAAACATGTCATGATGAAGTGTTTATTTACTCACCCGTCTCTCCATTGTGTCAATACAGTCAATAACAATAATCAATAATAATACAATTTATTGATGATTGTTCGCTGATTTTCTTTGTTTCAGCTTCATTTAATCATTTAATGAGGAAACTAGAAATCTGAGAACACGGCAACAAGTTCAATGTTAACGTAAAACTAATCATCGTATTATTATTATTATTATTATTATTATTATTATTATTATTATAGTTGTTCTCATTATAATCACAACATACAAACGTCAGTCTAAGTGAAATAAATCAATCTTCTTGCCTCGTGTCAAATGACGTCACACAACGTTCGCCTTCCCCCCTTTTTTCCCTCTATGCGCGAGCTCGACAGTCCAAAGTATAAAGTAGCACGAGCGCCTGAAGTGAGGGAAAAAAAGTCTGGAGAGTGTAGAGAGGGACTCACGCATACAGGAGCACCGCACACACACGCACACGGGCGCGTGCAGACACACATCCAGCACAGAGCGGGTGCAGGCCGGGCTGTGTTCATGAACACACGGAGCAGCGGACATCTTTACAACTTCTCCAGGAGTGAAACACGAACATGGAGTGGAAGTTATGGATTTAAAGCGCGCACGAGCTGAAATGGGCGCTGTGCTGCTGCTGTGGAGCTGCCTGCTGTCCACCGCGCACGGTACGTTCACTTTGTCTTACACCACGCAGAGCTGTGGGTTATTACCGATAAGAACACAGCAGTAACCGTGCTGAGCTCCGGTTGTGTCTGAGCTCAGAGCCGAGCGCAGCAGGCTGTGATTCCTCCGCTGGAAGTTCAGTTTTTATGTCCCAAGGGTACAACAACACAATGGTGTGAGTGAAAGTGTGGAAACTTAGCATCGTAGTGTGTGTGTGGTGATCTGTGGAGGATAAACTGGTGTTAGAATAAAGCAGCCCTCGTGTTTTGGCTCCTCCGGGGCAGTTTTAGTGACTTTCTGCGCGTCGGAGCAGAAGTTTGGAGCCGCGGTGTGTCTGCGGGGCCTCGGCGGCTCCTCCATTCCTGCTCGGTGTCGGGTGTCAGGCTGACTTTCTGCCGTGAGGGGGGCAGAAGCCTGATTTTAGTCTTTATTCAGGAGGTAAAACACTGATGGACAGACAGGTTGAAGGTTTTCTGCCTCTTTATCGGCTTTTCTGTCTCTTTTGTGGTGTAAATGTTTAATGTGAAAGTGAGCAGTCAGAGGCGGAGCTTCGCTTCTTATAGATGCATGGAGGCATTACATCAGGGCTACGGCTGCACACTGTTTGTCTGCTGCATCTTAAACTAAACCTTCATATTTAATGTTCTTAATAACACCTTTACACCTGTCTGTCAACTCTCAGTACACAGGGAATATTAACCTGTAACCTCACCTACAGAGGAGAGTCTGAACATCGCTTTGCTTTGTCACAAACTAACGTTCATAACGGGCCATTGGCCTTTAACATCAATACAAATATTTATATAATGTTAATATGGCCAAGACAAGTGCAGACTCCAAATTATGAAGGACTTAAAAACAAAAGATAAATATGTGACAAACAGCGTCATAATAAAGTATTGTGCTGCTGCTGTAAAACTCTTTTTAGTCCTGATGTAAAAAAACATCCTGATTTTATTCAGACCAAAACGAAATATGATCATGATTTACATTTTTATCGAACATAAAATCTTCTAATCTGTAACTCATCATGAATCAAAATATCCGTCAGAGTAATCACTAAATATGTGCTCACAAATCTAATAATCAGCATTCATTTATTGGACAGTTCACAGTGAGTTGAAGCTTCCAGCTTCTATCTGACATAAACCATAAACATGATTCATTAGAGACCCAAAGGTCAGAACTATAGAGTCATCCTGGACCTATTAATGATATTAATAATACATTTTATTTATACATCACCTGTCATACAAGATCAAAGTGCTTCGTCATCAGGAAACTTAAAGAGCTTAACTGGAAAACAAAAACAGGTGTCAGGGCCACATGTAAGATCCAAAGTCAAACTAGAGGAAGAATAAAGATGAGAATGAGGTAAGATGAAAATCAAAGCAACTTATTAATAAGTTATAGAAATAAAGATAAATTAAATTCATGAAATGAAAACAAAAAAGGGAAAATAAAATGAAATAAAAAGCAAGGAAATAAAGCAAAGTTAGAAAATAGGCCAGTGACGTTTTTACCTTTTCTTTTCAAAATAAAAGCACGTTTATTGTGTTTTATAAAAATAATCTTATTTATGTTTTAATCAGTGAATGATTATGAGCAGTTTTTTTCTTCTTGTGATGAGCTTAAAGAAAGGTAGGAGAGGTGTTAATCAGAGATGATCAACACACACATCAGACCCTGTCAGGTGTGTAGTTACACCTGTGTATTAAGACGATATTAGACCGGTCTGTGTCTCTGTGCTGAACCTCGCTCAGATGTGATCCGTATTTTGGAAGCAGAACCAGATCATTGTTGATTTCTGTGAGTATGAAGAAACATGCTTTTATTTTCTGTCAGAAACGTTGTTAATGTTTGCCCTGGTTAACTGGTGTGTCGCTCAGATTACAATATATTGAATAGTATGTTGAAGAAATGGATCTATAAAAAGAGCCATCAGCTTCAGATCAAAGGAAAGGAAAATATCTAAACATGTATATGTTTGGTTA
Source organism: Semicossyphus pulcher (assembly GCF_022749685.1). Lineage (NCBI taxonomy): Eukaryota > Metazoa > Chordata > Actinopteri > Labriformes > Labridae > Semicossyphus > Semicossyphus pulcher. Next base: position 27,049,621 of record NW_027211759.1, on the reverse strand, counting down.
TTTATCATTTTCAAAAACCGTATTGATGCTCAGAAATTCAGTGTCAGTAGGTTACCTGCAAAGATTCAGTTCTTTAACAGGTGAAGTTGAGCTCTGATATTAAAGGGATGTGATAAATACAAATACAGAACCTGATGTTCTCATTAAATAAATCAACCTTTACTCAGACTTCACGCAGATACTCGTGTGTTCTTTGTACTGTGGCAGATTTCCTGAAATACTAACCTCTTAACGACACAATGATCTCTGTAGTGTGACTCATGTCAAACATATAATCAAAGGTGAAAACATCCAAAGGTCAGCAGCAGACAGGATTCACCAAAGCTCCACAACAGGACGGTAAATATTTATAAGAGTGGACTCTGAACAACCTTGTCTGCACTTCAAACACACTGTACGACAACATGCAGACAAACAAGCTACACAACCGTTCAGAGATTTAATGATTAACAAACACACGGGGCAGTGAGTGCACCGGACACACTGAACCACTTTAACATCTTCATGTCGTACGAGGAGAAGAGTTTAACACTGAGGCGACCACATGCACACACACTTCACACACACTCTTCAAAAACACCAACACCTTGTCAGTACACAGCCATGCAAACATCACAGCTGTGTGTGTGTGTGTGTGTGTGTGTGGCAGACTGTTGGATCTCTGTGTAAATGCTCCTGCTGTTTTCATAAATGATTCTCAGATTAAATCTGAATGAGGAAACTAAACTGTTGACAATGTATTTTATATTGACTCCAGCTGATGACCGCCTGCTGTGACACAGAGAGAAGTCATATTTAACCATCACGGTCTCGTCTGACCAAAAGCGTCATAAGCTGGAGATATAGCTTGTTTGCTTTTAACTACACATTTGTGTGTGCATGATCGCTGCCCTGTGCAGTTTGGAGCGTCGGCTCTGCACGTCCTTAAAAATGAACGCTACGGGAGCATAAGCTGCAGTGTGCACATGAACAGTAGGGGCAGTGTAGAAGGGATGTGACAGGGTCGACACAGCAGCTGGGACAACAATGGCAGAAAGTTCTGAAGACGAGCTGATAGACCAAATCCACGATTATCCACATGTGTACGATGTGTCGTTGCCGCTGCACAGAGACAAACATGCCTGTCCAACAGCTGCAGACAGATAAGTTCTGTTTTAGACGTCGACGAAGAAACCTGCAAAAGTAAATGGAAACAAGTCCGGGAGCGTTACGACCATGCATGGAGGAACGTGCTGGAGAGACGGAGAAGGGACATATAGGGCTGGGTTTAAATGAAAATCGATTTTTCTGATTCGAGTTGATTCTCATTTGAATGACCCAGTATCGATTCATGAATCCCAAGATTGATCGTAAAAAATATGTGTACAAACGAGTCCGACCTCTCACGTTTCTGAGCGCTCCTGAACGCAGCACGACTCAGCACATCCCTACAGAGACATCAGTGATCGCCGACGGACTCTTTTTATTGCGTACGTCCATGAATATGTCAGTTAGTTTTGCTCTGATGTTTATGTCTCTCTCTGTCAGCGAGTGTATTTTCAGCTTGTTGTAATACAGCATGTCGTTCACCACTTCTTCTTCTTCTTGTGGCGTTTTATGGCGGTTGGCAAACAACGTTATGGTGCATTACAGCCACCACCTGGTATGGAGTGTGGATCAGGATTCTAACTACTGTCTTCAAAACTAAATATTTAGGGGGAAAAATGTATGAGTCTCGTGTGGTTTTGTTCTTCACGCTGTGAGATCTCGTGGCCAAATCTCGCGCAAGTTGAACCCCAGTCCGTTTAATCAAAACCCTGAGTCACATGTTCAGACTGAAAATCTGAAAGTGGAAAAAAGTTAAGTCTAAGTCATAACATTGTTAACATTGTGTTGACTGCTGTGAGTTGGTCATGTTAAATAAAAAGGACATGATGTTACTAGAAACATGAAAGATTTTGATAATGCACCAGGTTAGAGGTGCACTGATATTGTAACTAAATACCCCTAACCAAATCGATATTGAATCGAACTGAGAAATTCGTATCGATACTCAGCCCCAGGGACGGTGCTGACGGTGTGTTCTGTCCACCCAACACACAAAGTTATACTGTATATTCTTAGAGCTGTACTGACATTTAAATGAACAGTAACAGAAGAAGTTGAGGTGACAGGAAGTTCTTCTACATAGGGTTTGGATGATGATGCTGTTTTCCAAACTACAGCCATACAACATGATCCAGTTCAGACTCTTTCATGATCCCACTTAGGTCTCATTTTTTACCGCAGACAAGGGTGTATCTTTAAGAACAGGACGGTTGCACACCTGTGAACAGTGACACACTGCGAGAGTGACACTTTGTATGCTAAAGTATGAGTATAAACTTAATTACATAAAAACTGCTTAATTGGATTTTTATCTTTAATGCATGTGATAAATGTTGCGTTATCAAGTGCGGCACACGTTCACTCAGCCATAAACTTGAAACATTGATGCTGGTTACTGAGGTGCATTCAGAGTCCTGTAAATTATAACTCTGACCATCTTTGACTCTCAGGTGGTGACAGAAGATTAGAGTCCTGTTTCTCGTCTGGCTCGGGCACAGAAGGAACCTCAGTGCTTTCTTTGTACTAAAGTAGTTTTAATGTGAAAAGTATCACAAGTTTACTTTCAACTGAAATCTTTCATTAGATTTTTCCAAACTGGTAAACATGAGACTATTTAAATGCCCTGTGAACTCTGCCTTTTCACTTCCACTTTCAGACAGGTGGGTAACTTCCAGACTCCTCAACATCAGCCTGCACATATGGGCCACTGCGTTCACTGCGTGCGAGCCTGTCCTTCTGTTTGTTTGTCTGTTTGGATGGAGGAACACTCGACATCAACAAACCAGGGAGAGACCTGACGAGGCGACTGACGACAGAACTGTTTTCATGTAGAAACGTGAACGAAAATCAGAAAAAACCCCACTCATTTTTACTTTTTGGAATCTGGCCATGCATTCAGCTATCAGCGGCTCTTAAAGTCGATTGAAACTCTGAATTAAAGGCTAAACTGTTGGTTGAGATGCATCAGAGCAATCTTTCCTCAGCTCCTGTCTGCAGGGAGGAGCAGAGCGTGTTAGAGGAGCAACGTGGAGGTCAGGAGAAGAGATTTGGTGACAGTGCTGAGGAGGAATGTAAGGAAGAGATTGATATCTTTTCCTGTTTGTTTTGCACTGGTGTGAAACTCCAGAGAGCTGCTGTGCTGCTAGGATTTCATACAAACCCAGAGGAGTGAGAGGGAGGAGAGAAATACTGCTGAGAGGAGAGGAGAGGAGGAGAGAGGGAGAAAGAGGAGCAGCGGTGGAGAGAGAGAGGAATCCAGGGTTTCTACGCAAGCTGGAAAACTATGAAATGTATTTTGTAACTTGTTGTTCTGGACAAGTTTGGAAATAAGAAACGCGTGTCTCCAGATTATTACCCGGTTCAGTTTTCTAAAACATGTTTGTTTTTGAGCATTATCGTCTCTGAGGGCGAGCAACGTCAGTGAAAGTGACAAACGAGTGTCTGAAGCAGCGTCCCTTCAACTCAACCAAACACCTGCCACCAGATGAGAACAACATCTCTGACTTCTTTACACACACAGTCGTCTGCATGTGTTTGTAGTAGTGCACAGTGTAATCTGTCCGGATGAGGGACGCTCCCCTGCAGTGATTCAGGCTGGAAAAATAACCTCCTCAAATGTCAAAGATATTTTTTTGCTCATTTCTTAACTCGCTCTGATTTTATTGCTCAGATAATAACCAGAAATCGTGTAACAGCGGCTGTAACCTGTCACCTGTTTGAGGCCTGTGTTTGGCACTTAAAGCATTCGATGTATCTCCCTGTTTCACGAGGAGCGTTCTCCTGCTGATGTTGCCTGTTGCATCGTCTGAACTGTCCGGATGTCACTTTTTATTCGGTTAAAGTTGAATGTTACACGTTGGTTCGTGAATGCAGCAGCTGCTGTCTCCTCTTAAACAACAAAGACTGAAACTCTGCAGCACCAAAGGGGTCAGTTCACTTCCTGTGTGAGCTGAGATGTTAATAAACAAATATAAAGTCTGACAATAAAACAACACACAGAATGTAACACACAGAATGTAACACACATTTTCACACATTGTAATGCCAGAAAAAAGTCTGGAAACCTGGAATACTGAAATGGAAAATGTGACAGATCCTTGGAAGTGTGTGGAAGCCTACCAACACACACACACACACACACACACACAGAATGGGGTGCAGCGGTGCGTTGCTTTAGAAACTTCTTTGGGACCCTCTTTCTTTTCAAGCTGCCACCTCAGTATGACCTCCTCCCCCAACACACACCCCCACACGCACACACGCACACACGCACACACTCAGGCCTCGCCCCCCCCCCCTCTACTCTGATTGTTAATCCCATTGACAAACTGAAATGTAGTTTTTTGGTCAGTTCTTTTGTGTTGCACCGCGCGCACACACACACACATACACACACACACACACACACACACACACACACAAAACGCAACACCAGGTGCAGTGATGTCATTCGTCCTCACACACATTTGTAACATTTCACAGTGAGAATGTGAAAATTGTAACCATAAATACAGACACAAATCTACAGTCTGCCACACGTCTTTGTGCACTACATTAACACATGAGAGCCGAATCGTCACACCGACCTGCTGGTTCAAACCGCTAACACACTGAATAAAACTCTGAAATGAAATGTTTTTCTCCGATGCGTAGCTTCGGGGGCTGCTAGCTGAGCTGTGCTAACTTTGGCTCGGCTTGTTTCTCTGCTAACTTCAGATCTAGAAGTCTGATGACCAAAATCATTTACCTGGTTAAATGATGTTAAAACAAAGCTGGTAATGCATCTGTAAACTGAACAACACTGGGTTGTCTTAGCATTAACTCTAAACTTTGTACAGCCTGTTGTCAGAAGATCACCGGGGGTGCGACCCACCCGGGTCTGAAGTGTAACAGATCTTTTAATCAGGTCCTCTCTCTGTGCAGCCTTACTGTCACTTAGAAACAACATAAAGTCAAGGGAGGATCTTGGAGGGTCACATTCTCGCAGGGGAGAGGGCCGCGGGCCTTCTCTGGGAAACGGTCGTTATTCAAGAGTTTATTCACCACTCAGAGAAGAGAAGAGAGATTTTCTATTTCTCACTTACTTTTCTTTATTCAAAGATCGTTGTGAACACTCCTTTAAGTTGGTTTGGTTAAGATTTGACTTTTTCCTTTTACGGTTTTGGTAACGAGGTAGCGCAGAGGGTGTAGGTGTTACATTGGGTGTACCAACTGTCCCTTCTGCTTGTGTCTCACAGAGATGTGTGTGCATAATGTGTAAATTGTCCCGAGTTGAACAGAGTTCATGGTGGATGAGTTGTAGGCCTCTCAGCTCTGTGGCCTTGATGGGTGCGGTTTACTGTGTCTGTCTCACGGATGCAGGTATCCTCCCTTTCCTCCCTCACAGACTGTGTCAGAGTTTATCTGCAGGAGTCACTGATGTACAGGTTGACAGATTCTGATGCTCACTTCAACAGAAAGCTCCCAGACTTCCAACAACTATATTAATTAAACCTTCTGGATGTGGGTTAAGGATGGTTTGCCACGGGTTCAGATTTTTAGTATCACGCTGTCGGACTCTGAAGTAGTTTTTATGCAACTTCCTTCAACAAAATATGAACATTTACTTTTAATTTCCCCAAATAAAAGTCATCTGTTTGTATCTTCAGATAATCTTTGTCACTTTAAATGTCTCAAGATGAAATGAGTTCTTATGGTGGTGACGAGTTAGCAAAGTAGAGATGAATATTTATGATTCACAGATGATGTGGTAACTTTCTCAGACAGGACTTTATTGTAATCTCAAAGGGAATATTGCTGCTTAAATTAAGATTAAATAACACATTTAAGTCCTCTAAGAAAGTCATTGGTGCATGGACTCTACAGGGACGTATAGTGAAAAAGAAAGCTGCATCAAGACAACCATGCTAACACTGAGGGTGTGTCATGGGACAGATGTGCAGGTGATGAGAAGAGCTGCAGGAAAACAGCAGATCAATGAGAGAAATAAACAACTTCCTGACTCAACATTTGTTGGAGTGTTGGTGGTCCTGGCTGAATATGATTGTTGCATGAGAGTCAAACTTATTAGTCCAACCAGTTTCAGATGAATTATAATGTGATGAAAACACAACAGCAGCACAGTGCCAGCACTGAGTGATTCCAGGTTAGGCTAGCTGACTCTCTTTAACAGACGTCAGGAGGAGCTGCTGCTAACATTAGCTTGGCTTGTTTAAATTCCTGCAGTGTCCATCATTCACAAAAAAGTAAACTAACAGACGCAGTAATTAAAACCAGTTTAACCAGGTTTCAGGTTAAATATCAGTGTCTTTGGTTCGCTCTTCAGCAGACACAGGATGTCAGGTGAGGGGAGGGCTGCTAGCCGAGCCGCTAATTTTACAACTTTCTCTACAGTTTCCTCTTTGGAGTAAATCAGGTGTTAAACTTTCCTGTGGCCTTGGTGCCTCTTCGTCACAGTCTTTTATCAGCGCTAATTTTATCGCCCAGCCCTACAGACACGTGCCCCTAGAACCAACATATAACATTACTGCATATTTAGAGTAAAGGTGTGCTTGTCCCTCTCAGCTAGCAAGGAACGTTCCCCTAACATCGGCTAACATTACCTACAAGTTCTAATTACGTTGGAAAGAAACGTTTTAATCTAATATTCAAAGATTGTTTTAAGGATGTTTATCATTTCAAAGTTTCAAAGTAAAGACAAAACGTTTTCTGAAGATGTTTTCAGAGAACGTTCTTCTGCTATTAAAGGAACATTCTGGGAACCAAATCAAAACTTCCTGCGCAAAACATTACCAGAACATCACACGTAACATTTTCAGAACGTTCTTATAGATGTTGTGTATCCTCTTTGTGCGTGCTGTGTTTGGATGCTGCAGTCTGGACTCGTCCTCTCAGTCTTTAAGAAACCTTGAATGTCCTCAGAGGTCTGTCGGCTCTAATCCTCAGAGAGCGTCTCTGTTAGGTGACCTGAGGAGCCCCTCGCTGTGTGGTCTGACCTCTCTCCTCTCTCTGTTTTATAACTGCAGGCCTGTGCAGGGAGATTTTATTTAGTGTTAACTTTTTGATTCATTATTTGGTCCAAAACACGTCTTGTTTCCCGCTCTGCTGCTGCTTCTCCTGTTGGCTGCTGTGAATCATGAGCTGCAGCTGCTTCTGACAGAAGAGATGTGGTCATGTAAGTGTGTTTATGTCGACTGTAAACAGAGGAGGTCAAAGTTTAAACCCACATCGATGTCAGTCACAAACATCTTTTTATACTAACTGACTGAGAGGCAATACAGTGTGTGTGTGTGTGTGTGTGTGTGTGTGTGTGTGTGTGTGTGTGTGTGTGTGTGTGTGTGTGTGTGTGTGTGTGAGAGAGAGAGAGAAGGACAGGCTGCAGTTCAGGGACAGATTGACAGATTCACTGTGTCTTCATGCTGAGGGATCACAGGAGGCCGGCCGAGCCAAACCACAGCTCTGCCACCCGGCCAGAACAAAACCACAGGCTGTCACAGCACAGAGGCAGCTGCTGACACACACACACACACACACACACACACACTGTACTGTCAGGGTGCAACATGTTTCCTTTTAACATTTTCTTCACGTTCTAACTTTGTTCGTTTTATCTGAAGCACTCAGGGTCACAGATTCATTATTACTGAGAGGTCTGATGTTTTTGCCGTGTCTGATGCTGAGTCACATGATCACAGTTGTTCTGACACCATTGTCTCCTTATACAGATTATGATACCCAGACATAAACCTAGTGTTGGTGGAAAACACATTTCTACCTTTGACTTAACTCTGCTAGCATCATGCTGATGTTGTGTGTGTTTGTCACACAATAAGTTACCTGAAGCCAGGTGATTTTTTGCGATGAATATATATAGTATGGGATCAGTGCATTGAATGGCGTATGCACACGATAACACACATCTTAGGCAGCATCAGATGCTGACATCAGAGCAGCTCTGCTCCTGAACATGCTGCTGCATGGATCAATAGTGATCAAGTTTAGTCCTCCATGTTTGTTAATGACTCGAGTCTTCAGTATTGTAACCTCTGAAAAAAACAGACTTCAATTTTAAATTCAGTTTTTAGTACAAAAGAAAAACAAATCTAAACGCTCATAAGATGATAAACACCTTAAAGATTTAATGTGGAAGGCTTTCATGTAAATAAGTCTCTCTCTCTCTCTGAATGAGGTAACACATGCTGATGGCCCACTGATGAAAGCCTTTACGTTTGCAGTATATAGTATTATTATGGACTGGGGGTCTGTGGCGACGCCCAGTTAGTGACGCGTTTTCCATCAGCCAGCAGTGGTTGGTCTGCCAGAGAGGGCAGGCGGAGCTAAGCGGCTGCTTTTCCGCTCTCTGCAAGTGTTGCCGGTAAACAGTAATCTACTATGGCTGAACAAACAAAGAGTTACAACCGGAGCCGACCGTGGACGTCTGCTTAAATTAGGAAGTGTCCGTTTATCGCCAAAGGTGCAGACAAACAGAACGAAACTGAGATCTTCGAGATTACACCTTTAATTAAAGTCCATTGTCCAGAAAACATTGAAGACTGCAACATTTTCTGTCAGCTGCTGAGTTTGTTTTTTTCAGTTAATCTTTTCTTAAGCACGTAAAGAAGTGTTGTATCTGTGATTGTTCTTGAGGTTACAAAACCTGAAGCACGAACAGACGTGCAGAAAGAAGAAGAACTTCTTATGTTGGATTTTAAATAAGCATTAAGATCAGTTCAAAGCTCTGCAGGACAAATATTACAACATACTTCAGGTCACTTTTTACATATTAAAGAAACATAACATAAGTGAGTAAGATCCCCGATATGTTAATAACAGTCAGTTCTGTGCAGACAAAGTTGAGCTTGTTTTTTACAGCAGGTAAAGAAGTGTTTCACCTTTCAGCTTGTTTAGAACAAAGGATAACCACCCCAGGTTTTAACATCAGGATGCATGACTTAAAGGTAAAGCAGAACCTCTAATGATCAGTTCAAGTCAAATTATTGAGGTTTTCCTTGTGACATAAGTTCAGTTTAATTCTTTGCAGGTCAAATACTGATACACGTCAGAGCATTTGATTTTGCTTTTTCTGTTTGCACATTATTTAATCAATATGAGCATCAATGCAACCTAATCTACCAAATAATCAGACCCAGTTTTGATTCATAATCCAGTTAATGTCACAGACGGGTGAGCTGGCTGCAGACAAGAGTAATATTCCATCCTGTCAACCAAAACCGGCATCCGAAGGTGTTTGTGAAAAGGTTTGAATGTCACATCAAACTGTCTCCTCTTCCTCAGGCTCACCTCTCCTCCTCTTCGCAAACCGGCGGGACGTGCGGCTGGTGGATGCAGAGGGCGTGCGGGGCGAGTCGTCCATCGTTGTCAGTGACCTGGAGGATGCAGCGGCCGTGGACTTCCTGTACTCTGATGGTCTGATATTCTGGACAGACGTCAGCGAGGAGGCCATCAAACAGACGCACTGGAACCAGTCGTCAGTCAACTGTAAGCCTGCATGCTGTCCCTTATTCACCTGGAACAGTATCTACAGCAGGTTCCTCCTCCTCTTCCTCACTCTGTTTGCTCTCTGTTTGCAGCCCTGCAGGAGGCTCTGGGGACGGGTCAGACGGTGGTGGTCTCCGGGCTGGACAGTCCAGACGGGCTGGCCTGTGACTGGCTGGGTAGAAAGCTGTACTGGACGGACTCGGAGACCAATCGGATCGAAGTGGCCAACCTGGACGGCTCCTTCAGGAAGGTCCTGTTCTGGATGGACCTGGACCAGCCGAGGGCGATCGCACTGAACCCGGCTCAACGGTAACACACACACACACACACACACACACACACACAGGAGTTTTAAATAGAGAATTACTGACACTGGTTGTACAGGTGTCTTAGGGGGAAAACTACGGTGGCCTTTCAGAAATGGTCGTCCTCACCAATAAATAAATAAATAAATGCAGAAAGAAGTGACCAATAAAAAAGTTCAGCAGGTGTGTACAGATGGTGGGTTGCTCATTGGGGTATCTCTTTGTTACATCAGGTACATGTACTGGACAGACTGGGGGGAGGAGCCCAGGATAGAGCGTGCAGGGATGGATGGCAGCAACAGGTACGCTCACTTTAAAACCACATCGTATACACGAATAAGACAACATGAGCAGCAGCTGTGAGGTGATTGTGTGTCTCTACAGGAAAGTGATCGTGGACGCACACATCTACTGGCCCAACGGTCTCACCATCGACCTGCTGGAGCAGAAGCTGTACTGGGCCGACGCCAAGCTGAGCTTCATCCACAGAGCCAACCTGGACGGGTCAGCACGGTACGGACCCTGTTTATGTTTGTGTGAGGTGTGATGATATGAAATATCTTCACCCGCATGACTAGAATCACAGTGCAGGTGGAGCAGGTGAAGCAGGTAGAGGTGAGCCTGAGTTGAAGCTCACACAGTGATGATGGCAGCAGACACACTGGTGTGTTGGCGCTGTGCTCAGTGGGTTTGTCATGTGCATGTTGCAGAGCTGACTCGCTGAACGAGCTCCATTTATGGCCAAAATATTTCCTCTGAGATAATTTAAACATAAGAGGTCACTAAAGGTCAACATCATCATCATGTCATTTTGTTAAACACATGAATGATGTCTCCCAGCTGCCCAGCGCTCTCTGCTCTACTGCTCTGGTGGACTGGGGGACAGAAGATGCAGACAGAACAACAGCAAAGTGCAGTTCCTCTGGTGTCCACTTGAGGCTGTCTCCAGCAGTGAGTCAGTCCCCATAGAGCCCCATGTTAAACTTTACAGCAGAAATAAACATGTTTACAGCCTGGTACAAAAAACAGTTTGGGTCTCTATAGCTCATTTCTCTCTTCATAACTGTAAGGGGAGAATCTTTATACAACTCACCTGTTTACATTACATTAAGGCTTAATATTGTTTGCTTGTTTGGGAGAGCTCTATTTTGTTCTCATTGGCGACACCTGTGGTGATTAGCGCTAACTGCAGGTGTGTTTTTGGACAGCGCTGCCACTGACGGTTTTTCTTCGTCTGAACATTCAGTTCCTTTTTCTTTGTATTTCAATCATTTATTGAACTGGAGATATTCCAGATTATTACATAAAGTTAAATTACATCCATAAAGTCAACGATGTAAATTAGTGAACGGTTGCTTATCACCAGTAGCTTGCCTGATGTTGTCGTCTCAGTTATCAGCTAATGGACACATCCTTGAACTTGGAGCGTTTATAACGTTACAGTACAAAACTGTTCTGGATCTCATGTTTAAAGATCAGCAGAAAGTTCTCTGAGTTCTCCCCCCGTTCACTTTGCAACAAAGACCTGGAGGAGGGGAGGAGAGAAATAGCTGCACAGACAGAATGAAAGAAAAATAGAGCGAGTATGAGCGGGGTGTCCAACACAAACAGAGCTGTGGTATGGAGGCCCCAGTCAAAACACACACCGCTCCACACACACTCCCACTGCATCAATCTTTCCTTCTCTGCTTCAGGCATCTTATCATCCTCTCTCCCTCTCTCTTCATCCATCCAGCCCCCCTCCATCTTCCTCTCAGTGCTTCTCTTCTGTGGAAAATTCCAAGCAGTCGTTGTCTGCTGACGTTAAATATTAAAAAAAAGCTCCATTTCTAGATCAGGAACCTCTGGAGGAGAAGAATGAAGTGCACACTGGAGCTCATATATAACTGCTGTTAGTCCTCCAGAATCCACACATCTGTAAAATCATTTATTCTCGAGTATCGACGTTTCTCAGGAGGAAATTCCAGCTTGAATTCCACAGAAGCAGAACATCAGGAAACTAGAACCAGGACGGAGTTAAGAAACAGACGTAATGCTCTCCTGGATCATCGCAGGATCACATCTAGACTAAAGTGCTTTTAAAGTTATAAAGATACAGGTCTGAGTGAGGAGCTGATTTGGGTCACAGTCAAAGGTCCACACAGGGTGCAGGACGTATACATTTAGCCCACATGGGACCTGTCCATTATCCTCATCCCTGTCAAACAGAACGCCTGCTTGTACCACACATATACAGCGTCCTATGAAATCTAATGACATTTTTTCCAGACCTATCAGAAGAGACTCTGATCATGTGGTTGATGAATGAAATTTCAACGATTCAGCGACAAAGTATTAAAAGTTAAATGAATAACGATGAATTTGATGAAAGTTTAAAAGTTCTAAAACAAAGGTTCTCCTGACCCGTCGTCTTCGTTCTGTTTGTTTACACCTCACGCTCGTTCTGCCTCCACGACGCTGGAACACTAAACAAACACACTGGGACAACTTTACGCCGGCATCTCTTGGTCCAATGTGAAATGGCAAAGGTGGCGTGACAGCGGAGCTTGGTCATGGCGCTGTACGGGAGCCGCAGTGTTTCCTACCAAGAACCTTTGAAACGTTCCTCCAGCACTTTGGTTGTTGCCTTTTCGCTGCTGTCTAAAGACCTGTGGAGACAAGACTTTCTGAATGCTGACGAGAACTCAACCAATCAGAGACGCTCAGCACTGCAAGGCCCACCCCCAAAGTCCCTGTGCTTTTACAGAGTACCACCCCAGGAGGAGGGACCTTATTGGGGGGTTAAATAAAGTCGGTACAATCTAACACGTTTTACATGCGATTCTATTTTTAAGATCACATTCTGTGATTCTGTCTGTGTTTAGAAATCAACAAGACATTTGAAGCTACAATAAAGTGCCCAGGATGTTAATGAGGGCCGGGTCCCTGCAGTGAAAACCTGACACGAAGCAGTGAAGTCGCCGCACAGTTGCTTCCTGTTAATTCAGCGATGGAGCTCTGAATAACATGTATACTGTTAAGACAAACATCGATATGTAAATCCACATGTTGAAAGATTACATCTTGTTCTTCTAAATCCTTTTTTATTATCTGATTCTGCAATCCGTCCGTGTTTTGCATCTCAGAAATCACTGCAGACATTTCATGCTTGTATCGCACACTAACAACAACAATAGAACCCTGCAGAGGTGATGGACAAGTCACGCAATTTATGCACAATCTGTGCAATTTTCTTGTCCCGTAGTTTCAGACACTCCGCGTTGGGGCTCAGAAACTTAAGATTGTCGTTCTCTGCTGGTTCAGGAGTTAATCCTCCGTCCATGAACTCCAACATCCAGCCGTGGACCTCTGGTGTCCCCATCTCGGTCTCCTGGAGTGGAAACGTGTGACGTGTTGGAAATGTAGGAGAACCTGAGCCAGAGACTCGGTTCCTATGGCAGCAACACACTCAGTCTCACTCTCAGTGCTTAAAGCAGCACAACACAGGGTTTTTATGTAACCACAGCATCCATCATGCTGTCATGATACAGTTTATCTGAAGGTATGTTGTGTTGTGCTCACAGCGTCACAGCAGACACACAAACATGCTCACCTACAGCTCGATTAGAAGTGACGGCTCTAATCTGTGTGTGCCTGACAGCCTGAGTGATGAACTAATTTAGCTGTTTGCTTATTAGTCTGCACACACACACACACACACACGCACAAACACACACACACACACACACACACACACACACACAAAGGCTGAACAGAGCTTTGAAATCTGGAGTTGGTTAAATTTGTTCTTTCTGTTTTCCGTTAACCACTGCTGGCAGACACGAATGCAGTTACAGCACACACACACACACACACACACACACACACACACACACACACAGGCCTAAAAAATGATGATTGATGAAAGCCAGTTTCTGCTGTGTTGATATTCTAAATACGAGCCGCTTTGATCGCGTGCCGCGGTGCGTCGGTGTGAGTGTGTTTTCCTGTAAGTGATTCTAAAGTATGTTTAAGAAAAAAAACACTCTCTCCTCGTCCAACACACACACACACACACACACACACACACACACACACACTCCTCTGGCACACCTCATGCTCTTTGTAACAGTTTGGCCCTAAAGGTGCAGAGAAGGCGAACCTTCAGCGCGGCCTCAGAGCTTCCTGTTGTGCTGTGTTACTGACAGCCTGCGAAGCGTTGTGGCCGTACAGACGGTCACAGCTCTCGGTGTTCATGGCCCCCATAGGAGGGCCCCTGGTGGTTTGCTGACCTTTAACCTAGTGCCTCCATCAGACCCAAACACATGACGTGTCACTCTTTAGCATTTTCATTTCTCTCATTTTCAGCGTATTATAAACCACCTTCCTGACAGATCATCTCCCCTGAGGACAAACTCTTTGGTTTAAATCACCTCCTGTCTCTCCTGCTGCAGATGATGTCAGCACAGCCTCTGTAGTCGCTCTATGGTTAAATGAACGTTGCAGCCGACACGGCGGTCTGACACAGCGCCATAACGAAGCTCGCCTTCATGCAGCCTTTGTCATTCTACACTGGACACCAGCCGCCCCAGTGTGTTTTTACAGCGTTCTGTTGCAGAAGCAAAACGTGCACGAGGTGTAAACACACAGCGCGTGCTTCAAACACACACACACAGACGCTGTTACGCCTCTGTTACGACCTCGCCCCACCGTTACACCTCTGTGTGTTCTACATAGAAGACGGAACCTGACAGAAGCGTAATAATCCCGCCTTGAACTGGCAGTGTAAAAAGGGGCTTATGAGTGAATACTGGGGCTTTAGACGCCTCTGCAGTGGAGCAGATGCAGTCACACACATGTCATCGTTGCTCCATTCAAGATGTGTATTGTCCCTCCGGTTATAATATAGAGACATAAAGTAGAACAAAAAAATAAAATAAAATAAGGAAGCAGAAACGAAACAGTAACAAATAAAAGTAATAATAATAATTATAAGGATATTTGAGAAGTATAGTTTATACATTATTAAATTATGTACATGTGAGGCAGAGGACTATTTACATTCAATATAGTCTGTGTGTTGTGGATCTGCCTCCAGGTGGACCTGTCTGCGCTGAGCTGGGTGTGTGGCATCAACACCTTTTCAGTTGTAAAAAGTGACTGTAGCTCTGAGTAACAGTGGAAAGAATTTAAAAGCTGGCTCTAATGTCAGAAAGTAAATCAAAAAGTTCTCCTACAGCTGCTTGTATTCAGGTAACATTTAAATTGTGAACACTTTGGATACTTTAGTCAGATGGAAAAACACTTCATAGGGCCGCCCGAGAGTCAAAGATTGGAACTTTGTTCTTCGGCCTCAGGAATTAAAATCTGTTTTACTTTCATTAAATAAAAAGACTTTAAATATCCAAACTTTAGCAGTACTTCTTTCTTCCACAGCAGCGGTTAAAACCTCGCTCTGGTTCTGAAGCAGCTTTTGTTCTGTCCTGCAGGGAGACGGTGGTGGAGGGCACGCTGACTCATCCCTTTGCTCTGACGCTGTCTGAGGAGACCCTGTACTGGACCGACTGGCAGACGCGCTCCATCCACGCCTGCAACAAACACAGCGGAGACAAAACGCGAGAGATCCTCAGCGGGATCTACTCCCCGATGGACATCCAGGTGCTGGAGGCCCACAGGCAGCCGTACAGTGAGTGACACATTATTCACGAGTTCATTCACATCTCTGAGGAATGTTCGATGACAAACTGATCATATCATCTTCTCTCTCTACCTCCCTGTGCTCGTGTTGTCGCTGTGGCTGCAGTCCAGACCCCCTGCAGTGACAATAACGGAGGCTGTAGTCACCTGTGCCTCCTCTCTCCAGTCGAGCCCTTCTACAGCTGTGCCTGCCCCACCGGAGTGCAGCTCAAAGCCGACAACAAGACCTGCAAGCCAGGTATGGACCTGATTCACACCTGAAACATTACTCAGGGTTAAAAAAGGCATCATGTCCTGTTTTACTTTTTAATCAATTTAAATCCTTTAGACCACGGGAGCATTTCAGAACGTTTCACTGAGTCCATTCACTGTCGTCTCCTCTGATGTTGGACTCATTTGCTTTTTAGTAAAAGTCAAACGTTAAATGTTCAAACAAGCAGCTGTAATAGTGTCAAAGAGATTCAGCTCATGGACAGCTGAGATGTGGAGTCTCCACGTGAATGGGTCAGCTGATTGCATCACCTTAAATTCAGACTAGTCAAAATCACATGGTCACATTTCAATCATAAGAACAATTAAATATTGTGTTATATATACTCTATTATTTGCACACATGAATAAAACAGTGCTCAGGAGGCTCCAGCTGTTCTACAAAGATCAAATCAGTCAGCTGTTGATTTCGCAAGTTGACGTCAGTTTGGATTTATTTCTTTAAACTAGTTATGAGCCTGAATGTTGAAAAGTAAATCAATCAATTTAAATGAAGGTCAGAGACGGTCTTGATACATGAAATCCGACCATGGTGGACAAACAGTGTGATCAGTATTTGCATGTTGCTGACCTCCATTCCCATTGTCTCTGCCGTGTATTGTGGCGGTGCGCTGAGAGTGTATCAGCCTGAAAACAAGTAGAAGTGACCTGTCTGCCTGCAGAGTGGGATATTAACTGACCAGCCGCCATGTTGATTCCCACAACGCTGAAACAAAAGAGCCTTATTCTGCAGAGAGCCGGCCTGTGTTAGAGTGCGTCTGTGTCTGTTATGTGAATGTTGTTAATTTGAATGAAGCATGCCAACCAATCACTTAGCCACTGTTGACAATAAAAACAACAATGCTCTATTGTGTCAGGCCGCAGTTTGTGTGTGTGTCTTTGTGTCCGCGCTCCTAATTTGTTTTGCTTGGCTGGTTAAATTGAAGGCGTTTGTTATTGCGCTGGCAGCAGAGAGTGTGTTAGTGTGTGTGTGTGTGTGAGAGAGTGTGTGTGTGTGAGACTGTTAGCCTGGGGTCTTTAAGTGTCTAAGAGTGAAGTCAAGCAAAGACGAGAGTGGGATCACAGACGCTCTCCCTCCTTCCTTTTCATCCTGTCCCTCGCCTCGGTCATTTAGGTAACGATGGAACAACTCTCAATGTCAGCTCTGATTGGTTGGCAGGCCGAGGAAGCCAGATATTGATTGGATGTGAAAGTTCAGCTGGAACAAGAGGAGAGAGATTTACATGATTCTCAGAACTTTGTGTTTTCCATATTAGAGACATTGTTTTACATATTGGAGATTTAGCACCACAGGTTTTATTATGTACTTTTATTTAATTCTAAATATTTTCAGGTCTAAATTTCTTACAGGTACAAAAAGTGTTTGAAGGTCTCCAGTAGATGTGTTCATCCTGCAGCAGTGAAACAGGCTGTAACGGCTGCAACATAATCCTTGATGGGTCAAAGGTCGTCCACTAAAAGTTCTTGTTGTTTCCACTGACAGGCTCAGATTGTTATTCTATGTGTGTGACAACATGACAGAAAGGATCCCTACAGAGAGAGACCTTTTTGTTACAGAGGAAGATGATTGTTTTAACCACAAACAGACGTTCAGACATCGCTCTCTGCAAACACACCAGACTCCATTGAGAAAAACAGTGATTTAAGCTCACTGAACACAGGAGCTGCTGCTCTGCTGCTGCCTCGATTTGTTAGTTAGTTTGTGTTTTTTGTGTTAAACAAATATTGTTTTGGGGCCAAATTAACCTTTTTAAATACTGAAGTCAAACACTAACACACACTAATGAACCGGTGGACTTCTGGGTTCTGTGAGGTAGAATTACTGTTTTTGTCAGTGGAGCCTGGTGGCCTTGAAGTAAGGTGATGTAACAGCTGTTTAAGAATCGTACTTGTTAACTCTCTTCCAGAGCACCTCTTTAAATACAAATATATAATATATAATAGAACATATTGTCTTCTTAGTTTTAAAAAATGTTGATTTTTATGGACACACTTGAGGTTCAGTATTTTGTTTGCCATACAGCCACGGCTTTGGCTTCAGAGTCGAGTGAATTTATCTGATAAGTGAGACAAAGACGAGTAGAAAGGCAGAGGCAGAAGGGGGAATAGAGAGAGAGAGACACTTTGAACTGCTTTAAATGTGAGCTCCTCACAGTCAGAGGTGTGGGAGACAAAGAAGAAACAGTTAATTGTCTCCCATGAGGTGAGTTTGGCTCCTGTTAAATCTGAACCAACAGCCAAACAGTGGAGCATCCCTCAGGACAGCAGAGCCCTTTGTTTCCAGACTGGATGGAGCTGACAGGAGGCGAGGGGAGAGCTGGGCTTAGGATTCAATTGTTTGCACCACAGATAGTTATGTTTGTGTAACTTTATCATTTATGGAACGTCATTATTTTTAAGCTTTGTTGCTTCTTGTTACCACCACGGCTGTTTGCTCATTGATGTCAGAATCTCTCTGTTAGGCGAGGGGGGAAAATAATTAAGTAAAATGTTTAGGTAGTTTTACTTTAGTGCTACAAACAGAAAGATAATGCAGACACTCCTACTGTGAAACTAAGAGGAATAAATCAACTAAAAGCCTTTACTGTCGATGCTAAATCATTACAAAAAGCCAGCTCGAGATGCACCATGTTGGATTTGGCAATTATCTGATATTCTGATGTTTTCCAACTCATTTTAGCCAGCTCTGCCTGTTCCATATTTGATTACATGACCTTCTAACTCCATTGAATATCATGTAATTTCATCATTATGTCGTCATGCTGGCCAATTGCATGGATAATAGTGTTGGTAATACAGTTAGTGGTATTTGTGTTGGTTCTGAAAGTTTGATTTTCCAAAGACGAGTGAAACCTCAAACGTTGTCTAAATGTTCACACAGGGAGAGTTACAGTTTCTGTGATCCCACATCTAAATGTTTTTATATCGTCTCACGCTGCGGGTGTTTTAGCCCCCCAGATTATCAGTTGTTCCTTAGGTTTCCTGATAATTCTCCAAAATAGAGCAGCTGAACTGTAGTTCAGCTCATAATGTCTGCTTGTCTGAGAGGTGTATGCGCTGAAGATGCTGAAACAGTCAAAGGACTTTATGTAACCATCCTGTATCTCACCTGAAGTTAACGATTGAAAAACCAGGGTCACTGAAGCATCAGCGTGAGGTCAGCAACAGATTGTTATTTAAAGCCCCTGTGAGGACATTTCGGTGTTTGTTGATTGTGGCGCCCCCTGTGGACAAAGCCGTCTTTTGTCCTGTTCATGCTTAAGTGGTCCTGCTTTCTTTAACAGTCATATGTATCACTCACTTTAAATTTCTGCCATGGAAAATATAAACAAGCGCAGTGTGTAGTTAACCACTTCGCCTGACACCTACCCCCCCGCCAGCAGTTTCAGGCATTAGAAATTTCTATATAGAAATAATCAGTCTTGTCGCTGATGGTCTGGTTCACTTTTGTAGGTCAAATAAAGGCATCAGAATGTATTTCAGTCTGTTTCATTACCAGAGAAAAACTCCTCACAGGAGCTTTAAGGAAACGTCTTTGTCAAATATGAGGAAATAACCATGTCACACACCTTTGGCACAGGTAGGAATTAGTCTGTGGCTTTTAGGCTGGTTGAGCATGTTGAATCATTGTCGGAGCCTGTCGGGGAGAGAAATCAATCTGATGTACTGTCCAGCTAAGAGAAACAGTGCACGAGAAAAGAAACAGTGCACGAGAACAGAAACAGTGCAGGAGAACAGAAACAGTGCACGAGAAGAGAAACAGTACAGGAGAAAGGAAACAGACGTGAGGAAAGCAGGCAAACAACTCGTTCTGTCCTTTTCCACGAGCAAAACGCAGACGGTGAAAGCGCTGCAGCCATGTTCATTCTATTATCAGATCATCCATAAGAACTAGACTCATCACAGAACTGTCTGAGTTAACAGTTTGTATATCCAGTTTTTTGGTCTTCCAGGTTCCCTTTTTGAATGACAAACACAAATGACCTTCACCTGTGAGTATGGAGAGTTGTTACCTCGCATGCAGGTGCAGAACCCATGTGATAGTTGGCTGAGCAATGTTGTCTGGGCTTCTTGGCCCAGACACAGGTGACGTTCAACTTCACAGCAGTCAACCTTCTTCACCGCTACTTCCTGTATATTTGGTTTGTCCCGGGCTTGCGTTACAGAGTATGCATGTCTCCAGTTTGTCCAAACTTATGGACATGCATCACCTAAGTGCCCCTTTAGGAAGAAATCCACACATCCAACTCCTTTCTTTGACAGACAGTACACGATGTAGGACTCTCTGATGGTGTAAAGGTGGTAGTCATCAGCGTACAGGCAGACTGCAGCTCAAAATCAACAAGGATGAACAGCTATGATCTCTTGTGTTTGTTCAGGAGCAGAGCAGGTTTTGCTGCTGGCTCGACGGACTGACCTGAGAAGAATCTCCCTGGACCTGCCAGACTTCACAGATATAGTCCTACAGGTAAACACTCACACACACACACACACACACACACACACACACACACACACTGAAACATGTCCGTCCTGTCTTGTTGCACTCTCCTGATTGTCCTTCTGCTCGTGCAGGTGGATGACATCCGCCATGCCATCGCTATAGACTATGACCCCGTTGAGGGTTACGTCTACTGGACAGACGATGAGGTTCGAGCTATCCGGCGGTCCCACATTGATGGCAGTGACGCCATGATGCTGGTTACCACGGAGATAAAGCACCCGGATGGTATTGCGGTGGACTGGGTGGCCAGAAATCTGTACTGGACTGACACCGGGACAGACCGCATAGAGGTACATGTGAGACTTAACATCAGGGTTCATGTGGTGTAGAAAGCTGTCCATGGTACACTGTGACATCACAAAACCTTTGACTGAATATCTACAGTCCTGACTGTATGCACCCAATCACAGCATCTTTGCAGATGATGAGATTTTATATTGTTTGATCAACATTTATTGTCCATTCCTTCATGTTCTATCTATGCTTTAAAGGTAGTCCTGCATTTTTAAGCTTAGGACCTATTTTTACATATTTTGGCTCTAAATGACTTAAAGGTACAGAAAGTGTCTGACTGTCTCCAGTAGACGTGGTCATTTTGCAGCAGTGAAACAGGCTGTAATGGCTGCAACATAATCCTTGATGGGTCAAAGGTCGTCCACTAAAAGTTCTTGTTGTTTCCACTGACATGACATGACAGAAAGGATCCCTACAGAGATAGACCTTTTTGTTACAGAGGAAGATGATTGTTTTAACCACACACAGACGTTACATCGCTCTCTGCAAACACACCAGACTCCATTCATAAAAACAGTGATTTTAGCTCACAAGACACAGGAGCTACTGCTCTGCCTCTGCCCTGAGTGGTTAGTTTGTTTGTAAGACAAATATTGTGTTGGTTCTGAACAAACCATTTAAAACCCTAAAGTCACAGAATAACACAAACAACCACAGCGATCCATGCAGCAGTAGACCAGCAACTCCTTTGTTCTGCAAGGTTAAATTACTGTTTTTGTCAATGGAGTCTGGTGGCTGGAGAGCAATGTGACAGCTGTTTTGTAAAATCTTAATTTACACCCTAAAATGTGTAAAAATTTGTTTTCCAGGTCACCAGGCTGAACGGAACGTCCCGGAAAATTTTGATTTCCGAGAACCTGGATGAACCCAGAGCCATCGTCCTGGACCCCGTCAATGGGTAGGTGTCAGTGTGTGTTTTCAAAATCAACAGGACTTTACAGGTGTTGGATAAATCCAAAAATAGACCTCCTGAAGCTAACGTCTGATAATCATAAGGCTAGGACATGTTAAAAGCCTAATTTCCCTGCCTCAAATCAGCTCCATCCTCTCTCTTTCCCTCAGATTCATGTACTGGACCGACTGGGGCGAGCATCCAAAGATCGAGCGGGCCAGTCTGGACGGGATGGACCGGCTGGTTCTGCTCAACAGCTCGCTGGGCTGGCCCAACGGACTGGCTATAGATCACAGCGCGGGGAAACTGTACTGGGGAGACGCTAAGACGGACAAGATAGAGGTACGTCTCATAAAACCGCATGTATGTATGTGTGGAATCGTCCTCTGTGTGTGTGTGTGTGTGTGTGTGTGTGTGTGGCTCCAGCAGCTGACACACAGGATAGTAATGATGCAGGGGAATGCAGAGCTTGACTCGTGTGTTAGATTGTTGTTATCTGATCTGGTCTCTGCTGGTCCGGTCTGGTTCTAGTCTGGTTCTGATCTGGTCTCTGCTGGTCCGGTCTGGTCCAGTCTGATTCCACTTCCTGTCACCTGTTTCCGGTGAAATCAGAACTTTCCAGGGATGAAGACGAGCTGGTCCAGCGCTCTGAATGCGTTTGATGTTTATGAGCGGCGAGTCCGCAGGCTCTTGTTTCAAACTGCAGCAGGTTTCACTCATCAGTGTTTCCCCTGTGGGCGAACATGGACTCATCAGTAGATCATAATGAAACCTTACAGCCACATGACGCTCAGTGGTCCTCAGGTTAGTTCTTCTTATTTTATTGATTAATGGTGGAGCTTGTACCTGTCAGAAGCTCCCTGTGAGGAAGATCATGAACGATCGATGTCTTAAAACACTCAAAGTCAAACTGGAAGCAGAGGATGATCTGCACTCTTAAACACAGACTCATCTGATGAGTGGCTCATTAACGTTCCCTCTTACAAACGGACTGCTTCTTCCTGGTGTGATGTTTTAAACAGAAACAGCAGCCTGTGCGCCGCCTCCTGTTTCCCTGCTCTTGCTTGTCTTTGTATGTTTCTCGTTGTCGATCTCAGACTCAGACTGAAGACGTTATAACTGTGAGCGAGTCTGGTTAAAAATGATTAAATAACCTTCTAAAGCTCACAGCAGGGCTGCACAAACTCACACTCATAACTTATTATGACAGATATTAAGATCACAGTATGAGCCATGATAAGAATCAGAATCAGGTTTATTGCCAAGTACACATACATGGAATTTGTTTTGGTGCAGAACAATTAACACAGAACAGAATAAAAACAAGTAAAAGACTTTAATAAAATACAGGCAATAAGACTAATAATATAAAACGTATAATACAAAATATGTGCAGCAGGTGATTAAAAACTGTACAGATGTGCAGGATATTAGTGAGCGCAAAAAAACCCTGATGATCCTGATGATGTCACAGTAGGTGTCTCTACAAAGCAAACTTCTTCTCTCTTTAGCGTCACAGAACTAAATCATAATGTTGCTTCGTCACACAATTTCACTTTTATCAAAACTGCAGCTTCAACAAGAGTTAAAGTCGACAGAAGGGACGAGTGCAGATTTTGTTCTGAGTGTTTTTCTGCAGGTCTCAAACATTGTATGTGATGGTAAATTGTGACAGAGGTCAAACAGTCTGAATGAGGTTTGATCATGACAGGAGCTGCAGGTCGGCAGGTCAAACTGTGCCTTCAGGTTCAGCATCACAGGTGAAATCAGGTCACTGCTGACAAAGTGAGAGTGCTTACATTACTGAGCCACAGCAGTGTGACAGACAGGACACTCTCTGTTTCTAATATGAACACAAGTAAAACTTAATAGAAGCTTTCAGTCACACTCTTAGCACTGAACACTTGCACTGTTGAACACAGAGAGATGTTCTGATTTCTCTTTCTTCCTGATACTTGATCAGAGAGCTGGACACTAAGTCCTCCTCTGACACCAGTGTGAGAAAGTATTTGAATATTATCATCATGAGGAAACATGGATAGCTGACATTTTGTTTGCTTTGACTCATGTCACACTCTCTGCTCACAGCGAGCTGTTGTTCCTTTACCTGAAACAAGGTCGTTTTTGGGGACAACAAATGATGGTTTCAGTTTGGGCTATCAGAACAACTCTCCTGTTGCAGAGACCTCCTGCATGAACTCTGTGGATATTTTCAAAGGGTTTGTTAATGTGTTAAAAAGCTATAGTTGAACTTGTCTGGTTTGTATGTGAGCAGGTCTGCAGGCTCGGTGTGAGCAGCAGAGGAAACCAAGTGAGGCAGGGTGAGAGGGTGAGAGGGGGGTTGCTGTTGTTGTGCTTGCCCTTCCCCCCTCACCCTGAGACTTCTGCAGCTCCTTTAAAGCAGGTGTTTCTCCTTCACTCCGTCCATATCAAACACCCTGTCTCTGTATTTTTATTCATCTGTTTCCCCCCTCTCTTTCTGTCCCTCTGTGCTCCTCAGAGTGTGTCTGTGTTTGTGTCTGTGTTTGTGTCTGGTTAGCGTCGTCGTCGTCGCTGTGATTCGGTCGTTTACTCGTCGTTCTGTTGTCTGCAGAATATCGCCCGAGTTTACCCGAGTTAACATATTTCCATTGCAGCAGAGAGAGGAAGAGAGAGGAGAAGAACAAAAGAGGGAATGCCGGAGCTTTCTGGCTGAATGCTTACCAATTGAAAAAAGGTGGCTGCTCTCCCTCCCTCCCTCCCTCCCCCGTCTCCCCCTCCTCCTCCCCCCCGTCAGGGTGAAAGGACCCACCTCAAAGGGCTTTTTCACGTTTCAGCCTTGTTTTTATCCTGCTGAAAAGAAGTTGCTGCTGGGTGTGAAGACATTTTCATTGTATGTCTGCCTGTGTCTCACTCGTGTGTGTGTGTGTGTGCGCGCGTGTGTGTGTGTCTGTGTGGGTTTATGTTCTGTGTTTGTTACACACATGTACGAAGGCTCAGGCTAAGATTTGAAGCCACAGTGTTATACCTGGATGACAGAACAGGAGATGTGCTGCAAGTTTCAATTATTTATTGTTTGTTTGGTTGGCGGACGGCAAATTCACCAGGAAAGGATTTTTAATATTTTTAGCACAGATGTCAAACATCTGATGGGTCCTACTCTTTTATCGTTTTGGTCATGTGTTAGATAAAACTTGAAGATCACCTCATGCTAAATTATTATAAGAAACACCGAAGTCGCACAGTAACAATAACAAAGTAACTGATCAAGGTAGCGGCAGAGCAGCAGCTCCTGTGTCCTGTGAGCTTAAGTCAGTGTTTTTATGAATGGAGTCTGGTGTGTGTGCAGAGAGCGATGTAACGTCTGTGTGTGGTTAAAACAATCATCTTCCTCTGTAACAAAAAGGTCTATCTCTGTAGGGATCCTTTCTGTCATGTTGTCGCACACTTAGAATAACAATCTGAGCCTGTCAGTGGAAACAACAAGAACTTTTAGTGGACGACCTTTGACCCATCAAGGATTATGTTGCAGCCATTACAGCCTGTTTCACTGCTGCAGGATGAACACATCTACTGGAGACAGTCACACACTTTTGTACGTTTTAGTCAGAGTTTGTTTAAAAAAGAACCATGGTTTAAAAACATCAGAATTGGCCTTTAAAAAGCCCAAATGGTGTGTAAGTGTTTCAACATTTGCTGCTGCGTCCTCACTGCAGGCTTTGTTCCTTTGTGTCAGATCACAAACACAAGAATGGATGGTAAAAGTTAAAATTCTTGCATTTGAAAAAGAACCTTTAATTTGTTCAATCCTGATTAAATTCTCTAAATTACGACCAGACCACATCAAACTCTTCTTTTACACATCAAACAATTAATTCAGAAGCCCTGTTAGAAAAACACTGAATAAAACCTCAACTTCAGGAAAGTAATCTTCTTCTTCTTTAAGATGTGTCCCGCAAATTAGATCTAGTCTTTCAACAAGTTAGTGAACATCGTGCTGCAGTGTGTTTGAGGCCTGGCAGAGTTTGGACTGTGAAATCTTTTATACGTCAGATTATTGACTGTATTTGTGGTGTGTTCGTATATAATTAAATATTGTTCCAGCAGGTCTCCTTCAGACAATGCGGTGCGTGTCAGAGAGCTGAAAGCTGCACAGCGGCCTTCAGTTTACCTTTTGAAGGAGAGAAAAGAGAGAGAATGATAAATGACCGAGGCAGACTGAAGACTTCGACCAGGAGAGCTGAAGGAGTAAAAACTCTCTCTTTTTTTCTCGCCTGTTCAGGGCAGGACTGTTACGCTGTTATTCCACCACGCTGCTCTGAATGACGGGTAGTGAGGCGGGATGAGAGGGCTCATGAAAAACTCTCTTTCTACGTGTAATCACACATTGAAGCAGTAATATGACGGCTCTGTTTGGTTCTGTGTAAAAACAAAGAAGGTGTAACGGTGGAGCTTCCTCACGGCGCTGAGGTGGAATCTTTGTATGAAAAGGGCGTCTCTCTCTCTCTCTCTCTCCCTCTCTCTCCTTCTCTTGCTCTCTCTCTCTCTCTCTCCCTCTCTCTCCTTCTCTCTCTCTCTCTGTTTTCAAGTATTTTTAAAGAAATCTGACTCCCCCTCTGCAGCCTCCCTCCCCTCCCCCTCCTCTGTGGAAAAAACCCTCTGAAGTTACCGCACGGGCACCCTCCTTTTCAAAAGGAGTGTGAGTGTGTGTGTGTGTGTGTGTGTGTGTGTGAGGGTTCACTGCTTTGACTGATGTGTTGCTTTCTCTGCACACACACACACACACACACACACACACACACCCACAAAACGGCTGCTTTGTTGTGATTATGCAGATTGACTATGCGTAGCGCCATTCAATCACACTGTGGAGCCATATGGTAACACTTTTGTGAGTGTGTGTGTGTGTGAGCTGGGACTTGGAGAGCTGGGAGGTGTCTGGTGGAATTTCCCCTCTGAAGGCCCTGCACCTTGTTTGAATAGAAACTCTCTTACCTGAGTCTTATTCTAACCGCGTTCTTTACTCGAGTGTTTTCTTTCTGTGATACGTTTTACTTTCACTGATCTGGATGAACTCTCCTGCTGCTTCCAGCTCCTTCAGGCTGACCAGTGCCCAGTGTGATGAGCTGTTAGCTCGGATCAGTACCAGGATTTCTCTGATGGACACCAACTACCAACGTTCTGTGTCAGCTGTGGAGCGCCTGTCCATCTGTCTCCACTGAGTGGCAGTTTCACTGTATCTATCAAGTCACACGTGGGCTGAGATCTGTCTCACTACAGCGCTATGAAGCCAAAACAAACAGATGTTACTGAGATTTAATGACAATAAACACGCTGAGAGGATGCTGCGATAACTACATCAGGATGCAGGTGTGAGCTCAGGCTGTGTCAGGTCTGTCTGCAGGACGACAAGAACACTGCTTTAAAATGCTCGTTTTTTGAATGGGGTTTGGTTTGACTGTTTCTGATGCAACATCAGGAGGTCAGTGTCAAAACGCTGCTTGGCTTTCTGGACACAGCATCCTGCAATCATGCAAATTCATGACATTTCAATGGACTGGTGCGGAATAATTACACTTCTGAATACCATAATCAACCAATCAGAGCTGTGTAATACATCCTGATGAACACATCGGGGCATGACTCTATAGAAGATATCTGCATCATCGTCCACGTGATGCAGTCAGAACGTTAAAACATGTATTTTAAAGCTTCTGTATTTCCTCTGTGAGCTCAGCTGAAATTCAGGATGACCATAAACCAGGAGGTGAGGGGTTAACACAGCATTACATGGACTATTTTAGAGCAGGAATGTGTTACGGATAAATATAGTGTTCAGTGTAAGACAGTTTGAACATGTGACGAGGACATGTGGAGTGCTGAGGACATGGAAACGTGGCGATGAGAGGAGAGTTCTCAGTCTTCGGTGAGGATGAAGATGAAGACGGGAGCTTTGTCTCTGCCTCTCAGAGCTCAATGGATCAATTAGATAAAAGATTAAATGAAGTTTTGTGTGCTCGCTGGCCTCTGAGGGGCTCTGTGCCGCCCCGGAGCTTTATCCCGGTGAGGGCCGTGAAAGATGATTTGAGACGCTTTGTGAGACGCTGGAGCCGCTCTTTAAAACACTCGCTGTGCCCATAATGGAGCCGGCAGCCAATGACAGGAAAACACATACTCTGAGGCTACAGCTCGCTGACAGGCAGCGGCACACTGAGCTTCCTGTTCACTGGTTTAACTGGAGATGTTGATGAATCTATGAAGCGCAGAGCAGCCTAATATAGCAAATAACAGCTAGCTCCAGTTCACGATGATGGAACGTGCTGTGGATTGTTTTTCAGTTCTTCTTGGTCCTGAACTTCCAGCTTCCAGACTTTCATATTTCCTACCTGCCCCTGCTCCAACATTAAATAGTGCACATGTAGCCTGAAGTGAGGCTATAGCTGTGTCCCGATTCAGGGGCTGCATCCTTCGAAGGAGGCGGTCCACGGAGGATGAGTCATTCCTCGCCTGTGTAGACGTTAAAGCCGACCTGAAATGAGACGGTCTGGTCTACGGAGGACGTCCTGTTTGCATCACCAGCTGTTCCCGCTCCTAACCTTGCGTCACCAAACGCCGCTCCTGTTGCCTAGCGACAGGTAGCTAGCGGGCTAACTAGCTAACATAAATAACCTCAGGTAACTTAACCTATTAAAGGTAATTTGTTTCAATGGCCCTTACATTTTTTTTAAACATGTGTAACGCAGCTATTCGACTGAAGTTGAAACAAAAACCTTTTACATTTAGAAGTTTATTATTCGGCCGTGTAAGAGTCTGCTATCTAGTTTGAATTGGTGCGCAATGAATCATGGGATACGTTGGGCCGCGAAGGATGCACCCAGTGGATCCTTTGTGGCCCGGGAAAAGGAGGACGCATCAGAAGGAGCCTTCGAAATAGGACAGCCTTCAAGGCGTCGCTGTGACACAATCGGCCTTTAAATACGGCCTTTGCAGGATGCAGCTGCTGGATCAGGACGCAGCTTATATGTTAATAAGTGAAGTGCTGTGGATGTGTTTAATCAGAATTTAAGACTTCAGTCTTTTCTGTGATATTGTCTTCAGTTTTTTGTGTCACATCTGTGGACATAGAAGAGTCAGTGTGGAGCTCTCCTGTGGTTTGAAGGTTTGGTCAGAACTGTAGCTTCTCTTCATTTCCAGCGTTAACACAAAGCAAAGCTTCACTGACCTTTTCTACCAACATCAGCACTTAAGACGTGTGATCAAAGACAGACTCAAAAGGACCAGACAACATGGAGCAGTTTTTACAGGTCTTATGGCTGGATCACTAAATGTTCTGTAGTTTCCCCTGTTGAAGAGGCGAGCACACGTCTCTGCGTAGCACACTCGGTCAGATGTGATGTTGAACAAGACCACAAACAAGACATTAGCAGTCCTTCACAGCCCCTAAGCTGTGTTTTTATGAGCAAAATGTTATTAGTGTTTAATGGATTTTAAAGATAACACGATGTTGTGTTTCACAGCCAAAGCGCTCTGATGTGTATCATCCTATCTTAATCAGAGACAGGAATAAATCAGTGTCATACAAGCGATCCTTTGTGAGGGTGAAACCAGACCAACATGCCGAGGCGATAAAAGAAGCTCTCTTAGTTTCAGAAAGGAAGCCTCTAGTGTCCTGCAGGGGGCGACTCCACTGGGTTTAAAATAAGTCTGATCC
The DNA here is from genome assembly GCF_022749685.1 of Semicossyphus pulcher. Classification (NCBI taxonomy): domain Eukaryota; kingdom Metazoa; phylum Chordata; class Actinopteri; order Labriformes; family Labridae; genus Semicossyphus; species Semicossyphus pulcher. Next base: position 27,020,405 of record NW_027211759.1, on the reverse strand, counting down.
TATAGAAGTCTATGAGACTCCTCCTCTCCTGAGTTATTCCCTCAGTAAACATGTTCCTAATGAGTTTATGGTCTCAGTCTCTAGTTCCAAGTCTTCTTCAACACAACATGATGTTCATTTAGTCACTGATGCTCCCGTTTAGAGTCACACAGCGAGAGAGAGGGGAGGGTTTAGGGCGGGGCTACCTGTGATTGACAGGTCACTCCCTTGAGAAAAAGACTGTTGATTTTTATCAGGAATACGTTTCGTTTGAATTCCCTCCAGCTCCTCCCTCTCGGCCTCACTCTCTGGCTCCAAAAGACAAGATGGAGACGACTAAATGGTAAACTCGAGGCTTTGGAACAGCTGTCCACAAACAGTCGCTTGTGTATCGTCTGAGCCCTGAGCTCATTCATAATGCTAATCAATGGCACATATTATTGATGTTAGAGCAGGACATCTCCTGTGTCTGCCTGAACACATGACAAAATACCTCCATGTAGATAAAATAATCCTCTTACACCTGTGCGGCTCGATGAGAATAACGCACCTGGTTAGTGGTCTTCACGGCTCGTACTTGCTGTTGGTTGTAGCTCATTAACAGAAATCATAGTTTAGTAAGATACATGACAGACGCATCATACCAGAGCTCTGACAGAGTTGATCCTGACTACAGTCAAACAGGTTGTGTGTTACTGTCATCACAATCAAAACAGGCAGGTGAAGACACGTCAGATAAGGTCCAGCTCACATTGTTTGTTCTGTTTATTATTATTTGACAGTGTCACAGGGAGTGTTTCTGCATCGCATGTGATAACAACGCACGCACAACATCTTCATCAGCAGCCTGAAGTTCAGAGGTTTGATCCTCTGCTCCGACACGTTTCTCTAAATCCTGATCGGCTTCCTGTGTGCCGATTCTCAGGTTAGAGAGAATCACACACACACACACACCTGTTGCTGCTCAGAGTTTCCAACGTAGCCTGGTCTCTTCCTGTTTCCCGCTCTGTCGGAGCTGCGTGTGCTCCTCCATCCCCGTTACCACCGAGTGACAGCAGCCGCATGTCTCATTTCCTGTGGGAGCTCAGCCTTTGGCACACAGGCAGAGCGTGTGTGTGTCAGTGTGTGTGTGTGTGTGTTGTGGCTGAGCTCATGTATCCCATTAGAATGGTTATATTGTGGTCTGATGTAAGCAGTGTTGTGGTGAGCAGCTCTGAGCGCACAGCTGTGTGTTTGTTTGACTGAGACACAACAGACAGCAGGTCGACTTCTTTTCATACAAGCTGCAGAGAAGCTTTAACATTACATCAGTAATAACAACAGACTTATGTTTAAATAAAGCTCAATACGAGATAGCTGTCAGCTTCATGTTTTTGTTCATATTTTTATAAGCTTAACTTCACTTTCATGACTTTCCTTTTTTCATTAGCTGTGACACATTGTCATCTGTGCAGACAGAACAACTGCACCTCTGCAAGCTGAAAAAGTGTTTGAAATAAACCATTAGACTTCATTCAGTGTATAAAGTAATTTATCTGAAGTATAGCAGGGATCCTAAGAATGAGTCCTCAGCTTCATCTCAGGCTCAGACTGAAGGATTTCTGGACTTGGATGTTACTGTGTTGTCTTCATCAAGCTGGGACCTCCAGCAGGCGTTTGGGAGGTTTGCAGCCGAGTGTGAAGCAGTTGGGATGAGAGTCAGCACCTCCAAGTCTGAGGCCGTGGTTCTCTGCCGGAAAACGGTGGATTGCCCCCTCAGGGTGGGGAGTGAGTCTCTGCCTCCAGTGAAGGAGTTGAAGTATCTCGGGGTCTCGTTCATGAGTGAGTAATGCGGGCGTTGTACCGGACCGTCGTGGGAGCTGAGCCTGAAGGCAAAGCTTTCCATTTACAAGTCGATCTATGTTCCAACCCTCACCTGTGGTCACGAGCTGTGGGTAGTGACCGAAAGAAAAGTCTTCTGCAGGGTGTCTGGGCTCAGACATCGGAGGGAGCTCAGAGTAGAGCCGCTCCTCCTTCGCATCAAAAAGAGCCGGTTGAGGTGATTCGGGCATCTGATCAGGATTGCCTCCTGGGCGCCTCCCTTTGGAGGAGACCCCCGGGGCCGACCCAGAGCTCGCTGGAGGGATTAGATGTCCCGTCTGGCCTAGGAAAGCCTCGGGATCCCCCAGGAGGAGCTGGAAAATTGTGTTGGGGAGTGGGACGCCTGGGTCACCGGACTTCTATTGACAGGAATTAACATCTATTGCAGCATGGTTGGTGTTTCACTCACATCACGTGTGTACAGGGGGAGAGGAGAAGAAGTGTGAGGACCCTGATGTAGAAGATGGAGAAAGGAGAAAGGCAGGAGGCACAGGAGAATATTTTATACGCTACAAATCTGATCATGTAAAAGTAGTGGAAGGACAGGTACATCAGGACATTTACATTATTGGCATCGGTGATCTGTCAGCCTCCCGTAGCTCAGTTCAGGATGCTTCCCGCTGCAGGCAGGTGTTTCAGAAAGGGGATGCTAGTGACTGTAAACGGACGCAGTAATCTTTCCTGTTGGGTGAAAAGTTTCAGGGTTCATGGTGAAACAGTGTCGACCCTCCATGACTCCATTCATCGTGTGTGTGTCTTCGTGTTTACCACAGAATCAGGGTGTGTCTGTGTGTGTGTGTGTGTGTGTGTGTGTGTGTGTGTGTGTGTGTGTGTGAGCGTCTGTGAACTGTCCTGCGACGGTGTGACTTCTGCCTGCGTGTCCGATCAGACCTTTGTTACTTTTGTGTTAGCTCTCTCTTTCTGTCTTTTTGTCCTTTTTTTTTCTCCTACGTGTCCATCAAGAAATGAGACGTTCTCACACCCAAAATGAAGAAAGACGGGGGTAAAAAATCACGCTCCCAGTGCATAATTCTTCCCTGAAAAAGGCAGCGGAGAGAAAGAGCGAGCAGGAGAGGAGGAGAGGGAGAGAAAGGGAGTCTCTCTGCCATCTTTTCACTGGGATGGCCATGTCTAATTGTGTCACAGTGATAAATGAATAGGTTTTTTGTGGAGGGGTTGGGAACCTCCCTTGGATCAGAGGCCCATCAAAGTGAATGGTTTATTTTTTCTGTTTGCTCGCCCCCGCCCTCTGAATGGGTATTTAAATTAGTATTCACTAAACAGATAGCTGGATACTCGGCTGCTCATCACAGCAACAACTCTCATTCTTCAGATTCGGCTTTATTTTCCCTCGGGCGCGCAGCAGCACAAATATGCGAGCTGCAGAGGTCATGGTGAAATAAATCCAAATATGTGGTTTATTCGAGGAAATGTTTTGTGAAATCCAGAGTTACTGGAACTCTTCAGCTCTTACAAAACTCATCCTTTGTTACTGTCAGTTTGTTTTCCATGGAGGTAAACTGAGTTGCAGTTTGAGTTGTGTTTGGCTCTGAGCGCTGAAATGGTCTCTGTAGTCGTTTCCTTAACACAGAGGTTCAACCCCCAATGGACCATTTCCTGTGTGTGTGTGTGTGTGTGTGTGTGTGTGTGTGTGTGTGTGTGTGTGTGTGTGTGTGTGTGGACAAAGGAGTCAGTGTCTGTTGGCATCCATGCATTACTTTGACTTTCTCTCCTTCTTCGTGTCTGTCCTTCTCCCCTCCCTCTCTTCAGTATCACTCTGTCAGTGCAGGCTGTTGGCTGGGCGATAGCACCATATTATTGTACATTTGCAACTCTTTGATCAGCTTACATCTACTAAAAAGAATGAGGGACTTCCACATTTATTTAACCTATTTGGAAATTATGACAACCTTGATGACTGAAGAGAGAGAAACTATTTAACACTGAGTTTCGTCCTGCAGTACATCTTATCACCACAGGAGGGCGCCTGTAACACACAAGCTGCAGGAAGTGCACAGCCCCTTTGAACTTACTGATACTGTGGCTCACTTCAGCATCACCTCACATCCCATCATGCGTGCTAACAGCCATCAGTAAACATGTCCGACAGTAAACACGGCCATCAGTAAACATGTCCGACAGTGAACACGGCCATCGGAAAACATGGCCGACAGTGAACACGGCCATCGGAAAACATGTCCGACAGTGAACACAGCCATCGGTAAACATGTCCGACAGTGAACACGGCCATCGGAAAACATGTCCGACAGTGAACACGGCCATCGGTAAACATGGCCGACAGTGAACACGGCCATCGGAAAACATGTCCGACAGTGAACACGGCCATCGGTAAACATGTCCGACAGTGAACACGGCCATCGGTAAACATGTCCGACAGTGAACACGGCCCAGAGTAAACATGGCTTACAGGAAACATTGCCGACAACATGGCCATCCGAGAACATGACCATCAGTGAACAACATGGCCGACAGCAAACACGGTCAACACAGTGAACACGGCGGACAGGAAACATTGTCAGCTGTGGTGTGCTCAATTCGGGGGGAAGGGGGGGGGGGGGCATCTATGTCTGAAAAATCACTGCAAAAGTGGCATCAGCAGATAGTAAAAATGTCTAAGAGTAAAAATGGCCGATCATTTGTTGTTGAAAATCTTAATGTTGATAAGGGGACAATGACACGGCTGTTAGCTAGCTAGTCTTGTTGTTTAACAAACTGTCACTTTATATGTACTTTGTGTCAACTGTATGCAATCGTATTGACTCTGAATATTGCTAGTATAGCGTTAGCTTTGTAGCTAATAGCTGATCTGAATTGTCTACGAGCCATCTGTTAAACCAGTAGCTGGTCTGTCTTGTCCTCTGTCTCAGTAAGTTCAAACTAAAATGACACTGTGCATCATATAACGTAATCTACTGGTAATGTATGTGCGTGCTGGCTGGCTAACGTAGCAGCGCCTGGCAGCAGAAAGTCTGCCACAGGCCTGTGTGCAGAGTCAGAGTGAGTCTAAACATGGGCGTGCAGCCTGCAGGACACTGCATCACACAGACCACAGGAAGAAAGAAAAACACTGTGCAGATGAGCCGAGTGTGTCTAAAATTAAAGCATGTGTCTATTTCAGTCCCTGTCAGTCCAGTAATAACCCGGGCGGAGAGCAGGAGGGCCGCACATGAGCTCTAATTGCAGCCTTCTAGATTGCAGCTCTCACTCTCTCTACACACACACACACACACACACACACACAGGGGGGATATGTTGGCTGCCGTGTCTGTATCAGCTTTCAGTCTCGTAATAGATGCCTTGTGACTGATACATGCACACGCACACGCACACACACACACACAAACACAAACACACACACACACATCAAAATGTTGTCTCTTTGGCCTTACCAATGTTAATGATAATTTAACAAGCATTACTAATCTACATTTCCATGGAGCTTACTGAAAAATAAACAAGAGAAATCCCAAAGTCATAACACCATTGTGCCTTTGTTTCCACTGTTTTAGATTTTCAGATTAAAAGCCTCAAATAAGTGCTCTTGTCTGGGAAATCTAATTTAATTATCCATTTATTGCCTCCATACAACTCATGGTTTTATGCATGTTATCATAGTAATCTGCTTGGCCACATCACTCTTTTCAATGCCACCAGACTCCATTGACAAAAAACATAATTTTTCCTTGCAGAGCAGGACATGCTTGTCTACTGTTGCCCTGATTTTTTTGTATTATTTTCTGTGTGTTGGTCCAAACTAACCATAATTACACCAACGTCAAACAGTAATGCAAACAAACTAACTTTTTGAAGCAGCAGCAGAGCAGCATCTCCTGTGAGCTTAAATCAGTGTTTTTATGAATGGAGTCTGGTGTGTGTGCAGAGAGCGATGTAACGTCTGTTAACGTTAACGTTAAAACAATCATCTTCCTCTGTAACAAAAAGGTCTATCTCTGTAGGGATCCTTTCTGTAATGTTGTCACACACTTAGAATAACAATCTGAGCCTGTCAGTGGAAACAACAAGAACTTTTAGTGGACGACCTTTGACCCATCAAGGATTATGTTGCAGCCATTACAGCCTGTTTCACTGCTGCAGGATGAACACATCTACTGGAGACACTCACACACTTTTGTACAAGTCATTAGCACGAGAGCAGGCTCTCCTCTGTCATTGTATGTTAAACTGTCAGTTTGTGATCACATTAGGAAAAGAATAGACTGGGTGGAATTCCCCCTTTTAAATCACTTTACAGCCATGTTTCCATTATTTCACCCTGTTCTGCAGAGATCAGTTATTTCTGACGCTCGCACACTTTCCTGTGGACATCCCCGTTTTCTGACTGTTTGTGTCATCAGTTAGTCCATCCTGCTTCCTACTGCTCTCCTCCCTTCCTGCCCCTTTACCCCCAACCTCTGTATCATATGAGTTCCCCCTCCAGAGGTCAGAGGTCAGGGTCAGCTGCGGAATAGCAACTATGGCGCTGATGGTGGATGCTCAAGGACATTTCAGTGAAGCTGTCACCACATTCTTTGGGTCATAAGAGGAAGGGTTTAAGCGTTGAATGATCCTTTTATTACATTCGACCATAAAGACTGTGAGGGCACAGGAATTAGTTTTTTACGTGCCTCTATCCGAGGACGAGCTCTGAAGTCTCTTGTCTCCTCTCTCAGGTGATAAACGTGGACGGCAGCAACAGACAGACTCTGCTGGAGGACAAGCTGCCTCACATCTTTGGCTTCACTCTGCTCGGGGATTTTATCTACTGGACGGACTGGCAGCGACGCAGCATCGAGAGGGTCCACAAAGCCACGGCCGTACGAGAGATCATCGTCGATCAGCTGCCGGATTTGATGGGGCTGAAGGCGACGAAAGTGACGGAGACTTACGGTGAGGAGCAGAACATGCGGAGCGAAAATTACAACACGAAAAGGTGTTAAATATGATTATAAACTTTCCCTCCTTCCTCCAGGTACAAACGGCTGCGCGGTGGATAACGGCGGCTGCAGCCATCTTTGTTTCTGGTGTCGGCAGGCTGTCAGCTGTGCCTGTCCCATGGGGATGGAGCTGCTGTCAGACCTGCAGACCTGCGTGGTGCCTGAGGCCTTCCTGCTCTTCACCAACAGGTGAACTATACCTCAGTACTTCCTGCTCCTGAAAAATAAATGATTTACTCTCTATTAAAAAAGGAACATTTCCTGCCGTCTCCGCAGGGACAACATCCGCAGCATCTCTCTGGGTACCAACAGCAACGACGTGGCCATCCCTCTGACGGGAGTGAAAGAGGCGTCTGCTCTCGACTTCGACGTGTCTGAGAGAAGAATTTATTGGACAGACATACAGGCCAAGGTGGGTTAGAGTTTGTGGTTAGGTTTTTGCTAATAAGATGAAATTTTGAATTGTTGTCTTCTGTGATTCTCAGTCGATTCACAAATGTAAAAAAAAAGGATGTATGTGTTTAAAGCAAGTGTTCTGGGTTTATTTACTTTATAATACTTTTAGGATGCGTCATTCCTTTTCACCCAGAGGTTAGGTGACGTTAGTGGAGACCTGCACAGTTTTGGATGATGAGATAAGCTGCAGCAGAAGGGCTGTCCTCCTAACAACAGCACAGAAGATGCAGTTAACATTTTTAAATGAAAACACTGCAAACTCACACTTCTCTTCTGTTTAGTCAGAAAGTGACAGACTGCTTTACCTCCAGCTGATTCATACACTCACTTACTGACTTTGTTCCCTCCTGTCTTGTTTCTTGCTTGTCCTGTATTCACTTTCAGTTTGGACAAAAACATCTGTTTAATGAAACTGTAACATTGTAACATATTGCATTTCAGTCTGAGTCTGAAAATAGTGCACGCCTTCCTATTTATTCAATCAAGAAGCAGACTTTAAATTGGGAATCGATTCTGAACTGAATCATGACGCCAAGAAAAAAAGATTTCCACCTTCAGAGCACTGATTCCCAACACTGGACCTCGAAGCTTAACTATTATATATATATATATGTATTATATATATATATATATATATTATATATATATATATATGTATTATATTATGATTTGATTACAAGAATGCATCCATAGGGGGCGCTGGTTTAGCTCAGTTGGTAGAGCAGTCACCCCATGGACAGAGACACAGTCCCCAGCGCACCGATCGCTGGTTCCACTGCCGATCTGCGATCACTTGGGGATGTCATCCCCCACTCTCTCCTCCCCACATGTCCTGTCTCTCTTCAGCGTAAAGGCAAAAGGCCAAGAAAAGTTATCTTTAAAAACTGCATCCCTATATTAACTCATCTGTAACACCTGAACAAAGTGCACACAAACAAGTGATCACAGAAACAGGAAACTAAAGTGATGGACAAAAGACTGGACACTCGACCGTACACCTCACTCTCTCTTCTTTCCCTCAGACTATCAGCAGAGCGTACATGAACGGCAGCTCTGTAGAACACGTCATCGAGTTCGGACTGGACTACCCAGAAGGCATGGCGGTGGACTGGATGGGTCGAAACATCTACTGGGCCGACACCGGCACCAACCGCATCGAGGTGGCCCGGCTGGACGGACAGTACCGGCAGGTTCTGGTGTGCAAGGATCTCGACAACCCGCGCTCGCTGGACAACCCTCGATCACTCGCTCTGGACCCGGCCAACGGGTAAGAACAGGAAGTGGTTGACTCTGAAACACCTGTAGGTCTCTCAGGGGTTGGTGCAGATGACTTCATGTAGCGTGTGTGTTCACTCAGTCTGAGGTAGTGAGAGTGTAGCGATGTCACCGTGTTGGTATGCAGCTATAACAGCCAGCGTCACGCCTCTTCTTCCCCACAACCCTCCAGCTGAGAGCGGGAGGATGTATTAAACCTGTTTGTTACCAAAGCCAACTTCATCACCGTTCATCCCGGGCCAAGCCCCCGAGACACTCTCCTCTGCCCCTGTGTGTGTGTGTGTGTGTGTGTGTGTGTGTTTACCTGTGCCAGCCTGTCAGATGCCCGGGCTCGTGTCACTCACCTGGTGATGTCTTCATGATGTCATGGTTCATGGCTGTCAGCACGCCGGCCTCGAGGCGTCTGATGTAATTTAATGATCACATTCTCATGCTCGTACAGCTAAAGACGCTAAAAGGAGAAACGTGTTGTTTAGAAGGAAACAGCCGTCGCAGAGTGGAAACAGGTCCTCTGGAAGAAATGATCCACGTACAGAAACATTTTAACAAACACATTTTACTGCGTCTTTGATGATCTGTAACACGCTGGGATGGAGGGTTTGATGAGACTGTGTGTTGTGTGTGCAGATATATGTACTGGACGGAGTGGGGGGGTCGGCCTCGTATAGCCCGGGCCTACATGGACGGCAGCACCACCAACACCCTGGTGGACAAAGTGGGCCGGGCCAACGGGCTCACCATCGACTACGTGGACCATCGACTGTACTGGACCGACCTGGACACGTGCATGATCGAGAGCACCAACATGCAAGGTGTGCAGACAGTCACCATGCATGATAACATGATACATGTCTGATTTTCCTTCTTCCTAACCTTCTATATTTCATCAAACACAGATGTTCTGCATCTCACTGATTTTCCCGACAAGAATTATTGAAGCTGTTTTGGCAATGATAAAAAACGTCATGAGGGTGTTGGGTGTAAAATGAGGAGTAAAAGTAACCTGCATGTCCTTCATCATTAGTTTGTCTTTGCCACAGGTATCTTTAAAATCAGAGGCTGGATTTGGATTAGATTTTCTCTTCACTTTCTCACACCCAAAGAAAGACGTTATGACCCTCTCCTGACCACATACACTGTCATCTACAGTTTATCCCGGACTGTTAAAGCGCCTCATTTCTAATTTAAACGTTGTCGTGTGTCCTGCAGGCCTGCAGAGGGAGATCATCGTGGACGACCTGCCTCACCCCTTCGGCCTCACTCAGTACAGAGACTTTATCTACTGGACCGACTTCAACCTGCGCAGCATCGAACGGGCGGACAAACGCAGCGGACTCAACCGCACCGTGGTGCTGCAGGTGTGTGGAACTAGTTTGTTCACGTGTTACATTTAATCAGCAAAATGTTCCAGATATTTTCACTCTAATTTAGCCTCATTCTGATCGGGGCTTGTCACTAACTGTTTTGGAAATCGGGGATATTTTTGACATAAAATAATAAAGAAAGAATAAAATGATCGGTCGGTCACATCGATCAGATCCAGAGAGCTTTACGGTGGTCGCATGACTGTGTCCTCAGGGCCAGCTGGAGCTGATGCTGGACATCCTGGTCTTCCACTCGTCCCGTCAGGAGGGCAACAACGAGTGTTCCCATAACAACGGGAACTGTGCCCACCTGTGCCTGGCCACGCCCGCTGGCGCTCAGTGCCGCTGTGCGTCCCACTACACGCTGAACCCCGACGGACGAAACTGCAGCTGTGAGTACAGAGCGTGTGTCTTATTGTAGACGCTGGGTCGTTGAACAGGGAGGGAAACTACAGCGCTGCTGTTCTGAAGGGATCGAGGGATCGATTGAGCCCTCTGAGCCGCTGCAGGCCTGATGTGTAACACCTGTGCAGGAAGTGTTGACTTTTATTAAGGGAAGCTAATTGTACTGAAGTGACTGTAAATAATTAATGAATGGAAACAGGATGTGAGCTGAAAGTCAGAGCAGCAGAGTGAAACATGAATGTGAGCACGGAGGAAATGTTGAGCTTGCATCGACAGAAACAACATGATTAAAAAACAGAGCGATGTTTGATTTCAATACGACCACATGATATCATAAACATGGGAACAAGGAATAAAGGCTGTCTCTTAAAGAAGCTTGTTTCAAATAAAAGGTACAAATAGGGAACATAAAGGACAGTCACTCAGCCACTGAGACAGAGGTCAAAGTTAGCTCAGAGGTTTCTCTGACGTGATGAGACAGTGATGAGTCCTGGGAGGGGAGGCAGTAACTTCCTATAATGTTTGGAAGATGGTATGATGACAGGTACGATAAAAGCAGGCCGAGATCAGCCTTATAGAAAAGAATAGACCTTAGTTAAAGTCTACAGGAGGTCAGAGGTCAGAAGCCAGACCATCCAACACAACATGCACAGAATGCTGAATGATTTTTACGACGAGGAATTTATCTAAAAGTTCAGGCTTCAAGCTTTGTTCAGCTATCATTCGGACTTTTCTAGAAGTGTCAGTATTCTGAGAGAACGAGGGAGGCGGCTCGTCAATGAGCTGCTTTATACTGGAAACTGATACCAGTACGATAATTGATACCGATAACAATAGATTAAACAAGGGGAGCAGAGAGGGGGGTCAACATGCAGCGAAGGGCTGAGGACGGGAGTCAAACCTGCGGCCGCTGTGTCAAGGACAAATGTTTTTAAGGCTGTACGATTAAAACTGTCAACTATGTCAAACACAGGGCGCTGGACTTACAGCGGCTGCGTCAGTAGACCAATCACGCTACAATGGAAGCTTGCATCTATCGGCCAGTTACAGTTCTGATACGTGCTACTGCTGTGTTTCGGTTAATACCACAGACATAGAGTGTAAAACTAAGTTGTAGATAATATAAAAAAATGAGTTACTTTAAAAGTTTAGGAAGTTGGAAATGTTAACATATGAATTACAAACACCAACAGATGTAAACGTGTGTTGTCTGGGTTCTGACCTCCACCCTCTCCTCCGTGTCTCTGTGTGTGTGCAGCTCCCTCCAGCTTCCTGCTCTTCAGTCAGAAGGCGAGCATCAGCAGGATGGTCCTGGGGGAGCAGAGCCCCGACATCATCCTGCCCATCCACGTCCAGAGGAACGTCCGAGCCGTCAGCTACGACCCGCTGGACCGGCTGGTGTACTGGCTGGACGGCCGGCAGAACATCCGCAGGGCCCGAGACGACGGAGCCATGGTAACGCTCAGATGATACATGACGCTAACATGTTTATCCTTCATATTTTTCTCACAATTTGAGACCAAAAAAAAGTCAAATCTGCAGGAATTATGAAGCACAAATCTTTGAATATGGACAAACAAAAGTGACGTGAGGAAGTAAACCTGTTAAGATTTTTTAGTCCTAAGATGCAGACGTGCACAGTAGGTTCCCCAACAAACAAATAGACAGATTCCTAACAACAGTGAAAATAACTACAGGAGGGATAGCAGCTCTCCGGAGGGGACACCAGGAAGTTAAAGAAGACCTGTATACTTTAGAATCACCCGTCCTATCAGAGCTGGACCTCAGTGAAGCCCTGAGGATGACCTGAACCTGTCAGATGTTGACCTTGTGACCTGTCTTTGTTCCCTCCAGTCGTCCACGATAGTGAGCAGCAGCGTTCAGGACAACCAGCTCCACGACCTGAGCCTGGACCCATACAGCCGCCATCTTTACTGGACCTGTGAGACCACCAACACCATCAACGTGCAGCGGATGGACGGACACACGGTGGGCGTGGTCCTGAAGGACGACACCGACAAGCCCCGCGCCATCGTGGTCAACGCCGAGAAAGGGTGAGCTGTGTCTGAACTGCATTCAGACATGTTGTACTCTATGGAGGGAAATAAATGACGTCCAACAAGAGGCCCAACAATATAACGATTTTAAACCTTCTTTACCTTCTTTTAACTACTGAGAAATTGTCTTTCAAAATCAGTTTCATCTAATTAAAGAATCAGTTCATGTCTCGTTTATTATTTATTGCATCAAACAGGATTGTCAAGCAGACAAACACGGTCATAAAAACCTGCCGTAAAAGTGTCATGCTGCTGCTGACAACCTGAACTTGTAAAACACTCAACTCAGTCCAAACAACTTTTATTACGTTTTCTAACGATGCAACAAAAATGTGTTGCAGCAACTTAATACTAACAAGGATAACAATATCACTGTTATAATGTAGATGTTAAAAATCAATACTTGCCGCCTGTGTATTTGTGCATGTCCACGCAAAATATCACGACACTATGCTGAACTGGTTTTTCTCACACCCCAAATGAGACCTGTTTAGCTGTGGATCTCATGCATGTTGTTTGTAACCCTGTCTCCATCCTCTGCAGGTACATGTACTTCACCACTGTTCAGGAGCGCTCAGCAAAGATCGAAGGAGCCAGTCTGGACGGGACGGAGCGAGAGTCTCTGTTCACCACCGGCCTCATCAGACCAGTCGCTCTCGCTCTGGACAACAAGCTGGGAAAACTGTTCTGGGTCGACGCCGACCTCAAACGCATCGAGAGCAGCGACCTGACAGGTGACTCACCATAAACAGATATTATTTGTGTGCAGTCATGAAAAATTAGGACAAAAATGGACAGGTGATCATCGGTTTTCGGGCCTCCCTTTTAAACTGAATTTGATTTGAAGTCAAATGAGGAGCGCTGACATGTTTCTTTCATCCATCCGTCTCCCTCAGGAGCCAATCGCATCGTTCTCCAGGACTCCAACATCCTACAGCCGATGGGTCTGACCATTCTGGGAGATCACGTGTACTGGATCGACCGGCAGCAGCAGATGATCGAGAGGGTGGACAAACTGACAGGAGACAGGCGCACGCGCATACAGGGACGGATATCGTACCTGACCTCCGTCCACGCCGTGGAGGAGATGGATCCTCAGGAGTTTGGTACGGACCTCTAAGGAATCATTTACTACCTTATACATTTAATCTGGTATTTTAAAACCTGGGGTCTAAATGACTCACAGGTACGTGAGTGAATGTCTCCAGTAGATGTGTTCATCCTGCAGCAGTGAAACAGGCTGTAATGTCTGCAACATAATCCTTGATGGGTCAAAGGTCGTCCACTAAAAGTTCTTGTTGTTTCCACTGACAGGCTCAGATTGTTATTCTAAGTGTGTGACAACATTACAGATGGATCCCTACAAGGATCCCTACAGAGATAGACCTTTGTGTTACAAAGGAAGATGATTGTTTTAACCACACACAGACGTTACATCGCTCTCTGCACACACACCAGACTCCATTCATAAAAACACTGATTTTACCTCTGCAGATCACGGATGCTTCTGGTCGACCGCTGCCTCAACTTTGTATTCCTGTGTTTAAATGGTTAGGTCGGATTCAACTCAAAATTTGTGTAACACACACTCACACAAACAAACTAACTGCTTGAGGCAGCGGTAGACCAGGAACAGCCCTGTTGTGCGAGGTAAAATGACTGTATTTTTCAGTGGAGTTTGGTGGCTTTGAAGAGAGCGATGTAAAAAAGGATCTTGATCTTTACCAAAAGGTCAATCTCTGTAGGAATCCTACAACTACACCTTCTTTTACCTCTTTTGTCTGGTTATGTTAATGTGGTGTTTTCCAGTAAAGTGACTGTCTCTTCTCTCCAGCATCCCACCCTTGTTCACGTGACAACGGAGGCTGTTCTCACATCTGCATTGCTAAGGGAGACGGCACACCTCGATGCTCCTGTCCCATGCACCTGGTGTTACTGCAGGACCTGCTGCACTGTGGAGGTAAACAACAAAACACACAACAGGATCATGGTGCAGTCAGAGCGAAAGTCCAAACACGCTCACTTCACATGCACATCCACACAGTGAGTTATGACTGAACTTTGAGGCTCCGAAAGGTCCAGGTGGTTTGGGGGGGGACTGACCTCGTGTTCATATTCTAACCTCATGGTTCAATAAACCTCTGTCACTGTGGTGTTTGCACAAGCCCTGGCAGAGAGGTGACGCTCAGTGAAATGAAATGAAACTTTGTGGACTGCTGTTGTTAGCATGCTAGCCATGTTAGCTTCCCCTCTGTGTCTTTATGAGCGTTTTTGGTACTTACACTTTTGTACATGCGTACGTTTACACCACTGACCATAAGGTCAAAGTGCAGAGTACCCAGATGGTGCTCTCATACGTCGTACTAAATGAATTTTTATTAATTTTCAATAAAACTTATTTGAAGCTAAGTGACACATTTTAGTTCCTTCCACGCTCCTTCAAGGTGCACGGCAATAAACATAGGAATATGGTCAAATATTTCAGTCTTCATTTCTCATAAGTGAAGAAATAATGTGTGGAAATATATGCACGACACAAGTAAGGTGTACAAAGTTTACAACTTAGAGGAGTATGAGACACAAGTTTACAATCTCACCTGTTCCAGTCTGACTGCACCAGCATCCTCCCTCTGAAGGATCTTATGTGGGACTGCTTTACCTCATTGTTCCTCCTCCTCTCCTCCCCTCAGAGCCTCCCACCTGCTCCACAGAGCAGTTCACCTGCTCCACAGGGGAGATCGACTGTATACCCATGGCGTGGCGCTGTGACGGCTTCCCTGAATGTGACGACAGCAGCGACGAGGAGAACTGTCCCGTCTGCTCGGCGTTTCAGTTCCAGTGTGATAAAGGCGGCTGCATCGACGCTCAGCGCCGCTGCAACGGGGAGCCCGACTGTGCCGACAACTCAGACGAGCAGGACTGTGAGAGTACGTTTAACATGATGACTCACTGTGAACTCTTTGGCAGTTAAAATATTAACATTGTACTTTATTACACACTGTTTTATTTTTTAATCTAATCTTAATCATTCTCTGCTTCCTGCCGTCCTGCAGCAATCTGCCCTCCTAACCAGTTCCGCTGTGGAGACAACCAGTGCATCACTAAGAAACAACAGTGTGACAACTACTCCGACTGTCCTGACGGATCAGATGAACTCGCCTGTGGTAAAAGTTCTCACCTGCACATATATGTCATTCTCCTGGTCAAATACTTGTCCTCCATTAGTCCCTGACCCCGTCTCCTCTGTCTGCAGAGTTTGTGTCTCCTCCGTCCAGCGGCATCCCGAACACCGGACCCAACACCATCGGCCCGGTCATCGCCATCATCCTGCTCGTCTTCGTGATCGGCGGGGCGTATTTTGTGTGCCAGCGTGTCGTGTGTCGACGCTACAAAGGCCCCAGTGGGACGTTTCCTCACGAGTACATCAGCGGTACGCCGCATGTGCCCCTCAACTTCATCGCCCCGAGCAGCTCGCAGCACGGCACCTTCCAAGGTAACATAATTTCACCTGACCTCAGCTGACCCTTTCTGTTGTGTCCTGGGCTGTCTGTTATGTTTGTGTCAATAAAAAAACACATAACTCAAATGCAAAGGGCTTCATGACTATGCGTGTGCAGGTATTTCCTGTGGGAAGTCCATGATGAGCTCCGTCAGCCTGATGGGCAGCAGCAGCAGCGGAGCTCCTCTCTACGACAGAAACCATGTGACCGGAGCCTCATCCAGCAGCTCCTCGTCTACCAAAGGAGCCTTCTACCCTCAGGTACACACACACACACACACACACACACACACACCACTGTTTCTTCTCCTCGGTCAAATAACACCTGCATATTTTCATTCTTTGTGTCTGCAGATCCTGAACCCTCCTCCGTCCCCGGCTACGGACCGCTCCCTCTACAACACTGAGATTTTCTACTCCTCCAACAGTCCCTCCACCACCAGATCATACAGGTAACACACACACACACACACACACACACACACACACACTGTGACGTCACTTCCTCTTTTTTGGCATATTGGCTGTAGCCATCTTGTTTTTTTGGAGCCAGAAGTGACCATATTTGGACAAGAGGGTGGAGCTGCAGAGAAACAAGTGGTTAGCAAAAGTAGCTATGTGGTTAGCAAAGTCCATCTACCGTCAGGGTGATCTGTGGTGTTGATTGCTCAGTGAAAAACATAATTTAAACAAAATGTAATTAATGAAGAAACAAATGGCCGACTCCTCAGTGTCTTTCAGAACAACTCAAGCTGGACTTGGATGCTTGGTTGCTGTAAGCACAGAACTGTAGCACTGTTAGCTCCAGCCAACAGGTGAAGGTTTGAGTGGGAGGAAGGAAAGGCATCACTAGCTCCCTGCTAGCTCGTAATGCTAACCCAGCTGTGGACAAACGGTTGTGTTTCTGCTCCATTGTTTGTTTCTCTTCTTGTAAATGCCCACCAGGAGCATGATGGGAAATAATCTCAACAGAATAGAGTTGTAGTCTGTAAATAGTGACCCTGCAACATACCCAAGCAAAGACTGGGTGTCGTACAGGTCGGTAAGGGAATCACCAGCAGCCCTATGCTATGATATTATCATGATACTTATGTCACGATAGGATATCATGGGGATTATAAACATTTAGCCAAATGCTCAGTATTGTAATAGCATGAATTGTTTGCTTTATTATCTTTTTTTCAACTGCAAATGATGTACCCGTAAGTAAATAACCTACATCTAACCTAATGAACCTACAGCTCTATCTCGTGGACTGGAAACATTTGTTTTTTCACCCTCAGGCAAAAAAGGTTCATTTGTAAAATACAATTATAATTGCAACTATAAAAGATTGAAACTTGGTGTTACCGTGTCAACACTATGCTGTATCTGTTGTTTCCTCCACTCATAGTTGCAGGGCCCTAATTTACAAAACAACAGAAACACTGAGGCTGTAACGTTAGCTGAGTTAGCATTATAAGCTAACAAGCAGCTAGCGAGACATTTAGACAGACAGTTAAAATAAAGATGACACTAACTCTGACCTAAACTCTGTCTCCTCCTCTCAGGCCGTACCACCCCGTCCGAGGAGCCGCCCCACCCACCACGCCCTGCAGCACCGACGTCTGTGACAGCGACTACACCCCCCACCACCCGCCGGCCGGGCTGACATCGTCAGCGGGCCGCTGGAAGGCCGTGGGCCACGGCAGCCACGGCAAACACAACAAGTACTACATGGACCTGAACTCAGACTCGGACCCCTACCCTCCACCCCCCACCCCCCGCTCACAGTACCTGTCAGCCGAGGAGAGCTGCCCCCCCTCCCCCTCCACAGAGCGCTCCTACTTCCACCTGTGCCCGCCTCCGCCCTCACCCTGCACCGACTCCTCGTGACCCCTCAACGACCCGGAGTCCTGTGAGGAGGGAGGGGGAGGTCTGCTCCGGCCACTTTAATAGGGAAAGAACTCGTGCCGACTTCCAGCCCGGACCGGCTCACACCTGCTGCTCTACGTCTGCTGGTTCGGCTCCAGTGCCTTGCTCAAGGTCCCACATCCGTCAATTCATCATTCCAGTCGTCCTGGAGCTCTCAGGGTGACCTTCATCCGATCAGTCCGACCTCTACGCGCTCAGACGCTCGCTCACAAGAAGGAGATGACGAGTGAACGCAGCCAGCAGCTCCCTCTTTCATTTTCATTCCATCAAAAGCAGAAGACTTCATTTGCTGGGCCCCGAATCTGTCCAAACACGAGCCTCCTGCTGCTCCTGCCTCCTCCTCAACATGTGCATGAACTCAGTCTGAGAGGTGTGTGTTGTTGTGCAGCGTGGACGGCCACTCTCAGTGTCACACCGTTTGTCTTGTCCTTCCTCACGGCGTCCTTGTTGGCAGGACTGTACATAGTGTTAAAATAAGATGAACAAAAGAAATCGGAATTATTTTACTATTTTATTCACGCTGATCCACCGCTCCTCACAACAAGGCCAGACAGACGAGTGGACGCGTGGACGATGGAGCGGTGAACGAGTGGACAGCCGTGAATGTTTCACTTGATGTAGGACATTAGATAATTCACAGACGATGACTGAATGAATGTGAATGAATAATGAATGAATAAATGAATGATTTAGTGGGTGGATAAGGGCCAAGATCAAAGTAGGGCTGGGCAATTCTATATTGATCCATATCGATATTTATCATGTATAATTTGATCATGCTGCCAGTTTGAAGAGCATCCTGATAATCATGGAGGCCTGAAGAAACCACTTTAAAGTTTTTATCACACATTCTAAAGGCTGTCGTATTTTAGTAAAGATCAAAAAACCATGAAAATTCAGTGTTTTCCCCTCATAGGCGGCCAGGCCGAGCTGCTGCTAATGACATTAGCTCAGTTTAAAGATTTGTTCAGTGGTATTCTTCACAAGGTTTTACCGTTAGCCGAATTATCCGCAGAGGTCTCCTCCTCTCTGAAACAAACAGACCCAGTGATTAAAGCCAGTAAAACTCTGATAAACCTGTTTCATGTTAAAAATCTGTGTTTCTAGAATGCTCTTTGGTGTGGCTTCAGCGGCTGCTAGCTGAGCTGCAGCTGACGTTAGCTCTGCTTGTTTCTCTGATAACTTCAGACCTCAGAATGACTAAAATCTTTTATCCGGTTAAAAGATAAAAACCAACAGATCTTACAGAGTTGCACTGTAAAAAGTAAACCGTTGGAAACGTTTTAACGGCCAGTATGCAGACTAAAAACATGTATCACCTTTAACCTCCTCATGGTTTTATCGCCCAGCCCTGAATCAAAGTGTGAAATCTTTTGTACATTGTTTTAAAAATCGCCACATTTCAAATTCTTTGTAGTAAAACGTTTGGCCTAATGAAGTGGTCGAGCTCTTCAGGCAAAGACAAAGACTCCTGTCTGTGTCCCGTGACATCACAACATACCAAATGACATGTAAAGCTATTGTACATATGTGTAATGAAGTCAATGATTGAGTCGTGAGAATCTGAACCTCTTCCATCACCTTCTTCTTCCTGTTTACCAAAAGTATGTTTGCTGCTATCGTGTACATACTCTACCAGTTATTATGATTATTACACAGAAAGCCCCAAATTACCACTTTCATACTGACCATAGATCATGAAGCTATTTTACAGTTCATAACAGATTATTCTTATAGCGACTTTTGATATTCGTACCTGTCTGTGTGTAGATCATTATGTGTGTTTGTGAGTCATGTTTGTTGGTTTGAAGGAGTCTGTAAGAAACAGGTCAAAGAGTTCCCACTGAAGCACTTCATTCAGCACTGACCCAGAAATATACTGAAGCTCTTAATATGCTTCACATGGCCCCGCCCACTTTCACACCTGGCCAATCAGTGCTTAGAGTGTTCTCGATATTTGGTTTAGACGCTGACACCCTGCATTCACGTGCTCCTCGGTGGTTCCCAAATCGCCCGTTTGGAAGTCGTTTTTACAACAGTGTGCACAATTTTCAAGTGGTCGTGTGTAAACAAAATGGACGATGTGATGTATTTAATTATCAAGAGCTCCGTCTACAGCAACTCAGTGCCTCCGTCTGTATTCTTCTGTGAGGAAAGATCTGCAGAGTGCCGGGATGAAGCTCTTGTGCAGCTAGAGAAAATTGGTATTTGTAATTTTGTAATTTTTCCACCGCCATGAATGCAGGGTGAGTCAGCCTGATGAGCACTTGAAGCATTCTGAGGCCTATCAGGTGCTCACCTCCTGCAGCGTGAACCTGAGTCAGTGGTAAATAGAGTGCACTTATATAACGCCTTATTAGACTTGTGTCTGCCTTACAGTAACATCAGCCTTCACCCCATCGAGATCTAAAAAATCACCTGCGCCTTCGGTCATGTCTTAAACAGCGACACTTCAACATGCGGACTGAAGGAGTCAGGGGTCACGACCTGGTCTTCCTCCTGAGCCATAGCCGCCCTTAAAGTGAGCTCTGTTTTGCCTTTGCTGTAGTCCGGCTCACAGGAAGTAGACGTGTAAATCGTCTCCTCCTTCACTGTCTGCATTTTCTCATCGCTACGTTAAACAACAACAAACTGTTAGCTTGAAACCTTCACGCTGAAAACGGACAGTTTTGATAAAGATTTCAGTCGTGCAATAAGACAGACCCGCTCGGTTCTTTATTATCTCGTGATATTTAATGTGACGGTTTCTTTAGTGGGGATTTAGACATGTTATACAAGGGCTCAACTCCCCAGATGTTCAATTAAAGCATTGATCCAAGGGCACAATAACCACCGTTTTTATTTTATACAATGATCATCACAAGAGATACGACAAGAAGTGTGAAGATATTCTATGCACTTACAAAAGAAAGGGGATCTCATTATTTCCCAGGAAGGAGGAAACGCAGAGTCAGGCTCACACAGGCCGGGGAGAGATTTCAGGGCTCAGAGACAGACTGCCGTTTCCTTTTACTGAATAATTCCTGGACAAACAATCTTCCTCTGAGCTTCTTTGCTGATATTTTTATAATACAGTTTGATTTTGCACACATGGAACAGCTTACTTCAGTAGTAAAGTGTGTGTCAGTGTCAGCCATGGTGCCAAGAAGAGGTTCACCAGTTTAGGCCTGGTTAAAGAAATCTGCAGCACTTCTGGAGGTGTCCACTTCCTGTCAGGTGACCTCACAGCTGATGTCAGGTGACTGAATGTGTCAGTGGAAACTCTGTGACTCATTAATACTCGGGCTGTCGGCCCCGCCTCAAACCACTGTGTCAGTAAAACTCCTTAAAACCTGTATCTGTGTCTCAGCTAAAAATGCTTTGTGTAATTTACACTTGTGACATTTTTTGTATCAAAAGCATTTTTATATAATAAAGGTTCTATTTTAAGGAACGTTGTTGTGTTTGATTTGAGCTGAAGGTCAATTCATTATGTGGTTCTTTGTTCGCTGTACAAAGCAGATTATTAAAAGTAATCGTTGGAAAAATCAGTATTCATCACAGTCAGGTGGGGACACATTAAAGATGCAGTAGGTAACATTATTAAAACTAACTTTTTATTATATTTGCTCAAACTGTCACTTTAAACATGCAGCAGAGAGACAATCTGTGAAAAAAACACGTTCCTCTGGCTCCTCCTACTGCTCCCGAACCACACAACCAATCAGAGCCGAGCAGTCTCTCAGGCTGTGCTCTCACGGCTAAATGTTTACAACATCAGTGAGTTGCTGCTTAGTTGGCTCTGTTTTTTCCACAGTCTCTGTTAGCCAACTAAGCACAGCTGGTTTTGCTAAATAGAATTAGCTGTAGATTGCCGTTCACAGCAAAAACACTGATTTCCGCTGGTTTGATTTGTATCTGCTTCGATAGTGTTGGTGGTGTAATACAACGGCTGCGGTTGTCATTTCACGTTTTTACCAGTGTGTCCGCCATATTGTATATCTGGCTCCTTCAGTTGCCGTGGTTACTAGCCTGCGTGCGCATGACAGCCTCCTATGCGGGGAGGGCTTTGTAATCTTTCGAATTTTGAAGCAAAGTCCCCTCTCTTCTCCATCTTACCTACTGCAGCTTTAATGATGGTAAACTCTGACCTAAGCTAAATGGAATGCAGCCGTTCTTTTCCTGTCAAAATATTCAACATTAATGTTTTCGTACACACAGTAGTCGTTTTAGAGGTTTTAGTAGGACAGGTTGTAGCAGTAATGACAGCAGTTGTACAAGCAGTATTTTGTAGTATTAGTATTATAGTTTTGCCGGTAGGAGTACCAGTATTGTACGGATGAACATAAGGGGCAGGCATAATGAAAAATAAGAACATTTGTTTTGCATTTTAAGAAGAAAGTTAAAATGTCAATCTCATCTTCCTCTTCTGAATGTTTGACCTCTTTCTTTGAGTTATGCAGCACGTACTGGAAATATTTAGCAGTCAGTAAAATCAGAATCAACTTAGAGCCAAGTAGGCTCACACATACAAGGACTTTGACTTGGTGTTTAGGTGCAGAACAATAAACACAGAAGTAGAATAAAAATAAGTAAAAAGCTATTTAACAGTAGAACTGCTGCTGTCAGGGACCTTAAATAGAATTTAGATAAAAAATATACAACAAGAATAAGATATAATGAAGCAATATAATACAAAATATGTAGAACTGTATAATTAATCATTAAATTTGATTTTAGTAGGGCCCCTATTAACTAAACCCCCATAATGTTGTTTTATTGACAAAAGATGAATATACTTTTATAATAATGTTCAGGTGTAATGTATAATAATATTTCTCCTTTTTTATTGTTGTTGGAGTTTTGACTGAAATAAAATGAAAATAAACCAGCATGTATTAACAAGTGTTTCACCTTAGATTGCAATGGACTGACAGGAGAATACAACGACGATTCAAATATAGGTGAAGACAGTGTAAAGATGGAGGGTGTTAAAAAAGGAAGGGCTCGTCCGGGATTTGAACCCGGGACCTCTCGCACCCAAAGCGAGAATCATACCCCTAGACCAACGAGCCGCTGTGCCTGTACAATATGTGGATAGGAATTTAAATGTCTTCATGCGACACTGTTTTGGTTTTCTTAGTAGTGTGAGGACTCCATCTACTGGTCCATCACAGCATTTGCACTTTATTTGATTTACCGTGTATAATTTTTCTATAAACACGGTTTCTTATTACGATCCTTGTTGGTTTGTCTGGTGGCAAGAAAAGAACAAGTGTTATGAATAATATAAAATATGGAGCAGCTTCCTTTTCACAGTAAGTAATGCAGTGTACAGTAAGCTGATATGAATGGTATGAACAGCAGATACTCTCTTCCTAACATGACTGTGAAAACAAAACAAAAACCCACCTGTACTTTTCCTGATAAGTTAATATGTCTGCTATGAAAATGTATGAGGGATGCAGCCAGTTCAGTTCGAAAGGTAAAATATTTAAAACACCTGTTCACTTGTAGCCTACTTAAATTACTACATATATAAGTGAAACTGTCTTAATATCTTTTATAACCATTAAATTGCATTGTATTTTAGCATCTCAAGCAGTGAAATGTGACTGTTGTTAAGGTGATTTGAATTAGCAGAGGGTTGTTGAAGCTGTGTGAGGCAGCCACGGAGCCACAGAGGGAGACACACAGCAGCCTGTGCTTCAACAGAGCCTTCAGTGGCCCACGAGTAGTAATAAGTAACTCAGAGGACTGCAGCATCAAACTAAATATTTTCTCTTAAATAATAATCTGAGAATGAAGATAAGGATTATACAGACCATACATACCCACAATGCTATTGAAGGTAAGAGTAGTTCCTGCAGATGTCACTGGATTAACTTGGATGTTATAAAACAGCTCCATTCATCCGCATGCTCGCTAACGTCCTGATTACTGGTCACATGATATTAACTGACTTCCTGTGGCTCTTAAATTGATGGATACACCTTGTAAGACCTCTAACATGTAACAGTGACAGGTGAGATGAAGGTGAGTATAAGCATCTCACGTTCTGCAGATGAAACTACAGATCTCAGTTTATAAGAAATAACATGATCTGCTTAGCTGCTTCAGTGGTTGTTGAACGATAAGGATCGATCAAATATTACACCTAAATCATGCAGGACAGAGCATGCAGCAGAGGAATGAGGGCCGATACTCTGCCTGATCACTTTCAGTAATCCAGTCACTTACAGCCTTACACTTCAAAATACATTCAATAAGGAACACGATATAAAGATGCTCTGTATCATCTGGAGTCTCATTTCTAAACCGTCTGTCTGACCGTCTGTGATAATACAATGCACCTGCGCACACACGCTACGAAACGTCAAGACACACAAGTCTCAAAACTCCGCTCCTCAAAGTTGCCATCAACAGTTGCCATGGCTGGTGGTGAAAAAAAAAGCGTTTTGTGTTCAAAGGAGAAAATGGGAACAATATTGGAGTACAGTGCAAGTTCTGCCTTCTGGCTGTCGCTATCCAAGGACTCGACATCTAATTTAAAGAAACATTTACAGGTAAGACCAACCACTAACGTTAGCTGCACAGAATTTCAGTTAAAATGTCAGCTAACCTGTCGTCGTCTTCTTCTTCTACTGAAAAATATTTTGTGACTCTGGTGATGCTGTAGACGGACGGGATGTGGGTAAAAACAAAAAGCCTGTGACTCGAATTAGTTTATGGCAGTTTACTTGAAGTTTGAGCGTGAAGTAGTGTGAACAGCAGACTTAAGTACATTTAAATGTGCATTCACACATGACAAAAGTTTTGAAATGTATTTTCTCTTGTCTTTATTTGCAGATTTAGTGTTGAAGTAATTCAAAGTAACTGAAAGTAATCAGTTATGTTACTTTAAAATTGTAATACTTGGATGAAGTTACAGATTACATTTTTTTAAGGTAATTAGTAACTGTAATTAGTAACTGTATGGGAATACATTTTTAAAATAACCCTCCCAACCCTGGGTAGCAGAGAATAGCTGGGGCCCCAGGACAGAGCCCTGTGGCACACCACAAGACAGTGGTGAGAATAAAGATGGAGAGTTTCTAAGATGAAACCTCCGTCAATGTGATGAAAATAAAAACGGTGTGATGCTATACCTGATATACTGGATCAAAGGGCTGCCAATTCATTCAAAAACCAAAATAAAAGCAACAACAGACACTGCTTCAAATCAAAAGATAACGTGCTGTAAAAAGCCAAAGGAACTGTATTTACAGCAAACACACAGCAGATACACTTATGTAAGCACTGCAAAGTAAAAACACACAAACCCAGAACACAAATGCACAGAGGTGGACAGTAACAAAAAAGATTTACTTGAGTACTGTACTTAAATACATGTTTTGGGTATCTGTACTTTAATTGAGTCTGTACCTCGTGCGTCTCCATGGTTGAACGTCACTCAGATCAGGCAGTTCATTAGGAGGCGGTAATGATGGCTACGGCAGAGAAGGATGACGACTGAACACGAATGAACTCAACTGTAGTTTCAGTTCTTGTTGAAAATGGGTCATATTTCATGGAGAAATGTTTTCTGGTGTTAAGATAGCTTTGCTAATGTAACCTTCACTGCTAAGTCTAGCTGCTGTTAGCTAACTACCTTGGTTAGCAGTGCAGCTAGCTTAATCTGTCCACTCTGGTAGCACTGAACCCCGGGGGAATGTTTTTGCTGACACCTCTGACTGGCACAGAAGCTTTGGACAACAGGGACGATAAAATACCACCAAAATCAAGGTAAGCGCCCTCTACAGGCCTGGAGGACCTGCATCCTGTTGCAGGTTGTTTCCTGATGAAAATCTTGTGGGTCATTGCAGTGTGTTTGCCCTTGTCTGCCACTGCTGCCCTTTGTACTGTATCAACAAACAACTGTATTAATTAAATCTAGTCAATAACATTTAACCAAAGGACTCCTATATATGGACTCATGTGACCCCTGTTAAGCTCTGTGGAGCACAATATCTGGCCTCCTGACAGTCCAAAGGCCCATTCACTTCCTCCTGCACACTTTCCCAGGCATTTGAGCCACCAACCTTCCAGCTTCCTCTGTTCTCTCACCTCCAGGCTACCAGCAGCTCTCTGCGACTGTCTTCTTCTATAAGGTGAGAGGGAATTTCCCGGGACATTGTGAATCCATCCTCCCGGTGTCCAGCAGCAGTAACATGTCTGTAATGATGCCCTCAGGCCTCAGCTCCTGTGTGTGTGAACCAGCTCCACAGCAGCTACAAAGACTCTCATCACTACCTTTCTACGCTTCTTCTGTTCGCTCTATTGTGCTCAGAACACTGGAGCTAAAGGTCATTTCCTCTTTCTACTAATATAACCTAAACCTTTACTGCTATTGTGGCTACACTTGATGGTGTTACATGATCTGGGGACCTTCAATACTCACAAACTTGTGCGATATCATGTAGTATTATCTGGATATGCAACATATTGTTAAGGTCTGCTGGAGAATGCATGGCATGCTGTTGTCAGCCATGTGTTAGTCCCGGCCTGGGGCTACAGGAAGTTTCATTAAGGAGGAAGCTGAACTGGTTCCTGAGCATCACACTGTTCAAACCCTGTCTGCCACTAAATATGTTCACATACACTACTACCAGATACATATGATGATGATGTCCTGCGTTCCATTTGTAAGAGCCAAACCAACAGTGACTGTGTCCTACTGAGGCAAAAAGGGAAAACGGATAAACCATTAATGAGTGCTCAACTGAGAATAAAGGAAAAGTAACCAGAAAGCACACAGCTGGACCAGGACCGAGTGAGGTTCCGTTTGATGTCAGTGAATACGGTAAGAAGGTGATCCAGTGCGGCTCTGACACTGACTTCTAGGATGATAAAGACAGGTGTCGTTCAGGTGGACACAAGAGAGGAGGAAGGGTCCAGAACCAGCCTTTGGAGGCCAGAGCAAGTTTACAGGGTGCCAGGACCCAAACCTGGCAACAAACCCACCTCAGCATTGTAGAAACATCCACCTTAACTTTGTTAAAGTATGCTAGAATGGCAACCATGGCAACGGATCATGTCTGATTATTTACCATTCCCTTGTCCTCTGTTTGAAAAGAAAGTTAGCCGTAAACTGAACTTTTACTCCTCAGGGAGGATTAACATGCACTTTAACACCCGTACGTTAGATTAATAAGCTTTGAATGTAATAATAGTAATAACAATAGCTATAATAAAAATACAACAAAGTTTAACAGACTTTTTTAGTATTCAGTTTAAGCATGGGGTTCAGACAAATGGAAGGCCTCTGTTGTGGAGGTGAGAATGAACTGATGGGAGCAAACTTGTCCAGGTGAAGTGGGAAACTTTGAGGTGCAGGTTGTCCAGCTGGCAGACAGGTGCTGAAGGCTGAACAGAGGCAGGAAAGAGGTGGAGCCCAGCACTACGACTTCTACAACTTTTTGTTTTTTCTTGTCCTTTCTTCTCTCTGTGTGCTCGCCGCTCTGTAATTACACCAGCTGCCTGGAACCTGTGGCTCTTTCTCTTTCTCTCTCTGCCTCCCCTCTCACCCCCGTTTTATCTCCCTCTCTGCTGCTGAAATTCTTTTAATGTTCCCTCTCCTCCCTCACCGCTGTTCATTCCCACAAAAAAGTTTAGCACCTGCCAAGTGACCACACCTTTGGGCCTACAGCTTGTCTTGAATGTGATTACTGACAGCAGTAACTTTGAATGGGACCACTGGGGACAAGGTGCTGCTGTAGTTTCATGATGTACCGCTCTGACACAGGTGGTTCTTTGACTCTGCAAACTGTCGATTCAAATGTTTAAGCAAACAACTCTGTGGGTTTTATCCCTGACAGGCTAAATGTTATAATGCCTGAAAAAATTGACAAAAAAAAAAATATATATATATGTTATTAGACAGAATTATCCTTTTAGAAAAAGTTCATCCAAGAGTTTACAGAGTTAATGACGCTCATTGAAAGCTGCAGTTCCTCTGGTGTCCACTTGAGGCTGTCTCCAGCAGTGAGTCAGTCCCCATAGAGCCCCATGTTAAACTTTACAGCAGAAATAAACATGTTTACAGCCTGGTACAAAAAACAGTTCTCTATAGCTCATTTCTCTCTTCATGACAACTGTACGGGGAGAATCTTTATACAACTCACCTGTTTACATTTTATTAAGGCTTAAAGTGATGCAGCATTAGGGGCGTGGCCTCTTTGAGTGACAGCTGGGAGCTGCTAGCTGTCTGCTAGGTGTCCCCTCAACTAACTCAGTCACTGAACGTAACCTCTGGGCCGTGTTTGTGCTGTTGGAGCCTTTTGGAGGTTTGTTCATGTAAATATCAGACAGATAATCTGTGTGTGCACTTTATTGGACTAACAGACCGTCCAACACGTCTCACACACTGTTTTAACACTCGTTATTTTATCTATATGTTAGCACTGATCAGCAGCTAGCTGTGTCTGCGCTCACCATACCTAGCTTGTTTCATGCAGTGTTTATCATACAGTGATTTATTTGTGGCGGCCCGAGCATGGTGTCGGACTGTTTGCAATGTTCCACGAGCTTTCTTTGTGTTTTTGTTGCTAAATTAACAAATCCAGCGAGCTACCAAAGAAGCTCCTTCTGTTGAACCTGCCATGGTAAACTGTCTGACTGACCAGCTAATGTATTAGTCACAGGCACACACTGTACGACTTAATGTTTGCTAACCCCTCACTCCGTTTGATCTATGCTCTTGCCCAAATATGGTCACTTCCTGCTTCAGAAAAGATGGTGTAAAGAGACAAACTTGGGGCTTCAAAACTGACTTCAGTCTATGATTCATTCCAGTAGTGCAGCTGCAACCTGGGAGGATGAAGGTGATGAGTTTTTTGTGTTGATTTCAACTTTGGTGAACTTCGACTGCTGAAATTTCTCCTTCGAACAATAGCAGGGCAGCTTGACACTACTTACGTAGCTCTATATCTCCATCCAGCTTATCAAACCTCCTCTTTCAGGGTAAAAACTCTCCACGACAGAGACACAGTTTGCAGAAATTGGGCACATTTGTCTTCTGAATAAATTCTTAAGAGTTTAGTTTATCCTGCAGCGGAGTTATTGTAAGCAAACATTATTCTATTGTCCTGCTAGCAGCTGAGCTAACATGCATGCTAACTGAGAGCCATCTTAGCAAGCTTTTTTAGCATGGAGAGCTTTAACCTCTTCAGGAACCCTGAAGTGAATGAAAGGATCCTGAGCACAAAATGTGAGGGGGAGGGGGGGTGAACGGCCGAGTGCAGAGACAATAGAAAGAAGCTTAGGAGGCTATTGTGACTGAGGGGCCTGCATGCCCCGGCTGGTTAGAGAGTTAGCCATTACCCTGCTAACTACAGTTTATTGTCACAGCTAGTTGGTGAAAGAACAAGGTGTGGGGCGAGTCACTACATCACCACACTTTAAGAACATTTGGCCTTTTATCCAGTTTCCTGATGACCTCGTAAAGTGATAATGTTTTTGAGTCCTGCAAAATAAATAAGATAAAACCAGGAGGTAATGTCTGACTGTGCAAGCACGTCACAGAGACACGACAAGGAGGTACAGAGTACCTCTGGTTAGTGACCTGCAGGGAAAAGGAGCTTTGACGTTCCTACCTGAGGTTCCCACACTTCTCTCTGACCACTTTCAGACAGACACCCGCTGAGGCTCTGAGGTGTCAGAGAGGGAGGAGGGTCTGACTTTATTCAGTGTAAGTAGAGAGGGAGGATAAAGGCAGATCACATGTTTCCCACAGAGCTGGGACATATGGAGAGAACGATCTGAAACTCATCATTAGAGCGCTGAGAGGCTGATGGGACAGAGAGCTGCTGGAGTTTACATCACTCTCATGTTTCCACTCTGACGGACAGCAGAAGAAGATCTGCTCATTTACAGACGACATGCTCCAGGTTCAAACAAAAGGATTCAGGAAGACCAGGGCAATGTTAAAGATTTAGTAAAGACAACGTGTCATGTGAACACGCTTTACTGATGTGAAATAAATCTATATAAGAAGTGGACACAACACAAACACCTGCATCTTTTCTAATGTCCTGCAGGAGGAGACTCCACTGTCTGATCCTATAGAAGTCTATGAGAAAATGCTCCTCCTCCTCTCCTGATGTATTCCCTCAGTAAACATGTTCCTGATGAGTTTATGGTCTCAGTCTCTAGTTTCAAGTCTTCTTCAACACAGCATGATGTTCATTTAGTCACTGATGCTCCCGTTTAGAGTGAAAAGGAAACAATATCTTGTTTAACTATTGTTAAACAGCCAGGAGAGAGGTGTAGCAAAGACTGTCCACCTTCTGGTCCAAATGTGGCTCCACAAAACCAAAACGACGATGGCCAAAGTTCAGAACTCAAAGCTTCACATCTGTTGTTGAAGTCACAATGACTACATCCACTTCCTCTAAACTATGAGAACATCTTACGACTAACTTGAGTGATTAAACCATGAAATGCAGCTGAAGTGGACAGTTTGACAGCCAGAGGCATTGTAAGGATGTTGAAACACTGGGGGCTTAGGCCATCCCTGATAACTGAACCTTTTTCAGGTCATTTCATAGTAAAAGGAATATAAGATGTGAGACACTGTGCTCTGCCAGTGTGCAACACAGTTATCCAGAAGAGGCCTGATTATTAGATTTAATATTGCGATGAAGATCGATCCAGCTTACCAGAGTGTGGGAGGATATGAGGACATTGTGGGGCCTTGGACCACAGTCGGGGATTTTTATGATTTTTTTTTAATAAAAGGTTTTATTTTGATGAGATGTGAGGCTCAAGCCAGTGCCCCCCCAACGTAGCGCCCTAAGGCGACCATCTATATTGCCTATGCCTTGAGCCGGCCTTGAGAGGAAGCGTTTGTGTCTCATGGTGGATTCATGTAGGTAAATAATATAACAAAGAGTTCGCTCTAGACCCGCTCTGGTTGTAAAGAGTCTCGAGGCTATATTACTATATCACTTTTATGTCATCAATTAAGAAAGATGAAGGACTCTGTGGTCTTTATATGAATTAATTAAGTGTGAAAGAGATCTTTGCAAAGGCTAACCATTTTGTTGAAGTTGACACAGGACAGCTTTGGTCACATAAAATTAGTCACGTCAAATCTCTTAAACCAAGAAGAACAGAAGCAAACTTCAGTGATGAACTTGTTTACATTTCAAAAGTATGATTTTACTTCCTTGTTACATGATCCTTCATGTTTGCATATCATTAAAGCTATAAAGCTGAAGCCTCTGCCCTCTCTCTTACCTCTGGCCAGCTGGGGCCGACTTCCTGTTTGATGTCTGATGGCTCTAAACATGACGACGTCTCCTCTGTGAGATTAGGAGCTGACCCTCACCAGTATCTGTCACTCACAGACCTCCAGCTGCTGGTGACAGGATGTGTTTGTGCTGCAGGTCGTTACAGATCCACACAGACATTTTAAGGTCTCTCTTCAGTCTACATCACACATTTATATCATAATATTTATTATTAAAAAATGTATATGACGGTTATTGTAGTTTCTGTATGACTGACAGGACGTGCAAAGTGTCGTTGTGTTAAGCCTGAGCAGACGTCCGTCCTCTTGATGTCAGACATGAAGGACTCTCACACCTGCTGTGTGTGGCAGAGCTCCTCCTTCACTGTGTCCACCTGAAGCTGTGACATCACTCAGACCACTTCTTCAGGACTGACCTGAGGAGGGGGGGGCTGTCAATAAACAACCACCAAACACCAGCAGAGGGTGGAGGGCTGCAGAGGTTTATCCCTAGACGAATAGAGAAAATGAAAGGATCAAGATAACCAAATGTAGCATAACAGTCAGTTGAACAGCAGGTTGTAGACGTAGTTACAGCCTCCCCCTGTGTTTGTGCTAAGCTAAGGTTAACACACTCATCTTGATCTGTTGTTGTTGTTCAGATTAAGACAACAAACAAATGTTTCCCAAAGATGTCGAGCTGTAGCTTTAATTCCCTCTGAGTCCTGGTTCTGGGCTCTTGTGGACTGTTGTTTCAGACAGGTGGGAGGTTTGTGTGCGCGTGTGTGTGTGTGTTTGATTGAGTGTGCTTGAGACCAGCTGATGTGCTAGTGTACCATCTTTATCTGTCGGAGGATGAAAGGCTTAAAACAAACACACACACACACACACACACACACACACACACACACACATTGATTCTGTGTGTATTTTAGAGATTCTCTACCTGACCTTTACCTACCTACTTGACCAGTACTTTTTTCAAATTTAAATGACACAGTTTTCAGTTTTAATTTGAAGATTTGAAGATTAAAATGTTATTTCTGTAAATCCTCCTTCTTGCTCTTTCTGGACTTGTGACCACAGATGAGGTCAGAGTCTGCACAAACAACTGCTGATGAAGTGTGAGTGGTGAGGTTGACCTGTAGCAGCTTTTACAGGATTTCCTTTAATATCCTACGCGCAGGTGTCGCACATATTCTGGAGATGTTTTCACATAATGAAGGTTTAAATGATTATTATGAAAGAAAGTTTGTCTCAAGATAAAACTGAAGATTTGATTTAGATTTAGACTTTTGGTGCAGACGTGACCATATATGGACAAAAGGAGGAGCATAAGAAGTTATCAGCTAAAGCTAGCCTTAGCTTGGTTAGCACCATGCATCCTTAAGTCACTGTACCGGTGGTCTTAATTGAAGTGCTTAATTTGGCTACAAACAAAATGTACATGTTGAAAAAATGACGTCCGACTCCTCAGGGTTTTTTAACCAATCACTGAACATGTTAATCACAGGTAGCCCCGCCCTAAACCCTCCCCTCTTCCTGGTCTGTGTGACTCTCAATGGGAGCATCAGTGACTAAATGAACATCAGGCTGTGTTGAAGAAGACTTGAAACTAGAGACTGAGACCATAAAGTCATGAGGAACATGTTTACAGAGGGAATACATCAGGAGAGGAGGAGGAGCATTTTCTCATAGACTTCTATAGGATCAGACAGTGGTGTCTCCTCCTGCTGGACATTAGAAAAGATGCAGGTTTAAGACACTTCTGTGTTGGCTTCACTTTACAAACCCGGGAGCTACGTCCACGTCTTATAAACAGTCTGTGGTTTGAGGTTTAAACATGAGAACGAACTGTTCCTGCTGGAAATAAATCACTTTATTTGTTCTGATATCAAATATATATTTGTCACTCTGATCAACCTTTGACTCACGAAGAAGTCACAGATCATTTTACAGCCTATCGCCAGCATCATAAGTGAAACATTGACTGTCTTTGAAGCACATGGAAGCTCTAATATGAAGTGATACAGTATTCTCCAGCCTCACTGTATCATAAAGCAGATGGGCCGTCAGCACAGGAAAGATCTCTATTGAGATGTAAAGCAGGAAAAGATTTCTCTGATACATCCACAATAAGCTGTCCTGGATCTGTGAAAGGACCAGATGTCCACATGGTGCGCGCAGAGCAGCAGGTGCTTCACTCAGGCTGGAAGTGTGTCATCTTACTGTATCTGAAATACATACAGCACACAGCACAGGCTTCCTCTACGTGCATCTACATGAGCACTGACACGCGGGATGAAGCAGAGACACATCGGAACAAACATGTAATCATGATGTTGCTTTGCTGGTAGTAAATATAAGTTTGTCCTGAGGGGGCACCAGTAGTTATTGATGATGACAGTGTGATAAAAGGGGCAAGAGATGCTTCCTGCTGTTTAGTGACTGCAAACAGAAGTGAAGCAGCAGCGGGCAAATTATACCAACAAGTAGGGCTGATTACTTATCACAGGGATGCTCTCAGATCAAAGCCCGTTAATCATCCGGTCATGTTCTCAACAAACATCCACACACACATGCATCATAAATAAATCAGGAGCAATTAAAAATATGCTTTCATTTTTGTTCCGATGAATGCAGAATCTGAACATGAGAATCAATCCATCATCTACACCACTTATCCTGTTCAGGGTCGCGGGGGTCACGGGGGGCTGGAGCCTATCCCAGCTGTCATTGGGGGAGAAGTCACCTGTCAATCACAGGGCTGACACACAGAGACAGACAACCTTTCACGCTCACACTTACGGGTGATTTAGAGCCAGTGAACCTAACGAGCATGTCTCTGTGGGAGGAAGCAGGAGGACCCACACAAAGAAAGGCGCCCTATCTGTACCGGGATTCGAACCAGGAACCTTCTAGCTGTGAGGCGACAGGACTAGCCACTGAACCACTGTACAGCCCCATGAGAAACCGTTTCATAATAAAAACAGTCCTAGAGACCCTTTCTTTTTAAAACACATTTTATTGAATGATTTAATAATTTCAATAAGTGTGATGTTTTAAAGCTCTCTTATTGAAGTTTTTATTTGTCGTATTCATTTAATTTATTTTAGATCGTGTGGATCAATGTGATTGGCTTATTGACATCCAATAAAAAACATGCTTTTGGGTGGATTCTGATATATAATAATTAAAAAAACATCCTAGAAAAGTTTGGTTAAAATAGTTCCATAGAGCTGTAGCTGAGTTACTTTCAGAATAAAGGCCAGTGTCATGTTTCCCTCTTAGTCACATTACTGAATTTAACAACCAGCAAGAGGCTGAAATACTTCACTGAGCTGAAGAGAACTGTTGAGAGTTATCTAGCATTACAGATATTAACTGCACTGTTGCCTCACAGCTAGAAGGTCACTGGTTCAAACCCCGGTTTGGGCAAAGCCTTTCTGTGTGGAGTCTGCATGTTCTCCCCGCATGCGTGGGTTCCCTCTCCGGCTTCCTCCCACAGTCCAAAGACATGCTCGTTAGGTTCACTTGCGATTCTTAATTGCCCGTAGGTGTGAGTGTGAGTGTGAGCGTGAAAGGTTGTCTGTCTCTGTGTCAGCCTGTGATTGGTCCGGGGTGTACCGCCTTTCACCCAATGACCGCTAGGATAGGCTCCAGCCCCCCCGCGACCCTGAACAGGATAAGCGGTGCAGATGATGGATGGATTGTCATATGGACAGTGTAGATAACAGATATTCTGCAGGTGCCCGTGTGCCTCTGCCTCTGCAGCTGGCCCTGCAGGTGTTCAAACTGAAAGTAAAAGTCTTCTCTTATCTCACAGGTTGTTACAGTTTTTCAGGTGTGCTTTGAAACACCGCCGTTACTCTTTGACCCGCCAAACTTTTCAGAGGCCACATTGCATTTATAATAAACCCATAAATCTGTATCTACTGTTCATTATTGACTACACCTGAGAGTTACCTGGCACTCGTTTGGCAGCCTGAAAATAACTGTGTAATAAGTTTTGTGATTTCAAATGTACAACTTGAATATTTACTGGGTAAAGAAAAACAAAACCACAGATCAAACCTGGAGGATCAATCATGCTTTAAACTTTGAACAGCTTCAAGTTTAAACAGAACAAACATCAGAGTGTGTGTGGTGCTGTTTTATAAATTACAGTATAATGTCCCACCTGGTGCAGTCAAACATTTCCACATTTATGAGCAGGAAGTCATCCTGAAATGGACGACGGGCAAAGTCTAAAAACTGCAGGTAATCTGTGTCGACGTTTACAGTCTGAGTGTGAATTATTAGACAAGATGAAAAACTAGTGATAGAAAAAGAAAGTATTTCCCAATTTAACGAGCTGATCAGCCAACCTGTCTGAAGTAGGGCCTGTACTGTCCTCACCTGGGTCAGGTGGGCTTCAACATGGACTGGTGTTGGGACCCACATGGACAATACTGAAGAATATCCCTGGGCTACAAATGAGGACATCATTTAGGACATCTTTTCCAGCCAACGTAGCAAATATACACGGTGGAGGACTCTCCATATGTGCTCTGTTTGGAGCCCATCAAGGAGCCTTTATCACCCACTCTGAGTAAACTACTGCGGGCCCTCCATAGAAACTTAGGACAAAACACTCTGGGCAATGACTGTATATATAGATGGACAACGCGTCTCCATCTGTTCCCATTGTACGAAATTGGGAACAAAATAGCCCCTGTGACAGGCGCTGCCATCTTGCGATGGCGACGTCATATGGAGTCTGCGCAGTAGAGATCGGCGGGTGAAGCAGCCGTAGCCACTTCCGCTAACCCAAACACACACTTAACTTCACTTTTAGGGAGCTGTCATGTCGTACATTTTTTTATACAGTCTATGATTCTGGGCCCAAATTGGGCGTCCCATTTTGGTCCACATGCTGGTGTGCTGGTTGAGGACCACCTTGCACCGTCATGTGACTGACCAGAAACAATGGGTTATAATGGGTGATCCAACTGAGAGATAATTTTCTGTCAATGATCTAATTTACAAAAAGATTTATTTCCATATGTCTGGAAGAGGAGACAGGAGCTCGGTGTGTCAGATCCCCCCGGCAGTCTAAACCTATAGCAGCATACCTCTGGGCTAGTCCCAGCCTGAGCCAGGCCTAACTATAAGCTTTATCAAAGAGGAAAGTTTTAAGTCTACTCTTAAAAGAAGAGAGGGTGTCTGCCTCCCGGACCTTGACTGGTAGATTGTTCCAGAGGAGGGGGGCCTGGTAATTGAAGGCTCTACCTCCAACACTACTCTTAGAGACTTTAGGTACCACAAGCAGGCCTGCATCCTGGGAGCGCAATGTTTTAGAGGGGTAATATGGCACTATGAGCTCTTTAAGATACGATGGTGCATGACCATTAAGAGCTTTGTAAGTAAGAAGAAGGATTTTAAATTCTATTCTAGATTTTACAGGAAGCCAGTGCAGAGAGGCTAATACAGGAGAGATGTGATCTCTTCTCTTCCAGCTGAAGAGATGTAACTTATTAGAGCAGCCTGATAGTAACGAGTTACAATAATCCAGCCTGGAAGTCACGAATGGACCAGTTTTTCTGCATCGTGTTGAGACAACATGTGTTTGGCCAGTTGGGTTTGTGGAACACAGCAGGAGGGCTTCTTACTGGTATTAACAGACGACATCACATCTTTCTTTCCCACATTGGCTTCCTGTTTGTTTTAGAATTGATTTCAAGATTTTATTGATCACTTTTAAAGCACAGGGGTCTGGCTCCAAGCCACCCTTCAACCGTCTCTGCTTCCTTCACTGTTGGTTTTGTGGTTTGTGTTTAATCAGAGACTCGGTTTGTAAAGTGTGCAGCCTGTCATGCTGTTACACCTGCAGTGCTTTGTGATGTTTCCCTCTGGACGTTTTAATAGACCAGTTGGTAGACATTGTGTAAACCTTCTGCCAGACTTTTTGCAATGCTATATTGATATATTTTGTTGTGTTCTTTTTTTGAGAGCCTATTTCAACATCTGGGGACTACAGATGTAAACTAGCCTTTTGGCTAACTCTGACATATTTACAGATGTGTTGATTGATACGCATGGTCCCTGTAAAATAAACATGAAAAGGAGTTCCTTGGGATTTGTTTGAGGGAGTTAAAGGACATGCACTCACTTAATGTGGACAGAGCTCAGGCAGCCAGTCAGGTGATGGTAACACTTTGTCTCACTTGGAACAAAAGTGTTTGATCAACAACCTGTAACACCATTTGTTATTCACTTGTTGGATGTCACAGTCAGTCATGCTGGCTGTCTCTGCGGATGAGGACGTGTCTTTGTGATGTCATCCTGCAGAATCCTCGGTGCCTTCTGTTTTTAATACTAATCCTGGGATCGTCGAGAAATCTGAGGTGTGGTCATTTACACACAGCTCACTATAACTAACCCCTCCCCCCCATGATACAGAAACAGTGTGTACAGCAAACACAAACAGGAGTTTCTTTGAGTTCACACCAACAGAATGTAAACCCAGCCGTATACAGCCAGCGACGGTCTGAACAGTTGGTGTTACGTTCTCTGAGAGTACAAAAGCTGCTTCATACATATTTGTGAAGCTTCATCCAACTGCCTTTGAGACCCTGAAATTTCAAACATTTCTAAACCTAAAAAAAGTTTTTAAAACTTTTTCAAAACTTCCAACTTTGATGTCCAGCTGTAAATCAATTATCCGAGCCATGATGTGTGAAATGCAAATACTCTAATCTTGTGAACAAAGGATCATTTGGCCTACTTCATCGCAGAGTCTGTGAGCTATGTGCAGCATGTGTGTGTGTGTACATGTCGCACACACACTGCAGCGTACGCCATTGTTCAGTGAAATCTGTCTGGCCTGTATTGTCCTTATGTGATGGTATTGTTGCTGGTATTGTTTAAGCCAGTCAGTTTGTGCCGAGTTCCTGTGTATCTTGAGGGCCATTATGCCGCTGGAGGCCATGCCATGTCAGATCGATCGAAGCGTAGGGGAAACAAAGAGACAGCACAGCTTGGCTTGAACCACGGGGTAATGGGCTGAGAAAAAAGAAAGACGATGAGAAAGCAGAATGTTTGAGCTGGACGGGCAGAGGCATCATGTGGGTGAGAGGTGACACAGGCAGAGTGGGACCTGCTGCGGAGAGCCAGGACACGAGATAACACATGAAGTTTTAATGACACGTTATCACACGCAGAATATGAAGGAATGAATGGTGAGAAAAAGTCTTAAAATCATCAGAATTCAGACTTTAAAGAAGCGATCATGTTAAATGCAACTTTGTGCTAACCAGACTCCACTATCAGCTGAACGCACAATGCATTTGTCACTGTTTTATTATTGTTGGTTTAAATGACATAATGTCTGTGAGGAGTCAAAGACTCTGATGCTTACACAGAAACACTGAACCCCAAGATTTACAGCAATCAACCAATCAGTCAGTTTTTATTTATATAAAACCAAATCACAACCAAAGTTATCTCAGGACACTCGCACCATGCAGGTGTAGACCGTACTCTTTGTTATATTATTTAGAGAGACCCAGCACCATGTTTTTCACCATGAGACGCAGAACCAGACTCATGGTGAGCACACATCTGCTGTGACAGGCTGGGTTAAGAGAGGAAGAGAGGTCTAAAGCCGGAGATATACTCACTTTAACGATGCCTTTACGTGCACATGATGGCTGCCCCGTGTGTCTGTTTGGAGCGTCGGCTGTGCACATCCTCAGACATTAACGAATCCCCTTTCACACATGCAGCGCACACCTGAAATTAACATTGTCTAAGAGGGGCTGCCTGGCTCATTTTTCACCCCAACTTTATGCAGACTTCTTCATGCAGCCTCCTGGTAAAATGTGTCGGGGTGAGCCGATAGCAGCAGGTAAGAGTGGCGGAGGGATGAGGTTTATATTAAACAAATTACTGAAAAGATGTGTCTCTACTTATCTCTTTAGCCCTACTGACTGCAATGGTGATGATGATGGATGATGTGATAACTACTGCTTGCATATTTAGTGACAAAAAACCGAAAAGATGTACCTGCCTAATATCGTGTAGCTCCCCTTTAGCCACCAAAGCAGCCCTGACCCATTGAGGCATGGACTCCACTAGACCTCTGAAGGTGTGCTGAGGTATCTGGCACCAAGACTTGAGCAGCAGATCCTTTAAGTCCTGTAAGCTGCGAGGTGGGGCCTCCATGGATCGGACTTGTTTGTCCAGCACGTCCCACAGACGCTCCATTGGATTGAGATCTGGGGAATCTGGAGGCCAAGTCAACACCTTGAACTCGTCGTGTTCCTCAAACCATTCCTGAGCTTTGTCTGCAGTGTGGCAGGGCGCATTATCCTGCTGACAGAGGCCACTGCCATCAGGGAATACTGTTTCCATGAAGGGGTGGACTTGGTCTGCAGCAATGTTTAGGTAGGTGGTACGTGTCAAAGTAACATCTACATGAACGGCAGGACCCAAGGTTTCCCAGCAGAACATCGTCCAAAGCATCACACTTCCTCTGCTGGCTCGTCTTTTCCCATAATGCATCCTGGTGCCATGTCTTCCCCAGGTAAGAGACGCAAACACACCTGACCATCCACATGATGTAAAAAAAAAACGTGATTCATCAGACCAGGCCGCCTTCTTCCATCGCTCCGTGGTCCAGTTCTGATGCTCACGTGTCAACTGTAGGAGCTTTCAGTGGTGGACAGGGGTCAGCATGGGCACCCTGACCGGTCTGCAGCTACACAGCCTCATACACAACAACCTGTGATGCTCTGTGTGTTCTGACTCCTTTCTATCACAACCAGCATTAACTCTTTCAGCAGTTTGAGCTTCAGTAGCTTCTGTTGGATCAGACCAGGTGCCATTGTAACGAGATAATCAAAGTTATTCACTGGACCTGTCGATGGTCATAATGTTATGGCTGCTCTGTGTATAGTCTCAGTGATTTGTTCATGATTCAATGATTTCTATCCGTCACTCTGGGACGTATTACACCTTTAGAGGGGACCTGATGCTGGTGTATTTTTACATCTGTCTCACAACAATGACGTCAGTGGGAGTGAAAAACAAAATGTGGTTATATAAATGTGGACATAGACAATAACGCCGGCGAACATTAAGATGATGGCGGCGGCCTCATCAGAAGGAAACAGTCTCTGAGAAGGAGAAGGAGCGCTTGGCGTCAGAGGTCGCTGCTGCTTGTTTAGCCTCAGCGGGTGGCATGGCCTGCTTCATCGTCAGCTGAATAACGTCAGATAAAATTAATGTGTCTTATCAAGCATAGACGGCAGCATTGTGATGGACTGTGGATGCTTTTCCCATGCCTATCCTCAGCATGCACGCACACACACACACGCGCACACACACACACACACACACACACACACAAAGAAAGTCCTGAAGTCCAAGAAGGTTTGGTGGCATCTTCGGAGCCCACCCACACTGTTCCTCTCTGCAGTCTGAATTAATTAATTATTCAGAGCATCAAACTCAAACTGTGTGCTCTGAGCTCTCCATGACAGGCGATGACAAGACATGTTAGTGACAGTTCTGTTTTTAATACTTTGAATACCAAAAATGTAAACTACAGCATTTACCCAGAATTCATCACTAATTAGTTCTGTTTAAAGGGCAACTGTGTTCTGGGCCCCATTCTGACATACTTTGGGGATTGAAATGACTGACAGCTGCATCAAGTTCTGGATCTTTTCTCGAGTTTTCATTGTGGCTGCAGTTCAGTTCTTATTCCAGACAGGGGCTATGAAAGGTTTGCAGTAAAACAGCTGAAGGTTATTGACAGCTCACCTGGTTTAACATGAAGGCCACAGAGACGCCTGACCAAGCCGAGGTCATCGTGTCATTTTAATCTCTGTTGGCTTAAGCTAATCTTGCATGTATGATTCTTAAGTGTACCTTCACATCAAGCTGTTCTGGTACAATAAAAACGACCTACATCATCAAACAGAGAGCGGACATACAGGAGATGAAGGGACGAACACAGTTACATTCATACGCACAGGCGTGGACAGTGTGAGTGAGGTCACTGAGGCCATGGGGCTTCACTGTATGCACGGGATCTGTGGTGAAGACAAAGCAGCACCTGCTGTCAGCAGCACTGAGCAACACTTCCCTGTTTATCAGCCCGATGACACATCAGCCCTCATCTTTTAATATCATAACATTAGAACTTTTTCTATCACTGGCAATTTTATTAGATTTGTTTTCTTTTACTGTTATGCTTTGTGTTAATTAAAGGAACAGGTCAACGTCATGGGATTCACTCATTCAGAGAGATTTTCAGATCAATTTCAGTCTTTTGTCTGCTCGTCAAAGGGAGCTATTTTTAACCTGGGACATATTTTTAAATATTTTCAGGTCTAAATGTCTAACAGGAACACACAGGTGTGTGAATGTCTCCAGTCGACGTGTTCATCCTGCAGCAGTGAAACAGGCTGTAATGGCTGCAACATAATCCTTGATGGGTCAAAGGTCGTCCACTAAAAGTTCTTGTTGTTTCCACTGACAGGCTCAGATTGTTATTCTAAGTGTGTGACAACATTACAGAAAGGATCCTTACAGAGATAGACCTTTTTGTTACAGAGGAAGATGATTGTTTTAACCACAAACAGACGTTACAGCGCTCTCTGCACACACACCAGACTCCATTCATAAAAACACTGATTTAAGCTCACAGGACACAGGAGCTGCTGCTCTGCTGCTGCCTCCATCACTTAGTTAGTGTTATGCTGAGACATCAGTGTTTTAAATGTTTGGTTTGTGTTTCCAATTTTCCAACAAAGTCTTTAAATTATATTTTAAGTATATCTTGGAAGTATATTTTGTGCCTGTAACACATGACAGACATTTCAGTCATCACAACCACATTTATTGGTGGTGTCAAAAATGACAAGCTTAGGCAGCCTTCGGGCCGCTCTCAGGAGAGCTCTGTTTGTGTAAAACCAAAAGTCAACTTTTATTATTATTAAGTATTTTAGTCCAAAACATGATTTTTCTCAAAACCTAACCAACTCAGTTGGTGCCTTAAAGTATGTGAAGTAAGATTTGACAGATAAATTTGTTTTACTTTTTTACGTTGTGGTGCAACCACAGCACCATAACGAAGCTCCGCCATCTTGTCATCTTACATTGGACCAAGCAAGAAGCAAAACATGTGTGAGGTGTAAACAAGCAGAGCGTGCTTCAAATACACACACAGCGCTTTTCCACCCTGCCGGCTCCGCTGTTTACACAGGCGCCGTTACGCCTCTGTTACCACCTCTGATGCCGGCTCGGAGACGGGAAGACTTCACCCCACTGATTCCCCTCCGTGTGTTTAACATAGAAGACGAAACATAAC
Organism: Semicossyphus pulcher; assembly: GCF_022749685.1. Taxonomy (NCBI): domain Eukaryota; kingdom Metazoa; phylum Chordata; class Actinopteri; order Labriformes; family Labridae; genus Semicossyphus; species Semicossyphus pulcher. The sequence continues at coordinate 26,978,033 of NW_027211759.1, read as the reverse complement.
AGAGGCGTAATAATCCTGCCTTGAACTGGCAGTGTAAAAGGAGCTGATGTCAAGTCAAGTGTTTGTTTGGCCCATCCATCGCCTACCAATCAGCAACCTGCAGTGGACTCTATGCTCCATACCACCTCACCTGACTTCCTAAAGGCTTTAGTTTAGCACCTTAATCTATTGTTTCAGCAGAGACCATCACTAGCTTTCAGTCTACTGAACACACTGGATACTGTGTTTTTAAATTACGTTTACAATATAACTTGAGAGGGTGTTCAGTCTCACACAGTCTCACACACACACACACACACACACACACACACACACACACATACTATTAAAGAGGCAGTGATCCCCGTGTTCAGCATGGTAAACCCCGCCATGGTTCAGTGGACAACCATAAAAGTTCTTCTCCTCCACATTTCATGCCACAAGCCCGGCTGGTTGCCAGGCAGGCAGCTGGCATCAGCTGGCATCATTGTGTGTGTGTGTGTGTGTGTGTGTGTGTGTGTCCTCTGTGCTCTGAGCGTTCAGCTGCTCCATGAGCACACACGTCTGTGTTCACACAACAAAGAGCAGAGAGCGGCGGGGCTCGAGCAGGGGAACTGTGAGGCTCAGGAACACGTCATTAGATGGTGAGCTGAGCGGTGACACAGCTGAGAGTCTCTGTGAACACAGAGCTGGTGTATTACAGATACAGCGTTTATACAGCAGACTGAAGTATGTCAGGGATGGAGGAGAGGGTTAGACAGAACAGGAAGGAGGCACACCAATGATTTTACAAATAACGTCCAAACTTTCTCTACTTGTTTCACGCTCACACTCACACCTACGGCCAATTTAGAGTCACCAATTAACCTAATGAGCATGTCTTTGGACTGTGGGAGGAAGCTGCACATGCACGGGGAGAACTCCAAACACAAAGGCCCACTACGTCTGAACCGCGACTCAAACCAGGAACCTTTTCTTTTAAATGGGTCATTAATATGATCCTTAAATCATCTGAAGGTGAGTTAATGTTACAAATATGTCTGACAACACACCTGGACAAAGAACAGAATCCCTGTTGAAACATAAACTCAGTGATGCTGTGATTTGATGTTAGCATCATAGGTTAGCATGTTCAAAATGAAGGGGTGTAGCATTGTAGCTTCTAAGGGATGCTGTCAGAGACCAGTGGCTGTTTTGTTGTTGCACATATCATGTAATAGTGTATTTAGTGCATTTAAATTTGAACTCTAGTTGAAATGTTAGCGTACTCACTTCCTGTCTTAGGTAAAGTTTTAGATGAACCTGTTGTGCAGTTTGTGGCTCATGTTCGTTGTCTGACTGATTTGTTCTGTGAAAAGCAGAAATAAGTAATAAAGACAGTATGACTTGAAAAGGAACTCCATATATGGGCTTCCTGCCTGGCCTTAGAAACCAGCAGGTATAAAGTGGGTTTGCTATTTAAACTTCAGCCTGTCTGACAAACATGCCGGCTGCTCTGTGATCCATTTAAAGGATCTGTTTTATGAATAAAGGTTATTTACAGGGAGCTGATAACAGAGATAAGATGAAACACGCCGGCAGTTTCCCTTTGTGACTCACTCTGCTCTCCCGCCCTGGCACTCGCTCTCACCCCTCACCTTCAGGATTAGCTCTGACACTTATGGCTCAGTTACTTTCCACACAAGACGTGAGAAATTATTCACTGTTTTAAACACTTAAACTTTTAATTAAAAAACTAGAGACAGGATTGTTCTCATTATATGCAAAGATATTTATAACAACAGCAGCGGTTCTGTCTGAAAGGAAGGAGAGCTTTCTACTTTGCTACAGAGCTACATTAGCTTATGTTGGCTACTAGCAACAAACTTATTACTGTATTTATTCAGAACTATTAAAGAATACTTCCATCTTAAAACTGGGAACACAAAAACATTAAAGGGTCATGTTGTGATTTTTAACCTTGGCGTTCACGTTTTGTTGTAGATGTTTGATGAAGCCGCAGCAGGTTGTAGATGCTGCCTGTTTCACTGCTGCAGGATGAACACATCTACTGGAGACACTCATCTGCACACTGAAAAGGAACCTGGTTTAGATACTCCGGGTTGCAGCCTTTACTTTCAAAGTGTTGGAGAGGAAGAAATCCTGGACTAATGGTGGAGTTAGAGGAGAGGTCAAAGGGTCAGCATTGACCTTCAAAATCTACAGACCATAAGATATCAGCATCATCATGTCTTCCTCCCTGGCCTGAGTTCACCCCCAACTCTACCCATCTTCTACCCCCTCCCCCTCCCCCTCCCCCTCCCTGCCTCGCTCTCTCTCTCTCTTCCCACAGTCTTGTGTATGTGACCTTTAGTCTGTCTATTGTTCTGTAAGTGGGCCAAGAGGAACCAGTCATCTGCTTATTGAACCAGTGTTGAGGCAAATGGGGCTGTGCTGAGTGCCAGTTATGGACTGTGTGTGTGTGTGTGTGTGCGTGTGTGTGTGTGTGTGTGTGTGTGTGTAGGATATGAAGCATATGCTGTTGGGTCTTAATCCCCTGAGGATATCCTGTTGTTTATTTAAGGATTATGGATAAGGAGCATGTGCATATGGTCTGTTACATAATTCTGTGCGTAGTGACAACTACACTAATCTGTTGTCTGATAAAATGAGATTTAACAGATTGTAAGACATGTCGTCACTTCTCTAACCACTTTTACATTTCAGCACATCTGTCATGTTGAAGAAGTGTCAGTGTCAGAGCTCACTGTGGGATGAAACTGAAATGTGAACCCACTGAGGGCCGTTTGCAGGACTGATATGCTCCTGACTTTACATCTTTTATTCATAGGGCCCTATCGTCCACCCGGAGCACAGCGCCACAGCACGCAGTGCAAGTGTCATTGCTATCTTCCACCCGGCGCAGTCCTCATTTTCATGCCCAGCGCCCACGTTGTGTAAATAGCAACTGATCTTGTGCCCACGTTAGCGCCCACGGGCGTGTTAGTCTTAAAATGAGGTGTGGTCAGGCAAACAGGCGTCGCGTCTTCAGGACGCAGAAAGTGACTGCAGCACAGACCAACAAAAACCTACCTAGTCTAAAGTCTATGGTGAAAACTCCTAATTATATATATATATATACATATATAAACCCATACAGACACACATGTGTATATATATATATATATATGTGTCTGTATACATATGACATACAGTATTTACACTCACTGTGTGTTGCGTGCATGGGCACAGTGGACAGAAAACTTGGTAGAGCTCCGTTTATAAAAGAAGAATGACTGAAATTTATGCCGAAACCACACCTATGAATAATCCAGGAATTTAAACCAACCTCTTTGCGCCTTGCACCCAGATTGTGCCCCGTGTAACCAGCAAAAGTGGATCGGACAAGCCCTAAATAACTTAGCACCATGCGCTTCAGACTGTGCGCCTTCCCCCATGTAAATAGGACCCTTGGTGTCACTAAATCCAGTGATCATCAGAGTGCAAACACTGCCATACTGCATAATGCAGCTAAAAATCAATGTTGGCGAATACAATAAAAAAGTCCAGACGCCGATGGCAGGCTGCTGAATTTCTGCAGTGTTTATTAATCCACTCGTCATTTACCCTACCACTCTTTAACTCACATCACTACAACGCGTGAAGAATAAGATACCATTTAGATTTGCATCAGCTCTGTACACTGGTGGCAGTATGCAACATATGACCATCATTAACTGCGTCGCAATTTTTGGACTGACCCTCGCTGTGTTTGTGGTTACACTGAAGCCGCTTTCCCACTGGTCAAAAAAAACACTAACACCCGCTTACACCCGCTAACACTCGGCTTCTTTACTTAGTGGGAAAGGCTACAATCAGCATTCAGACCCGGGTCACATGACTCTGCAGTAGATCCGGGTAATTATCGCGTTGGCTCCGTATCCTCGGTATTGATGGGAACATACCGATCTGCGACTCCTCGTCATCTTAGCTACAAACTCCGCCCGTCTCCGTCCAAGCAGCGCTCGAACACCGTTCCAAATTTGTCGCCGCCCAGTTTGATAAACAGACTGAATGAGTAATAGATACAATAAAGACCTAACCACCGTAACATCTACACTGGTTACCAACCCTCTCTCCGTTTGTGACGTCAGACGGTGACGCAGCAGAAAAGAGACCGACAGGAGGATACTTCACTGGCAATGGGAAAAGAGACAATTAGCATCTATAAGTGGGTCTTCCCAGGTCTGAAAAACCTGCGTCAACACGGTAAATTTAGGTGGGAAAGGGGTATTACTCTATTTGGTGAGTGGTAAATACTTCAATACACAGTCTTCTTGCTAACCGAGGAAGAGAGGCTAACTTTAAGAATATATCTGGTGTATAATATCTTAAAAGGAAGAATGAAGATCAGGCTAAAAGAACATGACGTTTCATGGACAAGAGCTGAGGAGAGATCCTCTTTTGTATGACAGCAACACTAACGGTGAGCTGCTGTGTTAGCCGCAGGTACTCCACCAACAGAACCTGCACGTTTGTGGTTGGGACTCACTGTCATTGTCATTTTGGACCCTGCTGACAAGTGTGTAAAAACACAACTCCATAACATCAGAAAATCCACACTAAACTATGACATTAAACAGGATCGTATTTTATGGAGACATTTTTGCTATCGGACAGAAAGCTTTGTAAGTAAGCCCTGCTGCTGTAGCTGCTGTTAGCTCAGTTAGCCGTGCAGCTAGCGGTAATGTTAGCTGACTCTGCTCGATGTCATGGCTGTGAGGATCAGGGAGGTGTTTGTGTTCACACCTCTAACTAGCACAGGAGAGAATGAGGTGGTTGGGCTCAACGAGGAACACTGCTGTAACGTTAATGTGTCAGCAAACAGGAGATTCACAGCGCTTCTTCTCGCCCTCGTTATTTATTCTCTCCGTAAAATGTTTCACCAAATCCAGTTAGCGCCTGCAGTTTACTTCTTGTTGTGTGTGTTTTTTAGTTTTTTATTGTTTTGTATCTTTTTGTGTGTTTTTAAATGTCTTTGTTTCTGAATTTGCTGCCTGTGTTTTTGTGTTGCAGCGTGTCAGCCACCGTACTCCACACTGTCACTGTACGCGACCTGCTCATCAGTAGCTAGTGAACTGTTAGCTAACACGTTCAACAAATAAACTATAAGAGAATCATATATCCTTGTTTTTGGCTTTGGCTTTGATGTTTTTGACAAAGTGTGTGAAGGACTCTCTCCCCTCCCGTGCTGCCGTTCAGTGGTGGGTCCGGACAGGAGGGGGGGTGACCTCTGACCTTTTCTCTTTCTCCGTCTAATCCTTGACAGCCATGAATCTAGGAGCTGAGAGAGATACATGGCTGGAAACCCCCTCTGCTGCACTCTCTTTACTCCTCTCCTTCCTCTTTCTGCTCCCGACCCTCCCCTCCTCCTCCCATGACCCTTTACTTCCATTTTCCCCTCACCTCCTTCTCCTGCACTCTGACCTCCTTTAGCCCCCTCTTCATCACCGACGCTCTCTCTCCTTCTCTTTCCCCACTGACAGGATTAAACTCCTTTAAATCAAATCTCTATGAACAGAATCCAAGTGACGTATTTACGGTTTGTGTTTTAAGACAGTTGTGGACTTGTTGCTAGTTGTGCTTTTTCTTTTTGACAGTGCTAAGCTAGCAGTTAAACCATGCTTCCTGTCTTTGTGCTAAGCTAGGCTAATTCTGTGTGGGACCGACAGAGACTCAGATCCATCTGATATTAATTACTTCACCTTTTAATGATGGGACGAACGGCACTTTTATTTTATGTCTGGTCATCTGGTTTTCTCTGCTCTTTGTTCTGAGTCATTCCACTGAGCTGAACTGTTTAGGGGGGATGCAAATCAGTTCACACACTTTTGTAAGTTTTAGTCACTTAGACCCCAGAATATGTGAAAATAGGGCCTGGTTTTAATCATACCAGAAATGACCTTTTTAATCTGTCTAAACATAACATTATTTCTCGATTTAGGAAGAATTTGTGGCTAAATGTTTTAGCTGCTATAAAAGGTTTGACTGGATTTTGCAGGTATACTTAAAAAAAAGCCAATTTCATCACACAAAACATTGTGCTCTTGATATCTCCTAGAAAAGATGGATATGCTAAAAGTGCATCATGTTATATTTAGCAGAGATGTTCTGGCTGACTGCAGCAGATCTGTATAGACCTCATTCACAGGCTGCTGGACTCCTCCTGCTCCTCCCGGACTCCTCCTGGACTCTTCTGGGACCCAAACTCTCCCTCTGTGTGTCTTTTTGGGGGGTAGAGACAGAGTGTGGGGCACCCACTGAGGACTGTATTGTCTTGGGGTTTTCCTCTTGTTAGCACCCTTGGCCTCTCAGTGAGCTGTGTCACACACACACACACACACACACACCGCCTCCCTCTCCACCCCTCCCTAGCCTGTCTTTTCGGATCACTTAACAGGACAATTACTCTATCCATCTTTTCATTATGCTCCATTGTGTTTGTACCCTCGGTTTAGAAAGCTTTTATGGGGAAACCATCTCTTTCTCTTCTTTCAAGCCTTTCTTCTTGGCTACATTCACAGTGTACCGTTTAAAACAGAGATGATACTGATTTAGGTTCAGGGTCAGAGGCAGACTCCTCAAGATTTAGTGCTGTCTTAGAGGCATGTTTAAATTATTATATCACTATTTCGCTTTCTTCTTCTGTTTGCATTTCTTGGGTGAAACAGTTGCAGCAGGGAACATGCTAACAGGTGGCTGAAGGTAGCAGTGCACTGCTAAAAACTCATGTATGACATTTTAGGAAAATGTCAGATAATAACATTGACATTTTGCATCACAGAATCCAAACATCTGCAGCTGAAATGAGCCTAAAAGTTAAAACTTTAATGATTAGCTCTGCACCTGCTAACTGCTGACCAAATAATGTTAGTCACTCTGGGCATGCAGCTGCATGGGGTGCATATTTACCGTTACCCTGTTTAAATTGATTTATTTAAAATTAAATTATTTTACTTTTATTGCAGCAAAATAAAAATAAGTCTTCTGTTTTCATTGAAAGGCCTCTTGAGTTCAGATGATTTGTGATAAAGTTGTTTAAACTTAAACTTAATTTAACTTAAAATGTTCTGTTGGTTGTTCAAAGTTCTAAAACACATTTGTGTTACGAGTGGAAACAGAGATCTCACAACATCTGAAGAACTCTTGTAAAACTGCTCTTTAAAATGTTGGTGCTTTCAATTGTTCCCCAACAGGTTGGAGCGAATTCTTCAGTTTAAACCCCCCACAACACAGTCCCATCCCCCCAGTCAGGAGCAGAGATGGGGGCTGGTGGCTGAGGGATGAAGGGCAGCGTCTCTGGGAGGAAGCCCTGGTCATTCTCTGGTGTCCGCAGTTGATAGCCGTGATACGAGGCCTTTCAGAGACTTAAAAGGGGCTGACGCACGTATCAGCCAATGGGAGCAGTCCTCTCTCAGCACACACGCAACTACATGCAGGGTGTGTGAGATGCTAACTGTTGGGTAGCACTTCTAAGTCATTAGCAGCTAATAGCCTGCTATTATGCTGCTAATGCTGTTAAGTGCTGTGTGCTTGCGACAGAATTGTGTTGAAACATTCTGCTGTTATGATCAGCTGCACAACAACTCCTCAAAATAAGGTAAAAAATGGTCATTTGTTTCTCGTCTTTGAAAGACACTTCTGATGTGACGGCCCAATCAAAGAGGACATCAGAACCTTTAATGAGTGTTCAAATGATGTGTGCAGCGTCACTCAGTCATAGTCACTGCAAAGACACAAATAGATGCAAGTCACGTGCTGTGAAAAAACAGATCCTGCTGACGTCCTGATGTTGCATCAGAAAATGTCGAACCAGACTCCATTCAAAAAACAGTCATTTTAAAGTAGTGTTCTTGTCGTCCTGCAGACAGACCTGACAGAGCATGAACTCAAACCTGCATCCTGATGTAGTTATCTCAGCATCCTCTCAGCCTGTTTATTGTCATTAAATCTCAGTAACATCTGTTTGTTTTGGCTTCATAGCGCTGTCGTAAGACAGATCTCAGCCCACGTGTGACTTGCTAGATACAGTGAAACTGCCACTCAGCGGAGACAGATGGACAGGCGCTCCACAGCTGAAACAGAACGCTGGTAGTTGGTGTCCATCAGACACATCAAACATACATTAAATGTATGTTTGACGTGTGTGTGGTTAGAGAAAGACAACGATCACATTATTGACTACGTGCTTCAGATTGCTGAGAGATCATTGTCATAAATAACTTAACCTGTGTTGACTCTCTGTAAGAAACTACAATTAAACCACACAGTCTGTGTTATTGACCCATCCATCCACCAACCTCCTCCTTCAGCAGACTCTACAGTAACGTCACAGGACTTCCTGTTACGATGTAAACGTTAGAAAAAGTACGAAACCAAATGTGATTGTTTTATTAAACCATACAAACTTTCAGTGTCTCAATGTGTTAATACAATTTTATAGTTTGTAGAAGAAACGATGAATATTTGTCAGTATTTTCATGTTACTCATGTAATGGTGATCACCATGGAGATCTGCAAATAACTGTTAGTCAACTGAATTCAAAGCTCGAGCAGCCAGCTGACGATCTCTCTCCCTCTGTGTCTCTGTCAGCTCTGTGTGTTTCATTAATCTGCAGTGAAAGATGGAGACCTCTGTGTGCTCTCTGACACATTCATCTTCAGCATTATCCCCGGGTTCACACACTGCAGCGCCGTCTCTTTCTCTTTACACCTGCTCTCATCCCAGCCACATCTCTGTACAGCTGTGAGTGACCTTATGTAGACTTCAGGTGGAGAGAACATTTAGATTCATTTAATCAGAGGGCTTGTTTGTCACACAGTTTTAATAAATCCATTTGGGTATTTAATCTAAAATCACATCAGTGAGCGTGTAGTCACAAGAAAGTTGATAACACTAAAACATTTCTTCTAACCTACACACTTTAAGGCCGTGATACTGTCTCCTCTGAGTGTTCAGCTGAAGCTCTGCAGGTCGAAACCCGTCCAGAAACGTTAATGGACGACGTGGCAGAAGGCGAGCGAAGCCGATCAGCACAGATCAGTGTCTATTGTAAGAGGGATCAATCACGACGTATCAATAGAAGCTATAGACTGCTATTGTATGCTGTGTCCAGAGTATGACCCTGGACCGGGCCACCCTGAGAAACTGAGGTGAAAGGTCACACACACAGACAGAGACAGAGACATGGCTACATAGATCTCTGTCTCCGTCTCTCTCTGAACACCATCTACACCCTGAGATCATCTGAGCACAGACGTGTGTGACGAGCAGCGAGATGTTCAGAGACATCAAACAGTGAAACGTAAAGGGAATCTGGTGTTTATAAACCTGGGACATATGACAAATTAATGAATGTAAAAAATCTTTGTACGTCTCCCGTAGGTGTGTTCATCCTGCAGCAGTGAAACAGGCTGTAATGGCTGCAACATAATCCTTGATGGGTCAAAATGCGTCCACTAAAAGTTCTTGTTGTTTCCACTGACAGGCTCAGGTTGTTATTCTAAGTGTGTGACAACATGACAGAAAGGATCCCTACAGAGATAGACCTTTTTGTTACAGAGGAAGATGATTGTTTTAACCACAAACAGACGTTACATCGCTCTCTGCAAACACACCAGACTCCATTCATAAAAAGAGACTCACAGGTCCACCACTGCTGAGTTATTCTGAGACTGCTGTTTTAAACGGTTAGTTTGGATCAGACACAATATTTTTGTGATGCACAATAGCAAAGACAAACTAACCGATCCAGGCAGCATAGACCTGAAACTCGGAGGTTCTGTGAGGTAAAATTATTATTATTAGGCTTTGTAAAGAGCCCTGTATCAGCTGATTGTGGTTAAAACATTTTCACGCTATTTGATCTCGTAAAAGTGAATTTTGCAGACATTAAAACATTCAAGAATGAAAGTAAAAGGTACAAACCTGTAAACAGAAAGGGTTTGGACTTATAGCTAATTATGACTTAATGACTTCTTGTATTTTGACAAGAACCATCCAATCCACTTTAAGTTCTGGGTGGATCGATGATGAAGCTGGTGCAATATAAATAAGTATATTTTATCAAGTGCTAAGGCAGACTTTTAAGGTGCTTTACTTAACTCAGTGAGTATTCTCAATGTATGCTATTTTACACTTTACACCACAACGCTTTGAAAAATATTGTACTTTTAAGTGCACTCCTTTGTTCCTCTGATTTACACAAAATATATTATCAGCTTGTTTGATGCATCATTATAGATTTAAGCCTTGTGGCTGTTCAGACCTACTCAGATTGGAGTTTTTTATTATGCGAGGTCACTGAACTGAGAATATAAACTAGTTTGTCGCCCAGCACTACATTTTATAGATGCTATATCATTGTTCTATATTTATTTATTTATATGTCATTATATTCCTATATTTAGATTTAGTAGATGTAGTAAACATGAAGGGGTCTCTGAGGAGGGTGCACCCAGTGTTAGCATGGCACGGGTTAGCTCCTGAGAACCAGTGAAAGTTCTAAAGACGGATAAAGGCAATGCCCACATAGATGCCTGCTAGCTTGTAATGCTAACACAGCTAATGCCTTGGCCTCAATCAGTGCAGATAACACAAACCACTGTTCGTTTCTCTTCTTTTTCCACCAGGTGCATGATGGGAAATAATCTCTGAAAGATACCCAGTGTTTGTAAAATCTTATCTGTAACATCTTTAGGTCCGAGGTGTGTCAGATGTTCATGTTTTTAAACTCTTTTCAGAGTCTTCTCGTCATCAGCAGAAGAATCTGTCTCATGATTTTGTGTATAAGTTTTTTTTAACATTGTCTGAGGACGGTGCTCGGGGCTTAATTCATGAGTACAGTGACATAGTGAATTAACTATGGATGCTATTGTCATGTTAAAACTGTGAGGCACACACTAACAATGTCCTTTAATGAAATTAATAAAATCATATAAAACAGACAATCCTGTATCATCTGTTGTCCGCTAATGTTAGCGAGTGAGCTAAAGTATAACGTTCTGTCTGTGGAGTCTGGACCTCTTCCAGAAATGTTTAAAGAGTGAGAGAGAGAATAAATGATTACGTCACTTAATAACGTTTTGAACAGAATAATTTGAGTGTGTTGTTTTGTCACATGACCCACATTCTCTGACTTGTCTTTGCCTGTCCAACCAAACTAGATGATTAAATGTTTAAACTAGGACGGAGTCATAATGTGCTCGTATCATTGTTTGTAGAAACAGAATTTATCCTCTGTCCACAAAGTCCCAACTGTTCTTTTTCTAAAACATACTTTAGTGTGATTTTAGAGTTCCAGCCAGAACACTGAAGTCAGAGTCTCCTTTCTGCCACCAAACTGCTTCAATATTCTGAAGAGGTTAATAATCTACATTTAGAGCTTTCACTTTAATCTATTGATTTCATGTAAGTCTCTCTCTCTCTCTTTCTGTCTCTCTCTCTCTGTCTCTCTCTCTCTCTCTCTGCTTATATTCAGAATCAAGTTAGCCAAGCGTAGTGCTCATACCGAAAGTAAACTACTTTCTACTTTAAAATAAGGAAAGTAAGAATAAGTTAGAGATTCATGAACAATAGGTAGAATAACAATAAACATTGTTGACATACAGTTCAATTCTTGCCTAAAACGTATCATATTCATGTCATATTAATCAACATTTTACGAAGTATTTATAATAATTAATCATATTTGGGTGAGTGAAAATACACAAGACCAGAACTAATCATCAAAAGTAAACAGTAGGCTATGAAACAGCTCAAGCATGGACCACATTTTTAATGTAATTTCTCAATAATTTGTGTAACAAAAGTGCAAACTTCTTAAAATGGTCTTCAATTAATATAATTTATCCCTATAAAAAATAAGGAATAAAATGTTGACGGACACAGGACGAGACAAAAAAATATACAACCTGTATGTAGGGGTTATTGTGAAGGTCGGACAAGCAACAAAGAAATATAATGTTTGACAAATGTCAACAGTTTTTATTGCTTACCATTCTTAAGTAATTTTTATTTCAGTGTCCGATTAAAAATGAAAGGGCCAGACGCAAATTTGAGTTCTGAGACTAAAAAACACAAAACAAGTGTATCTCTATCCTCTTTCGTAACTTTCGATATAAAAATAAAAGGTTCTTTATAAACGGTCTTTCAAACAGAAATTACATTTTATTAATCTCAGTATTTTGTATTGATGAAGCGAGGATGTTTTAACATTTCCGCACAAAACACCAGAATCATCTTCATAGCTGGATATCACACAAGATAAGAGGAAACGTTTAATAATGTATGATAGTTTTTTACTGTTTCATATACTTCAACAATGTGCTATACAGTGCTAGCTCTTTGAGGTTTTGTGTGTATACGAGTTTAATTATGGAAAAATAATAACCTTGAATAATTCAAGTATTAAACAGGATTTAAATTCACTTTCAAAAGTCATCTCATAGCCTGCAGCGTATTTGTGATCTTCGGTGATTTATGGGAAAGGTTGTTTTATTTTGAAATGATTCACCGGATGTGATACGCTGTTATCTGATTGTTTGACGCCATCCGCATATAAATAGGCGCAGCAGCAGCATGAATGTAGTAAACTTCACTTACTTCACTCTGCCGGTAGAAACCACCAACACTCCGGTCTGTCCGGTAACCGTGTGAGTGCAACAAAAGAAAGAAAGAAAGAAAGTGAAGAAATACCGGGGGAGCAGGAATAAGCGGACACACTGACACACCGGAGAGAATCAAGGATTAATTTAGTTTACCGGTAACTTTATTAAAGTAGAATAAAGTTGGAAGACGCTTTTGTCTCTAAAATGTTGAGCGGTTAATAAACGTTCATTTTGAGCTAATTTAAAGCTTGTTTCAAAGCAAACAGCTGAAACACTCAGTGTTACAGTGCTGAGGTAAATGGAAGCGCAGTTGTTGTGTTGTGAGGGGGACAGGCCTGCCATCCGGAGGGCCTACCGGGACTCCAACCTGTTGACTGACCGGGTCCTGAACGCTCTGCTGCGGACAGAAGACAAGTACCTCCCCGCTGCCAACTACTTCAAATGCGTCCAGAAAGAGATATCTCCGTACATGAGGAGGATAGTGGCCACCTGGATGCTGGAGGTCAGTGACTAAAGCCAATACTTTATGTTATACGATAGAATAACTTTCTCAAAGCTTCTCTATTTATCTGCAAAGTCATATTTTAGTTTTCTGAGCAATTTAATACCGCTGATAAATTCGGCATGCATGCCATAATAGAATTCATTATATAATCCTAACTTCAGGAATAGATTCAGACTGCTCTCTAGCACTGCTGTTGTGCCTGTGAAAGGGGACAGAGAGAAAAAAAGGTGTAATGACATGAATGTGAAAGTAAAGTATGCCGAATTGAGCTTCTTGTACTGAAGATTCTGAGGGACCAGAAAAGTTACATATAATGAAGCGTTGTCGTTAAACAAGCAGCATTGTTTTATTTACCGTATTTTTTCAATGGAGTTTGGGATGCTTTCGTGGAACGTACTGGAGTTGCTATCAAAAACATATGATAAACATTAGCTTGATACAAGTCAGCAATGTGTATTTAGTAACAATGTGTAGCAAAAGGACATTAAAACGGATGATGCCATGAGTAAAATGTTCGTTTTAATCAGTTTATGGAGTTAAAAAGTAGTCATTGCTTCAACAAATGCCCTGTCGTCGCCTTCTTTACCTAAAATAAACTTTCATACGCTCACATGCACGTTTTTCTTAACAGCGTAGAAAGCCGTTTCAAATCCATAGAACGAGTATACTTTAACGGTGAAACGATTCAGGAATATTTTAAGTCTGTTTTGAAAAAGTTGCGAGCTTCAGGCTGTGCAGACCACGCGCTGCCTTTGTGTTGGGGGCTCGTGGGGAACTAAAGGGTTCTCAAGTTTTACTGAGGCTCCTCAGACAATGCAATTAACATGATTTAACTTTACAGCCCGTATACAGACACAGAGACACATCCTGTGTAAAGCAGTCCTGTTGTTTACTGCTTGTTTGATTGATTTTTTTTGTAATAATACATCAGCACCATTTATCTATGAGAGTAACACTGTTTTTTCTTACTTTACTTACTGTATAGTTTTCTTATGTGGCTTCCAACAACTGAAAAAAAGATACAAAACTTCCAAGAAATATATTAATTCTGGAACTATGAGTAATTACCTGTTAATAATGTGAAACTAAGCTCGGGCAACCAAATCTGACAGTAATGAAACTGCAACTAACTTTGGATTTTGGTCGTTTATTGACTGAGATTATTAATTTGTTTAATATTTAATTTTATAAGTCAAGTATTATAAGTACAAGTTCTGTTTTTTTAATGACATTTCTCTCATTGTGACATAAATGTCCAGACGTCAGCCATATTTTGCACAGTTGTCATCACTGCACCATTCCCAATCTTTTTTAAAGGGTAAATGAGGCTGCAGTGACAAGAGTGAGTGTTGTCATGATATTGGTTAATACACAGTAATAACTAACAGTGTGGTTTGTTTGTGCAGGTGTGTGAGGAGCAGAAGTGTGAGGAGGACGTCTTCCCCCTCGCCATGAACTACCTGGACCGCTTCCTTTCAGTAGAACGAACAAACAAGACTCACCTGCAGTTACTGGGAGCTGCCTGCATGTTCCTGGCATCCAAACTGAAGGAGACAATCCCCCTCACTGCGGAGAAACTCTGCATCTACACCGACAACTCCATCACACCAACACAGCTGCTGGTAGGTCATCAGGAGTGGACAGAGCCTGAGCCCGATTCACACATGTTTGGGTTTATTTCACCTCACAGAACACAGGTGTCTGTGGTCTACTGCTGCCTCCATCAGTTAGTTTGTCTTAGTGTTGGATTGGATCTTAACTAAACATTTTAAAACCCTAATGTGACACAGTGACACAACTAAACCTGCCGATTGTCAGTGGAGTCTGGTGTGTGTGCAGAGAGCGATGTAACGTCTGTGTGTGGTTAAAACAATCATCTTCCTCTGTAACAAAAAGGTCTATCTCTGTAGGGATCCTTTCTGTAATGTTGTCACACACTTAGAATAACAATCTGAGCCTGTCAGTGGAAACAACAAGAACTTTTAGTGGGCGACCTTTGACCCATCAAGGATTATGTTGCAGCCGTCACAGCCTGTTTCACTGCTGCAGGATGAACACATCTACTGGAGACGTTCACACTGTTTGTACCTTTTAGTCAATTCGACCCCAAAATATGTAAAGTCAAAGTGGGGGCTCTATAATTTTCCCGCCTGCTGCACTTTACTTTAGATGAAGATTTCTCAGCAGCAGAAGGCTCTGGATCTGCGGCCCCTGGAGGATGCCTCCTGATCTTCTCCTGTATCCCTCTCTCATTGATCATCACTTTAGGCCACTGTTTGAAAGAAATGGCTGCACGATCTTCAAGTTATCTGTGTGCACATGGTCCCCTGAGGAGGAATCCTAACAGACTCGGCGACCCTCTGAGCTTTTCCTTCAGTGCTACCTTAAAGCCAAAAATCCCCTCATGCAGACAAAACCTAATGTGTGTTGATCCGTGCATCTGTCCGTGGATCACACTTGAACCTGGCCTTCTGTCCTCTCTGTCCTCACAGCAGATGGAGCTGATGGTCCTGAACAAGCTGAAGTGGGACCTGGCTTCTGTAACCCCTCTGGACTTCATCGACCACTTCCTGTCTCGGCTGGCTGTCAGGAGAGAGCACAGGCCGATCCTCAGGAAGCACGCGCAGACGTTTGTGGCGCTCTGTGCGACAGGTACGCATCACTCTAAACCTCTCGTGTTTGTATTTAAAGGGGTTTCTTATCCATGAGCTCTGCTTAGTATTTGTTTTAGAAGTGTGCAATCAAACATGAAATATGCAGAAAGTTGGGACATAATAAAGGTCACTTTCACTAGATAGTTGACAGGACAGCAGACGGAGCTTAAAATAAAATGCAAAAAAATACAAAGAAGGCAAAGATCGTACATGACAAAAACAAGATAGGATGAATGCACATGTAATATAGTAATGATGCTGCTGCAAAAATGAAAGTAGTAACCCTTCCAACCACACTTTGTGCCTCACTTACGGCCTGCATTAAAGGTATGTTTGCTTTTAAAGGACGACACTTTAGTCTGTACGTATGTTATGTTCTTCAGTATGTTGGAACTGCTGCAGGAGTTTGTTCAATGTCCCAACATGTGTTAGCTTATTACATTGTGAATGCTGTGAGTGTATTTGGACATCTTTAGAGTTGTGTCCCCGCTGCAGCTGTTCACAAAGTTTTAACTACAGTATCAGTGTGGATGCCTTTAAACCTTACCTGAGGTGCACCTTTAATAGTAGCAGGAACTATCCTCAACCTTGCTGATAGGAAACAAAACAAGTTCTGGTCGAGCCATGCAGTTGAAATGAGGCACAAGCACACATTCATAGTGGAGCACTTATATTTCTAGTTATGTATGTTTTTGTGTTTCCTTTGTGATCTCTAAACATAACAGATCAGATAATTGCCGCCATGATCACGTTTTAGTTTCTTTCAAAGTATTAAAAACATCCGTGAGTTTCTTTCTCCTTTAAACACAGAATCTGGACTTCTTGTTTCTGATTCATGTCTCACATTTATCTCCGTTTGACTCCTGAATGTTTCGGTTTCTCTGTCTAAAAGTTTCATTTTGACGTCCTGCAGATGTGAAGTTCATAGCCAGCCCCCCGTCCATGGTGGCTGCAGGCAGCATGGTGGCAGCAGTGGAGGGTTTACAGATGAGGATGGAGGGAAACACCACCATCTCTCAGAAACTGACGGAGCAGCTGGCTCAGACCATCAGGAGCGACCCGGTGAGCCCACCTGTCCGTCACATGATCGCTGTGGTGTAAATAACATGTCTGGTTATCAAACTAACCTGTCTGTCCCTCCTCAGGACTGTCTCAGAGCGTGTCAGGAGCAGATCGAGTCGCTGCTGGAGACCAGCCTCAGACGGGCTCAACAGCAGCAACACTCGGAGAGCAAGAGCGTCAGCGAGGGGCAGGACCTCTCTGCTACGCCCACAGACGTCCGGGACATAAACATCTGATGGAGGATGGGAGATGGAACAAGTCAAACTGATACAGTCACACACACACGCAGAAACACACATGGATTTGTTACACGTGATGTGGTGTGTGTGGTCTGGAGCGCTCTGAAGAGACTGGACTCAACGGTGTGTCCGACTGTTAATGTGACGTCCAGTATGAACTGTGCAGAGAGCGGGAGGAGGTGACCGGACACCAACACGTCCAGGACAAACTAAAGACTGATATATAAAGCAACAGTGAAGACGGCTGACAGAGGAATGTGTGTGTGTGTGTGTGTGTGTGTGTGCAGCTCTTTATCTGTGAGGAGCAGGTGGAAGCATGCAGACAGGTGTTTTAAAACCTGCGTGAACCTTCGGGCTCCTAAAGTGAATCTGTGTAACGCCTGAGACTGAAGCCAGGCTGCGTCCACACTGGTGTGATTTTGTTGTAAAAGCAGAACTCTTGTTTGGTGTTCTGTCCTGTTTGTTCACACCCTCATCACATGACCACCCGCACACAGAAGACAAACATCAGCCTTTAGTAAACATGAAGAACTCTCTACAGCTCTGCTGACCTTGTTCTCTT
Organism: Semicossyphus pulcher; assembly: GCF_022749685.1. Classification (NCBI taxonomy): domain Eukaryota; kingdom Metazoa; phylum Chordata; class Actinopteri; order Labriformes; family Labridae; genus Semicossyphus; species Semicossyphus pulcher. The sequence goes on along the minus strand of NW_027211759.1, from coordinate 26,960,384 downwards.
TGCTTGCTGCTGTTGGACGTCACGTGCAGGACGGAGGCTATGATTGGAGCTGTTCCATTCACACGCCAGCTGAGCGTTAGTGGTCATGTGATTTCAGGTGTGTAAGTTAGAACAGGTATGGTGTTCTGACCAGAGATGGTTTTTGTTCTGTAATAAAGCCGTAGCAGTGTGGCCTCAGCCTGATCGGTGTGTGTACATGTCTGTGGGCCTGTATTGATTCAAACATTAAAAATAACACATCAAATAATGAAGTCTGTGCTTCACATTGTGACACCGTAGCATGAGCGGGTCTGCTCACTGTGGGGCTGCTGTGTCTGTCAGGAATATGAAACAGAGCACGGTGTCATGAGAGAACTGCTGCTGTGATTTGGCACTAAAAGAAAAAATGAATTGATTAATATACATTTAATGTGAGATGTATTTAACAGTCATTTAGAACAGAGCTGAGGTGTGTGCTCACTCTTTACTGCAGCCACTTAGAGCCCAACTTTACGAGCATTTTAAAGGTAAATAAAAATGTATTCTAGTTTATATTTGGATCTTTAAAATGCAGAAGTGATTTTTACATGTACGTTTGTCTTACAGCAGTCTGATAAATACAGGCCCTGTCAACATGTAAAGTAACAGCTTCATGTCCAGACATTTTCCTCTAACAGAAAATTAAATGTAGAACATTTGGCAGGGCTGCACGGTGGTGAAGTGGTTAGCACTGTCGCCTCACAGCTAGAAGGTTCCTGGTTCGAGTCCTGGTTCAGACGTAGTGGGCCTTCCTGTGTTAGTCTGCATGTTCTCCCCGTGCATGCGTGGGTTCCCTCCGGGTACTCCGGCTTCCTCCCACAGTCCACAGACATGCTCTTTGGGTTCATGGTGACTCTAAATCGCCCGTAGGTGTGAATGAGAGCGTGAAAGGTTGTCTATCTGTGTGTCAGCCCTGTGATTGACAGGTGACCTGTCCAGGTGTAACCCCGCCTCTCGCCCAATGACAGCTGGGATAGATAATGGATGATAGAACATAGATGTTTCAAACCAGTGGTTCTGGTTCCTTGATTGGGCTCTGCAGCAGTTTATTCAATCTAACTTAATCAATAAGCAACAGAATGAATGTGTGGCTGTTTAGGTCATTGCTTTTATACACCATCATTAATAACACACCTCACAGGGAAAAGACTCTTACTAAGCAAGGGTCTGTGGCCCAGTTAGTTTCAGTTGAGGGTCATTGATGATATGTTTAAGATTGTGTTCTGTGTTCTCTCAGAGGTTTGGCTTCCTGAACTTTGGACCCCAAAAGGCTCTATAGAGCCACAGTGTAGTGCACAGGTTACACCACTAGAGGGAGCCACCTCAGCATCGTTTTGGTTTACCAGATGAAAACAGACACTGAGCTGAAGCTTTGTCTGATGAAATGATGTCTGACTTGGATTCTTCAGGCTGCATGTCACATGTCATTTCCTGTGTTCGTTATAAGTAAGAATCCAAACTCGCTGTCTGAAGCGTCTAACGGGGGCTGTGTGACTCTGCTTCTGATATTTATTATTCATACTCGTACTGGAAGTTTACAGCGTACAGTTCTGCTGCTCCTTCAGACACACCACAGGATGGGTCTGAACGGATCGGACAGCAGCTTCTGTCTGGTTCATGTTGGTGCTTTGTCGTTGTTTGAAGGACACTGAATTAAAGGTCTGATAAAACTCTTTGTGATGTTTGGATGATCTCTTTTCCAATATTACGAGCTGAAATCTTCTGTCCAGTTGTGTCCGAGATGTTGTTGCAACCTAAAACCAGCAGCTTTGCTCCAAAAGGTACGACTGCATGGTGACAGCAGTTGGCAGGTTCACCTTACCACAAACCTCTGCTCAGTGAAACAGCAGGTGGAGAGGGTGTGAAATACATCAGAGCCAATGCTTCAGTCATGGACCGACCCTCAAACCCCTGCTCTATGTCATGCAGAACACTGACACACCTGCAGCTGCTTGAGTTCTTATTAGCAGCGTCTGAGCTAACTGTAGCTAACAGAAAGACTTTCATGCATATCATACCAAACTACAAACATGTCAAGTTTCAACCATAAAGTTTGATCAGGTTTCTTTCTCTTCAGTCTGCAGACTTCAGGGTGACTTTGCAGAGATGGCAGCCATCTTGTTTTTACACTGATTAGTGTATTGTGCTTTTGCCACCACTAGATGGCACAAACAGGTCTAAGTTAAACCATGGAGTAAAGGATGTCCATCCATCCTTTATCGATACCGCTTATCCTGTTCAGGGTCCCGGCTGTCATTGGGCGAGAGGCGGGGTTACACCTGGACAGGTCAGCTGTCAATCACAGGGCTGACACACAGAGACAGACAACCTTTCACGCTCACATTCACACCTACAGGTGATTTAGAGTCACCAGTGAAGCTAACGAGCATGTCTGTGGACTGTGGGAGGAAGCTGAAAGGTTTATTATTGAGTTAATGGAAGAAGACAGCGTGCAAGACTATTATTGTTCTGTTGGTCCACTGATAACTGGTCGTTCAGTGTGCTCGTAGGTGCGGCTACCTGTCAGGAAAAGGTAAGTACGGTTTTAAAAGAAAAGATTTCCGAAAGAAACTGTTTCCAGAAAGGTACACTAAAACAATATGATGACAACTGAACATTTTTGTTTCAATTATATTACACACAACCCTACACCTGTCTTAGGGTAATTTAACTCCTCTCAGGCTCCGCCCTCTTGTCCAAATATGGTCACTTCAGGCTCAAATGATGGACTCAGATTAAACTTCTGTGCTTGTTTAAAGCCATGATGCAACAACATTTAACTACACAGGAGGATGTTGTGTCTTCAGCACGGTCAGCCTGTCCACAGTTACAACATCGTCCCTGCAGACAGGAGGAAGACTGTAGTGTCTTCAGTGTGCTAATGTCATTTTCCTGCAGCTGTGGGTAAAACCACAACCTTTCTACATCAGCTGACATCATCGCGAGTTTCTTGTTCTCTGTGGGACAACACGAAACTCTGAGAGGACTGATGGACACCTGTCTGAATAAATCTTTATACGTTCAGGAGCCAAAAATGTCACAGCAGGTTTAACAGGATGGCTGAGAAGGAGATCAGATACATGATGAAAAGAAATGAACAGAGTTTTTTATCCACACAGACGTGAGAGGCTCGGCCCGGCCTTCCTCAGAGAACACACCTTCACCAAGTGAGTGACTCACACAGCAGGAGCGTGGCAGCAACACTGAGCACACACACGTTCAGTCAGTGTCACAGCAGAGAGAGAGAGAGAAAGAGCAGACAGACAGACAGACAGACAGACAGCTGCTTGGCTCTAATCCACCAACATGTCACAGAAGCTGGACGGGAACATTTTGGTGACTGGGACCAACAGAGGGATCGGACTGGAGCTGGTCAGACAGCTGGCTCAGCAGGCCGGAGAGGAGACCCACCTGTACGCCAGCTGCAGGGAGCCGCAAGGGAGCCAGGCTCAGGTGAGACTCTTTCACACCTGACAGAGTTCTGAGAGCAGAAGAAGAGCTGAACATGTGACGATCAGAAGCTGTGTCTGTGTGGTTTCATGTTGTCTGAATTTAACCTCTTCAGAAACATATTTTTGTCTCTCGTTTTATCTCTAACTCTGAATTTAAAATGCTCATTTTAAGTGTGACAAACAGTTTTATGGCTTCAGCTTCTGCAAAGAAAGTGTTTCATTTGTTTTATCACTTTATAAAAAACAAGGTGCTCACACGCTGGATAAGTCAGTTGAGTTAAAAATGTAGCCACACACATACACACCCACAAAGCTGTGTATTAATCTGCAGCGGCATTAAACATTAAAAACCTCAACATGTATTTCAACAAAGGAGTCAAAGGATGAGGAACAGCTTGGTGGCCTTAAGTAATCAGGATGTTTACAGTCGTACGGGGTCGTTGTGTTTGTGTCCGCTGCAGCGTTACATTTTTTTTGATCACACATGCTGATGAGCGGGATGAAACCTTTGGTCACTTCTTTCTCCAACAGTAAGAGATCACTGTTGATGAATAAGAAGTCAGAATGAAGTCACAAAGGTATCGTAAACGTTTGGTTTGGTGTCAGTTTCAGAGACGTGCTGCAGTTTGGGTTCAAATAAGGACTGTGTTGTTTTTTTAAACAATAATTTTTGGGTTATTTTCAGTTGTAACACTGCATGTTAAATTTCATCAAATGAATAGGCAAGTGAATAAATGATAGTAATTAAACCAGCAGTAAAACGCAGATGTTACAGTAATGATGGAAATATTAAGTCACAAAGCAAACACGTCTCACCGGGGTTCATTTGGTATTAAATATCAGATGTAGAACATTCTGTGCACACTGATGATTTAATAATAATATATAATATCCTCAGAGTAACGTGCGAGTGTTGGATTACAAAGTGTTTTGAACACAGAGTTGAGTTACAGCAAATGTTCGTGTCATTTACCAACATAACAGCTGTTTGTGTAAACACATCTGTTAGCAGCAGAGACAGTCTGACTCTGAAGGCCTTCAACACGCACTCCTGATAATCTCCAGAAAAATGCAGGAAGTGAAGACGGCAGACACTGAGTGTAACTCTGATCAGCATCAGAGTCCAAACACACTGAGTGAGGCGGTCCTCCACACGCTGTCATTAGGTGTTAGTCCATAGTTTATGATGACATTTATGTTATAACATCTTCACCACTGTTTACCAGTTTCAACAAGAGTCTCATTTACATGTTCACCACCAATAACTCCTGGAGCCAATGAAGCTGTAAAGGAACATGTTATCTACATCACTGCAGATATCAGCTCCTCTGATCATCCTGTACAGACAACGTGAGGACGTTTCAGCCCCATTTAGCAGAATGACCAGAGGCAGGCAGAAGCTGCAAGTCTTCATCCATCAGAAGTTAAAGGGTCATTCAAACCTGGAGCTTTTTTTTACTGACTCTGGGACTGAAATGACCAAAACATTTTAAAACGTCTCCAGTAGATGTGTTCATCCTGCAGCAGTGAAACAGGCTGACGGCTGCAACATAATCCTTGATGGGTCAAAGGTCGTCCACTAAAAGTTCTTGTTGTTTCCACTGACAGGCTCAGATTGTTATTCTATGTGTGTGACAACATGACAGAAAGGATCCCTACAGAGATAGACCTTTTTGTTACAGAGGAAGATGATTTTTTTAACCACACAGACGTTACATCGCTCTCTGCACACACACCAGACTCCATGCATAAAAACACTGATTTAAGCTCAGAAGTGCTGGTCAACCGCTGCTTCCAATGTTTTTTTTATTGTTATTGTGTGACAAATATTGTGTTTGATCTAACTGAAACCATTTGACCATCAAAGTCACAAGTTTTGGTACACACGTATATTTCATTTTATTTATTGATCTAAACACATAGTGAGTAGTTAGTCTGCTTCTCTCCAGCCTGTTTCTGATACATGTCCTTATTTGTGTAATGAAGAGAATAAATCTATCTTCTGTCTTTCTCACGCTCCATCATGTCTCCCTCTTCTGTCTGTGTCCTGCAGGAGCTGAGAGACCTCGCCGCTCAGTATCCTGGAAAGATCACGATAATCCGAATGGGTAAACCCACTCTGAAACATGTTCTGTCACTGCCTCCTCACACTGGATCAGAAACGTCTAAACATCACAACTTTTTTATTCCTTCAAACATCTGAGACAAAAGTTACATTTGAGCTCTGCTCAATCAGCACACATTCATGTAGTTTGACAGACCTTTATAATAGATTCATTTATGTCGAGATAACAAAGCTGCTTTCCTCGTGATAATGGAATTCTCTGAAAACTGTTTTGTGGTTTTGCAGCTCTGGAGAGTAGCTGTGCACGCTACAGTGTTCCCGCTTTGTTATCACGAGATAACGAACAGGCTGAGGCCTGCCCGAGATTTAATCTGCAGATTCACTCAAAAATCGGCTTCAGGAAACACTCTTTGTTTGATGGTTTTGCTCGTTATTCAAAGAGTGAGGAGACAACTTAATGTGAAAACGAGCATCAAGTGTGCATTAATCAAAATGTTGTAATCATTAGCATTATAGCTAGGCTGCATTTAACACACAGCTGCTATTAGCTTTTAGCTTTACAATATCTGATCATATAAAAAAGGTCAGTGGTGTTGAGTTGAAGGAGCTGTCATGCAGGATATCTATACAGAATAACACCAGAACCAATGCAGTCTCATACTTACTTTAACACTGGTATTTATTATTATGGAACAGGGGCTTATAGTGATTTATTAGTTTTATTAAACAATATAGACAATGTTAAATCCCTAAATGTATTTTTGGCTACTGCCACTAGAACAGAAGAGGCCCGGGGATGGATCCCTGGAGAACTCCCCGAGTCACTCAACACAAAGTTCTGTTGTCTCTGGGCTCAAACAGAGCCCAACCCTGTTTACCAGTCTGTATATAAGCAGAGAGAAAGCGACAACATGTTTTGTGCTCTGCAAAGACCCTTTTTTATATCCTCAGCATGTCATTTTTATTTTATTTATAAAAAATAATGTGGACGACACAAATATAATCTTTAAGCCCGAACCCTAAAGAGACAGTGTTAGTGCTCGATGTGCTCGAAACCCTGTCTGGAAAACATCCAAACATTTCTCACTTCCAAGAAGGTATTTAGCTGCTGAAAATGAGACGTTTTAATGTTGTTATATTCAAATGAGGTTTGATATGAGCCTGCATGTGTTCATTGGTGTTGGAAATATCCTGAGGGAAAGGATTTGATGCCATGCAGTTAAAAACGTTGAAACAGCCGAGGAGGATTTTAGTTCGATTGTATTTGTTCTACTTTTGATTGATATGAACAAATGATATGATCTCCCCACAATTCCATACCATCAGTATATGTATATCTCTTTGATTATCAAGCGCCTCTGCATGTGGTTGAGTGTGTGTGTATGAACATCTGCAGACTTGTCAGATGAGGAGAGTATCTCAGCTGCTGTCCGGGCTGTGAGCGAGCAGATCGGAGACGATGGGTTGAACCTTCTCATCAACAACGCTGCTATAAACAAACCAGCCGCATCAGCCACGCTAGCGACCACCGGGAAAAAGGACATGATGGACGCATTCGAAACCAATGTGGTCGGACCGTTTCTGCTTGCAAAGGTTGGTTAGTCTGACTCCTGACAGGATCCACATCATGTCCTCATCACTGCTCAGGTGTTACAGATCAAATAGTAAAAGCACAATAAAAAAAAGACAACAAATTAGACAGTAATAGATTGTGGAGAGCTCAGCACATGCAGTTACTTTATTTTAAACGATTGAGATAAAAAAAACACTACTTGTTCACCAGTCAGTAAATGGGATCTCTCTCTTTGTCTTCAGATGTTTCTTCCACACCTCCAGAGAGCAGCTGAGACATCACCTGAGAAGGACAAAGGTAAACATCTCCATCATGTCGTTCAGTCTCAGACACAGTTAGAGCATTATATGAATACAAACAGGGGTTAGAGCCCCACTGATCAGAACCGTTGTGTATGTATTGTTTGTCTGCAAGGAGGGCAGATTACAAAACAATCTTGTTGATATGCAACCTTCACATATGGACCATCTACGGTGGCCCTGTAGTTCAAAACACTACAGCATCTCAGAAAACACACCAGCAGAACAAGCAAGACTTAAAACGGAGAGGTTAGGTGCGTGTTGGACATCGATCTTCGTTCTGATTTGATGCACTGTCTCTCAGTCCAGAGAGCGTCTGATAGGCTACACTGTCCGCAGTGTTTAAGTTCAGTTTCAGTCCGGTTGATAAGTGGTGACGTCACATGTCTGCATTGAACTGTTTCTGGTCCAAGCCGCTACAACTTCTCCTATCCACAAAATGCCTCAGTGCTGTTTTCCTCTCTGTGTTAACTAAGTCTAAATTATACCTTCAGTTGTCTTTTATTGATCTCCATGTGTTTGTGACGTGTCTCTGACGGGTTTGTTGTCACAGATGGTAAAATAGATAAACTACGAGGCGAAACAACGTTTGGCTTTTAGCGGTGGATGCTACCGTTAGCTAACTTTAGCTTAAAAGCACAGAAATGTTTGGCAACCCAAACATGAAGAATGGGTTCACAGCTTTTTATACAGTCTGTGGTTCACAGCAAAAACAAGCCTTATAGAAACGTTCAGCCTTATCAGGAGTGGGTCAGCTGATTACACGAGTCAGATTTACTCCTACATTTTAAGATAGGTGGAAAACAAAGCCAAACAGGAAGTCAACATCCAGACAACTTGTGTTTAACTTTGTTCTGTGTTAGCCGAGCTAGCGCCTTGTGCTAGTGTAAACCTTTACGGTGTTGGATGAGAAATGTTCCTTTTTCTACAGGCATACATCGTGCATGATAACATGTTGACTTTATATGTAAGTGCTCCTGAACAGAGAGCAGGGAGAGGCTACGTAGTGACAATGATTTACACCTGAGCTTCATAAAAGTATCGATAGCAGACCTGCTCACATCTGAGCTACTACGGTCTCTAACTTAGCCCCGGCCCGGTACCCATCATTTACATCATTTATAACTCACTTACCCTCCAAAACCTGGTTGTTCAAACTTTGTTTTTCATGGATGCACAGATTTCTATCAGTCCTGAATGTTTATATTATAAATACATTAACAGGAACATCTGTGGAAGGCATCTCGTTAGCTTGCTAGAAGAGTTGTGAGAGGCTTTCATGGAAAACAGGGTTGATGTGAGCTAGCTGTTACAATGAAACGTGTTTAGTTCCTGTTTGACTCTAAAAGACGCCTCAGTATAAAAAAGTGATTCACAGGTTCTGCTCGTGTTTACTTGGTAGTGTCATAGTGACTGATGAAGCGTTTGGACCCAGGAGTGGATTCACGTCAGACTTAAGATGATGCATACTCTTTCTGTTTGAAGTCTGCTGTGTTTTGTGATTGGCTGTAGTGTTTTGCCCTTCAGGGCCACCATAACCATCTAACATGCCTCTGACTAAAGAAGATTACGTAACTCAGCCATAATAAACTCCATAGATTTACTCATAAACTGGTCTTGAATACAGCAGCATGAATGCAGCATTTTAACTGATACGCTGTTTTTTTTGCTGCTCTGAAAAATGCTTTCAAAACTCTCACTGACTGGAGGTATCAATCTGAGCGCAGTGTCGCTGCATCCTGACACTTTTTACTCTCTCATGGCAGAGTGGTTTTCATGAGTATCCTCCTGATGTACAATTCTTTTAAAATTGATTAAGATTGTGTTTTTTGTTTCATTAAAATGTTTGGAGCTGCTTGGATCCTGAGAGGGCTCCCTCCCTCAAAGAGAGGAGCCATGTTCATCAACTCTTTTGAGTGTCTCTGACTGAAATGTTTTCTGTTGAGCTTTTCCAAAAGGATCTGATCTGGGTGAAAACCTTTCAATCATCCTTGACTCCTCACCCAACCCCGCAGTAATCCACAAGTTATCGCCCGCTGCACGCCCTCCCCCCATCATCCCAACATCCTCCCTACATTTAACGTTCTGGACGATCGTGGTTTGGAACGTTCTGTACCGCGGAGGCGGGATTGTGAGAAACAATCCTCTTTCACTGACGCCTCCTGTCCCAGACCTTGCCCACGCTCTGTTGGCTAAACAGATCAAAGAAGTAAGATAGGCCCATTTCACAATCCTCCTTTAACTCTGTTCCTTAAAAGCCCGTTGGCGTTGCCTCTACACAACATACTCCTCTACTCTGCAAAAAGAGACTAATACTAGCTTTACCTCTTTAACAATCAAAGCCTCAACGTCATCATTCCTAGTCCAGACCTCTCCTTGAATATTTGATTATGGACCACGCCATCACCCTGACCTATAAGGCCATGGATCTCTTCTTTCAAAACTGCACGTCACTGCTGCATTAAAGTTTTGTCCATCCACCCAGGCTTCGAAAAGAGCCTGTTGTTTTGCAGTACGCCTCACTTTGACTAGTAGGCCTGTAGCAGCTTTCAGAAGTCCTGTCTGATTCTCATTTACAACTACAGACCCCTCACATTCTCCACGTTTTTCACAATGCTCGTGTCTGCCCCTCATCATTACCTCGGGCTGACCAATCCCACGGATCTTTCATGAATCTCTTTGTTCTTCTTATGAGAAAGCCTTAGGGCCCTACTCTCTCATACAGCTTTAGGGACATCTCCTATCGGGGATTCGAACACTCAAACTAGCTCCAAGCTGCTAGCTCGTTGGCCATCGCAATTATGCCACACACGCACACACACACACACACACACACACACACACGATCCCTTTGAGAACACTTTGTGTAAAATCTCCTAACCCAAAGCAGTGTTTACCATTCTTATACCTTTCTTATGACTGAAGTCTCCACGCCTCTGTCTGTGTCTCTCAGGTGATAAGATGTCGTGCAGGAGGTCAGCCATCATCAATGTCTCCACGCTCATCTCATCCCTACAGAAATGTCCAGAAACCTTCCCCTATGCAAAGATGTATCCTTATAGGAGCAGCAAGGTAACATTGACTTATTATTCCTGGATTTATTGGCTAATTCAAAATGATCGTTTGAAATATGACAGAATCATTGTTATTAATGTAGAGGAATTATAGAAGACAAGGCTCTTTTATTTGACATCATCAGGCAGGATCAAACCACAAGACAGACCAGGTTCAGGATCCACGTCAGCTGAGGTTGTAATCAATCGATCAAATCCATCCATTTTATTTATATATATATATATATATATATATATATATATATTAAACCATGTTTGACAAAAATATGTTTGACGTGTATTTTGATTTTATAGTTTGACTCATGTCCCATCTGTTAACATGGAGGAGGCGGGCTTTATGAGCTATACTGCAGCCAGTCAGCAGGGGGCGATAGAGAGGGTTTGGCTTCACTTTCAGGGAGCTGTCATGTTGTCCATCTTTTTATACAGTCTATGCAGTAGACCAGCTCCTGTGTTCTGTGACTTAAAATTGCTGTTACCAATGGAGTCTGGTGGCTTTGAGGAGACCGATTTAACAGCCGCTTCTGGTTTTAAAAAAAGGATCTTTACTCCTAAAGAAAGTCTGCAGGGAACGGGCACTTTAAGTGGACGTACTTAGCAAAGGTACAGTTCCCTACATGAATGAAGAAATCAACTGGAGCAATTCAGAAACTTTTTGTACCTTTTAGTCATTCAGACGACAAGATCTGAAAACATTGGGCCAAAGTTAAAAAATAAATGGATTTCCTTTCAGGCAGGATGGGGCTTTTTTCAGATGAAACTTGAACTTGAACTTTGACATAAGACATACTGTGCAGCTATTTCATTATTCCAGGTTTAATCATGCCCTCGGCAGAACAAATAAGGAAGTGTTGCAGAATGTTGTCTGGCTAAGGATGACACGAGCGCTGTGGGTGTGGAGGAAGGGAAAGTATGTAAAGTCATTGTGTCTGGGCTCTAATCCACTCACACAGGTGTGTTCACCTGTCAGCTGTGTTTGTGTGGTTACACTGCAGTTAACAGTCAGTGTATGAATAAATAAACAGCTATTGTTGTGCTGCACTGACATCTCCCTGCCTCTCCTATCGGTTCTGTTGCACCTGTTAGGGCAGAACAACTTTCACATTCATCACTGTTGTCAGGACAGAGTTCAGAGAGTCCACAGCACCTCCAGCCTGAGCCCAGCTCAATCAGTCTGAATCAATCACTGCTGAGTTTAGAGACTTTAGTCTCTGCATTTTATCCATCCTCACTGCACTGATTAACATGATTACCTTACTGCTGTAAGCTTGTTTGGAACTAATAACACGACTGCTGGCATCTCACCAATGTGTGAGTAAACCATGCACCTCAAACCAGCCAGGGCCGTGGAGCCGACACGCCTCAGTGAGAAGCAGCAATTGATGTTATTAGTGCAGAAATAACTCAGTGTGTGTGTGTGTGTGTGCGCGTGTGTGTGTGTGCGTGTGTGCGTGTGTGCGTTTGTGCGTGCGTGTGTCTCTGAGGCTTAAGTGAAAACATGACAGAGACACTTGAACTTGCACTGTTACACCAAATACTCATCTGTTAAAATAATTAGCTGCACTAGTGAACACAGAATATGATCTGCTCTGATTGAAATGTTAGTGAGAGGCTTTAGAAACCCTTCTTCAAAGAAACATGATACTTTACTTTGTCATGCTTAAATTGTTGAACTGCTGTCGTCACAGGTGGCGCTGAATATGCTGACTTGCTGTCAAGCCGAGGACTTCAAAGAACACAACATCCTGGTGACGGCCATCCACCCAGGCTGGGTCCGCACTGACATGGGAGGAGAAAAGGTGAGGAGTATTTAGTTTAGCTTGGAATCTAATCCCTATTTTAAAGTGTAACATCATCAAACAGTAATGTTAGTCAGGAAGTGGTTGCAGCTAACATTAGCGGTTTCGAAGGATAGTAAATAAGTTAACTCTATTTGTCCTGTCTTGTGTCTGTCGTCTCCTCCAGGCTCCGATGAGCGCTCAGGACAGCGTGATCAGGATGATCAGTGTGATGTCATCCCTCAGCAACAAAGACTGTGGGAAGCTTCTGGACTGTCAGGGCAACACGATCCCCTGGTAGCAGGCGGCAGGACCACCACAGCAGGACCACCGCAGCAGGCCTACCAGACTGAAGATACTTCCATATGAATATAAACAACATAAATATAAACAGCAAATATAAAGCAGGCTATTAACCAGGTAACAGCCACCTTTGTCTGACACCAGGAGTCACATTATTTTTTGTATCTGTATGTTGTTGGTAACTTCACATTTTGAAATACATATTTTTTTGACCATCTTTCTTTGATCGCGTCCTGGATGAGCTCTTTGATTTCAGGTGAAGAGATTCTTTAAAGCAGCAGTAGATGTGATGCAGTGCCATCTAGTGGTGAGGCTGCAGATAGCAGCTTACTGCTCCCTGACCCTCTCCTTCCAAACATGCAGGAGAAGCTGGAAAATCAAAGATCCTCTTAAGCGCCCTACATCTTACTCACTGGACATGTGATTGTTTTTCTCTCTGCATGGATGACACTGTATGCATGAAGTTATTGTGATGTTTGTTATTCTGTAATCAGCCTCCTGTCCTTATTGGCCATGAAGCGAGTCCTGAGTAGACAGTAGGGTCACTAAGCGATGGGGATGAGATGAAATGTCCTTTTTCTTTTTTATTCAAAATTTTTGCTCAAGCTAAAGTAGGTTTCAGTGATGTGAGAATGAGAATGAGAATTGTGAATCTTACAATGTTAGTCAGTTTAATATAAACTTCTGTTGCTGTGCTTCACCAGAAAGAGCCCTTGTTAGGCTGCGTCAGGTGTAAACATCCGGCACACAACTGACAGAAAGAATACACCTTTAATCCGTCCTTCAGAGCTTCACATCGCTTAGACTCAGGACCACAGGTCATCAGAGCGTCCCTACTTGTTATTCAGTCAAATTAAAAACACTGAGAAGAGGAATGTCGACACTGATGCTACATTAAAATAACTATAGCAACATCGTCTGCACCTCTGCTCGTGTTGCTGTTTAACTGTATTTGCTTTTTACTACAATAAAGTATATTTTTAAACATTGTACATTGAAAGACTTTTATTATTGTATGATTCCTAACAGGTATCCCGAATGCCCCCCCGGGGATCAATAAAGGATTATCTTAAAGGGACCTTGAAAACCTTTTAGCCAACTCGGCTGTATTTTTATCTGTTTTGATTTAAATTAATTCTCCCTTTTTAAATGATAGAAAATGTAATTGTAGCTGTAAGAACACCTTTGTTTACAAGTTATTTTCTCTGTTTTGACCTTCTTGCTCGTGTTTGGTGCACTTCAACCCCACATTTCAGGGACCTTCATTTAGTCACTGATGCTCCCATTTAGAGTCACACAGACCAGGCAGCAGTGGAGGGTTTCGGGCGGGGCTACCTGTGATTGACAAGTCGTTACCACAGCAACCTGAAAAATGTCTTATGCAGTGTTGAGTCGTACATAAAGACGCTAAGAGGAGTTGACTGGTCATATAATTTAGCATCCCAATTATCATAGCAATATACAGTTACCATTGATCATGGATTCACTTTGCTAATCAAGCTAGCGCTGGTGGTAGCAGATTCTTTAGAGTTAGCTAATCCCTCACATCTCACCACCTCCACCGTCCAAATATGGTCACGTCTTGCTCCAGAAAAACAGGATGGCCAACATGCCAAACCTGTTGACCACAGCGACCTGAAAAAGTTCAGAGTTCAGTTTGACCTAAAGACACTGTTAGCGGTCTAACATTCATTTTTAGGTGCTAGCCAAAATTAGCATCCCAATTAATAACACAGTTACATGAGTGAAAGATGCTAACCATGCTAGTACTAGCATTTTTGATAACCTCTCGCTCACCTTTAGCTCCACCCTCTCGTCCATGTATGGTCACTTTGGCTCCAAAAAAACATGTTGATGGCAAACAGACTTCAGAACAAACCAATGTGTGACGTTGTGGTGGCCACGCCCACTTCTTACATACAGTCTGTGATTACTTCAGTTAAGATAATGGTGATAAAAGGCTCCTGTGCATCATCACAGTGTCTTAATAAAAACAGAATATCAGCGTCAGAGAAAAGAAGGAAAGCAGGTTTAATTTCATTTGTAGTTTTTAACCTTGTACACTCCTTTCCTCTTACACATGCCTCTTACAAAACAGCCTACGTATATTCCCCCAAAACAGTTATCTGGACATCTTTTGGCAGCAGTGATGCCTGCACTGAGTTTTAATCATTGTGGACGACTTTATTGATCCACAGGCGCCGACACACAGAGGCGGCATGTCGAGCTGTCAGTCTGTCATCAGGTGGAGGTTAAAGACGGGGTGTGTGTGCTCCAGTGTTTCTTATCTGTAAAGTGTGCCTTTGTCAGGGTCGGAGAAGAGCGTCGACGTACTACAACATACAGTCATACATATCATCTGGAATTTACACATCCATAACAAGAAGGATACAAGAATCAGCCATAATTATATGGTATAGTCATAATAATAACAATTATTGATATTGTCTAAAAACTACACTTATGTTTTCATCTTCAAAAAAACAGAACCATATATTTATATTTATGTACTGAAGTCTTTTTCTGACTAAATATGTAACTTAAATATTTACAATGATTATTTTACAACCATTGGCCCAGCCCACTGAAGATAAAATGTTCCTTTAGCTTGTGAATAAAAAGTGTGGAGGAAGGAGGGATGAGGGAGGAATAGTCCCAGTGAGGGGTGAAACATAAGGTCAGTGACCCCGTTCCCAGACAGGGTCCAGCAGACCCCCAGGATCCAGGCCGCACAGGGTTTCCCACGCTACATGTCAGGAGCATTAGGGACGCAGGGTCTCGGTGCTCCAGGGGAGCCCCGGCCCTCTTCCTGCTGTGGGGGCGCACAGGGTCTCCCACCCCTTGTTGCAGGGAGGGTTTGCTCCCCGTGTTTCTCAGTTTGTGTCACTGTTTGGTGTCTCCGCCTCCTCCCCCCTCCTCCCCCCTACATGACCAGCAGCTGTCCCAGCACCATCCTGAACTGCTGCGTGCACCCTGCCAGCTCCCTCACCCGCTCCGTCATCTCGCGGGCGGCTCCGGGGGAGGGGTACTGCAGCGCCGCCGTCTTGGTGCTGATGACGATGTCTTTGAGTTTTTCACAGAGCGTGTTGCTGCTCTGGGCCACGTGCGCCCTCACCTCGGGGGACTTCGCCTGCCGGGACAGCGTGTCACCGATGAACACCAGCTTGTGCGCGCTGAGGATGACGAACTTGCTGTGCGCCACGAAGATCTTGGGCGGCTGGTTGGAGTTGACAGAGGTGAAGAAGGCGTCGATGGCGTTGGTGACGGTAGTGACGTTCTGCTCGCACTGCTCCTGGTAGAAGAGGAGGAGCTGCCGGTCGCCGTGGCACAGTTTGGAGGAGGAGGGGCCTCCGGAGCCGTTCTGGCCCAGCTGGTTGGCCATAGGGTGGTGTGGGGGCGGGACCCAGCCCGTCATGTCGTTGTTGATAGGCCGGCTGACTTCCTGTTCGAGCCGCTCAAACTGTTTGATCTGGAAGAAGAGAAGAGGAGGAGGAGGAGGAGGAGACATTTACTACTTCATCACTCAGACAGAGCTGGAACAATAAGCCAATCATTGTTAAAATAAGGATGAAAAGTCTTTTATCTTGTAAAATCAAAAGTCAGGACGTGACTGCAGTTTGTGTCTGTATGATGGTTTTAGACCAAGTAAGTGAACATGTCTGCCCCCTGGTGGTAGGGCATGGACTAAAGCAGCTTCTCATTATGACACATTTTTAAAGTGAGTGTGATGAAGGATGAGGACACATACACACACACACACACACACACACACACACACACACACCTGTTGCTGTGCCAGTTGTGTCTTGTGTCTTGTGATGTTTCCTTTCTCCAGCAGCTGTCTTTGGTTCTTCTCAAACTCTTCCTTTCCCTGACGGACAAACACACACAGAGTTACAACACTGTCAATAACGTACACGAAACGTTGATAACACATCTCACAGAGCAGCCTCTGACTCCCTCTGGTGGTCACAGACAGGAACTATAATAACATTAGTGGATCTGACGCTCCCTCCCTTGAATCGACTACTGCTGTGTTCGAAATGCTACACAGGCAAAGTGACTCTTTCCTGCTGCAGAGGATTGTGGGTCAGAACAGAGCAGAAAGCATGCAGGCTTGAATGCTGCTGATGGCTTTCCCACCGTGGATAAATAAAGTCTTTCTGATTATGACTAAAAAGTATGGCATTATGTTGTTGTTGAATTGTAACGCAGCTCATTTGTCACTTAACCTTCTGACATACACAGACTTTTCCAGCTCCTCACCTGGGCTCAAGCACACAGAACATCACCTTTCATGTTGCAATAGATAGTTTCAGCCAAACACAAGCATATTGTCTCTACTCAACTTCTGACCAAATGAAATGTCCTCACGATAATGTAAAAAGAGGGATGTGTGAGCGGTGTGTGTGTGTCTGTGTGTGTGTGTGTGTACCTGTAGATGGACATAGTCGTAGTCCTCCATCCAGCCTTCCTCTGTGGTCTCGTACGGCCGGTCCACGCCCTCCTCTTCCTCTGCAGCTGTAAACTTTGGCGGGGAGGGGAGGGGCCGTGACTGAATGTTGGTCTTCTCTCCTCCCTGATAGCTCCCACTTCCTGATCCTGTCATGTGACCACTGACGTCCCCTGGGATCGGAGGAAGTGGCAGCTGCTGCTGCAGCCGGTTGGTCCGTTTGAAGAGCAGCGAGGCGTTACCGTGGAGGAAGGAGGCGAGCTGCTTGGCGTCGTCTGGGATTCCTCTCGCCGTCATGATTAGTCGGTCTAAGTCGTCCCCGCCTGGTGGGGGCGCTGTGAGCGCTGCGTGGGACCAGGAGATGGTGTCTAAGCTCTGACTGTGTCGAATCAAACTCTGGAAGACCTCCTCCATCTTCCCCACCTGTCGGCCCAGTTTGGTCTGCAGAGAGCGGTCGGTGGCCTGGGCTGCATTCGCCACAGCACCACGGGCGAACTCCAGGAAGTCCCGTACAGTGGCACGGACCCGGTCAGCCGCCTGATGGATGGCCGAAAGGTTCCCCTCCAGGTGAGCCGGGCTCCTCCAGTTGCCTGTGATAAATGACATCATAAGGGACACGCTGGACTCCACAGCCTGCTGGAGGCGAGACAGACGCTCCATGGCCTGCTCCAGGTCCAGGATGAGGGGTTTCCCTGCAGTGGAGCCAGTGGCAGGAAGTGAGGAGGAGGTGTCGCGGACCGGGACCATGTCTAAGGATGAAGCAGAGTGGTTGCTCCGTGTGCTTCCTGTGCTCGAGGCCGACAGACGCTTAAAGGACATGGTCAGCTCCTCACTGGTGGACTGAGCATCACGCACCACCTGACACACACAAACACACACGTTACCATACATCACCACAAAATAAACGGTTGAGACAATCTGATATAAGAAAAAACTAAGATGGTGATGGGTAGTCTTATATCTTAAAACCTGAGCCTGATTTTCACAGATTTTAAAGTCTAAATGACTAAAATCACAAATAAACTAACTGATGGAGGCAGTTAGACAAACAGCTCCTGTGTGCTGTGAGCTTAAATCAGTGTTTTTCTGAATGGAGTCTGGTGTGTGTGCAGAGAGCAATGTAACGTCTGTCTGTGGTTAAATCAGTCATCTTCCTCTGTAACAAAAAGGTCTATCTCTGTAGGGATCCTTTCTGTAATGTTGTCACACACTTAGAATAACAATCTGAGCCTGTCAGTGGAAACAACAAGAACTTTTAGTGGACGACCTTTGACCCATCAAGGATTATGTTGCAGCCATTACAGCCTGTTTCACTGCTGCAGGATGAACACATCGACTGATCAATTACAATCTTTTTGTACATTAGTCATTCAGACCCCAAAGTTTGTAGAAATGAGGCCCAATGAGTTAAGTGCAGGTTTTATCCTTTAAGGCACTTTAACTGTCGTACCTGTGGCGGGACGTCGTACACATACTGGTCTCTCTCTCCTCCTTTCTCCTCTCGCTCTCGGGGGAAGTCGTACACGTCCTGGGTGTGATGCCCTCCGGTCCGCAGGCTGGCCGGGATGTCGTATATGTCCTGGCGGGCCTGGCTGACTCCGCCCCTGTCTCCATGGTACAGCTTGTCAGTCAGGATGGGCGGCGGGACGTCGTACACGTCCTCTGGGATCGGCGGCTCGTCGTCGTCGTTGAGGTTGTTGTGCAGGTACTGACCAGGGGGGAGGGGTGGTTTGAGTTTGGCAAAGTGGGGGGGCACGTCGTAAGTCTCCTCTCTGATTGGCTGTGAGTCAGGGACGTCTTTACTGACAGACGGCGGGAAGTCGTAAACCTGAAGAGAGACAGAGGGAGAGAAATATCCTGTAAGTGTTACATGAAGTCGTTTGGTTTGTACTTATTACAGTTACAGCTTCAGCCTCATGTCAGGAGCAGATTATTGGCTGTTTGAACACAACGCCCGATATGCATTTAGACCATGCACTATAGAAAAGGTTATTCTTATAAATATACATTTATTTCCCAAATCCAGGGAGAGAACAAATCTATCGTTCTGTCCCTTAGAGCCTGACACATAATCTTATAAATATACAGGATGTTTTAAATCATATTTACACTGAAAACTACTGAATTAGCCAAAGATGCTAGATTGTCAAACTGTTCTCCTTCAGGGCAACAGAGGGACTAAACTCTATGTGATCACTTAACTTAACTTATCCTGAAGTAAAGTTGGCCAGAAGTGATTTAAATCATGTGACTGAACATGACAGTAGGAGTACACAAACACGGACACAGTATATATTTAAGTTACCACCATGAATCTATTATAACACTATCTCATTGTTCATAAAGTAACTGTGACGTATGAAACATGATTATTTTACCGTCTGCTGTGTGTTCTTGTCTGTGCTTGGTGGGGTGTCGTATATATCCTGACCACTAGAGGGCCCCTTCACCACCATGGGAGGAGTGTCATACACCTGAACACAGAGGAAGAAGACAGACGTCAGTAACATGTTCCTATCAGTGCACTGACACACACTGACCTTGTCTGCTTTATTTTGAAAGCCTAAAAGGACGTTGCCTATTTATTAATGGACAAATTTATTTTGAAAGTCTAACCTTACCTTTTGTATTTATAATCACTAACTTGCCCGCTTTATTTTGAAAGGCTAACTGGACGTTGTATTTTGATGATTGCTCAGTTGACTGTGAAGCTGTGAGTGCAACACAGACTTTCAGGCCTGACTGCAGAATCATATTCTGGAGCTTTGGGACACAGACTGAGCTGCTGTATTTGAAGAGTGTTTCCTGGACAGGTGTGACTCTGCGTGTTGAGTCCACCAGCTCAGTTTGTCTCCCTGAGAGGAACAAAGAGCCGCCGCCGCCTCCCACCCGGCCCACATCGTGATGAGCTGAGTGTTCATTCTTCTTCCTCTGACTGCTGACGTCAAAAAAAGCCCCTCAACCACATCTGTTTGCACAGCTCCTCCTCCTCCTCCTCCTCCTCCTCCTCCTCTCCTCACATCCTTCATCTTTTTCATCGTTAACTGTCCTATCATTTTTCTCCACACTTCACTTCTGTCTGTGCTCCTCCTCCTCCTCTTCCTCCTTCTCTTTCCCTCCAGCTCATTCTCCTCCTCCTTCTCCTCCTCGCTCTCTTTCCCTTCAGCTCATTCTCTCTTCCTCGTCCCTCTCTTTCCCTCGTCCTCCTCGTCCTCCTCCTCGTCTCATTCTGCTGTGTTTGTGACCTTTCTCTTTTGACTCGTCAGCATCAGGATTCTTTTATATGTACATTTGTGTGTGTGTGTGTGTGTGTGTGTGTGTGTGAGAGTGTGTGTTTGTGTCAAGTGATTACTAAGCAGAAAACATTGTGAACAATATGTGTGGAGTGAAATTTAAAGGCACATACACTCTTACAGTAGATGAATAACATCAATAATCTTCTTTAAAGGGGAAAATAAAGTTTGTCCCTGTGGAGACACACACACACAGACAAACACGCACACAAACACACACACACACACACACACACACACACACTTGACCTTCACTAAAGATAGATGTAATATTTAGAGAGGGAGAGGCTGAATGTTACATCACATTAAATATTAATATTGAACAGGAGGGAAGATGACTTGGTGCTAGACAGAACCTGTGTGTGTGTGTGTGTGTGTGTGTGTGTGTGTGTGTGTGTGATGGATGAGAACACTGTGCTCTGATATGACACTCCATCATTTATAAGTGTGCACATCCTCTCACATATTTAAAGCTCTTAAACACGGGCCTGTCACTGAGTCCACGCCTGCAGCTCTGCATGACTAACAGTGACTGAACTCATCACTTCATCAGACGCATTTGGCTTTCAGAGATAACAATTAAGATGTTGGTATCTTGTGCTAAAATACTTTATGCCTAGGATCGATCATACAATACACACAAACACAGACACCTACATAATCACACAAACACACACACAAACACACAGCGGGCCTACCTGTGTGTTGTACTGCTGGCGAGTGGGCGGCACGTCGTAGATGTCCTGCTGGGTCGGAGGCTGATGTCTGGGCGGGACGTCGTACTCGTCCTGCTCGGGTTTCAACGTGTCGTACACGTACACCTGTCCAACCCGAGTGGGAACGACCACCTGCACACACACCCACACACAGAGGAGAGGCAGGTGAGTAACACAAAGATACAAGGGCTCAAGCAAACATCACTGCCACCAACAGACGGTTGAATTTAAACAGAAAGTATCTACGCCTGTGCTTTTGAGACTACGGCAGCCTGCAGGGGTCACACTGTTCCACTAAGTCTCTCATCAGACTCTGAAGTGAAAACGCCTTCTTCACCTTTAAACGATAATTTATTGCCTCTTCACACTGACTGAACAAAGACTGTAGGTTGTTGAGTTTCATTAGAAGAAAAAGCTGCTGACACACGGCAATAAAAACAGAGCAGGGGTCCTGTCAGAGCTGTCGTGGGAACCGGGCTGCCCTATTGTGAGCCTGTTTAAACTGTGTATTATGTGTGTGAGTGCAGAGTCAACCAGCCAGTCTGGAGCACAGCAGCTGTGAGACACAACAAACACAACAAAAGCAGCTAGAACACAGCGATCCATCTGAGTATCACTGCTTAAACTAAATATTAACAGCATAAATAAAACGCTACAGTAACCACCTTATTAGCTAGCATGCTAATTAGTTTATTGAGACTGCATCCATAATTCACAATTTCCTACTTTACAAACCCTAAATAATTTCCTCTGTAAGAAGCACGCAACAGAAACTGAAAATATATCTTCCTTACTTATATCTTTCCTTTATAGTTGACTTTTATCACAATCAGAATCAGAAATACATCATTAATAATTAAAATACCTTAAATATGTAGTTCACTTACAGCAAAAAGGGATCTAAATGGACAATTCTGAGATGCTACAAGGAAAAACAGCAGTTAGCGCTCTTTTAAGAGTTACCAGACTCCATTAACAAAAACAGTTATTTTACCTTGTGAACACTGAAGTTGATCGCTGCCTCAATCGCTTGGTATGTTCGTGTTACTGTGTTACTTTGATATGTAAAATGTTAGTTCAGACGCAACATAATGTTTGTGTAATACACCATCGCTCAAACAAGCTAAACGACCCAGGCAGCGGTGCCCAGCAGCTTCTGTATTCTGTGGGGTTAAATTGCTGTTTTTTTCAGTGGAGTCTGGTGGCTTTGAAGGGAGCGATGGAACAGATGCTTCTGGATACAAAGAAGGAAACTTACTTTCACAAAAATGTCCATCTCTGTAGGGATCCTTTCTAAACAACATTTAAATGAGAAATTCATGCATATTGTTGTGAGCTAGCCTTGTAGCGCCCCCTGCTAACCTGTATGTCAGCGAGACTAGATGCATCTTTATCTGATGCTGAAATCCAGCCAACTTTCATATCACCATACTAGCCACATGAATGTAAATATACAACACAATTAACAGAAGAAGTATTTGATGATGTATTCTGTGCAGATGTAATCTAAATGTTTAATTCCACACACATTCATCATCATCAGAGCTAACATCCTGTATCAGTCACATCAGCGTGTAATCCCCCTCAGCTGCGTCTGATGGATGAAGCTCTCTGATAATATTTGCTCAGCTCTGCGGCTGTCAGACGAGCGCCGAGTGTGAGACAGACAGAGACAAACGATCAAACCCTCCATCTGACAGCCTGTCTGCGCTCATCTGCTCCCACTCACACACACATTAACACACACACACACACACACACACACACACTGCTTCCTCACACAGGACAGTTGAGCTTTGTTTTAATAAGAACAAATTCATAAGAAGAAGTGAAACATTATAAATAATTAAATTAATAAATTAATAAATATGATTATTTCACATCTCTGTGTCCTGGTGTCTCCCGCTCCTCACACACACACACACACACACACACACACACACACTCATGTAAACACCCACTCCTCATTGTCAGAAAGCTTTCAACAGTATTGACGACATTTGGCTAAGTGCCAGATGTGTCCTGCGCGCACACACACACACACACAAACACACACACTCTCTCTCTCTCTCTCTCCCCCGCCCTGTGTCAGATTGATTACCCATGTTATTGATCGCCTGTCTGTGTGCACCCGAGAGAATAGACACACACTCACACACTAACGCTAAGTGATCTGTGTGTGTGTGTGTGTGTGTGTGTGTGTGTCCAAGGACTAGTCATAGTAATAGCCTGCTGAGCCTTTTAATCCATCTACGAGATCAGAGCTTAGGGTCAAAGGTAACCACTGGAGAGACATCCTACTCTTATGATGCGTGCGTGTGTGTGTGTGTGTGTGTGTGTGTGTTGTGTGTGTGTGTCACTCCTGGGACAGTCACCACTATTAACTAATAACATGACTGAACAGCATCATCAGTGCTCCGTGTGTGTGTGTGTTACGTGTGTTTGATCATGACGGTGTTCTTTGAAAGCATCATCCTGCACACACTGCTCAGCTCTTCCTTCACTTATTGATCTGATGTATTATTGTTGTTGTTGTTTTTTTTTACATATTTTTATTGTTTATTTATATTTCTGATGCAGCCAGTGAAGACAGCCTATATGTTTTAATTAGTGAGATTTAGACGCTCACTCTGTCACCTCCTTGTGTGTCCCTCTGTCTCCTGTCTTTATGCTAAGCTAAGCTAAGCTAAGCTACACCTGGCAGTAGCTGCATATTTACTGTACAGACACTGTACTGTACTGAGTAGTATTGATCTTGTCACCTGACTCTTCTAAAGAAAGCAATAAGCACATTTCTCAAACCTATTATTGCAGTCATTATTGCAGTAACTAACGGCACTCATTTGGCAAACAGGAAGTGATCAAACTCCTTCAGCCATGTGGAAGTTCAGTTTTACCCAACGCTTCAAAATATGACGCTGCAGGTTCTCCTGTAGGCTTATCTCTGCACGCTGCCCTCGAGCCGTTAAAGTCAGGAGGCGTAGTATGGAGAGACGTTCATCCAGGACACGGGTTCAATCAGGGTGAGAAACAAACAGTATGTTAGTGTGCTACATAACCTGCGTACACTGACACCTATTTAAACCAGAACCATGATCTTTTTCCTGAAGTGAACCATTTCACAACTTTAACCTGGTGTAATCACTGTAACATCCATCAACATAAAATGTTCTCATCAAGCTTTACTCTGAAAGTCTTTCTGGCCGTTGCTTATTTGTGATCGCTCCTTTGGCAGCATTATTTTTAAAGTGTTACCAGATAATGCAAATATATGTCCTCTAACTTAGCTGTGAGACATGTGCTCGCGAGACGGATACCTACGGCGTCACACTGAAGCTGTGTTCACTGACCAAGCTGCCATACTGGACGATGTGGGAGTGAGAACGTGTTGCAGAAGAACACGGAATATATTTTGTCTTCTTGCACGTTCTGTGCTTTAAACGACAAATAAAATGTCAGTTATTAAAAAGAAACGTTCCTTTTCTAAATGTTTTTCTTGCCTCTCTCCGGGCTGCTCTTCCCTTGTCGACATGAACGTCTGATTGGCTTTGAGACACCTTGACTGGATCATGTCGACGTTCAGTCTGAGACTCCAGAAGTCTTACAGCCCGCTCTCTGCACTCAGCTGCATCTGCACAGCCTCGTCTCTGCTGCCTCCTCACAGAAAGTCTGTCCTGAGGACAGCGGTTTACTTTCAGATTTACTGACCTACATATCCACCAAAGAGAATCTGTGTGTGTCATGTTCTCAGAATAAATCAGTGGCCTCATAAAAGCTGCAGCGACTCTGACCCACCAACAATAAAATGCCTCCACACACAGTTATTTATGAGGCTTCAGTGAAGGAAAATTCCTCTACATGCACACACACACACATGCAGTATGACAGAGAGGCCATGTGTGGCTCAAGCTGGGATGTTCACGCTTTTGTTCCGTGTGTGAGATGACGTCAAGCAGAAGTCATTGTTCAACAGATGACCTTTGCCCTGAGCGATGCCCCTCCCCGCTGCACCTCCTCCCTCTCCCCGTCTTCCTCTCCTCTCCCTCTCCTTCTCCCTTTCTTTCTTTTTCTCTGTTTAACACTGAACAGGACAGAACATGAGACAGCAGGCGTGGGCTCTGGTTGAGAAACAGAAAGTAGGCTGAACTCTCCTCCGCAGTATCTGGTGGTCGATGCACAACATCTCCAAATGAAGCGACCACGGTGACCACACACAGAAAATGGACTTTCTATACATGCAGCTGCATCAGAGAGAAAATACATCCTTACACACACACACACACACACACACACACACACACACACATGGAGTTCAAAGAGGACGGAGGTAAAAATAGAGAGAGGCATAATTACAGTAGGAGGGTGGTGGACATACTGAGCTCTCTAAGAGGAGAGATCCAGAGCGCAGGGTGGAGAGGCTGAACAAAACCTCTGCTCATACAGCTGCTGCTGTTCTCAGTGAAGGGAAAACATCCTGTACTACACAAGAGCGCTTTGTTAGCATGTACGTCTAAATGTACGTACTGTCTTCTTACTTTGTTCTGTGTGCTGATAGTGAACACTGACTTGGAAATATATTTGACTTCATTATATTACTTGTGTTTGAATACAACATTTTCTTTAGTTATATACAAGGCAAGAAACGTACATGTCAGCTCTGGAAAATGTATCTCTGCGCATGACCTTGACTGAATCTTATTTAACCACAATTGTGTGATTGTCTCTATCCTCGTGAAAGAGAACCAGATGTGACATTTGTGGACTACAGATTTCACATTTTGGCCGTCACCATCTTGTTTTTTGGAGGCTTAGAGTTAGGGTTAACTCAGGGTTAACCCAGGGTTAACACTAAACCCGGCATTGCTTGGTCCAGTGTAGACTGGAAAACGCTGCATGATGGCGAGCTTCGTTTCGGTGCTGAGGAGGAACCACAGTGTGGAAAGGTTTGTGACTCTAAACGGGAGCATCAGTGACTAAATGAACATCATGCTGTGTTGAAGAAGACTTGAAACTAGAGCCTGAGACCATAAACTCATCAGGAACATGTTTACTGAGGATATTAGTTCTCAGCAACACGTATTCAAACTCACTTTGACTTTAACGGCCGCAGAGGTTTGAAGTGTGACGAGTTTATGTCAACGAGCACAAAGACAAAGAAGCAACAACAAAAGCAGCTACAGGAGAAACAATGAGCGACACAGAGTCAGAGACAGACTGTGAATACCATGCCAGCTATGTGGGGCATGTGGCAACACAAACACACACACACACACACAGAGGCACCAAGAGGCAGTGCGGGGGGCTTAACAGATTAGTGCAGTGGGGGGGCATGTCTCCAGGAGAGCACCAACACACTCTACCCCCCACTGCACTGGATTCCAACACCACATGGCACGACTGGTGTGTGTGTGTGTGTGTGTGTGTGTGTGTTGGGTCCATGTGTGCATGCTCAGACTGGCTGTCTGGTAGCTCTGGCACAATGCAGATAGACTGATTCACCTCGAGGCTGCAGGACGATGACAGTGTCGGGGTGTCATCATTGTGCATGATGTTGGTGTCAGAAGCACAACACATATCAGGGGCACACAGCAGACACTGTGCTGCTTCATGAGTCTGTATGTTAACCTGTAAACCTGCAGAGCACCTCACTGTGAACGGGACACCTGTAAGAACCGTCCTGCAGCAGGCTCTCTGTCAGCGTCCTGTACACTGTCCAACAAGACAATCATCACTTCCTGTCTGAACAGGCATGGAGACATTTAAACTCTGACTGACGGAGATATACTGCACGTAAACTATGAGCAACACAGAGGACAGAATTTCTCCTACTGCAGTGTGTGTGTGTGTGTGTGTGTGTGTGTGTGGACATGGTCAGATATGTGTGGGAGTGTGCCAGACAGCTGTGTTGGCTTCATTAGTCTCCTCTTAATCTCTCAGCATGTGGTGCTGCAAAATGTAGCCTCACCACTCTCCACAGCTTCCAGCAGCAAATCCACTGATACGTTTCATCATGTGAAAGTGGGGTGTGTCAGTCTAATCCATCAGCTTTGGTCAATTTCAGCGACTATCTCCTCATGGACCCTTCTCTGTGTGCTTAAAAACAACTGGTGTTTGTACGCAGCCTGGCTCTGTGGATGGTTAAAACAAAGATGGCCGACTCGTCTCTCTCTGTGTGAACTCTCTGTGATCTACAGAGTTTCCTGAATGTTTGAGTGAACCTGCAGATTAAAGAGCTCAGCCTGACTGTAACGTCACACACACATCATTCACCATCTATTGATGAAGACACTCTGAACTTTACTGCTGCACGGCTGCAACAAGACCAGACTTCCTGCAGATTTTCAAAGTAAAGTTACCTGACTGTTGATCAGTTCTCTCACTGACCATCAGAACGCTGCTCAAAGCTGCAGAGAAACATTAAGCACACCATTTAATAATAGAAACACACACACACACACACACACACATATACAGATTGTCTTCAGCTGTTCCTGTGTGTATCTGAGTGTTAAGATCTTGGGGTAGCCACGGCACGTGGCTGCTGACACACCCTGCTAACACATCAATGCCTTTGATGACAGCTGTGTCAGCTGACAATACTGCAGACATCATGACACGCACACACGCGCGTGCACACATGCACAGCTTTGGAAAACAATCCTAAGTTTTTCCTTTAAACTACGTCTGCCAAGGTCACGACTAAACCTTAGAGCCAAATGTTTGACAATGAAACAGTAAATGTTTTCAGGGCTTCTCCAGTATTTTCAGACCTGGGCCATGTTTTCATAACTTTTAGCATCTAAATGGCCCAAAGCTACGCACAGCTTTGAATGTGTTTGATACTTGAATGAAAGTGTGTGAAGACAAACTCCTGCTGTGAGCTGCACTCTGTCAGAGGCTTCCTCACCTCCCTCGTCCTCTCTGCCTCCATCGTCCATGTTGAAACAAACACGTTTCATCACTCTGCAATTACTGCTCATCCATCTGTGTGTGTGTGTGTGTGTGTGTGTGTGTCTCTCTCAGCAGGAATTATTTATCTTAATGACTAACTGACACAACTCTCTCTCTCTGTGTGTGGACTGGGAGGTGAGGGAGGTGTAATAAGAGCATAAGAGCAGCTCTAACAATGAAGGGCATTGGCAAGGTAAGTACATAAAGCGTTGGACACACACACACACACACACACACACACACACACACACACACACACACACACACAATAGAAGGTCTAAATACAAACGTTAGCTTGGTCTTTCTTCTCGTTGTCCTGATGGGAAACATCATGCAGTCAAAGGAGCACTGATAAATGATCTATATAGTTTGTCTCTTGGTGTCACCTTTACACCTGTCCACACATCCACAAACACCTCATCTGTCAGAGTGAAGTTGGCATTTAAGGGTTAAAAAAAAACATTTCTCAGACTGGCATTGTTTAGAATCGGAGCAGAGTTTCTCTCCCTGTCTTTCACTTTAGCAGCACATTGAGCACACAACACAAAGCTCTCTTGTCCTTCCTTACTCTGATCTGACTGTCAGTGAGATCAGCTCATGTGAAACTCTCATCCCTTCATAACATCTCAAACAGGCTGTAAAACACAGCCTCTCACGTCTGATGATCTTCTTCTCACCTCGGCGGCTCTAAGCGGTCCGTCTCCCTCACACACCTGCAGCCTTATTTCTCCATCACGTCCTCCACGCTCCCCTGATGTCGGTTCCTTAACTACTCTGCATTATTATGACCTTTTTTTCATGCACGTGCACGGAGAGGAGGACAGCTCTGTTTATGCTTTCTGCTTCTCTTTCACTATGACGCCATGATTACCTGAGAGCCCACATCACGTCTGTTTGTCCCCTTTAAGAAAACCCTGTTACGGTTATGTTGTTACAGTTTATAGAAAATAAGCTCATCTTAATGTCGTCATCATATTTAGGAAGATCTGCTTCCTGTTTCTGTGACTCCAGAAACATGTGACCACATTAAAACCATCGAGACAAGTCCAAGGTTCACTCGCTCACCTTATTGATTTAAAGTGTGTTTGCTTTTAATATTTCAATTCTTCTTATTGTTAATATTGTTTTATTAATTATTTTTTTAATTCTTGCACTTTAACATTTGAATATTGTGAATTTTCCTGATCCGTGTTTTCTTTCCGTCTTGCTGCTACGAGCCTTCTCTACCTGCACTATCATCACTTTGTGAAATCACCATTGTTGTAAAGCACGACTGGAAATGAGAGTTTTCCCTCCATGTTCTTTCAGAGGATTTAAATGAATAAACGATATTTGCACATTTACCTGTGTATCTCTGTGTGTGAGTCTCTGTTGTACCTTTACCTGATGTGTTTTCTTTTCTGTCTTTGTGCACTTCAGTTAAACTAAAGTTAAACTTTGTGCACAGTTAGTGTTTGTCCCTGTGCACTGAGCGGCTCCATGAAGACACGGTTCTCTCAGTTTGCTGTGGAAGAACCTGACCCGTCTGCACAGCCTCCACTTAAACTCCATCCAGCACCTTTGGGATGAGCCGTAACGCTGACTGTGAGCCAGACACGATCACCAACATCACTAAAGCTCCGGGGTCTGAATGGGATAAAGCCCCTGCAGCTAGGATCCAACATCTGGTGGAAAGACTGTTGCAGCTGCACGTTACTGCCTACTGTTTGAAATGACACCTTTAAATATCACGTGTGGCCGCACTCCTTGTGTCCATGCAGTGTACATAATAAAGCAGGCTGTAATACAGAAACAGACTAGAGGCTGCCTGGAAGGTTAAACACGTTCAAACATCTTGAACGCTGCAGCGATGATGTACAGTTATTGTGATTTGTTAAAGACTGCAGGCTGGTATCCCTCTTTAAACTCAGGTTAAACTATGATGACATAACACATGTGCAGGTTGCAAACAGACACAGTGTTCCTGTCATTCCTCTTTCCCAACAAATTTAGCATGTTGACGCAGGTTTTTCAGACCTGGAGAGACCCGCTAATACTCTCTTTTCCCATTGCCAGTGAAGTATCCTCCTGTTGGTCTCTTTTCTGCTGCGTCACCGTCTGATGTCACAAACGGAGACAGGGTTAGTAACCAGTGAGGATGTTACGGCGGTTAGGTCTTTAATGTATCTGTTACTCATTCAGTCTGTTTATCAAACTGGGCGGCGACACACCTGGAACGATGTTCAAGCGCTGCTTGGATGGAGACGGGCGGAGTTTGTAGCTGAGATGACGAGGAGTCGCAGAAGTTACCAACAGAGCATAGCATAGCGCCAGAGAGGGGGCGGAGATTAGCGTGTCGACACGGGATTTTTGTTCCCATCAATGCCGATCAGAGCCGAGGCGATAATTACCCGGGTCTACTGCAGAGTCATGTGACCCGGGTCTGAATGCTGATTGTAGCCTTTCCCACTAAGCAAAGAAGCCGAGTGTTAGCGGGTGTTACTGTGTTTTTTGACCAGTGGGAAAGCGGCTGCAGAGTATCCTCTCACTCATTAGAATGTGTTTCTGCTCAGACGCAGCCCTCTCTGTGTTATCTCATTGTAAAGCACATATATGTGCTTATATACTGTATACTGTAAACATGTGCTGACCTCTGAGGCTGCACTGCTTCTCTCTCTGCAGAGTTCAGCTACACGTCGACTTCACTGTTACTCATGACTGCCTTCAGAGGTAATTAAAGACACTTTCAGCACTACGAGCCCTGCATGGGAAGTGGCTGCTAAAATCATGTCATATGATAAGAAGATTT
The DNA here is from genome assembly GCF_022749685.1 of Semicossyphus pulcher. Taxonomy (NCBI): domain Eukaryota; kingdom Metazoa; phylum Chordata; class Actinopteri; order Labriformes; family Labridae; genus Semicossyphus; species Semicossyphus pulcher. The sequence continues at coordinate 26,929,621 of NW_027211759.1, read as the reverse complement.
TCGAGACAAAAAGGTGATAAAATGTTGTTTTCTCAGGATGTGAGCAGAGAATGGGCCGTAGCTACTGACCAATCTCAGATGAATAACTAATAGACCTTTTTGTTACAGAGGAAGATGATTGTTTTAACCACAGACAGACGTTACATCGCTCTCTGCACACACACCAGACTCCATTCATAAAAACACTGATTTATGCTCACAGCTCACAGGAGATGCTGCTCTGCTGCTGCAAGTTTGTGTTTACTTGATCGAAGTTTTCCATCACATCTAACAGATTTAGTTTGAATTAATTCATGAGAATACATTGAAAGGATCTTTAAGCGCAGATAAAAGCAGTGATTTTACATCACAGCACACAGGAGCTGCTGGTGAACAGCTGCAGTTATTGTGTGTATGTTAATTTTATGTACATACAGTTACATGCAAAAGTCACACAATAACATAGAATACAAACTGATCAAGTCAGAGGTAGAGCAGCAGCTCCTGCGTTCCTGAGAGGTAAAATCAGTGTTTTTCTTAATGGAGTCTGGTGTGTTTGCAGAGAGCGTCTGTTTGTGGTTTAAAAATGTGCTAAAAACAGATTTTCTTACAGAGTAGTTTTAGTATGTTCAACTTGGTGGATGGTGCAGTCTGACCCTGTTCTGAAAAACACATATTTAATGTCCCATGATGCACCACGGTGAAGCATTTAACTGGCTGTCACATCTCAGATCCTGCAGATGAATTTATTATGAAGCAGTTAGAGACAGACAGAAACACAGATGAGGTCATATGTTGGGAAGCGAGGGAGCAGCTGGACCCAACATCCACATCATCACTGATGCACACACACACACAGTGGTGCTCACACACATGGCTCAGTGCATGGCAGCGAGCCTGGAGGGGCTCCCCCCCCCCACCCCCCGAGTCCACTCAGCCCGTCACCTGCTGCTGCAGTGAAGTGCTTACTCACCCAACCACGAGATCCCAGCTGAATTATTAACAATCTTATTATTTCACTGGTCCAAACACACACACACACACACACACACACACACACACACACACAAAGCCTACTGTTTATTCTTCTGTTGTCGTCCTGTCTCTTCCCTCTCTCTCTCCCTCCTCTGTCTCTCAGCTGTTTAGTATTCATGTCGGCCTCTCCTCTCTCCTCGGTGTAAACGTTCAGCAGGTTGTTTCAGTCCACCGCGGCTCTTTGATGTGAAGACTGAAGACTTAAATTCATTAAGGTAAACGTCACAGTGGGACTGTACCGTGAGGACGAGTCATTCTGTAGTTCTTACACGATTTAAGGGAGGAATTGTCCTCCCTCCATTTTCTGCACCTCTCTCACCAGCACTGATACAAGTGACCTGCTGGCAGGTGACTAACATAAACCTGGAGGGACATGTTTGATCTGTTTGAAATCCTGTTCAAAAGCTAACATTACGTTCGACCTCTTATGGAGACGATAAAGGTCAATAGGTTCATTTGTGTACCAGGTAGCAACTGTCAATCTCCTTTAATACATGTGTTTTTGTTAACACACCTTTCACCACCCAGTGAAGTGTCCTGCTCAGAGATGTCCACAGAGCAGCAGACATTAAGCTGCCACTCTGACGCCCACCGATCCCAAACACACTGAGGAAGTTTGCTGTGACCTTAAACCAGCAATTAGCACACCAACATACGGTGCACGGCAAGTCGCTCACATCCAGCAGACAAACAGGTGTTTTTACAGCCTCTAAGACTTTCCATCGTTGTATCAAACATTTGATGAACACAAAGAGTCGGGATGTGGAACAAACTGATACTGAGTGAGCTCCAGGATATATGCAAGGGTCACATATCTGCAGACCTGGTCACGCAGCTCAAGGACAAACCTTTAGTGTTCGCTCACAAGAAACAATCACACACACACACTTTGCATGTTAGGTTCCATAAACTATGAAAATTCTTCCATGAAACATTTCAATCAATCCTTTCCTTCCTTCCTTTCCTTAATTCCTTCCTTCCTTCCTTACCTTGCCCAGCGGCTTGCTGCTGCTGTCCCAGTTCCTCTTCTCCAGGGAGGGGGGCACCTGGTACACATCCTGCCCGGCTCCCGTCCCCCCTGCAGGGACCCCTCCCTGGCCGGGCACTGGGCCTGCAGAGGGGGGCACCTGGTAGATGTCCTGCCCAGGCAGCGTGTACTGTCTCTGGGCCAGAGGCGGGGCCTTACTTGGCAGTCCTAGCTGGGCCTTTGGAGGGGGTCCAATGGGGCCAGAGGGGACCTGGTACAGACTCTGGGGGCTCGGTTTGGGGCCGTGGGAGGGGGGCATCATGTAGACCGAGTCGGGGGTGGACTGTGCGGGGCTGGAACTGGAGTAGGCGGGGTGCATAGACGTGTACTGAGCAGAGGGGAGGGGCTTACTCACAAACCCGGGGGAGGAAGTGGCGATGGATGGCAGGGCAGGTGTCGGTTTGGAGTAAGCGCTCTGAGGGAGGAGGGGTCTCTGTAGGTGGGCGGGCGGGGCGGAAGATGTTGGATCTGGCGTGGAGGGCGGGCCCTGTTGCTTGCTGTCGTACATGCCCACCAGGATCTTTAGACGGTTGCCGGGGACGATGCCTTGGCGGCCGTGGAGGGAGCAGAGCCACCAGCCGTCCAATCCCTGCGTGTCGCGCTCCAGCACGGTCATGATGTCACCTTTGCGGAACGACAACTCGTCCGGGGACTCCGCCACGTTGTCGTACAACGCCTTCGCCAACACATTCTGCAGGAGGAGGAGAAGAAGAAGAAAACATAAACAGATAAATATAAACATCGACATGAGCATCACCAAAACAAGGCAGCAGGAAAACACGGCGTCCCTGAGGACGAAGATATCAGTCGCTGTGAGGATGTTTCTGTGCAGAACAAGAAGAAGAAACACGGCGTGCTGAAGCAGGAACACAAACAGCTCAGGGTCTGCTTTGTGTTCTGATTAAAGGAACGTGTTCTCCGTCTCCTCATCATGTTTGTTCATTATTTGTTGGTGTCTGTTCGGCTCCATCACATGACAAACATCCACAACAGCAGCCCAACGTGTGGAGACTAACTCAGCAACATTTACACATGAGTCATTCTGCAGCTGATCCACAGACACAAGTGAACGGTGTAAAAATGTAATTATTTATGCTGTAAAAAGTCTGTAGTTTGATGCAACTTCCAAATTTGACCAATTGAAGCTAAAGTAAGGAGCTATGACGCTGCTAATCAGGAAATATTTAAACTTTATTGATGCAGGGAAACAAGCCACTGGGAATAAAGCAAGTTACTTATAATTAGTACAATCAGCCGACAGGGATATTTTTTTATTCTCATTATAAACTTCCAAGAAAAGTTTCAGAAGCAGAAAAATGAATAACTTAACAAAGCGACCTGATTGGGCTCATTTTATTTATTTACATCTTGTTTGATTCATAAAGAAGTGAATAAAGTGCAGCAAACTAAAGTCATTGTGATCACCCTCTGAAACACACGTACGCACATGTTGTGGTCTGAGATTTACTCGCTTAGCGTCAAACAGAGACTGGTTCAGGACAAACCATCGCTGACTGTTCATGAGGGCTCTGTGGTGTCACAGGCACAGGTCTGTGTTTCTTTCACACTTACTGAACTGAGTCACCTTTCACTCTGTTATTTTTTCCTTCAGGTGAGAGTGCCTCGCCTGCTTCCTTTGTGTCAAACATTCAGGGAGATATCTAAAGAGACTTCTTTAGTTTCTCTTCCATGTGAACGCACTGCACTGAAACGTGATGACGGAGTTTACTGTGTGGATGTGAACCAGTTAAAGTCCCAGCAGCAGCTGTGAACGTAATTAAGATGGCAGCTTCAGCAGTGAACCACATATTCATTCATCTTCATAACTGACCCTCTGCTGCACGTGTTACACACACACACACACACACACACACCTACACACACACAGGGCAGAGTACAAGGACACTGAACTGAGCAGAGACAAAGTCTGCAGAGCAACCAGGAAGAAACCAGATAATACTTCTAACACACGAGAGTGTTTCATTCAGAGGGACCTGATTCTAACATCGTTCTAACAACAGAGTCAAACAGCTGTGAAGGTTTAAACTGCACGCACGTTTAAATCCTGCAGAAAGAAAACTTTCATTAAGAACAAGCAGAAAATAAAGTTACTGCAGTTTCAAACACAATACAACACACACACACACACACACACACACACACACACACACACACACACACACACACTCTCTGCAAACAGAAACACCTCCTCCTTCTCTCTTTGAAACTAAACAAATATTTGTCGTCCACGTCTGAACTCGGCCGCTCTCCTCCCTCTCCGTCTCTCTGTTCCACCCTGACTATCTCAGACTGGTACAGCCTGTACTGGCCCCATGCCACACACACACACACACACACACACACACACACACACACACACACACAGCACAAAGCACTGCCCGTTTAAACAAGGCCGTGTAATTGGCTGCATGTAGATTTACACTGGGACTTTTCTCTCTCTCTCTGAGGCCTGTTCACTGAAACCAGACAGAAGCTCTCGACCCAGATATCCTCACCTCGTCATCTCCACTCACCGGCTGTGTGAAGAGACAAGCCTGACACACCTCAGTTATGTTCACTTTGTGTTTAAACGTCACATTTCTTAGTCCACTGCTGTTCCTCTGATGGGAAGCTGCTTAGATGGCTGCTTTTTTTGTTCAACCAACGGAGAGATATGTCGGACTCAGAACACACAGATACTATCTGAACAACCTGACACTAACCCTATCATATGTCCTACACCTGGACAGGTCACCTGCCAATCACAGGGCTGACACATAGAGACGCTCACATTCACACTGTGGGAGGAAGCCGCATGCACGGGGAGAACATGCAGACTCCACACAGAGAGGCCCACTACGTCTAAACCGGGAATCGAACCAGGAACCTTCTAGCTGTAAGGTGACAGTGCTAACCACTGCACCACTGTGCCGCTCCCATCTTCACATAAACACACAGATCCTCAACCTGTGCACGACACTGACTGGAGCAGTGAAAGTAAGCGTGTACATTACAATCAGCCCCATTTGTGATCACAATCTTGCTCGTGTCGTCCACACGCGTCGTGTGTCTCCGCTTACAAACACCACTGAGCATCTTAAAGCAGGACCTAGCCCAGGGCCCTCTGGTAGCTCTGCCTGTATCACTAATGAAGATGATCCTCAGCTGACAGAGCAACGCGGCGTGTCCTCGCCTCACTCCGCACTCACTTGGTCTGGAAAGCAGAGCTGCTTCGATGTGAGGTCGTCGCCTCGTTTAAACTGAGTCTGTGGCTTTTAGACAACACGCTCTGTCTGAGGTGGGAAACGCTCCGAGGTTATTGGCAGTGAGGAGAGATCCTATAAGACCTGAGGACCTAATGTTACGCTCCTGACACAGGATGCTCTCTAACTCCTGACCTGGAACAGCTGACTGATTGCTATCGTCGTCATTTTGTTACGTCTTTATATTGGTGCATAAAAAACATATACATATGTTGATATGTGATACAACATGTGACCTCTTTGACCCTTAACAAATGTTCTGTCGGTGTGTCTCAGCTCTCGGCGCTCTCTTTCGGTGGTTTAAACAACAGTTTCAGTCACACTGACAGAGATGAAGCAGACATCTCGGCGCTGCAGGGCTTCCTCTGGTGCTCCTTACGGTCCTGATTCATAAAGTCTTTGTGATTGTAGCTGTCAGCAGGAACAGATACGTGTCAGCATCATCATGTGTTTCCTCTATCACTCAGTTTAGCAGCATGGAAGTCGGTGATACACACTCACTCAGATACACTGCATGTGCCTCTATCTCTCTCTGTTAATATTGTCCCTCTGGGTTTCCGTAGTATCACACTGTACTGTAGGAGCACACTGAGAGGAAGATGAATGCACGTCTCTGTCTGCTCTGTCTCTCACCGAGTCTCTGCAGAGGAATGAATAGAGCTACTGAGGCCACGCTGAGGTCACACACACACACATACACACATCAGCAAGTATCATTATGTTAGTAACTATAAAATACACTATGCAATATCTGTATGAAGTTTACACCTGAGCAGGAATCATTTATAACTTATAACCTGGGGATCGAAAAAGGATTATCTTATCTTATATTGCCTTCACATGCACATGCACACACACACACACACACACACACACACACACACACACACACACACACACAGCTCAGAATTCCCCCTCTGTAGTCGGGTCCAGAGTCCAGAGAAACAGGAAGTGCAGTGAGGATGATTCACGGAGCCTCCTGATTGGACGGAGAGTCAGTGACTGAATGGTGAGGTTCTCATGCTCTCTCTATTTCTGTCCCTGTGTCAGGCCCCCTGTGGGCTGTGCTCTCCACATTAACACACACGTTTGATGACGTTGCGGTAAAAAGTTTATTTTGAACTTCAGCCAGTTTGTAAAAGCATCAGAAGTTTCTTTGAAATAAACGAGATGAAATGATGTAACTGAGAGTTTCCTGTGTTGAGGCAGACGATCTTCTTCATCTGACTCACAGACTGTCAGGCTTTACAAACACTGGGGAACGTGCAGGGTCACTATTTACAGAGGACAACCAACTTCCTGTTGAGATTATTTCCCATTGTGCTCCTGGTGGAAATGTACAAGAAGAGAAACAGAAGCAGCTTTTGGCCACAGCTGTCTTTCTAAGTGTGCAGAGGTTTGTTAGCATTAACAGCTAGCTGGCCAATCACGAGGCATTTCATCCCTCCTTCTGTGAACTTTCACTGGTTCACCTGAGCTAACCGTCACTGTGCTAACACTGCGTGCTAACAAGTAATGCTCATGATGACAATGCTCACGATGTTTGCACGAGCCAAGACTCAGAACTCCTGATAATGTTTCACATATTTGATTTAAACGGTGAGAAACAGACTGAAGACAGCTCAGACGACAGGAGCAGCACAACTCCAGCAAACGGTGAAAGAGCTTAAAGAGTTGTTAAGTGTCGGCATTAGTCCGACCATTCACTGTGTTTACTGTAAGCAGCATGAGACTACACATTTCAGGTCAGGGGTCACCAACAGGGTCAGCATACTTCCTTCAGTTTCTAAAGTCAGTCAGAGTGAAAGGTTCAGTAAACATTCGTAAAGCAGTCTGATCGTTCAAACATCCTGATCAGCTGTGTGCAGCGACGTCACACTTCTTCTTCTTCTCTGTTAATCAGCGTGAGAAAGTCACGGAGCAGACCGCCGCACATCCTCAGTGTGAGTGTGGAGACATGAGAGCTCAGTGGGACATAATCACATTAAACACAGCAGCAGGCCCTCAACAATGTCTTGTTACCACGACAACCCGTCAGGACAACCGGCCGACACTCAGAGACGCCAAGAGCTGAATGAGTCGTCTGATCGGGAGACGGCAGGACGGGGGAGCGAGGAGGAGGACAAAGAGGAGTTTAAAGGGCTGAAGAGACGCGCTGAGACTCACAGAGGAGTCTCCTCCTTTAAGATTTCATTCAGCTTGTCTTGTTATCGCAACACTTTTGATTCTTATTATTTGTCTTTAAATGTTTTTAATGTTTTCTTTTGACTGTAAATCACTTTTCTTTGTCTCCTGTCTGTCAGGTGTTTGAGGTCAACGCCTCGTCTGTGGGATCTGAACTCATCATCAGCCAGTGTTTCATTCTGGTTAATCATCACAGCCAGTCAACATGAGTGAATCAGTTTTCTATTTTTACAGCAAAGGAAGAAATAATCAACCATGTCATTTATTTAGTTCGTTAAGTTCAGCACATCAGTGACTGTTCTGTTTCAGCACCGACTGTTATTACAGGATGAAACATCACGAGCAGACTCCATGTTCACCGTGATGACTTTACTCAGCTGGACTTTCATACGTCATCAAAAACAGAGAAAGCAGACAGTGCTGGTTACCTGACAGGTAAGAGAAACACTCAGAAACAGTGACATCTTTTTAAACTGAACATGTTCAGGTTTCCTCGTTGGTGAAGACGTGGTGACAGAAACGCTGTGTTCTGACAATTAAGTCATGAATGAACCTTTAAGCTGATTAATAAGAGAATGAACAGGTGAACACTGCTGTTTACAGTGGGATCAATATCAAAGTAAAAACACAGAGTTTGTCAACACTTTTAAATTGATATGCTGAGAGAGGGAGAGAGGGGGAGAGAGAGGGAGAGAGAGGGAGAGAGGGGGAGAGAGAGGGAGGGGGGAGAGGGAGGGAGGGGAGAGAGAGAGAGAGAGAGAGAGGGAGAGAGAGGGAGGGGGGGAGAGGGAGAGAGAGGGAGGGGGAGAGAGAGAGAGGGAGGGGGAGAGAGAGAGAGAGAGGGAGGGAGAGAGGGAGGGAGAGAGAGAGATAGGGAGAGAGAGAGAGTGAGAGAGTGAGAGAGGGAGAGAGGGGGGAGAGAGAGAGAGAGAGAGAGAGAGAGAGAGAGGTTCACTGAGGAGGAAGTAATGTGAACAGCTGCTGGTGTGAGCTACAGACAGGTTGCTCATCTGTGTGTGTGTGTGTGTGTGTGTGTGTGTGTGTGTGTGCTGCTTTATGTCCTTTGTCTGTTGCCTCCAATGTGACCCCTGAGGACAAATAAACCTGCCACGAGAACTTGTGTGTGTGTGTGTGTGTCCACCACTCTGCAGAAAGCAAACAGAATCGGTCACTTCACTGCCCCCCTCGTCTCTGCACTCAGCTCTCCTCGGGGACGCGGCTGCACGCACCACCCTGCTCCGTTGTGTCTGTAATAACTCTGACTGCTTCACGCTTGTCATCAACACTGCTGCGCTGTTCCAGAGCCGCTACATCAGAGCGCTGTGGAGACGCCGCTGACCCTGATTCACTCACAAACTGTGTTTTGGTTGTTTACAGGCGGAAATATGATGGAGACACACATTTATCGTTCACAGCGTGGTCCTCTCTGATTGGTCACACCTCCGTCATGTGACTCTATTCCAAAAGAAAACAAACATCAGCCTGACTGTGAGCGTGAACTCAACATGAATAACTGATTTCAGGCTCTGCTGACCTGCTTTTCTCTGCTCCCTGCAGATAGATCCCACTGCCTACATGCAGGAGGGAGGCTCTGAGAGCTGCTCCTGAGTCCAGCAGAGTCAGCCCGGCAGACAGCCGCTGCACAGGTGTGATATGCATCGTGCATGGACCACGTGCTGAACGCTCACATATCAGAGCTGTCAGGCTGTGAGGAGCGTGATGCTCGGACGGGAAATAAGAACAGGAATATTAGGAAGAATAAACAAGCAGCGTTTCTCTTCCTGTTTTGGAGTCACTGTCGTAGAGGCTGCACAACAATGTTTGTTTCCATCTGCCCCAAAGACCCACACACATTCTTCATTTGCCTCCTGAACATCTGACAGATCTTCTTTCAAACACTCACATTTTATCTCCAGGCACCGGCGGACAGCTCATGGAGGGAGTGTCCTAAATGACAATATTTAGCTTATCTTTCTCTGGACTTAATAGCAGGACACACACACACACACACACACACACACACACACACAGATAAATGTCGGAAGCAGGACGTCTGACATCTCTGTCATCCGGTGTCTGCAGCCAAAGCTGATGTGAAACCAGATTTCATTGATCTGATGAGAGGATCAGATCAGTGGAATCAGAGCTCAGCACACTTTGATCCATCACATGTTTCATGTGTGTGACTGACATGTTCAGACTCTGAGGGAACCTCACACAGCCGCTCCTCACCTACAGTCAGAACAGCCACCTTACAGGACACGAGTTAAAACTACAGCATGACTTTATGTTGTTAGAGTGTGTGTGTGTGTGTGTGTGTGTGTGTGTGTGTGTTTCTTCTCATGCAGACTCTGTGTTGTCTCTGTAGTTAGTTTCCTGACCTCAGGAGGGATCAAAGTAGAGAAGTTGATCTTCTTATTCTTACAGCGAGTTGTTCAACAAATCAGAACTAAACCTTCAGTGAAGACGAAACAGAAAGCAGAACATTAAAAATAATGTTGTAATTAAAGGTCGTCTTCACTGTGCCACGCGTCACTGTGCTCTGTGTGTCAGCTTGTTCACACTCGTCTCATCTAAAGGGAATATTGCAGTTATTTTTCATCCTTTCAGACACATGTATTAAAACACATCTTCTGTCTTTGAAGTTTCACGTCCTCACGAGGATTTAAATGAACTTATGGATTAAATAAAGTTGTGTGCTCGGCATGTCTCTGTGAGGACTTTGGTGTTTATGGTTCACTTCCTGTTTGAGGACTAACCTTTATTTAGACAAAAAGTTTGGAGTTTATACTCCGACTTAGACCTGTAATGTCTGACAGAGAATGTTTCTTACAGGCATGTTTAGATGTTACAGACTTCATGTCCGTGCTGCTCTGTGCTGATATCTAACACATGGATGCATCATCACGGAGCAGACACACACAGCAGTCTGACATTTAGACTTTAACTCTCACCATTTCTTTTCTCGCTCAGTCTGCACAGTGTGATGTTCCTCCTGCAGACTCTACTCAGATGTATCGTTGTCTATAAGGCTGCTCTCGGTCTGCTTCCATCTGACCGACAGCCCAGCATCGTTTGATGTTTGTGTCTGCAGGACTTGTTCATAACAAGCCTGTCTCTGAATCAGCTCCTCGTGTATTTGAATGTTCAGAAGCTTGGATGGAAAAATATCTGTCTGTAGATGTTCTGAATGTTTCGGATGTTTTATTCTGTTGTTTCTTCTTTGTTTGAAATGGTTGTGTTTAGTGTCTGTGGCTGTGGAAGTGTGCTGCTGCCTGTCAGCTTCCCTTTCAGTCCTCCGTCTCATGTACACAATGTTCCATCACAGGTCATCAGCTCCTGCCAACACATTTAGCTACTTTAAGGTATCTTATCTCATCTCATCTTATCTTATCTTATCTTATCTTTTAAAGGACAGAACAAACAAAAACAGATGATTGACAGACAAAGAGAAAACATCCTCTGAGAGGGATTTAGTCCAGGTGTGTGTGTCACTGCAACTCTGCTATTACTGAAGCGAGCCTGGACCTGTCTCTCCTCACACACACACACACACACACACACACACACACACACACACACACACACACAGACCCACTTACTACAGCATTCCTCTGCCTCCACATACAAACACACAACTCTCCTATTACAGCACATTCCTGAGGTGTCACACCAGACACACGCACACACGCACACACACACACACACACACACACACACACACAGATTCTTGAGTTTCATCATAAAGAGAATAAAATAAATAAAGCACAGTGATCCTGTTTTTCCTTCCTCTCTTTGTTTCGTTCTCGTCTTCCCTCCGCCTCCTCTCTCTCCCATCCTCCACTTCTCTCTCCTTCAGCCCCCTGCTCCTCCTCCTCCTCCTCCTCCTCTTTTCCTGTCTTGGCATGTCAGACTGTTCTGGAGAAATAGTTGTGCGAGCACGGCTCGATGATTTGTAGAACAGCAGAAGGAATCCTCCACCCTGCTGCAGGGCACCGACCTCTGCAGCGTGTTTACAGGCCCGGCCTGCACGCACTGACCGTCAGGCTTCATTTATATGTTAGTCATGCGTCAGTTAGAAGGTAATTATATTACTCTCTCAGTGGGAGCAGAACGTAACGTTTGAAACGACGTGTGTCAGTATAATGTTCAGAGATTGCTGCTCGATGAGAGCAGCTCTGAGGTAAAACAAGGTGTCAGTAAGCTCTGCTTGAGAGGAGTAACGAGACATGAATCAAACCTACACAGTAAAGAACACTTAAAGGGGCATTCCAAAGATTTGACTGAAAACAGGAAACACTGTTTAATGTCTTTAATGTCTTCTGAGCCTCTGGAGAAGCTTTGTAAGAAAACAACACCGGATGAAGTCCTCACAGACGACAAGTTTGGGGGCATTAACCCGACATGCACCGTCTAAGAGTCCTGGGGAAAGTTAGGCCTTTAATCTGCCTCCATGTTCAGTGTACAACGTACACATACAGACCGGAGGGAGTGATGCTGTTCCACCTTTAAAGCAGAACACAGCCCAGTCAAAAAGTGACACAGTTTTAGGACGTGCGACGTGTGCGACCAGCAGTTAGCAGCTAACTCCAAGAAGATGAGGAAGAAGAAGACGCAGGAGAAGAAGAGGAGGAAGAGAAGGAGAAACAGGAGAAGAAGAAGTTCTCAGTTCCCCTCTCTGATCAGAGGAGCAGACCTGATCACAGGTAAAGGCCCAGTGTTCAGAAGCATGTCTCCACCTGTAGCTGTTGTGTCACCGCTTGCAGAGCGTGTTTGCTTCAGCTCAAAGCAGAGACAGCATCCTAACAGGCCTTCATGGTGTTACTGAAGGATCTTTGTGTACAAAGCGTTTGAAGCTGCCAGCTGCTGTTTGGTCGACAGAGCAGGAGAAACTCCTCTCCTAAGTGTGATTTCTGGTCGGGGCTGTGATTGGTCGGCTGTGCAGGTGAGCTGGAGTCTGTAGCTCTCTTTATCCAGGTGTTTTTGTCACGTCTCATTTGTGGACCACGGCTATGACTGTTTGAAATCCCTGTGTTTAAACGCTGAAGAGTAACAGCAGGCTTTAAACTCTGCCTGCTGTGTCATCATGCAGAGGGAACACTGTTCAGATGCATTATGGGATTACTGAGAGATCGCTCTCTGCCTCTGTGTGTGTTCCTTTACCTATTCAGGTGGAGAAATGTTCTTATGCTGTTTGTTAACAATAAAGACGACATGTGAAGGATCCTGATAAGAAGGACGTGTTTCTAACAGACTCACAGGTGCTCACTAACAGACTCACAGGTGCTCCACTTTCAGTCCTCGTGTCTTTCATCGAGTCCCTCTAAACATATTAATCATTGTAATTGTTAATGGATCACTGTTTCACTCTTTGTTGCTAAAGTCTACAGCAGCTCGTGTGTCTCCAAACAGCCGACGCGCTCTGCGTCCTGCTCAGAGCTGCTTTTAGTCTCAGTTTAACGAGCAATGATCCCAGCGGAGGAATTCCTGCCTGCAGGCTGCGACGAGCAGAACCAACAGCAGCAGGGATTGTGTAGCCTGCAGCTCCACAGAGACTCACAGAGGCGTGGTCACACTGTTGCTTAACCTGTTGACAGACAGCGGTGGAACTTATGAAGAGCTGCCAGACACGCACGCACGCACGCACGCACACACACAGATAGCTGGCTGGTTCAAAGCAGCTCCTCCTTCCACACCGCAGCGGGAAATGAAGCGGCAAAGAATCAGAACATCTGACACAAAGAGCCTGAGCTGAGATTTACCTGAAACACAGTTTACACCTGAAATGTAATAAATAATAATAATAATAATATTTGTTTAGATACATTAAACAGGATGATGCAAACACGTGGACTATGACCCAACACCTTCATAAATAAGTATGTGTCATAAACAGGAGTGCTCGTCCACAGAGCTGCACACACCTGTGTTTAAAGGCTTTACTGCCCTGCACTTACACAGGTAACAGAGAGGTGCGGACACACCCTCTGATCACTGTGTGTGTGTGTAATAATGACGAGCTGAAGCCTTCATCTTAACACAGAAACACAGCGTCAAACAGAAGCCAAACCTCTGTGTGATGAACACATGAGTGTGTGACTGAGCTCAGAGAACATCAGCAGAGTGAAGGTGTTCTGTGTGAAAGCTGGGAGCATAAATCTGCCCTCTGCTGAACTGTGACACTTTGATCGCTCACATAAATCTGCAGAGAAAGCTGCAGCTGAGACCGCAGCGCGGACTCTGTGATTCAGCACTGAGCAGGAGGAAAACAGGCGGTGATTCATGGCTGCTTGTTTGTCTGTAACTGTACTCGACTGTACGCAGGAAACACGGGCAGGAGAACTGAGGAAAGCTCGAGTTAGACTGAACGTAGTCTCGATCTGAGTCATCAGAAGAAACATTCGTCGATTCATACATGAAAAAAAACAAGCTTTAGACTTATTCCTCGATTATTTAACCTTAGTTATCTGTGTCTAAAACAGGCTGTAATGGCTGCAACATAATCCTTGATGGGTCAAAGGTCGTCCACTAAAAGTTCTTGTTGTTTCCACTGACAGGCTCAGATTGTTATTCTAAGTGTGTGACAACATTACAGAAAGGATCCCTACAGACACCAGACTCCATTCATAAAAACATTGATTTAAGCTCACAGGACACAGGAGCTGCTGCTCTGCTGCTGCAAGTTTGTTTGTGTTTACTTGATCAAAGTTTTCCGTCACATCGAACAGATTTAGTTTGAATGAATTCATGAGAATACATTGAAAGGATCTTTAAGCTCAGTTTCTTTGCACACTTGAGAAAATATTCTATTTTTAAGTAAGAAAAGGAGAAGCCTGACGGTGAGCCGACGTGCTGCTTGAATCCTGCTCGAGACAGATGAGATGGGAAATGTGAACTCGCAGGATTCATGCTGTTTGACAGAACGAAACCGTCTGACCTGTAAACCAGTGAAGAAGTTCACTTTGATCCAGCCTCTTTAATGTTGCACTGAGTGTTCTGTCTTCATGTTTCCTGTAACAGACCGTCTGTGAGAGTCTTTCAGTCGGTCCAAATCTCAGAACGTCTCAGAGACACTGAAGGATTAACAGATAAGTGAGCAAAGTCTTCTTCTTCACACATGGCTGCTTTGAGCAGTAAATACAGACTGCAGGGCATCCTGCTGCTCTGGAGGATGTTCTCATGATGTTGCTGACGTCCACACTGATGGAGATAAAACATGCTTCATGCTGGATGCATTAGCTCACACTGAGCACGTGCTCACATGCATCAGCAACAATAATGACCACTGTTCTGTTCGGAGATCTCTGTGGTTACAGAGCATCCTGCTGGGACAGAGGTCTCTCTCCGTCCTCTGTAAGGTGGCTCTGTTACACCTCTCCAAACACACACAACAGGTCACCTGTAGCACATGCAGAGTGAACGATTGTTCAGAGAAACTAGGAGCGCTTGCTGCAGCGCTGCAGAGGGGCGATGGCGTGCTTTGGTGTGGCTCGGGGTTTTCGATCCAGTGTTAGTCGCTAAGAGGCGGACAGAAGAAGGGGCTGATGTCGAGCTGGCACATTCACATTTAGGACACACAGTTACAGCCGCCTGTAAGCGTCTTATACAGACAGACATGTGTGTGTAGGATCCTGATTCATTGTGTCCCACAGCCTGATGGTATCTGGGTCAAAGGTCACTGTGTGCACTGAGTCACGCCTGCTGGCAGGTATGAGTCACATCAGGACGAACTGTCAGAAACACTCAGATCCACAGGAGAGAACAGAGAGCACATATTTACTGACTGACTGTCCTGTGCTCTGATTGGCTGATTCACTGCCTGCCTGTGTGTGCGTGTGTGTGTATGTGTGTGTGTGTATGTGAGTGCTATAGCTCCAGGATCAGTGAAGCCGCGTGTGGATCTGTATGTGTGGGGGTCAGCGACTCGTCACCGGTGCCCTGACAGGGGCTGAGGATTTTGGGCTTGTGTGCTTGTGTGTGTGTGTGTGTGTGTGTGTGTGTGTGTGTGTGTGTGTGTGTGTGTGTGTGTGTGTGTGTGTGTGTGTGTGAGCACATGTGTGTGTGTGTGTGCTGCAGGAGACATGGGGAATTCCTGCTATAAGCCTCCATGACTCAGTGAGTGAGTCAGGAGAAAGACTCGGGCAGAGAAATGCGTTCTGACACAATGAGGACCACCGACATGAAGGAGCCGTAAGAACAGAACGTCTAACAGGAAGTACGAGCGTGATAATGATTGTCACACAGACCGAGCTGTACACAGATAAGAGTCACCAACTCACCACAGCATCAAATGAGGATTAACCCGCCGCTGAAAATAGTCCAGAAAAGAAGAACTGCTTCCTCTTTGTTTGATAAAAACAGCTGTTGTAGGAAGTAACTGAGCCTGCTCTTATATTTGTTCTACATCGACTTTCTTTGTACATCTCAAGTCCAATGTCTCTTACAGGAGCACAGCAGCACGTCCTGAGGCTCTCTAAAGAACGTCCATCCTCATGACACACACACACACACACACACACACACACACACACACACACACACACACGTGCAGGTGTTTCTTCATTCAGACTTCATCAGTCTGAAAACACATGAAACATTTAATCCATCTTATCGGTCAACAGATTAAACCAAGAGTTTAATTATTCAGGATGAAGTTCGAGTCAGTGCTTCTTTGGATGAATGAGTGAATCTGATATGTCTCACTCACACACACACACACACACACACACACACACACACACACACACACACACACACACACACACACACACACACACACACACACACACACTCATGGCATGAAGGGAATCCTCTCCATCTATTTAAAGGCAGCTCTGTTTCCTGGCCCCGTTCGCTCGTCCTCTCTCCTCAGACTGTGTCGTGGATCTGAAGACAGTTTCCACAAACTTCCACAGACCTCTGAGTGTTTGGGGTAAACCTGCTGGCTGAGTGAATACACCATACAACACAGTGAAACGATAGACTGCAGACGACCCCACAAATCCAACAAGAACACAGGAAACCGCTCGTGCTCTTGAACCATAACAAACATGGACGCCAACCAGCAGCTTCACTGGTCTCATGCAGAGATACTAACGAGGGAGATACGCTCCGAGCTCGTGGATCCTCGATGTAGAGGTGTGCAGCTGTTAGTTTAGCTGACCACTGCTCCTCCTGTCAGTCACTAACATCTGAAACATCCATCCATCGTCTATACCGCTTATCCTGCTCAGGGTCGGGGGGGGGGGACATCTGAAACATCTCTCTGGAAACACTGGTCTCTTTACACATCACACACGACATGATGTTCACCTGCAGACTGGAGCAGACCCAGTCCACCTGGGTCCCATCAGTCGTCACGCTCAAACCAGCATCATGACCTCCCTGAGAGTCGTCCTGCGTCGTTTGTGGACCAGGAGAGAGACTCTGGTTTCTTCTACCGTCACCTCACAAGGACACATCTGATGCTGATGTCTAACCTGTGTATGTACGTGCATTGTCCTCAGTACTCACTAAACCTTCTTCATGATGATGTTCTGGGTCCTGGTGTACGCAGTCCTGATTGGATGGTTTAGTTAAGTGTTAAGTGTTAAGTGTTAAGTTTAGTCTGATTGGTGTTTACAGGAGGACAAACCTGAGACAGACACATCAGCTCTGTCTGTCCCCTGTTCACACATGTAACACGTCGTGCTGACGCACCACTTTGAGATTTCACTCGTGTGATGGATGTGAGCGGTGAGTCGTCATGGTGAGCAGGAACATGAACCTTCATGAACTCTGAAGACTTTTAGCACCGCCCACTGCGAGTGAAGAGGCGGGGCCACACAGAAACACATGCTCACAGCACCAACACCGAGTCTCAGCAGGTCACAGGTCCTGATTATAACCAGTCAGATATCATCACAGCGTAACTATGTTTACTAATCAGTAGGTCAGCTCCACAAGTGAGACTTAACCTGGACGGAGCATCTTTAGATATAAAGGGAGGTCACAGCTCCATGAGTGCTGTTAAATTCTCTCCATGTTTCTCGTCTCTGCGTTCCCGGACAGTAAAGTCCTCTCTTGTGCTGCTGACACGATGCAGATCAAACGCGACGTTAAACACTTTCTTTAAAGAAACAAACTTAAACATGTCTCTGATCGTTCCCTCTCTCTGTCTTCTTTTCTTCATTTCTAAATTAAACGAGCTTCTGAGGCGACAAATAGTAATTAGCAGCTTTACTGAGCTCCACATTGATCCAATTAATTTCCTCTAAACTGAATTAAATCTGAATAAACAAACGAGGAGCGACACGACGTGAAGGCTGCTCAGTCAGTGGGAGAGCTTTGACACGGCTGCAGCCTTATTTTATATTAATTACACACTAATCACTGCGTGTAATTACTGCACACACACACGCACACACAGATCTGCTCCACAGTGTGTGCCACATTCCTCACTGTGTAGTTACCCCAAACACACACACACACACACGCACACACTGAGGAATGACATGAGCCAACACTGACGCAGAAACCTCTCAAACAATAGCAGTGAAGGACTTCTGCTGCCCGTTTCTCTCCATCTGTCCTCCTCCTTCTCCTCCTTCTCCTCCTCTCCCTCCGTCTCTCTCTGTTTCACTAAATCAATGTCACATTCAGTCCTCTCACACATCACCTTGTCTCTCTCTTTCTCTCTCTGCTCTCGTTTTTACTGAAGCATTTCTCTCTCTCAGCCCACTGATCGCTCCGCTCTGTCCTCCGGCCATAAAACCTTCATCTCTCTGCACTTTCCTCTGAGTCAGCACAAACACACACCACAGCTCTCCCTCTCCCTCTCCCTCGCTCTGCCTCTCCTTTCTTTCTTTCTTTCTTCCCGGAGCCATAATAACTCGGACGTCTGCTGTGTGCTCAGATTCTGTGCAGCGATGCATTCAGGGAGCAAAGAAAACACGAGCAGAGGATCTTTAGGAGGAACAAACATTCAGCGCTTCTGTTCAGAAAGTTTTCACAGAATCAACCCAGAAACGTCTCCTCTACGTTCTACTAAAGGTCTTAGATCCTTACATTAAACAAACTCAGTAACACACACACACACACACACACACACACACACTCAGCTGGGAGAAAAACTGGAGGAATTTAAGCAACTTTGTCCTTTTTGTCCCTCCACATTCCTCTACAGGAAAGTGAAGTCTCCTCGACCTGTGTGTACTCTAATCCCTTCTCCACAAACACGCACACACTTACACATACACACACACACACACACACACTCCCCTCTGAGCACCAACAAAAGGTAGGAATCTGCAGAGAAAATGTGAACTCCAGTCTCCCTCTCCTCCCCCTTCCTTTCTCCATACTCCCTCACCCTGCCTCCCCCCTCACACAGCTGGGGAGTAGGTCCTGCTAAAACACTCTCTCTCTCTCTCTCACACACACACGCGCACACACACACACACAGGCTGAAGGAGCATTTGAAAAGAGCACACACACACTCACCAGATAGTTCATGTTGTCGTGCTGCAGTGAGGCGGCTCGGCTGATCTGGGGCAGGGCTGTAGCTCAGCCCCTCTCACACTCTGCCAACTAGATCCTTTATCGTAAAGTAGATCCCAAAAGATCCCAGAAACTCCTCCAGCTCTCCACCTCCCTCCCTCCTTCCTTCCTTCCTTCCTTCCTTCCTTCCCTCCTCTGTCCTTCTGTCCTCCCTCCCTCGCTCTTCTCCTCGCTCTTGTTGGCTCTAGTTTTCAGGAGAGGAGCAGATCCCGACACATTCTGCCGCTCCGTGATCTCACACAGCAGGAATGAGACGGCTGCTGCTGCTCGCCCATTTACTCCTACCTCGCTCGCCCTTCTTCTCCCTCTCTCTCCCTCGCTCTGCCTGAGGAAAAAGAGGGAGGAGTGTGTAACCCGACACGTCACTTCCTGTTGGATCCTGATATTCCCTCAGCCCACTCTGACCACTGGCCTGAGGAGCTCTTCTCATGCAAATACGCTCTGCCCTCCCCCGTCTGACTCCCCCCTCCTCTCTCTCTCCCCCTGCCTGTGAGAGCCTGTCACTGCGTTTGGATGCTGCTCAGACACAGTGTGGTGCTGCACATGTGCAGAACTTATCTTTATATGTCTTAATATATTTCAGATTATTATTAACCCTGAGACTGTCTAAAACACAATCATTGAGTGTGCACAAGCTTCAGTAAGAGACTATTTAACATGCCTCATGTTTAACTTTAATTACTCTTTAATTATAAGTTAATAGGAAAATAAAATGTGACAGTATGTAACTTCTTTAGAGCAGCTGCAGCAGCTCAGCTGAACATCCAAACGTTTAAAACGTGTCCCTGATGCACAAAACAAAAGCTTTCTGACACACGCTCGTCTGAAGCACCAGGAGCAGAGCGCTGCACGACGTGCTGCTCGGCGTGCTGCAGGGACTGTGCTGCAGGGACTGTGCTTCTCTCTATACATGAATAAAAGAATGAGGAACACTTCAGCAGAAGGAGCCAGCGATGTTTTCTGTTCTGAGAAGAAGCTTAATTAACTGACATAAAGACGGCTATCGAATCAGAAGCTGCAGAGACAGCCTGCTTTCACTTGAAGGTTCTTTAAGCCTGTTTGGGCTGAGCACGATAAACAACATGACACGCTGACGCTGCAGCGCTGTAACAGTAGTGACAGTAAACACAGGATGTTATTCTGTTAAAGGTCCCATATTATACTCCTTTTCAGCAAGTTCACAGAGGTCTCAGAGGTCCCAGAACAGTCAGTTTGAAGTCTGTTGCCTAAAAACCCAATTTGTTCCTGGACTTCAGCCAGCCTGTAACTCCTTCTACTGAGCTCTACTGAGAACAAGCTGTTTCTGTGTCTGTAGCTTTAAATGATAATGAGCTGTGCCTGTCCACGCCCCTCCCGCTCCGGTACCATGCGCTAATTCGGTTGCTATTGGCCGGCTCTGCCTTCAGTCAAAGAGGGACAGGCACCTTCCTTCAACACCGACTCTGGTTGGCTATTGTAGGCTGAGAATCAGTAATGGAAGCTCCTATTGGTTCACATGAGACCTCTATAGAAAGCTAAGAAGCTCGCCTCCACTGTGATAGTGGAACGGAGCGGCACTTCAAAGGGAATATGAAGTTATTACAGTAAATACACAGGGAAATGCGGCATTTCTGACTGCCGATTAGTAACGACGAACGGCGATCTATGGATACTAATTGATGGAATAATGCTTTTGGACTAAGTACTTATTATATCATCTGGACCTTTAGCAATGTACCAGGAGGGAATTTATGAAAATAATATGCATCAGTGGAATACAGCGAGCCTTCATCGGTGAGTTACGTCAATTTTGTAAATGTTTGTTTATGTTCCGTTGCCGTTGATTGCACCCGCTGTGGTGATTGGATCTTTTAATGGTTAATATCAATCGAATCTTGAGCTTGATTGTAGCTTTCCAACAATGTGACACATGAGTGGCAACATAAAGTTATCATCGTAGCTGCAGGGCAAATGTTGTAGCAATCGCGATGACGGCCCGCCGGCGGGCCGTAGAGTGGTAACAGGTTTTAATGTAGTATAAGGAAACTATGTTACCAACAGTAACTTACGTTAGCTGCTATGCTAAAACCACATTCAACAGGCTATCACGCTCGGTAGGCCTATACAGTAAAGCAACATGACCTCAGACGAAGGAGGTAAAAATACACTCCTGCGCTCGTTTGTGCAGCCAACAACAGAGCAACTGCCGTGCTTTGCCCGTACCTTCGCCCTGTTTATTTTACCGGAGCAGCGTTTGCGAGAGGAAAAAAATAGTGCCCGCGAGGAAGTTTCAGGGGGCAGACCAAACATTTATCTGGGGCGGGGTCACCAACCTGGAGGAGGTGTTATTGCCCTTCATGACGTCATGTAGGGAAAAGCTGCAACTGGGCTGTTTCAGCACACATTTTCTGAAAAGTGGAGCAAGCAAGAGAGGAGAGGATAGACTTTTCTCATTTCGGGGGGGTTTGTAGACAGGCAGGGGGCGCATATTATTGTTAGAAAACCATTCCAAAGGGAATTTTGCATAATATGGGACCTTTAAAGGAAAGTCTCTCATTTAAAATCTTCCTGAAGTTAAAGTCCAAAACATGAACATCAAGTTATTCTTCAGGTATCGACAGTCTCGTTCTGCAGAACGGTCTGATTCAGAGGATCAATAAGGATCATGATTATTGATGTTACAGGAGGAGGAGTTAGGGCGTGTTAACCAATGATCACACACGGTCACTTATAGGCTGGTGATCAATAGTCTGAAACTATAAAGAAACTCATATTTCACATATTCATAGAAGAGTAAAACAGAAGGGACCGTACTTACAGAGAGCTTTTCTCGTCTTCTGACCACTCGAAGCACTTTTACACTGCATGTCACATTCACCCATTCACGCTCACATTCACTCACTGATGCCAGAGGCTGCATGCAAAGTGCCAATCTGCAATCTATGCTTCAATATCTCGCCTAAGGACACTCGGACATGTAGACTGCAGCCA
Source organism: Semicossyphus pulcher (assembly GCF_022749685.1). Taxonomy (NCBI): domain Eukaryota; kingdom Metazoa; phylum Chordata; class Actinopteri; order Labriformes; family Labridae; genus Semicossyphus; species Semicossyphus pulcher. The sequence goes on along the minus strand of NW_027211759.1, from coordinate 26,907,625 downwards.
CTCTGCCACTGAGCCACAGCCTTCAAAAAGTCTACAGTAAGTGATAACATGAAGTCTGATGGGTCTCTGTCTGTTCCTGAACGAGTGAACACATGATTGATGAGAGGATGACCCTCTGATAAAGCTGCAGCATGGTCAGGATCATAACTGTGTTTGGAGCGAAATTAAGGAGAAAAGTGACAAAAGGTAAATTTATGCAAATGTCCTCGTGATCGACGAGCAGACGAGCCGGGCAGGAAGTCAGACACAGGAACAGTGTGTGACTCTGAGCAGCTTCAGAATAACACATCCTGTGCACACTTCCAATCATACATCACACAGCACGTTTATCCACATGGCGAGGAAACAGTGAAAGCACCAAACTTACAAAGTAAACCAGGGGAAGGACACGTCAGAGCTGCTCTCTGTCGGGTTCTGTGCTGCATGGAGGACGGAGCAACTGTGGAGCCACGCTGTAATCGCACCTGCACTACCAGGTAAGCTACTGAGCATCCCACAATGCAACAGCACTCATGCAGACTGAGCATCAAAACCTTTTCCGTAAGTCAGTCGAGACTGCAGAGCTGGCCTGCATACACAAACTGTGCAACCACAACACAACTACACACAGCAGCTACATCAGGATACGTGTGTGTGTGTATTATGTGTTCATGCAACACACACTGTGAGTGGTCGGCTCCATAAGTACGGTCCAGATAGCCTGACTCAGTCACAGGGAGCAGGTCTGAGGGGTCGTCCACAGGACAGAGGAGCAGGCTGGAGACAGGAAGCAGACGCTCTGATGGGAACATGTCTGACTGGCTTCTAAAGGCAGCATCAATACAGATTCACTTTAAACACATCTCTCCCTCTCTGTCCCACAGACTGCTCTGACATCCTCTCATCAGAGAGACATGCAGACAGAGGACAGGAAGTGTCCGTACCTCTGCTCCTCCTCTCATATCTGAGCACAGTCATCACATTGTGTCTGCTGCTGCTGACCAGCTCTGTGCCAACTACCCAGCAGCACATTCCTCACACCTACACACTCACACACACACACTCACACTCTCTGACCTGGGCTCTGCCCTCTCTGACCGCCACCCTGACAACAGCAGCCTCTGTCACACTGACCTATAAATGTGGAGTACATACCACAGAGAACAGAGAGCATTCATTGAGGATTAACTGATGTGGGTCAAAGTGGATCTGAATATGGAAGAGGGCTCATAAACACTCTCTGTCTTCACTCTCAGTTCAGGTTAAAGTCATCCTTACTGGAGCTCTGTGGTGTCACCTGACGTCTTTAAAGGTGTGTGTTTCCTTCAGCCTGTATGTAACACATGACTGCAGACAGGGTGAAGCCACACACTGGTACAGACTGCTGCTCTGAAGGCTCCACGTGACATTTTGGCCGTCACCATTTTGTATTTATGGAGCCAGAAGTGACCATATTTGGACGAGAGGGCGGAGCTGGAAAAGAGGGAGGGGCTCAAAGTTATCAGAGCTGTAAACTCTGTGTTGAGGCTAATTCATGAGACTAAAGAAGCTAAGAGAGCTTCTGTAACCGCTCGTCACTGCGGCCCTCGATATTAACCTGGCCTCAAATGCTCGAGCTGATACAAGTAAAGCACTGTATGACAAACAGTTAACAAGTGAACAAGCCAGGTGAGCACAGACACAGCTAGCTGCTGATCAGTGCTAACATATAGATAAAACAATGAGTCTAAAAACAGTGTGTGAGACGTGTTGGACGGTCTGTTAGTCCAATAAAGCGCACACACAGATTATCTGTTTGATATTTACATGAACAAACCTCCAAAAGGCTCCAACAGCACAAACACGGCCCAGAGGTTACGTTCAGTGACTGAATTAGGTGAGGGGACACCTAGCAGACAGCTAGCAGCTCCCAGCTGTCACTCAAAGAGGCCACGCCCCTAATGCTGCATCACTTTAAGCCTTAATATAATGTAAACAGGTGAGTTGTATAAAGATTCTCCCCTTACAGTTATGAAGAGAGAAATGAGCTATAGAGACCCAAACTGTTTTTTGTACCAGGCTGTAAACATGTTTATTTCTGCTGTGAAGTTTAACATGGGGCTCTATGGGGACTGACTCACTGCTGGAGACAGCCTCAAGTGGACACCAGAGGAACTGCAGGCTCCTCCGGCTTCATCTCACAGCCCTGAAGGGTAACACTTGTCCCCAGCTCTTCACCTCAGTGAAGCTGATCTCACATTAAAGCAGAACAGATGAATGAGTGAATTAGCATCTCCATGGTTAATAACTTCATTAACCCTGTCAGCTCTCTGCTCCGCTCCAGTGGCTTCACACACTAATTGATGAGCTTGGAGTGTGTGTGTGTGTGTGTGTGTGTGTGTGTGTTGATCACTTCAGCTGCTGGTTCTAACAGTAAGTGATCTCTGCAGCTCTGAGTCAGTGTGTTGCCGGCTGCCTGTCTGAGCTGTGTCAGATCCTTAAACACATTCTCAAACAGCCGTTTGTTCCTCTCAAGTTTTAACGCCACATTCGGAGCTTAAACCTTCGGCCCAACATTGGGGCTCTTATTTTAATTCACCACAAGCTGCAGCGAGCGGACAAGAGGATCATTGTGTCGATACAGAATGGCACACACACACACACACAGGCATAATAGGATTGGTGTGTGTACCAATATGACATTCATTTCCTGTGATTGTGTTGCTGCGTCAGAGATTTTAAAACCTGGAATTCTATTGTTGGGTCACATTTGGGATGTGTCACATGGGTGTGTGTGTGTGTGTGTGTGTGTGTGTGTGTGTGTGTGTGTGATTGTGGAAATGAATCCCTAATAAAAAGTGAACACTATATTTATATCTATACATGTATATGGGAGAGAGGGATGTCGGGCATCAGTTTGTGCAGGGGTTCGGTTGGGAAAGCCCACCAATGCCAGGAGCAAAACGCACCAAGAAAACCAGCACACTACTGTCCTGTACTCAAACTGAGCTCTGTTGCTCTGACTGTATCGCAGCGCCCCGGCTGAGTCTTCCTCTGCAGATTACTCTGAAGCTCCTGTGTGGGTGAGTTCACACCAACCCTTCACTGTGCTCAGACACCAGCAGAGTCATCTATAAATACTGCTGCATGGCTAATTGAAGCTACACTTAGCAGCTACACTTAGCAGCAGTTACTTTACAAAGCTATCTGTCGATCAGGAGCCGTTTCTCTACTAAAGCTGTGACTTCTTTGCTCTTGTTATAAAGTTGTGTGTTTGTGCTGCAGTCGGTGGTACATGAACAACAGAGACACTCTGCTCCAGCAGCAGTCTCGTGTCCCTCCCTCTCGCCTGTCAGTAATAAAGCTGTTACACTGAGCGCCCCCTACAGGCCTGGAGCACTTCTGTTGTAATGACTGGGTCTGCATCGTTTCGTTTTTTGCAGCATGTTTGGTGTTGATGCATTTGTTTCGCCTTTTTACAGCACGGTTATCTCATCTGCAGCGTGTTTCCGTGGCTTCATCTGTTTCGGACTTTTGCACGTGTTTTTGAATTTGCAGAGTCTCTAAACTTGCAGCCTGTTTCTTATGATGGAATCTGTTTGGGCCGTTGTAGTGCGACTGTCCTTGTGGGCCACCGTACGGTTTTGACATTATGGGTACAATTTAAAGATGATCTCCTCTAGCCACTCAATCTTTGCTACACACTACAGCCAGCCGTCTGTGTGCATTTGTCATTAAAGAACTTGATAAGCTTTAGGAGTGAACTCCAACTAGCTACAGACCATGCTGCAGGAAAGATCAGAGAATGACTTCAGACACAACTCCTGAAGTTGAAGGGTAAACGAGTCCAGAGTGAGGGTACATTTACTGTACACACACACACACACACACGCACACACACACACACACGCACAGAGAGACTGAAGGGGTTTTTGCATAAACCGTCCCTCTGTGAGTGATGTCAGAGCGGAGGTCAGGGGTCAGAAACAAAAAATGATGTGACCTTTAGATTAAATGACTCCCTGCACAGATATCTCTCTCTCTCTCTCCCTCTCTCTCTCTCTCTCACACACACACACACACACACACACACACACACACACAGATAACATGAAGACCCTCAGCTGTAATAAGACATCATGAAGTCTGTGTTCTCAGAGCGCCTGCGGCAGCCGTGTCTCTCCTGCCTCCTGGAGGTCATCTGTCTGTCGATCAGCTGAGATCTGTTTCAGTGTGAATGCTTCTTATTGACTGTCACAGCCGCTCACAGCCGCCCGCCCATTATCATCAATCTGTGGCATGAATGTATGAAAGCATGAAAGCATGAAAGCATGAAAGCCAGCCTGTCAGAGCCACAGAGAGAACACAAAGCATACTGGACACTTGTGTAGAGAAATGAACACTTTACAGTTTTTACAACCACAGCACTCCAGGTTTATGATTCAGGCGTGTACCATCTTGAGTTATTGGGCAGCAACCCTCCTGACTTTTTAGGTTCTGCTATAAATATAAAAGATAAGCAGCACCTCAAAGCTCAAACTAACTAAACGCTCTTGTTTCTTTAAATAAAACAGCTGGCCGTCCCTGCTGCTGATGAATCTGAACTTGTGTTCAAAGCTTCAAACAGAATATTTCACATTCTGTCAGACTGACGCTGCGCAGGATCAGAGATGCCGGAGGCGACACTTTGTTCTTCTGAGTGGGACAATCAGCTCTTTGACCGTCAGTAGAATGACAGACACTGTGGGGAGCAGCACACTCAGCCTGAGGGACACGTCAACACGGACCTATTCACCTTCCGTGTCACACACCATCACACTGTCTGTGTGCACCGAGCTGAGTCGGACTCTGCAGGGGGCACTCAAATCTCTCTCAGGAACATTTGTGTGTAATCACATCAGTAAAACACATCCTGCTAATATTCTGCCTTCATCCCTTTAGTCTCCCCTCCTCCTCCTGAGCTGTGTCTGATGAACTCTCCTGCTGCTTCCAGCTCCTTCAGGCTGACCAGTGCCCAGTGTGATGAGCTGTTAGCTCGGATCAGTACCAGGATTTCTCTGATGGACACCAACTACCGGCGTTCTGTTTCAGCTGTGGAGCGCCTGTCCATCTGTCTCCGCTGAGTGGCAGTTTCACTGTATCTAGCAAGTCACACGTGGGCTGAGATCTGTCTCACTACAGCGCTATGAAGCCAAAATAAACAGATGTTACTGAATACAATAAACAGGCTGAGAGGATGCTGAGAGAACTACATCAGGATGCAGGTATGTAAAGAGCTCATGCTGTGTCAGGTGTGTCTGCAGGAGGACAAAGACACAACATTTAAAATGACTGGTTTCTGAATGGAGTTTGGTTCGAACATTTCTCATGCAAACTCTCAAAACTAAAAAGCTTTTGCAAAAAAACATCTTGCAAATTTCTCACAGAAAAGATACAACTACTGCTTTCCTATTACTCCCGCTCAGCACTGTATCTTATACATCTATTTGTGACCATTTCCTGTTCTGATATAATATAATAATACTCCCCATGTATGGGGGCTTTTATTGCTTGTTATAGAGTCTTCTTTCAGACTGTGACCCTCTCTGTTATGACATCTATTCATCGTCTTTCTTTCTACCACCATCAGCCAAAAGGTCCTCCTGTAACATCAGAATGAGCTAAACAAGACGAAAGCCATCCTGACACACAGGTTCAGCTTTGGACTGTTGAAAACATGCAGAATGTAAAATGAGCCTTCATGTTTGAGTTTTGATCAACGTGGTGTTTTTCACTGCTGAAGCCTGATCACGTTAGAAAAGATGTACTTCACCTCTTTGGCAGCTCACAGAGACGAGCTCAGGAGATCAATAAACCAGTCCTCCTTACATATGAGTTCACATGAATACAGACTGTAGCAGATGCACACGGTCAGTGTCATTCAGCGGTTATATCACCCTCACACTGTTAGCACGCTGAGCTCACTCTCATGCAGTGAAGTAAAGGTGTGAACTGATGTAATGACAGGTTTGGTTGGATTGTTTCAGTCTAATGACTGTTTATGTTGTGGACAGAACTTGTCCTGTAATTATGAGTTCTTACCAGCCGCGATGAGAACGTACGACTTCTGGCTTTAGTTTTAAAATCAAAAACGTCTTATTAATCAGATGCAGCATTTTAATGTGTCAGGGTCACGACCTTCTTTAGTTCCAGTCAACATGCAGGACAACCTGACCCACGTGACTCTGACTGTGGAATAACATGCAATGTAAAAAATGATGACACTAAAGCACCGTTTACTTAAAGCCCAGGACGGCCTGAGATCTCCTGCACCGCACACATGGCTGCAAACCAGAGCTGTCACTCCTGACTCAGCTGCGACAGGTTGGTGACATGATGGTGCCTGATTCTGTCCATAGATGTCATTATAATTAACATAGTGTATTAAATGATGTCGCACAGTGCTGCAGGCGCTGAGTGTGTAAAACAACATCACACAGCAGACGTTCAGTGTCTCTGCTTCACTCCATGCTGTCTCACCTACCTCCACCTGTGACGCCCCCTGCAGGCAGTCAAACATCCTGCAGAACACCTGGAGGGACCACACACAGCACACACACATGTGAGCACAGAAACACACACACATAGAGGTAAAAGTGTGTGAGTGATTCTAAGTCCTTTACGCTGACGTTTTTTTAACACGATGGGACAGAGCTGGACACATTTAAAGTGAGCCTCACAGAGAGATATCATCTGATACCTGGCCCCACACACACACACACACACACACACACACACACAGGGAGGTTACTATGGCAACAGAGCCTGAAGGGGCCGGTGAATCAGTCTGGACTGATCTAGATTTGCTGATAAAACACACACACACACACAGATGGTTGAGCACACACCAGCAGAGAGGCTAACAAAGCAATAAATGCTTTCATCAACCTGGAGACAGAGCAGCTGCAGACTGAGGACTGATCGATGCTGTGAGTCATCTCAGATCTTAAGAAAGAGAATTATTTCAAAGTGGTGAAAACGATGGTGTCAGTCAGGATGTGCAGGTCTGCAGACTTCAGGATGCTAAGTGAGACTTCTCACCTCCTGACCGTAACGAAGCTCCTCCATGACTCTGCTACTTTTACGCTGAGCGATAAATCACACCTTCATCGTCATCGTGATAAACACGTGTGTGCGTGTTCATATGGCCCCATTATGCGTGTTAAACACATCGCAAGGCTCATGACCCTATGAACATCCTTCCCTCGCGCTCCGCCCCTCCTGTACGAGCAGGGTCACATGCTCATCAGAGAAACACACACACACACACACACACACACACAGACGTCCACTGGTACGTGCCTCCTGTATCGATTACAACATGATAAATATGGACCTTCTTACCTGCTTTAAAAGGTATTACGTACAGCTGTGTAGTGACGGTGTCATTTATAACCATGTCAGGAGTAAGTGAAGAAGTTTATGATTTATTTACTGTTTAGTTTTTTAGTGTTATTTCCTTATTGTAGTCCTTATAGTCGTGGTCATGAGGATGAATTAGCTTTGTTAGAGGATGAATATGTGCCTTACATGCGTCACTGTGTAGCTGTGTCTCTTCTCTGCTGTGGTCTGCAGTGAGTCTTTCTCTGTCTGCTGTAGTCGCTGATAAAAACGACCCTTTGCTATTTTTACAGAGACAAGACAACTGTTCTATTTTTAACTACAACTCCCATGAGGCATGTTTGAGTTGCTGGAGAGGTGACAGAGTCTTTGGTATCGGGATAAAAAGATTGAACAGTGATGAAAGAAACAGGCTGAAACAGTCGCTCATCATTCCCTCCTCATCCTCCGGGTTTACTGGGTTTGTTGTCAGATCGACGTCTGGGACAATAAAAATAAATCAAACCTCTAAAGAGACAAACATTCAGATTTAACGAGCCTCAAATTTCTCCCAAACTCACTGCATTTGGCTTCACATCACTTCTTATGAGTGTTTCAAAGGTAGATCTCATGAGTCCAGAGTCATTACTGCTCCTCTTTTATTCAGCTGTGCAGGACGGTGTCTCATGACGGCTTCACCGCAGCTCGTTAACAGGACAGAGAACATATGCTTCAGCAGAGCTCGACTGTGTGAGAACGTCTGACGGTTGTAGTTTAGATTTGAATGAAACATATTTGAGTGTTTCAGAAGCTGATTTATCTCCAGCACAGGAACCGATTCCTTATCGAGCAGCTGGGATCTGTTAGAGGCCCGGATCACAACACCGGAAACACAGCATTCCTCCGGCCAGACAGAGGGACGGGATCCAGACTGCACCGTGTGTGTGTGTGTGTGTGTGTGAGAGAGAGGTGTACACACAGACACACACATTCCTGACCTCGCTGCAGGAGCGTAGCACTGAAATTAGGTCAGGATTATTCCAGCTCACATTACAGTCGTGTCCCTGCAGCCTTACGTAAGAAGACTTCCTCACACTGCTGGAGCTCATCATCAGCTCGTTGGTTTCTACTGTACAAACACACACACACACACACACACACACACACACACACCGGGTGTATCAGTGATGTCATGGATCCCGTCCCTTCCTGGTCAGATGTCATGACACTCAGCAGAGATCAGGCTCCTCAGAGGATGAATCCTAATGATTGTTTATGACCCTGACCTTTCCTCCTGCTCCACTCAGGTCAAAGGTCGACTCTGCACACAGGTTACATGTTCATGGTCCCAAGAGGATCAAGACTTCGATTCTTTGATGATCATCCAGCTACAGGTAGAAACATATTTTACTCCAGTACAGAGGATTCAAACTCTGTAGATTTTGTTATGGTCAAAAAACTGTGAGCTCATTTCTGCACACGAGAACACAAGAACATGAGAACACGTGAACACGAGAACACGAGAACACAAGAACACCAGAAAACCAGGACACCAGAACACCAGAACACAAAAACACAAGAACACGAGAACACAAAAACACGAGAACACGAGAACACGAGAACACAAAAACACGAGAACACAAGAACACAAGAACACAAAAACACAAAAACACAAGAACACCAGAACACGGGAACACAAAAACACCAGAACACAAAAACACCAGAACACCAGAACACCAGAACACCAGAACACAAAAACACGAGAACACAAAAACACCAGAACACCAGAACACCAGAACACCAGAACACAAAAACACCAGAACACAAAAACACCAGAACACCAGAACACAAAAACACGAGAACATGAGAACACCAGAACACAAGGACACAAAAACACGAGAACACAAAAACACGAGAACATGAGAACACCAGAACACGAGAACAACAAAATGAATCCGGACTCCTCCCCCTCTCTGAGCTCCTCCCCCTATCCGGACTCCTCCCCCTCTCCGAACCCCTTCCCCCCTCTCTGAGCTCCTCCCCCTCTCCGAACTCCTCCCTGTTTCCTCTGTGAGTCTGTTCACTCAGCTGAACCTGCATCAGAGGACAGAACCCCGTTGAAGCCATCTGGTGTCAGAATGGATATTGTAGGAGAAATGACTACATGTGTAAAAATGTAATTCTGCAGAAACATAAACGTCACCAGCTGTAACTGTGCAGGGGAACATTTAGCTTCTACAGGCTTCAGTGAGTCCAAACTGCTTCTTTGTTTCTAGTGTGAAATGGTAAATGAAAATAAAGCAGCGAAGTAAAAAGCGTCACAGCTTCATCGCCTCCTCTCCTCTGAATAATGTAGGTCAGTCGTGTTCCTGTGAGCCTCATCCACACTGACATGTTGCTTCTCCTCCCCCTAACTCCTCACTGCTCCTATTTTAAACCTTAGCTATATTTTACACAGTCAGAGTGTGAGAGAGGGAGGAAAGCTAAGTGCTATGATGACGATAAAGCTAATGTACATCCTACTGGGAGCATGAACATGCTCAGCGTGTTGGTGCTGCAGGAGAGGTCGTGATCCTGACTTTAGTGTCAGTGTGTCTGTTCTGGACGGACGTGTCGGTCTGCAGTTGTTGAAGATAAAACGAAGATTATGCTGATTAGTAGAAGAAGTAGAAACGACCTAATCACCTGCAGCAGCTTCTGTAGCAGCGCTGACTGTGATAATCCACATTAATCCATGTAAATCTGCTCTAATATAAACGTTATGAGGATTAAACAGCTGACAGTGAGCGCTGCTGGGGTCAGAGGTCAGTAACTTTCTTAATATCCTGCAGGGAGGGGGCTGCAAGCGGAGGCTGGGAGGATCTTTGTGTTGTTGTCAGTCCTGTTCCTCAGCAGCAGACTGAGTCTCTGCTCGTCTATATTAAGCCTAAATGCTAATTAGCCTACTCCACTTCTGATGGCCTATAAAAAGACAGCTCAGCCTCTGGAGGACTCTGAGGGACACATCTGTCCTTCTGACTCCCTCCTCTGCGATGTGATGACGTCGATGGATCTGTGTGTTTACTGTCAGACTCACATGACAGCATGAAGAGTCCAGATGTGCAATGAGGAGAAACAAGTTACTGTTGCACAAAAAGAGAAGCTTCACAGATGCTCTGGTCTCAAACATGCACACACTACAGATATAACAGGTCATCACTACAGGATATTATTAAGACAACTGTGTGTGCCAGAGGGAGCAGCTAACACTTCACGTGATCTCACGTGATCTTGTGTTGAAGCAGACGTAAACAGAGACTGAAGTGATGCTCTGCAGCGAGTGGAAACTGAAACGATGAGAAAATGCTTGTGGAGACGCGGTCAACATGAGTCAGTGATGTTGTTAGGTATGCGCCATGCGGCTCTGACGCGTTTAAATCTAAAAGGACGCAGTTAACTCTCCATCAATGTGTCCCAGGGACGTGCCTCATCCTTCCCATATAGAACGAGACATGAGCACTGACTCGTGTTAAAGTAATCAGCTAAAGAAACGTGTCTGTCAGAGCGCCGCTGTTTCTACCCTCTGCACATCTAATCAGCAGAGACGAGGTCGCGTGTACGGCCTCGCAGCTACGGCAACAACAACTTGAACAATGAAGGACATGAACTTCGTAGTGGTTGACAAAGTCTCGTTTCCGCCGCTCACGCTGTGTTCACTCATGTCGCTGGTGTTTCACCGTCTCAGAGCCGCGCTGCAGTGAAATAAACAAAACAAACTCTGCTGGCTGTCAAACAAATCCTTCACGATGGAGGCCGCCATTTTCTCATGCTCAGACGACGTCTGCACAGATGTTACAATGTTACAATTTCCTTTCAGCGACGTACATCTGAGAGTTAACGATCTATGCATTCAGACCCGATGGCTCTGACACCAGGAGCTATTCAGGGTTCAGGGTGTTGCCCAAGGACACTTCGACATGTGACTGCAGCAGTCAGGGATCGAACCACCGACCTTCTGATTGAGAGACGACCACTGAGCCACAGCTGCCCCATATATCCTGTTACTGCTCACTATGATGTAATCATTGACTAATGCTATAGACTTGATTCCCAGTGAGGCTGCTCACAGTGCACCACAAACACCTGCATCATTTATTCTTATGCAGACTTTCCACTGTGTTAGTGAAGTTTCATCTGTGTGATCAAAGTGTCACAGTGATCGATCCTGATCACTATTAATCACATCTGAAGATTTCTGGTCCTGTTGATAATTATTTTGGTGCTATGTACAGAAACACTATGCAGAGGGGAGGAGCTGACAAATCCTCCACACTGAACATTCATCTCAAAACTTTTGAAACTGCGTCTGCACAAGATAAACTGAACGCCTGAAGGCACGGCGGCTACATGATGCATCATGTCGACTAAAAACGTGGAGGCCAGGTCGGTGGAGATGTAAAAACAGCGTCTTTGATGTTTGTTCTCCTCCTCACCTCTGATGTGAGACCAACATCGGCAGGTAAGAGACCCTGATCTACAGCTACCTGAACGCCATTTTTGTTCTGACTTAGCTAGTTATTTTATTAGTGCTACTGACCAGTGTGTGTGTGTGTGTGTGTGTGTGTGTGTGTGTGTGTGTAAAAGATGGCTGACTGAGTGTTTTTTCTCCCTGTCAGCACAGACACAAACTGTGCTCCTCTTCTTTATGTCGTCCTCTCTCTCACTGTGCATTGTTACACACATTAGCAGAGTGCATGCAGGACACACACACACACACACGCACGCACACACACACACACACACAGGTCCTAATGAATGTAACATGTGGGGCTGAAGCTGCGTTGTTACTGGAGCCGTCAGCAGAAAATCTCCATGTTAAAGCTTCACTCAGCAGAAAGTCCTCTGATGTCGTCCACGTGAAGCTCCTGCTCTGTACACCGCAGTGCATCATAGGGAAGGCCTTAAAGGTGACCTTTGACCCGGGCTAACTCTCACACAGTGGTATGGATAAAATCATATCTGAGAAAGTAGCCCCACCTCTGATCAACCATCATGATCGTATTAATGAGAGAGTATGAACAGACAACAGAGAGAGAGCTAACTGAGCGATCTTGTTGGCCATGACTTCTGTTTCATCGTACGAGTGTCACTGAGGTGTGAAGCACGTCTCGCTGAGGGTGGAGCACAAACAGGATTCCAAACGCTCAGTGATGACGAGCAGCAAATACCAGAGAACGCTCTGAGCACGTGTAGTGACTTCATTTCTTCTTTGGGAGTTACTGAAAAAAACGACATTAACAGGAGCTCATTTATTTAACATAAGTTACCAGCACGGCTAATTAACGTAAACAAACGTTTATGTTGGCGTTGGCCCGTGCTCAGCGCACATCAGTGGGCACGTGTGAATTACACTGAAACAAAGGTAACGTGCACCTTAGAGACTCACTGAGACTCTGTCGGCAGAGGAGAGGGTGACATGTTCACAGTTTGTGGGTGTACATGTGTACAGGTATGAATGTTTATAATATATTTATTATTTTATTCCAACACATTTTATTCTCAGTTTTAACATTAAATACATGTTTTATGTGTGCTGAGCAGGAAACAGCTACGACTAACAGAACAACTTATATTTCCATCAACGATGCTGAAAACTACAAACATTTAAGTCTCACTGAGGTAAACCAGAAGAATCGTTCAGACGGGAGGAGGATGAAAAGAATCAGTGAGGCAACAATCTGTGTGACAAGTAGTTCCTGCAGTGTGAGCTTTAACACACACACACACACACACCTGGACGGACTGAAGCACCAATCAAATCCTGAGCTGAAACAACTGTACACACACACACACACAGATGGACAGACAGATAGACAGACAGACAGGTGACTGTAGCCTGTGTGGTCTGTCATGTATACACACACACACACATACACACACACACACACACACACACGCAGTGAGTTTAATCTGCCCAGCTGCCATCCTGTGAATTGGTTGTGAACCAAGAGGCCAAGCAATTTACTCCTCACAAAGGCCATTCCACACCACTGAGCAATGTGCGTGTGTGTGTGTGTGTGTGTGTGTGTGTGTGTGTGTGTGTGAGGCAAGAATAGATGGGATATGTGAGGATAAAGAGTCCTGTAGGAGGATGTGGAGGACTGGACAGATGATGGGACTGGGAGGACTGGGAGGAGGAGAGAGGGATGATGGGAGTTAAAGGAGGGGAAACGAGAAGAAGGCACCTTTTAGAGGGAGGTGAGGAGAGACAGGAGCAGGGGATGTGTGCTCTCCTCTCTGTTAGATAAATCTTCCTCCTGATGATGACATGATGAGTTCTACCTCCTGGTGTTACGCGCTCTGTGCTCAGTGTCTCACTCTGAGCTTGTTACTAACCTAACGTAGTGTGTGATACAAGAATACAAAACTAATAAATCAAATGTTTGTGGACGTGACAAACCGTGGATCCTGACACTCAGACAGAGAGGATGAAGCTAAGCTAAGCTAGGTCTGATGTTTGTTAGCTTGAATGATGATCTGACCTGCTGAGTCCATCAAACAGTAGTAAATATAAACGTATCTCACTTGTGGAGAGTCAGTGGGATCATTTCTCCAACACGGTGAGGAGCAGAGACTCTGAGATCATATTCTTCCTCTCCTGTAGACAGAAGGTGCTCCGCTGCTCCTCTGACGTGCTGACAAGTTTTTAAAAAGGATGTATGTTGTAGACGGTTTTCCTCTGGTGGGCGTTGTTCACAGAGAGTTACCTGTTGAGCTCTGTGTCTGTCGGTATATATAAACTTTTCTTCTACTTCTACAGGCAGCCAGAACGCTTTAACACGTCTCTGCAAAGGCTGCACCCAAACATTTTCTTTCAGACCACTGATTCCAAAGCATTGGTTTCATAACAGCCTAAAATGCAGTAAACACAGTAAACACAGTAAACTACATGGTAAGAATAAAACCTGGTCCGAGATGTGTCCCTAAACTCTTGTGTGATAAATCTAAACCAGGCTGATGCAAACTGAAACGTTGTCTGGACACTGCCGCTCCCTCGTAAAGCCAAAACTAATAATCTGGTCTCTGCACGCTCCTGTGACTGCTCTTGTGATGAAGTGGTGACATGCTGACATGACACACACAGGAGGATACTTAGCTAGCTGCCGGCTGCGTTTCAGTGAGCCTGCAGTAAAGACACAGACCTCCTCAGTGACGTGTTCCTCTCTGTGCATTAACACAGCAGAGTCTCTGTAACACACACAGTTAACATGGAGCTCAGAGCTGCATCAGAGGTCACAGCAGCAGATTGTCCCACAGGAGCTGCTTCTGTTAGCCAGCTGCCTCCCTGACTGCAGAGCAGAGCCGACTGCAGCCTTTAACTGTAGCAGAGAGGAGCCGGAGCTGCTGACTGAGCCCGACTGCACCACAGCTGCACACAAGACTTCTGAGTGGACAGGAAGTCATTACAAATCCTGCTGCATGTTCTAGCTAACAAAGGCATGTTCATTTTCTAAGGTATGTTACTTTGACAGTACATTACAACACGTGTGATCAGTCAGCTGTGGCAGGGTTAGGTTTCCACGGATGGGAGCACATGGAGACGCAGTGTCAATCTATATATATATATATATATTTATATCTATATCTACAGTCATTGGTCAGACAATGTGCGTGACACTGTATCGTCGCAGCATCTACTTTGCTGCACAGCAAAAGATGAGTCTCAGAGTCAGCCAATGGTAGCTGTGATTGCTGGTCATAAGTGGGGGGGCAGTGACGCCAAAAAGTGTGCAGTCTGCCGGAAACAGTAGAAGAACACAACTTTGCAACCGACTTGTAGACTTATTTCTTGATTGTGCATAAACTCTGAATCAAATGAGAATGAATGAAACTGATTGGTTACCCAGATGTTGAGGAAATGTACAAGAGCAGTCAGTGGCTCTCTACACTTCACTGACGCGCAGCAGCGAGGAGAAACAGACTCGACATGTAAAACGAACGGAGCAGCAGAAAATGACTGGCGCATTGCAGCCGCCTCCCGCGCAGCATACGCGGCTGCTGGAGATCGCAGCGTTGAATAACATTGGAGCGGCTCTGTCCCAGCACATGCGTGTTAAAAATATGCTTCAAATACGACAGCTGTGTAGATTCAACGTTTTAAGTTTGTGTTTATTTTGCAGTGTAGAGAGAGCCTTCTTCCTCTTTCTGTGGCTTTAATACTTTTACTGTCTCATTTGAACGTCACGTCGACCACATCAAGATAAATGCCTTTTCCCATCTCAGAAACACATCCTGTCTTCACCCCAGACGTTCTCAGCATTGAGCACCTTTAAAGCGCTATATAAATAAAATGTATTATTATTATTATAATTACTTTCACACAAGTGTGTGTGTTACCTGTGCAGATGAGTCAGTGTCATTAACACCATGCACATGCTTTGTGTCAGTAGTTTTCATGGCTGTGATTGATAGCTGCTAACAATCCCCATCCTTCATCCTGCCCACAAACCTCTGATTGGTCCTTTATGTCTTCAGCTGCCAACAGGCTCAGCAGATTATTAGAAAGTGTGTGGATTATCCAGAGTTACACAACCCTTAAAGGGGATTCTGGTATTTATAGTCGTTTCTGAAAGTCTAACCGATGGAGGCAGCAGGAGACCGGACGCTCAGTGTTCCTAGAGAGATGAAAATAAAGACGAGTGCCGACAGGAAGTGAGAGATGGTCGAAAAGAAAGAAAGGATCCATAACCAGAGAGTGAAAAAGTGTCTGCAGGGGAAATCACATCACGCCCTCCATCTCTCCGTCTGCTCACAGTTACATCTCTCTCCTCACATCATTAATCTCTCTCCTCCATCCATTTACTCTTTCATTATTCCCCTCTCACTCCCTCCTTACAGCTCTCTCTGCTGCCCCTCCCCCCTCCACTGCACACTGTGTAAATCATCCAATCAGGCCTGATGTAGACCCCATCATGACGAGGTCAGAGGTCAAGCACAGACAAACTGGGATGAGGCATTTCCAGCTGAGAGGAGGGAAGGAGGGATAAATGGAGGGATCCAAGGAGAAATGAGACAGGGTGGGTAGAGACGGTTCTGCTGCTTCAAGATGAGATCAATGAACATTACTCAGTTATTGATCAGTCTGTTGATTACTTATTATTTACTTTAATGATTGTGTCATCGATCAACATGTCAGAAAATAATCTAAAATACGTTTTAAAAAATGTCTGAATCCAAAGACGAGACATTTAAAAATGTTGAAGCAGAGAATCGTTGGTTCACTCATCAAACAGTGTGTTTGTTCAACTGACCTAACAGTGAGCTCGTCACACCAGCTCGGGTGAGGAAAACAGGACAGTTTTTAGGGATGCACCATATCATCAGCATGTTATCTGCAGGTTATGGCTCGAAAATGACACATCGGGGGGCGCTGTCTAGCTCAGTTGGTAGAGCAGGCGCCCCACATACAGAGGCTACAGTCCTCGTCGCACTGATCGCAAGCTCGACTCCCAGTCTGCCGATCATTTGGCGCGTCTCATCCCCCACTCTCTACTCCCAACATTTCCTGTCTATCTTCAGCTGTCCTATAAATGAAGCCAAAGGCCAAAAAAATAATATTAAAAAAAAAATTAAAAAATGACACGTTGGCAGTTATGCCATTTTTCTGCCGATATTTTCCGCTATAAGACATTTCTGATGTCTAATGTAACAACGCTTTAATTCTTTAAATGCTCGATGATTCCTAAAAAAGCTTGGCGTGATGCTACGACATTAGCTCTGGCCCAGTGTGCACGCACTGCCTGAGCAATGTTATCAACAATATACAAATAAAAAGCAAACAGTCACAGAAACTCGAGCCAATGAACCGAAGTTAAACAGCTTTCACAGCTCTTATCTAGCTCACAGTTAGCTCACGTTCTCCTCATTTTACCGACTTAATAAATAAATCAGACACGCCGAACATACACTCGTGGCCAACGGCGCTAACAGAGAGTAACATAAACATCAGTGCAAAATGAACTCACATATTCATGGACGCACACACGAGAAAAAGAGTCCGTCTGCGATCACTGATGTCTCCATAGTAGGTGCAGGAAACAAGTCCGGGCATGTCTCCCTCACGTTCAGGTGCGCTCAGAAACACGAGTGATCAGACACGTGACCTTTTGTACAACGCCTCTTCTGTCAAACGTGAAGAAGGGTGCAAGAAGTCAGTGGTATGGCAGTTTGTGGCCACGACAATAAGAGTAGGCATGATATCATCTCCACTACAGGGAGACTTGATGTTCTCTGCAGTTAGGTGGAAAAAAAACATGTGTCTAATATATCGGTAACAAAATCGGTAATCGGCAAAAAGGGTTGGAAAATATCGGCATATCGGATATCTGCAAAAACTCCAGTATGGTGCATCCCTCACAGATTGCTTTGCCTCACTTACTCAAAATATACTTTAACACATTTATGGACTCAGTTTGATTCATGAACGACGTCCTGCAGGGCTTTGTTATTCAGATGTCTCGTTCAGGCCCAAGAGTTCGATCAATAATCTGATCCATCAGCAGTTAGTGCACTAAAGATGTAATACTATGTCATTTAGAGACAGTGTGACTGATACACAGTGTATCAACCTCAGAGCCACGACAGTGTACGTTGGAGTCTCTTTGAGATTGTAAATATTGTGTTCATGTAGAATAAATCACTGTCGGCTGAAGCTGTCAATCATCTCTGTGATGAGTGACATAAAAACACAAACTGAGTGAGACTGAAGCTGAGTTACAGAGACTCATGCTGACGGTCAACTGCAAACTGGATGTCACGTTGGTGCACGACAGCCAGACGGTAAAGTTAGGTGAGCTGAGAAACAGTTACAGGAGACGTCCAAAGATCCTTCTCGTCCTCTGTGACTGAATCAGCATGTTACGCAGCTTCCTCACACAAGGACAGGCTTGTGTCGGCTCTCTGCCTTTCTTACTGTTTAACTATCCTCCTCATGCCATCAGAAGCTGA
This sequence comes from Semicossyphus pulcher, assembly GCF_022749685.1. Lineage (NCBI taxonomy): Eukaryota > Metazoa > Chordata > Actinopteri > Labriformes > Labridae > Semicossyphus > Semicossyphus pulcher. The sequence goes on along the minus strand of NW_027211759.1, from coordinate 26,889,322 downwards.
TGTCTCTTTACCGACTGCGTCAGCCTGAATCCATGAGAACGCAGAGGCAAAGACGCCAACGTAAAGGAAAGAGGAGCCCTTCATTTACACCTGATGAGAGAATCAGTGCGAACAGAGTGCAGCACAATCATCATTTCTCTTGTTTCATCGTCATCTGAAGCCGAAATCACAAGTCAATATAAAGTTTAATTAAAGCTATTCCAAAAGTGTCTGATTATTCTGTCCCTGAGCTCGTGTTGTTTCTCCTGAACGATCCACATTCTTATTCAGAGTGTGTCGGTGTGCGCGCTGGAGGAGGAGGAGGGAGCGGGGACAGATGGAGGGAGCAGATACAGGAGGTTAGGATGATAACAGTCTAATTTACTGAAGTCAGGGGAAGAGAGACGACTGCAGACAGACAGGGAGGAGGAGAGATGAAGAGGAGACGGTCAGACAGAAGGACCAGGCTACTTCTTTGTGTTTCAGTATCACATATATCACCTGTGTCAGGTAAGACTCAGCTGAAGCATCAGATGTTTCTGTGCTCAATGTTGTATTCATGAAAGAATCTAATTTCTTTTTTCTTCAAACTGTTAGAAACAAGCATCGTCAGGCTTGTGATGATGTCTTTCAGGTTTATTAAATAGTAAAAAATATGAAGCAAGAACGTTGAAGAACACAGATTCTCTCAAACAGCGAGGAGATGCTCTCAAAAAACCTTTTAAATAACAGATAGAGCACACACACTCGCGCGCACACACACACACACACACACACTCGCACACACACACAAACACACACACACGCACACACACACACACACACACACACAGTAAAGCTACATTAATGGGACACTCAATATCATAAACTGCCTCATTGCACAGAACGACCGCTCCTTGCCAGCAGGGTTTTCAAAGTGTTGTTGATCGATGCCAGTTCACTGCGACTGAGCCAGGCTAGCAGTTTCCCCCCACCTCCAGTCTTTGTGCTAAGCTAAGCTAATGATGTAGCTGCAGAGACACACAGAGATGAAGCTGGTATAGGTCTCCTTTAAAAGGCTGTGTGGACTTAAATATTGAGCCTGATAGCTGCACAGCAAGAGGCTTAAATAATCCATATAGTGACTGACGCTGCTGATAACAGGAAGCTTTCACTGCTTTGAATCCTGAACTGTAAATACAGCCTACACATCTATCAATCAATACAGCTGTGTACTAGCACACCGGATAATCAATACTAAAGCATTTATGGCTAATGGAGGCAGGATTGATATCACAGCCACCAGAACACTGAAAAATAAAGAATGCAGTACAAACAAGGGTTCTACTGTTTTTCTTTGAAGGATCCGATTCAAATTAAACCCAACAAATAAAAAATGATCCTCAGATTTAAACCCAATGTTACAGAGACATGACATCTGTGACAGGCTGACGTGGGCTGATAACGACAAGTGACATGTTTGGTCTATTTAAACAGCCTCATGTGACTTTGTGCGTTCGGGTTGGGCGATTGTTTCTATTCTTATATCGTCCAAACACTGTTACTACAGATCGAGTGTCTGAGCTTTGTGTGACAACATTACAACATTTATGTATTCATATTGTTCACTTGTTTATTTCACTTCCTATAATTATTCTTTAGAATATTGGATTCTTTATTTGTGCTTTTATTTTGAAAGAACTGGGTGATTTGGGAACCAGGTGAAGTATAACTGTTGGTGGAGACGGGATAGGAAAGCAGCAGGGAAGGTGTTTGTTTTTACCAGGAGGAGGAAAGAGAAGGACGTCTGCTGTTAAATAAAGACCTGAAATACTGATCGGACCCTGACTCTTTAAATCCTGTTGGATCCACTTCCCATGTGCCCCAGCGGCCGGTTTGAGATTTCTTTGTTAGGTGATATGAGGACACTCGCCTGCATGTCTGCGCGAGTTATTGGGTGGTAGGAGAGGGAGCCGGATCTTATGGCTCCGGTCCTTTCCTTTTCGTTCTTTGGTCAGACTCGTGAACGTGCCTGCACTAAATTCTTCAATGTCAACATGCACATTTAAAATTCTGCGCTTTTAAAATGTAAAAGGAAACAGCAGAATAATGTAGGAACAATTGATCTACGTCACTGATTTGCCAATAATTTATGATATAACTCTGTGTGACGACAGAGATGTCAACAAAAAAAGCAACAAACTTGGTGAAGGGTTATAATGTTGCTCACCGTCGGCACTTTGTTATGGTGACATGACTCCGCTGCACGTGACCTCGACCAGCAGAGTGGCAGCTAAAAAGAGCTGCCTGTGGTAATTCAGCATGAAGGGGAGTGGATCTCTCTCACCTACGACTCGGTTACCATCGTTTACACCAAAGAGCTGTTCAAAAGAGTCGGATCGTTCATGAACGTCACAACATTAATAGGAGAAGATGGCCAACAGCCAGAAGAAGACATGACAGCAACAAGAACGTTAGTAGACAAAGAAGAGAAGAGGAGGGGACCCACAACTGAGCCCTGTGGAATCCCTGTATCTTTCTGAAAACATCAAACAGAACAAAAGGCGGATATTTAAAGTCTCGTGTGAACCCAAACACACTGGGTCTCTGCTGCTCTGACTGCAGCCGAACACTCAGACGGGCTCTGAACAGTCGGCTCGGACTCTGCAGCTGTACCGACGCTGCTCTAACACACAGACAGTTCAGTCAGCAACAGAGTGTGACGGCTTCCTCTCAGTCTGCACCTCTCCTGCTCTGCGTGTGATCCACCCAGCTGTTAAACACAACTCTGCTGCTTTCCATCCATCTGTGTTTAACATTACTCCACATGAGTTTAATGCATTAAACTTTTGACATGTTTACAGGCCTACATTCACAGACAGGTGTCGTTTGGAGGGAGTTCATATTCTTAAAAAAACAAACAACCAAACAATAATAACTGAGTGTTCCACAGATAATGTAGTGAACAATTACAAACGTCAGTCCGTCCTCTATCTTTAAAAATGATTGACAGTTTTTATCGCAGCGTAAATGCCACGCAATAGCCAAGGATCTCATTTTGGCAAACTGTCTGAGATTATGATAATTGGCTGATAAAATGTGGTGAGATAAAAGATAAGAGGTCAGTCCATCATATGCTGTCAACTCCCACATCACTGTCTGCCTGAAATCAGAGCAGAGCAGTGTTACTCATCAGGAGGAGGAGGAAGAGGAGGAGGAGGAGGAGGAGAGCTGAGGAAAACAGGAATCACATTTCAGCCTTTTTCATTTAATAAATTCCATTATATTTATTTTAAGTCAGTCAATACATGGATTCAACCATTTTGGTTGGTCAACTCAAGTATCATGTCGACAACTTCATCAGATATGCAGCAACTATCCTCCAGAAAATAGAGCCATGACGCTTATGTCAACCGGTATTTATGTTTAATGTTTATCAGGTCTCATTTAAGTGGACAAGAGCAGGACAGTACAAGCACACACACACACGCACACACACACACACACACACACACACACACACACACACACAATGATGGACACCTATGGTGACGTCCTCCTGCTATCTAAATGATGTTTGTGACTCGTGTCTGCCTCCCTCATCACAGCTCACACCTCCTGTACGTGACACGCAGAGAGGACCCTCCTGTTGCCCCTGGCAACTCCCCACCGAGAGACAGGCGAGCGGGAAGAGCGGGGAAATTGAGATGCAAGGTGTGTGTGTGTGTGTGTGTGTGCATTGGGATGGAGGCAGGGCTTCTTTCTCTAAGTAGTGATGATTAATATGGAAGTGAAAAGCTGCACATAGACACAGCGAGCGCTGCACCGGCCAACAGTCCCTGAACACAGCCTCAGGAAACCCCGCCTATCCTACTACAGGCATCTGTCCTCTAACACACACACACACACACACTAGAATTCATAAGACGATTCTGACTCTAATGTAACATGTGGACTGTCTGTGAGCCCCGAGCAATAAAAACATATGTATTGATACAAATACACACATATACATATCTTTTAAACAGCTGGCTGTGATATGATGCTTTCATTGTTCAATGACCTGGCTCCAGTAAAGCCGTTTGTAGGTCTCTTTCTAACAGCTAATAAAACACACAAAGTCTAAGTGTATGTATTAATGTGCACTGTCCCTTAGCTTTAAAAAGCAGCTAATGACACATTCATAGAAATAACCACGTAAACGTGTTGGTGCTGCTTCAGTCTGACTTCATTCATGAGCTTAATGGTGGCTTGTGTTAGCTCAGGTTAGCTAAGGTTAGCTCAGGTTAGCTCAGGTTAGCTTACTTTAGAGACATGTTGATGTAAAGCAGACATTACTGAATCAGTTCACGTCGCTCCTGTTGCCTTCATGCTTCACAGTATCTCATCATTATATAGCTCACAGGCTGAGTGTGACTCTGATAAGAAGGTTTGTTACCATTTTAAATATGAAATGATAAAGACCTTTAATTGAGCTACATAGAGCTGACGATCAGATGATCCATCACTCAGATACTGAAAGCTACATTTAATCCATTAATCGTTCACGTTCTCCAGTTGTTCTGATCTGCTGCTGTCCTGTCTGTGTGAACTGAACATGTTTGGGTTTTAAAATGATGCTCAGACAAAATAAGACATCTGAACACACCAACATGACCTTACTGAAGTCATGAAGAGGGAGCGTTTGCTCTTTCTTGTGGAAAAAAAGCCTAAAATTATAAAACAAACCGACTTTAACTAAAACGTTGTGTGCATGCTGGTCATTTCATCACATAAAGAACGAATGGCTTCACGTGTAAAAGTTCAAGTTGAACTGTGTACATGCACTTTTCTGTGTGTGTGTGTGTGTGTGTGTGTGTGTGCCCCTGTTCAGTCTAAATATATCTGACCCTCCTCTGCTCTGCTGCAGACGAGTGTGTGAAGAACAAACACACACACACGAAGAGTCTCTAAAACACAGCAGCAGAGAAACATCCAAACACATCCTGCTTCCTGCTGACATCAAACACGCTCACTTTAACATCACACACACACACACACACAGGTACTCAAAACCCAGCCAGCCACATGGACGTCATGGAAAGCATGGCTGTGTGTGTGTGTGTGTGTGTGTGTGTGTGTGTGTGTTTGCACAAATAAACGTGACAATGACCAGGTGAGAGGGATCATGGCGACGGTTTCTGTGGAAACTAGGAGGCCCTGCAGGTGTGGTGATGTCACTGATGATGTCATTAACAGCGGCTATATGATATGATGCTGTAAAAAGGGGGCGTGGCCTCATGATTGACAGCTCTGTTGACAAATGGGGCTCCTGCAGCGTTCTGTTCCTGAGTAGCAGAGTGGAGGAGGAACGGCGAGAGGAGACGTAACGAACACTAACACTGAGGACACCTGAGGGCTCCAACACGCCAAGGACACCTCAGGGCTCCAACACGCCAAGGACACCTGAGGCCTCCAACACGCCAAGGACACAAGGTAAAGGTGTGTGTCAGGCAGAGGAAGGAGAGGGACGTCTATACTGCGGCTCCACAGGCCGATCTCTACTGCACACACTCTGGATACAGACGATGGCAGCGCCCGCTCCGGGGAGTTTAGGCTTCACTTTGTACAACGAGAGGAGGAGGAGACACATCGTCAATGGTCAAAATGCACAGCCAATAGGAGAAGGGGATCTTCTTGTTTCATGTGCTGGTGCATAAAAATCTTAAATAGTTCCAAGACCAATCAGAACACTTGACATTCTGTTATCGTGCAACACCTGCTGGAGTGAAAGCTTTAAGAGATTCAGTGAAACACTTCCAACCAGAGTTGAACAGAACCCTGCAGAGAGGTTGAGACGGCCCTGAGCTGCTGAGGAGCATCCTAATCTGAATATATGTCACAGAAACAGTCTGAGAAGCCTGCAGCTGAATATTTGCTACCATGTGTAGAGAGCAGACCTGTCACACGGCAGGAGGCAGGAGGCCCTGTCGGATCAGAACCTCCTGTCTCAGTGGGAGGAAACTTTTGTGCACTGAGACGGATGCAGATTACAGAGGTGACAGCGGTGCAGAGGGAACATGCAGCTGTACAGTCTGCAGCTCTGCTCTCCTCACAGGTAATCAGAGAAACAGGTGTTTATGAAGAAAAGGTTTGAGTTTTCACGGGACCACTGAACTCTCCTACAGCCAGGAAGGAGCAGACAGCTGTCAATCATCCAAACACCCGTTCGTTTACACCAGTGTACACAGAGAAGGTATTTTTGTTGTGTCCTAATTTGCAGAATCACACACGATCAGCAGCAGACTCACATGAAACTTTAAAGGCTCCAGAACAGAGAGCATCATGTGCAGACGTCTGTGAAGTCCCAGAGGAAGCTCTGCACTAATGAATCAACACATAAAAACACACAGAGAGCAGACAGCGGGACAGGTATACAGACGACAGGTACACTCTGAAACAAACCGTGCTCTGCTGATGAAAAACAGTACATTATTATAGTAGATAATAAAGACAGAGAGAAGTTGGAAAGACTCCCAGAGACATAATCGAACCATCAGAGGGATTTAGCCTGTAAAGTGAGCATGAGATACTTTACTATGTTGTTAATTATGAGACTAATTACCACAGAGCAGGGACTACTTTCTGAAGAGGATGTGGGGAACCGACAGTAAACTACAATCATTGTGGACAGATGATGATAAAAACCTCAAGGACACAACCTTTAAATTAAGAGAACGTTTTGGGATTAATCTACTAGAAAGATAAAATCATGCTGTGTGACAGGTAAGAAGAAGGTGACACGGAAGCAGCCGAATCCAACAAAGCTACTGTTAGTATGAAAACCAAAGCAAATGATGGACGAGTGAATATTAATCTTTACACCCAGAAGTCCTGTTAAAATATGAAATCACCCCCGACACCACCATCCCACTATTTTACTTTTTGTTCAGTCCTTGCCTCCTAGTTATTTTATATTAAATAACTGCGTGCAGACAGTGCTGAGACGAGTCAGAGCGCCCTCTGCTGGATCAACTACCCTTTCGCCATCACGCCCAACATTGTTTCCTGCCACATTAACATGTTGTGTTAAATAAGTTTTTATTAGTGCTGTCAAAATGAAAGAGTTCATATTTGCGATTAATTCGAAACATTTAACGTGTTAAAAAAAACTAATTCAATTAACGCAGCTGTGTTCACTTCCTGTGGTAATTTTGCAGGTGTAGAAGCCTGCTGATCTTTTAAAAGGCATGTTTGTGTTTAAATAAAATATCTGTGCACGTTAGTTTGTCTCTCGCTGTGCTGGTCTGTCCTCTTACAAGAGCACAAACAGATATTCAAATAGTTCCAACATACGTGTTTGTTTAGAGGGAATAATCGAACATCATATTTGGCCAGTGTCTACAGCACCAGTTGGTGTGAATCACCGATGATAGGCCGATGATATCGTCTTAGTGATCGATCAGTCAGGTCTCATTCTTACAGTGGACATCATCGTTATGAGATGTGACGAATCAGGCAACACTGAGCTCTTCTAACAACTGAAGTAATACAATAGACATGAGCCCTTTTCCATTTGAGGTGTGACTGAGTACACACACACACACACACACACACACACACACAGCTCACTGCAGCCTGCAGGCACAGTTTGTGAAACAGCTCCTGAGGAATGTGATAAAAACAACACAACAAGCTGCATCAAGACCATTTCAACCAGAAACATGTGAGTGTAGGAGTGTGTGTGAAGCACTCTGCACACACACACACACACACACACACACACACACACAGATCAGCTGTCTGATGTGCTGACAGGCCTGCCAGGAATAACCCTGTCACCCAGAGACTCTGAACCACAGAGCTGAACTGAACTGCACATTCATGCTCCTCAAACAGAGCCCAGCTGACAGCTGGAACATGTTATTATATGATTATTAAATACACACACATTATTATCACTGTAATATGTGACTGATGTAAAGACAAACAGCAGCTGATACACGCAGAGCTGCTGGCTGTAACAGGGTGTGTGCAGGATCGAAGAGGAGCTGTCAGTGTGTGTAACGTGTTCAGTCCTGCTCTCACACATGAATGTGTGTGTGTGTGTGTGTGTGTGTGTGTGTGTGTGTGTGTGTGTGTGAGTGTGTGTGTGTGTGTGTGTGTGTGTGTGTGTGTGTGTGTGTGTGAGCTGATAATATGAGAGATTAGAGCGCATAAAAAGCGTCCGGAGGCTGAGATACTCACAGGCACAGACATCTTGCTGCTGTCTCTCTCTCTCTCTCTCCCTGTCTCTCGCTCTTCAGTCGTCTCTCTCCGCAGACCGAGCTTTAGTGTCGCTCCTTCCTCCCTGTCATGGTTCTCTGTGTAGGAAACATCCAGCTGTGAGAGCGGTCGTTGGGTTCAGTGTGTCCGCAGCAGAAGGTTGTGTTCGCGGCCGCAGCAGCAGCAGTGAGGCCGCCCCTCTGTCCAGCAGCCCGGGCTGTGTCTCCTCCGTCCTCCGCCTCCCCTGCTCCTCTTAGCGGACTCCTTCACCGTCCCTTCTCTTGAATAATCTTAATCACAACGCAGGAAAAGACGCAGAGACGTGTGAGAGATGAAGCGACCTCCGTGATGTTGGCAGCTCTGAGCGGGAGTGAAGGCAGCAGAGCGCCGCCTCTCTGTCTGTCTGCGTCCGTCCGTCCTCCGCAGACACGCGCCCGTCCGGCCTTAAAGAGACCGCTCACTGCGAACACTTGACAATAAAACACAGCAGGAGCCCCGGGGGAGGGCTGATGGAACCACACTTCAAAGGAGCAAAGCAGCGCTTATTCATGGTTTATGACATTTAATACAAATCATTTATTCTTGATTATCAGGCTGATTACAAGTTTTATTTTTAAATACATGTTATATATTTTAACTGGCTACAAAGAGTACTGGGCCAGACAAAAAAGAACCTATCTTTAATTCATAATGAAATCAAAGGGACATGTGTGTAAAGGAAGAAACAGGGCAAAGAATACAAGTGAATGAAATGTTTAGGAAACAGTCACAGTGTGGAACATTAAGCTGACATGCCAAAAGGTAGAATGAAACAACGTTAGAATATTTAAAATGATTATGAATCAAACTTTCAAGAGTAAAGTTAAATAAACATCAACATGTCAGTGTTTCAGCCTGGAAGAAATAAAATAAACAGAGAAGTTATTTTGTCTTGATAAATTGTTTTTTAACTTTATTCTAAACATGCGTCTTGTGTATGAAATCTTAACTATCGTCACAGTGAACAGAGCTCCTGTGCTGCTGTCTGAGTTATAAACAGGTATCCCACAATGCACCAAGAAAAGCAAGAAAGTCACTAACCCACTATATCCCATCATGCATCGCACTGAAAACTGATGAGTTCATATAGTCCTCTGCATCCACACAATTTATTGACTGTTTTCCTGTGATAACGAGTCATTTGGGTTGTGTTCTTGAGAGCTCGACTTATTTATCTCGTTTATCTCGACTTATTTACCGTAACGTCAGGTGATCGTAACTCGTATCCTCAGAGCTGCAAAAGCACCAAACAAACACAGAACAGGCGTCACTGACCTCATCAGTGTGATGTTTTCACTTTATACTCAGCCTTTGTATTTTTCTGTTTAATCAGATCTATGAATTCATACCTGATCAGGAGCAGTTTGGGGTTCAGTGTCTCACCCAAGGACACTTGGACATGTGACAGTAGCAGTCAGGGATCGAACCACCAGCCTTCCACTTACAGTTTCTCTCAGTGGCTTTGGTTCATTTCTCAGATCAGAATTGAAATTCTCAAAACTACTTGTTCAGTCTTCACATCATTGTGTCACACATCAGAAAAGCAGTTTGTCATTTCTTTGAACAAGTTGCAGATGCTTTGGTACATCCATGCAAATGATTATGTACAATTCTCTGCTGAAAATGAATATGAAGCAGCTGAACACTGTTCCATTTGAAAGAAATGGGCAAAGAGTGAAGGAGCTGCGCTACCAGTATATACAGGTAACACATGTATGAGCATGCAGTAACTATACCTCACAGTAAACAGTACAATATCGTATAGTGACGTACAGTACAGTAAGTGTGATCTTTACAAATTTGCTATGGCTGTAGAAAAGAAGATGCAATATGTGCTCTATACATTTGATGTAACTGTATCCTGTCCAAAATGAAAATGTATGTAAATCATCAAACTCATTTTGTGTCTTCTGGTTATAGCGTATAATGGAACTGGAAGCAAGTGAACCACCGCACAACTTCATGTACATGGATGAGGCTGGCTTCAAGCTAACGTAACGCAGAAGGCAGAGCTACAGGTGATGAGCCAGGCCAACGGGCGGGAACATAACCATGGGTGCGTCTATCTCGGAGAATGGTGTGCTCACGCATATTCCCTTTATTGGGCCATACAATACAGAGCGTCTTCTCACCTTTGTAGACACTCTCTACAGGGATCTCATCCCTGAACAAGAGAGGGGTCAGACTAGAGATGACTTGCCAAAGTACGTGATAGTTTGGGACAATGTCAGTTTCCATCGCTCCAACATCATCAGGCGATGGTTTGCGACCCACAACAGGATGCTGATGGAGTTCCTCTCACCCTACTCCCCATTCCTTAACCCCATTGAGGAATTTTTCTCAGCATGGAGATGGAAAGTATATGATGGCCAGCCACATAAACAGATGACCTTTCTGGCTACCATGGATGCAGTGTGTGATGACATCACAGCAGATGCCTGCAGAGGCTGGATAAGACACTCTAAAAGACTCTTTCCACGCTGCATCGCAAGAGAAGATATTGGTCGTGATGTGGATGAGAACTTGTGGCCCAACAGACAGGAACGTCAGGAGGTGTAGGAAGACTGCACTGTAATTCCTACAGCACTGCATGTACAGTGTTCCCAAAGGAGATTGTCCGATGTTCACATTTCTACTTTTGTTTTTTTCTTTGTGCTATGCAGCGCTGTCCTCTCCTTTCTGTATCGCAATGACACGGTCTGTCAACAAATCACAGTACAAACAGTAAAGGCATAAATGTGAATATCCCACATACACTAAGGTGTAACTTACAATTTACAATAACTGTCATCAGAACTTCAGCCATAGTTTACATCAGATCACCCCTCCAGGGTACACTGTTATATTGACAACATGACTAAGCAATCTGACTGTCGTAGCCGTACACAATGACACAAGGACTTGTCATTCTGATGGCACTGACATGTTCATCGACACAGATATTTACTTTTGAGAGATGAACTCAGGATTATTATATATTTATATTTAATATTTATATTATATATTTTGAGCAAGAGACTGGCTTTTGCAGGTAATCCATGCTGTTGTGCTATTTGTACGAATTGTTTCGAGAAACGCACTTACTGTTTTACAAATGTCGAGGATGATTTGAGAAATGTACCAAAGCGACAAAGCAAGTGTGAGAAAAACTGTAAGAGACGACCCGCTCTACCACTGAGCCACCGCCGCCTGATATACTTTCCCACAGTGAGTATCAAGTCTGCATTCAGTCAGTCACATCAAGAGAACATGAGAGACACGGTATAAAAAAAGGTTAATCTGCAGCTACAGTGACTGTGTCCTTCTGTGTGTGTGTGTGTGTGTGTGTGCAGAGATTCACAGTTTGTGCTCATTTTAACAATGAAGTCAAAGTTTGATCATTTTTACTCAGAGACAAAAACCAGAGTTTATTACTGAGACACAGAGAGGTGAGACATGAGCAGGTCATTAAGGAGAGAGGGATATCAGGAAGGTGTGTGTGTGTGTGTGTGTGTTGTGGGCTCCTTGCTGTTTTAAACAACAGCAGCTATTTTCAGTCACACCTCTCTCACTAACGTCACACACTCACACCCTCGTCTCATCCATCGGACAAACAACGTGTGAACGTGTGATTGAATCAGAAACTCTGTGACGTCACTAACTGATGAATCTGCTGCAGTTTGATACACACTTGATTTTGTACCAGACAAAAAGGCAAAACTCAGAAACTCAAACTTCAGATGTTTCCCCCGTCAGAAACACACGCTGAACTGTCACACAACCAGCCAGGTGCATTGTGGGTTCTTTTTCTGAAGGGGGGGCTGTCCCAGTGTTTTTGGTGGAATAGGCGAGGATGCAGATGTCTGTCATCATTATTTCTTTTTTCATCATTTGGAATTTAAGATAAGAAAAGAAATTAAACTGTTAAAGTGAGTTCTGTTTCTGACTGACCGGCGGGGTCAGCCCTACACATGGGTCTGTATGTGACTGACTGACTGAGTGACTGACTGATGGTACTTCCAGAGCCATAGAGAGTAGGCGGAGTAGGCGGGGCTGCTCCTCTGCTGCTCGTCCACTGTCCTCAGCAGCGTACATACCCAGGCGTAGTTTCAGGTCTTTGTTTGAAAGATTTCCGTGGGTTTATCTGAACAGAAAAAGGTTGTATTTACAGAAACGGGATTTTAATTAACACACACAGCGAGAACAACCGTATGAGCCGAGACGGAGAGACGGAGAGCGAGCGAGCGAGAGAGAGGGAGAGATCGCTCCTGAGTTACGTCTGTAACATGACATGAATTTGAGTGTGGGCCAGAAAGATTAAAATGAGTGTCAATGCATATATCATAACACACACACACACACACACACACCCTTCCCTGACCTGTTAACTCCATGAGGATAATGTTATCCTGAAGTCTGACCACATACAATGTAAGGTCTCATCCTGTGACAGTCTTTGTTGTACTTTGAGGTGTGGGGCAGACGGTAGCTCCGTCTGTAGGGACTCGGCTTGGGAACCGGTTCAAGTCCCGGTACGGACCAATCATGGAAATTGTGGCTGGTAGCAGGAGCGGTGCCGTGTTATTGAGCACTGTCGAGGTGTCTTTGAGCAAGGCACCTAATCCCCACTGCTCGGGGCGCATGTGCATCCCCCTCACCCTGCCATCTCTCCATGAGTGCGTGTGCAGCATGTTTGTAATGATAGAAATTATGAGTTATTTCCTCTCTGGGATCAGTTAATTATTTCTTCTTCTTCTTCTTCTGTAGTTCATTTTCTTTCAAAAAGAAGCCTTTAACACATCATCAAGACAATCACGCACTGCACTTATTCTAATGTTCATCTCCTGTTATCCTTATCATTAGTGGTGAATAAATCAGGCTTCAGTGTGTCCCTTCAAACACCTGTAACCTGTGCGTGATGTTACAGATAATGAGATGCTTTGTTGTAATTTGATGAATGTTTTATTCTCGATTAAGGAAATTAAAGTGATAAATACCTTCAGAATAAAAGCCTCCCCCTGACAGCAGGTCTTAATCCTGCTCCTCTGCACAGGCACATATTCAGACTCGTGTTACAGCGATCCGTCCTCTGAGTTTACTGTAAATATCAGAGGTCACAGTTTGCTGTGGTTTTAGTGGAGTGTAATCTGGTGCAGTCAGAGGTCAGACGGCGACATACTGCAGCTGAGGGATTGTTTCCATCATAATGAGAGATTACTGCTCGTCTGGGCTCAAACATACTGCGAGTCACTTTGACTGGAGTGCAGTCTGAGCGTGTCATGGTGGTGTAAACGCTTCTTCTTCTCCGTCCTGTCAGAATAAAATTATAGCAGCACGCACTCACACACACACCTTCAGCCATTATAATCTGTACGTGAACATGTGTGGGATAATCTCCTGTCAGCCCCACGCTGTAAAAATCCCACCGCTGTCTGTGTGTGTGTGTGTGTGAGAGAGAGAGAGAGAGTGTGTGTGTAAGGATTTAGTATAATCACAGTCTGTTTTTTAGGCGACTGTCAGGAGCGGTTCAGTCTCTGCAGAGCTGCTTAGATGAGGATACGTTCAGCAGCCTGAGAGCAGAGTATGATATTCTGTGAGGGATTATATTGGGCTGAATAACCGAGCGAGGGTCAGGTGCTTAGGCGTTTAAAAATGTTTCTGCTCTCCATTTTTAAACAAGAAGGTAACAATCCTTTTTTTCATCTGACAAATTAAAGTTATTCTGAAGTTTTTGCACTGAAGAGAACTGTGTGAAGAGCAACTCCATGTATGTCAGTGAGTCACGTACAAGGACACACATTCACACACACGAGCATGCAGGAGACACATTCCTCCTGATGCTGTCACAAGACTTGACAACTGTCGCCAAGTGTCAGAAACATTGTGAAAGCATCAACAATGGAGGCTGTTAAAGACTCGAGAAACACTCTAAAGTAAAAATAAGACAATATTTAATTAGATTTCACACTGGACTTAAACCCGAGCCCCTTTCACACATGAACTCAGACAACTTGCATCAGGACGTGTCCACAAAACAGACACAACAGGAGAAAACATCACGCACACACCTGAGAGAGCAGGAAAGAGGATGAAGCACAGAGACTCCGCCCACTGTGAACCATCGCTCCGCCCACTCAGTGCATGTTCCATCACCTGCTGTGTTCACACACCAATTTCACACATGCTGTGTTCAAAATCAGATTCTAAACCATATACTACATACTGTGTTCGGCAGTAGTCTGTAGTACGGAGCTGTTCACATGTATTTAGCAGTGTGCTGCACCAGGAGCCAGTTTCCAGTTTTGGAAAGCAGAAGTAAACGACAGCCCGCCAACAGCAAAAAAACGCTTCTTTAGCTACAGCGCCCCCTTCTGCTGGAATGCTGCTGCTGTCCTTCATTTCAACTGCCACTGTGATGTTCCAGCGCTTTGCATTGTGGGATACAGTATGCGAGGTAGACTGTTCCGATGCACACTGGAGATTTTTTCAGAATCAGTACGACATCCGGGTATTTTAGGCATACTGCACATTTTGAAACGTCTCAGTAAAGTCAGGTACTAGTATATAGTATATAGTACGGATTTTCGGACACAGCCTAAAAAACTCCTGTGATTAACCCGCGAATCCATCGTCACAAATTCTCCCTCTGAACATTCTCGATGCGGGGCACACAATATTAAACAATGCATACAATTACACAAACTGATCTATGGTTACCGTCTGATATCAATTATCTCTATTGTTGTTTCTCTCTAGCTTACTGAAGCTAACTGGCTAACTTGGGAGCAGTTCAGTTACTGAGTTTGCTCTTTAAGATACAAAGGTGGTACGTGATTGGCTGAAAGGTGAGAGGACGTCATGACAACCAGAGGTGGCTTCAGTACAAACATTCTTTACTTCCTGTTTGTAAGGTGATGGAAAATCTAAATGTAGGGAATAGAAGGTACAAATATTTAGTATAATGTACGGGTGAAAGTAAAAAGATGTTATAAAAATCAATATTCAAGTAAAGTACAGATAGCTCAGATTTACAGGTACAGAAAGAAGTATTTGTGACGTCCCTTCTGTGAGGTCGTAAGAGTGACCTAGTGTTGCATTATAAAGTGATACAGGAAAATAAAACCAACGTTGGAAAGTGGTGGTAAAGACTTTTTCATGATGAACTGAGCTGAATGTTGAGTGTAATGATGACATCATGTCTTTATTTTATATTAAACACTTCAGGGATCTGCAGGTGATCAGTGTGTAAGAAACAGAATCACTCAGGTGTGATCGAAAAACGTCGACCAACTTGAAGCTGTTTACTTGAACAGTTTGACGTCTCAGAACAGAAACAGAAACATTGAAATGTGTGTGTGTTTATTGGATGTTTAATATTTACATGAACAAACAGACAGCTGGACCAGACTGCAGTGTAACCCCCACACCTGAGTGACAGGTGAATATCAGCCCTCACACCTGCTGCAGTCAGTGCGGTCCTCTCTGATATGACCGATGACACACAGCTGATTGATCACACGTCTGCCGAGGTATTGATCAGCATGACAGTGTTCGATTAAGTGTCCACACAAACCTTTTCACCTGATCACATGAAAGCAGAATCTCAGAGTACGAAAACATGACTGGATAAACAATGAAACAATGAAATCTAATGATGTCATGGTTTTGACCAGACATTAGACACACTGGACCTGCACCATCTTTATGAGGAGCCTCCACAACATCTCTTATTCTTCATCAGGTCATTTAACTAAATGTTAGCATGGACTTGTTTATCAGAGGAAGGTGTGTTGCTTTCTAACAGGCAGCTTGTGATAGCAGGAGGAAGTGGAGTTACAGGAGACGTTTAAACTAAGATCAGCTTCAATCAGAAGTAAACAAGGTAAACAAGTATAGATGCTTTCTAAACAGAAGGTGTCAGGATGAAGTTTAGGGTTTTGGAAACATTTAGCAAAAGGACTCGGTTCATTTGACACTTTTGGATGGTTTCAGCAGCTGCGTCGTGTCGCTCTCTTCTTAACGTTGAGAATATGCTCCAATTCAGCTCAGATGAGACCTCCTCATAGAGGCGGCTCTAAACATAATGAATACTGCAGGATACCAAACTAAAAGAGGAGACATGATTCCTCAGAGTACAAGCTTAAATTATTCATCAGCAGTAGCTCCAGCGTACATCATGCTTCAGTTCACTTGGAGTCTTTGTTTCTGTGTTTAAGAGCAGGAAGTTTCCCACAGTAAACAGGCCTTTGTATTTACACCTGCTGTTAACGAGTCTGTTTGATTCTGCCCTCATCTGTCTCACTACAGTGCTATGAAGCCAAAATAATCAGATGTTACTGAGATTTAATGACAATAAACAGGCTGAGAGGATGCTGAGATAACTACATCAGGATGCAGGTGTTCATGCTCTGTCAGGTCTGTCTGCAGGACGACAAGAACACTCCTTTAAAATGACAGCTTTTTGAATGGAGTCTGGTTTGACACTTTAATGCAACTTAACGGTGTCAGGAGAATCTCAATGATGAGAGACTTTCTCGAGCACGTCAAGCTAATTTCTCTTTGAGTTGAAAACATTTTGTGTGATTACATGAATTCATCACGTCGCCTGCATCATTTATGTATCCCTGTCTTTGAATTGATTTTGTATGTGATCACACTGTGCTTAAAATCTGCTTTGCTTTTGGACTGGACACATTTTAAGATGTTACCAGAGCTGATGAGAATCTGTTCGCACTAACCGTAGCTACTCCTGTCAGTCACTTGACCCTGGTCTTAGACAGTCAGTCTTTTTAACGAGCCGCCAGGAGATCTTTAAACGTATAGTGGGGATTCTTTCCAGGTGCACTGTCTCTCCAGCATTAACATATTTTACACTCATCCAGGTGTCCAGATGTTTATGCTAGGTGGAAACAAAGCCTGAAATTGAACTTCCAAATGACAAAAAATACAGTGCTAAAAAATACTTCTGTAGCGAACAGTCTGCCCACAGTAACAAACCCTTAGCCAGATCACAAATACAAAAACTTGGGTTGTATTTCTGTATGAAATAATCTGACGTGACAGATCGGTGTTTCTTAACCTGTCAGACTTGATTTTAATGACCTCAGTTTGTTTCAGTGTCTCCTCATTAACCTGGTGAGTAAGGTGTTAAAGGACAGAAATAACAAACTAAACTACAGTTAGACACAACTTGTAATAAACCAGAGATATACTTTACCCATCAAACTAAGAAGTAAATCAGCTCCTTGAGGACGTATGACTGAGTGACTTCACGTCCCAAAAATGTCCTGAGTGTGAAGTTTGAAGGTTCTCACAAGTATATACACCCATCAGGCCGTCATCACACACACACACACACACACGCACACACACACGCACACACACGCGCACACACACACACACACACACGCACACACACACGCACACACACGCACACACACACACACACACACGCACGCACGCACGCACCCACACACCCGCACACACACACACACGCACACGCACACGCACACACACATACACACACACTCACACACTCACAGTATTAACACCCGTCCTGAAATAGATCCAAACCTCAACACCAGTTTGAGCTCACTTTGCTGGAGGAACAGCAGCTCTGTCATTACACACATACAGGAAGTCTGTCCCTGTGTGTGTCCGTGTGTGTGTGTGTGTGCGTGTGTGTGTGTGTGCTGTCAGTCCGTGTCATTGTTTCACGTTGCTCAGTCGCACTGCTTTTTCTAACTCAAACTGCCGATGGTCGACACGCTCCAAGAAGTTCTTCCGCTCCACATACCTAAAGGCACACACACACACACACACACACACAGAGAGAGAGACACACACACAGAAACAGAACATTAGTTATACTTTTATCATAACAGCACAAACACACACTGCATACACACACACACGGTCCCACCAAACTTAACCAAATCCCCCCCCCCCCCCCCCCTTGTCCCACACAGGAAGTAGTTACACAACTTTTCCTGCAGTTATGTGTGTGTGTGTGTGTGTGTGTGTGTGTGTGTGTGTGTGACATGCATTACTCATGTTGTAGGGAGAAAAATCTGTTTACACTTTATGGACGACATTGTCCTTTTTGGGTCAGAATTCCAGTTCCCATAAAGTCATCTTAAATCGTGAGATTTTAGAGTGAGGTTTGGTTGACGGTCAGAGTAAGTGTTAGGAAAGCACTGGTTATAGGTCTGGTAAAACCTGATTTATGTTTCTGTGTTGAATCTCTGCTGTAGGTACGGCTGAGCCGGGACAGGACGGCGTTACACGACCTGAAATCTAAGCACATGTAGCCGCTTCACAACACAACCAGGGCAATGTCCTCACACACACACACACACACACACACACACACACGTTTCCACACTTTCGAGTGGAAGTGTGGAAACGTGTGTGTGTGTGTGTTTGAGACACACTCATGTTTTTTCCCTGCAGTAGACGGTCTCCATCCTGCTGGTAATGCTCCTTTGCTTTCCTCTCACTGCTCTCAGTCTGCTGCTTCATCATTCAGACACTGTGTTTCTGCATGTTCTGATTCTTGACTTTACCAAAAGCTTTAATGTAGGACGGAAAAGTCACCAATCTGCAGACAAAATTATTGTCGACATGAAGCAACTAACAGCTGTTACATTTAATAATACAAATACAAGAATTCACTGAATTCAAAGTGAATAACCTGCTGTGTTCTTTGTATAACATAGACTTCTTCACAGTGTAACATTAGAGTATCTGTACGGGAGATTTATGCGAGGTAATTCAGCAGGTCTGAGTGATCAGAAAGCTCAGCAGAGCTCGAGCAGGATGTAACTTGAACAGGTATGTTCAGTAATTGTTTGGACACAGAGATATACTCACCCCTCTCTGCCTCTGTTGTGGATGGCGAGCTCCTCGGTGATGCCCTCCTCTGATTTAAAGGCGTCCCAGTCCATCTTGGACTTCTCCAGCGTGCTCATCTTCTGTTTCTTTCCCCCGATACGATTCAGCAGGCTGCTCATACCTGCAGGGCGCTTCGCACTGAAAGCACAGCAGAGAGAAGCTCAGGTGACACACTGCAAACACACAACAGGTGACAGAAGCCGAAGCATGGCTGTTTATTCAGTCACAACTTACTGCACACAGTTGAACAGCAGCTCATCACTAAATGTGACAGGTGTGAAAACATGGAGTGAAACTTTGCCCATGATACAACAGTCAGTACAGTTTTACGCAGATCTGCTCTGAGCCCTGTCCGACTGTCTGCAGCAGTTTAAAATGTCTGCGCTCAGCTAAAAGCCGCTCCATAGTGAGAACACAAGAGTTTCATATTTAAAGTCAGAGCGGTGCAGGCAGACGCTCTTTGATTAGCTGGTGTACCTCACAGGCTCTTGTGAGTGGAGGCAGATGTTTTATACTTGCTGGGCGCACACTCTCAGCAGATCCAGGACACTTACACCCATCAGCCGTAACATTATGACCTCCTGTCTAATATTGTGCCCCTAAGAAGCCCTGCCCTGTCGAGGCATGGACTCCACTAGAGCTCTGAAGGTGTGCTGAGGGATCTGGCACCAAGGTGTGAGCAGCAGATCCTTTAAGGGACCGGACCGGACTTTGGACCGGACTTTCAGACTTTATTCTGAAAAGTATGGGGCTGTGAGGGCGTCCATCCTGACCCCTGTCCACCACATGACCCTGTCGCTGGTTCACTGGTGTTCCTTCCTTAGACTTTTGGTAGGCCCTGACCCCTGCAGACCGGGAACACCCCACAAGAGCTGCAGGTTAGGAGATGCTCTGACCCAGTCGTCCAGCCATCACAGTTTGGTCCGTGTCAAAGTCGCTCACATCCTCACACGTGCCCATTTTTCCTGCTTCAACACATCAACCTCAGGAGAACATGTTCACGTGCTGCCTGACATATGCCACTGACAGGTGCCATTGTAACAAGATTGTCAGTGTTACTCACTTCACCTGTCAGAGGTCATAGTGTGATGGCTGATGGGTGTATGTCACTGCTTTGTTCAAACTGAGACAGTGAGGCATGTTTGAATATCGCACAAAAATCACGAAGGAACACACAACACACGAGCACACAGCCAGTAACTCAACACAACAACACATACACAGGAACATCCATCACCTGCTGCATGTGAGTAATGGTTGTGTTTGTATGGAGCTTTACTCCAAAGAGAGGCTGGTATGACAAGGTGCTAATGTAATGTCCTTCTACACACACACACGTTTGTCATTTGTCACTTGTCACACATACACGGCTGACAAGCCAATCACAGGGCACATTAGGCCTTCACCGCTAAGCGTTATGTTTACAGGTTGTTTTCTGTTTTTCATCAGCTCCGTCCTTCTTGTTTGACACTTCACTGTGCTTTTATAGAGAGTTAAATAAATCCATAATTGACCAAGTTGAAGGGTGTAACTTTCCCTGTCGACTCTTTGTTCAAGAGGAAATAATGGAGGCTGCAAAAGACATGTCTGACTTCACATTTTGAACATCTCAACTTTCAACAGAAGGAAAGGGAGAGCGAGCAAGTTTAGACACGGCGACAGAAGCTCCCTGTGAAACCGGGAGATGCTTCGTCTTTGAGGTCTAAGCTAGCTACCAAACATCCAGCTGTCCAACCGCCAAGAGGCTGCAACACAGCCGTGAAGGTAACAGGCATAGAGGCCTTACAGCTGCTGTTAATGAACAATAGATCGGACTTCAACAGGAAATAAATCAGGATAAACCCAGTGCGTGGTGCATACAAAGCTTTTTGCAGCATCCTAACTCACTGCAGGGGAAATTCCAACACCACGACAGCCCCAAGCCTCAGCAGCTTTATAATTTAAACCTAGAAAATACAACATTTCAATTAGAGTTCAGCTCTGTAATGATCTATTTCTGCTCCTCAGAGTGTTTTTCCTTCTTCAGTTTGTGTCGGAGCTTCTAACTGGTCACTTTTCATCCTCCTATCCCTGCCGCTCTCTCACATGCTCGTACTCTCGTGAAGCCCTGTGGTCTCCATGAGTGAGGAAGTCCTTCAGTGTTTTAAAGCCTGAAGAGTCTCTGTTAAAGAAAACCACTCATCATCCTTTAGTGAAAGCATAATGATGCTCCATGTGAGACCACAGCAGAGCCAGCTTCTCATTCCCTGCACCATAACTGGACTCAGACCATGTTAATTACTGTGACCGTTTAAACACCACTTCATTATGGTGCTCCACAATTACACACGGCCACGAGAAGCTCAGGGATGCACTGAAATGTAGCGTGTTAATGTTTGGTTTCCTCATCCAGGCAAAGGCCAACATTAATCCCAAACGTGTTTACAGGACTTTAATGCAGCTCTGAAGAGGAAACATCCAAATAAGCTTCAACACACTCCGAACACTCGGTCAGGAGCGTCCATGGTTCTTCCTCTTCTTAGCTTGTCCTGTTGTGTGCACGTTTCATCCAAACTGCTTCACCACACACAGCCAGGCCAGCTGCTCCAGTGTTCCTTCTCCAAGTGTGCGTGTGTGCGTGTGTGCGTGTGTGCGTGTGTGCGTGTGTGTGTGCGTGTCATTGTGCAGGCTGAGATTTCCTTCCTGTCCATGAATACTCCAGTTACTCCGGTACAAGCTTCCACTCCATCCACAGCTGGATTTTACCATCTTCTTACCATCGAGTGTTTCTGTTTTTCTGTCTGGATGAACATCTGAAGTAATCTGACAAATCTTCACTAAACATTTTCATCTAATATCAAATCTCAGGCAGGTTAACAAGCGAGCCTATCTTGCCTTTGTGTTAACACTTGGGAGTCCTGATGCTAAGCTAGGCTAACAACATCCTCATTCAGCTATGTATGCTTCCTGAAAATGTCCCAACACGGTCCAGGTGGAGCTGCATGTGTGAAATATCCGTTCACACCAGCTTCAGAATCAGAAACACCTGGGGAGCTTTAATCACGTCTTTCAGCAGCTCTCAGTAAAAAGAGTGAAGTCAGGGTGAGTCGACATGTGAACACAGGACTCCCTAAAAACACGGTGGGCGTGGCTTTGCAGGACGTAACAGTCTTGGCGAGCTCCATGACCTTCAGCTGTTTCAGCGCTAACTGTTAGCAAGCTAACTTTATGATAACAGGTTTGAAACAAGCCTCACATACAGAGCGCTTGGTAATGTTTGCCCCATGGGGCTATAAAGAATGAAGTTACCCAAGTCTATCGATAACGTGGGTTAAATGCTAGAACCCAACTCCAGCAGTT
Organism: Semicossyphus pulcher; assembly: GCF_022749685.1. Classification (NCBI taxonomy): domain Eukaryota; kingdom Metazoa; phylum Chordata; class Actinopteri; order Labriformes; family Labridae; genus Semicossyphus; species Semicossyphus pulcher. The sequence goes on along the minus strand of NW_027211759.1, from coordinate 26,866,870 downwards.
TGTCAAAAAATTTAAAGTGCCACACCTTGCTCATGTACATGGAAGCTAACTGCCCTGTAAGCTCATCTGGGCTGGGCATCTACTGATGCGGGATACTACACTGACATCAGAGTACAGATGTCACTATATCTTAGCACTATTTAGTAGTTTAGTAGTTATTTTTCAGTACAACATTCTGATGGTCTTGGTGGTAATTTAACTGTCTCCACTGTCAGGCAGAAGTCATTTGAAAGTCTGCAGGGAAGTCTAGTCACAGCTGTAGCCGTGTCAGCAGAAATAAACAAATAAAATCTTCTCTGTTTAAAGTACTGGGAAAAGCACCAGGTGTGAGCTCACCTGTAGGTTTAATCTTGGAGTTAAGGCAGATATTAGGTTAACTCACAGCCTAGCAGGACACAGTTTTGCTAGCTTATCCGGAAACTGATGAGAGGAGATGAACGCGAGCCGACGAGAACACTCAGCCCTCTGTGTGACGCAGGACGTAAGGCACCGCCCCCGGGAAATATAACGTGGTTCCATGTCCTGTGTGAACACAGCAGGTGACAGTCTGGAACATTCACACAGTGGGTGGGCGGGGTGATGACATCATCCACACTGGGCGGAGTCTCCCTTTATCCTCTATACCCCTCCCTCAGGTGTATGCTGTTTTCTACTGCTGAGTCTGTGCAGTGGAAACGTCCCGATACATGTTGGAGAGATATTAACACAGAGACAGTCACATGACTGAGACTCCTCCTCCTCCTGCACACTGTCATTCTACAGTGAAGAAACTCTGCAGTCTGACCCCGCCCCCAGGCCACTACAGAGCCCCACCCCCCAGACCCTGTACTGTAGTAAACACTCTACTCTACTGTACTGTGTGTGTGTGTGTGTGTGTGTGTGTGTGTGTGTGTGTAAGTGTGCACACAATCGCACAAGGTTAATTAGGGAGTGGTGCTGATGGCTCTTTCCTGTTGTGATGGGTGTCCCCTTTCTTCACACACACACACACACACACACACACACACACACACACACACACACACACACACACACACACACACACACACACACACACACACACACACACACACACACACCAGAGATAAATAGGAAATAGCTTGTGGACACACTGTACTTCCTGTCTGTTGGAAGATGATTTCCTGTTTCCCGTCGGCCGTCTGGGGTTTTGGTGGGAAGATGTGCACACCCCTAAATGATTTATTACCATGGCAACAAAACATATTTAAAGAGGAAGGGAAACAGCGCAAACACACACACACACACACACACACACACACACACACACACACACAGGAGCTGGTCTGAAGCTGCTCACTGATCCTGACAGTCAGGATGTCATATAAATCGCTGAGTAAAAATATATTTCTTATATAAATAAGTTTAACTTTAACTAAAGTAAGTCAAAGGTTTAAACCATAAACTCATCATATTTCATGTTGAGTTTATTATCATTACATACCATCGATATCTGGTAGCTTTGTACATCACGTGGACATCAGGTGTGTGTGTGTGTGTGTGTGTGTGTGTGTGTGTGTGTGTGTGTGTGTGCGTGTGTGCGTGCGTGCGTGCGTGCGTGCGTGCGTGCGTGCGTGCGTGCGTGTGTGTGTGCGCGTGTACCTGGGGCCTGGAGGAGGAGATCTGCTGGGTGACGAGCTCTTCTCTTCGTCTTCATCTTCGTCCTGGTTGGTGTTCTGACTCTTCAGAAAACTCTTGGCCTCCTTGGAGTCTGCTGACACCTCTTTATTCACCCTGACACACACAAATTAATAACGCAACATAAATACAGGAATCAGAAATAAAAGGGGACAAAGTGGAGAATTAATAGAAAGGTAAATAAATAAAACTATTAAATAAAGTCAGATTTTATCAACCAACTGACGCTTTTATCTGTTTATTATATTATTTTTGGTACACTTGGTGGCATACTGACTTATTTATCAAGGTTTATTTATTCATTTGTAGATTTCAGCAGCTTCTCTCCTCCATAATTTACCACTTAAACTGGGTCTAAATAAACACAGATCAAATACGCAATACACAGCGACAGCAGAACAACAGGCTGAAGGTCTTCAGTCGAGCTACATTCATTTATTTAATTCATTACAATGTTGATTTATGTGCAATTTCCATTACAAAAATATAAAATAACATCCCTTTTATGCAAAGCCCCACATCCATCAACACGTATCTGTCCCTCCACACGCGTTAAAAATGAAGGACACACACACACTGTGTGTGTGTGTGTGTGTGTGTTACTGCGGGGTTACACAGTGAGGCTATATGAGGAAGAACCGCTGCCTCCTCTGGGAACATCAGCTCTGCACAGACTCCACAAACACTAGCATCCATCATGGCGGCTCTGAAAGCCTCTCCCTGATATGTATGCTAATTATATGCAGTCATAATTACACAGAGAGCGCGCAGCACTGAGGAGGAGGACGAGCGTTTAAAGGTCTCCTCTCAGGCAGGAGGAAGATCTCTGAGTTTAAAGGAGGATGAACACGCGGGCAGCAGCGGGCCAAGAGACGGACAGCTCGTACCAACTTTATTGAGAAAGAAGAGTTGAGACAAAAACATGGGAGCGGGCAGCTTTTATTGTAGCTGTGGGAATATTTTACAGCCATCCTCCATGTGCTAATCTTATGCTTGTGTAATTACAGAGCACACAGCTTCATGCATAATCAATCAGAGCAATTATACCCAGCATCATGTTTGGTTACAGAAATAAAACCAGTCAGATGTAAACACTTAGGACGGGACATAACTGGCATGTTTTCTGTCTGCTGGGCGTGTCTGTGTGAGATTTACAGTGTGATCATGTGACAGAGTCATAATTACACTGTTTTTATGGGAAACACTCGGCTGTGAGGATCCTACTGAAGACACAGGCGGAGGTGATTCATTGAGATATGACTGCAGCCTGATGCTCACACAGCCAGCTGAGGCTGATGTTAGACCTGCCTTCAGTCTTCACTTACTGACTAAAGGAAAACATTCCTATGCTGCTGCTGCTCTGAGACTACACCTTAGTGAAATGTGTCCAAATGGTGACAGAGAGAAAGAAATACTGGGGCATGAAGTCTGTTGAGCACAAAGTGAAGATGCTAAATCAGTGAAAACAAGGACGCATTTAGACCTGAAGGTGGCGCTACAGCTCAGGGCAGAATGATCAGGCAGAGCTGTAAATGCTCTGGTAAGACTTTTAAACTTCATCCTCTGCGGCTGATGTAAATCTATCATTAAGAAACAACACAGAGTGACTGACACCTTCTGTGTCTGCTGACGATGTGACGCCGTGTTTAGACCTCAAACATCACGTATCGTGTGACAACACTGACGTGAGTGTCTGTACCTGACCAGTCTGCACATGTCAGGCAGTGGAGGAGAGACACAATTACTGGTGTTCATTCCACTGTTTGATCCCTTTGTTTAAATATTTAACAGAGCTTTATCCATTCTTAATATTTCACTGTTAATTGTTGTCATTTTGAACCGTGCATTTATTGTTGTCTATTTCTGTCTGGGCTGCTCCGCTCTCTGGGCTGCGTGCTCGTGTGAGAGCTGCTTCATAAATAAATCAAGTTCCGATGAGTTGTTGAGAAACATGGAGATACATAATGTACTGAAAATCTGTACACGCTGCACCAGAGACAACGAGTTTCATTCATTATTTACAGAACACACTCATCATCCTGGAACACAAAGAAACAATGGGAACATAACAAGAAGCTCAGACTACGAGAATCCTGAACACAATCATGTCTGTCTCACACACAGAGATCTCGTCACTGCTGCGACGGCGCTGGAGACAGGTCGGTTAAAGATATCAGAGTTTCTTTGAACCAATCACGCTCTTCTCTGGGAGTCTGAATAATGGATCAATTAGTTCAGACGGGAGGATTCAACATGTGGTACTTTGTCCTGAAGACCTTTACTTGGTTTTGGGAAACAACGCAGATGCTGGACTTATTTCATGTTGCCGGTCAGGTTATGAAGTCATCAAAAATATAGGTCCAGAGGTTGAAGGTCAAGTGATGCACACACAGTAGCAGAGCCTCGAGTTTGGTCGGGTAAGCCTTGATTCAAAAGTTCATGTTGGAACAGCAACTAAATGACAAAAATGTTGGTACACGACTTGTTGAGCTGACAGTGTGTGCCGAGGAACGGGGCAGATAAAAGGATGAATTCATGTCTATTAGCATGTTGTGCTCAAAGGTCGTCGGTAGGATGGTAACTGTTAGTTACTGTCCACGTAGAGCGACCTCGTTCAGTTCAGATCAGTCCCTCCATCTGTCCAAAGAAGAATCTACACATTACATTTCAGCTGTTCTACTTCTTACTTCAGGTGCTATGCGTGTATGAAACCACTGATCAGAGACGGTGATTACTGTCTCTCTGTACAAACACTCAAGATCAACACTGACTCACATTTGTAACAGAGCCTCTGATTGGTGGAAAGTTAAAGGCACCAGGAAGTGAACAGCTAACAGTTTTCAACATGGACAAATAATCACAAGATGCTGAGTTTTGGATTTGTTATCATGGATTCACTGTTTAGAGTCTCACTAAAGAAGCTCATGAAAGACTAGAAATGTAGCATCTGTTGGCAGGGACGTGGATTTCTGGGAAGGCAAGTGTTCTGTTAGAACTACGCTTGTAGTCCGAGTAATATTGACCAATCACGTATAAGCAGGCTGCAGCGTATGCAGGAAAAACAGCCCGTGTGGAGAGCAAAAGAGGAGGAGCGTAATCCGCCGTAATGACATCACAGCTCCATCAGCGTGATCTGACGATGATTTATCTTCTTATTAATCTCTATAATCAGACGTCTGCATGTTAACAGCTAACAGCTAACAATCTGTTCTAGATCTAAAATTTAACTGGAGATGAATTCCCTTGACGCTGTGTCACCAAAGCTGTTCAGCGTTCAGATTTCCCGACTTCCTTGAATGCATGAGATTGATCCGCCCTTCGTTCAACAAACGAGCATTTTAAAAGTGTTCTTCTCCTCTTGAGGACAGACCTGACAAAGCTTCAGATTTTACTTCTTACAAATCTGCATCTTGATGTTGAAGTTTGGGCGAAGAGCCGTTAATAACAAGAGAACGGTTTCTCTTTCTGTAACGATGCAGCACGCGGGAAAGGAAGTCTACACGGGAAGTATATTATCGCTTACCGCCCGGCACATTCGCCGGTGTCCCCAGAGGCTATATCGTCTCAGACTGTAGCCAATGGGACGATCACAGCGGAGCCTCTCTAGCACAGATCAGCTGTCCGTCTCTACACACTGCAGACATATGAAGATCAGTGTTTCCTGATTGAGACGTTGACGCCTGTGGAAATAGGTTGATTGGTCAACTTAGCCAAAACTGCAAGGTGGTGAAAAATTCTCTGTGAGTGTTCACGTTGTTTTCACATTAGGATCTAAAGCTCATGAATGCACCAAAGATGGAAGAACGACATCCCAACTCTGAAAAAGGGACCCTCCCATGAGCACATGAACGCAGCAGAGCTAGGCCGCTAGCTTGGAGGCTCTTTGTTTTTTCACTCGTGTAACGGGGCTGTCACTTTAGAATACAAATCAAATATTTGTTCCAAAGAGAGGAAAAAGTTCAGTTTGTTTACATTCAAAACGTAAAGTCCGTAAGCACAACAGACAGCTCGAGGTAGTTTGTCGGATGATCCAGCAGAGGGAGCTGTTAAGCTTCACTTACAGCTCGACCTCTTGCCCTACTGACCTGACAGTAAACTCATGTTATGTTGTTTTCTGTGTAGATGGAGGACATCAGCAGGCCTGAGTGGACAGTCAGGACACCATCATCTCCTGACACTACCTCACTACCAGAGTGAGGCGGCAGAAGCACACCAGACAGACGAAGCGACCTCGTCTCACTTCAGACTGTTCGCTGTGTTTCAAGTTTCTCCAAGAAAACTAATTATTATAGATTATACTCTTTAGCATAGTTAGAGCCAAATGTCTGCTTCTTTGTGGTGACATTAGAAGTGATAGTGGTGGACACTCACACCAGGTTCAGTCTGTGATGATTAACAAGATCCGCTCAATCATTCCAGTAATGATCCAGATCCATAAACTGTGATTTAAAGAACGTTTGGAGGTTAATGTCTGAACAGAATAACTCTGTCGCCGTCATCACACTAAAGCAATCTGCATCTGTGTGTGTGTGTGTGTGTGTGTGTGTGTGTGTGTGTGTGTGGCACCACCTAGTGGTCAATGTGAAGAGCCACAACTAATTTGACAACAACTACATCATTTACAAATGTTTTAAACTACATTGTATGTAGATCTGACAAATAATGTGATATTACTTTTAGTGCTGTCAGGAGATTAAAAATTAATCTAATTGATTAATTAATTAATTACAGGCTTTGTAATTAATTAATCGTGATTAATCACATATGTCAAAGAATTCTGTGAGAAGCTCATCACATGACTCAGTCTGCATTACCCTGTTTCTAGATGTAATAGTTTACACTTTACTTTACTCTCTTCTTCACCTTACTCAGTGTTAACTCACAATCTACTTTAATCTGAACACTTTGCTTTGCTTCAGTCCCCCAACACACCTGCACCTGTGCACACAGCTGCTGGCCCCGCCCCCTCTTCCTGTCTGTCTGCTGTGTTGACTGTCTTCATCAGCAGTCTGTTTCATTAAGTCACAAAAGTTACTCTCGTGATTCAGTTCTCACAGCACGTGAGCCGCGTGTTATTAATGACAAGGCGTCTGAAGACGATCGATCGTTACCGAATGATATCTGCACCTTTACAAGCTTCCAAACAGACACATGTGGAGAGCGAGGGCAGATTGTTCACTTATTGATCGATCTCAGATGGATAAAATAATAAAATATTAAAGGCCAGGTAACGTTGTGTCATGTTTATAAAGCTGGTTGTATAATCGGTGACGTATGAGGTCAGGGGGGAACAGAACACTTACCTCACTTCCTCTCCAGCAAAGTCAAAAACCTTCGTGATGGTGACTGTCGCCGGTTCTTTGGTTTCTCTACTCAAAGGAGCAGGCGTCAATAAAGAGGAGCCATCCTGAGGATGACAACAAAACACACGCACACGCGCACACGCACACACACACACACACACACACACACACACACACACACACACACACACACACACACACACACACACACGCACACGCACACGCACGCGCACACACACAATAATGTAGGGTTGATTACTAACGCTCAGGTAATCTGGGTTCTAATGGAAGCTGTATCTGAGGTCAGAGGTCCCGCACACATTTTGTATGTGTGGGTTAATCCCTGTTTTTTGACTGGTCACCACCCTGTGAATGATCCAGCACCACATTCATCACATATCTACCTTCTGTTTGGAGCTGGGCTGTGAGGCAGCTGTGGGGTCTTTGGGTCTGGATCCAACATCAGACAGGAAACTGGCCCAGAGGTCGTCTGATTTCTTCTTCTGTTTTTCATCTTCCTCCTTCTCGCCCTTCTTGGGTTTCTCCTCCTCCTCCTCCTCCTGCGGCAGCTGTGCCTCCTCTGCTCCTTCTCCTCCCTCCTCTTCTTTGTCTACTTTCAGGACTCCTTTCTTCCTCTTTCTGTGAATGAACATGATCATCACTGGCATTATCGTCTTTTGCTGATGAAAGTCTGACATTAATCTTATGTATCTTTGACTAGCGAGGCGGCTGATATCACCATGAATACTCATCACCTCAATCAATCAATCAGACTTTCTTTGTTATCACTTTTCATACAAGCAAAATGTAGCACAAAGTGCTTTACACAATACACCTTGGCTGCTACCTGCTCCGTCTCAAGCACAGATTCACAGAGGATATGCTTCTCATGTCATGTCAGCACAAACACTCCCAGAGAGTTCGCAGCTCAGTCATGTGTTACGTCTGATTGTGGAGGAGAGCTGTAAGCACCTCCACTCTCTGCTGCGTGGAGCCGCACTCTCAGGCTTACAGGACTCAGCTCTGTCCAAAGAGAACTGATGACCGGGGGTTCCCAGACTCGACAGATGTGATACCAGTTTTCATCACCTGTAGCTCAGCTTCCTTCCTGCAGGGAGCCAGCCAGAGCAGCACATCCAGATTAGATATAACTTTCATCACTGTCCTGCGTGCCGGCTCCAGACTGTCTCCACACAGCGGAAGAAGGCCCTGAACCCCTTTTAGAATAAAAATGTCAGCATATAATAAACTAACCTTGGGCCTATTTAGAGACTATTTCATTTCTGAGGTCACACAAAGGTGAAAGGCCGGGCTGAAACACTTCTAAACGCTGAGCATCAGTTACAAACAAACTCCCTGCAGGCGCTAACAAGTTCTCTCTAACTGCGCGGAGCCGTCATCGCTGCTGTTGTTCACTGAGGCTCATTTGCATTAAAAGAGGACGATTTGGGACATAATGGATGTTTTACATATGTGCAAACAGGACCGGTGCACAGAGCGCCTGTTTGCTCCGACTTTAACCCTTTAAGAATTCAAAATCTTCTTTTAGTCATATCTGTGCAGGTTAGCGAGCACAGAAACATCATCATCCTTTCTGAGTTTGGCCCACAGAGTACTGAAGGAACATTTCATAGACGTGGAGAACGTTTTCTTTTCAGCCAACATGTTGGAGTAAAGTTTGTTTCAGGTGTTTGTCCTGTTTCAGTGAAGCAGAACAACATGTGAAATCTGTGGAAACATTTCAACATGAATGGTTTGTTCAAATGTCTCTTTAGATCATTTTAGGGTTAAAGGGATAGCTCAGATTTTTGAAGTGTGGTTGTCTGAGGTCAAAGTCAAAGTCCTGACATGAACTCTAAGCTCTGTACTGCTGCGGTTTGGAGCTGCTTGAACCCTGTAAACACCGTCCTCTCTCTGACTGTGCTGCCTTCTCTCACCCCTCACCTCACAGCGAGGTCTTTTTTCTTCCTCTTCTTGCTGACATTGTCAGGATGTGGCACGTCATCGTCCCGGTGCAGAGGATCTTCCTTCTCACACTCATTAATGTCGTCTTCACTGAGGTTATCATCTGAGGAGGAAGAGAACAGGAAGCAGGTACAATGAGTGAAAACAGTGACATGAGCGGGAGTAAAGTCTGTGTTTAATCCCACTGATGTTAAAAAATGTGACTTAATTATGTATTTAGCAGTGAGGTCATAGTGTTTCAGACTACATATTATTCAGAGGTATTTCTAATACACACCGATGCATCAGCTGAACATTAGAATTGGCCGATATCAGCAAATAAAGTGGCATGCGCTGATGTTGTTATTATTTAAGTGCTTTAATTGTGCAGTAAATTCATTGTAACATAAAAGTATTTATGTTTTTGGGGCGCTGGTTTAGCTCAGTTGGTGGAGCAGGCGCCCCATGTTCAGAGGCTACAGTCCTCGTCGCACTGATTGCAGGATCGACTCCCGGTCTGCCCATCATTTGGTGCAGCTCATCCACACTCTCTACTCCCCACATTTCCTGTCTCTCTTCAGCTGTCCTTTAAATAAAGGTAAAAGCCAAAAAATAATCTTAAAAAAAAAAGAAGTATTTATGTTTTCAGAAAGATCTTTGTTCAGCTATGTAAGCACTGAACAATGTTTGTACTGTGAGCAGGTGATTCTCAAGCAGGCTTTCAGGCAGTTATTTAAAAAAAAAAAAAAAAGATTATTTTTATGTGAAGTTTGAATAAAAAGATGTGTTGGGAATTTGAAAGATTGAATTTATGCTTTCTCAAAGAGTGAGATGAAGGCCTGAATACATTTATTTTTTTTATCATCAAAGTTAACTTTGGCCCCTTATCCAGACGAGGACATTAATAATTACAAAAATCAATAAATTTTCTTAATCAGTTCATCCCTAATTTATAATATTCTGACCCCTTCATGTTGGTTTGTTCAGTAGTTTCCCTTTATTCTGCTTGAACCTGGAAACACTGTATGAAGCTTATTGACCACAGCTGATGTACTGATGAAGGAGGTGTTAATCTGTCAGTTTGTAACAGCCATATAACAAGCCACAGAACAAAATAACGGTAAACACAGCACAGCAAAGTGAACCAAACGATGGCATTAACAACTAGTTAGAATAACAGATGCGGCTTGGTGTATTTATTTCATTTTTCTTACATTTTGTAGTATATTTCAAGTCATTGTAATTATATTGAGTACGTCTACTAAGAAGCATTTCACCAGTACATGATTTATTTGTTGCCTGGTTTTAGCACACAGTCTGGTGTGTTATGCGGTTACCAATAATTATTCATATCTTACATCATAGCTGGTGTTACTATAAATCTTTTGAGCAATATTCTGATACATATTCTTCGTTAACAGCACTTAGATAGCAAAGAAAACCACTTGAACCCTCCCCATGCGATCTTTCCTGTAGTAGCTATACATTAGCTAGCTAAATACATAAGCTACATTAAACTGCACAACGTAAGGTTCTTCTGCTCCTCACCGGACGGGACGTAGTCTGCGTCTTCATTAGATGAATATCCATCAGAGTCGTAGTCAGAATAGTTCATCATTGTGGACGATAAGCCCCTGACCAACAGTGTCGATACAAAAAGGTGCTACAGTATGTTTTCTTTTAGCTTAACTTATTTGTCACTGCTTTCACAACGTGCACACGGCTACCGTAGCCGGATAGAGAAAACTCTATACCAACGAAAACAAAGCTCAAATGTTTTTTAATCTCGCGTTAGAGTAAAATAAATTCAGTGAGTGAAATGTATGAAACAGGGATCTTTTGTAGCGTTTCTGAAAATGCAAAACACAATGTGACTTCCTGTCGCACGACGGCAAGCTCAGAGGTTCAAAACTGCTCGCCTTCTGAACGCGTTTTCGTCTCTTTTGTGGTGTGTAGATGGATTTCCGCCACCTACAGGACTGGAGTGTATATAACCTAGTTCTCCGTGCACTGAACATAAGTATTACTAAAAGCAGTAACTGACATATTCAGATTAAAATAATTTAACACTTGAACATTACAAAATGTAAATTAAATGTATTTTTTAATCCCCTTTTTTAATTTGTGTAATTATAGAAGATACGATAAGAGAAGATGAGAGAAGAGAAGATCAGCTTTATTGATCCCCCACAGGGGAAATTCACTCATTACAGCAGCTCACAAAACACAAGAAGAAGAACAGAATCGAACAAGTATGCTCATTAGTTTAGTAAGATTTGCAATGGACACATTTAGGCTGCAATCCCATAAGAAGCTGGTGATTGGTCCTGTTAGATTATAAGTCCACTAAAACAAAGTATTCATATTATGTTGCTAAAAAATATAAACAGATAAAATACAACAGCAGAAAGAATCAGGTTTTTTGGCAGGTAGGTTTACAAATGTATTCTTGGTTTTTTTGTGTGTGCTTATAATAAACAAAGAAATGGAATCCAACAATATAAAAAGCATGTAACCAGCAGCACAGTATTATTTAAAATAGGTACTAAATATCTATTTTTAAAGGTTGTTAAAACATTTTAGTTTGTACAGGGACACTGTGTCTGAGGGAGGTCCTGGGGGAGTACAGGACTGGAGAGACTGATAATAGACTTTGGATCAGATTCATTATGATCATTGCCATCATGAGGTTGATACACAGGTACGATACAGAGAAATGTCACTTCTTACACAAACACATTTAGAAGTTGAACCTGTAAATGTTCCTGTGGATGTCTCACTGTAGTTCACACACACACACACACACACACACACACTCAGTGCTGAGTTAATCGTGTTTATGACCAGCAGGGGGCGCTGTTTGGTAACATTATCTCAAAGCCTTATTGGAGCATCTTCAGACTGTAGTAGTGATCATCTTTGATGGACATTATCTCACACATATTGTTTTTGAGTCGAATCATATATTCTGACTCTATTTTTAACAATATTTGATTATTTTGACCTCTGTGAGATCTAAAATAATTAAACATTATAAAACCAATCGACCCTGCGTCCCTGAGCAGGATAAGCGGCACAGATAATGGATGATTCAGATTTGTAAAAAAGTCTAAACTAAACAAATCTCTCTAAAAAACATTAAAAACAAGTCGAAACAAAAAAGGTTAATAGTTGGATCTTCAAATAAAGCAGATAAACCAACAACACAGAACAGTGCTACTGCTGCAGGAACGTTTCCTCCGTGGGGACCAGGGTCTAAATAACGTGACATCACTTCACCTCCTGCCAGGGGCCAGAGTCTCGGGGTTAGGACTTACAGCCCTGAACGTTTGTGATTGGTCTCAACATTAAGAGGACTGCTGAAGCAGAACGTAGTTTGATTGTCTGTGTGTATTGCTGGGTCAAAGGTCATCCCTGTCTGGTGTAGTGGTATAAAAGACTCAGCGACTGTCTTGTTTGAAGCCGTAGTGGAAGACACGGGAACGCCAGACTGGTGAACGTGCATCAAAGGACTGTTCAGTCAGTCGTGACAATGATATTGTGTTAATGAGCAGGGAGACAAAACTGTTGCTTTGTTTCACACCGATTTTCAGGCTGCAGCGATCTGTGTGTTTGTTCCTGTTACCAACACCAGCCCTCATCCATTCATCCTGCTGAAGCAGACTAAAACTACATTTATATTTCTGCAGATTAATAAACCAAATGTGTTCAGAGTGGCTCTTCTTTAATCTGAAAACAGTGAGAAGAACTTCTGATGCACAGACTCACTGACTGAAAGCAAGACAGAAGACGTAGATTAATTATTTCAGCAGTAGAAAGATAGTTTGTTCTTTTAGTTTTTAAATGTCACCTCTTCTTGTAAACTACAAAAGATCATTAATATCTGAAGACGTGATCGATGTCAGCAGGCGAGTAAATCATGAAGCGCTCAGATGTTATCAAGCTTTGAACCACCTCATGTGAGAAAGTGCATTGGAAAATAAGAAAAGGTCTGCATGCTGAGTTGCAGGTGAAGTTAAAACAATAGAGTCGTGCATCTTGTACAACTTTTTAAATAAACAATAAATGCCATGTTTGTAACCAGTAGTCCTTTTTACAGTGCAATTCTGCCACAGCGCCCTAACAAGGCTCCACCGTTATGCCGACTGTGTCCTTTTACACTGGACCAAGCAACGCCAGCGTGAAACTCCCGGTGTGCGGACACAAAAGGCGTGTGGTGTGTGATCAAACAGAGCAAGCTTTACACTTTTCTGCTGGCGACGCCGTTCCGCCTCTGTTACCACCTCCACCATGCAGCCTCCGTGCGTTTTTTACGTAAAAGACGAGACGTAACAGATGTGAAATCATCCCGCCTTGAACTGGCTGTTTAAAAGGGGCTACTGTAACCCTGTGTTTCAGACTCACTGTCCCTCACCCTTCATGGTCTCTAGACCTCGTTGGAAAAGCAGAAAGAGGAACCTTTTAGTTCCTATGAAGCTTCTTAAGCTGCTTTTCGACAGAAGGAACTTTCCCCAGGAACCAAGAACCTTTTGAGGGACTCTGTGCATTTCGACTTCAGGAACCAAGGTCTAAATTTAGTTCCAGGGTAGTTGACTTACCCCCTGAAAAGTCCCTGCCCAGGTGGTAGTACTTTCCAAAGGTCCAGGAACTTTCAGGGCGGGGCCTGCAGTGCTGATCGTTTCTGATTGGTCGAGTACTCACAGAGTTTTATTTCACCCACTAGGGCTTCACGATATTAGATAAAAACATACATAGCGATATCTTTTTGTTTGTTCTGTGATATTTATTGCGATATTAAAAGATACAGGAAGTTAAACCAGATCAATGCACTGTGTTTTCATGTCCATATAAACTATTAACAATCATATTTCTTATTATTTGGGACTTTTTCCATTAACAACCCCTCACCTCTCCTACTTCCTGTCGGCCCACACAACCTCACGCCGTGTGTGTGTAACCGCTAATAGTAAACACCCCTCAGTACGTAGCCACAGCAGCACCGGGACGAGGAGCCGCTGTTACAGGAAACATAAACGTGTTAACTTTTTTTAGACTAAAGGTTCCAGGTACTTTAGGTACAAACGCTCAGTTATGATGTTAAAGATTTAATCTGGAAGGTGTTCATGTAAATAAATGTCTGTAAGTCTCTCTCTCTCTCTGTCTGAATGAGGCAACACAATGGTGACTGAGCCGATGGCCCGCTGATGAAAGCCTTTACATTTGCAGTATATAGTATTATTATGGACTTGGTGTCTGTGGCGGAGCCCAGTTAGTGACGCGTTTTCCATCAGCCAGCAGTGGTTGGTCTGCCAGAGAGGGTAGGCAAGACTGCAAGTGTTGCGAGTAAACTGTAATCTACTATGGCTGAACAAACAAAGAAAAGATGGATGACTACAGATACAACTTCAACAAGAAGTGAAAATCCAAAGAAGAAGAAACAAACTCGACGCTCAGATGAAGCAAACAGTCTGAAAAGGAAAGCGACCGTCAGCCAGGAAAATCAAGAGTTACAACCGGAGCCAGCCGTGGACGCCTGGTTAGATTAGGAAGTGTGCTTCTGCAGTTACCGTTTATCGCCGAAGGTGCCACCAAAGAGAACGAAAGTGAAATCTTTGAGATTAGACCTTCAAGAACTGTCTCAACCAAACACAGCAAAGAGTCTATTGGTCCATGAAGTTTTAGTTTTAACAGCAGACACACAGTTAATGTGTGGATAGATGAAAGCAGCAGACACCACTTTTCAAAAAGAAAAAGGTACGAAGGAAAGAAAAGGTAAATGAGCAGATAATAAGTCTGAAGACGGTCACAAAGGTGGAATAAATGAAGGTCACTTCGACCACGCGTGTACACATGTGAGTCACCTTAATAACAGATCATTTACTGCCGTGACGCGGACTGACCAGTCAGGACAAAAATGACCAACAATGGAAACATGAGGAGGGAGTGAGGAGGGGGTGAGGAGGGGGTGAGGAGGGGTGAGGAGGGGGTGAGGAGAGGTGAGGAGGGGAATTCTGCTAAAAAAGTAACGATGGGAGCTCCTCCACAGACGCTGAGGGACACATCTCATGGACCGACAGAAAAACTGTTTACTTTTGTCACCTTCTGGTCTACACTCAGACGTTGAGGAGTCCACATCATGAGGTTGTCTCTCAATCAAAAGGAATCAGATGCTCGTCTGTTTGAGGACGAACACAGACGCTGAATTAGACCTTACATGAGAAGAAGCAAAGAGAGGCAGCAGCCATTATACCTTCTCCTCCAAATAACACATAATTGTCGTGTCGCCGTATAATGTGTTTAGATGGCTGACGTGCGGCTCTGTGAAGATGACATAAATGAGGAGTGATTAAGTGTAATTTGCACATATTATTAAAAGTAGGAGGTGACAGAGAGGTGCGAGTCATCGGCTGGGAGCAGAGGAGAGGACGCACGATGAGCTCTGTGATCAAACACACACACATCAGTGCTTCCTGCCGTCTGACATGTTCCCTTCATAATGTTTGATATAAAATAATAAGTAAAGCTCAGATGTGTTTCACAGATATTAAAACAAAACAATTATTTTGCTCTGCAGAGTAAAAGTATAAAACGTTGGAAAGACAAAACAGACTTTAATAACATCAAAAATGGGGGGAGGAAAATATAAAAATATACGACATGATAATTTTAATTTTTAATGTTTTTTTTAAATTAATTTCATTTAGTTAAAATCTGCAGTCGCAAACACATCGACACATCGACCCCTCTGCCTCCCTTATGACAGCTCACTGATGTATCTTCATGTTCATGTTTCTATCTTTAGTGTTATATCAACGATAAAGCTTTATTTATATTTACTGTACATTCATATTTCCTGTTCATAACTTGCTGTTATTGTCTGTCCGTCATCTATCTGAGGGCAAAGATGCCACATCGGCTCCATCGGACAGACGTGCTGCGGCTTCAGAAACGAAGACAATTAAAATCACATGATGACGACATGAAACCTGCTGAACAGAAAAAGAACTGTGTTTGACACAGTGTTTGTCCCTGACATTATAAACCATAGCACGTGCACCTTCAGAGATCTGATGAAAGAGAGCATACACATGTTTCTGTGCTCACACAGAGTTTCAGTCTGAAGCTGACAGAGGTGTGTGCATCTGGGCCCTGAAGGTTAGTATTCACATAAAGTTACAGGCAGAGGACCAGAGCCTGATACGGTTAAAAAAACAAAACAATTTTGATTAAAGAAAAAGACAAAGTAAGAAAAAATTTAATATCAGATTTAAAGACAAATAAAATGCCCCAAACACAGAAAAATACTTGAAGAAGACTTGAACATGAAGCATTGTACTGCACGTACACATGAGAGGAGGCGTTACAGGACCTGAGGACGCCATTGCTCTGCTTCCTCTGTTCCAGGTAAAGTAGTTATATTGTTCCAGCAGGAACAGGTGTCTGATGCTACAATAAAGAGGTTGAAGATGGACTCGGTGTTCTCCTTGAACATATCGTCATTAAAAACGTCTCCTAATGTCTTCTCACTGTAACAGAAGAGCTTTCTCAGCACTCACAGGGTGTTTGTGACATCTCTGCAGCGAGGAGATGGAACAACCAGGAGAGGGGAGTGAATAAGACACAGAGAGGGAGGCGATGAATGAGTGAAGAATTCTGACAATAAGCAGACCTGATGTGTCCTCGTCCCGTCACGCCGAGGAGGACGCTGCTCGATGACAAATGAAACACAAATAGAATTTTAATCTGACATTTCTGCTGTTTTCCTGTTCTTGCTTTTGTGTGTGCCTGCGAGCGTCTGGAGACTCTGGAGTGGATCCCAGGATGATCCCGGTCTCTCTAAATGCTAATGATGTGTGTAGGTGAGTCACAGAGCTTCCTGCCTCAGACCAGCGGGGAGGCACAGGGAATATAATCGACCTACGAACACACGGGCTTCTCATTTCACTGCAGAGTGATCACAATGACCCAGCGAGAGCTTCAATTTCAGCGGCAGATTTAAGATCCGTATTACCTGAGGAGACCTGAGCACCTTCTTTTACTTGAAATACATTATGGCCGCTCTGAGCCTGATTTGATGATAAGAAAAGATCATCGTGGTTTAATACAACGTGGTTAGGTTTCATGTGAGATGTAAGAACACAGGGATTTATCACTAAAGGTAACAGCACAGAGAGACACACCTGCAGGTGAGATCAAGTTAGTTTGGAAGAGATAAGAAGGGACAGATATTCACCCCAAATGTCTGTAGACATCTTTTTAACACGGGGCTCTATGGGGATCGACTCACTTATGGAGTCGGCCTCAAGTGGACAAGAGAGGAACTGCACCCACTTTTATACTTATTAGTCAATTATCTGACAAAAAGTATAAAAAAGGAATGACTTTTACTTTTACTTGACCATAAAATCATTAACGTGTGTTCTCATCCAAGTGCACGTGTCATTCGCAGCAGACCTGTAGATGTTAAATATTCTCCTTGAATAACTGCAGAGATCCAGATGCAGGATGAAGCCCTGTTCCAGTCATGCTCTGTGCGTCTCTGTGTCCTGCTGAGGTTTCCTATTGTAGCCATCTTTTTATCTGCTTTATCCTGGACCCGACATGATGCTCACTACTCACATCCCCTCTCTTTCTTCTCAGCACGACCTCTGTTCCTCCTCACACCCGGGAGCTGCAGGGTCTCCTTTGATGCTGAGGGGAGCACTCTGATATGAAAGCAGAAGAGACTACCTCATCCCCCAAACTCCCATCACCTTGTTACTGGGAAATCATTTTGTGTCTAACCGACATGTTGCGTTTGTATTTTATGTTGTCAGTGTAAACCTGTGTGCATTAATGAAGCAGACCTTAACTCAGCTTCAGTTACCTGCTCAAGCAGACTGAATAAGCACCTGTGATTCTGTCTGACACTGTTCAAAGATAGAAAAACATTTTTTTATTATCATACTTGTGTGTACTAAGTGTGTTATTCTGCAATCAATCAGACTTTAGTTGTATTGCACTTTTCATACAACAGTAATGAAACACAAAGTGCGTCACAAAAACAGAAAATCAATGAAACAATTTCGATCACCCCCCCCCACACAGACTAATAAATAATGGACATGATAAAACAGGAAACTGACCGAGGAAACGCTGTCATGTACTTGTGATGAGGAAACACAATGAAGGTGTTAAAAGTCTAGATAGCAAAATAAAAAGGAAGAAATGAATAAATAAGCTAACACTATAATCAGGAAGAATAAAACAGAATAAAACTATTCATACAAATCTATCAAACAGCCAAAAATGTAACATTTAATAAAATAAAGACTGAACAGAAGTGATTTTGCTTTGAAAAATAAGGAGTAACTTTATGAAGTTATTTTTCACTTCAGTTTTAGGCTAACTGATATTTAAATATACTTAAGTTTGTAAACTGGAACAACTATTAATGATTTAATTGAAATTAAAATGTCTTTTCATTATATTTAAACTCTGACCTTATGTTTGAGTGTGTCTTCAGTTTCATATGAACGCGTTCACACGTCAAACAGGATCAGTTCATTAGTGATGTCCGTGTAAGAGTCACTGTTAACCAGCTGTTCAACAAACCTTAATATAAGAATCACCATCAGTGCACTGACAACATGCTGCCACTTTATTTATGTTTTAGAATATAACAGTCCGTCTTGATCTCTGTGCATTTGTGTGTCCAGGCGTGATGTCAGCACTCTGATGTGTTTCCTGTCACGTGTCACAGTGTGGGGAGAAGACAGGCTGAGACCACGGAGGGGCCGGAGGAGCTCAGAGTCTCACAGAACCGTCGATGGCTCCAGGTCTGACAGAAGAGACTCCTCTCATGTGGTAGATACATTTCTCTCACACAATAAGGACCGAACCTCGTTTGAAAATCAATTCAGATCAATACTGAACCATGTCAATGACTACTAATGACTGTCACTGTAACCTGATTCAGACGTGCACAGCGCTCTGTATCGACAGCAGGGAGACTAACCAGAGCAGGAGGCAACACTCGGACCGATAGTAACGTAATATCCTCCAGCTCCACCACCATGTGACACGCAGGATGATACAGGCTGCTCTTCAACATCCACCAACGTCCGAGCCAACGCTGACGTGACGTGTGCAGTGAGCAGTGTGGAAACAAGCAGAGTCAAAGGTTCAAGACGTGTTTGTAGTTTAGACTTGACGTGGCAGGAGGTGTATGTGCTGTCAGTTTGGTGTGACGGAAAGTGACGGATGTGCACGTTACCTCCACAGATTTCTCTAAATGTTGACCTGAATATAAAACTGTGGAGCCTCACAGCTCAAACATGTTGCCTGTAAATACATCCATTATCTACACCCACCTACCTTATCCTGTTCAGGGTCACAGGGGGCTGGAGCCTATCCCAGCTGACATTAGGCAAAAGTCGGGGTTACACCTGGACAGGTCACCTGTCAATCACAGGGCTGACTCATTGAGACAGACAACCTTTCACGCTCACATTCACACCTACGGGCAGTTTAGAGTCACCAGTGAACAAGCATGTCTTTGTAGGAGGAAGCCGGAGTACCAGGAGGGAAGCCGCGCCTGCCCGGGGGGAAGGCTCTCTCTTTCTGTCCCACAAACACAAGCATGATGCAAAGTCAGAAACACACAGACAAACACACACACTGTCGTGTGTTAAAGATATTCTGTCTATGATGCAGTGAGAAACTCGTGCACACTCTGCATTGGGGGATTTGTGCAGTATCAGAGCTGCAGACTGTAATGGTGTAGCTCCTTAGCTCACATTCTTCACAGAGCACAGTGTGTGCACAGCCTTGTTTCTGAACAGGTGATCCCTTCATAAACACACACACACACACCTTTAGGGATGCTCTGGGTGAGTGGGTTTACCTTGATGCTCGAACCACACTGACTGAAAACCTGTAATTATCAGACACAATGTTTGAGTCAAACAGAAAACATGTGACATCATGTTTTCATTCAATAATTATGACAATTTTGACTCTTTGTGTTGTTTTGTGTTTGCGTGTAATGACGGCCTGTGTGCTGTGTGCAGCCTCATCAGCCAGCACACAGCATTATACCTTCTTTGTATTCCCTGCACAATGCAGCATGTGCATGGCTGTTTACAGATAATGGTTTCTTCTGATGATGCAGTTGAACATAAAGATAACATTACCTTTACCTCAGAGTGTAGTTAGGCAGGGTTTGTAGGTTGGGGATACAGTTCTGGCTGTTGGTTTACAGAACTATCGTATCTGAATACATCTCCATCTGTTGTGAGAAACATCTCCTGATCTCAGCAACCTCTACATCAACCTCTACATCAGCCTCTACATCAACCTCTACATCAACCTCTACATCAGCCTCTACAACAGCCTCTACATCAACCTCTACATCAGCCTCTACAACAGCCTCTACATCAACCTCTACATCAGCCTCTACATCAACCTCTACATCAACCTCTACATCAGCCTCTACAACAGCCTCTACATCAACCTCTACATCAGCCTCTACATCAGCCTCTACATCAACCTCTACATCAGCCTCTACATCAACCTCTACATCAGCCTCTACATTAACCTCTACATCAACCTCTACATCAGCCTCTACATCAACCTCTACATCAGCCTCTACATCAGCTTGTGTTCTGAGTGCAAACAGCGATTCAACAGGAAGTTCACTCACACCTGAATGTTTTGGACAAACTCGTCTGACGCCGACCTGGTATGCTCTTTGATTTTGTAGCTCATAAAGAGACATCAGGATTAATTTAGTCTGATTCATAACCAGATAAAAAGTCCTCACAGGAGCTTTAAAGTCGAGGTGAAATGAAAAATGTCATTTTAATCCTTTTAGATCACATCCCGGGTAATTTTGTGCATCTATTTGACAATAGGCCAAAAAAAAACACAGAAAATCAATTTGTTCATATTCTTATATAAAAATCTGATCATTTTTTCTTCCTGTAAAACTAAATTTCACGCGTGCTTACGTAAGTTAGCACCAAACAATTTCAACCAATCAATCTGCAACATTTAGCCGCAGAGCACCAAGAACGCTCGGTCAGTTAGCTAGCTACTGCCCTGTGGAGAACGTCTGTCTACGCCCACTTCTCAACGATCCAATCAAATCCCTCTAATGATATGTCCCGCCTGCACGTCCTGTTTCACTCCGAAATACGTCACGATACGGAAGCTGGATACTCTCGAAATGTTTCAGCTCGACTTTAACTAACTTGTGCACCATGCTAATAGGTGTGTGCATCTCTCCCTTTCAAGTCGATCCGATGTACATCTCGATACACGGGCTAAGATCTTAGATATTCTTAAGGTCTTAGATATTCACTTTCCCATTATAAAATAAACTAGTTGTACAAAAGGGCTCTGCTGAACTTCAAACAGATATATTTCATTATAGAGCTCAGAATCACACGCATTTATGGACTCTATGGGATGGGGGAAATAGTCCCTGAATCTTAATAGATAATATAATTACTAATGGCACAAAGTGGAGCCAAATAAAATAGAAAACAGGATGGAAGAAAAACAGTGTTGGACAGAGCTCTGTGTGCTGACAGGAGAGCAGTGAGACTGAAGGTGTGTTAAAATAATAGTGTTTCAGCACATCTCACTTTAACTGTGAGCTGGTTACACATTACGTCCAGGCATCAGCTGTTAGTGCCACTCACTCTGCTTTTGACAGTTCTTCTTTAAAGCTCCTGTGAGGCACTTTCAGTTTGTGTTGATTTTGGCGCCCCCTGTGGACAAAGTGGCTGATCTGGTCCTGTGCGTGTGTAGGAAGCTCTTTCTAACAAAAATCTCATCCAGGCATCTTTTACATTCAAAAGTATGACTCGCTGTGAATCTTTGCCGTGGAAAATAAAAGGCTGGTTTGGCAGCACAATGTCAATGACCTACCCCTCGGTGGTTACACACATTAAAAATAACTAAGACATAATCAGACTCCTTCCTGATGGTCTCGTTTGCTTTTGTAGCTCACACAGAGGCATCATTCAGTCTTTAACTTCCTTCTTTAATCTGATCAGCATTTCTGACACACACTGGTGGCAACATGCTGTTAGCGTAGTGTATTATACCTGGGCTCAAATGTATTCACCATGTCAGGAAGGACATCACTCTCAACTGACTGTATGCTCCTGAAATCTTAGCAATAGAACGAGCTAAAGGTGCTGTGTGACCACTGACCCAAAGTTTCCCCCGTGTCTTTCCTTTAGATGTGGAGTGCTGTACATCACTTCAGAGTTTAAGGACATGTGCTTTTCTCCTTGCAAGCCTCCTAACTCTGACGTTACTCTTGAAAAAGGTCAAAGGTCAGCATCAGAGTCTTGTTAGACTGAAGACGCTGAGCACAGTGTGCAGGATTAGCAGCACCTCTTCAGTAAACTGACTCGTAACTACAGAATTGGGCCGTCATCTGCATACCAATGAAGACTCATCTTCAGTTTTAAAATCGGTTACCGACGGTTACCTACTTGTTAACCAAGCTGGTGTTATTGGATAACCCCCTGATCCTCTTCAGCGCCACACTCTTGTCCAAATATGGTCACTTCTACCTCCATAAAAAACAAGATGGCGACGTCCAAAGTGCCAGATTAAGGTTTGAAATTGTTGTCCAAAAACACAACAGAGAGCATCACGGTCGCTCCGTCTACTTCTGACAGGCAACGTGGAGAATGTAGGGAAACACTGAGCTGCTGAAGAAACACATGATCCCCTCATGGAGCTGAGCTGAAGGAGCGAATGGTGTGAGACTTCTGGTCTCCTGTATGACACTCTGATACTCTCACTGTCTCACCCTCTATGCCCTCTCCTCTCTGTCTCACCCTCTCTGCCCTTTCCTCTGTCTCTCACCCTCACTCTCTCACCCTTTCTGCCCTCTCCTCTCTGTCTCACTCTCTCTGCCCTTTCCTCTGTCTCTCACCCTCACTCTCTCACCCTTTCTGCCCTCTCCTCTCTGTCTCACCCTCTCTGCCCTCTGCTCTCTGTCTCAACCTCTCTGTCTCACCCTTTCTGCCCTCCCCTCTGTCTCACCCTCTCTGCCCTTTCCTCTCTGTCTCACCCTCTCTGCCCTTTCCTCTGTCTCTCACCCTCTCCTCTCTGTCTCACCCTCTCTCTCTCTCACCCTTTCTGCCCTCTCCTCTCTCTCTCACCCTTTCTGCCCTCTCCTCCTCCTTCTCGTTTCATCTCTCTGTTCCTCCCTCTCTTATCTGACATGTGACCTCTCTTTATTCCTCCTGGTTTCATGTCTCACTGGGTCTCCATCATTATCATCATCAGGTGCTGTGACTCCGTGGTAATGTCCACCATCATGTCTGATACCTGTGTCTATCATTACAGCCTCTGACAGTAAATCCAGAGGGGGGGCTGCCAGGAAGGCCCCTCCACAGGTGTCTGTGTGCTGTGTGTTATCACAGGAGCTGCATCACACAGCCTCCTCCCTCTCTGCTCTGGAAACCAAGCAGCCACGCAGCATCTGTTTGGTCCTCCACAGGGAGGATGTAGTATAAATTCAATATATTTTGAATGTTTTCTTGTCTCAGGGGACGTTCTTGGATGAATTTCATCAGCGTTTCCTGCTGTGGGCTCAGGAAAAGGTGCTAATAGGCTGTAATGTAACTATGATTGTAATGAACCAAATCACTTAACTTCTCCTGAAGGCT
Organism: Semicossyphus pulcher; assembly: GCF_022749685.1. NCBI lineage: Eukaryota > Metazoa > Chordata > Actinopteri > Labriformes > Labridae > Semicossyphus > Semicossyphus pulcher. The sequence continues at coordinate 26,843,289 of NW_027211759.1, read as the reverse complement.
GTGATGTGCTCTCAGATGCTTTAATCCCTGTATGAAACTCCTTTCTACGAGCTAAACACAAGCCAGAGCGGGGCTCTTCGGTGTGAAGTCTAAGAACACACAGCTCTCTGGAGACTGAAGCAGAAAATCACCTGTTCAGACGTCCGTTCCTCACTGATTATCTCAGGTCATTCTGTCTCTACACATTCTGACTTGGAGCCATGCTAGCAGAAATGTCAGTATGACGGTCCAGAGTGAAATGTCTCTACATCTGTTAGATAAACTGAAATCTTTTATAGACAAAACTCTTCAGCTGTGTTCAGACCCGAAGTCTTGTTTCACTCGTGGTATTTCTCATCATGAGACAAACAAACAACTCTTAAAAGGCTTGTTTTTTGAATGGAGTTTGGTTTGACCCTTTCTGAGGCAACATCAGGAAGTGCAGAGAATTTCAGCCTGTACAGCCAGGAACACAAATATGCAGCTTTTCATGTGGCCCAGAGCATATTTGTGCCTTAGAGTTAATTTTCTATAAAATAGATAAAAAAGACTAAAAAAACATGTGAAGTGAAGCCAAACCCTCTCTATCGCCCCCTGCTGACTGGCTGCAGTATAGCTCATAAAGCCCGCCTCCTCCATGTTAACAGATGGGACATGAGTCAAACTATAAAATCAAAATACACGTCAAATACATTTTTCTCAAAAATGTTTCTGTCATTATAGTTAGTTCTTATCATGCTGATTGATGTCACAGTGTTCATTTTTCTGACACGTTTACTTTTAATTAGTTATTTGATGCTATAAAAAGGGGGTGGGGCCTCATGATTGACAGCTCCAATACAGACATTGAACTTTCCATAAGCGTGAATATCTGCTTCAGAACGACACAAGAAGCTGTTCTGCTGTTAAACACGCAGACTTGACGGATCTTTGCTGTTTTTTCAGTCCCTTAAGTGTGTGTTCTGGTTAGCGGAAGTAGCTAAGGTGGCTCCACCCGCCGATCTCTACTGCGCAGACTCTGGCTCCAAACGATGATATAACGATATAACGATATAACGATACTATATATATATATATATGCATTCATATTTTTACCCAGTAAAAAACAGCGAACATCACAGGTGTGTCCACATGTGTCCAACATCCTCCTGTCCTCAGCGTCGTCTCTCTCTGCTGGGATCAGTGAAGCTTCTTGTGCTTCAGTGATCGTGTGAAGATGTTTATCTGTTTGTATCCAAAGACAATTATTGGATGTTATTAAAAAGCCAGATTAGCTGTTAGCGGTGTGTCAGGGGACTCGTACAGCTTCATCAGTGGGTTTCTCTCAGATGAAACATTATTTTCATTTAGTTTAGGTGCGATGGTGTTTATTCTCCACATGTTTTACAGTCCAGTTAAAGGAGGAGGGGCTGCTGTATGTTCTACTTATACCTGAAATAATGTGTGTATTAAATCAGATTAAAATCCTATCCAGTCTTCTAACAGGTATCTTAGAGCCAATAAAATAACAGTTACAGGGCCTGTGAACACGAGCTTTGGTTTGTTCAGGTCACAGAAGCTCTTTGAATCATCGGATGGTTTCAGGGACTAAAACAAGCTGAACGTTGTCGGATCAGAGACGTGGTGGTGTGGACCCTGCAGCCTCTCACTCATATTAAATATGTACATCATATTCTGTCCTCACAACATGACTTCTGTCTTCATCTGGTTGGGATGTATTCTTGCTTCTCTGTTCACACATGACCTGTAATCTTAATGAATAAAAAGTCAAAACGTCAGCATCACCTCCTTCAGTGTGAATAACAGGAAACACTGTACAGCTCCGGTTTCACAAAAGAATTCACTCAATTAAAAAAAGACATGAACTTTGGATCCAGAGACTCTCAACTCAACATTACAGGAAATTAATAAAGATTTTTTTTCATGCACAGATGGAAGACAAATGGAAGAAATGGACGTTATTCAAGAGTGAAAACTGCAAAAAAGACTTCAGACAGGACTCTGATTAAAACAGCAGCAGCTCCCAAACAAAGATTTGACTTTTGTTTTCAGTATTTATCAACTTATAAAATACATTTAGTTTTGTAAATAAAAATGCGGGGGTTATGAGTGTGTTAAAAACATCCAAAACATTATATAAGAACATTATAACCTACAGATCATCAAAATATAGCAAATAAAAGAAACATACAAGAACATGTGTGCTCCTTTAAACAGAAGAAGAAGAAAAAGAAGAGGGAAAAGAAGAAGAGGAAGAAGAAGAAGAAGAGGATGTCTCACTCATCGGATCAGGACAGAAAAACAGCGCAGACGTATTTGTCCTTTCTTAAATCCAATCTCTCCTCTCTGAGGGCGACAAAGAAGAAAGTGATGACGGTATTATGGGATATTATTGAGTTTCATTATGGTTCTGTTCGTGACCTGCCGTCCTGTCTGCAGGAGGGGGGGCCGCTGACGCGCGCGCACAGCGGCAAAGGGTCGGGCTCGAGCGCATAAAAGGTGGACTCAGACCTCAGTTCATCCCAAACATTCAGAGACACACAGAGACGCTTCATCTGCTGCAGCACACACACCGGAAACAAAGTAAGTCAGGCTCCGCTCCTCTGAAGTTTAGTACTCTGTAAAAGTTAGAAGATACAGGTGCTTTGTGTGTTTAACCTGCTCATGTTCTTCTTCTCTCTCTTCTTTAGATGCAGAGGTGCTTTGTGTGTTTAACCGGCTCATGTTCTTCTTCTCTCTCTTCTTTAGATGCAGAGGTGCTTTGTGTGTTTAACCGGCTCATGTTCTTCTTCTCTCTCTTCTTTAGATGCAGAGGTGCTTTGGGATTTTCTGCGTGTCGCTCATCTTCTGCGCAGCTCTGTCTGAGACCATCGGGCTCGTCATCGCGGTAAGAAGTCAGACAGGTTCATCTCATGGTTTCATACTGAGGAGAGACACCGAGACAGTTACAAAATATTAAAATACTACTGTAAGAAAACACGTAAATACTTCTGTAACAAAGAGCAAAAATACTCAAAGTGACTAACAGAATTATATGAAACCTCCTGAATGAGATACTGTAAATATTTAATAATTGTACACTTTATGACAACAAATCTAACAGACGTATTTGATACCGATAGATAGATCTGATAGTAGATCAGAGAGGAAAATATGAGGTGACTGGTTAAATATTAAAATGCTGACTGTAGCAGGATGATAAAGACAGGTGTCAGGTGTGCTCCACAGAGGTGAAATGAATGCTGGTGGTTTCCACACAAACCAAATAATGTGAGAATCTGAGGGCAAAGTGGTGGAAATCTGAATGTCGTGAACATGTCCTCCTAAGCTGAGCAGATGAACAGACGCTTTCATTAAGCGCGTCCTTGTGATGTTTCCTCTCTGTGAAACCTCACAGTGACTGAGTGATTCTGTGTGTCGTGCAGCGTGCAGCAGAACGATGGTCACTTTGATAAAAAGTGTGAAAGAAAAAGTTTATTCTCTTTTCTAATTCACCTGAAGGCTTTAAGAGTACACTAAATATAAGCATGTTTGCAACTGTGCATTACTTTCTCTTTATCAGTTAATAATAACCCCTCACAGCCTTCAGGATCAGTGCAGCCGCTTCTCTAAATGTAAAGTGTCACAGAAAGTCAACATAAATCAGCCTCTTGAACTCTGAGAGGCAAACTGTGTGAGCATTTCTAAACAAGTTAAACAACTCCACCTGGTCTTTAAGCAGCTGTCACTGTGTCTCTGATGTGTTCTTATTGTTGACATGTTTTAAAGTCTCCTCTCGTCTGTCACTGAGTTGTCTCCTGGTTTTATCGTTCAGCACGTTTTAATTTACCTGTGAAGCACTCTAACCGCTCCCCTTAGTGACCGCTGCTGCATAAATAAATAAATAAATAAACTTTAATAATCATCACCGTGTTTTAAGATTCTGTCATTAAAGCCTGTGTGTGTTTCTGTCCTGTGGTGATCGTGTGTGTGGATCCTGCAGGCGAAGGAGAAACGAGGCTGGACTCTGAACAGCGCTGGATACCTGTTAGGTCCCCGTGAGTACTGACTGCACACACACACACACACACGCACACACACACACACACACACACACACACACACACAGCATTAGAATTCAGCGGTAATTAAAAAATCATGTTTGATGCAACATTTCTCTTCATCATCCAATGAAAACTTTATTGACACACTGTGATCATGAACAGATTTATTAACACACACACACTGCAGAACATCTGACCCGGTCTCCACAGTGTAGACTAACACACACGTGTTCATGCATCTCTTCATGTTTAACCCTCCCTGCATGTTTCTGCTGCTGATGAACCTGTTTTCTGTCTGAGTGTTTTCTGTCGCATCATTCTGCCTCCGTGTGCTCAGACTGCGGACGTCCAAACCTGTTAATATCCAACATTTATAAATCTGAGTGAACGGAAGAAGGTTGAGAGATCAGCAGAAGAGCAAAGCCTCTGTAGGATCACATGTAAGCAGTGATGCTGAGGATACACGGGCAGCATTGTGAGGCAGCTTATTCTCCTGCTCTCTGTTGATGCTGAAATGATCCATTATGCAAAAGAAAAAGAAGATAGTTACACACTATCTTTTAATTATAAACTTTACAATCGATCTAAATATAAAGCTTACATGTCCAATAAGGCCTTAAAATAATAGAAATCCTTTAAATCTCTCAGCTATTGTTTTAAACATGCAGCCAGTCAAGTAAAGATATGACGTTTGTTCAATCACAGACTGTAAGAAGTGGACGTAGATCTATGCAGCCGTCACATCACCTGATCACCAGTCACCTCTCAGCTCTAACACCAGATCCCCTCTCTGACTATTGGAGGGATCAGTTGTCTGTAAATCAGCCTGCTCCCTCTGAAGCCTGAGCCAGCGTTAGTGGAGCGAGTGGTGAAGTCAGGTGACATAAAGAGAAGTGCAGGTGGTGTTTGGGGGCGATGGATGAATCAAACATACTCATGATTAACTGACGGAGATCTAACTTAACTACCATAACGAACACACTTATTTAACCCGGTGTGTGCACCTGACCGAACCACAGCTGTTCACGAGGTAACCCAGGTGTTCCTCGTGTTCGTCTTCATGGACTCAGAGCTCACCTGTGCCGCCTGAAAATGTTGCCGATGTGAAAACAAAGTCTGCAGATTTTATGTTACCTATACTGTGTGAATCAAAGCTTCTGTGTGTGTGTGTGTGTGTGTGTGTGTGTGTGCGTGTGTGTGTGCACTGTCAGCTCCTCTTATAATTTAAAGGTTCTCTCATTACACGTATCAGGATGTGTGTGTTTGTGTGTGTGTGTTTGTTGTGTGGGGTCCAAATCAGTCCAGAACAGGAACCGTGGAAATGTTGTCCCTCTGTACGTGTGTGTGTGTGTGCGCGTGTGTGAAGCCCAGGTAAAGGTTGCTCCTGCCTCATCCTGTGTTTCAGGTCGTATTGATCACCTAATTCAGATAAAGGATTCTCCCAGTGCCAGAGGCAGAGACGAGCTGGTCGCTCCATGTAAGATAGAAACAAACGGCCGCTGCAGGTTCTTGGTGTCAGGTCGTGAATTGCTCAAACATCCGTCACTGCTTCTCATCAGCTGCCTCCCTCGTCCCTCTGCCGTCTGTCCAAACACCACGTCTGTCTGCGCTTTACATCCTACATCCCTCTTCTGTCTGTGTGCTTTAAACAGGAAGTCTCGTTGGTCTCCTGTGAGGGTCTGAGGGTGAGGGGAGGTGTGGCCCTGTGCTGACATAAAACTATCCACTGCTTAGTGAGTGAAAGGTGCAGGCTGACGCTGAAGCTTATGTCCTTTCATTGTGTGGTTAGCTTTCTATAACAGAGCAGACACTAAACAAAGACAAAACAAGACTTCATAATCAGTAACAATTATACCTTTAAAAACTGTAATAACAGTCTGCGCAGTGTGACGTCATCAGGTATAACTTAAGTCTGACTGTGTTTTAACGACAGGTCACTGTTTCCTGTTTTACCCCGAGCACCAGCTTCAACCTAATACATCCAGTGCAGAGATACTGTTGGTGAAGGATAGCCTAGCTTAGCATAAACTACTTATTATTAGTAAAATCCAGAAGTCCTTCACGCGCTGCTTTTGAATCTCTAATAGGAAACGTCTTAATGAAAGTATGAAATGTAAATAAGTGGTGAGACGGAGCGAGGCGAGCGGACCTCCGTACCTGCGGTAGTGTTTGTGTCAGGTGTTTACAGGAGCCCGCTCTGCTCACGGCTCATCAGATGCAGCAGCTCGGTCAGAGGCTCCCCAGGGGTTCCCCTTCAGCACTGTGTCTGGACGCTGTCCTGTAGATGAAATCAGGTGATGTAATATGAAGAACAAACAAACAGTCACTAATGACATCTGACGTCTTTCTATGTACCAAACAGACTGACTGTAAGTCTGTTGTCTCACTTTAACTTCAGTCTCTATTTGGACATTATTTAGTTACATAACCACCAACGTTAGGACACTGAGGAAACGAGAGGTTATATATTTAATATTTGGTGCAGATCTCTGGCTGACCGATGTCCTCTAAAGACAACTGAATATAAAGCTATTATTATTGTGTGTCCTGCTGTGTGAGAGGTGCTTTGTCCCTCTGTGGGAGGATTCAGGCTTTCTGAACGTACGATAGATTTTTATCTTATTAACAAACATCAGCATCAGTCATCCAGTTGTTTCTACACTTCTTATTTTCATCTGATGTTAAAACCTAAACGTAATTATAGTCAGCATAAGACATGTTCCATAATAATTCTGATTATATACGTGGTGTTAAACATTGTAGGACATATGTGGTTCATGTGAAGAACACGAACACCAAGAGAAACACTTCATACTTTTTAAATACATTATCTTCTCCCCTGCATGCCGTCACTTCAGGGTCGGGTTTTTTAATTGGACTTTTAATCGTTGAGTTAAAAACAGGCACTCAGAGTTCAAAGGTCACCAGCTCAGGTACTACTTTATATTTAATGAGGACGCTCTTACAGCTTCAGCCACTTAACGTCCTTTAATTGGGAGCCCTCAGAGTCAAGATGTGCACCTGTAATATCTTCACATAGCTGAAGTTCTGAGTGCGTCATGCTGCAGAGACAGTGACAGCAGTCTGCTGAGGAGGATCTGTTATATCTGTGTTTACTTACATCACATGACCCACAAGGATGTAAACAGCAAAACTGTAAGAATCCACGTAAACTGATAAACACACGTGTAATAATATCTTAATGAAAACTCAGCGTCGCTCTGTAAGTGTGTAACTCCATGCTAATAATTCACCCACCACCATGGCTTAGCTCACACCACGTTGCTTTTCCATCTTTATTATCTGGATGACTTCCTGTGTGTCTTCAAACCATCCTGTTTTTCGACGTGTGCTTTTCTCCTTCCTCTGTTTTCCTGCAATTCCATGAGCCAAGCCCTGCAGCTGGTCCCAGCACGTTTGGAGATGAAACCAAACAGTTACAAACCCAACACCACATGTACAACCATGTCCTTTAGGTAGAGCTGTGCCGTGTGTGCGCTGTGTGTGTGCACTGTGTGTGTGTGTGTGTCTCACGTATGATGCTTGGGGATATGTAGGAAATGTGTGTTTTCAGTTATTAATGTGTTCATTTAACACGCAGAAGTTCAAGTTTGGTAACTTCAAACTCATTTTTAGTTCACACAAACATGTCATGATGAGCCCGCAGCAGCTGGAGATCATTTTAACAGAAAGACATGGATAGTTTTAATTCTTTAACCAGCTTGAACTTCTGTTTACTGTCAGCCAGTGCGTGACATGCTCAGTTAACCTGTGTGCTGTTTGTGTGACTGTCTGGATCGCGATCGCTCCTCGTCGTCCAGATGGGATAGATGGACACAGGACGCTCGGAGACAAACCGGGTCTGGCTGGAAAGAGGGACATGGGCCAGGAGGAGGACTTCAGAACAGGTCGGTCTGTCTCTCTCTCACACACATTGATCTGCTTCATATGAGGCATTGTTCTGTTCAGCTTCTCTGTATTTCACATCTCTGTCTTGTTGAACACTTGTTGTAGAAGTCATCTTGGTGTCTGCAGATATTTATTTCCACATGTCCAACTTTTAGAGGGAACCACAAACTTTAGATGACATGACTAACAGGCTGCTCTCTCATGCCTCTCCTCCTCAGGCGCCATGAGAATAGCAGATGGAGACGTCATCCACACTGTCATTGACTTCCTGTCATACCTCAAACTCAAAGGTGTGTTCATCATTTCTCTTACTAATGGTCTCTATACTGAGGATTGATGGCAGGAGTCACAGACCAACAGGTCTGTAGCAGAGTCACAGGTCTGTGTTCAGTATGTTCGTGCAGAGATCGATTTATAGTGTAAAAACCCGCCCCGTGTTAAATATGATATTAAGTGTATTAACAGCACATGTTTTATGATTCCTTCATCAGTGTGTTTAAATAGTTAGTCACCAGGAGGAGCCTGGAGGCTCAGCGGGTCATTGGCTTTAAATTACAGAACAATCCACTCTGAAGGGTTTCTGAGGATCTTCACTTCGGCTGAACTAAAACTCTTTTCTGACACAAACTGAATCTCTGCATCTCTCAAATCAAACTATATGTGCTCATGCATGTCTGACAAAGCATTTATTTCACTTGTTTATCTTAGTTTATTATAACAGTTACTGAGAATGATCAGAATTATAAATCTGAAGAGGAGAAAACTTCTTTGTGAAAGACAGAATGTCACCCGTTTCCTCTCCTCACACATGAAGATGTTTTATTTTAAGACAGAACACATGTAACCCTTATCGAGACACTACGAGACACTCTTCAACACTCTGTTACATCCCCAGGAGCTGTTTGGTTTGTTCAGAAGTTAAGCAGAGAAATGTCGTTTATTTGTATTTACTATTATTTCTAGTTCAACTACATTTACACAGCAGGACTTCTTTTTTTATCACAATGTGCAGTTTGACCTGTGAATACCAGGATTTCTAACCTTATTAAAGATAAAAGCACTGGAGCTGAATTTAGTTTAACATAGTTGCCTTTAGTGCAGCTGTACTGGAAACACAGCCTTATTCATTATGATGCTAACAGAATGTAACAGCTACATTTACTGTGAACACATTCTGCCACATGTTGAGAAATTATTCTTAAATCTTTATTTCTGTTTGAGACAAATGTTCACGTTTTGAGTCTGGTAGCAGAACTTTCAAGATCCCTTTGAACATGACATTTTCTCTTTTTGTTGGCAGATAAAGGTTGGTTCCATTTTATCATTTGATTGTTTATCGTTCTTCTTCTTGTTTTTGACAGCTAACTTTTTGCCGTATTAAAATGAATCCATGTGTGTGTTTGCAGAGATGGGAGCCTTGGACACCCTGCCGTCCTCTGTGACATCAGAAGAACTGGCCAATCCCTAACGTCTCTCCTTTGAGTCTGTGTTTGTTTTGTGTGGGCCCCTCGGCCCTAAATGTCACCTTCCTGTAGCTCCTTTCACTCTCTGATGCTGAATTCGTCCTGGTACCAAAGATCGGATTCTCTAACAGACATCGATTGTCCCCCAAAAATTATATCAGATCTTTCTGCTCCTGTAAATAAATCTTTAAATCCACTGAGACGTCTGCTGACTAAAGCTGGATCTCTGAATTAAAACCAACACTGTATTATCATATTAATATATTATCATCTGATTCAAGGTAATGGAGTGAATAAAACTATGGCACTGGACTCACTGGACAGTTTATTTCTTTGCATCAGTCACAACATTATCACTCATACATCCCTGACCTTCATTATTCAGCAGCATAGTGCAACGTGCTTAAAGAGAGAGCACCAAGAAAATCAGATGATTCATGTGATCATGTGATCATCTTCATGCTTAAAGATGGAAACAGACCTGGAGATTATGACACATGACTTCTGGTTTTTGTAGGTTACCTGTAGCTTGATGTTTTGTGACTGCTTTGGTTCATCATCAGGCTCCTAACTAATATTCTCTTGACCGTCAGAGTCAGTGACATCGTTTTGGCACATATTAACTCACTATTAAATGATATTCTCAGGTGTGTTCCTGCACCTGCAATCTAGGACACGCCCATTTCTGCAAGTAAATGAAAAAAAGATATGAAATGTTGAATAAAAATATAAAGTTAGTCTTCATTAGTCAAGAGTATGACAAAATGTACCTATCTTTTATAATTGTAACTCACAGCTTCAGCTATGACCTTGTTAGAAAGGTTTCTAATACTTTGGTGAGTCTGTTAAATGGACTTCTATACAGAATTAATCCTTTTCTTTGACCTTCATATTTGTGCACTGAAAGCTTCTTGTCGAGATTAAAAAAAAAAGAAAAAAAAAAGAGGCAGATACTGATGCTAATAAAGAAACATAAACGGGCTGAGGATAGATCCCTGTGGAACACCTTAAAGAACTTTGACCTTTTTGACATGTAACCATCAACAATAACAAATTATTCTCCATCAGATACGACTAACAAACATATTAAAAGCTTAAAAATAAGAATGTCATAATCAACTGCATCAAGTCTGTGATATAAAAACACAGGAAGTAAAAATATGTTTGAGCCCGGAGCAGTTACATGATCAAAAATTCCAAACACATTCTTAAAGGGACATATAGAGGTTGGATGTTTCAGCTTGTAGATGTATGAAGTGGTGAACCAGGGCCCAATGCCTTGATGAGATCCTTTGATCTTCTGATGTGTGTTTGATGTCACCACGGTAAGTCGTCTCCACGGTAGTCCTTGAATCCTCCGTGGTCTTTCTCTGTGAGACGGGAGAGGACCGACAGCAGTCCACAAACACTCTCCTCGACTGTCAGATGAGCCTGAAACACACAAACACGTGTTAAAAGGAAAGTACGCAAACAGACGATGCATTCAGGGCTGTGTGAAAAGCTGGCTAACGACAGTAATGACACACTAATTATAGTATTTTTACACTGAATGGTTGTTTCATCACCATTATATCATTCGGTCTGAAAGAGTTTGTGTTGGGGCAGGATTTTATTTTGTCTATCCAATTTAATGTGTAAATTTCTGAACGAGCTGACAGCAGTGTTTATGAACTGTGAAGCTGCATGGTCAGAGGACAGGTAGCACTGATTACATTTACAGAGGACAGGTAGCACTGATAACATTTACAGAGGACAGCAGTTTATACTGGAAAAACAAGCTTTTGATGCAGGTGAAATAAGAGGTTAGACGTGACAAGATGTCCTGAGTTTGGACAGAAATGTAGAGTGGTGAGGAAAAGTTATAAATACTGGTGCAAGGTGAGTAGCACATTTTCTGGTCACAGCAGAAATCTTTAGCATTATAAAGAATCATACATTAAACTCAGGAGGCACTGTGATAAAACAAACACAGAGCAGGTATTCCACAGTAGCTGACATCGAAAATAACGTAGCTAGCTAGCATGTTAGCTAACCAGCATAGCCAAGCTACCTTGAGTGGCCTGTGGGCTAATTCTGCATCATGCATTCACCTCTCTGAGAAGCTTCAGGTTGTTTTAGAGTCCTTCTTATCTATAAAAGAGCTTCAAGTGAGGAAACAGAGGATACTCACATGAGGCCCTCCCATGTCCGTCTTCACCCAGCCAGGATGCAGAGACATACAGAGGATCCCGTCTGACCCCAGATCAGCGGCTAAACACCTCGTCACCATGTTCAGAGCAGCCTAGCAGAGTTTAAACCACAAATAGAACATTATCATCTTTGCTGCTGTTTTCAAACAAAGACAGGGAAATAAAAAGCACACAGTTCAGTGTCATTATGTTCTTTATCTTCTGACCTTGGAGGTGCGGTAGGCGTAGCTCTTGAAGGTGGCACCTTCCCCCTGGTTCTGTGTGATGGAGCCGAGGATGGAGGAGACGTTGATAACAGCCGCCCTGTGAATCCCCATCCCCGAGGACCGAGCTGCAGCCGACTGCAGCAGAGGCAGGAAGGCCTGAACACCACAAACAAGAATGATTAGAAGAAACAGGAAGTGAAGAACAGGAAGATTATGATGTGTATCCCCACGTGTTTGAATTATTAGGTCACCTTTAAAACTTCAACACAGCAATCCTCCTATTTTTGAACACAGTGCATCAGATCACAGTTTCATGCCTGTAATCAGTCAGTCATATAAAGGAGGAGACTTTGATGAGCCCAGCAGAGGGCAGTGTTGAGTCACCTGATCACAGCAGCAGCTTGTTGCTTCTTCTTTAGTTTCAGTGAGAACAGAATGAGTGGGGCCGAGTATGCCACTATTGTGTGGTGTCGAACACTAGAAATAAGTTATAACATCACTGATCTATTGCTCAATGACTGATTACACATTAGTTGGACAGTGTTTGTGTACTCAGTAGGGAGAGGTTGCGTCCTGGTGATGTTACGGCTGTATGTGCTCCCTGTTCTGTTTGTCCCTTCTCCCCTTCTGTTTCCAACTCTGCAGGTGAACTAATTGCAACGAGCTACACCTGGCCTTGGATCAGTAGCCTTTTTAAGCCACCAGCACTGACATCAAGGGAGGCTTCTGGAGTGGGGACTGCTGTGGTTCTGCCTGTCAGACTGGGATTCTTTGTTGTGTTCTAGTTGCTTTTGTTAGACTTCAGTTAATGATTCCGTTTTGATTATTGTCTATAATAAATCCCTTTGTTTTGACTTTTTTGGGGTGTTTTCCTGTGAGTTTGTTGGGTCAAATGTGGATAGTTGTTAGCCCCATAGGGCCGCCTTAGGGTGGGGCATAACAGTGATCACTGTGGATTATTGCACAACAAACAAGACAAGTTCAGCTGAGCTCAGAATGAAGTTTCATAAACACAGAGTGTGTTCTGTTAGTTACAGGGGGAGAGGAGGAATCTCTCTTATGAACCAAAGACACAAGCATGAGATTATTGTGTACAGATAGACATGAAAAGATGTGAACCTGACCTTTGAGTCAGGAGATGCACTCGCTTTACTGGCTGAGATTATATCAGTGTGAAGGAAATCACAGACACACCATGTGTCTTCTTTCATAACCATGTATTCATAATACGGTCATGCCTTCGAGAATATATAAATATATATTTGTCTTATGTATAACCATGTTACTATGTTGTGTAAGTTGTTGTGTAGTTGAATATAAGAACGTGCTTTGCAGTCGGACTTTAAGCTGTTCTTCTGTTTAATCATTCAAAGGATGAGAGGTGCAGGTAAAAAGTTTGAACATTACTCATTAACAAACTGCTCACTGAAAGGAGAGCTACTAAATGCTTCCTATCCATTTCATAGTTAGCAGTTAGCATACACATGCTACGTTAGCTGAGACGCCCCTAGTTGTTATCAAAGACATACATGTAATGCTAATCGATGGCGATAGTCAACACCCACCACTGAAACACAATACATTACAAAAATAGTCAACACACAACACCCACTTGTAGGCAATGCTAGCTGTTAGCCAGAGAGCCGCTGTGTTAGCATGGCTGAGATTTGTAAGCAGAATTAATTGCATGATTTATAAAATAAATATCAGAGCTTATATGCAAATCTCCAACCAAATATCAGGAACGTTTATAGAACCCTTAATAACTTGAGTTTGGATTAAAACGATAGAGGTTGACTAAAGCCCCTTTCCCACATAAATGTAGCGCGTTGGCGCAGGTTTTTCAGACCTGGGAAGACACACTTATAGATGCTGATTGTCTCTTTTCCCATTGCCAGTGAAGTTTCCTCCTGTCGGTCTCTTTTCTGCTGCGTCATCATCTGACGTCACAAATGGAGACAGGTTTAGTAACCAGTGAAGATGTTACAGTGGTTAGGTCTTTATTGTATCTATTACTCATTCAGTCTGTTTATCAAAATGGGCGGCGACACATCTGGAACGATGTTCGAGGGCTGCTCAGACGGAGACGGGCGGAGTTTGTATCTGAGATGACGAGGAGTCGCAGAAGCTACCGACGGAGCATAGCATCGCGCCAGAAAGGGGGCTGAGATTAGCGTGTCGACACAGGTTTTGTGTTCTCATCAATGCCGATCGGAGCCGAGGCGATAATTCCCGGGTCTACTGCAGAGTCATGTGACCCGGGTCTGAATGCTGATTGTAACCTTTCCCACTAAGCAAAGAAGCCGGGTGTTACTGTGTTTTTTGACCAGTGGGAAAGGGGCTTAAGTTACTATCCACATAGAGGCAGCACATATAGTTTGTTCTGCAGCCTCAAACACCATCCCAACATCAGTTCTAGTTCAGGAAAATGTCCTGATGCAGTGATTATGATCAGTGATTACGCTCTGTGTCTGCAGGATCCTCAGCTTCACCTGTGCAGAGTGTCCTACCTTTGTGATGAAGAGAGGAGCCACAGTGTTGACCTGGAAGTTCTTCATCATGACCTCCGGAGTGACAGTGTTTAAGTCTGTGGGGACTCCGACGGCAGCGTTATTGATCAGACAGCTGAGACCCTCATCTCCTACGATGGAGCGGACCTCCTGCAGGGCTGAGCTGACACTCTGCTGGCTGTCCACATCTGGAGACATTACAGGAAACTTCAATATGAACAGGAGCATTTAAGTGTTTCAACATGTATACATATGATTATATTGTTAATGTAGAAATCACTGAATCTGTCTATACAGTCCTGTAAACTGTGTAACACAAATATGATCATTCAAGGGTTACAGAAAGGACCCTTTTTTTAAAACAGGTCCCATCACAGAGTGAAAGCATGCTCACAACAGACTCACCTAAAGTCACAATATGAACACCAGGGTAGGTCTTGGAGAGCTCTTGTAGATCCTGAGTTAGAAAGGAAACAGAGTTAATAAAAATCATTCAGAACATTTAAAACATTATTATTATTAGAACCAAACTGCTATAAGATTATTGAAACCAATACAGGTTAGAGCGGAGAAAGAAAGCACTGATTTTACATCATATGGCAGCCAAGAGCAACATTTTAAAAATAGAATTTAAAGAGCATTTTCTATGTGTTGTGTGCAATGATTTTACATCACTGTGATGATTCGTTTATTAAAGAATATTTAATATGATTATATGTTGTCAATCCGTTCTATCTTGGACCAGCCTGCAATTCTCTGAACCCATCAGTTATTGACGACTTTTTGTCTCACGGAGCAACAGCCAACTGTTCTTGGCTAACGGTGCAGCCAGAAGTTAGCGATACAGGACTTCCAGCCAAGACTTCCTTTTCCTCTTCCTTTCGTTTTTAATTTTGTTCTGCATTTATTAAGTGTCCATAATTAACAAATATCCATAAATGGTCCATTAATCAAAACAAATATTTAGATGTGGACACTTTAGATATTTAGACTAAGAAATAGTTATTACAGTAATGGTAATCATTCCACACTACCCAGTCAGGAACAGTCGAAACATCAATTCATTTTTTTCACTGTGTGCGGTCATATTCTGTTCTATAGTGTTACAATCCAGCAGCACAAACAAACAGTGACCTGTGTCCTATATCGCTGCAAAACATTTGAAACAGTCACCACATGCGGTTGATTAGATATTACCGTGGAGCCTGTCGGGTTGCGGGCTGACGCTATGATCGTGGCAGGTCTGCTGCTGCTCTTAGCCAGCTCTTTCACTACGTGCAGCCCGATGCCTCTGCTGGAGCCCGTTATCAGCACGGATTTACATTTACCCCAACTAGCACTCATGTTCAGACTATCACTGCAGAGAGGGACTGTAAAGCAGTCAGCTAACTCAACTGCTATATGGTAGTTTAGTTTGGAGGTCAGCGTGGGTTGGTTGGATTGATGCTGCCTTCATGGTTCCTCGTAAAGACAGAGACTCATTTTACGAGGCGCAAGTTCCCTCCAAAATTGGTCGGTAACGTTTATGGCTGTAACTGTAGATTAACGAGGAGAAAATTTGCACATTAGGCACTCCTTTTAAAAAATATATTCATTTTCTTTTTTATGGTTTAAACACTCATTCAACCATACATTTCAAACCTGTCCTCCTCTTCCGAACAGATGAGTTATTGTGTTATAGATACATTTGACATGCGACAATAGGAAACACAGCATTAGTAACAACACCTTCATGCTGGAACTCAAAAACCTCACGTCAGTAAAAATAGTTCCATCAAAAAATAAGTCACCGGCTCTAACGTTTCTTTTTGGGTAAAGCTAATAATTTCGAGTTTTCTGTTCAGACATGAAAGCACCAGTGTTTTTGTAGCTTGTAACGAGTTTATGTTATATTTATCCAACGTTAATTCCAGACAAGAGACAAATATCTGATTAAAGCTGGTCTAAAATTAATCTTCTAGTTTTGGGACTCTGACAGGATATGTAACTGACACTGAAAGCCATACTGTTTCTCAAACGCCTAAAAAACTGAAAAAAGAATCTCATCAGATTATCGTTAAGTATTATTAACCCAACGGTTAACGGCTAACTGAACAAACAACTCCACTGGCACCGTCTATCTATCGCTTTTTATTAAAAGGTAAAATTAGTTAATTTGAATTATTTTTGTTACTTGTCAACAAGCTGTGAAATCCGGCTAATAATTTTGTCCTAACACAATTAATTAATTTTAATGTTTCTCTCTAATGTCAAACTAGGAAGCTAGTGTGGCTAGCTTAGTTTAAGCTAGTAACCAAATGCTAATCAGATAGCTAGACAGCTAGCTTTGCGGCTAAACTGGGGACCACTAGAAGAAAAAACAACATATCTATTTAATTATAAATTTTAAGCTGTTTAATTTTGGGTTTAATAATGAGTATTTAACAAATGAGAGGGATGTGGACAAGGAAATTGACTATTGTAGTCAATTTAGATCGTGTGACTTCAAACCTGCAGTGAAAACGGTTATTTCAGTAACAAGTTCACTATTATAACCTTTGTAGATCAAGTTCAAATTACTTATTATAATTAACGTATTTTACTAATATATGATTACAACAGGTTCTTCCATTGCAGCGGGATGAACAGCCTTGGACTAGATCTGAGCTCAACACGGGGGAAAGGGGATTATGTTAACACTGATGACCCCTCCTCAAAAGAGAGGGTCAGTCATGTTCACCCTGCCCCTGCAGGGACTCCAGTGTGGGAAGGACCCCCTTCAGGTGTCAGCATTCCTGGAGCAAGGCCCCCTCCTCAGCAGCACAGTATCCAGGGAGTAATGGTGGACCCACTCAGCCTAGGGTATAATGATTATTCATTCAGTATAATTTATTCATTCAGGGCATGAAGTCTAAATGTTGAGAATAATTTAAACTTTATTCTCAAACTTGTGGCTTTATTCATGATATTCAACTTTATTCTTATGTAGGCACATGAGAAAAACATTTTCCTTACTACATTTTTTATGTTTTGTTGCTGTCAGTCATTAGTAACTCAAAGGACACCTGACTTCATAATTTTGATGAACAATATGCTCAAAGAAGACATGTATATTGTTTCACACACTTTCACATGAATAAGTATTTCTAAATGTTGTGTTTAAGGTTCCACTGTCCATGTCAGTACTCCCAGTGTCAGGTGGCTGGTCCAGACTACTTCCAGTCGAGCCAGTGTCACCATCTCAGTGGGTAAGTTCTCATTTACTGAAGAGTGTAGAGGTTGTAAACCAATGTGACCTGATGGGGCCCTTCGACTGAACATGTGAGACAGCATGTCGGGTACAAGAAAACATGTTTCCAGTACATGCTTACATGTATTGTGCCATTAGCAACTTCTGAACTGCAACTATTTTTACTTTTGCACCATCTTCTGGTGAAATTATGAATAACACATGGACAAGGATGGACTGGTTTCACTTATCTCAAGCATGCACAAAATGTCACCGGGATTATTTGTGCCATCAGAGTCATTTGTAAGAGGCTGTGATTAAAGTCAAGAAAATGTTCTACACATTCTCGTTTACTTCTGAGTATGAACAGACCTCTGATGATTTAGAATATTAAAGTGATTTGAGGCGGCCCTGATTTCCTCAGACCTGCTCCTGGTTCATCAGACAGCAGCCATGTCAGCTCTCTTCCTGCTCCTTGGTTTACTTATGAACCTTTTCTCTGCGGCGTGATGCCAGTGAGTATTCAGAAGCATTTTCATGGATTAATACAGAAAATAAACACTGCCAATATATTGTCTATGTGTGTGAGTGTGTCCTGTGTGTTTTTAGGGGGACATCCTCTCACCTGTTGCCGGTCTCTTTGTACCACAGGCTGTGGGCCATCAACAGTTTCAGGAGCAACTGACTGAATATACATCCCACTACACACAGCCTGTAAGTTCTGCTGCCGTTCATTAATTTCAATCCATTGTTATTATTATATTATGCACAGAGGTCTCCTCCACTAAAAAAGTAACCAGCCTGATGATAAAAACCGTGAATAAAACAGTTTCATGTGAAGGTCGACAGGACTGCAGTTAGAGTGTTTGTAAGTGCACAGCTTGATGTTTGTCAGGATTTAATCAGTGCTCAGCGTTCATTAGGTGTTTACCAGGAGACGAATTATCCTCAGAGGTCTCCTCCTCTCCAAAGCAAACAACCCGACGATGATGATGAAGATTTCACATTAAGTACCAGACGCTCTGCAGAGGGGCTGCTGGGCGCTGGGAGCCGAGCTGCAGCCAACATTAGTTAGTTCACTAGCTGACTAGAACCCTTCATCCTGTTAAATGTTATTTTGGCAAAGTAGTAAACTACAAATGTTTTTTGATTAAGTGAGGCTGCAGCTTACAGCTCTTCATTTTCTGTCTGAAGATTGTTTTCTCAGCTAATAGTTTAGTTTACCAAAAACAGGAACATGTACAAATCGTCTGTTAGAATTTCTAAAAGTCCAAGGTGACCTTCTACAATGTCTCTATTTGTCAAACAGTCACACCCAACAAAGTCACTTTTTTTTTAAAGATGAAGAAAAATGAAAGTCTCACCTTATTAGTTGGAAAGAGGAAATGTTACGTGTATCTGCTTGAAAGTTGTCATTAATATATAATCACAATAGTTGCCAGTCTGAATGAATTAATTGACTTATCCAATTTGAATAGATGCATAAAGTCTCCCCCCTGTGTGCAGGAGCTGTATAATGTAGGTGGAGGTGGACAGGAAGTGATGGTTAACCCCCATGAGTCTGGACCTGTGTTCCACACCCTGAAACCTGTACCAATACACCGAGATGGCGGCTTCACTCAGGACAGAGCCGAGGAGCCGAATACATACAGTAGGTCACATGTTAGGTTTGGTTTAGTGCTGTGCTGGGGATAGAACACACCAGTGAGCAGACAGCAACAGAATGAAGGCGTCAGGTATGAATTTCACCTTAACGGTAATCCACATCACACACCTGACTCATTACTGCTTCATAAACAACTTGTCTCTGATCTCACTGCTCCCCCTTCTGGCCTGGAGGTCCCCCTGTCCAGAGATATTTAATCCCATCCAGTCCCAGGTGGTTGTGTCTGGAAACCCCCAAAAGGAAGGAGATCACATCCCCTAAGATAATAATGATTTATAAATACAGTTATATAGCTGTGTCACAGAGGCATACAGATAGTCTGTAGTATGTATTATATACATAACTCAGACAGATAGAGATTAAGCCTGAAAACTGCAATATGTCTTTTTAGTTTAAATCCAAATGAGAAATGAAATTCAGTGACTTAATAAATGACTCTGCCCCAGACGTTCTGGTCCTAACAGGAACATGGCTCACATATTAGACACAGAAAGGTGGCGCTGTTGTACAGCTCTGTGTTGATCTGAATCTCTCTCAGCTGATCACTAAACCAACTGAGCCTATTATAAAGAAAACTCCACACTGATCTCTATATAATACACCGCATCAATGCAAAGCTGCTTTGTACACAAAGTTTTATAGTGTACAGCTGCTAACATGAAACATATAAGCTCACAAAGCTACAGTGTTCCACTGTGCTAAATATAACACATGTTAGATATAACACATCATTCAAACAGAACACATGAATCCTTTTGTGTTTTTGCCTCGTGTTGAAAAACTACATTTCAGTATTTTGTTGATGTTGTTGATGTTCTTTTCAGTACACTGAATCATTAGGACCGCTTAATTATAAAGACTCCCACACACTGAGCTGAAACTGGAACATTTCCTCATTATTAAATAATAATATTTAATTTGGTTGGCATTAAATACCATATTTGCTGTTGTAAAAATGACTTGTATAAATGTGTAACTTGTAGGTGACAGGGCTGCTGTGGGCGACTTCATCAAGCAGCATTTAGTAAAAGCTTCAAATAGTTTCTCTTCAGGAGGAAGGAGGGAAAGAGTTCTGCAACCCATGGACTGAATCCGTCTGCATAACGTTCACAGGGTCCTATTAGTGAATGAATCACTGAATCATGAAGTGTTCCCTCTCAGTGAACAGAGCTGTCTATGAGTCCATGAATCACTCACTATGTATGTGACTGAGAGCTGAGCTGGTGAATGAATGGATCAGTTCAGGAGGTGATTCAGTTCATCTGTCTGTTAAACCACACAATACAAACAACTACATAACAAAACAACAACTATTAGAACTCAGTGCAGCTCAGTATATACATATATAACACTACACACAGAAACAGTCACTGTCAGAGGGTTTGGATAAGGAGGCAATAAAACCTGATAAGCACCTGTCTCTGGACCCAACAGGAAGTGGACATGAGAACAAATTCAACAGAACCTGAGTTAACCCGAGTCCAGAGAAGTGTATAATACCTATTATACACTGATAGATGAACTTAAGAGAACTCTGTAGTTATCCTTGTCATAGATACATAATATAATATAATATGTATGATATCTATGATCCCCTCTTCCTTTGTGTTTTTCAGATGTGAGCATGTTGACGACTCCAGCCCAGGTAAGAAAATGACATTTCTGCCATACTTGGACACAACCTGCCCTCGACCTGAATAGATTGTTCTGACATTATTTATTAATATGAAGCTTCCCCAGTACCACCAGACAGCCCGTTCCCTGCATGAGTCCAGAGGTCCGGCCCCCAGCATGCAGCCTCAGGCCCCTCCAGCTCGGTGAGTGAAGAAATGAAGACAAGCTGTCACAGTCATAGTAACACAATGTGTATGTGAAGAGTCTTCAGCACTGCCAGGCTTGTTATCAGCTGAGATACATGACAGTTACAATAGGTTCCCATAATGAGGAGATATAATGTTAAAAATAATAAATGTGTCAGACTGCAGCCTCGGTCGGTATTTTCCATCCAACACACAGCATGAACTGTTTCCAGATGACACTTGACATGTGGAAAGTTTAGTGTTGGTTGTTGTTTCTGTCTCGGCTGATAGAAATTCACCAACAATTATTTACTTCCTTAAACTCTCAGAAAACTAAGTGTAACCTCAGACGTGTAAAAGAAAGGGCAGTGTGCGGCTTCATTCATTAATAACCCGAGTGTCGATGGGTCCTTCATGTAATACATCACACCTGCAGGCGTCATGGTGGTTTTCCCAAAGATACAAAGTTTGGTAGAGTCATCATGTCCGTTGCTGAGTTCTCTTGTTTACATGAAGTTTCATGTAAGGAAGCAGCTCAGTATATCTTTTCCTTTTTCTGCTGTAGGTCTGTTGGAAACAGGAAACCCTGCCACTGCACCCGCTCCCAGTGCCTCAAACTGTGAGTGGACTTTCACGTTATAATCTTATTTAAAGCTGGACTATGTCAACATGATTCTAAGAGTCACAGTTATTCTTTGCCCCGTGTGGACTTTGTTTGTGTCGAACACAGTAGAAGACAACAGTTGACCATTTCACTATAAACTGCCAGCGTTGCTCTCTGAGGAATACCTCCCTCACCCCGCTCTCTGTCTCTGTTTGATATGCTTGAATTATAAAGCCGAGACGCTTCCTGTAGTAGCCACAGATTTGAGACAAACTTTTCAGCAGATACTTTGAGAAAACTCATCACTTTTATAAGCACCAGCACGTGCTGCCTTGATGACATGTTACCTATGTCTCAAGCTTCAGTAAACAAAAAGAGCTCAGGAAAGTTGTAGCAGCTCTGAACTGTAAGTTTAAGGTGAAATTAATTTTCAATTTTAAACATTTTCCTCAACCATCCATCATCTGTACCCGGGTCACGGGGGGCTGGAGCCTAGCCCAGCTGTCGTTGGGTGAGAGGCGGGGTTACACCTGGACAGGGAACCCACACATGCACGGGGAGAACACGCAGACTCCATCTTCTTCAAATTGATTTGATGAAATAGTTTTATCACCCAGCTCCTCTGGTTCAGACCAGTCAGACATACAGAGAAATTAAAATAAGTGATCCCACTGTGCTCTTTATGTTCACCTGAAAACATCAGGATATACTCCAATCCATAACATGCAATAAAATCGCCTTATTTAAGATCCTATTTAGCAGCTGTCAGTCTAAATCATTTACGTGTCTCTAACATATCTACTTCAAATCACTGATCATTCAGAAACTGAAGTAATGCACATTGTTTTGCCTTTATGCCTACATACACAGTGTTTGTGTGTTTGTCTTTTGCAGCTACTGTGAGTGTTTTGCCAACGGACTGATGTGCAACAACTGTGAATGCTCCAACTGCTTCAACAATGCAGAGCATTTGCTGATACGTCAGAAGGCTATTGAGGTGTGTAATGCTTCTGCTGAACAAGTTGATGTGTTTGTATGTCAAGTGCTCAGAGTCCGTGTTTCCCACAAAATGCGCCAGTGACAAGAAAGAGACAAAACTGCAAGCAGAAAAACATTGATACGATGGACCGTCACTGACTCAGCCTCCCTTTGAGTTTTGTTTTTTACACATGTTAATACGAGGCTGTCCAACTTTAAAAAAGGCAAGTCTACCATCAAGACCGGACTGTTAACTCACCCAGGTTTATTGTTTGTGAGTTTAGCTCGGCTATGTTTCCTCCTTAATCACACCAAAGGACTATACTGCCATTTACAAAGGTTTATTTATAAAGACCAAATCACAACCAATGAATCTTATGACTCTTTATAAATAGAGCAGGTTTAGGCTTTACTCTTTGTTAAATTATTTACAGAGAGCCAACATGCCACATGCTGCTGGTGCATCCTTCTGACTGACTGACTCCATTCAAAGCTGGCGCACATGTAGAGAGGACCTCCTGTGGCTTCTGTTAAAGACAGAAAAGATAAACCCTCATTCTGAGCCGGGAAAGCTCGGAGACTGTCAGAGGAAAGCAAAGCTCTAACTCACCAGTCAGTTCACTGTTCCTTCCTCTTTACCTCTCTGTACATGCTACTGTGATTAGATATATTACAGCCTTAGGCCCGGTAAATGAACATACAAGGAGCCTCATTCACCTTCATTAGACTTTAAAAACATCACACAATACAAACTGGGATGCAGACTAGAGCCCGTGCGTCTGTCCACTCCACCCTCAGCACACCTGCAGCTCCTTCCAGCAGTGAGACACACACGCACTGACTGTTCTCATTCACAGAACGGCAAATAAAGACGTTTTGTGAAGTTCCTTTCACGTCTCATAAAGATGTTAAAGTTACGTTGTTACGGTGCTACAGACAGACAGAGAGCGGAGCAGAGAGACAGCCATGTCACCGTGATGCTCCGTGTTGATTGAGTCCGGACCTGCGGACTGTTGGCTGAGCTCCAGACCGCTGCCCCGCGATAGACAGTCCATAGATCGTCCCAAATGCCCCAAACAGAGCAGAATAATAAGAATAGAAACACAGACGGAGGGCAGATCCTCTGCAGATACAGACACCAGCTCACACTTCTCCTGGATTATGATGTTGATTAAGAGGGAATATTTAATATGGAAAATCATGAAGCCTTTTATTACTATTATTAACAGCATCAGCCCCAAAAATCCAATATTGGTCGGGCTCTACTGCAGACTCTCGGCGCTGAGAGGGAGGGAGGGAGGGAGCGGGTGACTGAAGTGATGTATAACTTAGTTTGATCATGAAGCCTGATGCTCCTCTACAGCTCTGTGTATGAGGTACACAGCAGACTGGAGTCTCTGTTAACAGACAGAAAGAGCCGCGTGATTAAACGCTCTGTGTTATTAGACACTATGGTGACCTGATGCTCGTCATTCACAGCATGTGGAGACGGAGTTTATACTTTATAGTAACTGCGCAGAAATACGGACAGATCGTGACCTTATTGATTGAGCTACAGAGCATGAGAAACACACAGAACTGTGATCTCTCTTCAGTTAACCAACAGCGCATGTTACGTCGACTTTCATGGAGCAGCCGGTGTGACCAGTTTGCACCTTGGAGCCCTCTTAGGTTTCTTGCAGTGTGCATCGGGGTGCTGGAGGTAACCTACAGTATACATCAGTCTTCATGTAGCTGTGTTACATGCAGGATGTGTGACTGCTGTGTGAGCTGACTGCTGATCAGTCGGTCACAGCTGAATCGACTGTTTGTGGTGTTTGAGCTGCAGCAGACAGTGAGTCATGGAGAGGAGGGCTGACAGCATCGATCAGGTCTAATTGGTGCTTCGGTCGGGGTGACGGGTGTCACTCTGTTAGCCCATCTGATCCCTCAGAGCTGTCACTGAGAGACATGTTCAGTGTCACTGAGTCCCAAACACACTCTTGTGTTTTTGTGTCTTGTGAGGACCGTGTAATGATTTACATCTCCCTCGTAGAGGATTAAGAGGACTAAAGACAAAGTTACAAAGAGCTGTACGTGTGAGAGAGACCAGAGCTCTTCCCACAGTCACGCTGTAAAGAAGGCCTGTCATTATTCCTGATGTGCACAGAGACAGCAGACAGGATAGTGTTGGCATCTAGTGTTATATGTGACTGACAGGTCAGCTTTCTGAGCAACAATAATGGTCCTTTAATTGATCTCTGATGAGGCTAAGGAGCTCCTTGACCACGTTGTATCCAGAATTAAAGGACATGTTTGTTCCCAACACTCTCCTTCTTCTCTCTTTCTTACATTTTAACAGTTTAAATAGATCATTTCGCTGTTGTCATTCTGTAGTTACGGTCAGGTCGAAACCCTGACGCCTTCAGGATGAAGATTGTTGGAGGGAGGTCAGGAGAGGTCAAAGGTTGGCACAGCAAAGGCTGCAGCTGTAAACGCTCCGGCTGCCTGAAGAACTACTGCGAGTGCTATGAGGTTCTGACGCACACACACACACACACACACACACACACACGTTATAGAAATCATACACAAACCACGGTGTAGGCAGAGGGTGGCGTACTGAAGCCAGCGTGGAGTTACTCTGTGGACCCTTCACTTCTCTTCTGTAATTACCAATAAGGCTGCTTCTAGTGCGAAACCAGTAGTTTGTACATACAGGACAGTTAAAGTTTCCCACAGCGAGTTATACTGCTGTGTCTTTGTTCAGGCCAACATCAGGTGCACCTCCAGCTGTAAGTGTGACGGCTGCAGAAACTTTGACGACAGCTCAGGACTCCAAGAGAAGACGGTCGGTGACAAGGACAAGTGAGTCAGTTAGACACTGTGCATCGTGTAACACAGCGCTACAGCTGCTACACTGACATATTATTACAGCAGAGAAACTCACTGCCATGCCTACGATGTTCTCTGGTGGCATGTACCCGTGATTTGTTATATTTTCTATAAGTTTTCATCTAATGTCCTATCAAACCTTAGATGAGCTCCAGAGCTCCATCAGGAGCCAGCTCTGTGTAGAGTGCATCCAGCCGTACCTCATATTACCTGGCTGAAGTGTTTTTCTCCTGATCCCAGTCATTTGATGAGTATCTGTTGATTCTTGTACGTGTATTTTCATCAATGATTCAGCTGCACAGCATTTCAAGTACATCACATTCATAGAAAGAGTTTCTTTTTCATGATTTTTCACATATTGATAATTTACTCTTATTGGCTTTTAGCTCACCGGGCTTTTTTCCGTTGTTTGGTGAGTGCGGTTGTCGCTTGCGTTTCCCTGCTGTCTGTCTCTCCATAGATGACAGCAAAACCAGAGAGCCAGCCTTACCTGAGAGGAAAGGAAAAGATTGCAAATAAATAAGATAAATAGCATAAATGTACCGTGTCCTTCAGTGTTCTTCTGTCGGTAATGGTGCGATGTGTGTCTCTGTGGGCCGGGCTCTGCTCTGACTCTTACACAGACGGAGGTCAGCGGACTGGAAGAGAGACCGTGTTAAGCCGGAGATATACTTGCTTTTAACTGCACGTATGCATGATGGCTGCTGCGCATTCCCTGCGTCTGTTTGGCGCGTCAGCTCTGCACATCCCCAAAAATGAATGTGAATGTGAATAAATGTGACGGGTTCAACACAGCAGCAGGCAGAACGTTTTGAAGAAGAGCTGATAGAGTCCACAGTTATCCACATCTGTACGATGTGTCATTGCCACTGCACAGAGACAAACATGGCTGTCAAACAGCTGCAGACAGAGTATTTTACAAGTCTTTGTGGAAACCTGCAAAACTGTGCACAGAGGAGCATGTTGGAGAGACGGAGCGGGGACGCTGCAGACGGTGTGTTCTGTCCACCACACAGAAGCTGTTTCTGCTGTGAGCTCAGAGTGAACATCACAGTAACCTCCTCCAGTGTCTCCATGTCTGTTGTTTATATCGCGCACATACGGTAGTTTCACACGGCCTGAGCTCCTCTAGAGGTGTCCTCCAGTAACACGCGTAGTGCAGAGACAAGTATGTGAACAATTAGGTTCATGACACAGACGGTTGTGTACGCAAACGTAAGACCAAGCAGCAGGTGTATCTCCAGCTTTAGGGAGGTGGCTGCTGCACTCGTTTTGTCGCTACATGAATGCAGCAAAAAAAAACTACAGGGTGACAAATAATGTGAAACAAAGGATCAGCTGGGACTCAATTTACCTCAAAGTAACCAATAACAATCAGTATTAAATATGTATATTGGCCACAATACTGTTTTTTAGGATTGATAAGTTTGGAACATCCCAAGCAACGACACACTGGTTAAAGTGATCAAGTTAAACCAGAGATGTATCAGATCGTAGACAGTTCAGTGAGTCTGACTTTGAAGCAGTAAAACTCTCTGAAAACAGGAAGTGCTTTAGAAGCTGCTGAGTTTCTCTGACCTACACTGAATGAGGTTAGTCGTTACAAAATGAGCTTACGCACCATGTTCATGTGTATCTGTGTGTGTGTGTGTGTGTGTGTGTGTGTGTGTGTGTGTGTGTATGTGTGTGTGTCAGGTGTCCTGAGTCGGTGATAACCCTGGGTGTGGTGGAGACTGTGTGTGGATGTCTGCTGGCTCAGGCTGAGACGGCGGAGCGGGAGGCTCAGAGCTCCTCCCAGGCCGAGCAGATGGTCCTGGAGGAGTTTGGACAATGTCTCACACAGATCGTCAAGACCATGTTCAAGTAAAACACACACAGAGACACTGTGGAGACTTCTGTGGGCCGTACCTCCAAGCCTCACCTGGTTAGGACTGAAGAGAAACACCTGTGTCTTCACAGTGTGAAAGGTCACATGACAACAGATTTATTATTATTATTTTTATGTGCTGTTTTTTACGCTGCTAAGTTTTATTTTATTTTCTGCTTCTGATTCTAAACTCTTGAACATTCAGAGTTGATGTTGTTTTGAGGCCCTAACAGAGCTCCTCCCTGTTCTTTAAGTATGAGTACAAAAGAAGTGAGTGATGGGTACACAAGAATGTAAAAACTGTTCAAACTTTAACTTATTTATTGATTGATTTATTGATTCCTCTGTAGAAGGTTTAGTTATTTATTTATGGATTGACGAGCTTAAACAATAGCCTCCATATTTATTGATTTACAGGCTGAACAGGTTTCAGATAAAAGTAATATTTGTGCCATCAGCTGTTGAACAGTCAGGAGGAGGGAGCAACATGTAGGAACCAGTGTGTTCATTAAACTGGACCACAGGGTGTTGGATCTGTGAACAAGAGAATCAATGGTTCATAACTAAGTAACTGTATGTGTGTACACTTTATGGACAGCTTGTTGATGAGTTTATTGTTTTGTTGAAATGACAGGTGAAGGAGTGAAAGAGGGTCAGGGACTGAGAGGTGAGAGTGAGGAGCGAGGGTCAGCTGCTGGCGTCTGCTTTGAACTGAAACTCTTCAAAGTGTCTAATAACTCAGAGAGACACATTGTGATCTTTATCATACGTTTATTCTTGGGAGGCATGAGTGAGAGCGCCTCAGGTCATTTATAGTTAGTATTTTTAACTTGTAACAGTAGTCTGATTATCTTTTATGTTGGTGTCATGCAAACAAAGTGCTCAACCTTCATGGATTTAGCATAACTACAGGTTATTTTACAGCTTAGACCTTTCTCTCTCAAGCGGGGCAAATAAAACCGGTCATCCAGAAATCAGTGTGGATGAAGGTCATTTTAGTGAACACATCATCCCTTATGTTGTCACAGACCGGACAGCAAAACAAAACCCAACAAAACCTCGCTCACACAACCAACACAGAAACCTGCTCGCCTTTTAGCTCACGGTCATTTCCCTTAAACGTTACTGTGCACACAGCGATCTCTATACAGTATACATACACTGTTCTTATATGATGATTTATTACATGCTGAAATGTGTTGCTGTCACACTGATGTTGTTACTTTATAGTAAAACAATCACAACGTTTTTCTGTTTATGTGTTAAGGACGCAAAATTAGAAAATACATGAAGGAAATTGAAAAGTGCTGTGAGGATGTGGTAGAAACCCAAATGTTGTCTATGAAAACCAGTTAAAAAAAACAGTAGACAAACATAAAGGTAATAAAAACATACAAACTCCCCCCCGAGTCCCACACTGTACTCATTTCCTGTTTCTATCTGACCGACCCTGGGCTCCTGTCTGCAGGCGCTCCCTGTGTGAAAATGTACTTTTATTTCTTTTGTTTCTCTCTGTTTATCTAGTGCCCACTAATCGGTGAGTAATCCAGCCCTGTGTACACATGTTTTTGTTTTGCTTCATACTGTTGTCTTTGTATCTATCTATCTATCTATCTCTCTCTCTATATATATATATGTGCAGGAGGATAATGAAGGCTGCGGACAGACGCTCAGCTGTACCAGCTGCATGAATCAGGTCACTTCCTGATACTGGGAAACCTTTAATTGAGATGAAAACAGCAGCAACATGAAATACCCCAGACTGTAACTAACTGGGACAACATCTCTCACACACACACACACACACACACACACACACACACACACACACACACAGTTCACCATTCACACACACACCTAGGATCACACAGCAGCTCCATACTATTGATGTTCCTCTCTGCAGATCACGGTCGTGACGTCAGCTGTGTTTTTGTGCTGTTTTTGCTCCTCTAGTAAACAGGAGTCCTGCCAGGCCTCGCAGGGAGCAGATCGAACCCGATGATGCTGTGGGGGATATAAGAAGCCCCGTGCATCAGCCTAAACACACACACACACACACACACACACATGCTCAGCTGGCCCGGCTGCTCGCAGCAGATATGGTGAGTGAAACAAGTTTTTACTTTGAGTCTGACTCATGAGTTTTTTCTGAGCTGTGCCGTCGTCCGTCTGCTTATTAAAACCTTTAATAGTTTAGTAAAGTTATGCTCCTGATGATGTTTAACTTTTTACAATTGAAATGTTTTCGGTGACGTTTGTTTAATTTAATGTTTAAAATTGATCAATTCAATTACTTATTTTTACTTTTAGATTTATTATAACTTACCTCTCATCACCCCCAAAATGCAGTTCAAATAATTGTATTGACTTAATCATAAGTCATTAATGCTCATATGCCTAGTATATGCTGTTGACTTATATTATTTTGTTGTATTTGTTACTGATTCAATGTTTCTCTACAAACTGTCAAAGAAAATATTGTATTAAGAACAGAATGAAAGGACAAGAAAGGAAACTACTTAGAGAAGCTGTGACCATCAATATTTATGTAATTACAACGTGTGAACACTTTTCTCACACTGAATGCTGCTGTGCATATTTGATATATTAATGACATTTAATTAAGGTCAGGAAGTAAAATGATCAACAGTTAGAAGAAGCAGTGACATCAGTGATGAATATAATAAGAGAAACTACAACAGCAATGATCATATCGACCAAAGCAGAAGAACTCCAACACAGCCCGTCTGTGATCCCTGTGACACGATTTGACGCTGAGCAGTAAGTCGAGGTTTCCAGCTGAGACATCGTTATTATTCGAGCACCGCGTCGTTGGCTGCAGGCGACAGTGACTCCTGTGTGTTTGATCAGTTTGCTTTCAGAGAGGTGTTGATTCACCTGATGCTACCTTTGTTGTCTGTGCTGCTGTTGGAAAGTTTTTAGTTATAAAGTGTTGTAATTGTACAATCAGTAAATATTATGAACGTGTGATTCATTTGGTTATGATATGTATGTGTGGTCATTAGTTAGGTCACATGATGTCTTTGACACCTTTCTTTGATAAAATGTATTCAGTCAGCCTCAGAGTAGTTTGGTGTCTGACACTGTTACATACAAACACTGTGTCTTTCTTTTCTTTGCACTTGTGTGGCACAAAACATGCATTCAAATCGTGTAGTAGCAAAAGTGAGCAGTCATCCAAGGTGGACGTGTGTCAGTCTAAATATACACCTGAAAGAAGTGGAACAGAATTGATTGTAAGAAATGAGACGTGAGTCAGTTCCAGCACGAGCTGTTCAGGTATGTTCTGAACAGCTCGGTGACTTAGAGGGAGATAATTCAGTGTGTAACTCAGTGAGCCGGTGACTCAGTGGGAGATAATTCCTCTCTGTGGAGTCAGAACAGAGAAGAACCTGACTCTTTCCTTGTTGTTGCAGAAGATCAAAGTCACAGCTGTGTGGACGTGTTCTTTAGTCATCTCCTTGTTGGTAGAGTCCTGTCATGCACAGAAGGTAAGACTCTCAAGGTTCCACATGTTTTACTTGTTGCATGAAGCTCCGCCTCCTTATCAATAAACTCTTGCCGTCTCTCTCCTCAGCTGAACGTCCACTGGGGTCCTCAGTCCATGATGTACCTGAAGGGCAAACGTGAGTGAAACCACACGGCTGACCCTGTGCTCTCACTTTAGTTACTCAGGTGTCTTCAGGTGACCTGATATCCACATGGAATCTTCTGTATGTCAATCAAACACATACAGTGAATGTTTGTTTGTTTTTCCTCTTTATGAAGATTCATGTAAACTCGTCAATGCTTAAACTAGAGTTCCACTTGTCCAAACACCAGGACTTTGATCGCTTAAATTCATAAATACACATTTTGTAAAATTAAAAACTTTGGAGTCTCGATTCGATCAATCCATTTCCTAATTATTCAGACTAATATTGCAACACAAGTTATTCCATGATAGTTAATAGCTGGTCTACAGCAGACTCTTAATTATATTATTTACATGATCAAGCACTTCTGATTCTGATTCTGATCACTCGGCTGATCTCTTTCACAGACAGAAAGCTCGAGCAGAACCAGACGATTTAGTGAACAGCCATCTTTACCAACACACCAACAGATATTAACGTTTTATAATAAAATAAATATCAGTGCTTTTAGCAATAACAACTATCCAGCCATTATCTTCCTTACCCATGGTAGGGTCGCAGTGGTAGCAGACTAAACGAGTTAGCCGAGACGTGTCTCTCTCAAGCAAAGTTTTCCTGCTCCCCCTGGAGGATGCTGAGGCATTCCTAGGCCAGGTGGGATATATAATCCCTCCGGCGAGCTCTGGGTCTACCCTTGGGTGTCCTTCCAGTTGCCCAGGAGGCATCCTAATCAGATGCCTGAACCACCTCGACCGGCTCCTTTTGATGCAAAGAAGTATCGCGGTAGAAGAGTATCTGCCCCAAGCTTCCTCCAGATATCCGAGTTCTTTACCCTATCTCAAAGACTGAGGACAAGCTGCAGGAAACCACAGGGCTCCCCATGGTACACAATCGTGAGCCAAGTCTGCCAAACGTATGCGGACTGGATGAGCGTGCTCTCATGAAGAGTTGTTCCACAGTTCCATGGCCAGGACAGAAACTGCATTGTTCCTCCTGTATCTGAGGTTTGACGATCGGCTAGAGCCTCCTTTCAAGCGCGCTGGAAAAAACTTTCCCCAAGAGTTTCTTTCTTTCCAACATGTGATTATTAGCTTCAGGTATGGTGAACATGAGAAAAACTGATGCTTCCAAACACATTAATCTTATAAACTGTTGGTCAGATGCTAATAAGTCATTAGTATGGATGGATGGATATAGATTTATATGTGTGAGTTAAATCCTTTGTGTGGTTCTTGTGTTCAGACGGCCGGCGGTTTGTGTCAGATGATGACAACAGTGTTCTGAAGCTGCAGGATCTGAGGGGTCTGCAGGGCTGGTACGCAGCGCTCAAAGGTACAGTATGACTTCATCTCATCTCTGTCATTTCACATTTATAGAGTTAGTATCCTGTAAACCAGGGGTACTCAGTTAAACTTGAAAGAGGTCCAGGTAGAGATTTTTTTTTCTCAAGGTCCGGAACATCATAATGTCTGACCTGCGTTATGATTCAGTACCATACATTTATACATTTTTAACGTCTGTCTAATCAAATAAAGAAAATACAATTAGGCTAAATAATTTTTACAACAACACTGATAACTTTAACACAGAGCTCTCATTATTTAACAATGATAATTATGAATACTTCAATATTGGTAATGAAATAAAGTGTGTGTTTGTATGTTGGGGGGTCTGGGGGGTCTCCCCCAGGAAATTTTGAGTGTCAAAACCTTTAATTCCTGTATTTTTGGTTTATTTTATGCCCCAGTTTGTGATGGAAGTGTCTTTATTTGTAAATGAAAACAAATAATATAATGTCTGGTACTACTGGTAGTATAATGTTGTCCATGCAGAAATCAAATGAAAGAGAGACAGCTCTTCACTTAAGCTGCTGTCTCTCTGCCGACTGACAGAATTATCAACATTTGACCATAACAGGGGGATTCACTTTATATTTTATTTCATGTTTTGCCGAAATGCAGTTGCATTAGACTTTTTCTCATGGTGAGTCATAGTGAGTTTTAAAACAGGCAATGACTATGAAATAAATAACATTTATACGCACTGTACACTGACGGACTGCTGGAGAGAGCGAGAGAGAGAGGGCACTCTCGCTTTTGTTTTGAAATGCATGAATGCACTGCCACTGATGTGTACAGAGCACATCCTGATCCAACAGGAGTCATTATCAAACATCAATATGTATTACAGGGGATTCTAAGTGCATACAAGTTTATTAAAACATCTTCTGTGGAGCCATTAGGCAGCTAATAACGTGCTGTAATACAGTGTGTAACTCCTCATTCACTGTCAGAAACATGGTTTATATGTGCTGTGCTCTGCTCTGAATGCACAGTAACCATTGTTAAACATTCAACCAGGTAACTTCAGTGTTGTGTTTCATGTTCACCCCCATGCACACGAGTTATCTTCTTCATATTGTTAATCCATAAAGATTATACTGATGTGCACAATGTCCAATTTGTGTGCGTGCGTGCGTGTGCGTGTGTGCAGGCATCCAGAGGTTGCAGTCGCAGGACTTCAGTAGACCTCGTCACATCGTGAGCTCAGAGAAAGTCCTGGTCCAGTTCCTCCAGCAGAGATGAGACACAGTCTCACTGCAGATGCTCCAAAGTAACATTTCACTGCGACGTGTCCACAATAACACACTTCAGTTCACCTCCAGCAGCCACGGTCCAGTGTGTGTGTGATGGGCAGAGACCAAACTGGTGCTACAACCCGACTAGACAGTCAGCAAGGCATCATGAAAACCCTGCTGCTACAGTGCATGAATACGATGACCTGAGATATTGCTCAGTTTTACACTTTCCTCTGTGAACTGTTGTTTGCCTCTTTGTATGTTTCATGCATGATAACATATAGATATATATGTAAGTGTCTGGTTTTGTACAGAGTTCTGCTTGCTGTATATAAAGCAACAGAAACAGACTAAATAAATGACTGAAGATGCTCTTTACGCCTCGCTCTGTTGGCTCTCTCTAGCTGCAGTTTGTCCTTTGACCACCAGAGGGCAGCAGTATCTTGTAGAGGCCTGATGGTTGTTTTTCCATGTATAGAGAGAATATCACTGTTTCTTACTCTGAAGGTTTTTTTTTACCCGAGTGACAGAGAGCACTGTGGTGGACATGAAAACTGTCTGCAGGTAGGAAGAGTATCATTTATCATCACCTGCTCCCATTCAGTCTTTTTACAGCGAGTGTCTGCAGGCTGAGCAGAGTGATTACGTCGAGGGAAATATAACAAGCAAATATGTGTACTGTGTACTAAATCATGAAACAAAGAACTTAAGGAGAGATGAGAATATTTCTTGAGATTAATTCGAGCACATTCCAGCAGAGCCACAGCCTCCCTCGGCGGGACTAAGGGTCAGTAAGCTACTTTTCTGAGGCTTGGCTGACGTGTCCACTGACACTGTAAGAAATTTTGATTAAGCTTGTTTATCAAAGCAGCAGATTGATCCTTTCCTCTTTGTTTCTACGCAGCAGTGGCCGAGTTACTCTTCAAGATATGATGGTGCCTGACCATTAAGAGCTCTGTAGGTGAATAACTGCACCCTGTTTGGCTCAGCTCAGGACCTGACCCTAGCTCTGCAGGCCTAGCTTTGCGGTTGTATGTAGCCTACAGTAGGTTCTGACGGTGTCTGTATGAATAAAGGCTTTCAGCAGCTAGCTCGGTTTGTTTTCGCTCAGATCAGAGACAGAAAACTTCCACCTGAGCACTATGACCGCTCTGTTTCTCTCTCTGTGTCCTCTTCACAACCTCCACCACTCGGAGCCACATTTCCTCCGGCCATACAAACAGCCTCTATTAGCCTGACTTAGACAAACAGCAGCAGTGCTTGGTTTAGCTAATCCTGTAATGGATATCTGCTCTGTTTAGACTGATCACATTTCCAGTCAGAGCGAGCCTGAAGGTTTCATCACACTGCTGGAACCACTTTAGACCTCTCCTACAGCAGGAAGGCGATGTGTGAACTTAACCCTTCGTTCACCTCGATGAAGGTCTGCAACAGTTCCTGAAGGTCTCGCAGAGAGCGTGTGAGCAGCTGCTTACAACACGGAGGCAGTAACACGCGAACATCTCTCCTGGCTGCGTCCCCTCGTCTGCACGTCTGATGTCATGGAGACCTCAGTCTGCTCTGCCGCTCTGTCAATACACGACCTGGAATGAATGTTGATGTTAAAGCGGAGAGGACGGTGCACATTCCTCTCGCTCATGGATCAATGTTTGTGACGTGTTCATGTAAAGATGGATTTTCTTTATGAACTAAACTTTTATATTATATTATATTTTATATGTTTATAAGGGGACAAGTGAATATTAACTTTATTTACTTCTTTCATAATATGTGTGTTTTGGTGAGGCCTGTTATAATGTTTAGTCTCACTGAACAACAGGTGAGGGGTTATTGATTCCACCTGAAGCAACTTGGCCCTGATTACAGAGCTCCAACCTGATTGGTTCAAGGAAGCAGGTACCCGGGTATAAAAGGTGAGGGGGAACAGCAGACTGGTTGGTCTGTGTTTGTCTCTGAGGCCGTGAGCAGAGACTGTTTTGTTGTACGGCCGGCCGGTTTTCCATCCTTCCCGCTCACACTGCCTGTGAAGTACAACATCTGACATCCCCACATTACATAGCGCTCTGTGCTATAAATCAACACTCTGTTATTTATTTAAAAGAGAGCTCAAAGAGACATTGTCTTAGATTCAGGGTGTGAACCAGGTGAAACAATAAAGAATGAAAGAAAGGGGGGTTACCAAGGAAACAACAAGAAACAAGAGTGAGCGAATAAAAAGGAAGCGTACGCTCATGAAATAAAACAGATGATTGTTTTGCCTTTCAGTAATACTTTATTTATGATCATCTTATTTAATCTCCAGAGGACATTCACAGTTTAGTTACAGACTCTGCAGACAGCAGCCTCCATCACCTGACTCCACCTGCTGCCCCGAGCTGCTGCAGCTACATCGCACAGGACATCCAAAGAAACACAACAACCCTTATTCTGAAAGGCACTTCCTTTGTTTTCTGACCGGCTGTCGTGATGTCATCAGGCTACACACGGAGTTCAACAACGAGAGGTTTGGCAGCATGACTGTCACCAGCACGGAGCGGCTGTTTCTCCACCGCCAGGCGTCAGGACCGAAGTCTATCACCTGCTGACCTCATCATCAAACCGATCCAGGGACAGGAGGTCAAAATACGACAAAGGTCATCTGCGTCTTTATTCAGAGTCAGATGAGAAGTTAAGTATTAGTTTCATCTCTGTTCGTAAAGACTGACAGCAGGGGGATCTGAGGTCAAAGGTCAAACCTTCAAAAGCTCCATATCTGTCTGGAAGAGGCCGTACACTCTGTGAATACCAGCTTTAAACCAAACCACATTCCTTGGACAGAGCTTGCTTGGGACAGCCCCACGTCACATATATTTAATACACGTGTTAGCCCATGTAACTGCAGTGTCAGCTGAATCTTACAGGCTGAATGAAGGAGCCACTTACTTTTGATTTCAACACAGACAGAGACAGGTAGAGAGTGTTTGCACAGAGTGAGGCTGGGCGCTCCGGTCCACTGTGTGCCACATGCTCTTTATTTGCTCTAAAATGACCTCACATGTCCATCAGTGTTTGTCTCCAGTATTTCAAACCCTGCTTGTTGGTGCGATCACAGGTACCAATCATATCACAGCAAGGATTAATGATCTGTGCACATTTCAGCCATGGGAAGCACACACCCAGAACCTCAGGATGGTTCCTCATTAAACCAGAAACATTTAAACATGCATCCATCACAGACTAAAGCAGAACTATCAGCTTCCTCTGAAGAGACTTCATGTCTAATGAAGCACTGAGCGGTGTGAGCGCGCTCAGCCGCCTGTCACTCACTCTGCTCCTCTCTTTTACATTTAAAGTATAAGAATAAGAAAAATACTCTCCATATTTTACACGTTTTATAAAATGTTCTTCTACATAAAAACTTCTCCCAGATAATCACGTTTCTTAATCTCATATTTACATTTATATTTGACAATAATATGCGTTAAAGTGTGCGTCTGTGTGTGTGTGTGTGTGCGTGTGTGTGGTAATCAGTTGTTGACATCAAACTTCATTTCTCTCCTGCATGTTGCACATCAATGGTTTCTGTCTGAACATGAAGCTAACATGCTTAAAGCAGCGCTCTCAGTCTGACCAGTCTGATCGATCGTATCTGAGTAGTGATCAGAGTTTTAATCTCTGCACAGGATGTTTGACACTTTGCACTTCTGTACCTGTGTGAGCAGTTTGTGGAAGCGACTAGATAACTGCTCCGCTCCAACCTCCAGCCAATCCTTCCATCAGGTCATTTTAAATAACTTTAAGTAACTCTGTGTAATGTTTTTAAGTGACCACGAGGCGTTAAACTGTGATAGCAAGAGAAAAAGTAGACACTATTTTGAAGGGGCTGGAGAGCAGGGGGAGGTTTCTATCTGATGTTCAGCTAAAGAAGCTCTGATTGGTCGATTGTTTTTCAAAGACTCAGGGGAGGGTTTTGGGGCGGGGCTACCTGTGATTGCAGATGCTTTGGTAAAAGCAGATTTTTAAGAATTAAAGAATTAGTTTGAAGCCTGTTTCTAGCTAGCCAAAGTTAGCATCCATATTCATATCAAAGTTACAGAGAGTTATGGATCTTGCTAACCAGGCTAATGCTATCAGTAGCTGATAACCCCTCGCTCCTCTCCAGCTCCCTCCTCTTGACCAAATATGGTCACTTCTGGCTCCAAAAAGAACAAGATGGAGACGGCCAAAATGTGATCCTTGTACCTGCTGTAAATGACATTTGTGTCAGTGTGTTAAATGGCTTCAAACAGGGTTTCCTTTTAGCCTCCACAGGGGCACGAGAGCTGTTCTGTTCAGGATCAGAGCAACATGGCGGACAGAGGACACTGAGCACGAGCAGACTGTGGAGCTCTGTGAGACTGAAACTGTTTATATTCCTGATATCTGAGAAACTCAAGCGGGAGGCCGGATCACCCCTGTGACAGATTTATGATCACTTCATGTCAAACATCGATCAGCTGATGTTGTAAACAACATGGTGACACTGACTCGCTGTGACAGTCAGGGAAAATGTTTGTGTGTAACAGGAAGCAGAACGAGAGACGGAGGAGGAACGTAAACAAAGAGTGCAGCCCTCATCTCTGACTGTAAGGCAATACCCCCAGAGCTCACACACACACACACACACGCACACACACACACACACGCACGCACGCACGCACGCACGCACGCACACGCACACACACACACAGGATTATATGACCCAGATAAGACTATAGCAAAAGTCTGTGTGCCTCTGTTTCCCATAATGCACTGCGCACAGACCTGATGGTTAATAGCTGAGATTCTTACGTTTATTGTGAAAGTCATAAAGCATGTTCACTTCCTTCCTCACATCCTGTTTCTTCATGACAGCAAATGATTTTAAAGTCGCAATAATGACACTAAATGTGTTTCCATAGTAACGCCTGTATGACAGTAAACTCAGCGCAGCAGAACTGACCACCTGCTCAGTAATGTCCCATCTCTTTATTCATACACACTTCAGAAAACCCATATATATAAAATTTAATGATTCATGATGATTAAAAAATCTCAATAATTACAATAAAATTAAAAAAGGAAAGTATTGCAGATTAAATCCTTTTGTCTCACTTTAACTGGTGACAAGCTTAGCTGTGTCTCCAGCACGTCACAGGGACTCTGTCATCACTGTGAGAGCGGCGAGCGGGTCAGAGAGCGTCCACCTGCTGTGCACGTTCATGTTTGTGCAGCAGCGCAGAGTGCAGACAGGCCGGAGGGGGTGATGATCAGAGGGTGTGGGGATGTACTTCCATTTATAACTAGATATCTGCATTGACCAATCAGGTTTCAGTATGGATTTTATGTGTGTGGAGAGTAAAAGAGAGGTCCCATCTGCCGACATGTAATCACAGCACCCATTGGTTATCATACCATATATATCATTGTGTTCATTATACAACAGGTGTCTGGGTGCAGATAACCATCCAGTCGTAGATCAAACTCCACTTTTGTCTCATACGTTGATAACTTTTTATCACTCACAGGAAACCCCAGAAAATCCTCCGTCGCTCCCAGAGGCTAAATCATAGTCAGGCGATGGCGATTAGTTTCTGAGGCTGCAGACGTACAGATGTTTTTTATCTGCCTCTACACGTCTGAAACTTTAAGCAACAGAGGACTGATGAATGACTCAATCACTCTGACAGATTTAAACTTTCTGTGCATGCTCTGGAGGTGTTGCTCTGCAGGTGTTGCTCTGTGGGTGTCGACTTCACCTGCAAACTGACGGACTACGACCTCTGTCTGATCAAACATCCCAGTTGGAACCCCTCACCTTTGCACCTGCACTCTGTGCTTAACACAAACACACCTACAGGCAGGTGAAGAGAATAGGCTTGTTCGAGATGACTGCCGGCTCGCCTCGACAACAGGCGAGAGTAGCCGATTGCAGTCGGGGGAGGAGTCATAAAGTCGGACACTTCTTTGTTGGTAAGTTTGCTGCTCGCCTCGTCAAGCATAATACCAACACCTCCCTGTAAATGTAAGTGAATAAAGTCTTCAGTTGTTGTTGTTTTTATTATTACTATCATTATTTTAATTGGATGTAATATTAAGTTCTCATTATATTTTATTCAGGGCTTTTGATCACGATGTAAACGCCATTGCAGAAATGTTTATTAAGACAGCGTCCATGAGGAATGAGTGAAGCATCGCATTGTGAATGACAGTACTTTGATAAACCCGTTTGGTGTCTGTCTGATGCTTCATGAAGTTTAATGCATAATGATGAATCAGACAGAAGTCTCATCACTTCCTTGTGGGGGGTGTCAAAGCTTTTTTCAGCCAATAGGCGCTTCACTCAAACCAGAGCAAGTCGTTTCCCATCATGCACGGCGTTGTGCAGTCAGTGGAGAGCAACTGCGGCACCTGGCCCTGAAAACTGCGGCCGCCTCGCGCAGTCGGGTTTTCAGAGCAAGTCGGACAACAATCTAACCGTCGTGTGATGTGCTTGGCAAGGCGGCGATCGATTCTGCGCAGGCCTCGCTCATCTCGAACAAGCCTAATGTGTGAGCTCTGCGTGCCTCCGAGCTGAGCCCTTAATGTTTACTTGTATTGATCTGTCATTGGTTGGTTGTTTCACAGGTGAGCTCTGCTGCTCTGATGATCACGTCTCTGATGGTGCAGCTGCAGGTTTATAAAAATCTATCTTAGAGTTCAGGTGATTTCTTAAATATGATGACATCAATCTTAATCTGGAGAATCTTTCTTACAATTATTGATCTCTCTGAGTCTTCAATGATCAGTAAACATGTTCAATCGTGTCCTCAGGTGGATGTTCAGCTGTACGTTACCTCAGACACAAACTGTCTGTGTGAAGATCCACTGAGGCTGGAGGGGGAGGAGCTGTCACAGTTCAGGCTCCGCCCACAATACAACGAAACAGACATCTATAATCGCCATCGTAACAGCACTGTGTGGTTAAAACATCCCATAATCCTGTCAGTGTCGTCATGGTTACAGTGTTATTACGTTGCCGTCCTCTCTCATGCTCTCCTGACTGCTGGACGTGTGGGCGGGGTTTCCGTTGTGATTGGACATCATCACAGAGCTGTCACTCAGGGATGCTCCGACGCTATTGGGCAATGAGATGCTCTGTGGGAGGGGCCTAACCACAGAGGAGTTGAGCGACCTGGTGCCAGGTGAGTCTCTGTTGAGGTTGGTGTTGTTGCTGTTGGTTACCGTCTGGGGGTCAAAGGGCGTCAGGCAGTCATTCTCCAGGATGAGGTCGCCATCATCGTCGTCATCGTCACTGTCGCCCTCTGCGATGCTGTTGCTGTGGTAACAACATACGACAAGCAAATAGTTATTACAGATTAATAACCTATAAAACATTTCAAACATGATACATGCGCTCGCTCTAAACACTCTCTCTCTCCCTGTCCGTCCATGTGGTACCTGGCAGTGATGGGGTTGCTCTGGGAGGCGGGGCTTGGAGAGTCATGTGACAGAGCGGATCCCGCAGAGCCAGCTGAGCCCACAGAACCTGAGTTCCCCATCGAGGTCTTACTCCCACGATGCACCACATTGTTCCTCTGGTTGGCCGGTTTCACCGTCACAATGAGGTTGTGACTGTTGGCCACCATCATGTCCGTCACCTGGAATACAAAGAGACCATGTGAGCTCTGAAGGAAGACAAATCAGCTCTGTGAGGAGTCCATCACATCAATCACAGATTCCTTCTTCTGGACAGTCTGACATGTGGAACCTGCAGCCTGACAATCAGCTGGTCTCCAGGTGTAAATGTGCAGGTAAAAGCATCACTTCATGTCGGTGGGATCATCATGCATAAAAGCTGCATCACAAATGTTGCTAAAAACATGTTAGCAACAAAAACATGTTAGCAACAAACAGTTTGTGTGTCAGTGATCTGTCCGTCCCTCTGACTGTTAAATACGCAGCATCTTTCATTCTGCTCGTTTTATCATGAAAACTAAAATCTGAATTTAAATCTGGCAAAAAAAGATTTTGTAATTTACAGTTAAAATAAACTGAAGGATCAAAACGAGCACATGTGGCCAAAACATCTTTACAAATATATTCATGTGATTAAAATGTTGACATCAATGATTAGTTGGTGTGTTTTTAAGAGAACAAAGTTCATGATTGATCATACAAACAAAAAAACTTTATGAAAAATCTGTTTGCACCTGTGCAGGTGTGCACTCTGTGACTTTACCTGATCCAGAGATTTTCCCGCCACATCGATCCCGTTCACCTCCAGGATCTCATCGTTGACTCCCAGCAGCCCCGTGCTCTCAGCCAGCCCGCCGCGCACCAGACGAGATATGAACACACCTGGAACCTGCAGGAGGAGACGATACAAGTTACAGCTTTCTGACACATGTTCTACAACTCATCCAATCTATGACACGGCATGTTAATACAGTGTGCATCTGTTCATGTCAGATTCCTTGTAAAGGTATTCTGAGTTTAAGCTGTACATTATTATTATATCAAACTAATAGAACCAACATTTGACCTGCACAGTAATAACTCTGTGAACAACAGAACCATGTCTCTCCGTAAGCGTGCGCAGCCTCGAGGTTAATGTCAGTCAGTTCTGCTCCGGCTAGTTTGGATTGATTTTAGATTCACTTAAACAGGAAGATGTAAACGATCAAGGCTAACCCCTGCGATCAGTGTCACCCTGTGTTACTCATTATCAAGTGAAAGACTGAAGTCTTTAGCATTTAGCTACAATTAGCATGAATAGC
The DNA here is from genome assembly GCF_022749685.1 of Semicossyphus pulcher. NCBI lineage: Eukaryota > Metazoa > Chordata > Actinopteri > Labriformes > Labridae > Semicossyphus > Semicossyphus pulcher. The sequence goes on along the minus strand of NW_027211759.1, from coordinate 26,801,004 downwards.
TCACAGGACGGCACATTCTTTGTTAACTATAACGTATCTCTTCATGAGCTACAGGTGAGAGTAGCCTTGAGTTACACTGTGTGCAGCCATGTTTATTGATGCTGTGCCGTCTCTGTGAAATGAGCCAATGAAACCAATCAGGGCACAAACAGAAGGCCGGTGGGTTCAGCTTCTCTGTCAGCATGTTTACATCAGTCGAGTCTCTGAAAGACTTCGAGTCTAAATGAAATAATAAATAAATATCTCAGCAGAAAAAGAAGTTTAGATATTTTTGTCAGGATGAGAAGAGAAGCTGAGACAAGTGAGGAACCAGAGACTCCTGAGGACATAACGGTGTCTTCAGACGTTCATCACTAAACTCACGTTACACAAACAAAGCTGTCGTCCTCCTGAACAGTTTCTATCACATCTCAGAGAACACTTCCTGTTCCTCCTCATGTTTGGTGAGTCATACTCAGGTAATCAGTGTAATCTTCATGTGATCTCAAACAGGAAGTGATTGACCTCACCTTCTCGACGCCCTGCGGTGTCACCCTCACGCTCACCCCGTCCCTAATGTAGAAGCCCAGCGGTTTGTGGGTGCCGTGTTTGTGGAGTCGGACCCGTCGGTGCGTCTCAGGGAGGATGTCCACGTCGATGATGGACGAGATCTGTCTGAAGTTCTGTGGCAGACCAATCATCAGGCCCGGTTTGTTCTTGGAGTGGGTGGAGCCTGAGCCGGTGGTGCGCAGGCCCGTTAGACCCAGCCCCTTCTTACGCCTCTGCAGGGAGTTGGTGCCAAAAACGACGGGTTCGTCCTCTGCACGGAGACACACAGAAAGAGGAAACACGTCAGTCATACTTTGATATGTTAACAACTGACAGGGAACATTTTAGTGATTAAAGGGAAGAATTCAAAGGTTCAAAGGTGAACAGGTCTGCAGACCATCATCAAAGTTACACTTGATGCTAAGCTGCTGCAGGCTAACACAACATACAGCAAGTTATTGGACTGTATCACCCTCATATATACTGTGTTTAATAATAACAGGAGTATCATTTTGGACATACTCGTGCAGTCCTGATGTGCAGTGTTCAACTGAGCGTAACAAACAGGAGGTCAAAGTTCAATTAAAGGAACAACAGCAGGGACTCGATCACCTTCACGGAGATCCAGGTTTTCAGACTGAACTGATCAGAATCCAGTGTGTGTGTGCGTGTGTGTGTGTGTGTGTGTGTGTGACAGACCCTCACACACTCTGAGCTCCAGCCCAGGTTTATCTCTATAATCTAATCAAGTGGAACAGGACGTCTGAATATTTTCCTTCTTCTGTGTTTGGACGAACATTCAGACAGTTCAGTCCAACAATATTATTCTGTGCGTCACGTTTCATATCAGGACTCTGCCTGTGTGTGAGAGCAACTCTGATATATTATGATTACTGCGCTCACATCGTTTTCTAATTTCACCCTCACTGCGCTCACATCTCTGTGTCTCTGAGTTTATTTATCCTGATCTCTCATCAATGATCAGCTGAGAGACGAGCTCACAGAGAGCCGAAGAGATCAGCACAAAGAATCAGACTTTTCTTCGACCTACCAACAAAACTTTAACAAGTTAAATAAAACTAGAAATGTTAAAACAGATTTAAATATGTATTAACACTACTTCAAACTTCCCTTAGAAATGACTGCTGTCATAGTTGGCATCCTGAATTTCAAAATAAAAGCTTCAAATAATGGCTGCTAAAATAAACATTAAACATGAGGGTCTGTATGTTCATGATAAAAGCATCACAGTAAACATCTCCACACAGAGTAACACAGAGGAACCCTGTCCCTGCTGCTCACAGGTTCCTTTCACTAATGAGCTCCAGTCTCTCCTCCTCTCAGGTTTCAGGTGCTGCTACCTTGCTGTCAGGAACACCTCCTTCCTTCTGCTTCAGATTAAAAGCCTGCGAGGAGGGGAATGAGCATACTGTCACAGTCAGAGGGCCTTTATTGTGGAACGCCTCCACAGAAGCCCCGACAGAGTGAGCTACCATCCAAAGCGCCGTCTAAAGGCCCGGGTCTCTGTGCTTCAGGTAAATAAAGGCCAGCAGAAATAACAAGAACACTCCAGGACACTCTCTTTCTAACAACGTGCATGTCTGTATTATCATCACATAGTCACCTCAGACATTCGACAGGGGGAAACTAATCTGTCCTGAAAGTAAAAGTAAAAACGTACATGACATGTTGTCTGGGATTCATATGGACTGTTGAAGCCTTCAGGGAGCCCGTGTGTGTGATGGAGCTGCAGGTCGCGCTCTCTGGTTAAAATCTGAAGCAGATTAAACACTGACTGATTTAATCTCTGTAATCCCATCGTTGTTGTTCAGCTGCAGCACATGCTTCTTTTGTCTCCTTCTTTTAGGTTCACACACGCACACACACGCACTGTGGATTACTCCTGAGCGATGGCCTCTGTGGGAGCATCTTTAAACACTGCTGTGTCTCAGGATCAGGATGATCGGGGTCGGACTGAAAGGTTAAAGTGTGACTCACATTTAATCCTCTCATTTCTGTCTCTGCATGTTTCACTTCTGACTCACAACCAGTCACAGACACAGTTAATAAAGCTGGACATCTCTCTGCCTCTGCTTCAATCACTTCAGCAGAGTAAACCAGCATGTTTCCTGGATGACAGGTCGTCAATCAAACTCTCTACAGAAGCTTCCTGAAGTCACATTCACTTGTCTGAGACAATGTGTCCAAACTTTTGACTTGTAGTGTATTTATGACATGAATGCATGAGTGTGTTTCGACAGTTCCTCTGCTCCTCCGCTGGCATTGGCTGTCACCGGGTCTGCACCGTCACCACGTGTGTGTGCCGCTGTGTTTAAACAAGTAGGTGGAGACACGTTGGATCTGCTGCTGATTCAGAGGCAGGAGCAGAGTGACCACAGCTAACAGCTCAGTGTTTCATGTTAAGTGGTGCGCTGACCAGAAGTGGATCCATCGAGCATCCCTGATCATCTGAAGCTCAACTTGAAGCCTTCACATGAACACAAGCAGCTTCACTGTGCTGCAGAGTAAAGACACAACATGCATCTGCCTCGTCTCTCACTGTTACTCTCCTCCAGATAAACAGATTCATTACTTTAAAATCAACAGTGACAGCAAAAGTTTGTTTCACACTGTGATGAACAAGACTCGCTGAAGAAGACTAGTTGAAGAAGACTAGCTGAACAAGACTAGCTGAACAAGACTAGCTGAAGAAGACTAGTTGAAGAAGACTAGCTGAACAAGACTAGCTGAAGAAGACTAGTTGAAGAAGACTCAGCAAAGTTAGGACTCGACTGTTTCCACGGAGACAGGATGTCCCACTGATTGACAGGAGAATCTGATTGTGTTGAGCTTTCCCTCTCTTCCTCCTCTGTGACTGGCTGAGCTGTTTGAGTGCTCTGAGAGCAGTGACGTGACTGACTGAGTGTATTTAATTATCACCACATCCTGTGATCAATAATCACCTCCATCCTGCTGCAGGAACATGAAATCAAACAGAGACTACCTGCTTTAGTTGTAGTGTAATTAAAGCTGGAGCACACTGGGCATCAGACACAGCTCAGACAGACATCTGTCTGCTGTTTCCTTTGTTGCTATGAACCCAGAGCCAAACAAAACAACCTGTCAGTGATCAGCCAACCAGCTTCCTCCTCAGCCTTTGCAAACTATTTGAATAAAACCTGTGTGCACCTGCTGTGATGTAACTGATGGGGTGTGACTGAAGGTGGAGGCTCATGAAGAGCTCTGAAGGAGCCTCATGGGAGTCAGAGTTCATTTAGGATTTAAATGGAGCTCTTCAGCTTGGCAGCTCCTCAAGGACTTCATAAATAATTCACTGTTTTTACCAAATATCCTCAACATGTATTACCCTGCGAAGACAAAGAGACAGGTTCTCAGTTCACAATGGGTGTCTCAGAACAGTTAACAGAGAAAAACAAGCCTAAATTATATTTACGACTAAATATTAAAATAAGAACCAGCAGGAAGACACCTGAGTGTGATCTGCCTGTAAAAAGCCCTGCAGAGTCCTGACGACTGCTGCTTTCTATGGTTGGTTTTAACACAAACTAACTAATGGAGGCTGACGTAGACAGCAGCTGTTAAAATCAGTGTTTTTATCAATGGAGTCTGGTGTGTCTGCAGAGAGCGATGTAACGTCTGTCTGTGGTTAAAACAATCATCTTCCTCTGTAACAAAAAGGTCTATCTCTGTAGGGATCCTTTCTGTCATGTTGTCACACACTTAGAATCTGAGCCTGTCAGTGGAAACAACAAGAACTTTTAGTGGACGACCTTTGACCTATCAAGGATTTTGTTGCAGACATTACAGCCTGTTTCACTGCTGCAGGATGAACACATCTACTGGAGACACTCACACACTGTGTGTTCCTGTCTGCTATTTAGAGACTGAAGTTGAATTAACTTCTCACACACACACACACACACACACACACGCACGCACGCACGCACACACAAACTTTTAACTGTGTACCTGCTTCAGGTAAATACACCTGCATGAATGACTGAATCTCAGTCTTAAACACACTAATGAGGTTTACTCTGTTCTCCTCTGTTGGACAGATGTGGTGAAAATGAATGAAAAAGAGCAACAGGAAGCATGTCTCACACACACCCACACACCCACACACACACACACATTAATTAAAGTCTCATACCGGGCTTTTATTTAGTCAGAAACGAAGAAGAGCAAACGGAGTGCAGACAGCTTCTCTGCTGGAGACAAATACCTGACCTGCTGCATTCCTCACACTGCATTCTTTCTGTCTGTCACACACTGTGGGTGTGTGTGTGTGTGTGTGTGTAGGTGTGTGTGTGTGCGTGTGTGTGTGTGTGCATGCATTAGGTCACTCTGAGAAGTGGTATCGACCAACGCAAAGCAGCATTAATGAGAAAACACACAAATGCACACACATCAGATACAGACACACACACTCTGTGTGTGTGTCTGTGTGTGTGTTTCCTGACAGACAGAACCTCAGCAGGAAGGACCAGACTGAAGCCTGAAGGCACAGACAATGCTAAGCCCCTCTGAACACACACCCACACACACACACCCACCCACACACACACACACACACACACACTGTAGATTGATAGAAAGATATTGGAGGCTTCTCCTCTCCAGTAGGAACCAGCCTGCGTCCTGTAGTGCAGTGTTTCACCACAGTCTGATTAACATGATAATCCCATGTTGTCCTGCTGTACTGTTGGAGGCTCCTGAATGTTCAGTCTGATCCCGGAGAGCATCATAAACAAAGGTGTCATCCAAACAACAGCACTCTTTGTCCTGATAAACAGCTTCTATGTTTCACACCTGATTTCCTCTCGAGTTACTCAAACGTTTTTTTAACACAATCAGCTGATAACTCTTCCAGATCTGTCAGAAACTAAACTCCATCCTGTCTGCGTTCCTAACATCACCTGTCCTCTCACACAGCTGGTTAACCTCCCCTCCTCCTCCTGATCTGTGTCTGATGAACTCTCTTGCTGCTTCCAGCTCCTTCAGGCTGACCAGTGCCCAGTGTGATGAGCTGTTAGCTCGGATCAGTACCAGGATTTCTCTGATGGACACCAACTACCGGCGTTCTGTGTCAGCTGTGGAGCGCCTGTCCATCTGTCTCCGCTGAGTGGCAGTTTCACTGTATCTAGCAAGTCACACGTGGGCTGAGATCTGTCTCACTACAGCGCTATGAAGCCAAAACAAACAGATGTTACTGAGATTTAATGACAATAAACAGGCTGAGAGGATGCTGAGAGAACTACATCAGGATGCTGGTTATGCTACTACTACTTTAAAATGACTGTTTTTTGACTGGAGTTTGGTTTGACATTTTCTGACGGAGCCTCGGGACAGGCTTTCATGGCACAGTGTCACATGATTTCTTCTATTTTTAAAAATCAGCTTGCATGAACGAGGAAACGATTTGTCTCATTTGTGTCTTTGCTTTATATTTGGTTTCATCTCATCAGCTTCCCTGTTGGTCTGAACACCTTCACACAATCTCTACAGAAGGATTCCAGTTTGTCACTATTAACGGTTATGAAATGTTACATTTGTTATAGAAAACAGAAGTTCAAAGGTCGACCATATCTACTGCCTGTTTCCTCCCATGTGGTCTCAGCACAGCCTGCTGTGTGTGTGTGTGTGTGTGTGTGTGTGTGTGTGTGTGTGTGTGTGTGTTTACAGTGTGTAATGAGATCTGACTATATACATGAAATGTGTGTGTCTGTGTGTTTCTCTCAGAATTTAACCTCCGAGTCAGAGCGTGTTTTCAGAGTGAAGTCACTGTGCAGGTGTTGATTTGAAAACTGAGTGTACGACGAGGTGATCGTGAAGGTCTGAATACAGGATCCTCATGAAGATACAAACACTACAGTGTGTGTGTGTGTGTGTGTGTGTGTGTGTGTGTGTGTGTGTGTGTGCTTGTGCATGTGTGCGTGTGTGTGTGCGTGTGTGTATTTATGCTCTGTGGCAGCTGAAACCATAATAATAATATATATTCATAAAGTCAACAGAGATCAGTGTTTCATACCTCCAACATCAACTGTGGAGGAGTATCAGAGTAAACATCATGTGATGATTCTGTTACAGCTGTCAGGTCAGTTTGTTTATCAGCTCACAGACACTGAGAACCACTGACTATCTGACCTCTGACCTGTGTCAGACACTGAGAGCAGACTCACCTGCAGAGGGCCAGTCAATAATAAAATAAGAACATGCTACATCTGCAGCACTATTTCCACCGGTAGCTTTCATGTACTCTTTGCACTCAACTATCAACAGGAAGTCATTGATTATGGATCAGTTACATTAGTTTGACTTATAACTGCTACTTTGATGGCTGTGTATCACACATGTTTAAGGCTGTATTCTTTTTCTGGGTAAAGATTATTAACATCGGTGAGAACACACAGAACAAAGCGGTTTAATTTAATAAAGTCTGTGTTTTTTAAGCACTCTTTGCCAAACACAGCGGGTCCTGGGGGGCTGTGGGCCGAGCTGCTGCTAACCCTGATCAGACCGCAGTGGTTAAGTCTTACCCACAGAGGTCTCCTACTCTGCGAAACAAAGACACGGAGTAAATAAAGTTAGTAAAAAAAACGTAATAAAGCAGTTTCATGCTCAGCATCTGTCTCTCTCTCTGGTGCTTTCAAACAGACACCATATGTCAGGGGGGCTGCTAGCTGAGCAAGCGCTAACGTCAGCTCTGCCTGTTTCTCTGATAACTTCAGATCCAGACGTCTGATAACTTAAACCTTCATCCAGTTAAAAGGTCAAAATGAGCAGGATCTAAATGTATGAATGAGAAGAGACTTCAGGTGTTACTAGTGTTCTATAGTTCTTATTGAGGGGCCGAGCAGCAGCACACACCGATGCAGTGACTGATCAATAACATGAGATCACCGTTCAATCAATATAATGTGCATATTGTCACGTTATAATCTGTCTCTGTGTTTGTCTGACCCATATCTGTGTCTGCACCTCTCATTAACTGGTGTGTGTGTGTGTGTGTGTGTGTGTGTGTGTGTGTTACAGTGACCTCACTCTGCAGCCCACCATCTGGAGCGCAGTGGGTCTCCATATGGCTGAATGTGCAGGTCTACAGTGAGCTCGGGGTTACAGAGAGGGAGGGGGGAAAGAGAGAGAGAGAGAGAGAGAGGGCACTACAGGAGACAAAGAGCTCGCTCTGCTGTGAGGGCGTGGTTTTATTAACCCTTACTGTGCCACCTGCTGACGACACAGACGCACAGTATCACACGTCTCTTTCACAGATAGAACAGGACTCTATCCTCGCTGCTGTCTCTACTTTTTAAAGCGTCTCTGTTGTTTTTAATCTAGCCAAATATTCATATCTTGCTGCAAATGACAAATTGGTGTTCTTATTGGGATATTAGAGTTTCCTGTGAAACATTAAAGTGTTGATGACTCAATTTTCAGGTCCATCCAACCTGACTGTAAATTTTGCAGGTTACCAAAAGCGAGTCAGGAAAACGACTGTACGTCATCTTCAGTTCTATGAGCTACTTTAAACACCGTTCTTCATGTGCACCAACTCCTCTCTAACTTTGTGGATACATGTACACCTGCTGAATCGAGTAGTGCTGCTAGCTGTTTCATGGAGACCTAAACATGGTGAGATCTTACAGATGTCACTTGAACCCGTGCAGAGGATGCACCTTATTAAACTATTTGCACGCTCCTCTTTCACACAGTAATGATCTTAATGAGACCTCCTGTGAGAAGCATGCAGGACCTTCCTGTGCTCACTGTGCTTAAGTTTAGGGTGCAGAATGTGACCCAGTTTTTGTGTTTCCCTTTTCAGTCACGCGAACAAACAAATCCACATGCCAAGCTAACGCAGCAGGGTCAGGAGCTGTTTGTTTTAATCCCCGTTACATTTAGAAACCTGGTCAGACTGCAGCTTCTCCTCAATAAACGAGCCACTGAAGAGTTTTAATATGCCTCTCGTCTGACTGATGGACATGAAACCATCAAGAAAACAGGCTGCACGGTGGTGCAGTGGTTAGCGCTGTCGCCTCACAGCTAGAAGGTCCCTGGTTCGATTCCCGGTTCTGACGTAGTGGGCCTTTCTGTTTGCAGTCTGCATGTTCTCCTCGTGCATGTGTGGGTTCCCTTCAGGTTCTCCGGCTTCCTCCCTCATTCCAAAGACATGCTTGTTAGGTTCAATGGTGACTCCAAATCGCCCGTAGGTGTGAGTGTGAGCGTGACAGGTTGTCTGTCTGTGTGTGTGTGTTTTATCATTTCTGCACTAACACATGTAGAAACTGGGCCTGAAAAATCCAGAATTCCCCTTTAAAGGTTTTATTTATAGAACACCTGAGTTTATAAATTGTGTATTTGACTTACAAGCGGGCAGAGTCTCCTCCAAGATGGAGAATTAAAATAGAACCTTTTTATCTCTTCCTCTCCTCCTCTCTCCTCCTCTCTCCTCCTCTGTCCTCCTCTGTCCTCCTCTCTCCTCCTCTCTCCTCCTGTCAGAGCTCACAGACTCTGTGCAGACCATGTCTAACCCTGACACACTGTCTCCTCATGTCACAAGTGTGACTGCAGCACTTCATTCCAGCTTCTACTCATTAGATGAATTCTTGTGATGGCAGCGTGACAGACAGAAGACACAGAGTCCTCTTCCTGCCTCTCTCCTCCTCCTCCTCCCTGCACCTCCTCCTGTGTATTAATATTTAATGTCCTCCTCCTCTCGTCAGCTTGTACACAGATATTTCAGCCGTCTATACCCGCCTCGCCGTCCCTCAGAGATGTGACACTTACAGCTGGAGCATTATATAAGTACACATTCACACATACATCATGTCAGCAGCTGTGCTTCTATTCTTTGTGTTCATCTGTGTGTGTGTGTGTGTGTGTGTGTGTGTGTGTTATTTCTGGAAAGTCATTCCTCTAACACCCTCTGGCATGAAGAAGATAAAACCTGCTCTTTTCTCCTTCTCTCTCTCAATCCTTTCTTTTCTCTCTCTATCTCACAATCTGTCACACACACATGCGCACACACACACACACACACACACACACACACACACACACACACACACACACACACACACACACACACACACACACACAAATCTCTTCAGCACAGGTACATCAGCTTCTCTTCAGTCCCAGAGCTTGTGATGTGAACCTTCAACAGGACGCTAACGAATCGGCATGAATGTGTAAATAAAGTTTAAACTCATCTTCATCACAGCCTGTGAAGATTTACTAACTTAACTTTGTGACAATGAAGATCAACAGTGTGTTGAAGTTCTCTAACACGAGACTTCATCAGACACTTTACATGAAGACAAAGTTACAAACACTGTTTTCATACTAATGTTGTGCTTCTGTCTATAAGACTCTGCAAAACTACCACTGCCAAACTGTTACCATGACTACCACTGTGGTACCAACACAGGATGAGACTGTTGCCATGGATACGGCAGTAATACTGATACAGGATGAGACTGTTGCCCGCCTGTCGCTGCAGCACTGAAAGACTCACCTCGTCCGTGTAAGCCTCTCACACAGTTTGTATTGTGTACATCCAACACACACACACACACACACGCACGCAGGCACACGCAGGCGCACGCACACGCACAGTAAGTGGAGCCGATATGATTGATGAAGTCTTTTAGAGTAAGATAATCCCACTCAGTGGCTAATGGCTTACAGCACCAGATGGGCTGCTAGCACTCTCTCTCTATCACACACACACACACACACACACACACACACACACACACACACACACACACACACACACACACACACACACACACACACACACACACACACACACACACACACACACACACAGAGTGCAGGTCAGAGGGAGTGAAGGAAAGTGATGAGGATTTAGGGACAGAGAACAAAGCTAAATAAATTAACTGTGTGTTTGACAGAGAAGCGCAGAGGTTAATGACGACGTCAGGAAGCTGCGAGAGCCTCTTACATCCACACAAACACGTCACACGTCACACAGCGAAACATCACGACAGAGCCGATCTAATGATGCAGGAATGCTAACAATAACTCTGAATCTTGAGAAAACGGATAAATTCCCTACAAAAGGGTGAATAATCACCTTGTTATAAATGTGGTCTTACACAGGAGGAAAACAGGATTACACCTCAGGGATAAATGACTGATTGGGTCAGTAGATTTGGAGTTGGCGAACTCGCAGCCTAATCCTTAATGAGGTGCAGGCGGGCGTCTAAAGTACACTGAGATTAATTAGTTCTAACTCAACATGTGTGTTTAAGATGTTTGACCTGAAACATCTCATCCCGTCCTGACGGGTAGGCCTGCAGAATCAAACCCATGACCTGAACATGATGTTCAGAGTGTACATGTTGAATCCTCTTGTTATTCCTCTTCTCCTCTTGTCTCTCAGTTAATCAGATTAAAGCAGCAGCTGTCTGTGATTGTGAACAACAATAGCAGCCTGCTAAGAAGCAGATCAGCATCATTACATCATGAATTATGCAGCATACAGAGACAGAGAGGAGCAGCGCTGTAACAGTCAGTCACATGATGGATGAGCAGAGGACAGGAGGAGAACACAAACTCCCTCCGTCCGACAGAGCTCACTACTTTATATCAATATATTTAATTTAAATCTTCTTGTTGCTTTGATGCCGCTTCCCTCCGTCTCCTCTCTGCTGCATCTTTACATCTTTCGTCCTCTTGCTTTAACGCCATACTGACTGTACTGTATCGTCTCGCTGTGTCGGCCATGTTGGTTGGGTTCTGTTCTGTTTCCTGTTATCACTTTGCTGTTTAAATAAAGTTATTATTATCACTGATATAAAACCTTATTAAACCTTTGCACCGACTCACAGTCTAAGTTCTTTCTGAAAATATAAACACAGCTGACTTTTTAATTAATATAATAATATAAAATGTAAATATATGTAACGATATTAAATATAATGACATCATAACATAACCATATGCATTCTGTGATAAACCAATCAGGATGCTGGTTGTAACAGCACCGTGCTGTTTGCTGCGTCTGTGTAACACTGGACGTGAGACGTGCGCTGTGTCTGTCTCTCTGCAGTGTGCCAGCCTCACGATCACACACCAGCTGTTTGTTAATATGCTGCATGAAAACCTCGTAACCTTCATCACACAGACTTTGTATTATTATAAGTGTTATTAGCTCATTTCATTGTGTGCAGGGAATGTGCATCCTGTTCACAGTGAGCGAGAGTAACAGGGTTAAGTTACAGCTCAGGATCAAGTGTCACATGACTCTTGTTAGATTAACAGTTACACTGTGTTTATGAAGATGATTACACGTTGCATCAGTGTACACATGTGGGACTGTGAGGAGCTCTGTGTGAGCTGTGTTCAGCAGCCTTTGCTTTGGACGCATCATAAATAATGACTGTGTTCGTGTCGTGTTCTAATAAACATTGAGTGTTTCCTCTTCTTTAACACCTTGTTCAGGTTGTAACCATGTTGGTGTGATGACATCGTTCATGTTCATGTGGAGCAGACTCATCGACAGGTTTGTGACTCCAGTTCATACCACGATCATTCTAACTGATGATAACTGATATTAACAGTTATTTTAGATGAGGAACATGTGCCATATATTTGAACATTCTAAATCTTCAGTTTCTGTGCGTCTTACAGAGTTTCCTTTAACAAGAGAAATGTGAAAGCAGCGTCAGCTCTCTCTAAGCTGTTCCAGGGAACCACATCTCATGGTCTTCATCAGCAGGCAGCTGTTAAACATGAGCTACCAGGTGCGCAGGTAGTGTAACACAGACGAGGACGCTGGAATAAATGAGCAGGGGTACCTGTAGTTGAGGGTGTTTTGCTCGTTTACGCGTGTTTATCCGTCAGAGTCTGTCTCTGTTTGGGGCGCAGACAGAAGTGACTAATGAAGAAGAAGCAGAAACACATCTGAACAGGCCGAGAGAGAGAGAGAGAGCTGCAGGGAGATAAAGCAGCAGACAAACAGAGAATCATCAGGTGGAGCTGTGTGAAGAACAAACCACGTCTGATGTGGAGAACAAAGAGAACCCTGCAGCTGCTTCACACAGACACACACACACACACACACACACACACACACACACACACACACACACACACACACACACACACACACACACACACACACACACACACGCAGCACACAGGACAGCCAACAGGTAGAGGAGCCTGTTTTCATCCCGAGCTGCTCTGAGCTCAGAGTGCTGAGAGAAAAATCTGCAGGTTTATCTGACACCAACTTTTCCCTCCGTATATTCTTCATCAGCCTGTCCGGACCCGTCTTACCTCTCTTGGTGATGATGATCCGCAGCAGAGGATTGGCCGACGACACGGCTTTGTGGAAGTTGTCATCGTTGTTGATTGGCAGCAGGTCTCCGTGGACGTCCGCGTATCCCAGCAGCACGTCCACGCCCGGGATGCGGTGGATGGTTTGGAGGAGGCGGTAGAACTCCTGGAAGCCTCCGGGTCCGTTCCTCTTCAGAGCGAAGCGACGGTACTCTGCCTCGAACTGACGAGGAAGAAGAAACATGTGAGACATCTGTAACTCTTAACAAACTCAGTCAGGTTTTAAAGGAACATTTACACTAAATGTATAAATGTAATAAACACAAGAACCAAAACTAATCAAACATGTGATTCGGTCATCTGCAGAACACAACGAGGTTCTGCAGATGTGTCGAGCGGGAGGATGAAGTCATAAATCTGCCAGAAACAAAGACTGTTCATAGGAGCCGCGTCGCTTCAGCGTGGATCGGCCTGGTTACACTCCAGACGCCACAGTGAACAGGGACGTCACAGGCACACGTGAGCGAGGAGGAGCAACAGAACATGCTTCATCAGGTAAGTTTACCTGTCGTGAAATTAAAGAAGTAGCTATGATTCATTTATTGACCCGTGGAGATCACCAGCTGAGATCACACACGTATCTTTTGAAAAACTGTTAAAGAAGAAATGGAAAATATTTTGGGAGTGTCCGCCATGATCCTCGCTCCGAATGATCGACCCGCTCTGCTGTCTGTGCTCTGGTAAAATGATCACCTTTATTTTTATTTCTATTTCTATTATTTATTTTATCTCTTTCTTACGAACACGTTTCTGATCAAACGTTTTCTCACAGAATTTCCTGTTTTGTGAAAAATGAAAATAAACAGTCAAAAACAAAGATAACCAGCTCGGGCGTCGTACGCTCGCTAAAACCTTTCAGTTGTTTCTCGAACATCACTGACTTTAATGTCAGAGAATTTCTTCAAACTAATGACTCTATCATCTCATAAATTTGCCTTTTTTTTCGGTAAATTTTCCACTTTAACCTCTGAACTTTAATGTTTTTTCTCTGAATGTTACTGAATGTTACTCTTCTCACAGCGGCCCTGAAACGCCGTCGGAGCCACCTGCAGGACAGACGGCTGCACAGCTCTGTACAACACTGAGAGACACTGACTGTGAATGAGACAGCAGGGGAATGATGACAAGCTGAGCACAGCGTGTTCCTGACAGATCCCTGCAGCATCATAAACACAGATACTAACAGGTTTTTAATGAAGAAAACACTGTGTGCGTGTGTGTGTGTGTGTGTTTGCGTGCGTGTGTGTGCGTGTGTGCTGACCTGAATCATCTACTGATGGAATTTTAAAGGAATTTAACTTTGAGCCAAACTTCACATTCCAGCAGAGAAAAGGAATGTATGCAGCCTGTTGGTCTGACACACCGAGCGATGGGTCCTGATAGCAGTGACTTACAGGAGGTCTTCTTCAGGATGTAATAAGTACATGTTTGTCTTGAATCTTTGTCTTGAATCTTTGTCTTAAACAGCGCCGAGGAAACAGTATGAACACTGTTAAACATGCAGCAGACTGTGGAGCACCTGACGGAGCTCTCACAGGTGAGGACAACAACCAACATACTGATGGATGACCTCCACAGAGGAGAACATCAACATCCTCCGTGTCACACACAGCGCAGTGATCTGTGTGTGCAGGAGTCAGTGTGAACAGACTGTGACAGCTCTGTGTGTAATCCTGGACGTGTGGGCGCCTCGCGGACGCTTCATCCTGCTGTTTGCATCTAATATTAGATTTATCCTCGTTTTTACTTTAATCATCCAGGCGTGGATTCTGCTTACAACAAATATCTCCTTTTCTGGAGTGTCCTGAACAAATAAGTGAAATGTAAATAACAGCTCAGTCACTGCCTGTCAGCGAGGAAGCGAAGGTAGCCTGTATTTATATTTGAATGCTCAATCATCTCACTCATCTCTAACCAACACACAGCATCATTCAGTTAAAGGTCTATAAAGGGAACATTTACATGAAGGGGCACGCAGTACAGGTGAGTACGGAGCGATGCGATATGATGATGTTCAGACTAAGTGTAGTGGAGCACTGACTTGTCCTGTTCCCACCAAAGCTCAGAGTCCATGTTCGTGTGCACATTAAAGGACCTTTTGCCTCCTGTATGTTCAAAGTCAGGACAGGAAGCCCTGAGCGGACATGCATCCATACATTTAATTAGCTCTGTTTCCCTGTGATGACGAGTCATTTCAGTTGATCTCAACTCATTTCACAGGCTGCTCACTGTGATGTCACAGAGCAGGACATGCTGCCCACATGTGTGAGGGACATGTTGCAGCTCTGGAGATACGAGTTATGATCACCTGATGTTATAGTGGAGCAGCGCTGTTATCGCGAGAATCTCAGAACAGAGTGAATAAGATGGACGGGTGGATGTCCGCTCAGGGCTTCCGTAGTTTTCAGCTCCTCTCTGTAAATCTTCAAATCTGTCAGAACTTTTATCTGATAACACGTCTGTTGTTCTGTGGAGCTGCAGGACGGTGCAGCAGGTGTGCTCCACCTGCAGACGACAACATGTGCTTCACTATCGCACCTCTTGTCTGATCACTGAGGCAGCGTGCTCTCTTAAAGCAGGTGCAAAACCTTCCTACAGGTAACTTCCTCCTGCTGCAGTACACCTGTGACTGCACATGAACATACTGATGTGTCTGTGCAGGCGTGCTGATAGCAGGTGTGTGAGGTGTGACTGAAACAGGAAGCTCACTGCTGTGGGGGGGCGGGGGGGGATTACTTCTGCTAATTAAACTGTGGAAATAGTTAACTGGATTATCAAAGGGAACAGCAGGTTTATGTAATTATGTAAATGGATTAACAGACTGCTGCCTCACTGTGCACGAGTACGTGAAGCCATTATTAACACCACAATAGACCCTGTTTGATTCAGATTATAGAACCTGACGGGAAATAAAGACTCAAACATCAGTTCTGCTCTGAATATGAACAGGTGAGCGATCACGTGACAGGCGATCGGTCACGTGACAGGCGATCGGTCACATGACAGCCAGCCTGACAGGTTTTTTAAATAATATAATTACTATATATTATACTGTGTATAACAGAGCGTGTGACTGCTGGAGAAGAGCCGGACAGACTCTGCACTGACACAAAAACTCAGGCATCAGTCTGAGACTCTGTGGTGATGATGGCTGAAAGGTTGAGTCCAAACAGGACTGGGAGGAGCTAGTACTCAGATGTTTGAGAGGTGGAGCTCCGTCTGGAGCCGTATCTCTGATCACTTCATGTTTGGAAAGCCAAAGACCGACGCAGCCAGGAAAACTGGTTCAAGAGAAGCACCAACATTTTCTACAACCAGGAACTGCTTTCTATAGGGGCTGTGGGCGGGGACGAGTTTCCTTCATCAGTGTAATGCACAAGCTTGTGTTAGCCAGCGGTGGAACTGGGGGCAAAGCTTTGGAACATGGTCAAAGTGGAGAGGGGATCACCTTCCTGCTCACGTTTTAAAAATACAGTCAATGTTTTGTAGAAGAAGAAATCGAATATGGCTGTTTAATGCTGTTTTTAAAAAGTGTGCATTAAAGCAAATATGACAAAGTGTACTTGAACACACCACAATCTACAGCCCATACACAGTACAGAAATGTGTGTTGCTGCCAGTCCCCAAAGCAGAGTTTATATAATATATATGTGTGTGTCACTGATGTAGAAGAGACCAAAAGTCTGACGGAGGCTGAGAAACACGATGATACTGAGATGATCAGAATGTTGGTGTGTGACGTCGGCTGCAGAGAGGGGACAGCAGATAGTGTTTTCTGCTGGGATACCATTAGCGCAACAAGCTAAGCTAGCTAGCTCTATCCTGCAGTATCTATGATGATGATGTAGCTGAGAGTTCTGATCGGGCCTCAGCTTTATATAGTTTGAAAATAAAAACAGGAGGAGCTGCTGTTTTATCACCGCGAACAGACACACAGCTGCCATCTCTACACTTTTCACAATAAAATTCTCAGGAATAAACCACCAGGCCAGGTTTGATGTATTTACCCAGAGTGCTTCACTAACAGAACCAACGTAACACACTGTAAACATACTGATCACTACAGCATGGTGAAGAGCAGGGCCACATGTATCTCCTCCTGAACACACCTCCGGGACCTCCACCACTAACAGAGAGAGGGGGAGGACGAGACGAGGGGAGGAGGGGAGGACCCTCTCTCTTGTGTTCCAGCAGACACCACAAGGGGGGGGGGGTTTGTGATGATGCTCCTCCAGCATCATCACAAACCTCTCTGTGCTCTTCACGTCACATCCTGGTCGTTTCATTGTGATGAAATGAAAAACTGTCAGGATCAGCTGATCAGCTGATCGTGGTGGATTTTGATTGAGACAATCCTGAACATCCTCACGAGTGACTTAAATACAGTCCTACATGCATTCATTCATTACCTTTAAATCTACAGGACAACATTATGAAGATGATATGTTTGTCATGAACCCGCCTTCAGCTGAGCGACTCAGAAGGAGCTTCAGTGTCAGTGTTGTGACTCTAACATGTCACATCGCTGTCATAACACACGCTGAGTGTATGTCAGTCAGTGACACAGGGAGTCTACATGTGGGGCAGCTGTGACTGCTCCACCAAGAATCATCACTGACAACTACATCACATCTTAATTACAGGTAACAAATAGAGCATCATCTACAGCTTCCTGTTTATGATTGAAATAGTCAGAACATGAGTCAGGATCTCATTCCGATCTGTGACGGCTGCAGGAAGTAATGCAAGCTGTATTTTACAACAATATTAATGTTGTTTTCTTGCTGCTGTAAGCTGCACAGATTCACATCACAGTTAAAAGCTCCTCAGTGGAATAACAGAACACCTGCAGTCCTGCATGAGCTCTCTTAATGACGTCTGTTTGCTAATAAATATTTCAATGAAGAGTCTGTAAACACTTTTATGCTGAAATAATATTTCAAGGATAGTTTTGATTCACTAACACCATATACTACATATATGTACAATAAAGTTACCTGTTAAAGATACATGTGTAGAAATGTGAAGTCTTCTTTTATACAGCCCTTAGTTGAAGAAAGACGCCTCCTTACAGACTCATATCAGTGTAAGAAAGGCTCTGTTGGCTCCAGCTAAAAACTGTCTCTATATTGACCACCGTATTGATAATCAGTCAGTTTCCTCTTTGATCTGTGATGTTTTAAAAACATCCATCTCCATCTGGCTCAACTGTAAAGCAACCCAAGTGTTGGTTTTAAAATGTTTGAGGCTGTTGTGAAGAAAACCTCTGAAGGAGTCAAAGAAGTTGTTTTAATGTTTTAAACTACATTTAATTGTCTCAGGTAAACAGTTATGTTTGTTTGTCAAGCTGTGAGCATTTATCTGGGGTTTCATGTAATAGATATGGATCATTAAAAGAGAGGAGCGGTTAAATAAACTGCCTGACTCTGCTCGAGTCAGACCTGCAGATTTAGGCAAACACAATCACAGCAGTTTGTTAGCTAACTGAAGCTCAGTGCTGGGTTAGACAGCTCCGTAGTAAATATAACCTCCTTACAGCAGTGGTTCATTATCAAAGCACTGCTGTGTGTGATGTTGTAGCTGCTCTTTTTGACATACTGTCGCTGCTGAAGTCTTTACAAAGAGGAAATATACAGATAATATGCTTTGACTGAGACAATGACAACACAGCCACGGGGAGCGGGTTTAAATCAAGACTACCAACAGTGACTGCAGTACATCTGCTGCCTGCAGTGATTAAACTGAATGTTAACGCGATTGTTTTCATGTAATTAATGTACTCTATTTTCCATATGTGCTACACCGGTGGCAGACTAGCTTATATAAGTACCACCACTGTATGCTCCTTAAATAGCTATAGGCTAACCTTAACAGCCAGTGTGCTAACATGTCAACACAAACAAGCTAATGACACTAATACTACCCTACGGTATTACAGTAACACTACAGCACTACAGTAGCAGCCTAATGGGATGAGGCAGTAAACAGTAGTAGGAGGCTGCTGAGGCTGACTCTGAGGGGGAAGCGGAATAAATGCGGAACGAACCGGAGCGGCAGAGGCTCAGACCCGGGTCCGGTAGCTGCTTATAGGCGAACACAGGCCGCCTGACAGCTGCTGCACGAGATCATTTCATCAACACCGGATATTTCTCCTGAATTCCCGGTTCAAACCTCCGTGTCGGTGTGTTTTTGTGAGGCAGAGACATCACGGATCCGACAGCAGAGGCTCGTGTCGGTGCTGTCAAAGCGCCGACGGAGCGGCAGCGTCTACCAGAGCCCGTGTCTCCTCTCTGTCACCTCTATTAACCGTCAAACACCCCCGTTAACCCCCACTCACTTTGCTCTTGACCTCCACCACGCTGTCGGTGAGTTTTAACGGCGTCCGGTGCTGCTGCTGCTGCCTCGACATCCTGCTCCCCGGTCGGCTGCTCGGTTGGGGCACTGCGGATAAAACCATCCACCGGATCTACGCGCGTCGGTTCCTCCTCCGTCCTCCGCTCAGAGAGCAAATAATGAAACACATAAAGCTGGAGCTGTCCGTCCACCTGTCCGTCCACCTGTTCGTTATCAATTCATGATCAGTTTTACAGAAACACTCGCTCGTGTGTTTGTGTCTCGTGCCGTCCTGCGTCAGTGCGCGCGCTGTTGTTATTCGCTTACGACACGGACGCAAAAAACAGCCCGCAGCGCTCGCGACAGGTGGAGTCCGGTAAATCCAGTCTGGGATGTGAGGTGCCGGTGTAACCCGTCCTCCTCCTCCTGCATGACGGAGGAAAAGCGTAGGGGGCGGGGCCTGAGCGGGATAACAACAGCACACACTGTTACTCTACGCTGCTAATAAACACACACACTGAGACCACTACTACACCGTGTGTGTGGGGGAGGAGGGACTACATGTTAAACTGGTTAATTTTACATAAAAGAGAGTTGCTGGTAAAAGTAGTTAAAATGCTATTTTTATCCTCTTTTAACCACTAAAACTACAAACTAGTGATGGAAATTTCGTCTCTTTTCAGTGAACAGATCTTTTGGCTCAGCTCAGCAATAAGAGCCAGATCTTCAAATGGCTCTTCATTTCGTACCACTTCCAGTTTTTGTAATTCAGTCAAAATAGAGAATATTTTCACCTATGATTGGTATGTGTGCTCATGTATCACTAAGTTTATTTAACATGATTATATTAATGCAGATAATTTCCAGAACATCATAATTCTACATCATGTTATGTATAAAACCTTAAACAAAATGACTAAACATAATTACTTATGTAAGGTAAAATATGCGACATTCTTCATCTATCATAAATTAAAATAATATGGTAATGTTGATGATTAAAAAGAGGGATAAGACAAAAATAACACTTAATATTAATTATAGGGTAAATAAATAATCACACAATTCTTTAGAGACAGATATTATTCAATTTCTATGATATAAAATAAAACATTAATTTCCCTAAACACCCGTGGTCCCACTGAAGCCTGCGCCCGTCGTTCACTTAAAGGAGCCGGTTGTGAGAGCCGGCTCGTTCACGACCAGCTCATCACCACAAACAGGTTTGGAAATAAAAGGAAAGAAAGGATTATTTATCTGTCATTCACAGATTACTTCTCTGCTGTAAGACCATAGACGTATTTATATACAGTTAATGAATTGAGCCCCCTTTGACAGACCCCGCCCCCTTTCCTGTCATCTGACTGCTGTGAAGACTTACACATAATTGATCATAATTCTATTTTATTAACCTTTATATAACACTTTTTATAATCCTTTATTCACAAAGACAGCAAAATAAAACAATCAGGAGATAAATGTATCAGGTTTAAATCACATTCTGTAAAAATATTAAAGGAAAAACACAGTAAAAGATAAATTAAAACACCTGTAGAATTATTCAGTTAAGAGAATATTGTTATTTATGACATCAGGTAAATGGTAAATGGACTGTACTTATATAGCACTGGAGCTGGGGATCAAACCTCCAACCGTCCGATTGAAAGACGACCAACTCTACCACTGAGCCACAGCCACCCCACACATTCACATTTACATTCATAATTCAGTACACTGAAGTGGTATAATCATTCTGAGAGTAACTTTAACAAATATGCATTAAATCACAAGATAAGATAAGATAAGAGGTATTGATTAAATGTACTCGTTACAGCAGCTCACCAAACAGGCAAATTACATAAAGTACTCAAGTAATAAAGATAGACAAAGAGTTCAGGTGGTATAAAGAGACAATATGAATTATAACAGTAACAAAATAATTAAGAAACTATTCACACTATGTACACATTTGTCCTTGTCGAAGGATATGCAGGGGTTATTTTTCTTATGTTGTTGTTTTAAAAACAAACACACACGGTGTGTAGCATCATGATTAGCACCAGACTGACATACAAAAATATTGCTGTAATGTTGCACAGTTTAGCAGAAATTATTGCATAGCATGATGAACTATGTATGGAAAGGAGAACATGTATGAATGTTGGTGATAGTCACAGTGCAGTTATTGCACTATAATGGGGTGTTATTGAGTCTGACAGCAGTGGGGATGAAGGTCCTGCGGTAGCGCTCCTTCTTGCAGGGCAGGCGTCTCAGTCTGCTGCTGAAGGAGCTGCTTATACATCAGAGAAAAGAAAACACACCTGTTCCATGCTGTGTATCTGCTGAGGGTCTCTTTGGCAACATAAGCCCTCACCTGCACCTACAGTACACACAGCTGTCACCTCATCGAGGACATAAATCCTGTTCACTCACAGAGAATCTAAACCACAGTGTGCAGTCAGATACACCATCACGCCTGTTTAACTCTGCATCTTAGAGCAGTTTGGCTTTAGGTTTTGGTCCGATGGTGTGAGCACGATAGAACGAGGACAGGGGCACAAACACGTTCAATGGGTCATGAGTTTAAAACCATTAAGCAGCACTTCAGTATTATAAGTCTTGACTGAAGTTCAAACTAAACCTGATGACATCACTGTGATGACTGAACCCAGGAAGCTGCACAACACACACTTCCAGTCTTTATGCTAAGCTAGGCTAAAAAATGTCAGTCGACATCCATCTAAACATCTGCAGTCAGAGACAGAGTTCTCTAAAGTCTCTGGGGCCTCGATAAACGTCCTCTGTGTCTGTGTTTCGGGTTAACAGTCCGTGTTTTGGTCAAATCCATCGATCAAATCACCCTCACTTCCTGAGTGTTGTCTTTACAACCAGCAGCAGAGCAGTGATCATTCCCACAGTGAAGTAAACTTTGACTCCTCTCTGACATAAACAGGACTCAGACCACAGACGGCCTCTGTGATTACTGCAGGTGAGCTATACCTGTCCACTGTGAGTGACTCACACAGCCATGTAACATGTAGCTACACTAATACAGGTGTAACAGCGCTTAAGTCTGAGCTCCTCTGAGAGAATGACACTGCCTGTGACCTTAAACTCATGTTCTGTCTTCTTGATCTGGTCAGCTTGAAAGAGAAAACTGAACTGCCTGTTAGGAGCAGTAAAGGTTCAGACAGTCCTCTTCTTCATGCTTCTCATCCTCCTCATTATCCTCCATCTGTGGCAACACAAAGTCTCCACCACGTTAGCATTTACCATTTAGCAGTGTGTGATAGACGCCACTGAAATCCCTCGTGTTGTTATCGATAGTAAAAGTATTCCTTAACGAGCTGATTAATGTATGTGACTGAATCGAGCTAACAAGCTAGCGGCGTTCAGGCAGAGCAGCCGGAGTACCTCAGAGGGAGAACCAGAAAATAACTGATCCATTAAATATGATCCAGTTTTACCTCAAACAGTGAATTAAGTTGTGTTTTTGTGCAGTAATCAGTGAGGCCCAAATGTCCTCTAGTGAACTCTGACCTCAAGTACATCATGAGGAAGATTACAAATGACCTCATACATCATGTTTCCTCCTTTAGCAACAGCTTTGATTTCAGACTTTGAGCACAAAATGTATGGATACATAACAGTCATGGATAAGTATCAACACAGCGGTTCACACTGAACAAACAGGGCCTCATCACAGTGATGACGCCATGCTCATATTATATATAATTATAATAAATATTAATCTGCATTCACACTTTTACCGTGACGTGTGGCGACAGTTTAAGTTGTGTGTTTTGAGTTTTTCTCCTCTCTCCTCCTCCTGCTCAGTTTCGCCTCCTCCAGGTTTAAACCCTGCGCTAACCCTGCTAATCATTTCAGTACCAGGCCGTTCCAGGGCCAGTGTTTGTGTGTCTGTGTGTGTGTGTGTGTGAGCATGCGCGCGTACCATGGCAGGACCCCTACATTCTTACATCAGAGGCTGTAATTACCAACAGCGTGTAAGCCCTCAGATAAGGAGGGAGAAGGAGAGGAACAAGAAGTTTGATGTTTTTATCATGAACGTCTTCATCCTCTGTTCGACTTCATCCCTCCTTTACACTCCTTCCTTTTTCCTCATTTCCTTCTTCCCTTCTCTCCTTCCTTAACACTCACCCTTCACTTCTCTTGCATCCTTGCCAACCCTTCCTCCTCCTCCTCCTCCTCCTCCTCCTCCTCCTCCTCCTGCTCCCTCAGTGATGAAGGAATGTAGGAATGTGTGGAGAGCTGGAAAAAGGAGGATTTGGATTGACGGTGTGATCTCATGCTGTCAGCCAAACTTTGATGCTAACACACACACACACACACACACACGCGCACACACAGAGTTAGAGAATCTGTTCAGTTTCATAGTTTCACTGCGAAACCATAACATTCGTCTGAACTTCACAAAGTTTCTCCTTGTTTGGACATTTGCAGTTTTTTGCGTACACAGAGTTTACATGCAGTTTCTGTTTATAATTGATAAATATAAAAGTCTTTAATCAATAAAAGGTGAAAAGGATCATTTGTGCTGAAGAGCCTTTCTGTGTGCTAACAGCTCTGTGGATCATTGGGTCCTGGTTTTAGCACATGAACAATAAACAGTAAACCAACCTTTTACCAGCTCAGCCTGCAGACCGTGAAGCTCCACCTACCATACCTGTGCTCCACATTTATAAAAATCCAGGGAGCAAGGGCGCACCTGTACACCTTCTTCACGCTCTGTGTACCATTTACAGTCTTTTGAGTCCCATTACTGTATTGTTGTGAGCTGGCTTTTTTGACAAGCTTTAATTTTCTAAATTTTTTGGGAAATATTTGTCACTATTGTAATACTGAGGATAATACTGTTTCCATCTGACGCAATTTAAACTATAAAGTGCACACACTTTATACCCTCAGGTAAAAATGTATTTACATGTGAGCCATGGCTCCTCATGCCTTCACAACAGACATGCTACAGTGTTGTGCAGAGCCGTAGTGGAGCGCTGCCTGTGGGAACAGGCGGACATGTTTAATAAATCTGAAAGGTCTGCGTACGCACGTCCTTACAGATCACATAAATATACACAAAGTTTGATATGTTGGCCTCTGAGACATCTGTGGATACTTTCAGTAAAAGCTTACAGTCGGTCATGCTGCCTAAAATTGGACTAACAAAACGTGAGTCGACTCTGGGTCTTCTGGGCTGATGATTAAAATGTTCGACTTTTAGGGGGACAGCCCTGAACTCACCTGCAGCCTCACAGGAAACTCAAAGACCTGATGAATCAAACCTGAGTCACACCTCAGCTCAGTTATCTGCTTCATGGTCTGAGAGAAGAGTGAGACAGAGCAGTGTGTGTGTGTGTGTGTGTGTGTGTGTGTGTGTGTGTGTGTGTGTGTGTGTGTGTGTGAGCA
This sequence comes from Semicossyphus pulcher, assembly GCF_022749685.1. Lineage (NCBI taxonomy): Eukaryota > Metazoa > Chordata > Actinopteri > Labriformes > Labridae > Semicossyphus > Semicossyphus pulcher. Next base: position 26,776,323 of record NW_027211759.1, on the reverse strand, counting down.
GGAATCTCAGCTATGAGAACCAGTCAGGTTAGTCAACCTGTTTCTGCTCCTCTCTTTATGTTATTTCTTTTGTTCCTCTGTCATATCTCGTTCTCTCTTTCTTCACTTCTGTTTTCATTTTGTCTCCTCTCCTCGTTTCCTGTGCTGTCACGTCTTAATGTTTCTATTTTACTCTTTGTCATATTTTCTGCATTCATTTTATTTATCTATTCTTTCTCTTGTGTCTTCTTGTATCTCTTTTATCTAATTTTTATTTTATCTTTGGATTTTTTTGCTTTTTCTTTCGCTCTTCTCTACATTTCTGATTTTGTCAGATTTCCATTAATTATTTAGATTTTTAATTTTATTAATAAGACAGGCAAAAACAACAAAATGTAATATTTGTACATTAGGAATTTGTACAGTTTGTAGAGATCATTTTTCCAAAAGGAAATGGCTTCGCAACGTATTTTTTAACAAAATATATTTTGCTTGTCGTGTTACATTTCTTTATTTTGTCTCTTGTCTCTTTCTCCTTTTAATATCTCTCCTCTTTCAGCCTCTAATTTAAAGTCTCAGGACAGTCCTCTCTTAGTTTGACTTCTGTCTGATTGTTATTCTTGTCTTCTCTGAATCTGATCGTCACTGTCTCTTCTCAGAAAGGAAACCTATCAGTACAAAGACAATGTCTGACATACTGGAGAGAGGCGAGCCCTCATGCACACTGTATTTAGTCCTGTGAGTCACTGTAAGGTGCTTTAAAGCAGGTCGACCTCAGTATGTCCGTTATGTGTGGTATGTTCAGGGCCTCAGTCAGGGTGCGTTCATTTGTGTGTCGGGTGTGACAGCTGCTGACGTGAAGGACGGGACGGGTGTTTTTTTCAGTCAGGTGGCTTCATTCATTTCTGGCTGCCATCCGATGGAACAATACAGGGTGTGACACACACACACACACACACACTCTCCCCCCCCCCACACACACACACACACGCACACACTCACACACACGCACACACACAGACACACACACTCTCTCTCACACACACACACACACACACACACAGACACACACTCTCTCACACACATACACACACACACACACACACACACACACACACACACTGAGTAGGATGTGGTTCAGGCTTGTTGTCTGCCTGGCCCTGCAGAATCTACATACCAGTGAGTCTGCAGATGATTGACTGATTGATTTATTGGTTGTTTAGAGTGAAGGGACCTGTGTCGCCTAAACATACATTTTATTTAATTACTGAACTTCCAAACATTAATTTAAACATATATCATTACATAATAGCACTCTGACGTTTTCTTTACAAAACGAAGTTAAACAGATGTTGGAACATCCTTCAGCTTTCACCTAAGAATGATCACTAAAGACCAAAACAATATGTCAGTAAAGTATAACAGTGTATAAAAGCTATCAATTTTTTTTTTAATTTAGCATGGAGAAGAGGCGTCTAGTGAATGTGATGTCTGTCAGTACAGGGAGAACTTGGAGCCACATTGATGAAAGTGAAGAAGCCAACATGGCCGACGACCAGCAGCAAGACATTCCCCATCCAACTGATTTATACATTGGAGCAAAGTTCACATTCATGATTTTGACTATAGTATCTGTAGGTATACTTTACACAAGCATCTGTAAGTTTACTTTACACAAGTATCTGTACGTATACATGAGTAAATAATGTGAGTACTTGTGGTCTTGTGGTTTTCTCCTCGGTATTTTAAAATCAACACAACAGAATACTTCTCATTGTTTCCTGCTGTTTGTCACAACTAAAATGTGATTGAAAAAAAAGGTGGAGTCAGGCCATAATAACACATTGTATTACAAAGTGGTGTATTGATATGATATTCCTGAGTGAATCTATGAGGGGCGGGCTGATTGATATAAAGAAGTATAGGTATCACAGAAACTACCACTAGTTTTAAGACTGTTACAATAAAAGGAACCTCTAAATACTAAAATAACGTGTAAATAACCTGCTTTTGAGCATCAAATCATCCAACTTCATCATTTTAAATGTATATTTAAGTAAAAGTTAGAACAATAAGAGGAATAAGGCTAATGGTAACACAGGGAGACACACAGCTGTTAAAGGCCAATGCTTAAGAAAAGATAAAGACACTCAGTTAAAGGACTAAGATAAAGCAGTTTACATTGTACACCTGAGATCAGCAGCAGGTCATGTGACTCAGAAACATTCCTGTCAGGGAAAACAGGAGAGTCAGGAATGTCGAATAACGAGCTGCTCTGCATTTCTGTCTACAGAGGCATGAAGCCCCCCCAATCCACCCCCTCCCTCCTCAGAAAGGTAACCACAAAAACCAACATTAATTGGACTTTATAAACGAACTTAAACTCACGATGAGGACCAAACAGCACGCCTTCTTCTCCTGCAGCTCAACAACATGTCAGATGAAGTGTCAGATAACCTCCGCTGGTTTAATGTTTTGAAATGTGCAGCAGTGACAGGAAGTTAAACATGTCAGAAAGCACAAAGACCTCACTCTCCAATGCGGTGTGGATATTTCTTTGTCCTTTTTTATTTCTGTGGTTCTCAAAGTGGGTTCCTAGGACTCCTCGGGGTCCACGAACCATAGCCTGGGGGTCCACGAGATAATCATAATAAATTTATAATAAATGATATTACTGTGCTGTATCATAGATGAGGACCATTTCTGCCAATGAACAAGCCTGTTGTGTCCATTACTCCCGTCCACGTTAGCTTAGCGAATAGAAACTGACATGATTGTGACGTGTGACTGATGTGAAGAAGTACAACTACTAAATCTCTCTTTTTATGTTCCTTGAAACTCTTCTCGTTACAGGGATATTAATGCCAGCATACAGCAATGTGACATAAAGGAGGGGCAACAGACAAGTTAAACTATGTTCATAATTTCTGTGGGAGAAGAGAAGGGCTTGATATTTGTTCTAAATTAAATGTTATTTTATATGAAAGTGTTATTGAGTAAATGTTTGTCTTTTTTTATTTAGTTTAAATCTGAGATCAAACTCAACTCTTATAGCATCCTCACAGTCTAACACTTCATACTGTGTATACATGCATGTTAGAAGGTGCTTCTTACACTCATTGAAATTTGTATTCAGTAAATCAGAATCAAAATCAAACTTTTGTTCGGCTCTGGAATAAAGAGGTTTTGTGATAATGATATTAAAGAACTTAGAGATGCAAATATTTGAGCTGTCACTGGTTTTGGATCATTTGGGGTGTTACCACATGGTTTCCTTATTATGGAATCAGATGAGAACAGCGCCGTCTGGTGGCCTATCAATGGTACTTAAACTAATTTCACCAACATGAAAGCTTCAGAAAAACTCAGGAAATCAATTTTACTGTAATCATATTGTATATGTGCACGGAGAAAGTATATATACTTCTCCTCTATTTACCTCTCACCGTCAGAGTTCATGCCTCATACTGTCCTCCCCCCTGTCTTTAACACAAATGGAAGACCAAGAAGGTTTTATTGTGAAACTAACCAGGTGAACAGATTATTTGTGCATCCTTACATAAATTCTGATCATTCAAAATATTGACCCTATCAGAGGGCTCACACCTGTCGCTCTCTTGCTCTCCCTGAAGAAAAGGACTGTGGTTAGAAAAGTTAAAGGTCATCATTGTCTGCAATCTGCTCATAAGATGAGAAACATACCTTTAACACAAGCGTTTAGACCTCACCTGTGGCCCTTTTCTGTTCATGTTGTGTCGAGTGTCTTCCTCTCTCTTCTTTTCCCTCCGCTTCTCTTCAGGTGTTTCATCTTTCCTCTCTCCCTCTCTTCAATGCAATCCTCTCATTTTACACCTTTTTTCAAACTAAAAGCTAATAATACCTTTAAAGCTACCCTTTTCTATCGCTTGTCCCCTGCATGGAGACTCTCGTCACTGCTCTTCTTTGTCTAGACGGCCGGACAGGTCAGAGGTCACATCTCCCCCAGATCACCCTCACTCTGTGCAGACACCTGCCTTTAATATTATTCAGTCTATTTACTTCAACCTCAGATAAACTCAGTTCAGTTAGATAAAATACATTTTAAGAGAACATTTGATAAATTGGAAGAAATTTAAATGGTTTAGATTCAAATAAATAAACACTTCAACCAATGCAACTCTAACTTCAATGAAACGCCACGAGTAAAACACTGACGGGTGTTTTGGACGGCCACATTTTAAAGACGCTACTGTAGGGGGAGTCTTTAAAGACAGGTGCTTGGAGGTTACACATTTTAAATATGACACTGAACGTCACAGGGGTTTTAAAGGGCAGAGCTTTCACAGCCTCACAGGAGGAGCAGGACGAGCCATGTGCTGCTGGACGGACAGAGGACAGACGTCTGAGTGAAACATTTCCCCATCGGAAGCTACAAACAACAACAACCTTCAGACCGAAAGTCACATATTAAAGAATCAACAAGTACTTTAATGCATTAAAACTCCATTATAAGTAAACTGAATTAATTGGATTACACACAAGCTGAAAATCATCTGATTTTTGTGATAACACACATGGAAACATCTGAAACAATCACTTCACACTTTACATGAGCTCACAGACACTGATAATGATAAAATATGTTTCAGATTAATAAAATTACACTTGAAATACTTAGATAGATACTAAAATGTTAATGACTTGACCTGCGAAAATAAACAGTCAGGTTATTATTTATTATCAGCAGTAAATGAGCACACGAAGGATTGGTGTGTAGAACGTTTTTAAAGGACAAATATCGTACAATCAGAGAGACGGAGCCAGGTGACAAAAACAAAGTCTCACACATCATGAAAACATGATTTTAATTATTTACACACCTACAGTCTGTTAAGAGACAAACAGGGGGCCTATAGCCTACAGGTAGGCCTACCTGTTACTGAGCGACACCTCCTCCAGACTTAATATGCGTATTTTGAATGAAGTCGTCGGTCTCTTTTCTGCTGCGTCACCGTCATACGTCACAAACGTGCCGGAGACAGGGTTAGTAACCAGTGAAGATGTTACGGTGATTAAGGTTTGGGTTGTTCAAGGGAGAAAGGGGGCGGAGATTAGTGTGTCGACACAGGTTTTGTGTTCCAATCAATGCCAATCAGAGCCGAGGCGATAATTACCTGGGTTGAAATGCCGATTGTAGCTCAGGCTAACGACTAACCTTTGTTACACATCTATTAGGATAATAATGACCTACAGAGGCTTATAATTCTAGCTAATAATGTTAACATCTATTAGCATACTAATGACCTACAGAGGCTTATATTTCTTGCTCTGTGCACCAGTCAGTTAGAACTGAAGAAGCCTTCCAGATTGGAGGTGAAACATTTTCAAGAACTTCAAACAAGTCCAGTTGCCTTTTGGATTAAACTCAGAAATACCATGACCTGGATGACTGAGAACCGTCACAGACACGCCTGAGCTTTCCGGCTTTTGGTTTCCTCATTGTTATAGATCCTCGTGCGGATCCTCGTGCAGATCCTCATGCAGATCCTCCTGTAGAACCTCGTGTAGATCCTCGTGTAGATCCTCGAGCAGATCCTCATGTAGATCCTCCTGTAGATCTTTGTGTAGATCCTCCTGTAGATCCTCCTGTGGATCTTTGTGTGGATCCTCGTGTAGATCCTTGAGCAGATCCTTATGTAGATCCTCGTGTAGATCCTCGTGTAGATCCTCATGTAGATCCTCCTTTAAATCCTCCTGTAGATCCTCGTGTAGATCCTCGTGTAGATCTTTGTGTAGATCCTCCTGTAGATCCTCCTGTAGATCCTCCTGTAGATCCTTGTGTAAATCCTTGTGTAGATCCTCGAGCAGATCCTCATGTAGATCCTCCTGTAGATCCTCCTTTAGATCCTTGTGTAGATCCTCGTGTAGATCATCCTGTAGATCCTTGTGTAGATCCTCGTGTAGATCCTCGTGTAGATCCTCGTGTAGATCCTTGTGTAGATCCTCGTGTAGATCCTCCTGTAGATCTTTGTGTAGATCCTCCTGTAGATCCTCGTGTAGATCCTCCTGTAGATCCTTGTGTAGATCCTCCTGTAGATACTTGTGTAGATCCTCGAGCAGATCCTCATGTAGATCCTCGTGTAGGTCCTCGTGAAGATCCTCGTTCAGATCCTCGTGAAGATCCTCGTTCAGATCCTCGTTCAGATCCTTGTGTAGATCCTCCTGTAGATCCCTGTGTAGATCCTCGAGCAGATCCTCCTGTAGATCCTTGTGTAGATCCTCGAGCAGATCCTCGTGTAGATCCTTGTGCAGATCCTCCTGTAGATCCTTGTGCAGATCCTCGTGTAGATCCTCGTGTAGATCTTTGTGTAGATCCTCGTGTAGATCCTCGTGTAGATCCTTTTGTAGATCCTCGAGCAGATCCTCGTGTAGATCCTCGTGTAGATCCTCGAGCAGATCCTCGAGCAGATCCTCGTGTAGATCCTCGTGCAGATCCTTGTGTAGATCCTTGACCCTTCCTGAGTATTTCTGTTTCTGCCTCATCCTGACACCTTTGGATTTTGTTCACCTGCTGGCATTTTGTCTCTTTGTACTTTGCCAAGAGAATTATTTTTATGTATGCCTCCTGATCTGTGCTCCTGTGTTTCTTTTTGCCTATGAACTGTGACAGTCTGGAATAAACATGTTTGTACTAATGGTCAGGAATAAGTGTCTCTCATCCTCAGCAGGCTGCTGATGTTATTTATCCAAAGCTGATTACTTTCTGAGGACTCTGACCTGACTCAGACATGGTGCTATAATATTGAGTAAACTCAATTAAATCGACAGCTCATTAGTGTTTGAATATTCAGTCAGATGCAGGTGCTGACTGTTGTTAAGGATGCATGTGGAAAACTGTAGAACAACTAAAGATTCACAGCTGAAGACTTTACATTTGTGGTCACAAACAGTCCAATCCAACATTTCACAGGATGTTTTCACACCCATGGTAAATATGAGGTCCGATTTATGCACACACTGCTTCAAGAAGTATCACGGTTTAAAAAATCTTTACAGGAGTCTTCAACATGGTCATTAAAGTTAAACATACAATTCTTGCTGCAGAATTATGATTAAACTTGAGTGGTTGATTTATAGTTGAGACATGGAGAGAGATCCTGACCACATTCATTATTGTACTTCTACTTTTCACACACCAGGGGGCGATGTTGTTTCATGTTTTTAACAGAATGTAAAGGTGAAAACTGAATTTGTCTGTTAATTTATCAACAAACGATTGAGCCCTTACATACGTAACATAGCCCTGATCCCCCCCCCCTTCACAGTTTGTGTGATTTTTATCACATCATGTTGATTATTTGATGATTTTATATTTTATCACTTTTATGTAAAATTCAGTTACACTTGCAGATAAGTGAGTACCAATGTTAAAAAACATGACAATAAAAAAAAGGGTTATGCATAGACTGATTTCATATCTTAACTCTGTCAGGTGCCAACGTGCTATTGTTTTGTTGCCGCCATTAAAACCAACTCTGCACGACCACTGATTGGTTAAAAGGACGGGGGAAATCCCGCCCACTCTCAGCTGGCGTATTTCATTGGTATTGGCTTTGGTTTTGCTTAAAGTGAACCAAGATGATTGGTCAAAGCATTGGCCAAAGAATCCCGCCTACTCTGACTCTTATTGGCTGAGTGTTCAGCTCTGCATCAATTCGCCGCTGCTGATTGGTTAGAAAGCCGTCAGTCACCGTGACGTCGGCAGCTATTGGTCGAGGCTGCCGGAGCCGTTTTAGGGTTTTCTTGTGAAAGCCGTCAGACAGGCAGAGACTGGCAGACAAACCGCAGCTATTGTTACAGAAAAAAGATGTTCTTATACCTGAAGCTGGAGCTGAACGGTCTGTGGATCTAACTTTACACCAGAAACTGCACACACGTGAGTAAAAGTACCGTTCCTTTGTATTTGTACTCAGTCAGAGGCAGTGAGCGGAGTACCCACACTGATATACTGTTGTAATGAGCTGTTAAATCTGTTAGTGACCTGTACATACCATCACATACACTCACACACCGACACACACAAACAGACACATACACATACACATACATAGTGTATTTACAGTGTGTGTGTTGTGTTGAAGCTAACAGGCTGCTCTGACAGAAGTTAAACACTGAGCTAGCTGAGCCTCGGTCACTGTTTGTTCTTCACTTGTTTTTATGTCTCATGTGAAGATATGGATAGTCTGTGTAAACACACACACACACAAACACACACACACACACACACACACACACACACTACAATATTTGTTTATTACAATGTAACAACATATGTAACTTACATGTATCACAGCAGTCGTTAACGTGAACACTGGTCGAATACCATGAAAGCAAGTTATTCAGTTATTAGCCTGAAAGCTAACTGCTAGCTGATTTCCGAGGGTCTCGCAGGTTGTTTTTAATCTAATTAAAAGTTAATGTTGTAAAACGAAGTCTCCCTTATGTGAAATGCCCCAAAATTTTATGTAAAAGTGATTTTCACATCAGTAATTCGTGCTTAGTTTGAAAGCTGCCTGCTACAGGAGCAGGTCTGTAACGTATGTCTCTGAGTCTGCAGCCATGATGCTCAGTTCGGGCCGGACTTCAGTGCATGAACAGTAGTTATTGTTTTCACTTACATGTGGCAGAATGAGTTTATTTTGTGTCTGAGCCCTCTTCCTTCTGTCAGTTATTTTATTTTATTGTAGTTCAAATTAAAGATGTTCCCAGCTTGAAGTAGGCAGTTTTACATTTTGTAATCAAATGACTGTTGTACATGTGTGTTACCACAGTGTTCACCTCACTGTCCTCTTTCATGTAAGAATAATCCTGTCAGCAGTCATCCCTCAGTCCTCCTCAGTATTGGCATGTGTGTTTACAGGCTCATAGCTTCATTGATTAGCTGTCAGTGAGCTAATCAGACTGATCGGTAGATAGAGCTGTGTGTGTGTGTGTGTGTGTGTGTGTGTGTGTGTCCATACAGTGTGATACTGTGGAGCACATCTAACTGTGAGGTGTTCAGGTAACAAGCCTTCCTGACGTTACTGTGAGAGCCTCATGTGCTACTTTAAACTAATGTAGTCGTGTTAATTTGACAAACAGGAGCAGACCTGCTCCGACAGCTGTTTGTTGATAAATGGAAACAGTTAAACAATCTGACAAAACACAGAGGACAAATCAAGGAGGGACTCAATTCAGTCGATGAGTATACGTCGTATTTGAAAAGCAGACTTTAGATTAGCGCACAGAATGATAATGATTGATAAAGTCTTACTGTCGTCTGGCCACCGTGTTTTAGTTATAATGCTTCATATAAGTAGGTCACCTTCATATGACAATGATGCACAGAATAAGTACATGAAAGACTTGAATTAAGCTGTTTGATTATTTCTAAAAGAAGTGAGAGTAATGTGAGATTCAGCAGAGTGTACAGGTGAAATAAGACCAGGTGAACACTTCAGGACTGGACTGATGGTCAGTGTTCAGCTGAGTCATACTTTGGGAAACACCTGTTCAGGATACAGGTATGCAGTTGAAGGGCAGGACTCTCTGGGGGTGTGACAGATGTTTGAAGCAGCATGTGTATCAGAAGGTGAGCTGTGACCACACAGGACGTTCACAGAGACAGTCTGCTCAACAGATCATTATCTTACATCTCTTATGTCTGATCTGTTTGTCACATGATGGGAGGAAGCCGATTTTCAACCTCAGTCCGATCATGCTATCATGTGGAGCTAATGCTGTTCAAAAAAATGCCGTTTGGCTCTGTGCCTTTGGAGGACGCTATCCGCTTCTCCACTTGGCCCTGGAAAACCTCCGCCACACTACGTAAAATGTGTCATCTGGCGGATCCAGGACACCCACCTCCGATGGCATGTCTCGTTCAAAATCGTCAGGTTTGAAATGTCGACTGCAGACCTGAAGATTTTTATAGACGGTCCATCGGTATATTCTCGACGTATTGCAGATTGTGTCCCGCTCTGAGCCGTCGCCTGCAGAGAAAAACGGTCGTATTTCTCTCCAGCGTCTCTCGCTGGGCCGTTCCGTTCAATGGGAGGGGCGCAATGCATGCTGGGTGTTGTAGGAATGTAGAATGGGCGAAACCACGAGCTGTTTGTACAACTTTCTCCACAGGTATGGTGCCAATTTCAAATATTATTGCTTCTACCAGTTTGAATAAACTTTAAATAAAAGACATGACAGCCTTAAAACACTTTGCTCACTCTGAACAACATTACATGTGCTTGTTGCTGCTAAACAGGAGTTCCTCGTGAGTACTGTTTAAGAGAACATAATCATTTATGGTATCAGATCAGTGCATTTGCTGGTTAACCAACACCCAATACTGCACTTGAGGCAGTATCAGATGGTAATTCTGATGCAGGGAGGTAGTGGTTTACCACTCTCATGAGTGACTATAACCATGAAGGACTGTGGTGGGTGTAGTTGTCCCTGATATAAAGCCTCAGTGTTGAACCTCCAGGACTGATCGATCACCTGATTTCAGATCTGGTTTACTTGTCTGGTGTTGACGTGCTGCTCGGTGGCTCCAGTGTTAAACTGGTGGTTTAGAGGGCTCAAACATGTGCTGTGTGAGAGCGTGCTCAGGACGACCTCTGGCCCCTGTAGAAAGACTGTAGCCCTTTCACACAATAACCCCAAACAATTCCAGGACATTCAGGTCCCCAAACGTTCTGGGAACAGGAAATGTTTTTATCAGAGAGAGCTGCTGGAGGAAATCTGCTGAAAGTCTGGGTGAACAGATTGGGACATTTACGTTCACACATGAAGCCCACCAGGACACCGTGGGGACAGTGCAGTGCACGGGATCAGGAGGCATGCTGCTGAAAGAACTATTTTAATAATATTATAATAATAATGAGGAGATTCAGTTTATGTTGGAGTCTGCCCTGCTGAACAATACTGACATGTAATGTAGAGGATCCTGTTCACAGTTTAATAAAACATCCATGCTCCCTCTGGATCACTGTCCTGCTCAGCTCCAGGTTTGTCCTTCTGTTGAGTCGTAGCATCACATGATGCACACACACAACAAGGGCTGATACAGAATACACCGAGCCGTCACTCAGTAGTTAAAGTTTTCATTGGTTTTTTGGTTGCAGAAAAAGAAATCTCTGAACGTTATCTGTTAGATCTGTCTGTTATTGAGCCTTCCCCTTTAAAAATGGCCTTGTGGGAAATGTATGCATGTGATGTAGTCTGCATGTTGTGAGTCTGTCCTGTGTGAGTTATTACAGCAGGAGGATGTAGCTCAGACACAGTGAAGCTCATGTTTTCATGTGTTGTTCAGTTTCAGCAGAAAGTTCCAGATACACTCAGGTTACAGTTCAGCCGAGTGCTGAGTTCACTGACCTCAGGAAATAAAGACACTGTTTTATGTAACCACAACTTCTAACCATCATTCTTCACTTGACAGTAGCTAGTTAGCAGCTACGAGCCAGGCTAAAGCTAACTGACTCAGCAGAGGAAGAGGTTTCCAAACAACAGCTCAGAGGAGCCAAGCTGAAGGGAAACTGTGAGCCGTCCTTTAGTGCTAGTCAGGGTGAAGATCACAGAGAGACAACAGGAATAAACAATTAGACCAGTAAATGACACCTTTACCAGTTACCTCCCAAAAAATCTAATGTTATGAATTATCATGTGACTATAACCACCAACAACAACAACAACAACAACAGTGCAGTGTGTCTGTCCAAGTTAGCAAAATGTCAACAGTGATTTTACTTGTAGCACATGTTGTTAAATCCTGCTGGTGTCAGAGGGATACTCGGTGTCGGCCCATACTCAAGTCTTGGTGTAGAAATCGATATTGGAAAGGAACAATTATTCTGAAACATATTGTTACAGTCTGTATTTTTGTACAGCACAATAGTCTTTAACCCTCGTATCGGACACTCAGCATGCTGTGCAGTCCATGACCTGGTTTATCAGGACAGTTCAGCCTCTGCTGTTCGTCTCACTCTCAGTTAGTCACAGTTTACTTCAGTAAATACAGCACAGATGGTTTCAGTCCAACAAAGCAGAGGGAGTTTAAAGTTTAAGACTTTTCAGAAGCTGGCCTCCTGTCAATGAACTGTCTGTACACACACACACACACACACACACACACACACACACACACACACGCACACACACTGAGTGGCCCTGGGCAACAGGTCCAGTGGTGCAGCTATGCTAGCTGACTACCAGCATGTTTACAAGGCCTCAGTCTATTCAGCTGCTCTGTTGATATTCTGCTGGTGAGCTGTGCTGCTGCAGGGCTGTGTGTGTGCGTGTGAGTGTGTGTGTGCGCGTGTGTGTGTGTGCATGTGCGTGTGCGTGTGTGTGTGCACTGAGTTGCAGATATCCAAATGAGACTGTTGAAAGTTTTCCCCATGAGTATAAAAGATATGAACGTGTGTGTTTTATCCTGCAGAGGCTGAGCGAGCAGAACAGATTCACACAGTGATTAATGTATTGTCTGCAGTAACCGTGTTAGTGTGCTGGTGTCTCTGTTTGGTGTGTTTGAACTGATGTTTGGACACAAGCAGACATTTGAACACATCACTGAGGGCTCTGAGAAACTGATCCATACCTGTTATCAGTTTAACCCTTACTGCTGTTTCTGTTAGCATGAACATGAACTGCCTGTAACGAGAAGCGGAGCAGGAGACCTCTCAGGTCATTTGATCTTTAAGTAAATACTGTGATACAGCACCTGATACACTTGTGACAATAACCGCTGTGATAAAGCTGCAGTCACACATTTGTATTTGTTCCTGACTGACAGAATAATAATTAGATTAAACAATAAAGAAAAATAAACTTTTCACCTCCTTTGATTTAAAAACCAGTTCATCATAAAGTTTGCCTTTGGCCACACCGACAGTGAACATGAGCGCTGACACGCTGGCTGACCTTTGTCCAGTGTGTGAGGGAGGATGAACTTTGAGCTCAGACACTGAAACTGTGTTTACATGTTTACATGGTGTCTGAATAAAACACTTACAAAGTGAAAGCAGAAGCAGGGTGTGTGTAACCTGAGTGCTGTGACACCGCTGATTATTAACTTATCTGACAGGGACAGAGCAGTTTGAGGAACATCAGTATAAAGTTAAAGAGACGTGAAGAAGAATGCGAATTAAATAGCTACAAACTACTTTGAGACTTTCAATCTCACCTGACTCTGCCAGGATGGTGTTCATACTGCTCTTTGTCAGGGGAGCAGCTCGTCCTTCCTCTCCGCCTTCATACACTCATCATGCTGCACTTTGTGCTGTTCTTTCAGCTGCTTCAACAAGTTAGTCGTGTTGCTTTGCGGCGCAGACGCAGGTTTCATGATCTCGGCTGATTATTTCTTCTTCTTAACATTACTGGCGATGACGAGCCGTTCAGCGGACCGGTGTTTCAGTTTAACGAGTGACTCGCTCTCTTCCTGTTACAGCGTAACAACAAGCAGCGTTCAAAACGCGACTGTGCGTTAGTCGGCTACATGACACGCCTACACCAATGACTGTATATATAGATGGACAACGCGTCTCCATCTGCTCCTATTGAACGTAATTGATGTCAAAATAGCCCCTGTGATAGGCGCTGCCATCTTGCGATGGTGATGTCATATGGAACCAGAGACTGCGCAGTAGAGATCGGCGAGTGAAGCGGCCGTAGCCTCTTCCGCTAACCCAAACACACACTTAACTTACTGAAAAAACAGCAAGGATCCCGCACACCGGCGTGTTTAACAGCAGAACAGCTTCTTGTGTTGGTCTGAGGTTAAAGTTCACAGGTATGGAAACCTCAATGACTGCAGTGATTGTTTAAGTTACGTTTCAACTCGCGGATCGTCCTCCGCTCTGCTCATCCGGAGCTGATTGGCTGCAGGAGCCGAATTTGTCAACAGAGCTGTCAATCATCATTTTGACAGCATCAAATAACTAATTAAAACTAAACTTGTCAGAAAAAACAACACTTGGACATAAATCAGCATGATAAGAACTAACTATAATGACAGAAACCATGTTTGAGAAAAATTATCGGGCGTGTATTTTGATTTTATAGTTTGACTCATGTCCCATCTGTTAACATGGAGGAGGCGGGCTTTATGAGCTATACTGCAGCCAGTCAGCAGGGGGCGATAGAGAGGGATTGGCTTCACTTTTAGGGAGCTGTCATGTCATCCATCTTTTTATACAGTCTATGGTCTGCACAGACAGCTTCAAAGACGTAACAGAAGAGTCTATAGCTGTGTCCCAATCCACGGGCTGCAGCCTGCGAAGGAGGCGGTCCACGGAGGATGCTCCATTCATAGCCTGCGTAGATGTTAAAGCCGAATTGAAATGAAACGGTCTGGTCTACCCTTGCTTCACCAAATGCCGCTCCTGTTGCCAAGCAACGAGTAGCTAACGGGCTAACTAGCTAGCATGTCGCTTAAGTTAACCTGTTATTTTAAAGATAATTTGTTTCAAGGGCCCTTTCGTTTTCTTACACAAGTGTATCAAAGCTATTCGATTGAGTTGAAACCAAAAACATTTACATTTTAAAGTGTATTCCTCGGCCGTTTAAAAGACCGCTATCTTGTTTGAATTGCTGCGCAATGCATCATGGGATACGGTGGGCCGCGAAGGATGCACCCTTCGCGGCTGAGGAAATGCATTTGTGGGATGCATCTGAAGGAGCCTTTGAATTGGGACAGCCTTCGACAGCTTCTGTGACGCAATCGGCCTTCAAATACGGCCTCCGAAGGCTGCGGCCCTGCAGCCCCCCTGGTTGGGTTCACATCGTTATGAAAAACAACAAAGAGGCATTCACGAGGACAGCTACGAATTCTCTTCCCGTTTTCAACAGCTGGTAACCATGACAACCACAGACGCATTCTGAACTGCTGCTGTAAGGTAGGCGCTCATCACGTGACATGCCGCGCTTGATTTGATATGCAGCAGAGTTTTCTGCGGGTGGAGCATTTTAAACGTTGTTATCACCGTCAGTCATGCTGATTTAATCGTGGGAAGAAAAAAATCGGGATTAATATTCGATCCATCGTTCAGATCTATGTATTATTAATTGTGAAAAAATTGTTGTTGTTGCCTCGACCCACACTGACCTGTTAGTCTGTGTGTACGCACTTGTTGACCTGCACAGTGATTAAAACTAATCGTTCCCTGCTCTCGTCCACACACACCCACACACACACACACACACACACACACACACACACACACGGCAGGGTCTCGTCTGGCTCACACTTCAATAGCATAAACAACATTGTGTGTGTGTGTGTGTACTGATCCTTTGTTGTTCATTCACACACTGATTGAGTGCAGCCACAGTGAGGTTCCTGTGAAGTCTGCATTGTGATCTGTGAAACACACACACACACACACACACACACACACACACACACACTAAACAGCCTGTGACTGATGGGCTGTGGCTGTGGTCTACAACTGCATGTCAGCAAATAGAGATGTACACACACACACACACACACAGACACAAAGGCAGTGCTGAGGTTGCTGAGGCAGCGGTTAATCTCTGCTGTGAGTGTGTGTTTGTCTGACTCTGTTTTTCTGTCTGTGAGCATACATGTGGAATCATTACCGTAACATGTATGTGGCTCATCCTGTTAACTTACAGTAAATGTACATCCTGGTGACTTTATCTGGTCTTTTGTTCTCTGATGGTTTGTCTAACCTGAGCATCACAGCTGCTCTCCTTCATGTTGCTGCTCCGCTGTGGTGAACCTGATGAATATATTAATGAAGGAAGCTGACCGGGGGCTGTAACAGATCTCAGACCAGTGTTAGGATGTGCAGCTCTGTGGCATCGTGGCTGTAAAGTATCCTGACTTTAATTATTGGTGTTTCAGAAGCAGTGGTGGGCTGCTCTGGTGAACTTAATGACAGGTTCACAGGCTCAGATGATCACTGAGGCAGTTATTAGCTGCTGTCTGTCTGTCTGTCTGTCTCACACACACACACACACACCCAGAGGTAATAAACAAGCGTCTGTGTGACACCTCTCAGTAGGCGGCACTGCTGTTACCTCCAAATCAAAGACACAAATCACTTCACTCTAACTGTGTATGACTGTTTGCACTGCGTGAGGCTCGTTGAATACATGTAAAGAGCAGCAGAGCACAGTGACACTGTTTGCTCTGCAGGGCGGTTCGGGGTACATTTCACCTTCTGCAGATTGTTTGAGAATATCACTTTTTTCTGGGTCATCTGCACAGGTTAAGCAGCCACAAAAACCTCGTGAACGAGCTATTCGATTGAGATGAAAAACCAAAAACGTTTACATTGAAAGTGTTTTCCTCGGCCGTTTAAGAGTCCGCCATCTTGTTTGACTTGTTGGCAATGAATATCGGGATACGTTGGGCCACGAAGGATACGTCTGATGGATCCTTGGTGGCCCGGGACGCATCTGAAGGAGCCTTCGAAATGGGACAGCCTTCGACGCAACACTGTGACACAATCGGCTCCCAAATACGTCCTTTGAAGGCTGCAGAACCTGGATTGGGACGCTTTTATAAAGCACAATGACCGACTCTTCATGTGACAAATTATAAGTGACTCTGTCTTACATGGACTTTTATCTCCTTCAGATACCCTTCAGTTGCCAGTAAATAATGTTTTTTTTTTGACATTTAACAGTTAAGATGCTGTCAAACACTGATGCTTTGTTCCTGGTGCAGTGACTGATCTGACATGTTGTGAGAGAAATAGTTAAAGTGATAAAAATGCAAAGATAAAAAACAGTTGACAGCGCTTATACAGAAAAATGTAAAGGAAGAGAGTCAAACAAGACTCAGTAAATGATGCACAATCAGGTTCAATGATGAGACTGATTTTCTGTCCTTGTCTGCAGTCGGAGGGACCGATCCCTGCGTCTCCCTGGAGGTGCCAAACACAGCGGCCATGTCTGTGACTGTTCATGAGAATAGAAAATCCCGCACCAGCACGGGCTCCATGAACATCTCACTGTTCCACAAGCCTTCACACCCGGACAGCGTGCTGACACACCTGAACACCATGAGGAAGCAGTGCATGTTCACTGACGTCACTCTGTGGGCTGGAGACCGGTCCTTCCCCTGCCACAGGTGCACACAACGGCCAGAGACACCTTCTTTGTCATCCTTACATTAGAGTGAGATCTGTTCACTGACAGGTGTGTGTCTCTGTGTTTCAGGGCCGTGCTGGCAGCATGCAGTCGTTATTTTGAGGCCATGTTCAGCGGAGGACTACGAGAGAGTCTGGACAGTGACGTCAACTTCAGAGACAGCATACACCCCGAGGTACAGAGCACACTCAAAGCGTCTGTACAGAGCTGGGCAATAAATCCAGTGTGGTAATTCATTTGATTTGTTGCTCAGGACAATGTGTAACAATAAAAATGTGTTTTAACTTCCCTGCGCTCCTGTATCAAATATCAGCATGTCAGCATGCACTTATGTCAATCAAAGTGAGTATTTTGTTCTCTCAGTTGTGTGGGCATGGTTCAGTCGTGCAGCATCCTGTGTCTAACAAACCGCTGTAATCCATAAAGGTTGTCCAAAGGCTTTAGCGACTGGCAGCAGCACGACTCGTTTATATCAAACCAAGTGGGAGCGTTTACAATCCAGCAGCAGCCTGAAAACACCTGCTGAGGTGTAGCCAACGTCAGCTGCATTACACTGATTGAGAGTAAACAGGATTTGTTGTGCAGAAAATGTCGTTTTCGTTTGCCAGGCTTTTTGCCCATCCCTGCCTCTTAATGATTCAGACAGAGTGCAGTGATGTTAAAGTGCATCAGAAAGCTCTTCACATGAAACCATTCAAGGAGTTGTTCAGTCGTGTTTCTACAAAACACCACCGGACCGATCGCCCTGCAGAAAGCTGAAATGAGGTGTGATTTCAAAAGGCATAGACATTCACATCTTTCAGGAGTGTTTCTATTTGTATCCGACAGCTGAAAGTGTCGACTTTACTGAGAGATGGTGACAGGTTCTCAGCAAGACATGAACCAGGGATGTCGCAGGTTCTGTTTGGTGTCTTCACCTCAAGGCCACCATGGTTAATTTAAAAGGTATAAAAATCTCATTATGATGAGATGATTTCAATAAAAACATACATGCAGCAGTAGATTGTTGTTTGCATAATAATCCTGTTTAAATCGATCTAAAACAAAAGTCTGTTAGAGCTACCGCCTTCATTCTTTTATCAAAGCAGAAAGCTAAAGATTTAATAACTCGTGTCCTGACACGGTGCGTTAGTTGTTGACGTTGTAGTGGTTTGACCGTATGCCTGGGTGCCGGTTCGGTTGCAGCCTAACAATACTGATGTCAGGGTCTGTGAGTCAGCGTCTCTTTTTGTATAAACATCAACCGTACAAAGGTCCCACAAATTAGAAAATACATTTAGAACCCAAAATAGACACAATCAACCAGCTGCATAGACACTCAATAATCAGTTAAGCACACAAACAGAGCAAGTTCAATTTAAGTGGATTATATTTACAAAAAAAGGAAAAACAAAGACAAAAGAAACACGTTCCTTCTTCCCTCTTCACTAGTTCACAACAACACTCAAAACCGCTCATCAGAGTCAATCTTTGGCGTTTTCTGTACCATTTTAGTTCATTTCCAACAAAATACAACAGTGCAGTTCAATGTGCAAAAAGGGTTATGACAGGAAAAAGAAACAAGCTAAGTCAAGCTCATGTATCTGACTGGAATCCTGTGAGTCCAGTCCGGAGTTTACAGGCATAAGTCACTCCGTCACATCAGCCGCTGTAATTTACTCCCCAGGACAACTCGGCCGTCTTTAGACCCACAGCCCATAAGAACGGAGCCAAACTCGTAAAAACACTACGTTATGTTACGTTATGTAGTGACAGTGGCAACCAGCACTTCCTTGTTATGTGAATGAAGCGGCGTACGAGTTGAAGTAACTGATCGTCTGTGTTTGACCAATCACTGAAATCAGTCCTGTAAGCTCCGCCCCCCAGAGCAGGAACTGCTTTTACACCTGAAACATACAGGAACCACTTTGTCCCAGGTCCCTGCTTTGTTAAGGTTCTCAGTCCTCTGCAGCAGTTCCTACTGTGGAAACGTTCTGTGTGTTGTTACGGTGACACTGAAAGTACCTTAAACACATCTTTGGTATGTTGTTTCTTCAACCATACCTTTAGCTTACGTCTCAGTGAAGAGCTAATTTCAGCTGATAACATTCTGCACCATACTGAGCCAGTCCAGCTCTGGTGAGCAGCACTCATATCCTTCCATGGTAACTCCTGACATGCACTGACGGTTGTTCTCTGTACAGTTGTACAAACTTGTCATTGGTTAACTCCATCTTCTGCAGGTCCTGGAGCTCCTGCTGGACTTTGCCTATTCCTCTCGACTCATCATAAACGAGGAGAACGCTGAGTCGTTGCTGGAGGCGGGCGACATGCTGCAGTTTCATGACATCCGGGATGCAGCAGCAGAGTTTTTAGAGAAGAACCTGCACTCGTCTAACTGCCTGGGGATGATGCTGCTGTCAGACGCTCATCAGTGCAAGAGGCTGTACGAGCTGTCGTGGAGGATGTGTCTGCTGCACTACGAGACGGTAAAGGAGTCCGTTTGTACCTGCATAATAACTGAGAGCCCACAGCTGGGACAGAAATGTTCTTTACATAGAACCAGGGGAGATTCAGAACAAGGTTTCACAACTAGTTTTCCTGTAATAACGTGGGTTTCTGATGTCACACTGTGATAGGCTGAAACCCATCCTTCCTTCACTCCTTATAACGTCCTGAACACCAGCAGGAGAAGGCAGAAATATTGATGTTTTTTTGGCAGATAGTTTAAACTTTAATGGAGGGAGGCAGCTTCCAGCAGCTGTGAGAGGCTCTTCAGACAGTTTGGCTTCCAGCAGCTGATGATGGATGAGAACAAAGTGTGTGTGAGGATATAAAAGCAGCAGTGGAACACTTCACTGTGTAAACTGTCCAGATTTCACTAGATTGATTGGATTGATTTGGCTGCTGACTGTGCTTTTCCCTGGTGGTGAAACACAGTGAAATATTGTTTAATTAATTGGATCTGTAACATATTTGATTAAAATATGACATCATACATCTCGAGCTAAAAGGCTGAACAAACAGTTTATTTTCTGCTGCAGCAGCTTTGATCCTCAGCTGCAGGACGTCTTCTCCTCCTTAGACTTTCTTCAGCGTGCGGGAACACGTCTCTCTCTTTTATATTAAATATCAGTGTCTGACATATTACCTTTGTGATAACACACTCTGTTCCATGTTGATTAAATGAAAGTCTGCAGACGGCCGTCCTCTTCAGTTAGCAGCTGAAATCCAGCTCCACTGTTGATATGAGCAGATCCACGTGTCGCTGCTGTTATAGTTCACAGGTTGAATGTGGGATGTGTGTTTGTCCTGCAGGTGAGAGAATCAGAGGATTTCTACAGTCTGAGTAAAGACAAACTGCTGGAGCTGATTCTGAGTGATGAGCTGGAGATCGAAGATGAACAGGTCAGTGATGCTCTCGGTACATTTCTGTCCCACGTTTTTATTCCTTCCTTCCTGGTATTGATCGGTCAGGTCAGATCGTAAAACCTCCTCAAAGCCTTTTTCAGCAGTTAGTATCTGCTGTATTGAGCTGGAGCATTATCCAATCAATCGATTAAAAAAACACTGCGACTGCTGATGTAAATCGAGTGCAGCCATCAACTCTCTCCTCCACTCCGCTGAGCTCCATCAGTGTAAGAGCGGAGGCTAAGCCCCGCCCACAGCCACACCACATAGCATAAATAACATCAGTCTTATTCACCTCATTAACATGCACATGAGACAACAGACCACACTCACCACGATGCTGCAAGTGCAACCAAAGAGTCATTTCTTCTGTAGTCCTTGAAAAGGTCCAGTCAAATCAACAGAACACAGTTCATACAGGTGAGTCAGGCAGAGTCTCAGTTCAGGGGCGTCGTCCTTCAAAGGAGGCGGTTTACAGAGGACTAGTCACTCGTAGTCTGTGTAGACGCTGAGGCTGAACTGGAATGGGATGGTCTGGTCTACGGAGGATTTCCTGTTTGTCACCAGCTGTTCCCGCCCTTAAACTTGCATCACAAAACTGGATCGGGACACAGCTTGAAAGAACACTTTGGACTGATTGCAGCTGTGTTATCGTGGGAAAAAGAATGTGGGATGAGAGCTTGTTATCTGCACATTGTCAATATTAAAAGTCTCTGATGGGGACAAAAATCTTTCTATTTTCTTTCCTTAAATGTGCTCATTCTAACTAACCATAACACACCACACACATCTGTAACAAATATCATTTAATGCCCTCATTATGTCTCTAATTATTTCTAATTGTAATGAGAAGAACTGTTAGAAGAAAAGAAAGAAGCAAAGGACCCAGGCTTCATTTTGAATGTATGATGGTTACGTTGACTCGTTGCAGGTTGTGTTTAACTCGGTGATGCGGTGGGTTCGATACGACCTGGAGGGTCGGCGTCACCATCTACCCGAGCTGCTGCGGGGCATCAGGCTGGCTCTGCTGCCGTCTGAGTGTCTGCTGGAGGCCGTGGCCTGTGAGGAGCTGGTGATGGCCGACAAGAGGAGCAGGTAGGCTGAGTTATCCACACACGGTTTTCTGCTCGCTTTATTTCCCTTTTTATGTCTTAGAGAGGAAGATATGATTATGATGGTACATATTGAATATCACAGAGAATCTGCTAGTAGTTGCAGGTATTTGGTCACCTTAATTATACTTGTAAGTCTTATCCAGGAAAATACATCAAATCTGCATGTTTTATGTTGTGTAAGACGGGGGGATGGTTTGTGATCGTAGCTGTTTAATGATACTGGTTGTGTTCACCCTCGGTTCAGTGAGATATAAACCAGTAAAGAGGCTCCAGTTTAGTTGTGAAGAACACTGAATCCTCCCACAGAAGCTGATTTTAGCTTTTGATTGACTTCCTGCTTTAAAAGAGCAGCTGTCCAACGAGAGGCTCACAGTCGATGAGCACGCCAATAAAGCTGACAGACACACTGCCTGTCTGTCATTCTCCCTCTCCTCTCTCATCACTGAGATCTGTTCCATCTGCTCCTCTTGTTGAGCGTCCAAATCCTTTTTAAATTGCTCCTGTCTCTGAATGAGACTTGTGGGAGTTGAGACGTGTGAGCAGCGTGGCTGTTGATGGAGAATTATGCCAAGCTTTGAGTGAAGACGATAAACAAACGTGTCTTCATCTTTCAGTTCATGTTGTGTCTCTACTCTGCAGGTCGATAGTAGAGGAGGCCATGCAGTGTAAGAAGAAAATCCTTCAGAACGACGGCGTGGTGACCAGTCCCTGTGCTCGACCTCGGAAAGCAGGACACACGCTGCTCATACTGGGAGGCCAGACCTTCATGTGTGATAAGATATACCAGGTACACACAGCCCTTCATATCTGCTAGTGCTAACATATAGATAAAATAATGAGTGTAAAAACAGTGTGTGAGACGTGTTGGACGGTCTGTTAGTCCAATAAAGCGCACACACAGATTATCTGTCTGATATTTACATGAACAAATCTCCAAAAGGCTCCAACAGCACAAACTCGGCCCAGAGGTTACGTTCAGTGACTGAGTTAGCTGAGGGGACACCTAGCAGACACCTAGCAGCTCCCAGCTGTCACTCAAAGAGGCCACGCCCCTAATGCTGCATCACTTTAAGCCTTAATATAATGTAAACAGGTGAGTTGTATAAAGATTGTCCCCGTACAGTTGTCATGAAGAGAGAAATGAGCTATAGAGACCCAAACTGTTTTTTGTACCAGGCTGTAAACATGTTTATTTCTGCTGTAAAGTTTAACATGGGGCTCTATGGGGACTGACTCACTGCTGGAGGCAGCCTCAAGTGGACACCAGAGGAACTGCAGCTTTGGGCACTTTAGAGTTTTGGCTTAATTTCTCAGCCCTGCCCAGAGCAGCCTTTGAAATTAAAAGTATAAAACAACAAAGAAGCACTCAACACAAAACTTACACAATGTGTTTGGTATATGTAAATATATATCTAATATCTGTCTCTGATAGGTTAATAAAACACAGCTTACATTTATTGATAATCAATGTATCCTGACATGTTGACGACTCTTCTTCCTGTGGCTGCTCTCTGTGCATGTTCATGAGTAATCGATGAGAAACACCACCTAGTATCTTTGTATCATATTACATTATTAAACGTCATAATCTCTGTGGTTGGTGTGTGTGTGTAGGTGGACCACAAAGCGAAGGAGATCATTCCCAAGGCCGACCTGCCCAGCCCAAGGAAGGAGTTCAGTGCGTGTGCGATCGGCTGTAAGGTCTACGTGACGGGAGGACGAGGATCAGAGAACGGAGTGTCCAAAGACGTGTGGATCTACGACACCGTGCATGAAGAGTGGTCCAAAGGAGCCCCTATGCTGATAGCAAGGTGAGCTACACATACAGCCCAGGTGAGCTACACATACAGCCCACAGAATATTAACCAAAGGCTTATTAACTGTGGTCTAACAGTATTATAAAGAAACCCACATAATGAGTATGTTGTCTCCTCCAGGTTTGGCCACGGCTCAGCGGAGCTGGAGAACAGTCTCTATGTAGTTGGAGGTCACACAGCCATAGCCGGAGTGTTTCCTGCCTCTCCATCTGTCTCCCTCAAACAGGTCACAGCAACGTCTCTGTTGTACACACATCCTGCTCTGTGTCCTGGTTTAAGATCAGCTCAGATAGATGGCTCTCTGGTTCTGACTTAACGATGTGTTCCAGGTGGAGCGCTACGACCCCCTCAGTAATAAGTGGACCATGATGGCTCCTCTCAGAGACGGAGTCAGTAATGCAGCTGTGGTCAGCGCCAAACTCAAGCTGTTTGTGTTCGGAGGGACGACCATACACCGAGACAAGGCCTCCAAGGTACGCCGTCCATACATGTCCTTAACATCAGCTCTACACATTTACGTTTCACTTTCTACAAACTGACCCAGCTGTGTGTCGTTTAATAGAATCATCCTGAAAGGGAAAACCAGGTCGTTGATTTTTCTGAAGTAAATTATAAAATACCTGGTTGATTAGTTTATATGCTTAGATTAGATGAGTCTTCTTTGTTAGCATAATCCTGTTTAAAATGATCCTAAATGAAACCCTGAAAAGCCAGAACATTACTAACAAAGCTCACAGCTTTAGTTTGCAAAGACTGTAGGGAAATGAAGTGTTTAAAGAAATGACAGTCAGCAGAAATAATGTAGGACCTGTTTCTGCTGCAGATCAAACTGTTCAAACGCCTTTGCATATTTTTTTCTGTATTATTTTTATGAGCAGAGCTCAAACTACTTCTTAGTGTTAGCTCTATAGACATACATAACCTGTCATCTTAGTGTTGAGGGATACGAAGCCATGACATCACAATAAGTAAAGATGTTTTTAAGGTTAATATCTTCACAGTCTATCAGTCAGTTTTGGTGCTGTTCCTGAACGCAGCCTCACAGCTGCACCATCTCCTGTTCCACCTCCTCTGTGCTCCTCAGGTCCAGTGCTACGACCCGGTGGGGAACCGCTGGAACATCGCGGCTGAATGCCCCCAGCCGTGGCGTTACACAGCAGCTGCTGTGTTAGGGAGTCAGATCTTCATCATGGGGGGCGACACCGAGTTCACGGCTGCCTCTGCGTATCGCTTTGACTGTGAGACCAATCAGTGGACTCGAGTGGGCGACATGACCTCCAAGCGGATGAGCTGCCACGCCGTGGCCTCAGGAAACAAGCTGTACGTGGTGGGGGGTTACTTTGGGACGCAGCGGTGTAAAACGTTGGACTGTTACGACCCGACGTCAGACAGCTGGAACTCCATCACCACCGTGCCTTACTCCCTGATCCCCACCGCCTTCGTCAGCACATGGAAACACCTGCCTGCCTAGAAGGGAGGAGCCAGAACACAGGTACGGTCAGTCGAGCCACTCTTACTGTTTGTGTGTAATAACGAGCAGTCTGTCTGGAGGTGAACCTTACATCCTTTTCAGAGGAGCAGCAGTGTATAAATATCCTCCATCCACATCCACCCAGCATCCTCCTCCGCTCCGTTAGCCCCCTCCTCCTCCTCCTCCTCCTCCTCCTCCTCCTCCTCCCCCCTGGCTCTTTAAAGATTCATGTTATGACACTGTATTTCAGAGCAGCTCCTGTACTTCTGTCTCCTGTCTCACTGTGTGTCCACATCTTACTGTGTTTGTGTGTGTGTGTTGTGTCCTGACCTGTTCCTGTGTCAGCTGTGATGTGATGCTCGCGGTGCTTCAGAACTATAATTTAAAACCACTCGAGCACTCAGAGCAGCAGTAACAGCCACCTCTCCCGTGAGTGTGCACTCAGACGGCTGATTGAGAAGTGACCTCATCAGTGTGTTTATCTGCTTTGTTTTATGCTCATCATTTATTCATCATCAAAACAGGAAATGAGCCAAAGACTTAATAAGCCATTAGAACCGATTTATCTCATATTATTAATTCATTGTAACAGCAGGAGTGATCTGACAAACAAGCTGCTGTCACACATGACCTGTTGTCCTGATGGAGCTGTAGGAGCAGACACACGCGCATTCATTGCATATCTACACATTACCTGATTTACACCTCTCTGCATCTCTGCCAACACAGCTGAAGTTAAGCCGAGCTTCAGGTTTATATAGAATATATAATGCTCTATAAGCTGTCCATTATCATAAAACAGTGGACAACAAGGAGGATGGATGCTTCAGCAGTCAATTAACTTCTTATTGTAGACAGCTGGTTGGACATTATCTCTCTGATTACATGGTCACTAGCTTAATGAGACCATGGCTCCGTGTTTTCATGCCAACAGCTTAGTTTCAGTTGTGACGTCTGAGGCAGCGTCTGACACATCTTTAGATCCCTTTTGTTTCTAATGCAGCGGAAACGCTGTTCATCTAGCGCCACCATCAGGTCAACATTTTAATGTGTCCAAGACTTCGGTTAGTGTCCAAGACTTCGGTTAGTGTCCACCTGGACTTGTTAGCAGGATTACCAGTGCTGGGAAACGTTACTTTTAAAACTGACTTGTTACGTTCCTGCATTGCCTCCTGAGAAAAGCAACACGTTAGATTACTTTTGCGTTACCAAAAATTAACCCCTCTTTGCGACTCGTTCCACATGTGTGTTATATCATCAGGACGGCGTGTAGCCTGCTGCACGTCTACCTTTGAACGTATCGACTCTACCGTCTCTGTGTCGCCCCGTTTACGGCCCATAATCTGTAACTCTGCAGCCTGATAGCATAATAAAGAGCTGTAAAGGTTATACTGCGTCTGTCCTTCCTGTTAACAGTCTGACAGTGAACTGGGCAGAGGCATACAGTATTAGGCACAGCTGTTTCCATGACAACAAAACAACACAGGCTCTTAGTCCCACCAGTGTTGTGGAGCTGTGTTTAGCTGCAGATGCTTCTTCACGTTTGAAGTCGAGCTCTTCACAGCTGACGAGCACTTCTCCTCCAGACACAGCTTACATTTCACCGTCATGTTGTTCTCCTCCCTTTCACTCAAACATTCTGAATAATGTGAATATTTACACAAAGTAAACGCTGTCCTCTCTGATAGCTCGTTAGCTGAGTTAGCTAGCTACACATGCGACCTGACGCAGCTGTGTTTACCTTCTGCTGGTACGCAACTACCTGCCAAGAAGGAGGAGAGGACAGGACATATTTATTTTCAAGTAACATTTATAACAGTGGAGGCCACCTGTGTGTAGAGTGAGGTGGATACATCATGTGAGAGTCAACGGCTCACACTCAGTGAGCATCATTAAAGCATCACCTTGTCGGCCTGTCACTTCAACAGAGATGTTCTCTGTCTGTGGCTGAGGCTGATATTTGATGTGAAAGACTTTATCAGCCGATGACTCAGTGATTCGAATCGAGTTACGTTCACGCAGCAGATCTGTCCTCAGATTGCAGATGAGCCAGAGCTTCAGTTTAGTGATGCAGCAGACCCGCCCTTCTTTGTGTTCATATATGATGACACTGAACGTGGAACATGTATTTATAAACTAACTTCAGCTTTAATGACTGTGATGTGTTTAACCCTGATGAGAGACTCTGATGTGAGCAGAACACCACAGTAATACTTGTTCCAGAGCAGGAGTCAAGAAAAGAGCTGTCACTGTTCACACAGGCTGAAGAGCTCTGCTAATTATGAGCTCTTTAAAGTATCCCTGCTGCCTGTCAGACACACACACACGCACACACAGGCGCACACACACACACACACACACACACACACACACACACACACACACACACACACACAGGCACACACACAATCCACAGCTCAAACTCGTCTCCTCTCACACAGACAGTTTTAATGCAGAGCTCTTTCTTATGTTAATTCTTGACAGCAGATTAGTCTGTTCTGTGTTTATTCCTGTCAGTGTGTGTGTGTGTGTGTGTGTGTGTGTGTGTGTGTGTGCGTGTGTGTGCGTGTGTGTGTGCACTCATGAATGTGTGAGTCACTGTAAGGATTAGTGCTGAATCACAGAGCTGATGATATTAGTGAGAGGAGATCCATAAATCCTGAGCTAAGGAGTCTTTGAAGAGGAGAGAGGAAGAGGATCTGAGGAGGGAGCGGTTCAGAGTCAGATAAGGAAACCACAATCTGCACGGCCTCTCAGTGCGTCTGAAAGTTTTTCATCCACACTTCCTGAATACAGCATCCTAACACTCTCAGAGCTTAATGTGTGTTTCTCAAAGTAAGCCCAGGAGAACCGAGAGAGCTGCGTGAATGTGAAAGATTTACTGCTTTTAGGTCACTGGTGGAGAGAGGCGGCTGGTTGGTCTGACAGTTATAAAGAACGCTCCAGACCTGTATGACCAGTGCTCATCAGGTTACAAACTGTTGAATGATGTTTTTACAGCAGTTCACTAGCAGCAGAACAACCTCCACATGTAATGTTCTGTAAAAAATCTGAAAGAGGATGTGATAGATCTGCACAGGACGAGCAGGAGCCTCTTTCACTCCCACAGGTAGCTCAACAACTCAAACATGTCCAATGATGTTTAACATGAAGCCCCTTTTTTCAGTGTAGCTCTGATTAATGTAAATGCTCTGCTAGCTCAGCACCGTTGTTGTTTGCTTCATAAAGTGTTAAGTGACAGGAAATCAGCTCTTCTTCTCTGCTCTAAAACAGCAGATGTAGGCCACTGATTTGGCAGGAAAGGAAGAAATTATTTCTGGTGAATTTTATTCAGATCTTATAAATTACAGTGTCAGATTGGTGCAGGGACTGGCATACTCGCTGTTACCCCATCCCATATTTTTGGCAGTCTCTGAGGCGTTTCTCTTCCTGGTATCAGCACAGGAACGACCGATGCAACAGAAAGAGACAGAAAGATAAATGACTCACAGATTTAACTGATCAGAGACATTGATGTTTGATTGATTCACTCTCGTCTCCTTCAGGTGTTGAAGAGAACATGCAGCTGGAGGAGGATCTCTGAGACTCCACACAGGACCAATGGTTCACACCTCACAGACTCTGGATCAGCAGCACAGTATCTTCACACACAGAGAGAGAGAGAGAGAGACTCTGATGCTTCCTTCATAATGTGATCGACTCAAGCTGACTCTGATGGAGCGCTCTCAAAGACCTGCAGTGTTTTAGGACTGTTTCTCTGAGGCCATGTTTCACTCATGTCTTATTAGGCTGTGAAGCTGCCTCATCACCACATGTACATACTGCCATGTTCCCTCCACACGGCCATGACACAGGAAGTAAAGGCAGGACGGTTTCCTGTCAGCCTGCAACTTCACACACTGACTTTATTCACTAGTATTACTTCACTGGTATTATTAGTATTCCTTCCACACCTGCACGAGACTCTGTTCATGACGGGAGTTCAAACTGCCGTCTCTTCATCAGCTGCAATAAGACGAGTCTTTGATGAGATCAGGTGAGCATCAGCGTGCGATGACAGGACATGTGGGTGGAAACATTATTATTATTATTATGTGTTAGACTCTAAGTGAACAGCATTTGTTCAGTACAGAACTGAATGGTAATTGTAGTTACACACACACACACACACACACACACACACAGAGAAAAACAGACCTTACGTAGGATGTGATCAACAACACGGCAAACACACAATGTATTGACCCACAGTGGTGTCAGCTATGTTTACTGTGCGGTGACCCACAGCCAACCAGACTGTTAACAAGACAACAAACATCTCTTCAGTATTGATGGAAGTCAGGACTCGTGGACAGACCGGGGTTCAGCTGATTAGATCAGGGATAGTGCAGAACCGCTGGGCCCACGTGTCGACCTGCTTGTCTGCATGATCGGCTGGTTTTCATGACGATGGTGAGCAGTGTCTCTCAGTCAGCTGAAGTGCTAAACGGCAACATGTGAAGGAGTTCTTGGTGACAACACAAGTCTTAACTTTAATTTGTCCTTCTGGGTGATGAAGCTGGATTAAACACAGGGCCAAATACCTCCCAGTCTCATGTTGAGACTCTTGAGTGTGAGAGAGCTCTGTTCAGCTTTAAAACGACGACTGAGTCTCGATCCAGGTGCGCCATCCTTTGAAGGACGCGGTCTACAGAGGACGAGTCATTCGTAGTCTGTGTAGACGCTGAGGCCGACCTGGAATGAGATGGTCTGGTCTACAGAGGACTTCCTGTTTGTGTCACCAGCTGTTCCCACCCATAATCTTGCGTCACAAAACGCCGCTCCGGTTGCCTAGCAGCAGGTAGCTAACTGGCTAACTAGCTATCATAACTTACATCACTTAACTTAACCTGTTATTTTAAACAACAATCCTTTTGTTCATTAACATCTGTATCTCAGCTATTCGACTGAGTTGAAACCAAAAACATTTAAAGTGTATTCCTCGGCCGTTTAAGAGTCCACCATCTCGTTTGAATTTTCACGCAATGAATCATGGGATACGTTGGGCCACGAGGGATGCACCCGATGGATCTTTCGTGGCCCGGGAAGAGGAGGACGAATCTGAAGGAGCCTTCTTCACGCCGCTGTTCAAACACGTCCTTCGAAGGATGCCGAACCTGACAGGGACACAGCTAACGTTTTTTAAATCATGTGAGCAACACTAAAGCATCAGGAAACACACCTGTGAGCACACTCTGTGGATTAATGAAAGTGCACATGAGCCAGTCAAACATGCACTTTGTGTTAAAGAACATGTGGAATAGGCACACTTTTATTTCAGACTTGATGTTTGTGGTTTTTAAAGGACCAATGTGAGAAGCACAGATCAGCCTGGGGTCAGTGTGTCCTGCAGAAACCTTCCCCGCTCAGCAGCTGAACCCTCGATCCTACTTTTTCTAGAACACCTATGCACTTTTGATAAGTACCGATGCATTCATTAACAGTGGAGTGTAAAATAGTCTGCCTGCTGGAGGTTACAGCAGCTGTCACAATAAGGAACCTGAACATCAAGGTTTCTGCAGGACACATGCTTCATGGCTCAGACTTTGTAATGTCTCTGTACAGTATTTGCTGGTGTTATTAGTCTTTGCACTCGTCCACCTGTTATAGAAGCTGCCGTGAGGGGACCACAGGTCTCAGCTTAATCTGCCTTGAGTTGGATTCAGAGAGGTTTGAATACTCTGCAGCTGCTCTTAAGAATCTGAAGAAGTGAGACACTAATGTTTTTGAAAGAAGATTTTTGGAATGATTTTACAACAAAGGAAGTTTGAAAATGAAATAACTGTTGGATACTGAATGTTTTTACTGGTGAAAATAAACATTGACTCACTTTTTAAACTCTGTGAAGCGCTTCATTCAGTGTTAATGTACATAGTGCCAACGCACATTAACAAGCTATCTCATGACAACATACATTTGGTATTATTCCCACAGACCAAACAATCGTAAACTCTCTGCAGCAGGAGCAAGAAAAGTCGCCCAATCAGAGCCTGATGAAGTTACTCTGATACTCCTCTTCTCGAGACTCGAGTTTGTTCAGCTTTTCAATAAGATTGATGTGGAAGAGAGACAGAGTTTATATATTGACGAAGGTTATCCTGAATGTTGAGTTGAAATCTGCAGTAGGTGTGGGATCGACTGCTCGGGGTCAAAGAGAGCAGCGTCGTCTGCATACAGGTTCTCTGCGTACTCTGACAGTTCATTCATCCTCCAACTCATCAATGATAGGACACGCCACGACCACATTCTGTCATTACTGGTGAGTGAAATTATCTATGAACTAACACCACTTGTTAAATTATTATCCAATCACGTGGCAGACTGTGGCGCAGCTTTCCTCTGAGGTGCAGCAGTGTCGACAGGTCAGTGAGAGATTCTGCTGAAACGTCCTGACTGACTTTGTGATATTTAGTTTACAGAAACAGACATGAACATAGACGCTCACAGAAGAAGGTGATAGCATTAGCTCCAGTTTTTTATGCTAATGTTACCAGCCAGCTCGTGCTAATGTCAGGCATTACCATTCCTGTTCTGAGTTTTAACAACAGCATAGCATTAAGGGACAGCTAGCCTACGAAGAGGGTTGATATGAACTAAAGTATCTTGAGGCAGACTGTAGGAAGATGTGTCAGGGTCTTGTTCCGTCATACATTTGTTGAATTGCTAGTTAGCAGTGGCTCAGTGGCTAATGTAACTTGGATGTCTCGCTAGCTCAGCTAGCCCACACTCAGCTAGTTAGATCAGAGCTTGTGTGTGTGTGTTTGTAACTTAGGCTAACTTAAATAACAAGTTGAGCAGTGAGTGCTACAATCAGGAAAGACAAATGTTCCCTCGCTGGCTTGATTTACCCAGCCGTGATAATGATGAGTTTTCATTGTTGTGACATGTCCCAGTTTTAATCAGTGTTTCTACACATCTAGACTGACCTGGGGCAGGCTGCCCAGATATATTAGTCCTTGTGTTCTTCATTTTAACATTCACAATCGATTTCGATTGTTGTTATGCCTCATTACAGGAACACAGCATGCCTTAGCAGTGTGTGTCAGTCGCAGAACATCCTAATATTCATGTGGCCGTGCATGTTAACAGGTTAGAAAATGATCAAAGCCCTCGTGAGCAGAGAGCAGCTCCTGTAAGACTCCTGCGAGCTGTGCACAGTAAAGATGATATGTCATACATACAGCATGTATTTGTTTTGTGTAAACCTTTTATGAATGAAATCTATGAAGGTTGTAAATGACTGACGCACAGCCACGTGTGGACACCGAGACAGCATGAGCGGGAGGCGGCCGCCACACACTGCTGGAGGGTGCTGTGTGGAAGTGGCTTTCAGCTTATCATCAGCTCATCACTGACCAGCATGTCTCTGACTGAACCAACGTAGTTTTTGATCTTTACAGGAAGTTTCCTTCATCTCTGCAAAATACAACAAAGAGCTCAAACTGCTGCCTGCCGGGTCTTATGCTGCAGAGTGTGTATCTGTGTGTGTGCGTGTGTGTGTGTGTGTGTTTGAGCTTGGGGACAATTCTTGTTCCTTTCCTCCTCCTGGCTTTAAGATACACACACACACACACACACACACACACTCCCCTCATGCATTTTTAAAGGCAAGCATCACGGTGTCCTTGGATAAAAAAGGATTGTTTACGTGACTCTAGAGAGATATTTCTGTGTGTGTGTGTGTGTGTGTGTGTGTAGCTGTCTCATCCAAAACACTTTGAGTTATTGGTAATCGTAGTAATATTATTACACACAGCATCAATTATAAGCAACCAGTCTGTGTGGCCTGAAGTCCTGCCCCTGGGAGATTTTCACAGATCTGCTCACTTCTCAAAAGATGGAGACAAACAAAATGCCAAACTGGAGTCGGTAGTTAGCAAACTAAGTGATGACATCACCACGTCCACTTGTTTACAGTCCATGGTCCGTGGGCGTTTCAGATCTGAGGTCTGAACACCTGACATGAGGACGTCAAACCATTTAGTGTTTTTAAACGATCATAGTTTTATATGGCTGCACCCTAAATGAGCCCTAATGAGTTCAGCAGGGATCACCCATTACTCCATCCACAGTGTGTTCAGCATCTTTACCTGCCTGCTGCGTAGCTCTCTAAACATTCCTCTGTTTCACCTCCCATCGGTCCTGAAGCCAAGTGGGGACACGAGACAGCTCGGCTCTGATCCTTCTTCACATACACACCACACATCTCTGTCTCTTTACATTCTCACAGACCCTGCACCCCCACCCTGTGCATTATTCATGGCTGTTCCTGTCTATAAATATCTAACATGCAATGCATTGGAGGAGCTTCACAGTACATTTAGTGTATGCATGGGACTGTTCAAGGTTACCCAACAACCTCAGGAGGAAACAATCACCTGGTTTAAAATCAAACAGCTGATACAGTCAGAATGTATGCAATCGAGAGACGTCCTACATCCTCTCAGCTGACGTACAGCTGCACACATCAGCTGAGAACAGGAAGCAGTCTGTCCCCTGAAAGGATGCTCGTATGAAACCAGCGTGGACAGATGAAACCTGACCTGCCAGAAGAAAACTGTCTGTGTCCACACACCAGCAGTCCATGTACACTCCTAATTCACTTTTAATTGCTCTGGAGTCGTGTGTGTGCACACTTTCTTTAATAATTTAGAGACTCATGATGTGCTGAGGGTGGAAACCATACGACCAGCAGCAGAAGAGGACAGTTATAGCACAGCCCCAGTCTGTACGCACAGTTCACACAGTTCACCCACGCTGTAGTAATGCACTGTCTGCTGTCTGATGACTACAGATCCTTTGTGGTGTGAAAATACGCTTTTAGAAATGTTTAGGATGAAACTGTTGATGTATTTTCCAGCTTTTCCAGCAGCTGTGTGTCTGTGTCTGATGGTGGGAACCCTTCAGAGTAATGGTCTGTTTCAGTTTGTCTGCCGTGGTGTACGGGCCTGCACAGCTGTAACTGTACTGAACTATGACCCAAACAGCACACCACACACTACCAGCTTCATTCACCAACAACCAGAGTCCGACTCTCACAGCTGGAAATCTCACTAAATCTCACGCGGTCAAAAGAGACTTTAGAGTAAACAAAGATGGCGGACGCCGGGCAGGAAGAATTGGTGATGATGGTTAATTTTTGTTTTTACGATTATTTTTGGGGCTTTTTGCCTTTTTAATTGATAGGACAGCTGAAGATGTACAAGAGATGTTGGGAGGAGAGAGTTGGGGACGACATGCACCAAATGATCGGCAGACCGCGGGTCGAACCTGCGATCAGTGCGACGAGGACTGTAGCTTCTGTATATGGGGCGTGTGCTCTACCAACTGAGCTAAACCAGCGCCCCTTTTTGGACTTTTTACTGAATATTCAGGAAGAAAAAAGAACAAACTGTGGATGAAGTGGAGATGGCGTGAACACGGGCTGTACATGTTACTTAATGCTGCACGTTTGCTCTTGGCGCCATGGCTGCGGTTGTTATGCTTCCTGCTTCAGTCAGCTTGCTCCAAGCCCATTTTTAAATTGATATTTTATTACATTATTTGATCATTATCATTATATTATTATATTATATTGGGGAAGCATGCTGCTGTGGTGGCTGAGAGGTTTTCATGTACTCAGAGAATACTTTCTTATTTTCGGCCTTTCAGTGATGATATGAGAGCGATCTGGTTTCTCCTTACAATGATTCAAAAATGGTCCTGTGAAAACCAAACCTCTCCACTGCAGGCCATCTCCTCTCTTCCCCTCTGTCTCCACATCTTTGTTCTCCTCTCCACTGCACACAGTCTCCTTTTCCTGCTGTCTCCTGTGCCCTCTTCCCCTCTTTCCTCTCCACTGCACTCCTCAGGACAGGCTTGGTGATAACTCTGACCTTACCTGTATCTCCCCTGTCCTCTCCTGATCCTTACTTTTTTGGGCTGTTGAATTTATTCCTTCAGCACAGGTACCAGATGACGTTTCTTCTCAATATGTGCAGGCTCCCTGTTCCAACATGCATAATGATCTGCTGCTTTTTCAGATATCTATCTGTGGCTGGAACTGGTGAAGTGGTGACGCTGCTCAATCTGTTCATTTAGCTGAAACCTCGCTCACACTCAGCAGTTCAAACAGCAGCTGCTTTAATCCCGGGGAGCAGAGGTTTCATGTCTCCTGGCACTTTCCCCTGTATCCTTGTATTCTTAGGAACCTTTGATAATTTGCCTCGGGGAGATGGGAGATAATACTTGCGGCACTTTGACAAAACTTCTGCCTCACCATCACAACATCAAAACTTGCCTGGCTGCTGAAGAACTGTTTATGGTTGATCAACTTTAAGTCCACTGTGAGGAACAACAGCCCGTCCTGCAGCTTCTCTGTTGCCTCTGAACAGTGTCTGAGAAGTCTCCCGGTGTTCCAGCTTCAAAGAGCTGTACTTAGACAGAGGTGTGATCTTCTAGTATCTGATTAAGTTATTCTGCAATATGAGAGACAGATCTTCTACTTCCAACAAAGCATCCCTCCTCAGTCCTCAGTTAATCACACAAGCAGTCCCTGTGAGGCTCTCAGCAGACTCAGCTTTGCTCTCTTGCCCTCTCTTTGGGTCTGTCGCTGCAGCTCGTGTTCATGTAAAGCAGAATGTGATGCCAAACTGCCTTAACTATGTATACTCCTTTAAAATTAGCTCCTCCTGTTGTCTCTGTGGTCGTGCCTCTAAAGGAGAGCTCTAGCAGCTTCACAACAAGCTCAGGTGCAGCTCTGAGGTCTTCAGTTGTGTGGAAACTCTGAGAAGGCTCTGCCGACCTCTGTTGATGCTCCATCTGATGTGAATGAACTCAAGTTCTTCAACAAGTCCCGTGGGAGGTGCTGACGTAACCACTAGTGAACCTGCACGCCAGCCCTCCAGGTCCAGAGATCAGAAGTTAAAAACACTCATGAGACAAATGAAGGAACAGGCTGGTGACATACAGTTGTTGGCTCATCGACGAGGACACACATATTTCAGGTCTTTATCAGTGAGTTGCATCCCCATTTCTTCCTCCTCCTAACTGTGTTCACAAAAAGCTGTGTGTCTCTCTGGATTGAAGGACATTCCCAAGTTTATCCTTTTGGGTTTGAGGATGGAGAAGACCCGACCTGTCACAGAATGCATGCTGCCTTTGTCCTGTCATGTGGGCCGTGTAGAAAATGTGTTTGGTGGTTTTCATGCGAACAAATCTTCTTCAGTTCGCTTTAACTCGGACCTAAACCAGCTTCACTTCATGCTGTGGAATTTGCTCGACAAGATCCCTTCCAGAAATGGAAATGTTGGATAATTATTTGAATGATGATATTTAAATGTCATCTAGTATCCTATGAACTCTTCTATGATAAGTGGCTCAAAGCGTTTTAACTTTCATCCTGGTGAGAACACATTTATCAGCCTGTGCTTTCAGGAGCGTAACGTGGAGGACAGTATGGAGGAACCTCTGTGTTAGTTATGGTCTGCTGAGAGCAGGAGTTCTTTAAAGACCTTTTATCACCTGTAATAATAATAACTGACTGTAATTAA
This sequence comes from Semicossyphus pulcher, assembly GCF_022749685.1. Classification (NCBI taxonomy): domain Eukaryota; kingdom Metazoa; phylum Chordata; class Actinopteri; order Labriformes; family Labridae; genus Semicossyphus; species Semicossyphus pulcher. The sequence continues at coordinate 26,739,845 of NW_027211759.1, read as the reverse complement.
TGGCTGAAGAGTCCGTATCTTACTGCATCTAACGACACCAGATAATGATGCATCAGTTGTCATCTCACATCCACCCTTATTGCTGAGCACTGGCAGATTATTAATCCATGTAGTGGTTCAATATTCCATCACTGTGCTGAAGAGTCTGAACCTGACAGTGTGTAGCTAATGCTAATGCTAATGTTACTACTTCTTGTTATGTTGGATATCACGACATGTCCACTTTGATAGACACAGTACAGTACATGTTATTCCTATAATATTTAAATGAATAAAACATCCTAACAATCTAATAATAGCACTAAAATGAAAATCATGTAAGAACTGTTAAATACATGACACAGATAATTCTGTGGTTTGAAGTTAAAGAATCTTTTGGGCCTTTCAGTAAGACAGAATCTCTGGGATCATGTGTATGGACAAAACTGATCCTTTCATACAGAGCCTGATGTGCAGGAAGGGGACGAGAAGGGGACAGTGGGGCTCTGAAGCGAGCTTTCCTCAGGGATACATAAAGTCTCTGCTCATCTTTGCTCGTTCAGGTTTCTGGTATACAATGTGTGTGTGCTCCTGTGTGTGTGTGCGTGTGTGTCTTCACCTCTCACAGGGAAGCCAGCTGTTAATATGCTGAATTATGAAAAGATGTCTCCTCCAATCAGCATCTTCGTCCATCACCACCACATCCAATTCTTCACCCAGGCGGGGGGGCTCCAAGGAGGCCAGGACACCACCTTAAAGAGTCAGTGAGGTTTACAGGAGAACGTGTTCCTTTGTCTCTGTGGAGCTGGAGTCAGAATGGACTCATCGTATAACACTACACTACATTTACATCTCTCTCTCTCTGGAGACGGTGCTGGTTCTTGAGGGACTTTTAAAGGCCAGACTGAGGGTTGAATATGAGAGAAAGTTACAGTTACTCTTTGTACACCTTCCATTGTTGTAAACATCCATTTTCCCTGCCAGGTGGCAGTGATATCAGACTGTGCAGCGTCTTAAAGAAACTCCTCCACCTCCTCCAGATAGAAAAATAACTGATTTGTAATCAATCAAAAGCTTTAAAGCTTTTCTGCAGAGCATCTGTAGCTCCACTTCCTGATTTAACAAAGGTCTGAAGTGTATTCAGACCTGACAGCTGTGCTCTGGACTTTCAGACTTTACTCCGACGGTCTGGTTTATTTGGACAGGTGAGAACATAATGGGACTTAAAGTAGGACCTAATATAGGAGGCAAACAAAGCACTGTGCATTGTGGGTTGTTAACAGGTGTTGACACTTTTAGAGACAGCCACACAGCCAGGCAGGTGAGTAGAGGACAGACGTGGGGGAGTGATGAGGGGAGGGCTCTGATAGAAATATGGGCTGACCAAACTATTTCACAGAACACGGAGTTGTTCCACCTGTTCAGTGAGAAATTAAAGGAACTGATCGAGCTGTGGAACGATGTGGGTTAAAATGTGGGCCGCTGGTTTGGCTCGGCTGGTAGAGGTGGCGCCCCATGTACAGAGGCTATGGTCCTCAATGCACCGACATTTGATGCATGTCACCCCCCACTCTCTCCTCCTCATGTTTCTCGTCTCTCTTCAGCCGTCCTATCAATAAAGGCAAAACTCTGACAACATTAAAGTCCAGGACTGTTGAGTGTGATCGAGGAGTGAGCTCTCCCTCTGAGTTTTGCTGGTAAAAGCTGCCGTGTGAACACAAACGTTGTAACATCTCCGATTCAAACAAACAGACTTCAGCTGTGAAAGCAGCCTTGAACTCTGACACCATGGACAGCTGTCCAGAGTGCTGTTTACCTTAAATGCATCTTCATCAGCCTCGTTTACCACACAGTGTTTGATGTCTACAGTCAAGGGTCTGGAGGCATGTCTGTCATGTGCATCACTATGTTATGTTGTAATGAAACAGTGAAACATGGAGTCACAGAAAGGAGAATGTAGACTGAACCTTTAAACTGAGTGTTGTGGAGGGCCTGGCCGATCCTGCAGTGTAACACTACAGGGTGATAAAAAAGGCATCGAGCTCATACCTCATAACTCACCTGGTAATAGACAGCACTCTGAAAGAAGCCTCATCAGCACAGAAGCAATTAGCAGAGAAGGAAGTGACTGGAGGAGGAGAAGGAGAGAGGAGGTATGGAGACAGGAGAGAAGAGACATTAAGTGTGAGAGAATGATCAATGGAGATTACCTTTTACTACTGCAGTGACCCCCCCCCCACACACACATACAGAGGCAGAGCTGGATGAAAGTGCCTTTTATTGTTTCACAAGTGTATGCATATTTAATGTTTGTATTTCCAACAGTAAGCAGAGCTGCTCACAGAAACACACAGCGCTGTTCTGAGATGTCAGACAAAGTGGGACACGCAGAGAGCTGGGGACGGGTTCAGAGTGGAGATCTTTGGTCCTGCGGATACGCTACAGATCTAAAGCTTGTTTTCTGATACCAACATTTATAGACCTAACCTTTACTAAACCTGAGTGAAGCCAACCTTTAGCACACCCGAGTATACTAACCTTTACTTAAAACCCTGCTGGACCTAATCTGTTTTAATCCTGACACAATATGACATGTCCTTGACCAGACTAAACTAAACCTTCACATGCCTGACTGAGGACTGAAACCTAACCTTTACTATACCATGTTAAACCTAACCTTTGGTAAACCTCACCTTAACCAAACATTACTACACATGACCTTTACTAAATGTGACTAAACATGACCTTTACTTATCCTTACTGAACCTTACCTGTACTAAACCTCACAAAACCCAAGCTGTAATCTTTACCTAACCTGATTAAACATAGCCTGCACTGAACTCTCCTAAAACTTAAACTAGTCCTTATTAAACTTTCCTTTAATTAAAGGGGCTATACGTAAGATTTTACATATATTCATCAATCAAATATAATTTTTTATTGCCAGTGTGTGAAGGGACAGTAGAGGAACTGATAAATAAATAGTATGCAGTATGCAAAATGCATACAATGCAAAAAAAAAGCAAAATGTGCAGTATGCCAAAAATACCCGGATGTCAATCAATCAATCAATCAAATTTTATTTGTATAGCGCCAAATCATAACCAGAGTTATCTCAAACACTTTACAGAAAGAGCAGGTCTAGACCGACTCTTTGTTATATTATTTAAAGAGAGGCCCAACATGAATCACCATGAGTAGCACTTAGCAACATTCGGCACATTGGCAGAAAAACTTCCTTTAACAGGCAGAAACCTCGAGCAGAACCAGACTCATGTTGAACAGCCATCTGCCTCGACTGGATGGGCCGAAAATGGGATAGAAGGAGATGCAGGATAGAGACAGGCAAAGAGAGCAACAACAACATATGTTCTTGTTACAACAACATCATATGTTCTCGTTACATGAAAAACAACAGACACATACTTATGGTTACAATGCCAATAATAGTGGTAGACTAGGGTGAAGATTAGCAAAATAAATAAATAAATAAATTAGCGAGAGAAGCAGAGTAATGATAAAGGCTGAGGTAATCGTAATTGTAACAGTTGAAGTCAACAGGTCTACTATTAGCATTAGCAGCAACAATAATGATACTATGGGGAAGGCTGATGTTAGTAGTTGTTGCAGTCGAGCAGGTCCACAGCAGCAGGTGGTCTGCAGCAACGATCCCCAGGAACCTTCAAGACAAGGGAGCATGAGAACTCCCGGGAAGATATATGGTTAGTAATGTTAATGGGACCAGAAGATACAGAGTTAATGAGCTGCATTAATATGACAGAGAGAGAGAGAGAGAGAGAGAGAGCGAGAGAGGAGCTTGGTGTGTCAGATCCCCCCGGCAGTCTAAACCTATTGCAGCATAACTATAGGCTAGCCCAAGCCTGTCGTACTGATTAGGAGAAAATCTCCAGTATGCATCCGACCAGTCTACCTCGCCTGCTGTATCCCACAATGCAAAGCGCTGGAACGTCACAGCGACAGTAGAAATGGCAGACGGCAGCAGCATTCCAGCAGAAGGGGGCGCTATAGCTAAAGAAGCAGCGGTTATTGTTTACTTCCGCCTGGCGTAGCATACTGCAAAATGAATATGAAAAGCTCCTCCATACTACAGACAACCGCCAAACGCAGTATGCAGTATGTAGCATGTAGTATATAGCACGTAATATATAGCACGTAGTATATTGCACATAGTATGTAGTATATAGCACGTAGTATGTAGTATATAGCACATAGCAATAGCACATAGTATGTAGCATGTAGCATGTAGCATGTAGTATATAGCACATAGTATATAGCACGTAGTATGTAGTATGTAGTATGTAGCATGTAGCATGTAGTATGTAGCATGTAGCATGTAGTATATCGACACCCTCTTAAAGTAATGGCCTACGTCATTTTTTCAAGTTTTTCAGAAAACACAAAAAACTGAACCAAATATTAAATATATGATATTTAATGATATTTTCACTCAAAATGTTTATGACAATAGATGACTATTGACATACTAATAACAATGTCTGTCAGTTATGTAACATAAGAGGAATAAATGCCTTTTTTCACATTTTTTAACATGCCTTTGTGACTTAAGCAATTTTAAACCTTAAACTGTGTCAACAATAAAGCATAACTAACAAACTAACTAAACATAATGCTGAGGAGGCGTGTGCATCTCCTCACTTCTCCCTCCAGCTCTTCTTTGCTGGGTTCTTGAGTGATGCCTATTAAAGTGATAAATTGTTAATTGTGGCAAAGAAGTGATGACACTCGACGGGCATGACGTGTTTCATTGACTGGAGGTCCTGGAACTTTCTCTCCTTGATTGGCAGAGACATGGAGACATTCTTATCCATGCTAACGATTTGGGCACGAGGGACGTTTTCAAGGGCCCAATTCAACCACAGTGTTAGGGAAGTTAACAAAGAAAGAATGGCAATAACTCGAGTTTGGATTAAGTTCTAAAACTTTTAGATGCTTACATCTATATGTACATAAGACCCTAGATTACATAGTTAGAAGGATTTTGTGGATTTGGGTTTACAGGGGCTTTAAGCTACATCAGGGTGGTGTGCATGCACCCCTAGGGGTGCACAAGCTGCCTCTAGACACTGCACAACAGGCATACTATAATACCGGTCACATGATGTTATGATTACTAATATTATGTTCAAATGAGATTTTCACTGAATAAAAACACAAAAGTAAAGAGGGTCCTTTGTAATAGCTATAGTTATACACTTAATTTCTAGCTGTTAGATTACAATACAGTATATTCAGATCTCTCTTAATTAGATCATGTAACGTGGAAAAAATGAGACAAAAACTGTCAATGAAATATTGTTTGAAAAGACAGAAAAGAGTTCACAGAAAGCCGATCACTTGTAACAGCAACAGACTCTGGAGCCTTTCCACTCTTTGCTAAATATTAGCTTCATGGACTTAGCTATTTTGCTGACTAAAAAGACTGAATAACTGTGCAATATTTATAGCCTAGCCTATATTATAGTAAACCTCATCACTTAACAATAGGGGACGAGCCCTGAATCATGGAAATAACTTCTGTTGCTAGGTAGATTTTCGTTCTTCTTGAAGCAGCCACCATCTTGAAAAGCTTGTAAAATCGCCTAAGTCACATTGTCTTTTGACTTGAATAAAACGGTCTAAAGTCACACTCCTGACATCGGCCATTATACTACAGCGGAAGAATCGCACGATCTGTTCAACTGAGGGTGTAAGCGATTTTACCAGAGGTGGCCAGCATCATGAGGAGATGATTTAGGCAACACAATCATTTTTATCAAAAAATGACGTAGGCCATTATTTAAGAAAGGTGACGATATAGTATGTAGTATGTAGTATATAGCATGTAGTATATAGTATGTAGCATGTAGTATGTAGTATGTAGCATGTAGTATGTAGTATATAGCATGTAGTATATAGCATGTAGTATGTAGTATATAGCATGTAGTATATAGTATATCGTATGTAGTATATATGTAGTATATAGCATGTAGTATATAGTATATCGTATGTAGTATGTAGTATATAGTATATAGTATATAGTATGTAGTATGTAGTATATAGTATGTAGTATGTAGTATATCGTATGTAGTATATAGTATATAGTATGTAGTATATAGCATGTAGTATGTAGTATATAGTATATCGTATGTAGCATGTAGTATATAGTATATAGTATGTAGTATATAGTATATAGTATGTAGTATATAGCATGTAGTATGTAGTATATAGTATATAGTATATCGTATGTAGTATGTAGTATATAGTATATAGTATATAGTATGTAGTATATAGTATGTAGTACGTAGTATGTAGTATATAGTATATAGTATATAGTATGTAGTATATAGTATGTAGTACGTAGTATATAGTATATAGTATATAGTATGTAGTATATAGCATGTAGTATGTAGTATATAGTAGATCGAGATAGAGATCACACTGTGGGTTACACTTACACTTTATGTCCTTGAACTTATTCCCTTCATCAAAGAAGCACACACCATGCATCACATGACAAACAGCATCGTTATTTATTGTAGAGAGAAGAGAACTGTACATTTGTAAAGCAGGAGGAAACCAGATAAATAAAGCTTTGTTATTTAGTTAAAAAAACATCAACTAAACAAAATCCACAGTCGTCAATACTTTGGAAGTTCAAATTTGTACATAAAACATATTTACACAATGTGTTGCTGTTTCCTTTGTACATTACATGAGAAAATAAACTTTGTACCTTCTTTTTTTAGTACAAATACATTTCAAAAAGCTCACAGTGCAAAAACTGTAAGGTTAATGTGAGTCTATAAAAGTCCTTATGAATGGTTTTAGTAAAAAGCTGGTGCACGCTGAACTCTGGAGAGAGCCAGCCTCACAGCACGCTACACCTCCTCTGCAAACCACTCAATTCTACAATCAAACACTGTTTCTGTCAAACATGAACCCATGTGTGTTTAAAGTGGACTCACTGATTAAAGCTGCAGAGAATTTAAACTCTCGGACACTGAGGGAGGCCCTGTGGGGCCTGTCTGCATCACAGCAGGACTCTGGATGCTGCCGTGTCTCCGTGCTGCTGTGAGTTATACTAAGAAAATACATCAGATTTGAAGGTTCAGCTTGAAATGTGGATAAATTACAGGCTTTAGTTAACACACCTTATTTCTTTTTTTAACAAGGATGCATTCACTTTTTTGTTATTTTAAAGTTTCAGTTAAAGTCTTTCATTAAAAATCCCATTAAACCACGTGTGACAAACACCATGTATGAGTAGGAATTTCAAAATAAAATCTTTGTTTTTCTTTAAAAATAAAAGGTCAAATATGAGAAATATAAAAATACTTGTGGCACATCCTGATTGAACACATTTAACAAAAAAATAAATTAATTAACAGGGTTTGTAATCTAACATTTCTCTTTTTATTGCATCTAATCTGCTGCTCATTAGTGGAAAATTAATCTTTGTTTTAGTCACACTGAAAGCACAAAACAGTTTAACATTTTTATTTAGATTTGTTTTATTGCTCTGAGGAAGAAAGAAACTCCGCTAACGCACCTGTGACCTGTGACCTGTGAGCTGATGCTACATGTAGCTGAAGAGCTAAGCACACACAGTGTTCTTTAACAGTGCTGTGTAAGAACATCAACTACATGACTGAGCATGTAAACTGACCCATGTGATATTCACAGGCACCATTTAAAGCTGACTAACTGATTAGCTCTGTAGCATGCTAACAGACGCTAGCATTAGCTGGCTGGTTTGACATCTGTTTAAGTGAGTGTGTGAAGAGACGGAGACGTTAGCTACAGAGCTCCATCAGCTGATTCTGGTTTAGCTTAATGCTAATGTTGTTTTAAATAAAGTTATCTGCTTTCATTTGTTCTTTGTTCAAAGAGTGCATCGACTGTTTTACAGAGCAGAGGTGTAGACGTAAGAGGAAGCTATGAAACACATTTCTCTCATCAGTCTAATTAAAGCTGTGACACTGTAAAAATATATCAGTTATTTAGATCGGCAGAGGAAGGCAGGACTGTCTGAATGAGAGGGCTGAGGGACAGAGGAGGGCTAACCACTGCTGGTGAACATCAGCAGACTAGTGAGAGTGAGACAGGAGGAGGAGGAGGAGGAGGAGGAGGAGGAGGAGGTGCAGTGCATTAGAGGAGGCTGCTGTGCTTTCAGTTTCAGCAGAAATGTGCTCGGCTCAGCAGCAAGGCGGGAAATGACACTGAGCTGAAATATTATTCTTGGTTGTGCAGCCGTCTCTGCAGAGAACAGGAGGAAAAATCAATGCGGAGCGACTGTAAAGCTCTGAGTTATTATGGGAGGATGAGAGGGGATGAAGAGGAGCCGGCTCTGTGTTGGTGTGTTATCAACACCAGCAGAGCTGCACAGGGACGACGAGACACTCGATATCTGGATTAAGGGGGAGGATTTTGAGGAAGGGGTGGGTATTAGCAGTTTTGGTGTCACATACATTCAGGAACACTCGCAGGATTGTGCAGAGAGCTCAGGGATTTACAGAACTTTAAAGTGACAGGGACTTAAAGAGAAAAACTATTTAAACACTTCGAAATGTCTCAGTGCTTCTGATTGTCTGTTAGAACGGTTTAAATCCTGAGCTCTGTTTCACTTTCATATAGTTAATTGTTCTTTCAAAATAAAAGCATGACAAGTCTGACTAGATTAAACTTGGTTTAAGTTCTCAAATGCTGAGAGTAGCAAACTATTAGGAGCAGTAAATATACTTTCCTGACACACATGGTAACTCCAGTATGATGTGGATTCCCACAGAATGATTCCATCAGTTCTTTTGTTTCAAAATAAAAGTCCTTTGGGGGAATGGAGGAGACTTTAAATGTGAATCAAAAAGTTACTTGACATGAACATACTGAGCTCAGCTATACTGACGAGGACAGCAGAAGTGCTGAATATTGTTGATTTGTTTACAAGCTGATTGGACCTCCAGTGATTGTCTCTGAAGACACAGTCGTATTATTAGAGCTCATATTATCAGAATCATTTATCAGAAAGAGTCACAATAATTAAATGAACATGGATGTTTGGCCTAAAGCTGCTCTGAGGATCTACAGCTGGTCAACATGTCTGCTGATGAACACCATGACAGGTGGGGAAAGCTCCAGAAGAGCGACTGAATGTCAAAGGTCAGGATCTCAGTGTGAACACATGAGTGTGTCAAACAAACATCCAAGTCTGAAGTCACTGTGATGATCACATGATCGGACCTGTCATTTCCATTTACTTCTCTGATCAATAATATTGACCTGTGAGTGACTGCAGCACGAGTAGATCACTGCTGCTCGTGTCCTCAAACCTTTCCAACAGAGACGTCCGATTCTGATGATAGGGAAACAAACTGATAATCACGTCTTTAGATGGAGCAGGAAGCAGCCCACAGGGAGCTTACAGATGATGACAAGATGACAGAAATATAATTAGAACATCTTCTATGAATAGTTGAAGGGTGGAGGTTCAATAATAAATGGATGTTAAACTGGGTTTAAAATGGGCCTAATGTTTAAAGAGGGGGGGTGATTACATCACGACAGACGTCAGAGCGTCTCTCTCTCCTGGATATAAAGTGCTAATTCAAATCTTTGGCTGTCTTTGCTGCAGCGACTGCGTCTCACTGATGAGGATTAAAGATTGTCGTCCACACTGACAGGTGTGATCATGTGACACCTGCAGGAGTAAACACGCCTGCTGTGAGCTGCTGTGTGTGCAGAGGCACTGAGAGGTTCTCCACAGATCATCCATCTCTCTCTGTGACTGATCGGTCATTGATTGATCGTGTCTGGAGGCTCACACTGACCTCAGCACAGAGTGGACAGTGTGGTGTGTGTGGCTCTCTGACTGATGGAGCTGTGGTTAGGGACACACACGTCAGACAGATTAGAGCTCCTGCAGGTGTTCAGCCTGAGGAGCTGAGCGGCTCTTCTGCAGCTCGGACTGATGGAAGCTTGTAGAAGGAGTTCTTGGCACATTTAAAGTCCTCCTGATTGAGCCTTCAGCTCAGCATAACTTCACCCGTGGTCTCTGTGAGGAGCTCATACCTGTGTTTACTGCACACAGGCAGGTACGTCAAACATAGTGGCCTGCATCCGACAGGAGGGCAGACTGACGTTATATGTCCAGAGTTCAGGGACAGTCTGGGTCCTGCTGTCTGTCCACGTGTGTGTGCTTCAGGTGATCAGCAGAAGAAGATGTCTCCGTCATTGTGAGGATCTGACGTCACCTTGTTTTCTGCAGAGACGTGAAGACACAAGTTTCACATCAAACAGTGAAGATTTCTACATTTTAGTTCCTGGCTAGCTGCTTTCCCCTGCGTTCTCTCTTTATGCTAAGCTAACCAGCTGCTCTCTTTAGCTGATAAATGGTTCAGATAAGGAGGTAACATCAACACACGACTCTCTGCAGGAAGGTGAGGAAATGTTCCTCAACATAAGAGGGACTGAGCTCAGATAGAAATGACTCAAATATAACATGAACAGTTTAGTCTTTATTCTAAAGAGAATCTGTTGGAGTCAATTAAAGGGTAATTCTGGTATTTTTAAAACTGGGTCCAAGTTGTACATACTTAAAGTAAGGTACGAGGCACCTACATTACAGGTACAAACAGTGTGTGAATGTCTCCAGTAGATGTGTTCATCCTGCAGCAGTGAAACAGGCTGTAATGGCTGCAACATAATCCTTGATGGGTCAAAGGTCGTCCACTAAAAGTTCTTGTTGTTTCCACTGACAGGCTCAGATTGTTATTCTAAGTGTGTGACAACATTACAGAAAGGATCCCTACAGAGAGAGACCTTTTAGTTACAGAGGAAGATGATTGTTTTAACCACACACAGACGTTACATCGCTCTCTGCAAACACACCAGACTCCATTCATAAAAACACTGATTTAAACACTTTGATAAATAAAGGATTAATTCACAGCCTGTTTGCCTGCTGGCTAAAATAATCTACTGAGACGATTCCAAACTTTTTATTCCAAAATGAGTCATTTAAACTCCAAAATATGTTGCACATGTTTAGATTTTAAAAATACCAGAATGTCCCTTTAACCACCGACTCTCCATGTCAGAGCTCTCAGACAGACCTTTGTTGTTCCCCTGAGGACGCAGAGAGGCAGCGTGTGTTATCGTACCTGTCTCTTTGCCCTTCTTCTTCTTCTTGTCTTTCTTCTCTTTGGGTTTGGTCAGCTGCAGCAGTCTGCTGGGGAGCTGGGACTCCTTCTCTGCTCCCTGAGCTTTAGAGGAGGACGAGGAGGAGGAGAAAGGGTTAAAGTTTTTGCCCATCCTCTTGGATCCGATGCGGAGGAAAGGTTCTTTGGTTGGGGCAGAGGATGAGAGCTCCACCTGCAGGAGGAGAGAAGTAGTTTATATAGGAGTCATGTTGCAGCACCCTGCACGTGCTCTCTCCTCCTTCTGATGAAGACGTTTTACCTCTTTGGGCTGCTCCTCTTCTTTGGAGTCCTGATCCAGAGAGCCGGTGCTGTGGAACCTGATGGACTCCTCAGAGGTGGTGGAGGGAGTCCGCTGGTACCTCTGGAGCTGCTCCGACTGTAACTAACAGAGACATGAGACACAGTCAGTCACAGAGTCCAGCACCAGTGAGTCATCTTTAAACCAGCAGCCACATCCACAGACTGTGAGGGAGGATCACAGGACCAGTCAGGACTCGGTGACCATGGGATGGGAACATAAAGACCTGCACATCCAGTGAAACCCACAGAAGCTGCTGACCTCCTCACTATAGAGTCTAGGACCAGCACATCCTGTGACATCACACCCCATACAGTTCCTCACAGCAGCAGTACCAGCACACAGGTACCTGTATGGAGCAGGTGCCTGTGACGTGTTCAACCCCTCTTCAACTTTCCAACACAAACTAGTCCATCATGTTGAAGCGGAATGCTTTCTTTCTTTCTAACTGAACAGGTGCAATCGTTCAATCTACAGCATCAACAGGTGTCCTTGTTTGTTCATTACACAGGAGACATGCACAATCAGTCTGTGACTGTGGGGGTGAAAAGTTCTACAACAAAATGTTGTACATGGATCATTGATGTCCTCCATCAGTCAGCATGTGTTCTTCACAGCCTGGTTCTATGTCACAGTATCAGCTCGTGCTGCGTTATGCTCTTTAAAAGGAGCTGCTAATAACACCTGTAACCCTAGACTCCTCAGCTCAGTGTCTTCTGCCGTCTTTTAGCTGAAATGTCTTTACTAGCTGTAATTACAATCTGATCGATTGATCAAGCGATCAGTCTGGAAGAGTTTCTTGTAGAAGAAGAGAGACTAAACAGAAAACTAAACACAGACATCAGGAGTTCACTGCTCGACACATCTGATACGTTTAAACACTACAGTGTTAATCATTCCCATAACAGACTGACAAGCTAACGATCTTCTCTTCCTAACCATTAATTCATTTCATTAATGAAAATAATGACGAAAAATGTTTGTCAACGATCTATTTTCCATTACGTAGACGAGACGAGCTAAAAATAGATTGTTGATAATAAAAACTCTGACGACAGGTCTGTTTTGTTTTCGTTAACTAGACGGGACTAAAATGTTGGCGGACATTCAAAATGCATAGGTCCCCCCCTGTGTGTCTGAGCTGTCTGTCAGAATACAAGCAATGCATCCTGTACCTGGCTAACAGGTATCATGAAGGTGTTTGTGAACTTGCTCTGTCACTCAGGAGGCTTTCTGCTTCAGGCTCTGAGCGTGCTCTCAGAGACAGGGGCGTTTTAAACGTCCTGTGACGCTTCTGTTTCCATGAGCAGCAACGATGAACAGTCTACATCGTTCAGTTACTTTATGGATCGTCTGCTGACATTTAAAGTCTTTACCTAACGTAGCTGCCGACATGAACACTGCTCCTAACGTCACATATCAGGGACTGAAAACGCTCATTTAATGAATCCCTGTGAGTCACTGCTGACGCATAAAGAGAAGCAGAAATGTCGTGCTGTCAGAAACAATTGATTTTAATAATAATTTCCTCTATTAGAAATTGTTGTTCAGACTTGATTACAATGACTCACAGAAATTATAAACTTTTATTTAATTATTAAACACTAACACACCAACTTTAAAGCGTCTGTAGTGTAAACTGTGCTGGTGACGCTGTGTGACCTTTGTGTGTCTTTTGTACATACACACGTCCTCCTGGTTCTGACCCGGTTTATATTAAAGCTTCTTAGCCCCCCTCCTGGTTCTGACCTCGTCTCTCCTCATGGCCTCCAGCCTCTCGCCGTCTCTCCTCAGAGCCTCCTTGTCTCTCTCCAGCCTCCTCTGCGCCTCCCTCAGCCTCTCCAGCTCCCTCTGGTACTCCTCCTTCTTCTTGTGCAGTGTCTCTCTCTCCTCCACCAGCTCCTGATGCCTCCTGCCCGTCTCCTCCTCCTCCACCTTCAGCCTCTCCTCCCGCTCAGCCAGGCCTCTCTCCCTCAGCTCCCATGCCCTCTCTCTCCTCCTCTTCTCCTCCTGGTGAGCAGCCTGCTGTTTCTGGAACAAAACACAGAGACTGTCAGGTTTGTGATGCAGAACAGAGAGAGTCGTGCAGAGGAATATTAACTCATGATTCATGGAGGGAGAGCTGACCTGCAGGCTGGCTGCCTCCTGTCGCTGCCTCTCCAGACTCCTGTGCTTCTCCTGCTCGATGAGGGAGGAGGGCCGGGAGGAGGAGGAGGAGGACAGCGAGGAAGAGGAGGAGTGTCTGGAGGAGTTGGCAGTGAGTCGGTCGCTCAGGGCCTGGCGCTGGTCCTCGATGAACGAGTCCTGCTGGACCACCACAGCCTGCAGGAGGAGGAGGAGTTTAGGATGACAGGAGGAGAGTAAACACCGCCATGTTGTTACTGCCTCTGTGTGTGTGTGTGTGTGTGTGTGTGTGTGGTACCTGCAGGGACAACAGCAGGTCGTGCAGGTGTGTCACACTGTGCTGGACCTGCTGGAGAAACACAGCATCACATCACAAGCAGGTTTCAGTCAGGACAGTTTGAGAGCCAGTAAACGAGCAGCAGCCCACACTCTTACCTCATTGTTCCTCTTCAGCAGCATCTGTAGGCTGGCTGTGGCTCCCTGAGGAACACACACACACACACACACACAGAATATATATTAACATTTACAGTCATATTGTTATAGGATCTGGCAGACAGTGTGTTTGGGTTATGAGCAGCAGAGAGATATTGCAGAGGCACAGAGGAGCGGAGGGGAAAATAATCTGACATTGTTGTGAGACATTGTTTGGTTTTAACAGAGCAGCTTCTGAACTCACCATCACTGCGACACCTCTGTACCCTCTGTTAGCTTTATGTTAATGAAAGCTTTATTCTGTGGTGTCACAGTAAAGGCTAAACTGTATGACTAATCACATCACTGAGAGACAATGTGACTCCCTGAAAACACAGCATTTCCTGCGGGGGCGGAGCCTCACGTCCTGCATCATTTCCTCTGATAGCGGGCTAAAAAGTTGTTTTTGCAGAAGGTATAATCTCAGGAAGCTTGACCAATCACAGCCAGTAAAAACCAGACAGCCATTCAGAGATATTTCAATGTAAAACGACTCATTTTCAACCGTTAGGGAACAGCTAACATTAGCCTTCTACTCATTCCAAGCTAACTGTTAGCTAGCTACCATTACAAATTCCTTCATAGCAAAGCTATGAATTAACGCCTGTCTTATGCATGTTGTATTTTTAGCTCAAAACGAGTCCAATGCTAACATTACCTGTCGTCTAACAGTTGCTAATGACTTATGAAAGATGTTTCATCTTGGCCTGATGTCCCTCCAGATATTCACTGTATATTGTTTCCTGAGTGTTTGTGTGAACGTGCAGATTGAAGCTCCAGCAGAGCTCAGCCGGACTGTAACTTCACACACACATCATTCTCTGTTTGGTTCTCATCATTTATGAACTTTACTGCTGCATGGCTGCCAGACTTCCTGCTGATTTTCAAATTAAAGTTACCTGACTGTTGATCAGTTCTCTCACTGACCATCACAACGTTACACTGAAACATATGGACGACTAAACAGAGCTGTAATGTATCCACATCATGTCGGCTCACACATGCACAGAGTCTGCATCTTCTCTTCATGTGTTCAGTGTTATCACCTGATTCCCTCTGACTGAGTCTGTGTCGAGTCTTAAATGACAGTATTGATGTGAGCAGTAGTAAAATGGTAAATGGTAAATGGACTGTACTTATATAGCGCTTTTCTAGTCTTTGCGACCACTCAAAGCTGCTTTTACACTACATATCACATTCACCCATTCACACACTGATGGCAGGGGCTGCTACGTAAAGTGCCCAACTGTCAATCAGATATCACATTCATACCCGTTGGCTATGCCACCGGGAGCAATTTGGGGTTCAGTGTCTTGCCCAAGGACACTTCGACATGTAGCCTGACGGAGCTGGGGATCGAACCTCCGACCTTCCGATTGAAAGACGACCGACTCTACCACTGGGCCACAGCCGCCTGTAACACTGAGCTCATTGTTTACCTGTAATAGGGTGATATAGTGACTGTGTACAGTGATATGATTATGTAAGGCTGCACTGTGAGAGGCTCACTGCTGAAGGGTTCAAGGATCAAACCTGCGGCTCTGAAACATCTCTGCTCTGTTCATCAGCTACACTCAGTGACACGCACATCCATTTTTAAAGAGAGATCTGCCAACAGAATACACTCATCAATAATGCACATGCGCACACACACACACGCACACACACACACACACACACACACACACACACACACCTTCTTGAGCACACTGTCTGACTCAGTCCTGCGGAGGTCCAGTGATTCATCCTCCTCCTTCTCTCCATCTGAGAGACACAAAGAGGAGTGAGTGAGTGAGGTGTCTGATTGGCTGACGCACACCTGCTGCCAGGTGGAGCATGTAGAGACATGTATGTAAGAGTCATCTTCAACATGTGTGTGCGTCTCACTCTTGCTGCTGTTCATCTGATGACTGTCGAAACCTCCGAACGTCTCGGCTCTCCTGGGCAGACACACCGGTCCCACACTGCCCCCTGTCAGGCCCACAGGAGTACTGCACCCTGCTCCACCTACACCACTGTTCACCAAGGTGTGCAGGCTCTCCACTGCAGAGACAGGGGACACATTATACACACTATTATGAACACACACACACACACACACACACACACACACCATGACACAATCTGCTCACCTTCCCTCAGAGCGTCCTTTATGATTGGCTCCCCCTTTGTGACATCATCGGTTGTGGCCCTGAATAGCATCCGCTCTCTGACAGGTGGGGACCTGTCCTCGGGGGCGGGGCTACAGTCGCCCAGGTCTCTGAAGATGTGGACCTTCTCCTCCAGCAGGGAGACGATCTGCTCGTCTTTCTGTCGCAGCAGCTCTGGACCAAACACAACACATCAATCAATGTGTGTGTGCTAATCTAATGTAACCTCAGTAATGTCTGTGTGTGTGTGTGTGTGTGTGTGTGTGTGTGTGTGTGCTAATCTGATGTAACCTCATTAATGTGTGTGTGTGCTAATCTAATGTAACCTCAGTAATGTCTGTGTGTGTGTGTGTGTGTGTGTGCTAATCTGATGTAACCTCATTAATGTGTGTGTGTGCTAATCTAATGTAACCTCACTGTGTGTGTGTGTGTGTGTGTGTGTGTGTGTGTGTGCTAATCTAATGTAACCTCACTGTGTGTGTGTGTGTGTGTGTGCTAATCTAATGTAACCTCATTAATGTGTGTGTGTGTGCTAATCTAATGTAACCTCACTGTGTGTGTGTGTGTGTGTGCTAATCTAATGTAACCTCATTAATGTGTGTGTGTGCTAATCTAATGTAACCTCACTGTGTGTGTGTGTGTGCTAATCTAATGTAACCTCAGTAATGTGTGTGTGTGCTAATCTAATGTAACCTCAGTAATGTGTGTGTGTGTGTGCTAATCTAATGTAACCCCAGTAATGTGTGTGTGCTCACCTCTGATCTCCTTGGCTCTGCTCTCCTGCTGCCTCCTGTCTTCTTCTGTCTCACTGGGAACTCCCTCGTCTTCGTCTTTCTCCCTGGTGACACAAATACAGATTTTAAACATCATACAACAACTTTTACTCTTCATACAAACTTTTAAATAGTTTTGTCTTCACTGCACTGGCATTTTCTGTCCAGTTTTTAATTAACAAATATTTTTATTATAGTATAAAGTATTAAGTCTTTGTCCTTTAATTGAATAAATGTCAAAAATGAACCAAATTGTAGAATTCTGTTTGATGTAGCATTCATGCAGCATCCAAACGTCTGTGGTTTCAACACACGCACGTGAAACAAAGTTACTCGTCTTTGCTGATGTAAAAACGATGTAGAGCTAATGATCTGTGTTGCTGTCAGTCGCTGTATCAAAGATCTGTTCATCAACTCTGATGCTTTTATTTAGTTTACCTTTGACTGACCGGTCCTTAAGAAGATTTAATTTATTAATGGGAAATAACCAGGCAGAGAAAAAACATCACAGGAAAACCTGTGTGTGTGTGTGTGTGTGTGTGTGCGTGAGCTCACATGTTGTGCATGGCGTCCTGTATGATAGCCCTCCAAGTGTTGCGCTCCTCCTTGCTGCTGGCGAGCACCTCCACCATCTCCGGCCGCTCGATGCCGGCTGTGATCAGAAAGAGTCCTGCAGTAGACAAACACCTGGTCAGTGTATCGACCAATCACAGACGGGCTTTGGGTTTGTATGTGTGTGAGGACGAATGTAAAGTTCACAGAGCAGACTGACCTCGCTCTTCGTTGGCCACCTCTCTGACGATCAGGTTCTGCAGAGAGATGACTGTGGAGCGCTGATCCTGAACACACACAGCAACACATCAGACTCACACTCAACACGTCATACGATGGACTCAACTCAAACTTGGAACTTAAATGAAAGATAATTAAATGTGCCACTGACCAATGAGGCAAACACATATTTTGTGTCTTTCTCCTGCAGGAACACCAACACGTCCGACAGCAGCATGGCCTGAACGTCTGCAGCAGCAACACAGATACAAAACAAGATTAAAACTGTACGACACGTTTGTCTCTGTAAACACGATGAAGAACACAGCAAAGAACACCACGAAGAACACGACAAAGAACACGAAAAAGAATACGACAAAGAACACGACAAAGAACACGACGAAGAACATGTTGAAGAACACGCTGAAGAACATGATAAAGAACACACCAAAGATCACGATGAAGAACACGACAAAGAACACGAAAAATAATATGACAAAGAACACGCTGAAGAACATGTCGAAGAACACACTGAAGAACATGATAAAGAACACACCAAAGATCACGACGAAGAACACGACAAAGAACACGCTGAAGAACACGATGAAGAACATGACGAAGAACACGACGAAGAACACCATGAAGAACACGACAAAGAACACGACGAAGAACACGACCAAGAACACGCTGAAGAACACGCTGAAGAACACGACAAACCTTTGAGTCGTCCAGCGGAGTTCTTCAGCTGCAGCGCTCCGTCGTGCAGCAGCTTCCTCCCTCTGATCAGGTCCTCTTTAGCGAACATCTGACCGCTCTTCATCCTCATGATGGACTTACTGTCAGTGCGGCTGCAGAGCACAGAGACGCTTCATGTTAGCGTTTCATAGTTTATGTCACTTGATGTGACGATATGTGCATTAACTTTGATGGTAAACATTAAATAAAACTGTTCAATGTGTTTTTTTTACAATAAATGATTAAAATGTGATGTGCCATGTTTGTTTTTTTAGCTGCATTGAAAATGTACCTGGAGGCCAAAGGACCAATAAAGAAACGTGTATTAAACGAGTTCCACTACACGCTTAATAACTTGTGATTAACAAACAGTACAGTCTGCAGTGTTGGTGTGCAGGGAGGTGTGTTTACCTGTAGACCTCCCTCAGTCTCTGCTTCTTCTCCTGCTCGTTGACTTTACTGTCCACCGCCGTGATGAGCTCCTTCACACAGCGCAGAGCCTCACACACACAGCTGTGGTCCTCATCAGACTCTGTCTCACACACACACACACACACACACACACACACACACACACACACACACACACACACACACACACACACACACACACACACACACACACACACACACACAGGTTCGATGATGACGTCTCGCACAGACTGTACATATAAGACGTTTCAAACCTGCATTTTTTCTAATGTCCAGCAGGGGGTGACTATATGTCTGATCCTATAGAAGTCTATGAGAAAATGCTCCTCCTCCTCTCCTGATGTATTCCCTCTGTAAACATGTTCCTGATGACTTCATGGTCTCAGTCTCTAGTTTCAAGTCTTCTTCAACACAGCATGATGTTCATTTAGTCTCTGATGCTCCCATTGAGAGTCACACAGACCAGGAAGAGGGGAGGGGTTAGGGCGGGGCGACCTGTGAGTGACAGGTCGCTACCACAGGCACCTGTTAACAAGGATAGAGGTGTAGCCATGTGTACCAGCCCACTCATCTAATGTGCTCCCTTCTGGCTTCAACAAACAACATGGAGACGACTGAAATGGCAAAGTCGAGTTGGACTGGACGATCAGCAAAAATATCATTACCTTTTTTTTTCTATATTTATAGATATTGATATTTATTCCAAAATATAAATAAATAATGTCGCCAGTTTGAGGTGTTCGATGACGACGGAGGCCTGAAGAAAACCAGTAGTCCACTAACCAACAGGTGATGTCCTCCTCCTACAGTCTATGGTGTAACAGCACAGTTACAGTTCACACATAAACTACACAATGTGTGTGTGTGTGTGTTCACCTTTGGTGTGCTGCAGGATCCTCTGGATCAGAACAGGATACTTGGTGATCCTCTGAGTGACCAACAGGATGCATTCTGGGATACTGAGCCTCCTCACAATGCTGCTGCTCATCATCTTCTGCGCGTGCACACACACACACACATACACACAGATTCGGGGTGAAATAACACACAGATGAAGCTCAGCTCTGTGTATGCAGACTGGGTGTGAGGTGCGTGCTGACCTTGATGAAGGCCTGGAAGCGTTTGTCTTTGGCGTGCAGGTCTTTGTAGAGGTTGACGGCTTCGTGGTGACGACTGCAGAACTTCCCGTAAACCTTCTTCATGTGATCAGCGCTGCAGCCTGAAAACTGGATCCAAACACAACATTCAGACGAGACGAGAACAAACACCTCTCTTTGGTTCCTCCAGGAGAAACGTTTCAGTCTGAAAGAAGCCACCACGTCCAGTACCTTCCTTTTGTGTGTGTTACCATGGCTACCAGTACTTGGTGGGTTAAGGCTACAGAAGAGTGTGTTGTACCATCACCTGATCCTGCTTCTAACAGAAGTGACATGATTATAAATATGTACTGTCTGTGTGTTAAAACAAACCTTAACCCTCAGTACTCTGCACAACAGGCGGCCTGTGCATCCATTAGAGTTTGTGTTTATGTGATGTCATTTCCTGTGACATTTACACTGAAGTCTTAGCTTTCTGCTGCGAAAGACTGAAGGCTCTAGCTAGTTTATATTACATATCATTATCATGCAAACAGCAACAGCCACCTGCAGCCACCTGTGGGAGGTCAGTTTTCCAGTTTAACCATCGCACGCTGTCCTCAGGTCAGCTGCTGTGCCTTGTTCTCACCTGGTGCAGCAGGACGTCCCCGACGCTGCAGATGAGGAAGCTGTTGTTATGTCCCTCAGATGAAGACGCTCTCTTCCTCTCCAGCAGCTGGCTGAAGAAGAGCGTGTGCATGTCCAGTAGGTCGTCTAACACGGGGAAGATCTGCAGAGAACAACAGACAAGTCTTAAAGTCTGTTTTTATTAGTCATGTCATTCACCTGATGTCATTCGCCTGCTCCTCACACACTGCTCACCTTATCCAGAGTGAGCGTGTCCAGCTGCAGCTCCTTCTGAAGGCCTTTATAGTACACCTCGCTCATGATCCTCAGCGTCCTCACGTGGTGGAACTCAGTCTGGTACAGCTCTGTGGAGAGAGAGAGACTCTGATCATGTGCTGACAGGACGGGAACATTCACACCTGAAGAGGAGGACACCTGAACATCATGTGTTACCGTAGATGACGTCCTGCCGTTTGATCTCGTCTTTCTTCAGAGCTTTCAGGAACTTCTTATCCACCGTGCCGCTCCAAGAGTCAGCCTCCAGGTCTTTAACGTCATACTCAAACTCTCCCATCAGCTGACTGTCCATCATCTCAGTGCCTACACACACACACACACACACACACAAACATGCATACACACGCACACAGAAAAAAAGATCAGACACAACTTTCAGTTTTGTCCGACATACAATCAAACTCACACACTCACATTTGTCTACATATTTTCACAGTTTGTGTTTGAGTAAATGTGTGTGTGTGTGTGTGTGTGTGTGTACCTTCATCAGTGAGGGACTCAGTGGAGGCGTTGACTTTGCTGCCCTGGTGCAGAGAGTCAGTGGACTGAGACAGAAACTTGAGGCCTTTCAGAGGAACTTCATCCAACCTGCAAGAAACCAGAGCATGAAGATCAGAGACGAGCTGCAGCTCTACAGCAGGTACACACAGCAGGTACACACACAGTGGTTCCTCAAAGGACAAAAAGAAGGAACTAATGAGCACAAAACAAACACACACAAACATCAGAGTGTGTAAATGAACACAGTTTGACAGAAACATTTAAAATTCATAAAAACTTTAATCTAATTCTCATAAAAACATTTAACTAATGACATGAGGAGCTGCTCAATGAGTGTGGAGAGTGTGACATCAGCGCCCTCTGGTGGACAAACTCGGTCACTGGATGAGTTCAAATACTCACACTTCCATACTATTGATGGACTCTGTGTTTAGTATGTCCTTTAACACGTATGTAAATTAAGTGTGACAGGCTGTCACACATGTGGTCACATTTACTGTATTCATTCAGCACGCTTTACTCTCACCCACAATCCTTCTGCAGGGAGAGTGATGACAGATACAGACTGAGGTAGATTTTTGATTAAGAGGTCAAAGTTCAAGGTGATATTTTGTGACAAAGTAGATGGTCCCAGTGTTTTTCAACTGTGTGCATGATGACGTCGTGTTGTGTTGTGTTGACGTCGTGTTGTGTTGTTGTGTTGACGTCATGTTGAGTTGTTGTGTTGATGTAGTGTTGTGTTGTGTTGTCTGTTGTGTTGTTGTGTTGACCATGTGTGTCTCACCCTGCTATGTTGCTGGTCGAGATGCTCTTGGACAGGTTGCTGTGTGTGTTGAAGATGCTGGGGTGTCTCCGTGGAAACAGCACAGGAAGCTGGTCGTCAGGTGACGTT